>NW_024040040.1:9052710-10330902 GCF_014851395.1 Micropterus salmoides
TTAATGAGGACAAGTTCCTGTCTTATGAAATCTGAGTGTACATGCAATGTGTAAATGACACCTCACACATCTCCTCACATCCATAATGAGAGCATTGCAGTGACAGCATTACAGGAAGCAGCCATCAAGCCAGGGTGCCATAGGCGCTGTCATATCCTGAGAGGCTTTCAGAAACCAGACTGTTGACGAGCAGAGAAGAAGATTTTGTTTGCTTCTTTCCCACTGAGTTTGCTTGATTATTTGTTGCTTTCCTAGTCTGCTCGCCTCTGGGTTTCTTTCCCTGCTCTCTCCATCCTTCCTCAAGCAGTAATTGCCAATGACACTGATATGACAGCTGAGGGAAAGTGGAATGATGATTTGCTCAAATCCCATTTTTTCCTCACCCAAAACTTGTACTGTATATGTATTCATTTGAATTGGGAATTGGACAAATTCCCAGGGATGTACAATTCATTTAGCTCAAATATACAAATATTAATATAATATATTAAAGCTGCATTAATCAATATGCAGGGCCACAGCTTTACATACCAGTCAAGCAGTCAGCTAAATCCTGTGAAAATGCTGTAAAAAGTTTACCGGTTGCCAGGAGAACGGTACTTTCCTGACTGCATTGTGCCAAGTGTAAAGTTTGGTGGGGTGCGGTTGTTTTTCAGGGGTTGGGCTTGGCCCCTTACTTCCAGTAAAAGGAACTGTTATTGCTTTAGGATGCCAAGACATTTCGGACAATTTCATGCTCCCAACTTTGATGGACATCTGGACTTTGCTTTGGGCACTCGTGCACATGACGCACCAGTGCCCAGTGCAGAGTCCATAAAGACATGGATGAGCAAGTTTGGCGTGGAGAACTCGACTGGCCTGCACAGAGTCCTGACCCCAACCTGACACCTTTCTTCACACCTTTGGGAGGAATAAGAGCGGAGACTGCGAGCCAGACCTTCTTGTCCAACATCTACACCTGACCTCACAAATGCGCTTCTTCCCATGTTCCCATGAACACACTCAAACCTTGTGGAAAGCCTTCCCAGAAGAGTTGAAGCTGTTATAGCTGCAAAGGGTGGGCCAACTCCATATTAAACTGAATGGGATGTCATTAACCTTTGTGTGCATGTAAAGGCAGGTGACCCAAAACTTATGTGTATAGCAACATAGTGTATATAATCCTAAATGACAGCAGATCTAACCTAAAACCCTTACTGGCTAGATTAAATATATACTGTAGAGAATAATGCAGTTGAATTTTGTCACTTCTGACAAACTGTACCCTTAAACACCACACCACGTCACGTTCTGAAATTTACAGCCGAACCCAATGTATTTTTTTCCCCATTTATTTTTATTAATTAATAAAAATTCCATCTGCAACAACGCACTACTGGCTAAGATAATCATGTATATTATATTGTACTCTGCATGGAATAATGGAATTATACATGACTTAACTTTGTTTTGAGATCAGCATTATATATCAGTCATCTGCCGCCATGCTTTCTGAATATCGGCATCAGCGGTCGACCGATATGAAAATCGGTCGCTGCTACTAGCATTGTGTTTGTACGCTGCCTCCAAGTGGCCAAAAAATTGTTTACTGCAGGTTTAAAGTTTAAATCAGTGGTTCTCAAACTTAGACCACGGACCATTTGATAAGAGACAGAAAGTGTATGACCCATGACCAAAATAGTCATACATTAGATCACTGTGCTACTTATTTCTGGGGACCTCCCTCAAGCACCTGGGGGTCCCCGGACCCCACTTTGAGAACCACTGGTTTAAAAAGCTTTTTGTACTGTACTAAAGAGCACATGTAAGATCAGCCGCCATGTTTTTTGGTCGTCAACACACCCTAGGAAGGCAAACCCCACCCCATGAAAATATTGACTACCGACCAGATTTATTTTTTCACACTTTAATTATAAATTATATTATGTATTCAAGTATAAGTATATATGTTCTATTAAAATGTTTATCTCCCCAAATGATTATTTAAATACTGTTTCCAATTCTTCTCACACTCAGCTGACTCTACAAATGTAAATATCTTGAGTCAACAAACATCAATGGAATTTGCTGCAGCTGCAGATTGTAAAATCCCAGAAACGAGGGCATGATCTCGGTGTCCTCAATGCTTGTTACAGCCTTGCCCTTTAGCCACTCTGTTTATTGTTTTATTTTACGTGTGTTACCCAACAGGGCTCAGCCATGGCCAACTGCACTGACGTGGACCAACTGATAAAAAGCTATTACCTGCCTGTTTCCTACACCATCATCTTCATCGTGGGCCTGGTGGGCAACGTAACCTCCATCGTCATATACCTGACAAAGCTGCGACCCTTGAAAAGCAGCAGCATCATTATGGTGAACTTGGCACTGACCGACCTCCTCTACGTTCTCAGCATGCCCTTCCTGGTCTACTACTACAGCAACATGGATGTGTGGACACTCGGCGACTTCATGTGCCGCTTGGTGCGCTTTGGGTTTCATTTTAACCTGTACGGGAGCATCCTCTTCCTGACGTGTCTCGCAGTTTTCCGCTATGTGGTGGTGATCAAGCCTTTGAGGGCTGCACAAGTGCAGCAGAAGTTTTGGGGAATAATTGCGTGCTCAGTCGTCTGGGTTGTTGCCGCGGCTGAAATTACACCCATGTTGACAATGATATCCTTGGGGCCGCATGACAATAATACCTCCTGCCTGGACTTTGCAAGCACCGTGCCCGTTGACAACATTCGGGTGTATGGCTGGCTGCTCACTGCACTCGGATTTCTACTCCCTCTAGCGGTGGTATTCATGTGTTACATTGGAATAGTGAAGGAGTTGGCGAAAGGGCCCTACACAGCCAGTCCATGTCGGATGCGAGCGCGGCGTGTGACCGTGCTAATCCTCGTAGTGTTTGTGGTGTGTTTCCTGCCATATCACATATTGCGTGTGTTGCGGATAGAAACTCGAAAGTACCAACCGACACCATGCATGGTTGAGCACATCGTGCATGCAGCATATATTATCTCCAGGCCTCTGGCTGGATTCAACACGTTTTTTAACTTGGCTCTGTACACTCTTTCAGGTGACAAGTTCAGGACAGCCTTCCTTAGCACTTTTTACTGGAAATGCTGGGTGACGAAGGTGAGGTCGCTGCTCCATCTGGCCGTTATCAGCAAGGCAGGCAGGGACATGCCTGCTGCCTGACTGACAACTGCCCAACACCTTTTTTTTTTTTTTATCTCTCAGGGCTCCTGATGAAAACATTTAGGAGAACACAAAGAAATTCGGGAGCACACTGAAAAAAGAAGAAAGACAACAAACACAGGGTTTATTAACAACAACATATGTATACTATGTCTTTGCCTCACACTGTAGGAATATTAAATGCTTAATCACTCAGACTCGTGTCAGGAAAGCTACATGACAGCCATGGTTTCTTCATTATAGGGTGCCTACCAGAGACGAAGTTATACCTTTTCCACATATAGGCTGGAATCACATGAGTATTTACCTGATTAAAAATGCAATAGATTCTTTTGTTTGCAGCCATGAAAATAGCAGTTGAAGGGTTCAGTCTGTACTCCTGAAACACAGAAGTTAGTTTGCATTTCTGAGCTGTGGGTCAGATTTCCAGAAGGTTTTTGATTGATGCAGAAAATATGTTCTGTGATTTTCATGAAAAGTTTTACCACATAGCCTACTGTACATGAAACATGTATCTGTCAGTAGCAGTTTCACCAATACTCGTAAGGCACGGCATCTCATCAGCCTCGACTGTGCTTAGTTTGTAGTAATAATTTGCAAATGTTGGCATGCTAACACGCTAAACTAATATTATATAAGCTATATGAGCGTGTTTGCATGCTGACACAAGCATTTAGCTCAGAGCCCAGCTGTGTCTAAAGCTGTGTCTCAATTCACAGCCTTTCATACTTACACTTGCTACATTAAGTGCCTAAGAGAATTCACAATGACAAGTACTATGAGTACCTGGATGGTGTATTATGCTGATAATGATCTGCCCAGTTACAATTTGTTATTAAAAAGAAGAAGAGGAAGAAGAAGAAGAAGAGGAAGAAGAGGCGGTCATATGTTCCAATTGTCGTTTGCGTTAAGTGTGCCACATCCGTGTTCGATTTGACACTACCCTGCCAAAATGTATGCACTAAACATTAAGTACATAGTGTACACAGTGTACTGCATGTTAACTGAAGTATATGAAGTAAGACACAGCTTAAGGACAGCTGCCTCACAGAGCTGCTAGCTTGGCTGTAGACTCTTTCCTTGCCAGATATCCAGCTAGTTTTCCCTGTGTGTTTTAACTGATGCAGAAAATAATAAAAACAAACCAATTTTTAAATATGTTACACGTGTGAGTATCGGTGTTTTTTTTCTTCTACTAAACTACACTATTTATTATTCACGAGCAAATTATTTTTGCTTTTATAGGCGGAGACTTGGCAAAGAATTGTAGCTAGCTAGCCCTTTTTAGTCCCTTCACATTATTTTGTGTGGTTCAAAAATCATAAAAAGTGTCATATTGTTTAACTTATATGTAACTTATAGCATTGGTATATGATGAATAGTCTGCTGCATTTGTCTCCCCAACAGTGTGATAAAATAATTTTACAGCCCAACAACACCTCCTGGAGCTACTGATCCGTGAAAGATTGTACAGTATCTGACTACTCAGTTCTCTGTGCAGATGCATTCACTTTCCCCACAAGGTAACAAGGCAGGCAGCACATTCCTCATTTTGAAAGCCCGTATACTGCTCCCTACATTGCTGTATAGAAAGAGCTGACAACAAAAGAACCAAAGGTTTGGAGTTCTTCCAAGAGGTCGTTATTACCACATAACACACAAACTGTTTTAGAGGTAATCTTTGAGAACAGAAGCACCAAACATCCGTGTATCTTCATCTAACCTCTGGAACAAATTCTCCCCGTCAACAGAGACACATCCTCAATAGATAAAGGAAGCTGTTACATTATTTGTCTATCACTGGCTTCATCCTGGATACCATATGTCATTCTGCTGCAGTACCCTGCATGGTTTATGGTTGAGATCACAATTCAAAACAATTAGTAATCTTTGTCAAATAACAAAGACTCTCATAATATAAGAGTACTCACAGTTAATTATCATAGGCTTATTTAATTTTAATCTTTCTCTGATTCATGCTGGGCAAGTCGAATAGAGACTGTAACTGGGGATGGAAAGGCTATTTTGGTCTGGGGACATAGCCATTTCCTTTTCTGCCTCCTGACTGATCTCATCCTCATTTTCCTTCTCATGAATAAAATGTCTGCATGGAGTGGTCGGGAAGTGCTTATTACAGCCGCAGGATATTAATATAAAGCAATCATTCCTGCACCTAACATCTCAAAGGCCTGTTGTCTGTGGAAATGTGTTGAAATAGATTGTTTTTCTACTGGAGTGCAAATGGAACGGCAGACGCGCTGAGTACTGTATGTTTGTCAGATTATGGAGGAAAAAGCATTCAGCAAGCCGCTGGGTTTCTTCTATTTTCTGCTGCGCCAGCGTCACAGTCAATTGAACTTTAAATGATCAATTTGGAAGTGAAGGGCCTGTGATCAATGAGCTAATGGTGGAAATACCAATGTTCTCTGTCTGTGATGTAAGAGCGCTGAAACTGGCTCTGACAGGCTGTCTTTCAGGCCCACAGCTCTCCTCTCTCTCCTTCGGAAAAAAAAGCCTCATCAGTGTGCGTCAGTGTGTCTGTACGTGCGTGGATGTGGAAGAAGTTGGCACACTGCGTGAAGATTTCAGATTTTTATGGTGAGAACATGCTGTGAAAAAGGAGCAAGGTAGAACACATTCATGTACACATGCGTACCAGAGAGAGAGAGTCCATCAGGGACAAATTTACACCACTGGATGCTGCATATTTTTTATTGACCACATTTCCTGTGAGAAATTGCCTTGATTGTTTCTGTATATTGCAGCTTAAAACACACTGCAGACTTTAACAAACATTGTGCTTTGATATTCTTATGAAGCCAAACACCACAAACTACAAGATTTCACTTATCAACACGGCGCTAGATCACAAACATGACACAGAGTCAAGTCATTCACAATTTTTAAAAGAGACTAAAATCAGCCTTCCTCCTGTAGCACATTATTTTTTTCAGTTCTACTAATTATTAGCGAAATTTGAGAAACATTTTCACTGCTTTGAGAACATTCAAAGCATTTGCTAATTAATAAATAAATAAAATTCACAACTGCAGTGCCAAAAATAGCCATAAGAAAAAAAACAATACAAAATGTTTATGTTGCCATGACAAATACATCCATCATAAATATTAAGACACCATTCGGCAGTCCAACAAAGCGCTATATGAGGCTATGAGGGCAGGAGGTTTTGGCAGAGTCACAGCAGAGGGAGACAGTTGGAGGAGAGTAAAGCACAATGAATCAAACGGCGATCAGTCAGTTCATTGGTGTTGTTAGTTCCTGTGCTCTCCTCACCACCGCACCACCTGGCTGCTGTAGTCCTCTGTAGTGCTTACCTCCCCTAACACCTTCACCTCTTCCTCCCCCCCACCACCACCTCCTCCTCCTCCTCCTCCTCCTCCGAGTCTCCACAGCTCAGCCAGATAGGTCCTGTGCAGCCGCTGCCTCTGCTGCCTCTCCTGCCACCTCCTCATACGCTCCTCCTGGTGCTGCTTCTGGCGGTTGTACTGGTAGCGCCGCAGGAACAGCTCCTTGGCGTACTCGTACAGCTCCACATCAAGGGCGTTCAGCCCCTCAATGCGCCACCGCACCTTCTCACTGATTCCCACGCTGGCGGCGCGTGTGCTGTTGATCTGCGTGAAAGCCCGGATGAAGCGCAGGCCGAACGTCCGCTCGAACAGGTACTGCGTCTTGCGCTGGAACTCCGTCAGGCCATAGAAAGCCATGTTGCGCAGGTTGGCCTTGGCGCTGGCGAGCAGTACGCGGCCTCGCTCCAGCTCACTAATGGTGGACATGTTGTAGCAGCCCACCAGGCTGAGGTCAGCCAGCATGCGAACCTGCCGGTTGTTGGCTAGGTTAGAAGGGCAGCTCATGAAGTCTGCCAGGGGCACGCCTGTCCAGTCATCACCACTGTAGCAGGCAGGGAGCTCATCCTGAGTGGGCGGGCGGCCGTCACACATGTGGAGGGCGGTTTTCCAAGTTGCCCCACGCTGCACGTGCTTCCACTCACTGAGGTAGCGTGACACAGGGTCACGTAGCATGGTGATGTAGTAGAAATTTCTGCAGAGACAGATAAAGAGATACATAAGACGAGCTGTCTAGCATGCACGTTAGCTCAAGGATATGCTCGGATTATGTCTAGATTAACTTTTTGTCACACATTCTGGGATATGCACTTATTCCTTTTCTTTCTGAGAGTCAAATACAGCTCTCATGTCAAGCCAAGAGACGCTTCACTAGATTAGCCTACAGACAGGAAACAAGGGGAAACAGCTAGCTTAGCTAGCCCCACCTACCAGCACCTTTAAAGCTCACAAATTAACACATTTGTTTAAAAAGTGTAATAAACATCTGCTGGGCTGTTTCTGGGCCAGGCATGCTGATGTTTTTACATTTTGCTTTGTGTTTTTTTATGTTAAGCTAAGCTGCTGGCTTTCTCGACGAGAAATACAATATATACATATACAATACAATACATTCACTTTGGTTTGGTTCTCGTACCAACATAATTATCGCAAGCTCTTGTTCATCACTGTTTATTACTTTTTAACCTTTGCGTAGACAATATGTGTTCAGTCAAATAGCCCCAGCATTCTTTTACAACATCATCAACAGCATTAAGTTTAGATTGTATCTGTGCATGCAGTGAAAGATACACGGGTTGACAAAACACCATGAGCAACACTTTCAACACAGTGGAGGATAAAGCTATACATCAAATCTCTCATATCCTGCTGCAGTTGAAAAAACAACACAGCGCTTGAAGTATACAGAGAGCACTGAAAATGTGATTAGGGTTTAAATGAAGAACATCAAGTCTGTCTGAGGGTGTAAGAGAATAATGAGCAGTGCAAACCAAGCATGTATAGCATTTAATATCCTGCAGATGTAAAACAATTTTAGCTTTTGTCACACTAATCTCCTCCTGCCTACGTGTGGAAACGAGTTTTATTCGCCTCCATCACCTTTTTGGATTTTCTGGATCCCTCTGATCTGATCGGCGCTTCAGAAATTGCTATAACTCAGCTGCACGAAAAAACCTTTGAACAAACACAGCTTTCTGCTGTTATCTATTTAGTTGAGCGATGACCGGCATTACCGTGAGGTGACTGAAGGAGTCGGCGCCCGGGAGAATTTCAGCCATTTTCGAAAAGTTTTTTTTTAAAAGGAAGACCGCATAGATAAAAGGGAAACTGAAAGTGTTCATCTTGTGTGCAAAGATCACTGTGACCTTACAGTGTCAGAGACAGAAACCAAATACACAGCCCAAATAAAAAGCCCAACATTTCGTTTCTTTCATTCCACAGGGCTGCAGTTTACCTTCTGGGAGCTTTCAATTCAACAGCTAAATAAAAGATTCAGATTCAAGGACATGGTACCGCAATGCTGCTCTTCAAAATTCTATTACAAGAATGGTCAGTTTTCAATACATACAGTCTTGTAACTCCTTGGTGCTTCTTTCTTGGACTACCTGTTAGCTTGCTAGTGTAAATCACTAGAGTTTTCCATTTGATGTTCTCTCCTTATGAGTAAGTCTCTGTAGGCTGAATTTGGCTGAGAACAGCACAGAACGCTGTGATGAGCGCCCAACATCAGATCCCTCGTGGTTTGTAGATCTCTTTGTGTACAATATATACACATTCAGCACCTGAGCGTGTGTGTGACTGTGTGATTATAAGTTGAGAGCGAGTATGGGCTATTTGTACAGAGAAAAGCCGACACGCTGGCATATTTGGTGGTGAAATACTTAATCTGAGTTACTGTATTTTCATCAGTAAACCTAGAAGCACTCTACAGTTACTGTAGAGCTTTTTTTTTGCTACAATGAAGAGAAAAACTGGCAGCTAATTATTAAACGGAGAGCAAGACCACATCCACTCTACTACGTTTTCATTTTAAAACGCAGCACTTTTGCCCGATTACGCCTGTCGTCCAGGCTGAAACTGCAGAATCTGAACACCTAACGCAGCAGCTTTCATTCACACTTTCATCAGCTGATTTTACTCGCAGAGCTGCCAGCTGCTTTTATCAGATGCAATAGGTGAGATCGGCTGGATGAGCGGCTTTATTTTCCTTTGCTTACTTCATTAGAGACTTTAGTGCAGTTTAGTGACCGACTCCTATGTTTTATTGTCGTCTATTCAGACTAAACAGGAATGACCAGCTTCACATGTGACTGAACAGAAATGAGGATAAATTATATAAACATGTTTCTTGCTGACAGACTCTCTCCGACTCTCTGACTTTAATTGTCTCCATAATCCACAAAGTTGATGAGAGAAAGAAAAATCATTCTAATAAATGTATGAACTCAGATTTTAACTAGACAGTGAATCATAAAACAAATCAAATATTTGCAATGATACACTTGAGTTTAATGTAATCTGTTGTGATGTATTAGATCAGTCTGTCAGCTGCAGCGTCCAATCATTACCCAATAAGGGGGCGTGACGGTCAATAAAAGACTTCCGCGAAGGATGCACTGGTGTATCCTCGCTCATAGCTCCTCAGAGATCACTCCTCGATCCTCGCTCCTTGGAGCGCAAATAAGAGCTTTGGGACGGTCGAGGAGCGAGGAAACGACAAATAAGAGACTTGAGATGCACCCTGTGTTCGCTGCAAGATCATCTATTGTGCCATCCAGCCATAGCGGTCCAGCTGTTTTGGCTTCTGGTTCCTACCTGCTTTGTTAATGGACTTTTTCACTCTGCTATAGAAGAAAAAAACTTATTTTCCTGTTTTCCTGAATACTTTTTTAACTTTTTTAGGAAAAGCTTCACTTGCAGCAAAAGCACTGCCTGCAGTATTGTCTTAAGAGAAACTGCTGGTTAACAGAAAAAGAAGAGTTTAAGAGTCAATGTTAGACTAAATGTTGAGATTATTTTATACTTGGATGATATATATCCAACTGCTTAAGAAAATGTAAATATTTTTTATATTATTATTATTATTGCTATTTTGTGACATAAACATGACACAATGCTTTGCTCGCCGTCAGTTAAGTCCCCTCATTGTAAATCTATTAAGCGTAAAAGGCAGCAAGCAGCCATGTAGAAACTGGAGCTTTTACAATGAGAGCATATCTATAGCTGCACTTGTTTCAAGTTAACTGCTAAACTGAGAAATGCGATAAATTAAGAGAGAGGTTGTGTTACTGAGCAAAGAGTGCGCAGCCGAACAGCCTTAAAAGGTCCACAATTTAGCTATTATTGACAGACGGCAGATATCAGTCAGCTGTGATATATACTTAAGTGAGTGCCATGATGATATCATGGCAGAACACACCCGCAGACAGGCACACCACCCAGAGATAATGGCCATCCACAGTGGAAGATAAGTGAATTACCCTGCCATCTTCGCCGGGTTGAACGGACAACACTAGATGGATGGACACGCACGACCGCCTCACAAAGTGGCCTTTGCTTGTACATCCTGGAGAAGAGCTCAGTTTTTTCCTCCTCTTGTGCCTATCATCTATCTGTTCAGCTAACCACGAGACAGCCAGATCAATAAAAGTCCATGCAACCCCACCTTGCTGTGCTTTCATCGTGACCTATTGACAAAGAGCAGCAAATGTCAAAGCTCTCCTCTTACTCGTGTCAGGGACAGAGGCAGGGTCAGATTATGAAGGTCAGGAGTAATTACTCGTTGGAAGATAGGCTGAGGAAACAGAAGGTGTCACTTTGATCGAGCATTTTATAGCATTTATTATGCTGAAAAACGATCATGGCATCACCAGTAGGGGGTGCTCTGCAGATCCAAAATGTCTAAAAGTGCTTTCAACTGAAGCATTTCACTCAAACAACAAGCTATGAACCTGATGAATGTAATATTTTAGCTCTGTTTTGGTCTCCGCTAACTCCTGTGTCAGGCTCTTTAGCTGCTAAATGCTCTACAGTGTTCACTAGCTAGACGCTAACTTTGTTGTTTTAAAGCGTTTGTAAAAACAGTTAGCTAAAGATGCTGAAAGATGCTAAAACTCTACATAGCTGTGTGGCACTGCAGCGTCAGGTGATAATTCTCTGTGGATTCATATCACACATAATCATTTGATCAACTGTTAAAATAAAAATTAAAGCAGCTTTAAATGGGCTGAGACCATTTTCGCCTTTATAATCGTCTGCTTTCCTGAGCTAAAACAACTCTTCTTTACAATCCATCTCTTTCAAACATCACCTGTCATTCAACCCCGGTTTATTCCATGCCAGTGCCTAAGCTCTTTGCTAATGTGCTAAATGGCTTTCAAGTCTTTCAGGCCTGAAAAGGACAAAGTGGAAACATTTTCTCGGATCCCTGATTGATTGAGCCAAAATCTAATGTTCTCAGAGGGATTCGAGTGAATATACAAGACGAGTCTACTCTGTCACGTAATCGCCCAATCACAACACAACCGTGTGTCTGTGTGTGATCTTGCGTGGTTGTTCCTAAAGGTAAAGTTAAATCAGCTTGTCGCATTTTGCCACCAATCAATTCGACGCCTCGTTCGTGCCCTTCTCGCTGCCTGTCACCTCTCTCCTCACAGCAAACCTGCAAACACTATCGATCACCCTCTCTCCATCTGTCTTCCTGATTGTCTCTCTCTCACTCTCTAAATCACCATCAAAAAGCTACAGAGGAAACTCCCAGCTAGAGATCGATATCTGCCTTGTTAATTCACTCACTAGCATCAAGGACACAGTCAGTCTCATAATAAAAGCCTTGATGGAAACTATTTATGCCGCTGAAGAAGCAGCCCATACAAAAAGTGTCTCGATCGACAAAAATCTTGTTTATTTCATCTTTATTTTAAATTGAAAATACATCATGTTGCTTTTAGTTGAGGCATTTCTGAAGAATGGCTTCACTGCTCCAGCTCAACCTTACACTGTTCCAATGGGCACCGTCAATAAAGTATCACTTTTGACGCCATTTCTATCAGCCTGGTGTGTGTGTGTGTGTGGGTGTGTGGGTGTGGGTGGGGGTGGGGGGCAAATTTGAAAACAGGACTGCACATCGATTTCCCAGAGAAGTCAGGGTGTTGATAACTCGCACAGCGGGTGCAAATCTATTTTAAAGGTGTTTCTGTGCCCATAAGGGATCCCTTAAATTCAGACTCCAAGAGGGAATTACTGTTTGACAAGAAAAGAACACCCGTCATCTCCGTCTTTAGTTACATGCTGTCGTTTTAATAATTCAATTTGAAATTCTAAAAACTAAAAACACTTTTAAATGCCCCTCGGCTGTGATAATGACAGCTTTGCTTTGCTTTTGGGGAGTGAGTCACTGACAGGAACAAGAGCAGCATGAAGGACGCTGTGAAAATATCTTAAATATAATTTTTAAAATGATTAATGCTAACCCTGTTGTAAATTTGTTAGCCATATCAACTTTATATGAAAATAATATTGTGTTTACAGTTACTTTAACACTTTGTAAAAGAAGATTTGTCTTTATGTAAATTTGAGCATTTATAGATGCCGGACTCCTACATGATGGCAACATTTCCTGCCAAATATTGTGAATTCTGCGGGGGGGCGGGGTTTGTTGTGGACAGGACTCAGCTGGAAAAAGGTAATGGTGATGGCACATTCTGAGCACTAAACGGGATTTAGCAACATTTTGGACTGAAAATCTGACAGCAGTTGGTCAGTTGTTCTGATCAAACCACACCTATGCAGTGTTTAGAGTTTGTGACTTAATCTTAATTAACTTCACTTACTTTTTTTTAAAAAACGTTAATTTAGATTTATGACTATTTATGTAACAGAAATATACTTTGTAAAGGTCTTTGTTAATAGGTCACGATGAAAAATACCTGAATTTTACCACCAGAATAAACCCCAAAAATGAAACCAAATTACTTCTGAAAAACACTCTCAGTAGGGAGAACATTCAGCCCTTGGACATGGATGGATAACACTGCATTTGGCAAAGCAGATATGATATTAGCCCGGTTCGTTTCTCAGCTTAGCCAACTTGACTGTGGATGAATGGGCGACTACTGATGAGCATGGGTAACAACTGGGAAGAGCTATAAAACACAACATATTCCCAAAAAGTTAAATGAGACTGGCAATTACAGGAGGGTACAGATTCAGCAGCAGCAGGTCTGCATGTTAGAGGGGGATGTTATCAAGATGACAGAGGGAAGATGCTCAGCTGCACGGAGACCAGGGGGAGTCTCCAGACCAAGAGGGTCAAGCAGGATCCATTTTCACTCATCTGATTCTTTCACTTGTACTAATTTTATCTTTGCCTGCCAATTACAGGCAAAATGATCCCTGTGCCCATCTGCGCACAGCGGGATCACTATCCAGCAAGCAAGCATACACACGCAGACAATAACTGCAACACTCTCTTTCAGCCTTAAATGATCTGCCAGTGGCATGTTTGCCCCGCCACGACATAACCCAGTGGTAGGGAATATTGGCAAGTAACTTCATAAGTCATACTGAAGTGATAAAGAAGTGTGAGGCAATAAATGAAGAGCAAGGAAACTGGTGCTGCCCTGTGATCTTCATTGGCTGCAGATGAGATGCTATTTTGGGCGATAAAGCAAAAGCCCCAGGGATGCTGGTATCGAGACGAGGGAACCGAGGATGCTTGCAGAAAGACGAGGTGTCCACGCAAGCAAGGGTGTAAACTGTGAGGAGCTGCATCCGACTTACACTTACACAAATTAAATTATGCATTTCAGGGTTCAATACAAAATCATCTTTCAGTTGAAAATCCTCCTCTTAGGACTGAATCATCCATCTGTAATGATTTAAAATGGCTGCATTTCAGGTAGCTACATTTTACATTTGGTTTTCAAACACACCCACGACAAGTAGGGTGTCGAGGACAGCCGCGCACACAACAGCCTGGCGTGTGCAGCTTTAGTAGCTTTAGCGTCTTAGCCTTAACCTTTGCTTGACATCTTAATCTTTGCAGCTTTGTGAGGTGTCAGCCAGTCCTCTAGGTCCATGTAGATATGGAAAGGATAAATGTAAGACTGTACTCTGCAAAGGTCACATCTACCCACACAAACTACAGAGGAATTTCTGAAAGGCAATCCACTTTTTAGCAATATGCAAAGGCTGTTTTCAACACGGTGCTGTATTTTTTCTTGCAGCATGTTGACATTGAGTCTCTGTAAACTCACAACTTGTATCCTCCCTATAACTATTACTCTGTAAGTAGGTACAGTATGCTGGATCACACACTAATAAAGGCCTAGAAAACAATAGAGAGACTTTGTTGAATCTGATGCAGTTCCCATACAGTCTTACTGTTTCATTCCATGATGACTTATCCGTCAGCCATCCTACAAAAGTCTGACGGCACAAAATAGAAACCATGAGGCGGTTTGATGGATGGCACATAATGATGTGTCTAGCAGAGGCTTCCTCTCTGTGATGTTTTTTTCTGTTTTAACCAAATCGACACAGTGTTTTGTGAAAAATAAAACTTCAATCCAGTTGACAGGTTTCTGAATTAATCTGGAGTTCTGGATTAACCCCCCCCCCCCCCCCCCAACACACCCTTCCTCCTCCCCAGTATAATAAAACCTGTCTCTGACTGCCCCTAATCCCCCTAAGGAGTGTGGAGATTACCAAGATCCTCTGAATATCTCATATATCTCACAAGAATACTGTCATCAAGTGAGTGCACTCAGGGGTTTGATTTAGCAGAAACAACACATTTTGTGTATGAATACATTCTTTAACTTGATCCTATATTCCACTATACAATCTTTTTATTTATTTTATTTTAGAATGCTTTCAAAATATTCTCACTTCACTTTAGCTCCAGTCTGCCAGCAGCACATCTCTAAATGGGGATTAAAAACATGTTCTTTCAACACAAAGAAACCTGTCCCTGTTGTAGTCTATTTCCCCCACTTGGTAAAATAAATAAAGACTATAAAATGCATCTATTTCTCATAATTATCAGATATCTAAGAGATACTGTCTTACTCTTGTCTTAACCTTCTCAAACTTTCTCAATTTATGTGACAATATCTAATAATTACTGCGAAGGTTTCCTACAATTTATGAGACACTTTCTATGATAATGTTTTTCATAACTATGACACACTATGTCATCATTTAAGAGAGGGTTTCCAATACGTATGAGATGCTAAGTTATTATGACTTCGCATAACTATGGAAGTGAGGATATTTTGCAGGTAATCAATCGTCAAAATGACAAAATATAGGGAAATAGGCCGGGGTTGATTGTAAACTAGACATACCAAGTTTCAAATAGATTTTTTGAAAAACTGATATAAAGAAATGACTGTATAGTGGAATATAGGATCATGGTATAGAAAAATAATGATCAAGTCAAATGTTTATGTGAAAAAAATCATGTGGTGGTGGGTGACAGAAATGGTCTGCCATATGCCTTTACACAATGCCCAATTAGCTGCTGGCTAAAACTTGTAATAGTGATACTAGGTGTTTTTAGACATATTTTTCTGACACAAAGAGTTGGTTGCATGCTGCCAAAAAACAAAATGTGTTCACATAGGAACCCCTTGCTAATTGCTAGCAAGATATTCAGACAACTCACCAACTGCAACTGCAGTGCAAGTTCAAGCAGTAAGCTAAATGCACCAGGGCTGGCAGAACAAGGTATTAAAAATCATTATCAGTTCATTATCATATTCACACTCATGCAATAGACTGCATAGACATGCATCTGCTGTCATTTATTTATGGTTTAAGTTTAAAGGTGGTGTATGAGATTTTAATCCAGTACACTTTTGTCCAATTCAGCAAATACTGCCTCAAGGTCCGGTGTTTGTACACAGACCTGGCTCTCCAAATGGGACCGTGGTTTAGATTAGTGGACGCCTATTTAAATATTGGGAGATGTGTATTTGTTTGGCTTTTGAGTTTAGTGATGGAAAAGCAAGAGCATTCACCCCACCGGGATTTGAACCCTGGTCTACAGGGTACCAAACATGCAACTCGACCGCAACGCCAGGCTCGTACGGCAGTCACTGCGCATACTCAACTCTAGTGACGGTGATCCGTCACAAGTTTAAATATCAACAGTCTTTCTCCAGAATCACAGACCCCATCTTTAAATGCAGATTTTTAATTTTGACGTTTCAACGACTTATACACATCAAGTATCTGTACCTTCAAGTGTGACATGAAAACAGCGGAACACCACCAAGATGCAGACAAGAAAGTGTGTCCAATGTTAAAAGTGTAGCAATAAATGGGGTATTATGAGTGAAATTCATGATAATTATTCAGTTGCCATCCCAGCTAGGGCAGAAGAAGTGTAGTGCAGTGTGTGAATTGCTGTGACAGGATGTTTTTAATTGCTTTCTAGAGTTAGAAAGCAATTAATAACTGTAGAAAGCAAATGTATAATGATAAAAGTGATGTCAGTTCAAAAGCAAAATAATGTCATGATACTATGATAGTTAGGCTCCAACTGAAAAAAGACTCAGGAATAGTACAGTATTCTGGGAAATAGACTTTGGAAGATACTACTCTCATATCTGTCGACTAGCTAGCTAGAGCTAGCAGATGATTAGCTTAGACGCCATAAAGTCACTGCCAAGACAAGGTTCCAGCATATAACTCTCTATAAAACCAGAGCCTGCTGTTTTTACATTTAGTTAGTGTACACAATGTTTGGTCATATTTTGGATAGTCTCAGGCTCGCTGTTAACCCCTGCTTCCAGTCTTTATTGTAAGCTAACCGACTCCTGGCTCTTGCTTCGTATTTAGCATACAGTCGTGGGAGTGTTATCGATCTTCTCATCTAACTCTCGGCAAGAAAGTGAATGAGGGTATAAAAATAAACTACATTTTAGAGGGTCAGTATAAACCGTGGTTTTGAGTCACTTTGGTATCAACATCAATATTTCATGAACCACAAATTCCCCTCTCGCTTACCTCCCTCCGAGGGGAGTTCAGAGGTCATTCAGCGCTCTGTTGGGCCTAATTGCTAATATTATCATCACTCTGCTGTAAGGCATGTGATCAAGGTCACATTTCCCATTAGCTCGGCAAATCAGACATGTGGCATAAATTTCTATATGCCAAGTCATACAAAAAAGGTGATATCTTTAATTCAGCAAGGCGTCATCGCCAAGCTGGTGAGGATATGTGTCATGAGTGTGAAGAGACATACTGTAACACATACCTCGGAATGAGCACACTTAACGTCCACACCTCATTCGCAAACATTTGATGTCACTGTCTTGGCCTCCTCCACAGAGTCGAGCCAGTGTCGTGTAAGGATAGGAAACAGAAACTAAACGCTACCTGAAGAAATTTATATGCTTTATCAGCATGCATCACAACATCACACTGCAGCATAGGATCTCCCGAAAGACCTGTATATTCACCCTTTGCCAAAAATAAAACTCTAGTGTCAGGTACTGTACATATACTTTTCCACCCACAAGAAGTGACGAATAAGAGGTTCAGTGAACTGTCTCCTAAACAGCAGTGAACGGGAATATGTACAGAATCCAACACCAAGTTTAGTTGTTTTACTTTCCTTGAAGGGAGACTGTGTAACTTTTTTGCTACTGTTTAGCATTTAGCTAACAGTACTGTAACTGTAGCATATGTGGCCAGCACAGCCATAAGGTTAGCGAGGTGATATGATAGCGATAGACCTAAACTTTGCAAACATTAGCTAACATTTATCCACCGTACTGGTCATATCAAACCAAGTAAAGCTGATGCATCAGTGTTTTTAATTGAGCGTGGGTTAATTTTACTGGTTATGAATTCAACTTTTTATTAGGAAGAGGAACAGTGTGTTATGTCTTTCCTCAAAAGTTACAGTCTCACTTTAAGGCATCACAGATCCGCTGGGAGCACTTTGTATGATTTCTGGCTACTGAAGGTCATTTTTTTTTTTTTGACAATCCGCGTTCTTTTCACATTGAGTTTTTACAACAATGTGTGGTTGTCAGCAGCTTGAAATATCGTGATGTGTAAGCTTAGAGACTGACATTACAGTCAAAGGCAACGCTGACAGTAAAAGGGCATTATTACGCCTAAAGCGTTTCAGAAACACTCCCTGCTTCAAACTGAACATATTTTCTCAATAATACACTGTACATCCCGCACTGAAATCTCTGCATATTGCTTTATTTGGCTGCGGATTTAGACAGACTCACTGTAACTGCAAGGGGAGATTAATGTCAAAAACATGCAACTGGATGTTTTTTCCCTAGATAGTCTATTAAGTATTTCAGTGAAACATGGTTTAGCAAGAGGAAACAGAAAATCACACATATTGAAAACTGCATTTTGATTCAAAGAAACTACACCTTGTCAGTTTTCTGCATATTTTTGCATATTTGAATGCCTTTAGTGTCATTATCATCATCATAATAGGGGTGCTGTTGCCACATGAATAGCTAAAACCACCTTAACTGTGTCCATAATGAACTGGGCTAATTAGACTTGGGCTGCACTGTGTTTTGGCCAGCCTGCATTCTTTGCTCTAATCTGAAATAATGAGGTCAGTAATAAGGTTACACTCTCTGACTGCTCAGTGTGAGGCCGAGCTGCTGAAGATGAACAGGGCAGCCTGGCAATTGAAACAGGTTTGACGTCTGGACCGTACAGCAATTTTGTAACCCGCTGCCATGTGAATGCTGTAGCATCATGCTGCGAGCAAAGCCCTGCAGGAGCCTCTGCAAGTGGTGTGCCTATCAAAAACTACTTGAACTGGCCTCGTATTACTCACTGAAGTTTGCATATTAGGAGGGAAATTGCCAGACATAAGGAGGGCAGACGGATAGATGCAGGTTAATACAGCATATGCGGCTTATGTTAAGTCAGGGAAGAAAGGAAGAAAAGAAAAACCTAAAGGAGGTGATTTACTAATCTCAGTATGGTTCTCATCATAAATGTGCTGTGTTGTGATCACATTCATCATCAGTTTGCTGGAGTGTCCTCTAAACAAGAGCTAAATTGAAAAAATTGCTCTGATTTGACAAAGATGTGTTTAAGCCGTGCCACTAATTCACATCAAGCATCGCTAGCTGAGCTCTAACCAAACGAGGACTGGTTGCCATGCCAATGCGTTTGAGATAATTAGTAATCATTCTCTCATGTTCCTGTTTTTGATTATTATGAATGTATCAACCTTGAAGAAACTTTTCATGTGTCACCGACTCACAATCACGGGAAAAATACAGTAAACTAAAAATATCATTAAGAATATATAAGAGAGGTGATTCCAAGGTGACTATCAAGTGCTGGAAAGCAAACAGATGCTTCTGTATTCAAATCGGGCCACATACACTTACACCATATGTGCAAAATATTAATCTTTTCAAGAAGTAATAGGGTGAATCTGGGTAAAAGCCACTATCTCTTACTGACACGCTGACTATGAAGGAGAACAGACGTTTTGACACAACTGAGATGTAGGTTGTGAAAAGGCTTTGAAGTACATTCAGCGTACACTGAAGAATTTTTAGTCTCACCTTACCTCATTTCACGCACACACACCCTCGAGACCCAAATATATTTCATCAGGGGACGGAAAGTAAGGAAATGAGGCAGCAGCAGAGGCAGCCAGCTACAGTAAGATGAGGGGTTTAGTAGTGGTAAATACATTCTCACTTTACCACTGTGGAATATCATTTTATATTATCAAGGTGGAGCTACTTT
Organism: Micropterus salmoides; assembly: GCF_014851395.1. Lineage (NCBI taxonomy): Eukaryota > Metazoa > Chordata > Actinopteri > Centrarchiformes > Centrarchidae > Micropterus > Micropterus salmoides. The sequence continues at coordinate 9,072,519 of NW_024040040.1, forward strand.
ATATAAAGTTATGTAGTTAAATCCAGAGGTTTCCAACCCAGGGGTCGGGCCCCCTCCAGAGGGCGACAAGATAATTCTGGGGGGTCATGAGGGGATTATTGGGGTTGGAAAGAAGGAAAAAGCTCTGCTACACATTTTTTTTTTTGCTAATCTTGGCTTTTTAGTGAAACAGTTATTTAAATGAAACCATTTAATAAGCAAATATGTTTTTACGCTGAGGCGGAAAGGTTGGTGTATCCATAAAAATTCACAAAATTTAACAAAGTCCGGTGGAAACAGACTTAGTAAATAAATCGTGACAGATGCAGCATGTGATTTTAAACGTTCACTTAAGCTTCCACTGAAGAGAGAAAAAAATGGCGGCAGACAAAAAGATCAGATCTGTACGGAGCGATGACGAGACTGTAACCTTTTTCAAAATATTTCATGAAATGTCATATTCACGTTTTCCACATTGTTTCGGGTCATTTGAGGTTTCGACCAGCGCTTAGTCATCTTGTTGCGCCTTCTTCTCCTGCAGCGGTTTAATGGCACCCGACTGGAAAATTAGTGCCACTAGCTGTTTATCTTGATGCATTGAATGGGAAACCACTGTCTCAATCTGAAAAGTACCCCTCTCCTGCTGTCAGATAAATTAGATGTGTAGTGCAGATGTTTCCCTCACAAATGTAGTGAAGTAGAACTAAAATAACAATTTTTTACATAAGTTCTGTATTTGAGTACATGTACTCTTTGGGATGGTTTTAATGCCCGACACATTCTCACTACCAGCTCGTCACATATGGACCTTTGGCATTTATAGACCCCTTGGCATTGCTTTTTAACATTCTGGGTACCCCAGTGTCACTTTTCGACGTTTAGCAACAATAAATATATATCATCCGGTTAGACTTACAAAATAAAAGTAAATGTTAATGTTGTAAAAACTCACTATTTGGTTAGGTTTAGGCACCAAAAGTACTTGGTTAGGTTAAAGAAAAGATCATGGTTTGGGTTATAATAACTACCTTATTTATTTCCTTTAACTTACGTAGGTTAAGTAACGTCACTTACGCAACTTACATAATCTACTTAACTTAAAAAAAAAAAACCATTCAATATTGACCTTTTGTTTCACATGGCAAACCAGTCTCACCAGTCTCCTGGCTGAAAGTCCGGTTTCTGGCCCATCGTCCACCCCAACCACTCCATTACTCTGACTTTTCTGTTAAATATCCTATTCCTACCTGTATATGTGTCCATATGTGACAACTTGAGAGTGAGAACAGGTTGGAATGCTATATGTTTTATCTTGCACTCAATAGTTAAATAAACCAGTGTAGGGTCTAAGGGCTGAAATAAGACTCTGCAAACTACATCACACCCTGCAGGATGTAGTCTTTAGGTAAGTGTGGGCGTCATCTATTCCAATGATGCTTGATCTCTGACTGTCTGAGTTCCCTTTGCTATATGTGACTTGTATAAGACAAGAGCCGTCCTCTGATTTCAGCATGCTATTACTGAGTTGGATTGCCTTTTTTTGGAGTCAGACTAGGAAACAATGTTTGAGAGCTTTATAAAATACATTATGTCTGAACTATATTTATATGTATTTTGGAAAAACAACTATAATGCTCATTAACCTCTCTTAACTTCTCTTAAAAACAGAGAGATCCAGGCTGAAATACAAACAAATCTACCAAAGCAGAGTGCTCTTACAGAATAGAACAGAGTAGCATTAAATATTGCAGTAAGTTGAGCAGTAAGATGCCTTAGCACAACACACGCACTGATCCACACATGCACAAACTCAGATCCCTATGCTGTCACCGTCGTGTGTGTCACAGTCCATCATGGAGGGTCTACATCGCCCAAAGTGACAGAACAAGGGCCTTTCAGGACTGATAAAACCTCGACATGAAACCTTGTGGCAACACATCATCAAGTGCAGAATAAGCTCTGTATAGTCTTTATTCAGCAATTTTAATCTAAGGTGACAGGAGGGCTCCACTTTAATTGTCCGTCTGTTTCCAGGCCGTCATGGTTCCCCAATATTTTTTTAAGTGTGTGGACAGAAAATCAACCAGGCATTATCCCGGGGAAATGAGAACTTCATGTGACAGATTTATGGCTGTTGAATGAGTTATGACTCACTGCTCGTCCAACAAAGTCAGGGGTATAGAATGAGCTATGACTCATGGTGCATTTGGCTCAAATCTGATACATTTTTCTATATATATATATATATATATATATATATATACACACCCTGCATCTGGTCTTATGTGACAACTGTGCACACAAATTACTCTCATTTTAAAAATTTAAAAGTCGAAATGATGAGAATAACGTCAACATGAGCATAAAGTCGAAATAATCAAGGAATTGAAAGGATTATGGATCATGAAGGACAAAAATTAATGATTAGAATAAAGTCGAAATGATTAGAAAAAAGTTACCGTGATTTGAATAAAGTCGAAATGATTAGAATAAAGTTACCGTGATTTGAATAAGGTAACAGTGATTTGAATAAGGTTACAGTGATTAGAAAAAAGTTACCGTGATTTGAATAAAGTCGAAATGATTAGAATAAAGTTACCGTGATTTGAATAAGGTAACAGTGATTTGAATAAGGTTACAGTGATTAGAATAAAGTTACCGTGATTTGAATAAGGTAACAGTGATTTGATTAAGGTTACAGTGATTAGAATAAAAATACCGTGATTTGAATAAAGTCAAAATGATTAGAAAAAAGTTACCGTGATTAGAATAAAGTTATCGTGATTAGAATAAAGTTACCGTGATTAGAAAAAAGTCGAAATGATTAGAATAAAGTTACTGAATGAAATGATTTGAATGAAGTCGAAATGATTTGAATAAAGTCGAAATGATTTGAATAAAGTCGAAATGATTTGAATAAAGTTACCGTGATTAGAAAAAAGTCAAAATGATTAGAATAAAATTACCGTGATTACAATAAAGTCGAACTGATTTGAATAAAGTCGAAATGATTTGATTAAAGTTTACGTGATTATAATAAAGTTACCATCATTAGAATTAAGTCGAAATGATTAGAATAAAGTCGAAATGACTAAAATAAAGATACCATGATTAGAATAAAGTTACCGTGATTAGAATAAAGTCGAAATGATTATAATAAAGTTACCATGATTAAAATAAAGTTACCATTTAGTCAAAATGATTATAATCAAGTCGAAATGATTATAATAAAGTTACCCTGATTATAATAAAGATACCATGATTTGAATAAAGATGCCATGATTAGAATAAAGTAAAAATTACAAGAATAAAGTTTCCATGATTAGAATAAAGTAAAAATGGCAAGGATAAAGTTTCCATGATTAGAATATAGTAGAAATGTCGAAAATAAAGTCAAAATGACAAGAATAAAGTTACCAAGATTAGAATAAAGTCGAAATGACGAGAATAAAGTTGACTGTCCGCCATGCCAGTTGCCATGTAGGCTACATCAAACACATTTGATACTTCAACTTTATTCTCGACATGCAAAATAAATAAAAAATCTTCATCCTTACTTTTTTCCCTTAATGTTGCCCCAATACTCTGTTGTAACATTGAAACGTCATAATGGGTGCCAATAAACTCAGCAGATACAAATGTTTCCTGGAGCAAGACATTGAAACTCTAAAATCTGCTGATGACCTCTAACCTCCCTGTGGAAGGGCCAGACAGGGATCAATGAGTATCACATTATCAGTGAGTACTTTTCATGATCGCTCGGTGCAGTATCGTATTATATCGGATATTGTCTGGTGATAAACCGCAGAAAAATCTTTGTGTAAGTCAACACCAGCAAGAGTTAATGCACCACTCATTGGGTCTGTGAGTGGAAATATGATCCTCCAAACAACACTTCCCTTGTCAAAATAACTCATAAAAAATGGACACTTAGCAGAAGGGGAAATTGCTGCATAGCCCAGATTTGGCAGCATCTTTAAAAACTGAACTTGTGTCTGCTATCAGCCTTGTACACAGCAAAGTGCCAATGTTAATGAGCGCTGATTTTTCACTGACTATTATATTGAGTTGACAAGTGTTGACTGGAGTGTTGTTGATTCACTCATAGTGCTGATACGGCTCGGAGGCGCCTCTTCAAAACTATTTAAAAGCCTTAAATTAAGTCTGATGGCTGCCACAGAGGACAGTTAATGGATGGAAGGATTCTTGAAGGCGCTCCCAGTCTTCCCTGTCGACTCCCTTTAACGCGCTCCGTAACATATGGAGATTTGCTCTCTGAACCAACTGCAAGGTAAATTGGCTTCAACACGTAGGCGGCACACCTCGCAGGACCCTGCCCTTCTTAAGTGATTTACTCCCTTAAGCTTAGCTCTATCGGTTCTGTAATTACAGGAAATTGAAGCAGACCTTCGGACGAGGAAGCGGCCTCACTGAACGTGCCATGTGGTGTGCATGTTAACGCTGCAGCTTTAACAACTCTATAAGCTGCGTTACTTGCCTCTAGGAATGCACAGGTTTGGTTTGAGCAGCACTGGAGGAAACTGAAAGCCAGGGAGAAATTGGTGCAATCCAGTTACCTTTGACCTAGAGCCTCTAGGTAAGCAAAGGAAGCTTCACAGCTCACTGCAGTCTGCTGACAAAACTCCTCTTGTAGGCTCAAAAAACACATTTTATAATAATTATTTTAATAATCGACTCCTTCAGTCACCGCCTGTCGTCTTAAAATCACTTGTTTTGTCTAAAACCTAAAGGTATTTCATTTATAATGATGTCCGGCTGCAAATGTTTTGACATTTTTGCTCAATAAATTACTCAATAAAAAACAGTATCAAAATTGTCCTCCATTGATTGTCTGTGAATTGACAAATTAATTGATCGATTAATCATTTCAGATACACTCACATTTTATTTTAGTGAGCGCTCATAACTTCTTCAACACACGTATTTTGCCTCAGATTAGTTTTGCACTTGGTTGTTAACAAGTGAGTCACTCAGTAGATGAATGAATGAATGAATAACTTCATATTTTAAAAAATGAGTCCGTGAGTAACCAGTGAACAAGTAAATAAAGTTGTGTTTGTGAATGAGTGAGTGAGTGAATGAGGGTGTGGCGGTATGAGTGAGTGAGTGAGTGAGTGAGTGAATGAGGGATTGAAGGATTAACTGGTGAATGAAAGAACGAGTAAGTGAAGGAGTGGGTGCGGTGAATATGTGAGTGAGTGAGTGAGTGTGTGATTAAAGTGTTAATTCAATAGGGCAGTAAGTTAGTGAAAGGGTGAGTGAATGAATGAATAGGTGAATGATTCATTCACTCACTTATAACTGAGTGAGTAGAGTGAGTGAAAGTGATTTAGTAATAAGTGAGTAAGTGAACGAGTGAGTGATCGACTAAATACACCCTACATTTTATTAATTTATTAGATTATTAATGAGTAATGTTTTGACCGCACCTGTCCCGCAGGTCACGCCTCACCTTTTGCTTTTTTGGACACTCTTCTTGTCCTTCTTGTTCATCACGACAGGCACACAGCTCGTGAGCTCGGTCCAGTCCGCGTGCAACCCGCAACTCCAGCCCGTGGAGAACCGGGAGAAGAGCCACGACTCGGCTTTACCTGGCCGGTGACAGGTGCATTTCCTCTGGCCGGGCATGCAGTCGCAGGGCTGCTCCAGCTCGATGTTTTTGACCAGGTGCCGCCCAAACGTCGTCCCGCCGGTCTTCTGAATATGCAGGAACACCATAACGTCGTCTCCTCGGATGTTGAAGTCGACGTGCCGGTCCAGGTCCCGCTCCGTGAAGTTAAATCTGGATGTGATTCTGGAAGGAAGGTCCTCGTCCGCCTCCGGCTCTGTGTAAACTAACTCAAACCCCGATGAATACCGCTGGAAAAGCCCCTTCTCGTCACTTCTGAAGTAGCAGGTGTTGCTGTCCGTCGGGCACACATACTGGTAGCCGATCATCAAGAAGAGCACCGCCGCGATGGGGATGAAGATGAGTCTGTTGAACTTCTCCTCCATGGTGGAAACCTGTACCTCACGCCGTTGGCACGAACGGTAACGTGATGTCCGAGTCGTTCTCCTCTCCTCCTCGTCTCATCCTGCAGTTTCACTTCAGGTACGCAGTGCTCCTGTCCTGTCCTGTTAGTTAAAAAGTCCCGCTAGCAGGTGAGGACATGTCCTGCAACAGGGCAGAGAGAGCAGGTCCACTTCTCAAACTTCAAGCTATCACACAAAACAATCACAACCCCTTTTTTTTATTCTTCCTTTAATATGTCAAAATGGTGGCATTGCACGCGTGCAACAAGACCTTTTCGAGACGACAGCGCGAGACGGCACATCCCCGCGTGAGGAGCGTTCGGGCTCGGCTGTCCTGCACAACGCCAACTGCTGATCGGTATCTGCAACAAGCTGGACAAAGTCAACACTACGACTTCCCGTCAGGATCTTCAAAATAAATATTTTACGGCCATATTGTCAAATTTACCTGCCTTTTAATGGGAGAAAATATTTAGGTAAAGGTCTAATTAGAATAGCTTTATATTTGGAGCGTCACAGCTGAATTCATAATAATATCATAACATCACTGGTAGTCTCATGTGAATTACATCATCGTCATCATCATCACCATCATCAATCATCAATTAGCCAAAACAAATGTAAAAGTATTTAAATTGAAATTGTGTGAGTAGATGTGACAGTCGATGTTGTTTACCCACTGTATGGCCATAGTTATGAATAAAGATTGGGGGAAAAGTTTTTAAATTGCAATCTGAGAAGGCAGAAAATCACCTGATCAAGCATATTCATGTAGACACATTTAGTCAAAGTGACTTCTGTGTGCCTACGTTTGTCTCACGGATTCAAAATTTGGTTGAAATGCTTATGTTATATATAATAATCATTTGAATCTGAAGAATGGGGACCTCCAGCTCCAGGACCTACTGCCAAGCCAAATTCACTCAATGCTTATTATTGTTTTTAAGAATCCATCAGGCCAGGGCAAAGTGCCACATATAGGAATTACAGATGGGCTATATTAGTGGTTCTCAAACTGGAGGGGGGACATCCTAGCGAGGATTTTGTTTATTTGATAACAATTCCACTTTTGTAATAGGGGCATGAAGTTTTTTGGGGCTTCTAAAGGAAGCTGTGAAAGAAAACGTTTGAGAACCACTTGGCTATTAGCCTATTAAAGATTTAATCATGAAACAAGTGAATGTTGTATATTTCCAACTGTTCTTCAATGTTATTTTTATGTGATGTTTCTCCAGTCCCCACTCCCAAAACCAGCCTGTGTGTCTCACCCCAACGCCTTCAACCAGAGAGGAGGAACTTATTAGTGAAATCAGCTGAGCGTTAATGCAATGGAGCCCAGGCTAGCTTTTATTTTGAAGACCAGAAAAATTGAATTTCCGGTTTTGTTCTGGCTTGACTCTACATCTGCGCCAGTCATCTGTCCCGCTGCTGAGCCAGTGACGCAACCGCATCTCTAAACACACACACACACACACACACACACACACACACACACACACACACACAGACAGAGAGACAGTGTCGATTTGAGTGGCCTAGAACAACTGCTGGGGAAAAGTCGATAGAATACCAATATTTGTGGAAAGATATATCGTAAATGAAGATTTTAATGGTGTGTTTTACTTATTCTGTAATACCTTTAAATTGATATTGGTCATATGTGCACCTGTGGTATTACACAGTGACTTTTATGTGTCATACTCAATGGTTTATGTGAATATGGTATCATTTTAATATTGATATAACAACTTTATTATTTTCATAAAGGGGTTCAGGTCTGTTGTACTCGACAGTGTAGTGTTGAGAAGATACTGTCTTGAAATCTTGAAGTGTATATGTGTAAGATTACTGCTGGCAGGCCTCAGCCGTGTGACTTTCAAAACATGACGTCTGAGATTTAAGTCACCGAGCAGCCAACTGGAAAGAGTTAAATCCTCAGGCGAGTCATTTCAGCACCATGGACAGATTCCAACATGTCAAGTCAATAATAGTCATCCTGTGTGAGAGAAATGCATGTGTGTGTGTGTGTGTGTGTGTGTGCCTACCATTTCGTCATCATCTCGCATACATAGGTTTTCATTTACCCCAGCACACCATCAGACTTGTACATGTGATGCAGTACAGATGAATTTACAGCGCTATATGGACACAACAGGCCAGAACTAAAGACATTTAACCCTCAGTAATGGATTTCCTTTAAGCCTGCTCTGATCAAATGCTTTTGTTATTTTGCCTAAGATGCCCTCCATCAAGGGATTTAACCAGGATGCACTTTGGTATGTATTCTATTCAATCCTCTTTCAGCATGCACTTTGCCCTCTTGCTCAGACATTGACTTAATCTGTATGCGAGTTTAGTTTGTGGTTCACCTCTCTTTGTGTCAGAGAGGAGTCACCATCCCTCATCCCGCATCCTGTGGGAGGGTGGGTGGTGGAGAGGGGGCATGAAAGGAAGCTGCTCCAGAAAGTGTCAGTCCAAGAAATATCTCATTTCATAAAGGTCACACGGAAGTGAACTCCTGGACATTAGTTATATTTTTGCCTCAGTGATGATAACATCCTGTGTCAGCATGCTCTTTACCTGTAAGGCCTCTTTTGGATATGATACAGTGCTGATTTTGCAAAAGAAACATTTCTACTACAAATGGCACGCTGATTAAAATCTGAGCAGAATCCCTGATGGGAAAGAATCTGCATTAATGTTTTGTGCAGTGAAGTGGGACTTGTGTTGTTATGGTTGTACAGCTGGGATATTTACGAGGTCCCCGACGCTCACTACACAAGCCTTATGAGAAATAACCCCCGGGAAGTGCTGATTCAGCGGATGCAGCAATGTACAGAGCACGCAATAATGGAACTGAAGCTTCCTGGAAATTATGATTGGATTGGTTTGCGATATCTGTTTATCTATTTTTCATTCTCAGCAAGGCCATTCTGGTGCCACTGCAGATGTGTATGGATTTTGTATTTATTGGAATTAGTATTGATGTTATATTGATGTTGGGAGGCATTTAGAAAGTTCACATTTGGACCCTTGTAGCAGGACCTCCATTCAGCTGAGAGTTTCTAGGTGTGTCTAGCAAATGAGCAGCCTGAGACTGTTGAGGAAAGCAAAAGGAATATAAAACTGCTGCACAAGAAAAACTGAGAAAATTTAAAGGAAATATGGGGGCTCACCGCTGAGTATAAAAAATGATCCAAATGTAACAGCCTCAGAGGATCAAGAAATATCTGCCTGGCTAGTTTGCCAGGTTATAGAATAGGTCAGGAGTTTTCAAAGTCTTGACATTACATGCTTCCCCTCAGACTAAGCTCTATATTTGTGCATTTATATGTTTCTTACTCTGATGGGAGAAAACAGTTCCCAAAAACAGCTGTATCTCTGAAATGTCACACATGCAAGCTATACTATGCGATCTCCTTGTGATAACTAATGCAATAAGTAATGTAATATTGTTTCACTTCCATTCACTGAGCCTCACCTGAAACTGTGTGGAGCTCCCGCCTCACACTTTGAAAACCCCCTAGCTGGAATAGGATATAAATGAGAGTAAGACACACATGCACAGAGGCAAAGTCAGCACATCTTCATCTCTCATTTTGTAATATTATAGGGGTACAACATAAAAAAGATGCAGCCTAATCTGGTCATATCATCATTATCAGATCCACAGGTGGAGCATCTGTAAAAAAAAATAAAGAAAGAAGAAGAAGCCTCAAGCATGTAGATGTGTTCTGTAAGCTGTCACCTTGGAAAAGGTACAGATGGCGGTGCTGTCATGGCGACAGCTGCTTATTCGTCGTCTCCAACTCCTCCGTTTTTTGGGTGCTAACCCTCTCCTGATATAATGGCCGATTACCTGCTGTTATTTGTCTGGTGCTGCTGCAGTTTCCTCTCTAATTTCCAGTATGTGTTTTGACTTCCCCCTGCTTGCCCGCCTCTGGGTTAGTTTGTTGTGCTGATTGGCAACCTGTTGCTGATTATAGGACTGAAGTCTGATTATTCGTTCCAGTTCTTTCCTTTACTGTTACAGGTGCTGGTGGGAGTCTGAATGGTATATAATGATGCCATGTTAGGTTTTGGATGTTGTTTTTTTTGGCCATTTATTACAACTCTCAGTTGAGTCCAATTTGATCTAGAAGGTTTGACAGATTGCATGGCCATGTCTGAAGATAGAAACGTTTGACTTCTCTGTTTAAAATCATTTTAAAATCACTTACTTACAAGTACTTTGCCGAAAAGCTGTGTACCTTTGCTGAATCTTCATCTAATCATTTAGCGCATTCATCAGTCACATTTAGGTAGCCAGTGCTCATTTGCTTTGCATTGTTGGAACGAAATGAGAATTAAGAAGACTAAGAGTTGACAGCCATGCTAGCACCTACAGTATCAGCAAGCTAACATGGTAACACTGCTAGCCTTGTAGTCACACTATTTAAAGAGCCTAAATCAGGTGTTTTCAAATGTTTAGTCTCGCTCAAGTCCTGGATGCCTAAAGGATCATGATTAAGTTATTTGATTGACATAGACACTCAACATAATATTGCTGTTTGACATAACTTCAGACTACACATACAAATACATAAAAAAAAGGTCTGGCCCACGGAGTTTGTTAGGCTCTGACTCTGATAAACAGTTCCCCAAAACTACTGTATCTCTGAACTAAACTTAACCAAATCACACACACATTTAGGCTATTCTGTGTGATTTCTTTTTGATAGCTAATGTAATATTGTTTCACTTCCGTTCACTGAGCCTCCTGTGAAACAGTTTGGAGCCCCCCTGGGGAGGCCTGCCTCACAATTTGGAAACCTCTGGCCTAAATTATCTACTGCTGCTTTGCATGTTTAGAGTATTAAACAAGTAAAACCACATACTGTTTAAAGCTCCTTTTTTTAATTGGCTGAATTAATTGTGTTAGTGTTCATATTGTTTTTTTATTTAAATGTAAGTGCCAGCGATGGTGGCTTTGCTTTAACAGGATTGTTAAAATTGTGTCTGAGACATCGTTGCTTTCTGAAATTTCCAACATCTCCGACTTGGGATTTAAACTAAGAGGTTGACAATCTACTTTTTCTGATTCAACTGCTTGTAATTACGGTCTGAACAATTCAGTACAGCTGGACGATGGGAACGTAATTAGACAAATTAAGACTGTCCCTAAACTAATTCTGTAAGTGGTTACTTTTAAGTTCTCTCTTTTTATTAAAAAAATTCTCTCTTTCTTTCTAAGAAGGTGTGTACTTCTTTTATTGTCTTTTATCTGGCTGTAGAAATGTACTGTCTTTATTTGCCATAGAGCATCTTTGGTTTTAGTGAATTGACAACTCTGGCCATTTGCCTCGGCTGCATGTGGCGCGAGTGACTGAAGATGTGTGAACTCTCCACCACAGGGATCCACCAGCAGGCCCGCAGACCTGCCGTGCAGCGATGGCACCACGCCAACCTGTGCCGGGCTCCCACCACAGCCTCATCCAAAACGCTTAATCAAAAGGGACACTGTGTCCACTTGGACCGTACGAAAAGGAAGCCGCTGGCCCATGCTGCGCACCTTGGCAGCTCGACAGAGAACAACCCAGATTGGTCTGCTATCCACTACACTGGGAGGACGTTGGAGAGGAGGCCTGTGATTCAGCCTGCATTTTCTAGCAGGTAATTGAAGCTTTGGGGACACGGCTGATAGTGATGTGTCCTGCCGTGGTCTAATCAGCCTTGCTGTCTTTACCATCAGCACGGATGGATGTTTATCGTCTGCTCGAAACGGCGCCTGCATGTCACTTCCCGCAGAAGTTGATTTGAGCCGCTGAGTGAATGTCAGAGCAGAAATTACTGTAATTTCACTCATCAAGCTTTATTGTAGCATGTACCCCGATATTAAGGTCACCTTTGTCTGGCTTCACTGATTCATTCAGACTCTGCTGTGCAATTTCACTGCCAAACACACATGTATGTTTGATTTTTTGGAACATTTGAGGTTGCCTCTTTCTTTAGATGTCTGGTTTCTACTCCCAACATTCATGCCTAATTTAATAACTTGAGAAAATGTTGGAATAATTTGTTGTAATTCCCTACTGTGTTTCAAATTGCTTTCTGACCTCCTGCTGGACAGAAAACAATGTTCCAATTTTCCTTCAGAATATGGTGCAATAACACTTAAACTGATTTTGAAGGTTAAGGGTATGATGCCCATTGCACCAAACCTGCACTACAAACACTATTTCATGTAGAGTATTATTAGCTGCAGTAGTGAGGGTAAAAGTGGAACTAAGTATGGTTTAGTCCACTCTGATGCTCTGGACTTCAGATAAACATTGAAGCATTCATGTCAACAACAGAGAGAGAAATGTGATCAACCTAAATCAACCTAAGACAGTTTGCTAGCAGTTTTACTGAATAGTTGAACACGTATGTAATGCGGTTGGCTAGCTACAGTTGCTGACAAATCAGCTACAGGTCTATCGTCACCAACTTCTCACATTGCTGAGGATGAGTGACCAAAGTTATTTCAAGCAGCAGGTTACACTGAAAGTTGTGCAACACCATTAGTTATATTACATATATTTTTCAATATTATACAATATTAAGATTCTCATACTATACAACATTTCTCCATTAATAACTTGAAATATTAGTTTACTGATGGAAATAAACCTTCAGTAGCATCAGAAAAAGTGTAATAATTAACACATAACTAACCCCAACATCACGTCTGAGTATAGGGATTTTAGGTTTGATTTGGTCTGTGTGGGGAAGCCATTGCCCCGTTATTTTCTATTTTCACAAAGTTTTCACAAATCTAAAACGGTTTTAAAACAAACTTTACAGTCTCCTTCCTATATAAATACAGGTCAGATTTGTTAATATAGCATTTTTTAAGATAGACTTGGTCTAATGTTGTCTAGATGGAAAAAATGCTGTTAATCCACTTTTTTTTTTTAATAAAACTTTTACAAATCTAACAGTGGCTTTTAAACTTTTACTGTTAAAGTAAGTGCTGAATAATTGTTGTAAAACCTTACGGTGAAAGCTTCACACAGTATGCTGAGAAAGGTGTGCTGAAATATGCTGACATTTCAGATCAGAGAGCCTTTCTTAAATATGTGGGTCCCAGATTTGTGTGCTAGTAGTTTGTTAGGAGTTAATGATGGGCCCTAGTTTGTGGGCCCTATTTCAATCGTGCAAGCACAGTGACAGTCACAAAGCATTGCATCTTGGGCCCACGGACTGTGTGGCCGTCTGCTCCTCCTTTATTTTATTCATGTATGTGCAAAAGCACAAAGTGCTCAAGTTTTGAGTGAAGATGAATATAGATCGGCGAGTGTGGTGATTTAATAAATTCATCAGCTTCTCTAGGAAATCATGTTAATAAGTGAACATATAGTTTTAGTAGAACTTCTTTTGAAACACAAGATAAAGTTTCTGAATTGCCAGCCCTGACACATTTAGTGAGTAAGTACGTAAGATACACACACTTTAAAAAACATCTTTATGCTGTACTTTCTTAATGAGAGATAAATTGAAAGAGATCCATTGCTCACATTCGCTGAATAATCGTTCCACTGGCTGATTCAGGAGGAGGCTTTAATGCTGACAGTCCCAAGGACAGACAAAATGTACTGATGTAAAGAAGCAAATGAGGGAACAAGCAGGAAAATAATCAGATACAGAATAAAGGAATAACAAAATGTTGAGGACACGAATCGTTGAAACCTTGGCAGTAATTATCTTTTAATTAACATTCCTTCTTCCTTCTTGAGAAAATATTTTCAAACAGTTTTCTCATGCCGAGTGATATAAAGTGTTCAAAGTGAACCCCTGAAGTAAAATCTGATTATCGATGTGTGTGAATTTGAGTTGTGATCAAGGCAAAGAAAAAAAAGATATAGGGAATATCTGACACCAAGGGCCTTCCTGCCTTTGTTAACATGTAAGCTACCTCTCCATCACTCGCATATCTACCAATGCAGTCATGCACTATTTGATTAAAAAGTTTAATTAGGTCAATGTGTTCTGTCTACGAATGGTGTGTTTGTGTCAAAACACTTTTTCATCTTGAAAAGGCCCCTTCTGTGGCTGCTGCATGATGCCTCCTTTTGAGTGCATGTATGTTTGCACAGTAACTTTTTATGGCAACTGTTGGATTTCAAGCCCAGTTCCTTGTTAAGGATTACTAGCCAATCAGAAGCAGAGTAGGGCGGGCCCTGAAAAGCCGGTAAACACTGCTTCAGTTCAGCTGAGCAACATGGATGGGAGCAAGAGTTTCAGAGTGGTGAGGTATTAATTTGTAACAAATGTATCTTTCATCCATAAAGTTTTAACTGAGCTCTGTCTCTACATCACAGTAACAACTTTATGTCCATTGACTGCCTGGAGGGTAGCTAGTGTTTGGAAGGCAGAGGAGAGGCAGCAGGTGGATGTCACGTTACTGTGTGCTGCAGCAGCTGAGTATTTTTCCACCGGTGTCTTTGAGGGCATGTCGGACTAGCCGCTTGGCACGCATTTTGCTGTGTCGTCACAGGGATCAAAGGGAAAAGGCTGGACTACAAACGAGCTGTTTTCAGGCAGTTGCGAGCAGTGTTTTCTGTGGGAGATGGAAACTCCCTTTGGGGTGGACGTTGGGCTTTTTCACTTTGTAAACCTATTACATGCACAAAAAAGATATATAACTCAATAAAGGAGAGGGAAAAGGCCGAACAGCATAATATAACCTCTTTAATGTAATTAAAAGCACTTCATCATCAGTTTAAAAAGTTACCCGAGGAGGACTCTGGGCTAACAATTACAAAGAATAGAAGATTTCATGTATTATGATCCCCATTAGCTTCTTCAAAACAAATATTTCCCAGGGTCCACAAACACCACACATTGATGGGAATCGCACCACAACTGAAAGGGGCTCTTTGGCGATTTAGCATTGCACTTTCATGAAGTTGTAGGACTCACAATACACAGATTTTTTAGAAAATGAGTGGCTAGAATTGACGCAGCAGAAGCCGAGAGAGGACTTTTAGTCCTCAGTATGGCTCAAAAACAGTGGATACTATATTTCACATGATGCAGTTCACTAGTGTCATTCATATTAGAGCCTCATTGCCTGGCACATCTTTCAAACTACACACCTTCAGCTTGTTAAAAACAGGCTTTCTGGTAAAATGAAAAGAAAAAGCCTACAAGCCCAAACTGAAATAACTTCGATATCAGGCTTTACAAAGCTTCTTCAGAACCACAGAGGACATTAAACATCTGTTTTCACAGTCTTAGCAGTACTCCTCATGCTGATTAAACTCATCTTGATGTGTGAAATCTGCTGTGCATGGCATCAATCAATGCCACAAACCAGGGCATTTACTGTATTGTGTAGTTTGCTGTACCGATAGGCCTTTATACAGACACGGAACAGTACAAATTACCAACAATAAAAACACCTTAATAACCTAACACAAAACACCTGATTATTTATGACTAACTGACTGATTCCTCTTTAAAAACTTGAGTTCAAAGTGATACCATTCATGATCCGTTTTGAGTTATGTGGGCAAGGGTTTACACATATTGATCCCCTGAATAGTCCATCCAAAGCAGAGCTGCAATTAACAATAACATTCATGACTGATTAAGGTGAAAATTATTAAATTAAAGTTGACGTCTTCATATTGCTTGTTTTGTCCGACCAACAGTCCAAAACACAAACTTATTCCATTTACAGTAAAATAAAACAGAGAAAATAATCAACTTTACATATTTAGTCCCTTGAGAATATGGCGGTGGTGAGAACCTACCAACTCCCAATTAAAAAGTTGAACCCTACATTATCATCTTAACAGGACTGATTGTTGTAGAACATGCTTGCATGTGTCCAAGACATTGTACAATAACTAAATATAAATAAACAATAAAAGAATAGTTTAACTATTTGGATGAGAAGGAGTATATCTTGTATATAAATCTGTAAACGCTGTCCTGTTTTCATTGTTTTGTTTTTCTTGTGATGTCCAGTTAAAGTTCTGTCTTTTGTCTTCCAATTAAAAAAAAAAAAAAAAACTTCCAGTCTTTGCCAAGCTAAGCTGCTGCTGTAGTTTCATATTTGGCATACAGTACAGATATGAGCGTGGTATCAATCTTCTCATCTAACGCTTGGCAAGAAAGTGAATATGCAGATTTCCTATAGAGTTAAACAGTTGAAATGCATGAAACCATTTGTAACAAGAGTATAGCTGTATGTATGCTTTTAAACCTTGTTTCTCACATTTTAGATGGTAGTCTCCCATTAAATCAAGATATGTTACTTTCATAACTGTACAGTGACATTTTTAAATTTACTTTAAATTTCATTTCTGGTGTGAGCTGACCTGTGGATGAAAAACATACCGACACAGTTTTTTCAATGTTAGCTACGTTTTGTTTTAGTTTTGGTGGATTAAGATGTTCTTCCTCAACAGGTGAAAGTGTTAATATCCTGCACGTTCATTGTCTTACAACAAAATAGATTATGTTAGCATGTAAACACCGGTTCCTCTAAGCTTTAATTTCATTTTTTTTTATGCGCTGCTTGTAGACATGAGCATGTCAGCTCATTCTGGTGAGGATCCGTCTGATTATGGCAGATAATGGTCCATCCAGCTGGTGTGTGCCTGTGCCAGGTTACCCATGCCTTTGAGCTGAGTCAGGGACTGTCTGGGCTCCGTGCCCAGTAACTCTGGCAGTCAACAGTTCACTATTTTACAGCCAATTTACAGCAACATTGCTTAAGACTGCACGCTGCATGAATTCGGTCATCACACATTCCAGGCACACGTACACTGGAAACGGTCCCGGTCTTCAGCCTTGTTTATGCTTCCATTGCATCCATGCCAGCTACCTGGCAGCTAGGCCTCTTTGTCCTATTAGCTGTAGAGATGGAATAATTAATGTCTGGCCAAATCTGCAATGTGTGCTCACGCCAATGGGTCACGATTAAATTTGTGTCACAACATTTGCAGGTACTCAAGCCTTTAGCAAGTAAGAATTAAAAATGGGGGGGGGGGGGTGCATCGCTCTTTGGGTGAGGTGTGAATTGAAATAAGTCATTATCTACAGAAAACACCTTCCCGAGAGGCAAGCAAGGAGAGGCTTCAAAAGGATACTTTATTTTCCCAATCCAGACACATTGCAGAAAATAGGAGGGGAGCGTGCAGGGAGCATCTCTGGGAGGCCGGTTATGGCAAGCTGCTTAGGTAACGGCATTAGACAACCAAACATCAAAGCCTTAAATATTCAAGGGGCCCTGAGATGGCAAGAAGTGTACAAATGGATTATTCCTTCTTGAGTAAACACACATAGAATATGTGGCAGAGTGAGAAAAGGCAAGGCAAATTGCGGTGGTTCAAGATGATAGTAAACGGTAAAAGAGCAATAATAATCATTTCCAAGACAAGAAGAGGTGTTACCGCAGATCAAACACCTTTCTCGCCAGTGCTTACCAGTAAAACCAATTCAGCTGCGCACAATATCCAGCTGTCACCATTGACTGTGTTAATATTGTGATGCTTCTGTTGTGCTCTCCTAGCCCATTCCCAAGAAAACTGTTCAACAAGGTGTCTGAGGTTTGTGATGAAGCATGAAAGCTGAAGCCTACAGGAACATTGTCACCATGTCAGAAAAATGAGTCTGTGGAACTTCTCTTGATGTATGGGTAGGATGTCTTGTGATGAATAGCCAACCTTGTTTCCCAAACTCTTCTCCAGTGCAGCAGCTCCATCACCATGCTGCTCTATCTTCATACATCTAAACCCCTGCCTGATTTATCGGAGGGTGCGGCAGAGTCGCCAGACCTTGCATCAAACGCTACAGTATTTTGTGCACGAGTACAAATGCTTACACTGACTGTGTGAAGAAAGATACATTTGTAAGATAGATGAATGGTCCACATTTGAATTGCAAAATATCCAGATGCTCATTTCAAGGATTTACATGGATTAGTTTGTTAAATATTTTGACAGTATCTCTGTGAAGAAAAATCTCTCACTTAACTAAACGCATTTCCCAGAGAAATGATGATTGATTATTTCAGTCTCAGTGTCCGTATCATAATGGCCTTTCTTTAGCTAAATATTACCTACTTAAATATTTTCATGCTGCTTTGTTGTGGAGGTCCCTTCAGGATAAACCCACATCAATAAGAGATGTTTAGTCCGGTATTAATGGAAAGAAGATTTTCTGCATTATTCAGGGGAGTCTTTAAACATGGCTGTGATCCAGAGTTAAGATGTGTATTGCGACCATCTGGTTAAGATTCAGAATCCCAGAAAGCTTGTGTCGCCCACTCGTAAAGCTCAGTGTGTCCTATCCTGTGGCCGACTATTTAAAATGCACCGTGCATGTGTGGATTCCTTCTACGGATAACAGCAGCCCTAATGTAAAATCTAAGAAGATTGTTCTGTAAGCCTTAAAAGATCATATCTGATAGAAAAGCAATGGAACCATTTCAGATAAAGCTTAACGTGAGCCCCAGAACCCGTGCAAGAGGTGCAAGACCAGAGGCCGGGTTATTCTTTTATGTTTGTGGCCAAAGCTCTGTGGCAAAGCACCCCTCCTGGCATTTAAAACACATGTCTGCGATAACATCATTGGTTCTTTTCTCCCTGCCTCTGGCCTCCAGAGAGAATCTCTGAGCATCTCTAAATGTCACGTTAAGTGCTTCTCTTGTCCCGCGCTGACACAAAAACGAGGCGCTCCCAGAATACAAAAAAGGCTCATACTGGATGGCTGCCATAGCTCAAAGAGAGGGACAGTTATTTCCTCTCCTCTTTCCTGCACTCTCCCTCATTTGTTCAAACTGTCAAAAGTAACATTTAGCCTCTAATAGGGCTACCCAAAGGACGCCAAATACTTTTGTTTGTGGTCCTAACTAAATTTGAGTGCCAGACTACATTCATAAAACACAAGTCATGGCTGCTCGGAAGGTTGGTATTAACATTGTATAGTCAATATAACCCAAATGAAAACACTCCTCCCTGTAATACAGATATATCTAAAAGCGGCAAGAGCCCGAGCAGTGCACTAATTGTCCTGTAACTTAATACTAAGAGGGAAATATAATTAGATCCTCCGGGTAAGAAATCAGGAGTGCAGTGGTGTAGAAATTATGTTAAATACTAATGTCATAACAAGGTGCTATTTTAGCTGCCTGGAGCTGTGACACAAGTGTAAGACAGAAATTAGATTCCTCCTGGTTGGTTTCCTGTTAAGAGCTGTTTCCACTGTGCTGTTTTCATTGTCATTTGCAAATTTAAACACAAGGTGGGAAAGTGCACCCAGAAAATTAGCAATTGAAACAAAAGGTGGCTTCAACACAGAGTACAGAAGGAAAGCTTCTCTTGATTTTGTCAGAAAAATTTTCTGTATCAGCATTTTCAGTAAAAAGTGTCAACATTTTGGGCCTATTCGCCTTCGTGCCAAGAGTTATGTGAAAACATATATCCCCCTTCAGCCCACCCAAATATATTCTCTAACCCATATTCTACAACCTGAATCGCAGATAACAGAGCAACCTTTCTAATCCTGTCTACTCTGCAACCTTGGTTATATTCCTATTTTCTAGGCTGCAGCCTTGGAAGCTTGCATTTTGACTATTTGACCGGCCTAAGTATTGTAGTAATTCATATGAAGGTTAAATAAACAAGCTCAAAAAATGAACATCATTATCTTGATTAAAATATTAGCAATGGTGAAAATTTGTATTTGGCATAAAAATATTCACATGAAGAGATATTTATTGAATATGTATGGTTTATAAATGATTTCTAATTGAATGTTACTATTGTTAGATTCACCCTCAGCAGGGCATAGCAGCCTGAAGGATGTCTGATGGGGATTTTAACGAGACTATACACTATACTATCCACTATTTTGCACTGAGGAATAACCTGATTACTGCAGACATATACCCGACTATATGTATTAGCTGAGCATGATTAAGTAAACAATACTTTTTAGGTCTCAATAGCTTTATTTTAGTGGGATTAACAGTATGTGGGCCTTAATGTGGCCTATAAGGAAACATAATCTACATTTCAAATTGCTTGAAAATTGTATTTGTCAGCTGAAATATAAAAAAAATATGTATCTGAGAAAGAACCCACAAACCCTACAGCTTGCCTCTCTGACTGTTAAGAGTCCCCCAGAAAAATCTGTCCATTTCAAGCATTGGCAGTTTTTCTTGCGCTTTGAACAGGATACCTTGCATTCTTGTTTGAGAGGCAATGCCCACCCTAAGGTGACACCTGCCAATCACGGGAAGCAAGTGGAAACAGCTAGCCTGGCTCTGTCCAAAGGTAAAAAAAGAAAATCAACGTAGCAACACCTCAAAACACAACACAAAAAACAAAACATAAAAACATCAATTAATGGTTTGACAGGGCTGTGTTTATGTTCAATTGTTGTTGCTTTGTATTTAGCGAAAGAAATAGGAGTGGTACCACTGGTGCTGCCAACTTAGTGACTTTCTGAATAAAACTAATAATAATAACTTATATTTATATAGCGCCTTTCACAGGACCCAAGGTTGCTTTACACATAATTGCAGAGACAGAACAATAAAAAAGTCATTTAGGATTAAATGCCTTTGCAAAGAGCTGGGTATTTAGAAGGTTTTTGAAAGAGAGAGCATTTCGGATCTCTGTGGGGATGGAGTTCCAGAGGGTGGGGGCTGCGATGCTGAAGGCTCTGTCCCCAGAAGTCTGCAGTCTGGTGTGGGGGACAGAGAGCTGGCCCTTGTCGGTGGACCACAGGTTCCTTGAGGGGGTGTAGGGGTGGAGAAGGTCCAGTAGGTACTGGGGGGCTGTGGCATGGAGAGATTAATAGGTGAGGAGTAGGATTTTGTAGGTAGGAATTTGACCGAGAGCCTTTGAAGCTGAGTGAGGATTGGAGTAATGTGCTGCCACGACCTAGTGAGTGTGAGAATCCTAGCAGCCAAGTTCTGGACATATTTTAGCCTGTCCAGGACCTTGCTGGGTACCCCATACAGGACACCATTTCATTAGTCCAAGCGGGAGGTGATGAAGGCATGGATGAGTGACTCTGACACAGAGTCTGAGAGTGATGGTTGAAGTCTGGAGATGTTTTTGAGATGGTAGAAAGCAGATTTGGTAATGAGTTTGACATATGACTGGAAGGAAAGGGTGGAGTCCAAAATGACACCAAGGTTGCAGACTTCTTGGGATGGAGAGATGGAGCAGCCATCCACTTTGAGGAATAGATCACTTACCCTCAGGAGCAGCGGCTTGGGAGCCACTACCATTAGCTCCGTTTTGCTGCCGTTTAGCTTTAGATTGGATGACATCCAGGTTTTTATTTCATTCAGGCAGTTAACAAGTGACAGAGTTGAGTGGATGGTTTGGTGCTGATATACAGCTGTGTGTCATCAGCATAACAGTGGAAACTGAGACCATGGTGACGAATTATCTGGCCGAGGGGGAGCATGTAAATGGTGAAACACCTTGTTTGACTGGGGCAGGGGGGGAGCTGGAGTCTCTAAATGTGATGAACTGTTCCCTATTGGAGAGATATGATGGAACCAGGATGGTGCTGAACCCGTGAGGCCAACACATTCAGATGGACGGTTGAGAAGGATGGTATGGGAAACTGTGTCAAAGGCTGATGAGAGATCTAGAAGAATGAGGATGCTGATATGTCCAGAATCAGTGGCGATGAGGAGGTCATTAGTTCTTGCTAGATTTGCCAACTTTTACCCCTTTAGCGACTTTGTCTTATTTTTTCTTGAAACGCAATGTGAAATTTTGAACTTTGTTTTTTGACCCTTCCTATTTAAGTTTACAAGAGTAGAGTTTATTCCAGTGTCGGGATCCTCTCTATTTATTACACTTCAGTTCCATGGTCTATAAAACAGCCTTCATAAAAAGGTTTTTGAAAATAGAGATATATTTTGATGCATATTGATGTGATGAAAAATAATATTAACTGATGATTATTTAGTTACCTACTTAGCTTGACTCCATTATTTTTTTTATCTTTTTTTATGTTTATAATTAGGTTACAAATTAGCATGTGGCAAAATCTAGCGACTTTTCCAGCAGGCTTGAGCTACTTTCCACGGAAAATAGTGTGCAAACTTGGGTACAACTAGCCCCGGAGTTACATTTCTTGGCAGGAAATGCAACTCCCCGACCAGTAAAAACACATCTTGAACAAGACATAATGTGTTAATTATTGAGATTTAGAGGTGATGATAGTTGGAATTTATATTTTTTTGAAACCTTGGACAGAGCCATGCTAGCAGTTTCCCCCTGCTTCCAATCTTTATGCGAAGCTATGCTAACTGTCTCCTCATTGTATCTTTACATTCAGTTTTTAACTATGAAGCTAGAAGAGTTAATTAGAGTAAAGAGTCAATTTTCTCTCTATCTAACTTTTGACAAGAACGTTTATGACCCAGGCTTTCACCTTGCCTTCATTGTGTAGCCATTCTGAACAGCAGAAAAATTGTTTGTTTCTAGCATCCCCCAGCCATAGTGTTCAAATTGGCTGCCATGTGAAACGAGTTGCCAGACCTTAAGTTTGAGTTATCAGACCTTAAGTTTCACAAACAGGACTTCATCCGATGCTCCTACAGGAAATGTGCAGGGTTTGGTAATGCTGCAGACACAAGCAGAATTTTATACTGTCTTACAATAAAGTCAGAGTAAAGTTTTATACCCATGAGCACGTTCATCATACATTACTCATATATTTGATCTCCATTACCTGTGTTTGCTCCAAAAGATCTGCTGCTGTGGCTGATTTGCCCTAAAGAGCCCAGGCCTCCTCGCTCAGTAGGAGGATAAGAAAAAGTCAGTGCAAACCTCGTCATTTGTCTGTTATATATAATTCTTTAGTACTTCGGTACCTCATCTGACCTGAGCAACATTCATAGGGGACAATGAAAGGAAACGGTGGGACGCTTCTCTATCTCCCCTCCCCACCGCAGCGCTCTTTCATCTCTCCTTCCCACAAGGCTGATTCACCACTGGTGACCCCTGCGGCTGCCTCGTTGAAAATAGACAACAAAGTGTCTGAGATGAAAACCAGTGGGCAGTTGTAGGCTAGATTGCTGCTCGGCTTCAAGTTGGTCGGGCAGTGGCGAGCACTCTCGCTGAGCTGACACTTCTATTTGTCTGGATTCTAGTCTGGCACTGCCATGCGCCCACATCTACGAGCATTAACAAGCACAACCCTGACAGATCTTTTCTTTATGGAAGATTTAAAATGCCTTTATTAAAACAAATCTAACTAATTAATGTGAAACACAATACACAATTGTTGTATGAATTTCCTTTGTATGAATACATTTACTGTGTCATAACTAAACGAAAAACATATATTAAAGAGCAAATATTTTGCTTTTTGTTATAAATAACTGAATGAATAGTTTTTCAAATCAAATCACAACACAGAAAACACTGTTAGCATTAGCATATCCTCCTCCAATATACCTACGAATTTATAAAGATGTGGATATGGCGCGGCCACTCAGCCTTGCTGCCAGTTTGTCTCAGTGGAATAGCCCCCTGTGCAGTGGGCCTCACAACCCAGTAGCATAACTCCTAAAAACTTTTTTGGCTTCTGGGCTTGGAAAGCAATTTTCCCTCAAGTGAATGAGCGCCATCTTGGAGTCCGGTATCCAGTTGTTGGACATTGTGTTTTCATCTCAAGAAAGAACAAGTTCCCCTTGCACCTCGCCATGAAAACTGATGACATGCTTCGTGTTTAGAATTGGCGGGCCTATGCTGCTGTCTGCTGGACTGAATTTTTGTGTTGTGATTTCATTGTAATGTCACAATGAAAAACAATTTACAATTAAGTTCCTAAAATGCTAAATGATGTCCCTTTGACATGTGTTTTTCATTTAATTATGACACAATAGATGCATGAGAAGAAAATAATTATCTTCTCTTCACTTAGTTTCTCTTGTTTGTCTTTATTTAGGTATTTTAACGTTTCTCTCTGCACCCCTGCTCTTAAGCTGCATCTCCTTTAACTGTTTTGAAAAGATAAAAGTCACTGTATTTGATTTAGAAATTGCATGTGAACGCACACAGACAAAAAAACTGCTGTATCAAAGGTCTCTCTTTACCTTTTGATCATCCGATTCTCTAAAATATCTCAGGATGCTTATCTGGGAGCAGAAATACAGTAAGCATAACTGTACACAGCATTTCAGTATGCAGAGTGGTCTAAATCCATCTTGTCCTCTGCAGGGGAAGATAAGAACCTCCTTCATGAATAAAGATGCATCGGCATCCTCTCCTCTCCTGTGTTCAATGTGTACTTGTTACAGCGGCCATTATTTATAGTCCCACTAAGGCCCAGAGTGGTGAGAGTGGGTCTCATGGGGAATTGGGAAGTGGAGCCACTGCTACCTATAGTGGGAAAGATATACCACCTCACCCCCGCTGAGAACTTCGTGCAGGAAATGAGCTCATAAATCAAGCAGTAAATTGAGTGTAGGGCTGCGCTTACTCATCTCAAGAGGTCCGCTCCTCTTCCTCCACACACCCCTGCTCCTTTTTACTGCATGACTAATGCAACGCTGCAACTTCTCTGCCTGCGTGTGTCGTCTCTCACTCTGGTAAACTCTTATCAAAAAAGTGTGGATTTTATTTTCAAGTAAACATCATAACTCTGGCCTGGAGGCTACAGTGAGTGTGTCTCGGAAGGGAGGGAAGCTGCGCGGGGAAAAAGTGAGCCTAGCTGGCATTTGGGTCCAGAAACAAGCACATCAGCATCTTGTCCTACAGCTGAACTTCACCGCCTCATTGTGATGCCACTGGTGAGAGCTGAGTGTCTTTACCCGGAAACAGCCTGTGAGGAGAGTTTCTCCTGCCCGCCTCAGGCTATCCTGACAGTCACAGGCCCTGTCCGGAGGAATTAAAATCTCTATTTATCAGGACTCGACTGAAGCTGTCTGGGGAGTGACCGGGGAAATGGCACATAGTCGGCCTCTTCCAGCAGTGGGACTCTGATGGAGAGTTCAACACGCTGGGATGTGTCCATGTAGGTTGTTTCTTGACAGCATGTGTGATGTAAGAAAAAAATCCACTCTCATCCCAGCTTCACACTTTGTCTCACTTTGTTTAAGTGCTGTGCCAGCGCTTGCAATGTCCTGAATGTGAATCGTTCTTTGATCGTGAGCTTAAAAGAAACATCCAAAGAACCAATTTAAGACTGGTCCCTGAATACAAGCAGTGTATGTGCATGTATATGTGTGTGCGTATGTGTGGAGCCACCCTGCTGAGCGTAGCTTCCCATTAAAGCAGGGACCTTGTCGCCTCCTGCAGCTGCTCTCCATCACAGCAGCAGTAGGCAGCATTTCCTCTGACAGGCAGGGAAAGCTACAGCGCCTGCAGAGCTGAGATCAGATCTCTACTGACCTCCACTGGTGAAATTATGTACATGCTAGGGTGGCTACCGCAGTCATAGAAATCCCCTGAATCAATCAATCAAGTTTTTTTTTATCACATGTAATCATAAAGGGTACAATCACAGTGAAATGTAATCCGGCCAGTTCCTTCAATGTGTGCATTAAAAAGAGTCACAGCCTGTGGCTACAGAACTTAAGGTGTTAAAAAGGTTGGTTCAAAACAAAATCACACAAAACCAAATGTTGACCTTTAACCTCTAAATTCTTAATGAATTTAACAATATCTTTTTAGAAAACGTGTTCTTCTTCTTCTAGATGGCTCACACAATGTTTGTTTGTTTACTCCAGTACTGTACTTCAGGACAATGTAAAGGTACTTGTACTTTCCATTTTCTGCCCCTTTATACTTCTAGATAACTGCATTTCATTTGGAAATATTGTACTTTTTACTCCACTACATTTATCTGACAGATGTAGTTACTTTTCAGATCGATATTATTTAGGAAGAGCTTACGAAATAGGCTTACAATGCAGTGGTCCCCAACCTTTTTGGCTTCTGACCCCTTACAAAAAAAGTCTGGTTGGAGTGCAAAATCAAACTCTACGTTATTAAATGATACAAAACTGAGAAAGCGGAGAAAGTAACATCAACAGGTGTTGTGCATGCCAGCCAAGAATTGCATGCACCTCTAAGTAGGTAGCTACTGTTTAAAAACGATATATTATTCTTTGTGTGGTGCATCAATGGTAATAAATGACTCTGAGTGGGCCTATAGCCTGTATTTGTGGACGTTTAGAGTCATTAATATTTAATTACACTTAGTAGAAGTAGCATTCCCTGAGTTTCAACAAAAAAAGGCCTATTTGTGATAACCGCACGTGATCAATGTGCACAGCAAAGTGTCTAAAAGGACCTTAAGAGGTGGATGCATTCATTGTTCTGCAGAACAGGTGTTGTAAGCTACCTGCCGAAATGTGCATCCGCCTCTTTTCTCAGCATATATGAGTGTTACCTCCCGCGAGGTGCATGCAATTCTCGGCGGACATGCAGAAATGAGCAAAATACATGTCCAATTTCAAAACAGCAGGAGGGTTTTGGGCCCCAGTTTGTGAAGGGGTTGATGATTCAATGCTAATTTTTAAACACAAGGGGGAGCCGTTTCACAAGACTTAGCACTGAAATATGTCGCAAAGTTATTCGAATTCTGCACTTCCCAGCATCCCTCAAGCTGGATTGATGGTTATTTCCGCATTTCAAGCTGCTCTCTGCTACCAAAGTGTTTATGTTTTATTATTAGGTTTCTGTCATCTGAAGTGTGGAACGCTTACAACTCCCCCATTCCCTTTTTCCAGACTCCCCATTTCAGAGCTCATCGGTCTGCTTCTCCCTTCCCCCCTTCTCACTGCGAGCTGCGTCTGCTGGCCACAATAACACCGGAAATAAGGAGCTCTGCCCTCAAAGTAGAGGTTTGACTCGACCCTGGAAATACTCTGCTTAGTCTAGTCATGGATTGACAATGACTTTTCTTCCTATTCCTATTTTGAGCACAGCTGTTAATTGGACTGAGCCCTAACACAGTTCGGTCTTTTAAATAGCAATCTACTAGTTACTTTACAAATTAAGATTTTTACAAACAAAACTTTAATAAATTAATAAATGTTTTTGATTTAGATTTTGCGTTATTTTGTATGTTTTATTTAAAATTATGATATAATTTGTGCTTGAATAATTTTGTGGAAACGGTATATTGCTGTTTAAGAACTGAGCAAATAATTGAGTTACAACAACCCGTTGTCTCTGAAGAATTTGTTAATAAAAGAGAATGACACAGAAGTATTAAAACAGAAAATCAGCTGGTCCAGAGACCTGACCCAAAGCAAAGGGATGCTTAATAGGGGAACAGAGATCCTCTCCCTGCCTTGAATGAACATTCAAGGAGAGGAATGTCAAGAGAGTAAAACAATAAACCAATGTCTTGAGCTCTGATCTAAACCCTACATATGTGGACAGACTAATATAAAGAGTATAATTAAGGATAAAAGCAATATACTGTGTGTGTATATAGACATGCATAAAATATTAGATATAAGGAAAAACAATTTTCTGCCATTACAAATAACTTTATGTGTATTCGTACCAATTGCTTTTAGTAAATGATTTTAAAACATATACTAGGACCTGTATTAAATTCAGTTGAATCACTTTTTATGCCGTTGATGCATGGAGTGCACTTTACACATTTTAACTTGTTTAAAAGTAAAAATGAACGAATTTGTTTTACTTTAATAATAATTCACGCATGAAAGGGACAAAATAACATTTTCAATAGAGGAATTTTACTTGTAACAGAGTATTTTTTTTACAGTGTGGTATTAGTATGTAAGTAAAGGATCTGAATACTTTAATGTTCTCTGCTGAAATGTACTTAATGGTTTATGTCTTATTAAAGTTACCCTCGTTAACGTTTTACTTTGAAGGTAGCTACCGGAAGTGCGGTGTTTTATTGTCGCCAGCTTCATGGCGGTTTTCCTTCTGAGCAGAGTTTCAGGAATGTGGAGACCAGCAGCCTCAGATCGCCTGGGGTGCCGTCGTTTGAAAACTTTTTCAAAGGCTATGAATTATTAACACAAACCCTCCGGTAAGTGGTTTTATGGAGTCCTGTGCAACATATATATACCTCAGAATTTCATAGGCAGAATAGTTGGTGATGTATTAGTACTGTATTACTTTTTTTTTTTAAGTTTTGCTCCACACGTTGGATAAAAAAAATGTCCGTTAGCGAATGTTAGCCGTGCAGGAGGAGGTTTGAACCGACGTGAGCCGGAGACAGAGAGAAAAGCTACATGAAGTGTCTTGTTTTTCTAAGTAGGAGGGCGTCTTAAACTGTGCTCCGACAAGTCCAAGCATGTGTGCCATTGTTTAGGTTGACGTCCAGCAAAGGGGATAACGTTAAACCCGCCTGCCCCATCGTGAAGTGACTGTTTGGGAAACGAGATGCCAGGAGATTAGCGGTATTTGCTGTTAGCAGGGAAACCATTTGCGCTAAACTCTTTAACTGTTAGGTTGCATTTAATTTGGTTTTAGACATTGCTTAAGTCGAGTGTGAGGGGAGGATTTGTTTCCCACAGGACGGAGCTTGTTTTGCACCCTCTGTGGGGAAACATTTGCTGATTGCTCTGCGGTGTTTTGATAACATTTCTCTCCCCCTCCCACCCCAGGGACGCTCGTCTCTGTCTTCATGGTAACGCGGCGGACGCCCAGCCTCGCTGTTGTGGTGTTGCGCTGCCTGTGAAGAGAAAGGGGGGCGGAACCGGAGAGGAACGACGTTTCTCCGGTTTCTTTCTCTCCCAGTTAAAGGCAGAATCAGTCGAAGATGGTAAGGAGAGCACGGCTGCATCAGGACAGACATCGTAGGTAGATGGAGGCTGAATCGGCATTAATAGTGGAGGAATCTGTGCTCTGCTGTTGTACCTCAAAGCAGATGCTGTCTATTTCTTTTTTATTCCACCCCTCTTCCTGTGATTGTGTGGTGCATATAGGGCATTTGATGCTAATGTGAATTGTTTAGGTTTTAAATGAGGGGGTAAAATCTCTCTGTGGTCTTTGCCTTGCAGCCATTTCACGACGGAGCCTACTACCCTTTCACCAGTGACACCCAGGGGACCCACTCATCAGCAGGGATCCCGTCCCTCCTGAATTCCCCCCTCAGCCAGCACTCTGTGAACGGCCACTGTGTGCCTGCGCCAGCCATGACTCCATCTAGCGGCGCCTCCACCGTCCTTCCTTTCAAGTTCCGCCCGCGCAGGGAGAGCGTGGACTGGCGGCGCATCAACGCCGTGGACATAGACCTGGTGGTGAGCCAGCTGGATGTGGACGCCCTTCAGGAGCACATCAGCACGGTGACCTTCTGCAGCTTGGACGGGGAGCGTTGCCAGCGGTGCCAGAACCCCGTGGACCCGGCTCTGGTCAAGCTCCTGCAGCTGGCCCAGCTCACCGTGGAGTGGCTCCTCCACTGCCAGGAGTTCCTCACACTCAACCTGCGAGCGGCGGAGGAGAGGCTAGCGGCCGCCAGCAGGGAGCGCGAGCAGCTGCTGGCCCAGCAGAAGAAGCAGGAGGAGAAGGTGCAGACGTTAACCGCCGAGCTCAAGCAGAGGAAGAAGGTTATTCGCACCCAGCAGACCCTGCTCACGCCTCGAATCATCAGCAGCCATAAGGTACCGCTGACACGCTAAACGCTCCCTCCTTGGGGTGTATCGGTTACCATTTGCGTTTTACATGTGTGTGTGCGTGGCAAGCAGACATCCAGATCCAACACCCCCACCCTCTTTGCTCCTCCTCCCCAGGGCCCCCTTCTCTGTCATTGTTCACAAGATCTATTCACATCTCAGGCTTTGTGCATTTCACATCAGGGTTAGGAGGGGATAAAAAGGGAAACGCTTATTTCAGAGTCTGAATAAATTTTGGGTTTGAAAACGTTTGTTATGTGCTGTGAAACCTGCCACTGCCCTGCGTTGTTTTGGCATGTTTATAATAAGCTTTGTTTTCAGACGGTAAGAAAAGGATTTAGAGCTGCAGAACAGATGGTGTCATTTGGTGGCAATTAGTTTTTTTTAATCCACTTACAAAAGGGTGTCAGGCAGTAATCAAGAGGACTGGCTGACTCCCACCTCCCCCACCCTCATATATATATATATATATACATATATCCTCATAGAAAATTTAGTCCTTTTCAGTGTTGTTGAAGACATTTGTATGTATTTTAGTTTATCTGCTGGATCCATTGGCCTGTAAAAAAGGTATTGTACCTCACTACTATTGTGTTATTTATAGCACTAATCAAAAATCTCCTTCTGTTCTTCAAGTGCGCGGCTACAGCTGACCAAGAGGTTGCCAAAGAGACCGATATAGTGTGTCATGGCAGCATGTGGTTGCTAGGTGTGCGCTAAGACCTCAGCTAACAGAGTTGGTTCAATTATTGATAGAGAGAGAGAGAGAGGCCATGCGCTTGTGTTCTCTGAGGACCTTTGGCATTTGTTGTTGTTAGAGGTAATGTCCATATTACTGCTGAATAAACACACAGCGCTCTCTTTGAAGAGTGATTTAATTTCACTCCCAATTTCCACAGTTATTCCTAATGTAATCACTCACAGACCAGCTCGTTGTAGCCGCCTTTGAATCTTTGCTGCCATATGGTGTGACGAGATATCAGTAGCAGCAGCTTTAACAATGAATGAAGTCACAGGCACAATGAGTGGCGGAGTTAAATGTAGCATGTGATGTGTGTGTGTGTGTGTGTGTGTGTTTGTAGAGCAGAGGCAGCATATATTGTAATTGTTAAGTGTTAGTGAGCTGGAGTGTGGCGACGCCTGCCGCTGGGAACAAATCAACATCACTCACACTATCTGTCTGTTTGGAAACACATGCCTGAATGCAGCGGATGTTCCTGTTTGGAGCTTTAATCATCTTTATGTTGACTTATGTCAAAACCTCCTTCGCCCCTTCATTACTCCTTATGTTAGACATTCAGTGGTAAGCACTCTCAAAAAGTATTGTTTTATAGAGTCTAATTTCTATAATGGGTTACAAATAATCAGGCTTTTCACCTTCCATTGTTTTGCTTTTTTGATTTCCCGAGTCTCACCAGTGAAACCTGATCGTATTTATCACACGATATTTAGCAAATACTGTGAAATAAATTATAGAGCTGAAACAATTTATCGATTAGTCTAGTGGGAAAAACATCGATTTTACAAAACACAGTCAAATGAAGAAAACGTTTTTACCATTTTGAGGGTGCGACATAGGTTCGACGCAGAAGTGTAAATTGGCCTTAAGAGTGAAATGTACAAAATATATAGCAATAATAATAAATATATAGAAAATGCGGTCTGATGCCAACATGTAGACCAACATCTTACTGATACTTCAGGTCATCTAAACTGAGCTTTTAGTTTTACATATATTAACACCTGTCTTTGTTTGTTTCTTTTAGTGCCCACAGTGTGATAAATCCTTCCTCAATTCCTCCTTTCTCCAGAATCACCTGCAGCGCCGCCACCCTGACGAGTATGAGATCCGTAAGTCTGCTGGTCATAAAGGTTTGCTGAGCAGTTCAAAGAGGGACAGAGAGAGAGCATCATAATACATGAGCTGAAGGCAGGAGTCAGATACGTTACTTACTAGGAAGACCAGTTAAACAGTTAAAGGATGGAGCCTAGTGAAGATGTATTTGTGGGTGAAATATGAAACATTCCCTCACATTGTATTGTTACATTAAATATCTTGTTTTTTGTACTTCCTTCCAGAATTGCGGTCAGACAATGAGAAGAGATCTCAGATTGAAAGCCTCAAATTGGAGATCAGCAGTCTGAAGGAGCAGATTGTTCAGCAGCAGCACGCCTTGCAAGTCAAAACAGCTCAGGTAGGAAAACCATACCGGCTTCGACTGCAGATAATTGTGAGAATGTTCTCTGTCTTGGGGGTTTGGGCTGTTGGTTGTGCAAAACTGTAAGAAAACTAGTCTTATTTAGTGATGGGCACCGAAACGCATATTAATAAACAGGCTACAGACTGTAGTGTTATTATCAGGCTGTCCTGCTCCTCCACTCAGACACAGCAGCCAGCAGAGCAGAGAGGCCCGGTGGGGATAGTGAAGTGAAGGTAACTTCAATATTACTCGAGTAGATGACAACAATATTCATTACTGTAAATACGTGCAATAAAACCTTTGCGAGTAAAAAGCCAATACTTAATCAATACACCTGTTCAAAAAGCAACAACATGTAAACCCATAGTAGGGCTGACCCCAAATAGTTTAAGATTTGATGCTTCGATGGGCGGGGCCTGATTCGATTGTCAATCTCACAGTAAAACAAGGATCATGCCAGTTTGGTGATTTGGGGGTGCTCAACGTCTGATTTTACATAGAACTACCAGTTTTCTCCCAGTAAGTTAATACACTGCCTATTACAATATACATTTCAATGTTTAATGCTGTAAATCAACATTTAAAAAGAATAAAACTTTCAATAAATGTTTAAAAGTACGTAAATAAATCCAAAATTGTAACCCTAACCCTGGGGCGTCAGTGCGTAGGCGTAGCGTGTATGTTTGTAGTGGCAGAAGACACTTACTAAAGAGACAGAGCCCCAGCTTCAGTGGTGTTGTGCGGAGTTGTCCGCACCTCACGGGACTTTAGGATAATTTATCACCGTTGATGAACCACTAAGAATATTTTTTTTAAATATCCGGCTACTTGAAATAGAGCCGTGAGGAACCGCGACGTGCATGCAGTAGGGGTGGGAATCACCAGAGACCCCACGATACGATATTATCACGATACTTATGACACGATACGATATTATTGCGATTTTAAACATATTACAATTTATTACAATATTTTATCTTTTTCCCAACTATAAATTGTGTCCCCAAAGCAAAACTCTTTTTCTAGTGGGCTGAAAAAGCAATTTTATTAGTGCCAAAAAACAAACTTCTCATGTACAATTTATATATTAAAAGATCGATACTTGACATTCATGTTACGATACGATATTGCCTTGCAAAATATCTTGATACTATGCTGTATCGATTGTTTCCCCCACCCCTAACATGCAGCTGTCGGCAGCACGGAGTGCACGTAAAACTCTGCACAAGAGCGGTGAGTGACAAGTGAGAGAGAGCGAGAAAAGGGTCTTCAAAAAGCCTCAGTTTAGCTGGAAATTTAAGTTGAATCAATAGAGACTGCAGCTCTGCGGCTTCTCAAGATTAAAGCAGAGCTACCCCCACCCCCCCGCTCACATTCCCCAATGCGCAAAAGCACGCCTGATTCAACTATCGGCAGGACTTGACAATTTTGATTCGACTATGTAAATCCTTAGTCGGGGACAGCGCTAACCCATAGAAAGCGATACTTTAATCTGCTCTGTCCACAGTCTGGCATCCTCTCTGTTTTTCACAAGCACAGCACGCTAGTTTGGCAGATAGCAAAATGTTTTAAACAAGCTAAAACAAAAGCTGTCTGTCTGTAGTCTAACTGTTTAGCTTAGTTTGCCACGTACCTTAAACTTGGCACATTGTTGTAAACTTAACTGCTGATTGAGACAAACCAGCCGTTCCTCTCTCTACCAGCGGTAACGTTACCCGCAGGCAGCGAATAACAGCAGGGAGAGGAGAAGGACTGATACAAACTTTCAACAGTTCTTCATTCTTTCTAAATGTCATATTTTGATGTCAGAAATAGCATTTATTTGACATTTTAGATTTGTTTCCACTGAGATATTACCCTAAAAAAACTTTTATTTAAATTTCTACTTTTATGCCAATGCTTTTATGATTTCATAGTGAATGAGCTCTTTGTTGTGATTACAGGAAAAAGAGCAGCAGTCCATGCACAAAGACTTGCTGAGAGAATTGGACCGTTTTAAGGCTGAGGAGATGGCCCGCATGGACAGAAAAATAGAAGACAGCAGGGATGGCATTCGCAGGGAGATGGAATTTCTTTACACCCGAAATATCCAGGCTCTTAATGTACGAAAAGGATACTTTTTTACATTAATTTTCAGTATATCTTTTATTATTTTGTGATGTATTTGTTTTTACTATTTGATACGTATTTTCATTCATAGGAAGCAAATCAGAATCAGACAGCCAAACATGAAAAATCAGCGAGCCCTGTTCAGTCGCAGCCAGAGAGAGATCTGGACAACTACAGAGAGATGCAGATACAAGCCATCCAAAAGCTGGAGCACCAACTGAAGAAACAGGTCAGTGGAAAGAAGACATTTTATTTTAAAACCTTGAAGTGAATGAAGTTATTTTGAGAACAAAAATATTCTCTTCTAGGATAAAAAGTGGGAATCCAGGCTACAGGATATAAAGGCTCAACACGAGTTGGAAAAGAATCAGGTATGTTGTTATTATTATTCATCATAATTATCATGCTGTTAAAGCATCTAAAAGTGAAACATATAACACGCTTTTGTTGAAAAATCGGCCAGCTGGAAAATGCATCCTCTTCCTGTCATCTTCCAGTTGCTGAACGAGCTGAGCAGGATGCAGTCGTCTGTGTCTGAGCACCAGGACCACAGCCGCAGGTTGCAGCAGGACATGGGGAGGAGGCTGCAGGAGAAGGAGCAAACCATCAAGGCTCAGCGGGAGCAGGTTAACACTGATTCTCGCTCGTACTGTTGATGGCCGTGCGCCTGCTGTGATTATGTCGGCAGAGGAAGCGAGGCGGAGGCTCAGCCCTTGTTCAGGATATCCTGTATTTGCCACATGGGCTCAGATTGTGTTATATTGACATATGATACTGTACATTTGACGGGAGTCACCGTGCACAGGAAGCTGACGCTTTTCTTGGAATAAGCTCCACATTTTGTATTGAAGATACGAGATTAAGTTGCTGAACAACTCACAGTATGTTGTTTGACATGGATCTCATATAAAGTTGTATTTCAAGTTGAAATCCTTAAGATTACTTTAAGGTTACCACAGGCCCCAGAAGTCATATCATGAATTCCATGAATGGGGTTTAATTTCATTAAAATCTTTAACCTGCAGTGCAGAGATTTTGTTTCCCCTTCTGGCAGTGAGAGTAATAACACAAACATAGTTACAAAAATACAGAAACATTTCCACAGTTCCAAGACAATGATCTATTAAATGTAATAGCAACATAGCCTACTCATATACCTGTCCGAGAGCAGTAATGAAACATCTGTTTCTGCCTGCCTGTCCATGCAGTCTATGCTGTATAAATACAATTATTTATTTATTTTTATCTCCAGAGCCATGTAGAAGGAGAGGTTTGTCATCTCTGTTCAGTAAAATGTGTTGTTTTTTATTTTCTGCTTACAGATAAGGAATATTTCCTCACATCCACCCACCAAAGTAGTGGAAGTACCAGGTATGTATTCCTTTTCATTTACTTTTTCACTGAAGGAAGTTGCATGTATGTTCCTAATGCATTCATCGTATTCTCTGTTTTTCAGTCATTGTCAGCGCACCAGCTCCGGAGCCTAAACCAAAGAGAGTTGCACTTGGTAAGTTAGCAGAAGTCATCTGAATATTAAAACATTGTCACTCCCAGAGAGGCTGACCATGTGCTTTTGTGCATGAACGATTTACACTTTGTAAACTCTTAATAAATACCACCCCCCCCCCCCCCCCCCGTAACGCATATTTTATGCCTTTGACCTCATTTGCTGTCCAATTAGAGGAGCCAGTCTCTGCTCTTAAGCTGGATCCTATACAGGAGCTGTCAGAAGAGGAGAAAGGTAACACGGACAATAAAACGAACAGAGCCGTTCGACTGCATGCTGTCTGCATGGATGCATCAGTCTGTTGTGTTCAGTCTTTTCCTGAAGTGTGTCGGGACCGAGATAATCTTAGTCCACACTGACTTGAAAGGCATGGCCTTAGTACGAGAAAGCAAGCTCATGGTCTGATATTCTTTGACGCCTACCGTGTCAGCACTGCTGATCACTAAGTCCGTCCGTCATCTTGTTGCCTTGTTTGTGGCAAATGAAGTTGTAGACATTCTCCTCTTCTGCCTGCCCCATTGCAGTCATGTACATCTACCCAGCTAGACCTTTGGCATGGAGCTTGCTGTGAAAATTGGCAAATGCATGCTCATTTTTTAAATCCTTTTTACTTCTGCCGCCTTAAATTGGTGCCTTATTATCCGTAAAGGTCTGATTAAGTGAGATATCTTTTACAGACTCAAGCAGCGGCTCCGAGAGGAAGCCAGTTGAGAAGAAGCCTGAGCCTGTACCAGAGAAGAAACAGAGGGCTACCATCAGTGCTCTGAAGAGGAACACCAGCATCAAGAAAGATATGCGGCTAGAGCTCGAACAGGCTGTTGTTAAGAAGCTGGAGAACCTGGGAATCAAGCATGTAAGTAGGGTTCATGAAGCTTAAGAAGTATTGTACAGCATACAACCTAAAAGAAAATACTCCCTCCTAGGCACTCTTATTTAACACATTTTGTAACCATTGGTTATAATTTTGTCTGCCTCTTCTCAGGATCAGAGTGGTCTCAAGAATAAAGAGTACAGTTCCATCCTGGCCAAGGTGCATTCAAAGCGGGAGAGCGCTGCAAAGGGGATGCCTGAATACTGGCACCATCGGGAGGAGATTGCCAGCAATGTGGAGCAGAAGCTGGGGGGTCAGAGGAGAGGCAGCGACCCTGCTCCTGAGTCACAGGCCAGATCCAGACAATCGGTTCAAGGTGAGTCATCAAAAAGCCTCTTAGCAGAGGAGATAATCTTTTTTTAAGTTCTTACTCACCCACAGACCACTACCCGGTGCTTTAGAGAAATTGAGCCACCTGTTTGTCAGCCACTATTGCATTAGTGGCTTGTAATAGGTTTTGACTCCATTTTCAATCAGCCTAACCTGTGAAAGCTTGTCTGCCGTCACATAAACTGATTAAAGCTCTGACACACTGACTGACTGATCCGCTGACTGCGTTAAAATTACCTGTCTGTATGCAGTGCTGCAGATCAGGCCTCGATCCAGTAGCCTACCCTCCAGAGCGACCCAGGTGATGTCTGGACCTGCAGTCAAACAGCCAAAGACCCCCCAGCCGGCGCCGAGGACCAAGACCGCCGCCCAACCCAAGACATCAACACCCAACACCAAGACCGCTCTGAGGACCTTCACACCAAAGTACAGAAATAACTGAAATGGTTTTCTTGTTAATTAATGTATGATATTAACATGTGTCCTGGTTAATTAAATGGGAGTATGATGTAGTGAGAATACATAACATATGCTAAATATATATAATGTGAATGCAACCAAAACTACCTTCAGAGAATTTGGTAGTGTTGAGAAGCAGCTGCATCTGAGTAAGTTAACACCATACCAGTTAGTAACAACATAGAGTTCAGATAGATCTGAACATTTACAGCTCCCCCGAGTCATTCCTGTCATTCCTTATAACTGGTGTCAAAGTGGAAGGGAGAGTCAAATGATAGAAGAGCCAGAGGATAATTTGTTTTCTAGTAAAAACAAGTGATGACTATGTGGAAGTGCCTTAAACCTGAATTATTTCTAATGGCCAGCAGGGGGCGACTGGTTGCAAAAATAACTGATTGTATACAAGTCAATGGGCAGGTTCACATCTAAAGTTCCTGAATCGAACCAATGTAAGGATAAAAACAACATGCTTTAAATTTCCCCACTGGTCTCACATTCACAAAGGCAAAAACTCAAACGGTCCAGAAACTGTAATCAAAAGCCACGTGGTGGAAATGGAGCACCGTCAGGTTCTTTTTTGTGTTGGTCTGGAATGCATATCAGCAAACCTTAGAGGGCATCTGAAGTATGGTATACAGTATTAAATAATTTTATAATGCAGACATTTTGAGGAAGATGCTCTGGCATCAGACAGTCTTTAACAGATCATACCACAACTTGTTTGCATTTGCCATACAAAGTGGACCAGTGAAGCAAAGTTAGCCCTTGCAAATGGCTAGTAAAGGATAAAAGCTGCTTGTGTTTACAGGCTCCATATATATTTTGTTGAATTAATTAATTAATGCATATATTGCCCTACATGCTACATACATAAAGTTCAATATATCCAAAGGTGCCAACCTATAATCAAGAATAAATATTACTTTATTATAGATATTGTACGCATTCTATAAAAATATTCTGATAAATATGAAATATTATAAAGAACAACAATAATACATTTAATAGAAAAATAATAATAAGTCACTATTTTAAAAAGGAATACTATTTTAAATGACACATTGGTTGCTTCCTGTACCAGAAATGATCCGTTCCAGAGTTCACTTGACAGCTGTCTGACACCACCCCTTCTGGAGAGAGGTTGCTTTGAGTCTGGCTTTCACACCAACCCAAACAAACCGCACTAATGGGGTAAACGCTCCCGAGTTCAGTTCAACCGTACTAAACATGATTGGTGTGAACCCGCCCTATGATAAAATTATGCTACTTGTTCAATTACCTCTGGAAACCCTTTTAAAACAGTAGTCCACTAAGCAACGGGTGATGCCACGGTGGCTAAGTCCACTTCTTTTATATAGTCTATTCTTCTGCCACATCCCTTAACAAATATGACGTTATGCTCAAACGTGCTGGGCTGAAGAGGGAGCAACGTGCTTTTATGCTGCATTTACATAAGATATGAATTTGCTGCTGGCATCAGTTATTTGTAACAGAAACTCATAACTGCTAAGGTGAAACGTCACTCTCTGCGACAATGTTTTGATTGCAGTGGTCGTCTTTATTACCTATGTAGGGACGAGTGAGTGTGAAACTAACTAGTTATTACGTAGCAGTAATTTAGAATAAAACTTGTGTTAAGCTGGTGCAACAGACTGCTGGAGGGTAGAACTTAACTGAATTGTATAGTCATGATAAATGTTTATAGAGAACATATTTTGTTATCTAATGATATGACACAAATTCAGAGATAATACACGTGTTAATAGCAAGTGTAAAGAGTATTGTAGATGGCTTTAAGAAAAACAAAAGGGTTGAATGTTCCATGATTTGTAAAAACTGTCTCTGTTTTGATTTTTGAGGACCCCTCCTTTCAGTTCAGATGAGGAGTCTGAAGAAGAGGAGAGCGATATCGAGGAGGAAAAGCCCCAGAAACACCAGAGGGGCAAATCACCACAGACCAGACTACACCAGGCTACCCCGGTCCAAATCAGAGCAAGCAAAGCCAGTCCAGTCCAGGCCAGGCAGGCTCCAGCCATGCACTCATTCTCCTACAACCCCCAGCAGGGCCGGGGGTCAGCGGGCAGTGTGACCAAGACGGCACTTACAAAGATGGAGAGCGATGAGGAGGAGGAGGACGATGATGAGTGGTCAGAGGTCAGCGAGCTGCAGGAGATTGACCCGAGACAACTCCAGAGTCACAAAGACCAGAACGGCAACGTGGATAAGAGAAACTTTGGTAAAGGTAAGAACCAGCTCACACCATATATAATAATTTGACTATTCATTCAGTCGTAAGGGTACATTTGATAACCGAGAAAATGTAGGTGTGTTCTGATTAGAAAATATACGGAAAGTGGGTTAAACTGTAGATATTAGATTAGATCTTCAAGGTTAGGTTCGTCGCCCATTATGTGACATTATGTTGGATGCTTTCAGGATTCCAGAGGGGAGTTAAAAAGTCTTAAATAAACATTTTAACACTTTTAAGGTCATAAACAGTCTTATTTTGAATCATAATAGGTCTTAAATTTTGAGATAATGTATGAGAAATCAAGTTGAGTTAGCCAGGTTTTCTTCAGGGAAGACTTGAAGTTCTATTATCCCTGTTGGACAATAAACATATTTTTACCAAGCATGAAATATGCCAGGAATCACATGACACAACAAGTTTTCTGAAATGTTATGTTTAAATATGCAAATTAGGCATTATCTAATGTTAACTTTCGGAGCATTTAGGAGAAATCTGCACATGCAGATAGATGAAGTTTGGTAAAATAAACACCTAAATAGCTGTTTATTTAATTTATTTTTTTAATTTTTTTATTTTTTTGTCATGTTTCTTTATCTGCTCTGTAAAGCGACTTTGAGTTTGTGAAAAGCGCTATACAAATTCAATTTATTGTATTGTATTTTGGGCGTCTTCTTTCCACTAGTCTGAAAGAAGAACATGTTACAGAAGCAAATTATTGAGTGCATGAGAAAACAATGTTTTTGCCTGTAGAGTCTCGCCTTAAGCAGATACTAGTTGACTGTGGTTTGTGTCATCGCAGGGTCACACAAAAACGTGACAATATCTGCCGGTTGAAACTAACTGTTGAAAAGAGGTCAGATCAGTT
This sequence comes from Micropterus salmoides, assembly GCF_014851395.1. Classification (NCBI taxonomy): domain Eukaryota; kingdom Metazoa; phylum Chordata; class Actinopteri; order Centrarchiformes; family Centrarchidae; genus Micropterus; species Micropterus salmoides. The sequence continues at coordinate 9,112,747 of NW_024040040.1, forward strand.
CATCCAGAGGGGGCAAAACAAGCTCACAAGTATGTCAGCGTGTGATCTTTATGTTGAATTTAAACTTTAAAGTTCAAATTGAAAGTTTTTTTTTATAAAAACAAATTGACAGCCAGGCTATTTGTAACTACAAGGTTAACAACACTAAAATCCACAAGTTCACTAGAAGATTTAAAGGCTTGGAGAGAAATCAGAGGCTTTGCAGCCTTTTGTAATGACAACCATACAGGAGGCCAGTATCAGATTCATATGATCTTTGAATATAACAATGACGGCATGTTGAATAATTGGGAAAAGTACTTGTCTATGTTTAAATTAATTGTGTTATTTGGACAGTTAAATGCCAAAAGTTATGTGTGAATGAGGTGCCTTCCTGAAGAATGTATTACCTTTAGTTAAGTCGTTTGTGGTGCACTTCATTCCTGCCAGATGCCGTTACTTTCATCATGGTTGTACTCCATACTTGGTAAACATGGTCTATAAATTCTGATGAATCATCTTTTTTTTTTCTTTTTTTATTTATTTTAGAAATGGAAAGTATATTAATGAAACTACATGAATGTATTTTAGTACTTGTCTTTTTTGTCTTTTTAGAGAACAAAGTCAATGACCTGGCCAGAAAAATGGAGAAGCAGTTTGCAGAGAGAGCGGTGAAGAAACCAGCAGGGGGCATCAGTATATTACCAGAGAGGAAGGACGAGGTTGAGGAACTCACGGTGAGATTCACTCTGCGATGGGACCTCAGTGCATAGCTTTTGTGTACAGCATTTCTGGCTTATTTAATATTTTATTTATCAAAAAACAGTGTTAGTCTCAATATCCTGAGTAAAATCTGAGTAATGTTTCTGCGTGTGATGACAGTACACAGATCTGGAGGAGAGCAGTGACTGGATGGTCTCCTCTTTAGAGGACAGACAGGAAATTTCTAAACCAGCTCAGGGCTCTGCACCAACGAGGAAGAGCCTGGACTCACCCAGCACCAGCGTCTGGGGAACCTCCACAGGAAAGGGTCCCAAATCAGGTATGTTTTGGGTTTGGGTAATGTTAGCTTTCTATTTAGCTAAAACGGTGCCTTTCATTGAAACACGTTCAGCTTTTCATAAAGCCGATGTGCTTGTCAGTGTCACTTTTTGGCAACAGATAAATCACAGCCTGAATGGAGCGGGACTTTAAAAAACATTGTGCTACAGCAAACTTTCCAGATGTTTGTAGTAACATCATATAAATAAAATATCAAATCAACAGTTTACTATTATATTAACAATTTTAATATAATGTTATAATATAAAACTAATACTCATTTTTACTAGCTCCTCCTCCAGGTAGTGGATGGATCCTCTACAGTGGACAGATGTAGATTTAGCCAGAGTCAGGATGCCAGTGTGCCAGTATGTGCTCCTCCTCCTGAGAACAACATATTCACCTTTTTCCATTGTTTTACTAAAGTTATTGTTTTAAAAATTTACACACAACCCTTTTAAAGTCTTAAAATATGTTGAAACGGTATTGAAAAAGGTCTTGAAAGGTATTGAATTTTCCTTCCTGTATATACCCTGAAGACCTCTGGCGCCCTCTACAGAAGCATTCTGAAACCTGTTTGAAAAAGAGTTCAACCTTTATTTCTCAGCCTCTGTAGTAGATAGCTTACTCATTACGCCGTTGTTGCCTTTTCTCTTGTGTTCATTCATATTTTTTATTTAAAAAATCAATAAACAAAGAAAATTGTTATTACTTCCAGATCATTCTGTCCCTTTTATGATGGATGGATGGATGGATGGATGGATACTTTATTTGATGCTTCACAGGAAATTAAATTCGTTACAGTAGCAGCAACCACATTCAGTCCTCACACACAGGCAACATATATATAGTCGATTTGTCAAATAAAAAATTTAAAATAAAATCATAGATAAAATTAAAAAATACAATAAAAGAAGCCCAATCCCAAAGGTTAGTGCACTACAAGGACATTTAGGCATTAGGCATTTTGTGTAAATCTGTCTGAAAAAGCGACTTCTTTTTTTTGCCAATAGCCTCTCCTCACTTGCAGCTGAAGATTATACATAGTGACACACAGCACAAAGAAGGTTTTCATTTCTTTTTTTTTCTCGACGAGCTTCGCTGATGCTTTGTTACGCATTTGAATTTGTGGGCAAACTCGCCGAAATCCTCAAACTGTAATGTCTTTCATCCACTGACCTTTAGTTACCTTGTCAGCAGTCACATCATAATCTGGGTCTGAATTTTCTAATTCATTGTTTTCGTTCTCAAAGTAAATGTCGTTCCCCTTTTTCAGTCATCATCATCTGAAGTGCAGCTTTGTAATATTGCGGTACAAATGTCCAACCAGAGGCTAAAAATATTTTAAAAACCAAATCCCATAATGCATTTTGCCTCCCCCACTGGTATTTCAGTGGATCTGTTACGTCCCACCCTTTGGTGGCAACATGGGACGAACAACACCCCAACACTGACCCAAACTCAACACAAATAAACACCTTTAAAACAACCAAATCAAGGGAATTTATTAACATAACTAGACTATAAATTAAGAACACCAAAAACACAACACAAAAATGCCCCAGCTGGGAGGCAGCAAAGCTAGCAGTCCCAAATCAAGAAGGGTCCCCTCCTGACACTTGCACAGCAGCTTTTAAAGCCCGCCTTCAAAGGCCAGGTGGACCTTATTCAGTAATTAGCTGGAGCACTCCCAGAACAGAACTGAAAGACAGAAAACCTGGACACAGCACAGGGAAATACATACAGCCGTAACAGGATCACAATGCATTTTATCAGTCGTGTGTCTTGAAAAACAATGACATCTACTAAAACAGCCACATGTCGCCTCTGGCCTTAAAGGTAGAAGCACGCAGACGTTGCAGCCGGTCTTAATGGGTTGAATGTACATTGACTTTGTTTTATTTGTTGCACACCACTGTGTGTCTATGTTTTACATACCTGTATTGATTTGTATAGTAAGTGCTATACAAATCAAGCTATAATAATTATTGATATTATTATATTATTATTGTAATGAAAATTATAGCATGATACGCTGGTACATAAATGTGGCGATGATGGTGGTCTCAGCTGAATTGTAGACTTGTCCTAAAACAGCTGTCCTGTGCCCAGCAGGTCTGACTGAAGCTGGAACAGGAAGCACCCTGAAGAGCAGCCTGTGCTCCCTCAGTGACATCAGTGACTCCGAGGACATTAGCAATAAACACAATAGACACTACAGCTGATCAGGTGATGTAGCTCTATGCCAAGCACACGAAGACCTCAGTCAACTCTTCTGACATCTGCAGTCTAAATAGCCACATTTTGTACTGTTATTATAAGGAAGCTATAATACAGAGCAATACTTAGCAAAGGGAGTTAGGATTCTGAAATGGATTATTGTATAGAGATGAATGAGATTACAACTTTTTATTGACTTTTCATTGTCAGCCTCACCTTAATGCCTTGTGCCAATTCTCTTTGCTTGCCTTAGACCCTGTCAGTGTTCAACTTTATACTGATTGTTTTTGTATATTCAATGTAAATAGTCAATATAACCCACACTCCAAATGAGATACTGTGTGTAGTTTGTGTAAAATTTTGTACATCAAATTTTATAATTTTTTCACACGTTAAATGGAGCAATGAGATGTGATATTGTATAGAAAAATATTTATAGAAGAAGCAATAAAAGATTTCTTTGTGGAATACACACTTGGAAATTGTTACATGATGCATTACAGTATAGGCACACGTCATCACGGTGATTTATTTGTCCAACTTAGCACAATAACCAACTGATTTATAACAGTTGTGTCACTTTATCTTCACACTTCCAAGCTTTTGTTTAAGATGATTCACATTTCTAGCCATGCAGGAGTTCATACATTTATCAAGTCAGCTAAAGATCTGCTGACCTTATGTTAACAGTTTAATTGGTGAAACAAAACATGGATCTGTGTTTTTCAGAAGAATAAAGGTTTGTTTGAAAGGCTATATAAAGTTAAGGAATAAATGGCAGCGCAATTTTTATTTGATTGATTTCACTATTAGAAATGACATGTAACAACCACAGACTCACCGTATGTGAGCATATCAAGTAAAATCGCTGTACATACATAACAATGCTTAAATAAATGGTGCAGGTTTTGTAACGAACGACAGAATTTACTCTAATTTGTTGGTCCTGCCCTGCAGTGGCACTGCTCGGGAAGTGTGGAACGTGATTATCACCGTGATTGGAAATATTAATTGTAAATTATTTCAATTGTTTGTCTACCACCTACAAGTGTGACTGTCACTGGTCATGCTGTAGGACAGCAGACGTACAATCCTCACTGTCAGTGCTCCATTCTCACTGGCTAACTCTGCCATGACACTGATTCATAATATGAGCAACTTGGTTTTATGTGGAGCGACAGCTGTGACCGCTTCTCATTCTGACAGGGTCTGGTCTCCTTGAATATTTCTGGCTGTTGTGCAGGGAGCTGACAGGCTGTAATAGGAGGGCTGTCAGCGTTCACGGGGTGCTGCCTTAGAAAAAAATTCTTTCTATTTTAAATTTATTTTTAAATCTACAGGGACACCTGAGCATGTCTAATCAGTTGAGTCCTAATTCCCACCTAACCACCTTTGACAGTCTAGACAAATTAACCTACACTAATTCTTCTTCTGATACACTGAAGAACAACACAGAAACACAGAAAATTAAAAGAAAACGAGGGATGGACCAGTTCCTGAAGGAAGCTTGAGAGGGAGGCTGAATTCATTTTGTTTGTCACGAAATATACTAATGTTTCTGAAGTCATTCTTTAAAACAATTTAACAAAAAAACACCCTAAAAGCCAAAAATAATGTTCAAATGCTGGCACATAATGGAGCAACACTATCTAAACCAACTTGGTTCAGCCATCCACATGTGTTAAAAATAAATAAGTACATTTTATTTACTCCGTGAGGTAGGGGGTAATTTTGACCATTATGGAAAATGATCCCGTATTCTCAGCAAAACAAAATTCTTATTTTGAGATAATGACATAAATAACTCCAGATCTCGAGAAAACAAATTAAATTACCTTCTTATTGCGGGAAAAAGGAGTAAATAAAATGTATGGCTGCTTAGGGCTTCCATAAAAAAAAAACAATAACGGCACAGACTTACTGCAGGATCTGCAAAGACGAGATCTGGAGCACATGGTTATAGTGATAGGTTAACAATGTGAGTCGTTCAGTTGCTGCACATTATTAAAAACTCTCACTAAAACCCACATGCTTCACATCTCATCTTCCCAGAGACGTATTGTTTTGCACACAGATGTTTATAGATACAGTGTTAACGGTCAGGTTTTTATCCATCTGAACACATTACCGCGTTTCGCTTTAGTCACACAAATCATATTTCCAGCCATGCATAATCTCATCAAAACAATAGTTAAGTCATAGTTTCTTGCTGAGAGTTGGTTGAGAAAGATACCACTGTGGTGTGGAGAGCGAATTAGTGTGTTTCCCAAAATGTCAAACTAACTTTAAAGTCTTTTAGGTCACTTTCTCAGATTCGGGTTCCCCTCTGGCTCAGACAAAGCTGTCCCTGCTGAAGGTCTCCAGTGTCGCTCTGGTTGCTCGGCTCTTCCTGCCATCATAAAACAGCGACGGCACCAGAGTCACTCTGGATGACGGGGCGGGCGGCATGTAGCCCCGTCTGTTCCAGGCGGTGGCCTGAGTGGCCTGGCTCTGTGGCCTTTTTGGAGGTGTGCCGACAGAGCTGAAACAGGAGATACGTGGTGAAGTTATCTCAACTTTTCTACTCCATGTGGTTACTGATAGTTGCCCATGATATGTTCCAAAATACAGGTAGTAACGGTCAGAAGTACAGGTTATACTGTTTAAGTGAAATAAACTGTAGGAAGTTTTATATTTACCTTGATGTTAGGCCTTCTCTTCCAGAGAAGTAAGCCAGCACTGTCCCTCCAGAGAGGAGAAGGATGGAGCCCCCCCAGCCAATGAAAACTGCAGCTCCAAGCTCATATCTGAACGGCAAATATCGAGGTATATCGAGTTTTTTCACACTGATTTATTCCTATTTTTACATATTGCTGACAGGGAAACTAATGATCACACTGCTTCAAAAGTACTCACTTCTGTGCCACGAATTGTGGGTCCAGGAATTCTGTTATGACTCTGTTGGCCCACCACGAGTAGGTGATCATACCACAGAACCCTAACAGAAAATATAGACCTTACTTTAAACATCCTGAGTGCAGGGCATTCGCACACGTTTAATAATATTGAAAAACAACTAAAAATATTGTTTTACCTGATACCAGGTAGGTTATACTACCTGCAAAGGTCACCCTGGCATTGGCAAGTTCTGATCCACCTATTTTAGTGCATTTCATCCCTATGAGTGTGAGGACACCTCCGAAGAAGCCGGTGATAACGGCGCAGATAGCAAGGGCTCTGCAAGCGTGCAGGAACACTGAAAGGAAAGAGCTTAAAAGTTATTTAAATACATAACAAAATGTTAAATGTACCATTAGGGCATTTGAAGTGCTTAACCTAAAGATACTTCTATTCATTAGTGCCTCTGACTGTGTCGTGTTATCTAAATAGGCAGTTTTTGTTACTGCAAAACCATTAACTGGAGAAAATTAAGGGACTGTATTAAAATGATTAGATGAAGAGAAGGGGACAGAGTTAGGGGAAAATTTTATAGAGAGGGTTGTCAGATTTGTTTGGGGGGGGGTGTAGAGCTGTGGAAGATCTTTGAACTTTTTCTCATTACAGATTCATTCTTCCTTTCAGGATTTATTGTTAAAATGCAAAGGAACATAAATATATAAGTATTGGGACAGAGCCTATTGTTTTTTTTTCCTAAATGAAGGGGAGAGTCTATAGAAAAATTGTTAATGTTGGGGGGTATATATACTATTCAGCCCCCCTCCTCCCTGCAATTTTTGTACAGTCCCCAGATGTTCTCGTCTGTTGAGATTTGAGTTTAAAGTTTAATAAAAAATAATTTAGAGGATCCTACCAGACAAGGCCAGCAAGGAAGGAAAAACCTTGCAGTCGGACACCCCCGATCTGTCTGAGACGCAGTCCTTCCACAGGTTGGAGTAGTGCTTGGCGGTTGTCAACACAGTGGTGCTTGACTGTGAGTAAGTCCAGTAGTCTGTGGGCAGAGTGGAACACACCAGGATCCAGCCGCTCAGGCAGGATACGAAGCAGCCGATCTCTATGTACATCACCGCCGTCCTGCCCTTCATGCTGACTGCTGTCCTTCAAGCAAAAGCTAGCAGAGGTGAAAAACTTAAATGCAAAGAGTAAAGTCCAGGTTTGAACAACTTCTCACTGTGGGAGACTGGACTGAGCTCTCCTTCGATGCCATTGCTGATGTGGATGTTTGGCTTCTAGCTCACCTTATCTTTTAGACAGGTATGCCTAGTTAGCATCTTTCACGTTCCCAGCACTCAGGCAATAAAGGTGAAGGATTTCAACTTGCTGTATCATGCAGCAATTTTTACCCTTATGTTTTTGTTGTATTTTCTCATTATTGCAAAGTCAACCATTTTTTTCTATTTTTCTGACTTACTTAAAACCCAAACAGTGGGAAAGTATTAAAGTGGTAATCCATTGCTTAGACACACACTGGTGACTAAATACAGAAATTACCATAAAGCATAGCGATTACATTAAAGGCATGAACAAATTCAAATAGACTTGTACTGCATAAAAGTAGTCAACACCAATCACGGATACAGAGAAATAAATATATTAAAAATATATTGTGTTTAATCCTAACAGAAGACACTTTCTATTGTGTGTGTGTGTATATAAAATTCACAAAGTTTTAAGCTGAGAAAACAATATTTCATCTCTTGAGCTGTTAAAGAGGGTCCTGGGTCTCGAGAATCCCAAACAGAACATTAGGATTAAACTCACAAACAAGCACACCATGTCATTTTTCAAAAACATGTTCTCTTTTATAGGAAGTGAAATTATTCAGTTAAATGAAATGTTAACAAACCTCTTTGGATTAGCTCTGCATGCAGTACAGTTCAGTACAGCCAAGTAAAATGAGGAAACTCCCCACCATGCCAAGGTAAAGTGGCGGTCCAATTTCTTAGCTGAAGAGATAACCGTTAAAATTGGGCACTGTCTTGCATTTTTCTAAATGTACCTATTTATGAGTGTTATTTAAAACCTCAGATTTGACTGATCTGCTTGCCTGTGTTAAAAAAACTGTTCCCTCCAGTTGTTGTGTCAATCCATTTATGTATAAACCCTAACAAGCCATGTCTGATATACCTGCATAATAACAAGATGACGTAGTGGGTTTAGAAGCGGAGGGTTTGCCACAAAGTTTGTTTTGTAAGTTTGTTGCGTGATTTCCAAAGATAATGAGATTAGTTTTTCTTATTTCAGATATAGTTCAGTTCTCAAAACTAGTTAAAAATTAATTTTTCACTATATCCAAAAGCTGTTTCAAATTCTTACCGCAACAAAATAAGCTGGTGTCATCTGCAAATGAATTAACATTTATTGCATGCATAGGAAATCATAGGAATAGCATAGGAAGAGCAACAGGAGCACTCTAATGACGCACATTTACACAAACAAGTTGACATTTAAGCTAAATCACTTTTAATTTCATTTTTCATGTTAGTAATCAGATTAATCTTTCCAGGATTCTTATATTTTATTATTTTAACTATTATCCTCAGTCGAGACACTTTCTTCCTGCACTAGGCGCGTTTTTGTATTTGTTTCTTTTAACTTTTACTTGCCTACCTCCAGTGGTCCATAGGAAGGGTGCAAGCCGCAAAGCCCCAGCCCGATGTACAGGGCAGCAAGATCTGAGCCAGTCTCCTCCACATTCCTTCAGTTTGGTAAATAGAAGAGTCTTCGCCAGTTAAATACAAATAGTAACTCTGATGTTGCAGCACTTTGAGTTTACTTTAGTTTTGAATGTGTCTGCAATACTGCTTTTATAAAATTCTCTAGCTAATGGTTAGAGCCAATAATGCCAGATGTGAAGGTCTTTAATGCCTTTCTACCTTGTAAAGGAAGTAGCCCTCCAGTAATTAAAAAAAATAAAAGCTGTGGCATTCCAGTCCTTTTACGGCAGCTGCTCGTTTATTTGTTTTGAATAAAAGCAAAACAGACACAATTTACTGTCGACCAGACCCGAATAGCCTGGTGGTGTTTAATTGTTTTGTTTAAAAAGGCCGATCAAAGGCTGGAAGCAGTGTTAGAAATAGAGGGGTACCTCAGCCTCTCATCTAGTGATGAGAGGCTAGTTTTATCACATTAAAGGTGATAAAAATGAATAACAGGTAACAAAAACACAAATCAAGTCATTGAAAAAGTATTTTAAACAAAGATTTCTCACACAAATTTAAATACAAAACACATGTGAATTACTTTTTTGCAACAGATTCTTCAATTGAATAGAAAAGCATCAGGCAACCTGTTAATCACATTCATGATTTTTTTGTCCTTCACATTGACTCGCATTTATTCAAATATAAGAGTTTTTTAAGAACTGTGTAGTCTCACTCCTTGAAATGTATGACAGCGACAACGCTGTCCGGCTGCTGCTGCTGCTGCTGCTGCTGCTGCTGCTGCTGGACTCGGACAAAGTTGATATGCTGGACCTCGACGAGAGGCTGGATCCGGATCCTGACCACGACCCTGCATCCCCAGTGGCTCGCCCCGTCTTCGATGGCCACCCTGACTTGGCTGTGCGTCCTGATTTAAATGTGTGTGCAGATCTTGAGGAAATGTCTGAGTGCCCAGACTTGGACAAAAGTTCAGAGACAGAAGACACTTTGGTCTTGGAGGTGTTCTCTGACACTGTGGACAAAGCTGTGGTGGAGTTGTTTTGCTCGGGGTCTGGCAGTGGCTGGATGTTGATTACCCTGGAGAGAGGGACACATAATGGTCTGGATGCTGATCCCCTTTCTCTTTAAAAGCTAGCAGGAATTCATTTTCTGCTATATGAGCAACTGTGGCCATTGCTGTGGCAGGTAGTTTACAGTGGGTCTTTACAGCTTTGTGGCTGAAAACAACACCTATGAGAGCTGTAAGACAAACGTAAAGTAAAGCCAAAACAATAAGCTGAAAAAGACAATAAAACACTCTGTAGAGCTCAGGGGAACTGAAGAGTTGATCAACTGCTGTGGGTTCTTCACTATGAGTGACCCCTTTCACGTAAAAGTCCTGCAATCTATCAATGCTTGAAAAAACAAATTTTAATGGCAAGTTGTCCGGTGGCCTAGATGTGGTGTAAGGTCAGGTTGTCAATCAAACTAGACATCAGTTATGTATCAGCAGAAGGATAGCTCAAAAATTTAGAGTGTAAAAGTATGCTACAGAAGTGGTCGGCACTGGTATGCTCTTTGCGCTCCTTCTAGTGTTGAAATAGATCCATATCTTGAAGTGGAGTGCACTCCCACCCTTAAACCACGCCATCCTAACAGAGCCTCATACATTTGAGATAATGAGTCACTCCACTCACAGGGCGCTGGTATTTATTGAGGAAGTGGAGAGGGGAGTTATTTATTCACTCTTGACAATTTTCAACAACATCAACATGTGTTTGCACTCACTTGTCCTCTCCTCCACAGAGCGACGTACACACTGACCACAGATAGAAGAAGCCACCAGTCATTTGAAAGAGCGAGCCGACCCAGCCGAGGAACAGAGGGGTGCCAAGGTCATACCTGTTGGTGTAATATTTAAAGATTTATGTTTTATTAAAGTCTTTTGTGCTTAAAGAGGTGAGATATTTATATATAAACCTGCTAACTTACTTCAGTTCATCCAAGTTAGGGCTGAAGTATTCTACTGAGACATGCTGCACATAAACCGCATACCCACATGTGGACAGCAAACCTGAAGAGAAACCATGTTGAGAGACAGGAAAAAATATTATATTTTTGGGATTACTATTAGTGCTTTCTAAACATATTTACATGCATTTGTTTAGAATGTAATTAGTACTACAGACCTTTTATTGATTTTTTTCAGCTAGAACAGTCTTAGAGGTCAAAATATCGTATTGGGTAACTATGTAATATAGCTTTTAATCACAGAAAAAGACATTAACTCTATATCACTGTTTGTTAACATGGGGTTCTGGACCGTCAAAAAGAGGTCACAAGATAAATCTGAGGGGTCACAGAATGATTTGCTTGTGAAAAATAGTTTCACTAGGGTCATGGCATGTTTTATGCTCAGACCCCAATAATAAGTTATTTACAAATGTCTGCATGATACAGCACGTATCAAGCCATACACATCTACCAGTATCTACAGAAAATTCTAACGTATTATTTCAGTGTTGTTCAGACCTGGTTGGAGGATTTTAATTCACAACTGAATAGAAACAGTTTTGTCTAAAATAAATTATTTAATGGTAGTTTAATTGCTACAACCGTTATTTTAATGTCCACACAAGACTGATATTCTACTCTTTACATGCACAGCTTCTAGGTACATCTGCTGACTGTCCCCTTATTAAATCTAGACATTACCGCTGATTATGTGGCACCATCCACCAGTGTAGATCTTCTTGTACTTGGACCGGTCTTTTCCCCCAATGAAGGTGCACTCCATTCCCATCAGGCTGAGCACAAACCCAAGCATGCCCAGGGAAAGAGCTCCCATCAGCAGGCCTCGCACTATCTGGATGGAGCCTGGAGTCACAGAGCAAGTCTAGATGTCATGACTGAACAGTTAAGACACTAGGTTTGTTAGATAGGTTGGAAAATGTGATACCTACCCTCCACAGACCAGAGCACAGGGAAGTCGTGGCAGTTGGTGACAGCAGTTGAGTCTGTAAAACAGGATTTCCACAGGTTGGACCAGTACCAGGCCACCCTGATGATGGCAGTGCCCCCCATACCCCCGATGGAGGCGATCTTCCAGCCCTCCATCGCCAAGGTGCAGGCCACAAAGATCCAACCCAAAACTGTCATCAGGAAACCCCAGATCTGGACTACACGGATCTTCATCTCTGGGCTTCTCGTGAGTTTATCTCCTATCTAAATTTCAGACCTAAAGAAGCTCTTGCAGCAGGTTATTTTCTTCGCTCATCCACGGCCCGATTTTGATGTATTTCTTTTCTTTTTTGTTTCAAGTTCAAACGGCCCTCACTTACTCACGCAGAAGACGTGTAAATCCTGTGCGGAACGTCCACTTTTCATTCAAATTCAAAAAATATGTCTCCTACTCGGCTGGTCTTCTCAGAGAAAGGAGACGACGAGCGCATCATAGTTACAAATCATGGGTGTGCTGCTGCTTTCCAGATATTACTCTACAGGGTGGTGAGAGACAACAGTCGCTCAGGTTCCCATGAGCCACAGTTGAATCTGGACCTAGACTGCTCAACTAAGCATGTATCTCAGATTACCAAAGCAGCTTCATGCCCCCATCTGACTTTCCCCCATGTGCAGATTGTTGTTGTTATTATTATATTTCGCTTTCTTAGTTATTATAACACCCAATATATTAGCCAAAGTTATCAGTTGGGGAAAAAAGGCAAGTGTGAGTGGGATGGGAGCAAGACAAAAAAAGTTGCTTTCTTCTCTAGACCATGGCTAAGCTGAAGCATGGACATAAAGAAAGGACTAGTGCCATCGGTGGAGAGGGTACCTAACAATGGCCTTTTTATATGTGTAAATTCAAAAAACAAATTTGGAATTTAAAACCTCTTAACTTGAAATGGAAAGTTTTATAAATGTGGTAAAGTTGTTTTAACTTGAAACTGTGAGTTAGAATAATGCAGAAATTTGTGTCAGTTAGACTAGTTAAGGGAAGTTTTTCTTGCATTGATAAAGTCAAATAATTATTTGTTTTAACTCAAAGTATGAAGTTGAAACAAGTCAAAGTTCAACTAAAAAAGCAATGATGAGACAACTAGAGCACTGTAGTTATATGAACTTTATGAACTGTGAGGATGAGGGAGAAATTCATAAATTAACGCATAATCACGCTCTTTAGGAAATGTAAACAAAGTTTTTGCAAACTGAAATCAAAACACACACCTCCTGCTATGATATTCCTGGTAGCTGCTATAACCTATGACAGTTAAGAGAGAAGAAAACTGTTTGATATAAAAATATCTTTGGCTTTTAACCTAACAAAAAATAGAAACTGGAAATGTATTTTTTTTTTATTTCACTGGGTCTTTAAAAGGCTCCCTTCAAAGCCACACATCACATGACATTATACAACTGCACAGGGTGAATAGCACTCCTTGTATCAAGTCAACTGAATGTCCTGTGAAAAATTTAAAGAAATAAAAGATAACAATCAGGAACACTTAAAATGAATGATGACTTGCATCCCTCTGTTCACATGTGCATATAACTAATTTCTAATTTGAGCATACTGTATATACAATAGATGTACAGTCAAATCACATTGCTTGAGATTTGACCAACAAAAGTGTAAATTTCTGCATCATTGAGATTTACATGTTCAGTGAAATATGTAATAACACTGCTGCTGTGAGCTCCGCTGCAGCATCATTCTCTACTTTGCCTCAGGCTTTAAGCTGCTCGTTATTAGTAATTTTACCAAGGCCTCACTGTGCTGTGGGTCTCATAATTACAGCATAACGTCTTTGTGCTGTTATAATTAGAGTTAAATCTGAGGTAATGAGAGGTAGGGGAAGTGATGAATGTTCAGCAGGGGATGAAAGAGCTCCTCTTTGTTTCTAAGTCCTCTCGGCTTATGACAAAGTTATTGGTAGTGGTAGGGAGATATTGGAAATGGTTTTGGTGAGGGAAGCTTTAATTAGCATGAGACAAAAATTAACAAAGGAATGCTTATGTGACCTGAGCTGACCTGGCTTTAATGCTGCAATAACAGCCAAGAAAACACAACAAGTTAAAGTCAATGCTTTTTTTTTGTTCACATGGTCTCTTAAGAGTCAAGCTCAAAGGACACTGTTTCAACTATTACATATTGTACAGTTTCCTCAAATATGTCAACCATTAAATGTGAATTATTACTGCTCTCTGGTGGTGAGGTTGCAGTAATGGGTGAAGGGACATGGCTCTGTGCTCTCAATAAGGTCAGTAAGTAACATTAGGTCAGTGATTCTCAGCCTGTTTCTTTTGTGACCCCTTTATACAAAGTTGACACTGTGGACTTCCTGGGCAGCAGGACCAAAACCTCACGCCAAACTGCATTAACAAGGCCCGGGACCCCCGCTGACACCAACTCATGCACGTGGCTGTTCCAGGTGTGTGTTTATGTGTTTAATGGTAGCATCTATTCCTTTCCTTTTAATATGAAAAAAAAGATTATAGAATAATCAAAAACAAACATAACTTTGTGTAGCGTGTTGATCCCAACTTTTCATGCAGCACCACCAACAGCTCAAACACTTCATACAGACATTCACAATTTCCAGTGGAAGAATCCTCAGTCATTTTATTTTATTATTTTTCAAAAGCACTGTGTAGAAACAACAACTCAGTTTGGATATAACTATTGTGAGCTGTAATATCTTTCTGTCAAGAGAATTAAAATGTGTTCGCTAGAAGGAGTTCAATGATTTACGTTTGCTGTTTTAATATCCCTATATGTAACGCAGACATTAGACAGTACAATACTGCTATTATATCAGAGCATTCTGCGGAGCCTGAGACACCTGACACTTGTTTACAGACGCAAGGCACTGGAAAGCACGGCAACTGCTCTATGCCAGCTGGTTCAAGTATCCGACCTCTGGGCCAGGAGGTTTTACGTAACATAGCCTGGGGTTCCTATTGATAATAATTCCTAGGTGGAGATGGATGGCTGATAGGAGGGGAAACCTCCGGTCGGAGGTCAGATCAGTCTAGGCCAAAAAAAAAACCCCAGAAAGGCTTTCACTTGATCCGTTTTTCTGCTTGAGAAATATTAACCGATGCAAGTTTCTGAAGGTATCCTCTGTTTCCATAAAGCAACAGGAGAAGATTAACTGGACTTACCTCATAGCTACTCAGTTTTCAAAATGTAATCTATTTTTATTTTAGTTACTTTAGCAATAATGGAAATGAACTGATTTAAATGATGTTATCTTTGTTGAAAAAAATAGAAAAAATTCATGTTTATAATCACTGAATTTACAAAAACATCTTATATAGCATAAGCTCTAGCTGGAAGCTCACATAAAATGTGTACTTGCTATCTAGTTTTAATGGAAAGAAAAGCTTGAAAAATGCTTTAAAATATATTGCAGATTCTTTTAAATATCAATGTCCAATTGATCTTTGACTCAAGAATTATATAGACATTGTCCTGTGTATGTGAAACAGGCAAGAAAGGCCATGCTTGTTGAAGGTGACCGGAGAGTTTGAACAGTGTTT
The DNA here is from genome assembly GCF_014851395.1 of Micropterus salmoides. Lineage (NCBI taxonomy): Eukaryota > Metazoa > Chordata > Actinopteri > Centrarchiformes > Centrarchidae > Micropterus > Micropterus salmoides. The sequence goes on from NW_024040040.1 coordinate 9,128,109, forward strand.
GTGCCAAATCAAATTTCCTGCCCTAAAAGAAAAGCAAGCTTATCTTTTACCTAAAGGCCATTGACAGAAATGTCCCAAAAAAGCAGCCATATTTAGAAATGAATCTGGCCACTTAAAATCAATAACGTATGTAAACTTGTCACATGAATTACTCTTTCCGGCACTGAGCAGAGAAATTTATTGTAATGAATGCTGTTCTTGGCTTTCACTGGTGAAATTGTTTGGTGACCACAAATGATAAATTCTACAATCAACCCATATAAAAACAAGATAGAATCAAATTTCACACATATGCATTTCTTCCAAACTGCCTCGATGGCTCCCCTGGTTCCTTGTGGAGGCTGTTTACTGTCTTGCTGTGCTTGTTGCGTGGTGTCACAAATGATGCAGCTCTATTGTAGGAGTATTCAGCTCTGCAAAAATAGAAACAAGAAATTACACCCTAATTAAAAGCGTACTGTAGGGTATGTTTTGATCTCCATTTCTGGCAAGCACCTTGAAGTAGAACAAGAACTGGGGAGATGCATAATAAGGGCTGTAATGATAAATGTTGAGAGAGCCTCTAAGTGGTTCTAGTTAACTTGTTTTATTTCTCTCAAAGTAAATTGAATGAGTGCATATTTAAGGATTTTGGTGGACAACAGGACAATTATACAATCCCTGGATATGACAAAGAGGTCAACAATCATATTTCTGTAGCACCAAATGTTAGCTTTCTTGCTGTATCCCCTATATAACAAGTTTACAGACGGGGTCTGTAAGGCCCAGCTAAATGCTAACATCAGCATGCTAACATCAGCACGCTAACGTGCTCACAATGACAACGCTAACATGCTGATGGTATAGTGTTTTCCATGTTCACTATCTTAGTTTAGCTTAATTAGCATGCTAACACGCTAGTTTAGATTTAAATACAAGTACAGCTGAGGCTGAATGTCATTAATTTAGCAAATATTTAATCACATTGGACGCATTTAAAATTGACCTAATGATGGTGCTAGATGAAAAGGGATCACCATTACAATTCATCACATGAGCATCATGTGAAAATTTAAACCACTCTTATCTAAAAAATCTAATTCAGCCAGGACCAAAGTGGTGGACTTACTAACCGACCAACATTACCATCCCTAGAGCAACACAACAGATGTGTTGATCCCCATTTTAGGGACTTATGTAGAACAAAGAATTGAGGTGATTAAAAGTAAAGCTGCCATAAAGTTAGCCATCAAATCTCTGAAACATGTATCCTTACTGGCCTTCACTGGACCAAATCCTGCAGAATATTGCTCTATATGTTTCCTCCTTTCTGCTCCTCATATACGTCTTACTTTACCCAAAGTATATGGATATGCTAAACAGGACTGACCGTTCACAAATTGATGACTAAGGATATCACCAAAAGAGAAGGTTTTGTTGATGTGCAACTGAACACTTCCCTATAGGTGCCCTCAGTCAAGGTGACTTTCACTACGAAAAGGTCTTAATTACTCGACTTTGACAAAGGAAACATTCAGCCATCAACGGCCGCATAACTAATCAAGATGATGATCATACAGTTTGCCTTGTAGGTTCAGCAATTATGAGACAAGATGTTGAGAGAAATTACTGAATGTTTTCGACTGTAACCGACCCTCCACTGCAAAAGTAATTATTTAAATTGCCAGATTGAGTTAGCAAGTCAGTGCAGTATAGAATCCGTCCAAATCAGATTTCCTCTAAGCCCTTGTCGCTGATGACAGATGTGGGATCACATTGTTAGTGTCCAGCATGTCAGAAAAATCAAGCAACTTGCCTGATACTGAAGCCTTCAGACAGGGAGAAACAGAAGATAAGTCCTCCGAGCGTACACAGCACAGATCCAGCCCAACCAATGAACAGAGCTGCTCCCAGCTCAAACCTGAAGGGATAAAGTGGGGGAAAAAAAGAAAGAATGTTTGATTGGATGTCTTTCATCCGAATGTGGTTTTGATCTGCTGTTCTTTTAATCCTAAATACTTACTTCTGGGCAACAAAGAGGGGGTCAAAGAAGTCAGTTGTGATCCTGTGAGCATATATGGAGCATGCAGTCATGCAGCTGAGGCCTGTGGAGAGAAATAAGAGGATTTCTGAAGTCAAAGCAGAACAAGCTGATAATGTAATTCAGTTGAACACTAATTCATTCCAAAAGATCTTCCCAAAATGCAGCTCAAATGCTACATTCTCCATAAATACAGACATAGAGAGGGGTAAGCAGCATGGCATACCGCTGAGAATGAAGTGGAAGCCCGAAAGGACGGTCAGACGGGCCTTGGTGGTCTCAGAGCCTCCTATTTTCGTGCACTTCATTCCTACCAAAGCGAGGATTGCGCCAAAGAAACCCAGACATACAGCGGCAATCATCAGACCCCGACACACCTGGATATAAGCTTCAAGGGAGTGACAGTGAAGAGGGTGTTAAATGTGTGGTTCCTGATCTTTTTGTCTTGTGACCCCCTAAAAATAGAGCAATGTCTACTTGTTTATGGCCTTAATGTGGTCATGGGTTGTGAGATGTGATTTTTTTGTTAATGGCGATTTATTTATGAACATTTTAAGGCCCAAAGATGTATCCAGAATAATTTTAATTATCAATATCCACTTATTTTAACAAATTTAGAGGCCTTAAGGCGTGAAAGGATATGGTATTACTTAATTTAAAGAAAAAGATGCTTATTCACTTCTTGCAGAGAGTGGGATGAGTAAATTGATTTCACTCTCATGTTTGTACATTAAATGTGAAGCTATAGCCAGAAGCTAGTTGTCTTAGCTCAGCATAAAGACTGGAAACAGAGGGAAACAGCTAACCTGTTCAATAATTAACACATAAATTTATCTTTTTTGTTTAATCCGTTCCAAAGTCACAAAATAAACTAGGCTAAATAAGTGAAATTATTCCTTTAAATATTTTTAGAAGCCTTAGGGGGGTGAAAGAATACAGTAGTTCACTTAGTCAAACCATTTTTAGAGGCTGGACGAGGTTAGTGGCTACAATATTATATATAAACTGGATCATATGACTACTTGTCTGTAAAAAAGTTGTTGTGGTGACAAACCCACAGGGAATTATCACCTGACTAGTTCCCCTCAGCTCTAAGGAGCTTTAAAGCGTCTTTTGAGTTGTTGTTTTGGTCTTTAGACGTGCAACTTGACTGGATTGGTTCACTTCTCTGCTCCCATTGTGCCATTTTCAGAGGCAGGAGGCAGCAGTTTTTAGCGTCAAAGCATCAAAAAACCCACAGTACTAGCAACAAACAACACAATCACAGTTAACAAGTAGTGGGTTAACAAAATGGAGGGCTTAAGAGAGCTTAAAATTATTATATTGCATGTTTATTTTAGTTATTTCACTTATTTAATAGAGGCTAAATGTTGAAATAATCTAGTATTTCACAAGAAAAAATCTAAATTTATTAATTAGGTTTTGTTATTCATCCCTTTAACAATCTGTGACCCCTCGGATTTATCTTGGGAGCTTTTGGAAATCACTGCCTTAGACTAAAGACAAGGAGGAAAGGACAGGAGTTTAAAAGGTGTTTAAATGTGTGCTGGAGAGCGCAACACCTATAAATACATTTTCTTTTCTCAACAGCAAGTGTCAACAGATCTTGACACTGCATGAAAATCTACTAGCAATGCTTTTCCTTATTGTTGCTAGAAAGCAATGGAAAGTGACAAGTGACCTTTGCATGACTGTATGCCTTTCTCAGATTGCTTCATTCGAACCCATTAGGAAGTTGTGTCATTCCAGCTCAGCTCATTCACTGAAATATGCCTCTTGTGGCCTTTAACTTTAAATGTTGTGGTTGTTTTTGGCCTGAAGAGTCCAAAACAGGAAATATCAAGTTCCAAATGCATTTGTATACAAAGGTGGTCATTCATCCAAAACAACAGGTAAAGATTTTGGGCATCTGCGCTTCGGTCAGATGAATAGCTCCCAATGCACAGTTCCTCAGAACACGATAGATATGTTTCTGTCTCTGCTCTCTGAACTCAGAAAGACAACATCAGACCCTGCTACAGCAACAACAACCCCAGTCGTCTCAGAACTCACCATCCAGAGCCAACATTGAAGGAAAGTCCTTGCAGTTGGACACACCGGTGGAATCAGTCACACATGTTTTCCATAGGTTGGACCAGAAGGTAGCTGTGGTGATGACTGTCCCGTCCACAGAGGACACCTTCCAGTAGTCTGTAGGCAGGGTGGACGATACCAGGATCCACCCGGAGATGGTCAGGAGAAAGGCAACAATCTCTGTTGCCATGTTGCCCATTTTTCCTGTGGCTTGGAGGTCCGGAGTGGGGACAGGAAAGAGATCTTTCCCTCAACGGTGGGAGGGTCGGTCCAGGACAGGTGCGTCAGCTAGAATTTTGCTTCTCATTCACCTGCACAGTCAAGCATCTACGCCTTGGAACCAATACTTTTAAGTGCATCGCTGACACACAATCAGTGGTTGTATGTTGTGTTTATGCGGTGTGGGGGGAGGGTGCGGGGGTGCACACAGTAGTCATCACTCCACACAGAGTGCATAGGGTCTGCAAGGGGATCTGCAGGAGGAGGAAGTCTTTAATTGAAAGGATCTGAAAAGTCTTTGACAGAGAAGGAGCACAAGATGAGGAACAGAGATAGGAAATATGCGTATGGTGGACTGAATGAATGAAGGAATTATGTGTCTTTGTGTTCATTTTTTATACGGTTTGGATTTGCGGCACCTTATCAAAATGCTGCACCATAATTTAGCAAACCAGTACTTCAAGTCCTCATAGCAGCAGCACTAAATACAGGCAGGGAATATAATTCTCTTCAGGTTTTAAAGCATTGTAGCTCCATCAAGTGGCAGAAAGGAGAGAATGTTTGCAGCTATCTGAAGTACATTTCCTCTGTAGGTCAGTCCACCACATTGGTCTGGACTGAAATATCTCAAATATAGATTGCCATGAAATTTTGTAATTATGCATTATGCCAATTCACCCAACACCATCATCGGTTCAACATTTTAATTTGTCCAATACTTATAAAGGGCCTGTAGCTAATGGTAGCTAATATTAGCAAACCTTTGATGGATATTGCTGTGTAGCTGACATTTATTTTGCTGTTTGTTTTACCACTTGATACTGTACAGTAATTGTCACTTGTCACCACAGTCTAGCTAACTGTTACAGCTACCTCAGGTTACTGTAGGTGTAGTTGGCCCATTGTAACTGGTAGTTCATTGGTTATGTGTTGGAAGATGTATTCAAAATGTGTACTTCAGTAAAAATAGCAATACCACGCCTTAAAAATTCTCCATTAGTTTCAAACTTGTATTTAAGTAAAAGCACAGAAGTATACTCAAAAGTAAAAGCACTCACTTGTGATTAAGTTTACGTTGTTTGACTGTTCGTGTACGCCAACATTATTTAATTAAATACTGTAATTGTCATTAACAATAAGATGATCAGAAACAAACCAGATAAGCCAAAGCAAAAATAAAAGGCTGGGTCTCTGTATGATAAGACAAGATTTAGTGGAGAGATGAGCTAATTACAGACTGGCTTCTTGTGTGTCTTGTCTCACGATGGCCGCCAAGCAACCATTACAGTATAATAATAGGACAGAGCTTTGAGCAATTAGTTTTAAGTGGGGAGAAGGGCGTCAGAGGAAGCGTGATGGAGAGAAAGGGCAAAGAGTGACAGGAAGGTAAGTCAGAGGAAAAACGTAACGGTAAAAGAAAGACATGTTGTCAAATGTGAAAACATATAATGAATCCTCCGAACAGAATGAGGCCGCAAGCCACGTACTAATTCATTAAATTCCTGATATTTTTCAAACAAGGATTAGATTTAATCTCTCTTTGTAGAGAAAGAGGGATTGTTTCCAGGACAAATAATTACCCGAAACATATCCAGACCCTAGCTGTACAGTAGCTGCCCCCACTGACCTGATTGTGGGGTCATACAATGGGCACAGGTAAGGTTCAGTGTTCACAGCATCCCAGGAAAACTAAACCTAGGTGTTTTACTGTCAGTTAACAACAGTGAAAAGCTGCTGAGATCAGTGTTACCTAAATCTCTAGATAGATGAAGCCTTGATGGTGTGTTTCCATGGCCTCTGTTACTGAGCAATCTCTGAGGTCCTAATCCTGTAAACTCGCTAATGAAAGAGGAGTTATCTGTGTGAACCTGTTGATGACATCCCGTTAATACTATGGATGTGAGAAGATGATTATCTTAAGCTCTTGAGTTAAAGCGGGGCATAAGCAGGTATCGTTCTTGATAACTTTTTAAACTAACTTGTAGTGCAAATGATATCCTCAAACTCAGTCTAGCAGGAGGAAAGTGATCATTGATGAATGTTTAAAAAAGCAGATTTTTTCCTCTTCGCAGCTGCCGTAGCTGCACTGTATGATGCATTTGAATTCAAGGTGTCAAAATCTTAACAGCGTTCAAGTCTCATTTGGAATAAAAATCTCTTTTCTGAGAGTACCAAGATCGGCAGCGACAACAAACAACAAACACAAGACAGATAAAACAAACTATTCCACAAACAAACCGACAGAATGAAAAAGAAATGTGATTATAAAGTTATAACTAAAGTTTTCATTACAAGCATATGCAAGTATATACAAATAAAAAATTAATAAATATAGTATATACAAATAAATTAGCCCAATCTACAACAATAACATAATGAGACAACACATGAGAAAAGTCCACCACTTTGGTCCAGACTGAAATATCTCAGCAATTACTGGATGGATAGATTTTCAATCATTTGTTTTGTGCCCAAATACCAACAAACTAATGACATTCCCTTCAGCCTCAGCTGTACTTCATGTTAATTAGCAAATGTTGCAAAAGCAGTGTAACGTGCTAAAAATTGATGTTAAACGTGTTAAATATTAAACATCAGCATGTTAGCATTGTCATGGTGAGCATGTTGTTCTGTACACTGCATGAGATAACATCAGTTAGTAATTAGCTTAAGAACATTGTGCCTAAATGCCACCTGAGTGAGCTGCTTGCATGGCTATAAATGATGTTTGTTCCATGTATTCACTAGGCGATATGACAAGGGATGACATCCCCCGTGTTAGCAAAATGACCTAATTGACCTGCCTTCCCCCCTCTCTATCCCCTAGAAGCAGAGAGAGTGAAGGAGCAGAGAGGTTGTTTAGTTGAATAATAAGACTAGTCTACCTGACTCATTGATCCTTTATCTGACTGAGGTTTGTGCAAGTTAGAAGATACGGCCCTGACCACGGCTCTGACATATCAGCAGCCTAACTGTGCTGTGTATTGATAAATCCACGGCTCTGTGTGTGGTGCTGAAATAGCAGGCAGATTTATAATGGCAGTCTTTTCTCTTCTTGTCTTTCATAATATTCTTTAAAGTACATACTATTAATACTCAATTATATACTAAATTGTAATCAATATACTTATTGGAACAGTGTCACCAAAGGGAAAGTAGCAACATGTACTATGTTTGTGCTTAAATCATTACTTATATTTGCAGTAGCTTTGGTTAAGTTTACATTTTTGCTACTACCACTTGGAGTGGCAGAAGCTGGACATTTATCTATTACGCTAACTAGTTAGTCATTTCAGTTGCATCATGTGGTGTTAAAGCAAGATTATGTAACTTTCATTTCTGGGGGAGGATCACTGTATAAGTCTATGATTTCTTGATCTCTCCTGTCACCTTTGTTTACATCTTTTGTGCTGTTTGTAAAAGTAAAAATAAAATATGCTCTTGTCATGTTGTATTTTTTGATATTTCCATGCTGTTATGCATGTACCGTTCCCGATGAAGACTGTTGAATTTAATTGACAGCACCTTGTTAACTGCTGCATAAACCTTGTAAACTGTAATTAAAATGAAACAAATTGAGCACTTCTTCCTCTGTGCTCACTGAAGGGAGAATATGTGAGTGGAAAATAGGCCCATCCCACGGCTGGGATAGCATGGGAAAGGAGTGTTGATCCCATGCAGATGAATGTTATTGGGCTGAGTTCAGCTGCTTGTAATAATCTCCAGCTGGCTTTTTTCCTTCAGCCCTTTTCCCAGTCGGTGCTAGCTAAACATCAACAGGAGGATAACGTGCAAGGTGCGAGTGCCAGGGCCACTTCAGTCTGTTATCATTAGCTTGTCAGTGTCAGGATAATAGTTTACCTTGGTTACATGTGACTGGATTTCTTTTAAGGTGTATTTGAACATTGAAATCGGATGAGGGTAGAGGGAGATTTTTTTCTCTGTACTCTCTTCCAGGATGTTTGTTTTAGCTCAGGAAACACCTGCAGAGTGTCAGAGGGCATCTCTCATCTACAGCCTTATGCTCTTTATTTATAGGATATCCTCTCTGTGACTGCATCACGTGTCTCTGTGTGTTTGCGCAAGGGACCAAAAAGGCAGCGAGAAACAAAAATTAGCCTAACTCTTCCAAATTGCTTAAATTAGGATTGGCACACTCCAGTCCCCCTTATCAAGACAGACCATGAGATAGTCAGCATGACTATGCAAGCTCAGAACACGTGTATGTGTGTGAAATAAAGAGATGAGGTACTAGAGTAGTTATGATTAAACGTATATATCTGATAGTGAACCTGTGTTAATTTATGTTTTTTTTTAAACTCTTGCTTCCTTACAGTGTTTTTGGGTTTTGCTGTCACACTTGAAGTAGACTTGTGGAAATCATTTATTTCTATATTTTCACAACTCTTTCAGGTTATTTTGTAAATTGTGTTTGTATATTTTGAGGCATAATTCGTACAATAAATCCAAGGTTACGATTGGCTCCTTTCCCCTCCTTTTTTTTAAGAATCAAGGTAAATATGCCTCAAATTAGTTTATACTGCTGAAAACATATGGATTTATAAGCTTGAGCTGCCAATATTACCAGCCAATGGCAGAGCAGAACCCTGTGGCGACAACTATTTTCAGCCAATCAGGAGTCTGCGGGGCGGAGCCGTTCAATGTGCCTTTTTTAATCGCTTTCTTGTCGCAGCACACCTTATTGCCGACCTCAGTCTGGCGTGTGTGGTTCAGAGGTTACGGCATATAACCCGGAGTAGAAGATTTCGTAGAAGGGGAGAAAGTTGAAAGGGAACCGTGTGAGTGTGCGGACTACTATGGAAAAAGCCAGTAAAAATGGCAAAACCAACCCGTCAGCGACGGCGAACCTTTTGTCCAAGGTATTTTTCTGGTAAGTAAAAGAGTCAGTTGACAACTAGACGTCCCCGGATGGAAAACGACGTTAGCAAACTTTACCGTTAGCGGGGGATTTAAAATGGTTTTGTTCATACTTAAAATGTGTTTCATTTTACTCCACGGTGACACGAGCAGACCGAGGTTGCTGAGTGTAAACCTAAAGCAGCTAAAAACAAGAAGAAGTGTTGCTTTTAAGCGTTGAATAACATGTGACTCGAGTTTGCCCATTATTTAGCAGTTGGTTGATAACAGCAGTTTCATTTCATGTTGAAGTCAGACCCCTCTTAACCAATAAGTTACTCACATCATCCTCTGCATGTTTATGCTGGTAGTTTCCTGTTGAATCATTTGGTTTGATTGGTCAAGTCCAAAGTGAAACTTGCACATGTGCGTGTCAGCTCTGAGAAGACTGTCATTGCTGTTTGCAACACAATGGATCATTTTGCTCACATTAATATGTCTGACAAATGTTCATGGATGCAAGTGCGTTTGATTTTGGTTGTAGCACTCCTACACGTATAAGTGATGATCATTCATTTGTACACTGTGGTTCATCTCCCTCTTTCTGTCAAATCTCTTCTCCTCCTGATTGTTCTTCCATCAGGTGGCTCAATCCTTTGTTCCGCGTTGGATACAAACGCAGGCTGGAGGAAGAGGACCTGTACGACGTGCTCGCGGAGGACAGGTCGGAGAGGCTGGGACAGGATCTGCACAGGTAAGAGAGGCCTTCAAAATCTTCTTACCGTACCACATCCCACTATTAAAATTAGAGTTTAAAAGTTGGACTCACATCACAGATGTCAAAACACATCCTTCGCTAAGCCACGCCCCCCCCCCTCCCCCCCCTTAGTTACTGTTGCTAAGTTGACAACTGTCAGATCTGTTGGACTTTTAGCATGGGGCTGCCACCATATTACTGCAGTCCCTGGAGAAATATTCTCATTTTTGGGGAAACAACGAACCCCCGAAAGAAGCATACAGTTTTGCAGTTGCATTGTAGTTTGAAGGTTGTATTCAGGGTATTCAAACTGAGGTGAAAAGAATAAAGACAGAAGCTAAAGCCTACTGATCACAGAGTAAAAGTGAACCACCATATTATTATTGACTATTGAGAAAGAGGACAACGATATTAAGGATCAACACTGCTTCCGGACAGCTGGAGTGGTCTCTATTCACTATTACAATAATTAAAAAGCAGAACAGTAGGGCTATGTAATTTGATTTTGAGATTTGGCGATCTGGCCAAAAAGTCATATCCCATTACTGTTAGGCAGAATTCCGGTATAAAATATATATTTGTATTTTCTGTTGAACGGGCTGGACAGAGGGGGGGCGATTTTAGCGGGAATGTTTTTTACTATTTTTAGTAACTTAGCTTGTTTTTTTTTATTTCACCGTTTTAATTACACTTCGTTCTCCATCTTCACTCACTTATTGAATTTTCAATTCAATTCAATTTTATTTATATAGCGCCAAATCACAACAACAGTTATCTCACAGCGCTTTTCATAAAAGAGCAGGTCTAGACCGTACTCTGTGATGATATTTACAGAAGCCCAACAGTTCCCACCAAGAGCAAGCACTAGGCGACAGAGGCAAGGAAAAACTTCCTTTTAAGAGGCAGAAACCTCGAGCAGAACCATGGCTCAGGGTGGGCGGCCATCTGCCTCGACCGGTTGGGGTGAGAGAGAGAGAGAGAGAGAGAGAAAGAGAGAGAGAAAGAGAGTGAAAGAGAGAGAGAGAGAAGAGAGAGAAGAGAGAGAGAGAGAGAGAGAGGGATGTAAGGAGAGAGAGAGGGGAGGGAGGCAGCCTACACAATATACACACAGAGGTACAGACAGCGAAGGTAATGTTGCTATAAACTAAATGAAAAATGGTACAGATATTTATAATAGTGTTAATGGTAACCATCATAATGTTAATGATTATAATAACAATAAGACTAGCAACAATAGTCGTTGCAGTAGAGGGTGTCGAGCAGGAACACGGGGGCAGCAGGCGACCCGCAGCCACAGATCCAGACTCCACAGCTCCAGAGCCAGAAAACCTGCAGGAAGTGATAGGAGGAGAGAGGAGAGGGACGAGAAAGCACAAGACTACCAGAAAGGGGAGAAGTTGTGTTAGTAACATGCAATAATGGGATAAGGTTGCATACAGAGGGAGAGAAAGTAGAGGAGAGAGGAGCTCAGTGCATCATGGGAAATCCCCCGGCAGTCTAGGCCTATAGCAGCATAACTAAGGGATGGTTCAGGACTACCTGAGCCAGCCCTAACTATAAGCTTTATCAAAGAGGAAAGTCTTAAGCCTACTCTTAAATGTGGAGATGGTGTCTGCCTCCTGAACCCAAACTGGAACCTGGTTCCACAGGAGAGGAGCTTGATAGCTGAACGCTCTGGCTCCTAGTCTACTTTTGGAGACTCTAGGAACCACAAGTAACCCTGCATTCTGGGAGCGCAGTGCTCTGGTGGGGTAGTAAGGTACTATGAGCTCTTTAAGATAAGATGGTGCCTGACCATTAAGAGCTTTGTAGGTAAGAAGAATGATTTTAAATTCTATTCTGGATTTTACTGGAAGCCAATGCAAAGAAGCTAAAACAGGAGAAATGTGATCTCTTTTCCTGGTTCCTGTCAGAACACGTGCTGCAGCATTCTGGATCAGCTGAAGAGTCTTAATGGACTTTTTCAAGCAGCCTGATAATAAGGAATTGCAGTAATCCAGCCTAGAAGTAACAAATGCATGGACTAGTTTTTCTGCATCATTTTTAGACAGGATGTTCCTGATTTTCGCAATATTACGTAGGTGAAAAAAGGCGGTCCTTGAAATTTGCTTAATGTGGGACTTAAACGACATGTCCTGATCAAAGATAACTCCAAGATTCCTCACAGTGGTGCTGGAGGCCAAGGTGATGCCATCCAGGGAAACTATATCTTTAGATAATGCGTCACGGAGGTGCTTAGGCCCCAGAGCAATAACTTCAGTTTTATCTGAGTTTAACATAAGAAATTACAGCTCATCCAGGTTTTAACATCCTGAAGGCACATTTGAAGTTTAGCTAACTGATGAGTTTCATCTGGCTTGATCGATAGATATAACTGAGTATCATCTGCATAACAATGAAAGCTTATGGAATGTTTCCTGATAATATTGCCTAAAGGAAGCATATATAAAGTGAAGAGGATTGGTCCAAGGACAGATCCTTGAGGAACTCCATGAGTAACTTTGGCGTGCATGGAGGACTCATCGTTAACATGTACAAACTGAAATCGATCTGATAAATAGGACTTAAACCAGCTTAGAGCGGTTCCTTTAATGCCAATGAAATATTCCAGTCTCTGCAATAGGATCTGATGGTCAATGGTATCAAATGCAGCACTAAGATCTAATAAAACCAGTACAGAGACAAGTCCTTTGTCTGATGCAATAAGAAGGTCATTAGTAATTTTCACCAGTGCTGTCTCTGTGCTATGATGAGCTCTAAATCCTGACTGAAAATCCTCAAATAAACTATTGCTCTGTAGAAAGTCACACAGCTGTTTAGCAACTGCTTTCTCCAGAACCTTAGAGAGAAATGGAAGGTTAGATATAGGTCTATAGTTTGATAAAACATCCGGATCAAGTTTGGACTTTTTCAGAAGAGGTTTAATTACAGCTACTTTAAAGTACTGTGGTACATAGCCTGTTGATAAAGATAGATTGATCATATCTAGTATAGAGGTGCTGACTAAGGGTAAAACATCTTTAAGCAGCCTAGTCGGGATGGGGTCTAAGAGGCAGGTTGATGGTTTAGATGAAGAAATTATTGAAGTTAGTTGGTAAAGATTGAGGGAAGCAAAACAGTCTAAACATGTATCTGGTTCTACAGCTGTTTCAAAGGTTCCTGAGTTAAGAGATAAGTCGGTGCCAATTGAGGGCAGGTCTTGGTGAATTTTGTCTCTAATAGCTAGAATTTTATCATTAAAGAAGCTCATGAAATCGTAACTACTGAGAGCTATGGGAATACTTGGCTCAATAGAGCTGTGACTCTCTGTCAGCCTGGCTACAGTGCTGAAAAGAAACCTGGGGTTGTTCCTATTTTCCTCTATTAATGACGAGTAGTACGCTGCTCTGGCATTACGGAGGGCCTTCCTATAAGTTTTAAGACTATCTTGCCAAATTAAACGAGAATTTTCCACTTTGGTGGAACGCCAATTCCTCTCAAGTTTCCGTGATATTTGCTTTAATTTGCGAGTTTCAGTATTATACCATGGAGCTAACCGTCTTTGTTTTAGTATTTTCTTTTTTAGAGGGGCAACAGAGTCGAGTGTCATTCGCAGCGAGCCTGCAGCACTATCAACAAGATGATCGATTTGGGAGGGACTGAAATTAGCATAGGAGTCCTCCGTTACTTTGTGACTAGATAATGTATTTAGAGCTGATGGAATCGCATCCTTAAATTTAGCTATAGCACTATCAGACAGACATCTTGTATAGAAATTTTTGCCCAATGGCGTGTAGTTCAGCAATACAAACTCAAAAGTTATCAAACAGTGGTCGGATAAAGAGGGATTCTGTGGGAACACCACTAAATGTTCAATTTCAATACCATACACCAAAACAAGGTCGAGGGTGTGGTTAAAACAGTGAGTCGGTTCATGAACACTCTGAGAGAAGCCAATGGAATCTAACAAAGAGATAAACGCAGTACTGAAGCTGTCATTCTCAACATCTACATGAATATTAAAATCCCCTACAATAATAACTTTGTCCGTTTTAAGGACTAAAGTTGACAAAAACTCTGCAAATTCAGATAAGAATTCAGAATACGGGCCAGGTGTTCGGTACACTATAACAAAAAGAATTGGTTGCAGTGATTTCCAACTTGGGTGCGAAAGACTAAGAACAAGACTTTCAAATGAGTTATAGTTTAGTTTAGGTTTAGAGCTGATTAATAGGCTAGAGTCGAAGATAGCTGCAACTCCACCTCCTCGGCCTGTGCCTCGAGGAATGTGAGTATTAATATGACTGGGAGGGGTGGATTCATTTAGGCTAACATATTCTCCATCACCCAGCCAGGTTTCAGTAAGACCAAATAAATCAATATCATAATCTGATATTAGTTCATTTACTAGCACACCTTTAGAAGAGAGAGATCTGATGTTTAAGAGTCCACATTTAACTCTCCTATTCGTTTGCACTATTGCTCTTGTGGTTTCAATTTTTATAAGGTTTTTATGCACAGCTCCTCTTCTGTTTACCTTTTTAAATAATTTCGATGGTCGGGGGGCAGACACCGTCACTATAGGATTTTCACTAAGTAACTCCTGAAATGGAGGAGCAGAGAAGTGTGTTAGACTGCGACTCTGCGTAGGGTTTTGGGTGGGTAACTGCTGAAAAAGAAGGGCAGAGAAGTGTGTTAAACTGCGACTCTGCCTCCTGGTCTCAACTCTGGGTTGTCATGGATTTGGTCCACTAATAAACTTGGCCAGATTTCTAGAAATGAGAGCTGCTCCTTCCCAAGTGGGATGGATGCCGTCTCTCCGGATCAGACCAGGTCTTCCCCAGAAAGTCTGCCAATGATCAACAAAGCCCACATCGTTTGCTGGACACCACCTCGACAACCAGCGGCGGAATGACGACATGCGGCTATACATGTCATCACTGGTCAGATTTGGCAGGGGTCCAGAGAAAACTACGGTGTCCGACATTGTTTTTGCATATGTACACACCGACTCAACATTAATCTTAGTGACCTCCGATTGGCGTAACCGGGAGTCATTACCGCCGACGTGAATAACAATCTTACTGTATTTACGTTTATCCTTAGCCAGCAGTTTCAAATAAGACTCAATGTCGCCCGCTCTGGCCCCAGGGATGCACTTAACTATGGCCGCTGGCTTCGCTAAATTCACGTTTCTCAAAATGGAGCTGCCAATGATCAGAGTTGGTTTCTCAGCGGGTGTGTCGCTGAGTGGGGAAAATCTGTTAGAAACGTGAACAGGTTGATGATGCCCCGTGGACTTTGAAAGCTTACGACTATTCCTCCTTCGGACAGTCACCCAGCCCCCCTTTCCTGGCTGCACAGGGGATGCCGGAGGACGGCTACCAGAGGCTAACTCAGGCCGTTCCGCACCGACTACCGGGGACTGGCTAGCTAAAGACTGATCTACCAAGGTGCGGAGCCGGACTTCTAAATCACTGAGCCTCGCCTCCATGTCTATAAATAAACTACACTTATTACATGTACCATTACCACTAAAGGAGGCAGAGGAGTAACTGAACATCTGACACACCGAGCAGGAGAAAGTGGGAGAGAGAGAGGTAGAAGGAGAAGCCATCGCTAGCTGCTAAGCTAAAGTCGCTAACGGCTAAGCTAAAGTACTGTAGCGTCAGCTACCAAAACTTTAGAACAAGTATGAGATTGAACAGCAGTCACTAAAAGATGGAAAGAACTGTGAGTGCTTAGGCAAAATTACTGTAAAGAATAAGTGTTTAGCGAACAGTTGGCCGCTGTAATCAAACAAATGTAACTGTTATTTAGCGAGAGCAGCACAACACGGTACCAACACACAAGCACCGGAAACGGAAATGAGTCGACACGCTTACCGCAATACGTCAGCAATTTGCCTCCTTCAGTTATCTTCACACTCACAGGCCTAACGTACCTCTGCTGCAAACACGCCATGACCAGTATCGACTCGACTCGACTTGGCTGTCCTCCATTTTCCATTGCATGTAGTACCCAGAGATGGCACCCCTCAATGTAGCTGGTCATCATAGCGACACCACACACAGCTGCTGCATTGTAATGTTCAATGCGACACACACACAGAGACCCACAAACAGCCGTCTCTTGATTTAAGTTAAAACGTTTCAACATGGATGACAGACAGCCAACATTTTCCTGGATTTGTTTTAGGCTTTGGAAAATGAAAAAATCGTACTTCTACTTTCCACCTCTCTGGGTAGTCACTGTAACTATTAAAAGTTCCCCAGGAACAGCTTTGACCATATCTTGGAAAAATATAGCAACAAAGCTAGAAAACTACTCATTTTGCATTAGTCAATGGAGTGCAGCCATGAAAGTGTTGGACCACAGTTATGCGGCATTCAGATGAAACGCGAATTTTCTCCTCGCGGCGCTTTCATTGCGTGAGTACATTCGCAGCAAGTGTTCAGACACAACGCGAGAAGCCGATTTTAACGTGAATAAAAACAACTTGCCATTGCTACAGCTGTATGAACCCTAAGTAAACATTTTGCTGTGATTAAATAGCAATAAACGGATTAAACTGACATGATGCAGATTTGTTAAACATATGAATTCATGCTTTGTCAACAAGACAGCAGGACAACAACTTCTAAAATGTTTGTTTTCTGAATGGAGTTTGGATCAATCAGGGCTATTCTATGCTAACTTGGTCACCTGGTAGTTCACCCTCCTCGCTTTCTTTTCTCCAAGTAATGTCCAATTTTGTCCGGTTTTATATAAATATGAAGTTGTAGTCCGACAGAGCTAACGACGCTAACAACAACACTGGAACCGAATGTGCACGGAAGCTAGCTGCTGAGAAGCTCCAGTGAAGATAAATCAATGTTGTAAAAAGCTTAACCAAAAACCTAAGTAAAAAGCTAATTTAATAAAAGCAGTGTACTCCAAGCTCCTCCCGTGAGTAAACGACGTAGTTGTTAGAGCATAATCCAGTCTGACTACGGGTGTTTATTTGTCCAAAGGCTGCAGCGCTGCTCCCAGCTCCTCTCCCCCAAGTTTAGCAGTCGGCCAGCAGATTTTCAATCTCCCGCTCTGCCTGGCCCTCTCCACACATTGCTCTGAAGCCATCGGTGATGTACAGACAACCTCAACACTGATAGGCTATTGCGACTCAGCTACATGCGACTTTCTCGAATTCCTTCGCATTGCCTTCACGTTGCTGGCCCCTTCGCGCCGCCCGACAGGAAATTGCGGCTCTACACGTCTTTGCATTGACTTTGTATGCAAACTCACCGCCCCAAATGCTAGGTTTGCTTTTGGTCTGAAAGCACCATTAGAGAGAGTCCTATACTGGACTGTGATTGGCCAGCTGAGTATTTGGGGCGTGGCTTAGCGAAGGGTCAATTACATTTCCCCTTGCCATTAAGTTGTATCGCACCTCAATTCATATTGTCATCATTTTTAAAAGTCTGGGACACGAATTCCAGATATCTTACTCGATGTTGATGACAGAAAAGCCACTCCAAAATGACCACCACATCGATCGCCACATTTGCAAAGCAAGGTGTCATATGAAAAAGATATCAGCTGAATTTCATATGTCTTATAAAACTGTCTAAACTATTAACTCAAATATCAGACGAACATGATCATAAGACAACCCCCCTCCTCTTTTAAAACACCAGGGGCCTCATGTATAAAAGACTGCGCAGCTTTCATACTGAAAGATGGCGTACTCACAGAATTTGTATTAAGTACTTAAGCACAGAAATATCCACACGTATAAAACCAGGCGTACGCCAGGTCCTGCACACCTTTCCTTTATACATCCCAATCAATGTGAAATTGAGCGCACATGCACGAGCCACATACCCCACCTTGGCTCCTCCCATAAATTACTATGCAAATGACCATAAATACACAAGCGTCGCCTTATAAGGTCCAAATAACAACGGACGATCCTGCTGCAAAACACGTGAAAAAGAGAAACTACACTGAGTGTGAAATCAAGGTACTGATCACTGAAGAGGAGGAGAGGAGAAATATTTTGATTTGGTTTGAACTCTTTGATCACCAACAAACATACTTCTCCCATCTCAGGTTGCCCCCGCCCACTAGTGCTTCACCCATCTCTGGGGTTCCTCACACACACATTTACTAACAAACAAACAAACACATGTTTACACCCGAACATTCCACAGTGCATTTTTTGAATTTGCTTCTGGGGTGAATGTAAACAGCAGCAATCGGAAGTTATGAAAGTTTCAAATTCATAATAAACATTCTGACATTTGGGAAATATAAAAATGTAAACTGAGTCTATCTTGACTGCGTTTGAGCACCAAGCATCATCAATGTAAAACACAGAGTCCACTTCCACTCATCTTGGCAGAGTCTTGTGCCGACAGCTCGGAACATGGACCACCTGCTGAGTGCTTGATCCGGGATATTGATGGAGCAGGTCTCTGTAATGATGTGGGCACAACAGTCTCTGAATTCCGTTGTTTGAGTCCCATTTTGTCCAGACCGGATCTTAAGGAGCAGAATCAAGTACAAGCTGGGCCAGCATGGCTCTGCTCCTGAGTCTCTTTCCTCTCCTCAGAGCGATCACCACAGCCGCCGTGGCGCCTGGTCCGGCTGTTTGGGCTTGGTGGATCGTGGTCCGCTGCTCTTTAATCCAAAAACCCCGTCTTCATCTTATAATGACTGTACTTATGTCAGAGGTAACACATGTTTTGGCAATAAAGCCGAAAAAAAACAAAAAATAAGTGTAGTGAAGTTTGAAGGAGCTACCGGTTGCTCCTTCTACAAGCGCTGCCAGTTACCATAGCAAAAAATAGTAAGCTGATCAGCCATAACATTATGACTAGGTTTTGACGGCAGAAGGGAGACTTAAAGTATGACAGATATGATTATGAAGCAGATGGTCGAATGTGGACGTTTTCATGGTCTGAATTCTAGCAAGATTTATTTAGTAGTAACAGCCTTTTGTCAACCGTTTAATTGATATCTGAATTTATCAGGGGCCAAATGAGCATAAAGGCCTATCCTTAAGACATTCCAGCTCTGTTAGTCAAGGGGCATTACTTACGCACTGTGTTGAAGTGTTGAGATAAGACCTGCTCTATTGGCGGGGGGGGGTGTAATGTCAGTGAAATAAAATACTTTAAAAAGTTCAAAAGTGCAAGTCTGGTGAATTGCTTCTGTAGCAGTTTATAGTGTAATTTACTTCATGACTGGAAATATAGAAAAGTCTTGTCTTTTATCTCTGCAGGGTCTTGTCAAAGGATTTAAAAGTCTGGTAATATTCTATATTTTATAATTGATAGAAAATGGTAAGACCAAAACCAACATAAATATGTCCTACAAACCAAGTACTTTGTGTGTTTCCAGATAAATCTTATTTGTCTGTGCTATTTAAAAAAAAAAAAAAAAAAAAAATACATCAGCGAACCACACTGCTGCAATGACCATGAACCCATCTTTGTTGAACACAGTGTTTATTTTGACTCATCATACACTGTCCTGCTGCCAGAAATATGCAGTAGATCACCAAATGAGGATTTATCCACAGCTGAAAATAGTCCCCATCAAATGCACAGTTTGATTAATGTTTGTTAAAAACTAGTCTAAAGCTGTTTTTAGGAAGACCTTTAGCCCTTTTCAGTAATAGATTTTTTTTTTTTTTTTTTAAGATTTCAGTAGGAACTACATGACACAGACAGGGTAGGGAAGGTCAAAAATACTGAGAGATTAGCTAACACATGGTCAGAGCTGCCAGTCACGAAATTATGTTATTTAGATGTATTAAGAAATTATATTTACTTATTATGGTTATTAAAGCCATCATAAATCATTCCTTTAGCGGGTCCCTTAATTCCTCTGCTTATGCTGTTAAAATTTGTAGACTGTAGTTCCCCGTTTTTGTACTCTTTAATGCTATTTTCATGAATGAACACGTCCCGAAATATGGTGGTATTATCGTGGGTGTTAAATTATTCTAATTTATTAATTATTAATAATTTCCTCAAATACACTGGCTACGTTTACGCACAGTTGGCATTCATTATGTTAACACGGGTCATTTGACGTGACACTCACGAGTCCATCGTGCGAAATAAAGTTAAGATGAGGATACAAAATGGTTCTTGTATGAGGCCGTGTCTTAAATTTAATTACAGATGCTGTAGCTTTTCAACGTTATAAAAAGAGGGGTATCATTTTGAGGTTATGAAGGTGCTTCATCTTTGGTATTGAAAGTTGTTAAATCCCTCTGCATCAACCACAGGACTTGTGGCTGTAGCTTGCAAAATGATCATAGCAGGTTAGAACTTGCCTTTTAATGAGCCACATTGCCTGACTAACTAATACTACTCTGCCTGTCAAAAGTCAAGCATTGCCATTAGGTGAAAGGGAAGCCTCTTTTTGATTATGCAAATATGTGAACGCTGCCTCGCAGGCAAGTCCTGACTCACCTGGATGCAATGCTCAGCATCCTATTACACACAAAGATGCATTAAATAACGTGGCATTTTCTTGTAACAACAGATACTGGGATCATGAGGTCCAGAAGGCTACCAAAGAGCTGCGCACACCTGGACTCTCCAAAGCTATCATTAGGTGCTACTGGAAATCATATGCATTGTTGGGACTCTTCACCCTCATTGAGGTAAGTGTGTTCAGCTTTGGAAAAGAGGTGAATCGGGTGTTTTTAATCTCTTGCTTTCAAATTATTTTACATGCAGTTGAAAACAGTTTTGCAAGCTTTAAAACTAGCCTATATGTTCTAATATTAGTTTGTCAGCAGCATGTTTGCCACAAATCAAAACCCTTCATCTCTTTCCCCGCATATCAGGAAGTCATTAAAGTGATCCAGCCGGTCATCTTAGGGAAGATGATTATGTATTTTGAAAATTACGACCCAGACAACAAGACAGCTTTGTACGAGACTCTCGGCTACGCTGCAGCCTTGTCCACCTGCACCATCGGCCTGGCGCTGATCCATCACCTCTACTTCTACCATGTCCAGAGAGCCGGCATGAAGATCAGAGTGGCCATGTGTCACATGATCTACAAAAAGGTCAGTAGGGGGACAGCTTGCCTGTGCTTCTCACGTCATGAAATTTAATTGTAATTGCAACTGAAATGTCGAGGGTGCTTCCAAGTTCTGCTTTGTAATCCCTTAAGAGCACAAAAGGATAACCATTGAAGGAAAAAATTAATAACTACTTCCTAGCATTTTTAACCTCCTGTCTTTTATCCACACCCACTCGCATTAAAGACTACTTCAGCTACTAAAGACAGACATTTGAACAAAATTATATTTTGCAGATCTGTCAATGTGGACATTGTCAATGTGATTGATCCTGCTTCACTGATGATTATGACTCCTGTTTCTTACTAGGCTCTGTGTCTCAGCAGTATGGCCATGGGAAAGACCACCACAGGCCAGATTGTCAACCTCCTTTCTAATGACGTCAACAAGTTTGATGATGTAAGTGAAATTTAATGCTCATACAAAACAAGAAGCAGAAGGGTTGCGAGGTCAAGGCAGTACTGTAGATGCATTTACCTTTTAAAGAGGTGGTATTATGCTCACTTTCAGGTTCAAAATCTTATTTAGGGGTTGTACCAGAACAGGTTTACATGGTCTGATTTTCAAAAAACACCATATTTTTTGTCATACTGCACATTGCTGCAGCTCCTCTGTTCACCCTGTGTGTTGAGGCTTCGTTTTAGCTATGGAGTGATGCATCTTGTCTTTAAATGATCTTTGTTGGGAGTTGCGCATGCGCAGTTCCTAGTTAAGGACTACTAGCCAGTCAGAAGCAGAGAACAGCGGGTCAGTGAGAAGCCACGGCTTCGGTTCAGCTTTACATGTTGCCGACCAGCTTGGCAACATAGACTGGAGCAAGAGTTTCAGAGTGGTGATTTATTAATCTGTAACAAAAGTATCTTTCATTCATAAAGTTTGAACTGAGCTCTGTCTCTGCATCACAGTAAGAACTTTGTCTATTGACTGCCTGGAGGGAAGCTAGTGTTTGGAAATTATAGGCCTATTTACTCAAGTTATTCATAAAGTCAAAATTAGCAAGTTGCCTAAAGCAAGTTAATCAATGATCATCACAGTACCAGATTTTTAACCCTAACCACAAACGATCTGGCCAGTACTGAGTATCTGACACACCTTATTTTTCACAAACTGCTCGAAGGTCCTGATTCAAAACTAGTATGTTTAGAAGCTTAAATTATAGATATAATATGAATGAAAGTTTAATTGGAGAATGGGACTCTTAAGATTGACGTATCACTCTGTTTGAGTTATTGGAACTAGAAAAACAGTAGGTCCTCTTACTGCTATATGATGGTTTCAGAGTGGAGGTTCTTCCCACATAAATTATCTTTGAGGATGACGGACAACGGCTTGCAGAGAGAACTTAAACCCGACAACAGGCAAGTTTAATTTTGGCCTGCCATCAAGTTACACTTGGAACTTTATAATGAATTAATTTTAACCAGTGAAAGTGAGGGTCAGCTCTGGCTACAAATGTCGTTTTGTACACAGATCTTTACTAATAAAAAATTGTCTTGTGTTAACTGTCTGAATTGAAGTCACTCACCCGTGCGCCCAAATCATTGTTCACATTCACACAATAATATTCACTTTGAAATGTACACACACTGTAGGCTGTGCTGAAGGAGAGTATATTAGCTTGCAACAGTAGCAGGCTACTGTGGAAGGATCGGATCTGTTTCTGCTTTAGCCGATACCCGACGAAGTCCTTATAGGCAAGTCCTGCCACTCGGCAGCCATCTTGGTATCTTGGCACTTTCAATTGTCATTGGGACATAAAACCTGCATGTGTAGAATCAGCAGTAAAAGCTGATATAAATCGCTGAAAGTTTGACTTTGCCAAAGAATAAGGCTTAAAAAGCGTTTGTCCCCACCGGTTATTCTACTACGCATGTGTAGTAAACCCTTACATCTGTGGAACCTCACAATTTACTGAAATGTTTCCTGCCTCGGCTGTTGAAAGCAGACAATTGGTTTTCTAGTGGGAGGGGCGGGATAACTGCCAGTTTTGGCGTTACAGGCTTTCCTTATAGGGTTGGATTAGGGATTCTTGTGTGTGGAGTGGCGTGTCTCCTCTATAAAACGTCTCTGGCCGATACTTAAGTATGCCCGGATCGGCCCGATACTGATCCTTAACTTAGGAACATCTCTCAGAAAATCACCTTTCTTCTGAAAAGAAACTTGCAATGAGCGTTTTTCTGCATTCACCTCAGTAGACTAGTGAGACATCAGCTGTATCAACACCTTCTTCCTCTCCACCTACTCCTGTGTCCTCCACTCTTTCCACAGTGGCATTGGCTTGTGTTTATTTTGAACCTTCTCTGAGTCTTGTTTCTTCATCAACTTCCACTGTTACACTAATATAATTTAAACTGAGGGTTGTGGTTTCATGTGGAATCGAAGTACGGCTGAAGTAAATGTTTTGTATTCAAGGTCACTATGTTCGTCTTTCAAATAAAATGAAGACTTTGAGTTCTTGGCATGATTGTAGCGTGGTGTCTCACGTCAGCGCTGTGCTAAATGTGATCACTCACAGAAACACTGGCAGATCTCTCATGTGTGAGCTTCAGGCTTGATTATGCTCTTGAGCCTTTGTGGCACCAAACCCAGTTTGCTTCGCTGGAGATTTGAGTTTCATTTTAATCAGTGGTCAGAGCCTGCTGTGAAAACCCCACAGTTTCTTCAGGGCATGCTGTTTCTTGGAAATGGGCAGTTAATAAGACTATGTCATGCTCTCATGCTGGTTTGGATTGACTCAAACCTTCTGGTACTGAATGTTTAGAGATTAGTACTTGCGCTTGTTCAGAACAAATGTGACTCTTAGTGATAAGTGTGTGACTCAGATGTGTTGAAGAAATAGTTTAGTCATATATTTGCATGCGTTCCTGATCATGTTGCAGCTCATTCACAGCAAGTTCTCTTTAATAGGTGACAATTTTCCTGCACTTCCTGTGGGTGGGGCCCCTCCAGGCAGCAGTGGTCGTGGGGCTGCTGTGGGCGGAGATCGGTCCATCGTGCTTGGCAGGCATGGTGGTCCTAATGTTTCTGATGCCAGTGCAAACCATGTTTGGAAGGCTCTTTTCTAAATTCAGGTAACACAGACACACAGACACACACAGACACACACTCACTATGAGTCTGGATATTCCAGTCAAGCTGAAACCTTGGAAATTCACCCTTTTAAGCCTTTAGTTACTTTAGCTATGCTTTACAAGCTAGAACGGCACACAGCAGATTTTCCACTTAACAATAGGTAATTTTAAAAAAAGAACTGGTTCTTTAATTTCACACAGAAGTAAACAAGCAGCATTTCTAGTAGAAAGCCATTTATTTTGCCGGCTGAAAGGACTACTGTCGGAAGCAGATTTCACTGCTACTTAACATTGAGAGTTGGTTGAACAGTCAGGTTGCAAACTAAACTGGTTGAATTTGTAAATGCCTATTTTACTTTCTTTATTCAGCCCTCTGTCTACACAAACTGCTGTCTCGTTGTGTCCATGAATTAGTCCTGTCCCACTCCTACTAGATTTGCAGTCTTGTTTGCCAACATACAAGAAGCTGAAGACAACAAGACTTAGCAGTTTTTCTATTGTTCATGTGATTCACTGTGGATAGAGGTCACTACTAAAATGACCTTGTATATCTGAATTCTCTTGACATTTATTCCCGACTCGCTTGAACCGGAAGTTGTTCTGGTTCATCATCTTGCATGCTGTCCCAAAGCTCTCATTTGTGCTCCGAGGATGCACGAAAGCAGCCTTCACAGAAGGATTTTAGTGACTGACACGCTAGGGTTGGGCTGATGGACAATGCCCTACCCGATGGTTGAGTTGGCATTGTGATTGTAAAAATGCACATAAGACGACTGCTGCCTTATCTGTCTGTTCTGATACACCACAATCAGTGGAGTTTCACACTAGAGTGAAGACAGAGAACGGATTAAACGAAAAGTGTATCACCCAAGTTTCAGATTCAGACTCTGTGTTCATTGTGGGTCCGAACAACAAAAGGACCTTTTATTATGGAGACTATTAAAGTCTTCCTGTCGGCAAGAGACACTTTTTTTTCCTTCTTTTTTTTAACACCATTTATCTTCATTTCCATTCAGTCACATGTGTGGATGATCATTCCTGGGTGTCTGCTTTGATATAAGTTTCCCATGTTGAAAGGACACATCATCATATTCTGGGGCGATTCAATAATGAATTCACAACCAGAAAATCAATAAATACAGATGCAAATACTCAACAAATAATAGAAACACGACTGTTACTGAAACGTAATTTGCTGAATCACTGTTAAATCATCATTAAATGACTCTTTGGGGACATGAAAACATAAGAGATTGTTCCAGTCGGGTTATTTTTAGAACTTTAGTCTTCGTTGACGGTTAATGGAGTCGCTGCTGCATGTAAAGTAAGTACTGGACAAGGGTCAAGTAATATATAGTTGTTAATCTGTTTCAATACTAGTACTGCAGGGCGCAGCTGCCTGGTTACACACTGTACTGTTGTTCCAATTGTTAAACCTTTATTCATTATGCAGTTTGTGGCATAATAGATGGAGAAATGTGTTTCAAACTGAGTAGGAATCAGAGCACATTTTAAGTCCTCTACAAAATTATTTTGAATATTGTCACATTTTATTGTCTTTCCTGTTGAGCTGTATTTCTCCAGTATTTAAGTAAACAAACATTTCCTTTACAGGAGTAAGACAGCAGGACTGACTGACAACAGAATCCGCACAATGAACGAGGTGGTGTCTGGAATTAGGATCATAAAGATGTACGCCTGGGAGACCCCCTTTGCTGCTCTGGTCTCTGAGGTCAGAAGGTAAAAACCTCTTGTGGTTTTAGATTATGTACAGAGGTCACAAATCAAATGAGGTTTTTTTATTTTTTTTTAGGTTTAGTGTCTATAGAATATATAGAAGTTATACCGTTTCGGTACCACATGCCTAATATTTGCATTGCCATTTTGTATTTATATTTTATATGATTTTTCCCAATATGTAGTGAATACACTACTTCACCATTAACATTCATTTAAAATTGTTTAAAAGTTGTTTCTCTTGTCCATTCAAGAAACATAAAGTGACTGAAAGTAAGTTACAGAACAACATTTATTGCTTACACAACTGATAACTACTAGACACACAAATGAACAGGATAAATTAATGTAATGAATACAGCGATGAATAATTGCTAAATGATTGAGGACCAGATTGATCAGAAAAATGGATAACTTTGGCACTGATCAGTGAAATCACCGTTATTCACTGTTCAGCAGCTGTGAGGTTATATGGGAAGCCTGAGTGAAATATATTAAGTAGGATTTAAACCAGCTTAAAGCAGTTCCTTTAATGGCGATTAAGTGTTCAAGTCTCTGTAGTAAAATATGGTGATCAGTTGTATCAAATGCTGCACTTAGAGTTTAACAAGAACAATAGAGTCTAATCCTTTATGTGATGCTGTTAAAAGATCATTAGAGATTTTTTTTACAAGTGTTGTCTCTGTACTATGATGCATTCTGAAACCTGACTGAAATGTTTCGAATATGTCATCAGATATCAGATAATCAGAGTTGATTTGCTACATTTTTTTCAAGGATCTTTGATATGAAAGGAAGGTTTGATATCAGTCTGTAAACTGTCTAAAACCCTTGGATCAAGAGCAGGCTTTTTAAGAAGTGGTTTAATAACCGCTTCCTTAAAGAACTGAGGTACATAGCCTGTTGTCAAGGAAAGGTTGATAATATTTAACAAAGAAGTGCCAACTGAGGGCAAAACCTCTTTGAGCAGTTTGGTCGGGAAGGGGTCTGTGAGGCAGGTCATTGGTTTGGACGAGGACACAACTGAAGTAAGTTGTTGTAGGCTGATGGGGAGGAGACTAAGGGCAGGTTGGCATCCATTGAAGGCAGGAGGTGCTGAATTTTCTTTCTAATAACTAAAATTTTGTCATTAAAATGGTTCATAAAAATGTCACTACTGAGGTCAAGAGGGACAACTTGTTCATTAGAGCTGTGGCTTCCCGTCAATCTGGCTACAGTGTTGAAGAGGACCCTGGGATTGTTCTTATTTTCCTCTATTAATTTTCAGTAATAGGCTGCTCTGGCGCTGCAGGGGCCTTCCTATACATTTTCAAACTATCCTGCCACACTGAATGAGAATCTTCTTGATGTGTAAGATGCCATTTCCTCTCACGTTTCCGTGATGCTCTCTTTAACTTGCGTGTTTTGACTGTTGTACCATGGAGCTAGTCTTCTGTGTTATAATCCGCTTCTTTTTCAAAGGAGCAACAATGTCCAGAGTCATTCCGAGCAGCCCTGTAGTGCTATAGTGTCAATTTTTGAGGGATTTACGTTAGCATAGGAGTCTATTGGAGGTATTATGAAACACTGAATTGAGTTACACACTGATGCAATTGAATCCTTAAACTTAACTACAGCACCATCAGATAGGGATCTAGTATAGGCGTATTTGCTTGGTAGCTTGAAGTTCAACAATTGGAACTCAAAAAATAATAGATAGTGGTCAGATAAAATGGGATTATGAGGAAAGACCACCAAGTTTTTAATTTCAATACCATATGTTAATACCAGGTCGAGGGTATGGTTGAAAAAGTGTGTGGGTTTTTGAACGCTTTGACAGAAGCCAACCAAATCAAGCAGTGAACTAAATGCAGGTCTGAGCCTGTCCTTCTCGACGTCCACATGAATATTAAAATCCCCTACTATCATTACTTTATCTGTTTTAAGGACTAAGTCAGATAAAATGTCTGATAAAAATTGTGAGTAAGGATAACTAATAAAATCTGCTGCATAGTTGTCCAGGTTTGAAATAACAAGAACAAGGCTTTCAAAAGAGCCATAACTTAGTTTGGGGTTTGATTTAACTAAAAGGTCTGAATGAAAAATAGCTGCAACTCCACCTCCTCAACCAGTGCCTCAAGGTATGTGCGTATTACTATGACTGGGAGGAGTGGATTCATTGAGGCTTACACAATCATCATTTCCCAGCCAGGTTTCTGTCCAACGAGTGACTCGAACCCACAGCACTGAGTAAATTTAACCAGTGCCGTACACAGCCATTAGCTCCACCGTCTCATCCAAATATGGTTATGTCCGGTGCCACTGGTTGCAAAAACTCAACATGGCCCTATCGGCCAAACTCGAGGCTTCAAAACAGCAGTCCACAAACCAACGGGTGACGTTACAATGACTACGTCCACTTCTTATATACAGTCTATGGTCCAGACAGAAGGTCCAC
Organism: Micropterus salmoides; assembly: GCF_014851395.1. Lineage (NCBI taxonomy): Eukaryota > Metazoa > Chordata > Actinopteri > Centrarchiformes > Centrarchidae > Micropterus > Micropterus salmoides. The sequence continues at coordinate 9,156,345 of NW_024040040.1, forward strand.
AGGCGGCTATGAGACACAGAACTTTTAGTTAAGCATCTGGGTTTGTCATAGTTTTGACTTTGCTAACATTTGTTATGTTAGAATGCTGGATGTTTGCCTTCAGGATGTTCTGTGCAGCTTGGTATTCAGTTGATTCTCAGGACCAACAAGAAGAGCATCAAAAAGAAGAAGCGGAGCCAGATCAGAAGCAGCAGGATCCCTGAAGTCACTCCTAGCTTTATAGTCTTCTGTCCAGGGGGCTGCGATAGATGGTCAATAGCTCAAAACTTGCTCCACCCACGAAGTCTATTCTGTCTTAATTATTTTCTTGTTCTAATTACTTTCCTAAAGAATTAATAAAGTTTGTTACCAATTTTATTCTTCCATGTTTGAAAACCTGGCCTGAAAGACACTAAACGCATATTGTATGAATAATAGAATCATCCACTTAGCAAATAAAATAGACTGTCAATCCAGGTTTAAAATGTCAAAAAAAAAAATCAATACATGTTAGTATTAATAGAAGATGTTCTGTTTTACACTGAATCTATCGGTCTGTATCACCAGGAAAGTGTTTCCGCCTCCCTGTTCTTTGTCTCTGAAAGGGGTGGAAAGAGGAGGGGTAAAGTAGCACAGGTGTGATAGCTGACATTACTTCTTTCTGTGTTAATAGATATGTGTAACTAGTTTCAAGTAGTTCATCAAAATCAGCACGTCGAAATCAAACTTATATTAATTAACACGGTAGATTAATTAATGTACGTTTGACTCTGAATTGAAAAGTTGGTTTCTTTGTCCCTTCTTTCCTGGATAGGTTATTATCGATGAAGACCAGATTTCATCCTGAGGGTGGATTATTGAAGGTCATAAATTAACTTAACCTATTACTGTTGGTGTTCCCTGGCAAGGTTTTCAGACCTGGGGCTATTGTGAAACAGTGCAGTGGTCACTTAATTTCCCTTAATGTCATACCTTGAGTCCTGTCGTGATTTGTTGTTTATGTTCAGAAGAAATTGAAGACAGGATATTTGGGGTAGTTTTTCTCTTGAGTCAGAGGTCAAATGCAGGATGTTTGGGAGAGACCATCAGTTCTATGTGCAATATTAAATTTTTTCGCCGATGATCATATTTCCTACAATATCCACCAGTGATGGAGGGCAAATTACAAATTCACAACATTCACCGCATAAACGCTGTCATTTAGAGGCTTGTCGTGCAGATTACTAAATTTAACTAGCCTCCACACAGTTTTACACTCTATCTTAAACTAAAGGTACAGAAAACTCAAAATCAGATTAAAATATTTGGATCTAAATAGGTAATAGTGTTTCTCGCCAAGTGCTTGCTCATGGTGTGGATTATTGGGTCTCTGTAAATAATATTACAAAGAGTATTAGACCTGCTCTATATGAAAAGTGCAATGAGATAACTTATGTTATGAACTGGTGCTATATAAAACACAATTGCCATCAGCTCTTAAAAATGCCATTAGTTGCTGTAAATTGCTCCTGTGTTAATTGTTTTTACTTGTTTGGACACTGGGTTTTAAAAAAAGGGGGGAGCGGGCAATGACTGCACTCCATGCTGGCGTGATGGTTTACATGGTGAACGGTGCGGAAACCTGCAGAAATGATATGCAGGGAGCAGATATTACGTTGAATGAGCTGATAAACAAACAGAAGCTGGTGCTGGAGATGCTGTGTTTAACTTTTTAATGTCATGTTTGTACAGCTTTCAGTTGGTGGCACAGTGAGTACAGGACAATTTGCCAGTTGAATTCAGGCCCAATACTGACTATTAAACAATACGGTATTGTTTATGTGCTGTTTTGTGTGCCGTATTGGATTAAGAGTGGAAACCACACCCAGCTGGCATTGTGCTGGTCAGGTTTTAGAGCACACCCTCTTCTCTCAAATGGATGTATTCGTTACGATGTGATTAACAGTGTTGAAAGACGATGACTTCTGTTACAGGTAAAAGAGGAGCATTTGGCTGATTTGTGTTTTTTTTTCACCACAAAACTTCCAAGGAGCTTAATCCAGGTGAAGAAAAAGGATATTTGCAACTAGTTCTGATTTCAGAAGGAGATTAGTGATGGTAGTCACTGGGTCGTTGAATCGATTTGACGTGTGTGTGTGTGTGTGTGTGTGTGTGTGTGTGTGTGTGTGAGGCATTAGCCAGTCCCATTCCTCAGTTGTACTGATACTCCGTCAGCGTTCAGCAGAGACGACTTTCCATTAGGTTTTCCTGTTGGCTTTAGCTCTGTGAAGCTGCTCTGTGGTCACTGGTTCATCTTGGTCAAATATAGCCTGCAGTTTATGAATGTGAGATTCCTCTGTTACTGTTATCCTTTGTGTGTTGCCATACCACATGTCTTTATTTCCGTGGCCCTCTTGATTTTATTCATCTAATTTAAACACCCATATCACCCTGGGGTCTGGACTTGATGTAAATAAACTCCTGTGATATTAACAAGTACATCCTGTTTGATATATATGTAGATATGGAAGAGACACTCTAAATGACGTTTCCTGTATCTTTTATCTATCTGTCGGACCATTTTAAAGTTCTGTGCCACAGACTTACCCCCGTGGTGGTGATATGGTGAATGATCATGAGACTTATTTGATGTGAAGTGTTCTGAATTTAGACAAACTTAATCTTGTTCTCTGGCCAGGATAGGTTTGCCAGGGATGTAGGTATTAAAGTCCTCCTCTGCCAAAGACCAACATTTTCACTAACTGATGTGATCTGGATTAAGAGTGCAATTCAAAGATTAAAGCCAAATTCTGAGTAGATTCATGTGCTTCTAATAAAGGCATTTTAGACTCAACCATTCACCCCTTCATTAGGAAATTTCATGATGTGAATGATTATCCCTAAAAATGAAGCTTTAGGTCATTGATTATTGGAACCGCTTTGTCGTCTTAGGAAGGAGATCTCCAAGATCATGAAGAGCTCCTACCTACGAGGTCTCAACATGGCCTCCTTCTTCTGCGCCAGCAAGATCATTGTCTTTGTCACCTTCACCCTCTACGTCCTTCTGGGAAACACCATCTCAGCCAGCCGTGTGTTTGTGACGGTGTCGCTGTACAGTGCCGTGCGGCTCACCGTCACACTCTTCTTCCCCAGTGCCATCGAGAAGCTGTTTGAGACCCGCGTCAGCATCCGCAGGATTCAGGTGCAGTGCTTGGATGCAAATGCCTGTTCCTTAAAATGCACATTTTGTTGATTTATTTTGTCAAATTGTATTTATAAAATAGCAGTTTTTGCTAAGGTGTCAATATAAAAGGCATGCTGCTGTTGCTATTAAATGTCTGATGTGGGAGAAAAATGCCAGCGAGCAGACCTGGCCCATAGTTGGACTTGAGATACTCCTGGCACAGCATTAGTGCATGTTTTATGGTCATTGTCTCCCCTGGAAATAATTCCTCCTCCTTGCAGTTTACAGACAGACTTGCTTCTGCAGAATGGGGCAGTGCTTCTCTCTGGTTTGTGATCCTGTGCAGATCAGACTGCAGAAGCTTCCTTGCACATTATTCACACTCATCTCTGGTTCAGCCCTCCTCTCACATCATCTTAAATCCCAACAAAATATACAAATATTATTTTTCTATACTAGTCTTCAGTTAGCAAAGTCTTCCCTGGTCTTGTTTTAAATGACAGCATATAAAAGTAAATAAAAAGCTACAGTGTGAGTGTTGTATCCTGTTCTTTTGTTATCAAAAGATATCTCCAACAATTTAATCCCAGCACTGCTGTTCTCCCATGACATCATCTTGAAGGCCCAGCTTTGTAAAGCCACCACCCCCCTCCTTTTTTCTTTTGTCATAAAGACATGGTTTACTTGAAATGTCATTTTAAACCTGCTAAACTGTCAGTTTACTTGACCACTGCACTAAAATGCAGTCTATACAGCAAAATACAGTCTAAACCTGCGCTATGAAAAAAGCAATGACAACTTCTGAATGGGCGCCTTATAAATGAAATTTATTTGAATCTAAAGACATACCTCGACCATTCATGTGTGCACCTTATGTAATACTTGTGGATACAATAGTGGAAATAATTTTGCTGTTATGGCTGCTTGGCACTGACTCTATTGTTTCTTTTTTTTATGATTAAGGAGTTCCTGTTGCTAGATGAGATCACAAAAAGCAGCACTGCACTACCACAGGATGAAAAAAAGGATGCCTTAGTGGAGATCCAGGACTTGACCTGCTACTGGGACAAGGTCAGATACCTTGTGTCCGCTACATACTACACAATTCACAAGATTAAACCACTGCTAGTACAGTGCAAAATGACATACACATGTAATGTATGTTATTAATATATATATTCCTATCTTATTGGTCATTTAAAAAAAAACAGGTGTAAAAGTACAGAATATTAGATGACCTGCTGTCTTATCAGTCATATACTTACCGCTACAGTTCTTCAGTTCATGGAATGGCCACTTGAGACTATCTTCAAACCTGTTAGACCAACCTGTTAAAATGCCCAACTTTACACCCAAATAAACATGTTTACAACCTGGTACCAGAAACAGTTTTGGTCTCTAAAGCTAATTTCCCCTTCATGACCACTGTGAAGGGAGTGAATGTTTAAGACAGTTATGCATACTTAAGGGCAGTGCATTATCAAGAGTTAATTTTTTTTATCTTGTATAAATCAACTGTGCAGCACAGTACATTGCATTCTCTTGGTCCCCTGTTCAGGGGGCGTTAAGCAAACATTCAGACTACACATAAGATAGGTAAACACACAAGGTACAAAACAAGGTACAAACTTGTAGTGCAATGTGCAAAAATATAAAAAGGTATGTCAAGTCAAAAAGGTATGCAAGATTGACTTATGAAAAATAAGTATAAAAACAATATACAGTATAAATACGTGTACCGTTCAGGTAGGTTACTATTCTAAATTTAGATTACTTTAAGCTATGTGCACTGTGCAGCTGTGTTATTAAGGGGGAAATAAAGTCTTTCAGACGTTGTTGCATCATTTCTGAGGCCATATTTTAATGTTTAAAAATGTTTTGTGCCTCCTGCAGAGTCTGGATGCACCGTCTCTGCAGAACGTCTCCTTCACACTGAACTCCCAACAGCTGTTGGCTGTAATTGGACCAGTGGGAGCTGGAAAGGTCAGTTATCTGTCATCATTTCACGGGCGGTCCTCCAACTGTTGAAAGAACTATAAAAAAGTTCCTTCAGTCCTAAAACTCCTATAGTTTGTGTACATTTTCCTCCACCTCATGTCTTACCTTTTGTTGTGTCTGCATGTCCATCCAGTCATCGCTATTGAGTTCCATCCTGGGAGAGCTGCCTAATGAAAAAGGGGTGCTGAAGTCCAAAGGTCAGCTGACCTATGCCTCCCAGCAGCCCTGGGTGTTCCCTGGAACCATCCGCAGTAACATCTTATTTGGGAAAGAGCACAACCCCCAGAAGTATGAGAGAGTCCTTAAAGCCTGCGCTCTAAAGAGGGTGAGCAATTGAAGTACATCTAGTACACATTACAGTTTAGTTTTAAAGGTTTAACTCATTACATGTAGAAAACAGGACAGGCAACACACTGTGACCTTATTCTCTCTAAACCTAACGGTGGCAATCGTGGATAACTGGTCTCACAAAGGTTGTTATCAACAGATTGTTAATTCTGGCCTTATCAATCATTGGGTAATAATAGTGTTCTTTATGCTGTCTCTATGAGATTGATAAAACAGGATTAATCCCAAAGTTAGCAGGCTAACCCAGATTTATGACATGTTTGCAGTATTGCTGTTAATAGTAAGCAGGGTAGTATGGTCATGATAATTATTGACACGTTGCCCAGTCTGTTAAAGTCATGTGGATCAGGTGTACCAGTGCAGTGCATGAATAAATTAAACGGGTGTTCATGGGCAGATGGGGGCTGTGTTGGTTTCTGAGTCCAGGATTATGTTAGATAGAGAGCAGCTGGCAGCAGGATACTGTCTGAAAGACACATAGGTGACACCCAGCAGTCTGATCTTAGACTGCATTCAGACTGCAGGCCAAAGTGACCAAATCTGGCAATCCAAAACTGTGTGAACGTCCCAAGTCACATCTTTTCCAGTTCGCGTTCACACTGAAGGGCTTAATGCTCAATTCCGATTTATCCCCCAGATCTGATATTTCCAGATATTCCAGACTAAACTGCAATTAATTTTGTAACTCTGTTGTAATATGACTATTAAATTGACCTTGTACCTTTTTATTTATATTCTGATGATGGCACAATGATCATTTACCCACTTAATGACCGTTATGTGAGATGTTTTAAGACAGACTTGAAAAAATATACAAGTGCATTACATTTACATTGCGATTAATGTTAAAAAAAATATTATGATTTTGAACCAAGTTTTCAGGGGCTTGAAGACGATTTATGGATATTAGCTGATATATAAGCCGAGGCTATCGGTCTGTGAGATTTCTCTAACCAGCTGCTGGTTTGCCAGTTCAAGCACAGCAGCAGCCGGTGCATGTCACGTCACAATAGCTCTAAGCTGACTAGGTGCTATTCATTCATTCTTTCCTCAGCCATTGACAGCAGCGACGTGACAAAAATGATTCTCAGGCAGCAGCTTTATCTTTCTGCCTGAAGCCTGACTGTATTTGAATGGCAGCGTGATAAAAGGACTCCGCAACAGAGGCTTGACTGAAGACTGTTGTGGGTGGTGCTACTTTCTGGTTTAAAATGTTAGTATGCTCTCAGTGGTCACTCATTTTTTTCCCAGCCATGCAATGCATTTACTCATTTGGCAGACGCTTTTATCCAGAGTGACTTACATTTGAGGAACAACATACAAGCGTCAATAAAGCATCAATACAGTAAGAGATCTACAAGTGACTATAAATACTAGTAAGAGCAGCAATAAATACTAGGAAGAACTTTTAGCACGTATGGCATCAATGGGGTAAATACCTAGGGAAAGAAGTAAGAGTTAATGAAATAGTGCAATCAATACAAGACATTGTAAGGGGATAGAAGAAGAAGAGCAAAGGAAGTGCATGTTAGGGGTTAGAGGTGTTCTCAGAAGAGATGAGTTTAAGAGCTTCTTGAAGTTAGAGAGGGACGTCCCTGCTCTGATGGCGTGTGGTAGCTCGTTCTACCATCGTGGTGTCACAGATGAGAACAGCCGGGAATGAGATTGCTTTGTGTGAAGGGATGGCAGAGCCAGGCGGCGTTGGTTGGAGGAGCGCAGTGGCCGTGAAGGATCGTAAGCTTGTATTATGGAGTTTAGGTAGATGGGTCCAGACCCAGTAGTCACTCTGTATGCGAGCGTTAGTGACTTGAATTTGATTTGGGAGGCCATGGGTAGCCAGTGGAGGTCACTGAGTAATGGAGTGACATGAGTCCTTTTGGGCTGATCAAAAACCAGACGCTCTGCTGCGCTCTGAACCATTTGTAGGGGTTTCACTGCACAAGCTGGAAGACCTGCTAGGACAGCATTGTAATAGTCAAGAGATAACCATGGTTTGTATCAGAAGCTGGGTGGCATACTGAGTGAGGTAGGGCCTGATTTTTCTAATGTTGTATAGAGCAAAGCAGCACGACTGAGAGACGGCAGCAACATGGTCTGAAAACAGCTGGTCATCAATCATGACACCCTCATCAATCATGAAACCCACCCATGCATGTCAGTTTGAGCTCAGTTCGTTCCCTGCTTTGTTTGGGCCATGGAGAATTACTCCGACCGGGGTTAAAATAGTGGATGCCCAATGATGCTTTCTGAGGTCTCTGACTGGTTTTAACACCAGAGGTTGAACTATGGATTGCATTGTGTAACTACTGGTATCTCTAACCCGGCCTGAAGAGCTGCTTCTGGTCAATGAGTTACTTGTGAGTCCTGTGAGTTATAATTGGGCAACCTAAATTGTCCAAATAAAAATCAACACTACAGAATAAATTGTTGTGCTCTGACGCTGATCAAACACATTTATTGTCTTTGATTGGGTGACTTATCTATAAACCATAAACCCGGGCCATTGTTTTATATGCAGTCAAATGGCAAACGCATGTTGGCAATGTGCTGACTCATTCAGCGTTTCTATATGCACTTATGTGTCTCAGTTATTGTCAGCTTGTGTAAGGATTTAATTTAGATAAAATAAGCTGTCTCCTAATCACTGTAAAAGATCAAGTGCAGCTTTTTTAAACCCTGCTGACAGTTTGATTACTGGATTAATTTTATTTATATTAGTCAGATTAAAATAAGAAAAATTTCTCAGAACCCAATAGATGACTTGTTTTATTGTGCCAACAGTTCAATACCCAAAGATTTAACACTGTGAAAAACAGTTTACACAGATTTAACAATGTGAAAAACAAAAAAATACACATACTTAAGAAGCTTTGAGACTGTATATCTGTCAGCTTTTTAAAAAATTCCTGCTGGGTAGCAGTAATGTGAATTATAAAATTTATATTATTGTCACTTGAACGGTGCAGTGGGCAGGGAGCCTCAGAGATCACTCTGGAGAGGCATCCTGGTGGCCTAGAGGTTTGGGACCATGTGGTTGCGACGTGTTTGGTTTATTTACCTTTTCTCTCCCTGCTCATTCCCTGTCACCTCGCTATTGTCTGCTGTCATAATGAAACATCACTGTGTTGTTGATCTTGACCTCCCAGTCGAAGTTAAAATATATAATACAAGTTTAGTGTAAACGCTCCTCTGTTTTCTCAATAGTTCTAAATGAATTATGTTGTGCTGTCAGGACCTGGAGCTGCTCCCAGATGGAGACCTGACACTGATCGGGGACAGAGGAGCCACACTCAGCGGGGGGCAGAAAGCGCGTGTCAACTTGGCGAGGTAAGAACCAGTGCACATTATTAACCTGTTTTGTTTTATGTATTTAAGTAATAAAGACAAACTTAAGAGTTTTTCAGTAAGTGCTGAGAATTTGTCAGTCTCACAATAGAGGTCAGAGTTGACCTCTATGTTTTAAAGCATTAGAGACCTACCATCCAAACCAGACCTGGAAAAGCTTATCTTAAATTCTTTGGCCCTCTCTAGTCATTCTGTTCGGTAAATAGCTTGGGGTCAAAATATCTCCTATATCTTCTTAATCCCTTTGAACCATCAAGAACCCTAAAGTCGTCTGGAAACCTACAAACTAACTGTTAATAGACCTAAGACAAAAGATGGTGAAGCATCATCCAGATATTATTCTTCCTACACCTGGAACAAACTTCCAAAATCTCTTAGATGCAACCCAAACGTGGCAACTTTTAAATCTACCCTCAAATCTTTTGAAGGGTTATAGACACTGACTTGCTTCGTCATCTGTGCACATTGAACTGCACATGTGTATGAAATGCGCTCTGTAAAAAAAGTTGCATTGCCTTTATATTTTTTAAATCAAGATGACCACTAAGGTTTTTGGGGGTTTTTTTGATGAAAAAATAATTTAAACGTTAAACAACATAAACGTTGTTTATTAATAGATTTGATTGTATATTTAAGAATGAATAATTAAGGAACGTGTGACATAATTCAGTGTCCAACAGTATTGTTTTTTGGCACTGGCCTGGTCGGGAAAGTGGGTCAAGAATCTACTGGTCCAAACAAAATTTTTCATATTTTATAAAATCAAGTTCAAACAGGCATCTGTAGAACATGTTAGTACATTACAACTGAGAACATGACTTGGTGATAGTTATATTTAAGTTAAGTAAGGATATATCAAAGGCAACTAACAAGCAGCAAGTAAGAAAACAATGACTGAAACTTGGGGCACTTACTTCACGCTGTCAGTAGACGCTAACAAACGTGTGTATGTGTGTGTGTGTTTTGTCAGGGCTGTTTATCAGGATGCAGACATCTACCTCCTGGACGATCCTTTAAGTGCGGTGGACGCTGAGGTCGGAAGACACCTTTTTGACCAGTGAGTGATTTTTACTGTTTACATAAAGTGTTTCAGGCATAAACTCTTCTTCTCGCCGTATGTGACCCGTCAAGTCTGTGTGGTTTTATTCCACCCAAACATCTACACGGGTCTCATACGCACAAATTAGAGCAGCAAGTTAAGGTGTGACACGCTGTTAAACCACAGCACGGGGAATTTATTTGATCTACCAAACAGGAAAACACTGGTGTGTTCTGGTCAGCACGCCCCAGTAGAGCACTTAAAAGCTGGAGCGGAAAGCCTTTAGCGTCAGATCACAGCAGGAGAAAGTTCCCGTAATAAGAGGGGTGGAAATGTATCTGCATTGTTACATAATGTAGCTTATTTACTTTATCGCTTTTTCCTGTTCTGGCTCCTCAAGTTTACACTTAGTGATGGATATCTAAGTGGTGTTGTAACGTTGTTATTTGGACTACGTTGGGGAGAACAGACAAAGATTAAAAAAAATAAATGTTTGAAAGGCCACAACTAGACCTCAGCCAGGAAGAGGTGTGGTGCTGCTAGTGTCACAAAGACAATTGAAATGGGCCCGACTCTTCCTGTTACATTCTTCCTCCTTGGATACTAAAGTCCCACAGACGGTTACATAACCACTATAATGAGGATTTGAAAGGTACACACAGATACAGTAAATCTGTTTGATATAAACCCCAACAGCATGTTAACAGTATGTACATATGCTAAAAATCTGACACAATCTTCACTGTATCTGCATGTTTTAGGTGTATCTGTGGCCTGCTGAGGAACAAGCCCCGTATCCTGGTCACTCACCAGCTGCAGTACCTGAAGGCAGCTGACCAGATTGTTGTGCTCAAGGAGGTTGGTGACTGTACAGTGTCAAAATAACCCTTATGTGACCACATTTATTTACAGTCTCCCAAAAGACAACATATCCGTCTGGACAGTGCACATTAGTTTTACTCTTCAGCACGATGGGTCTCATGCATAACCAAAATTCAGATGTATGGATTTGTTCTCGATTTTAAGAGAAACTGTGCCATGATGGCCTCCTGATTTTTCACTTACATACAAGAAATATTCCAATCTAATGGCAGGATGGTCATGTCACTTTTATTGAATAGTGTGTGGGCTGTCCTCTAGCACCACCCTGAGGTCAAATTGTCTACTTTGCACACAAGAGATCACGTTGGTCTTAGGACAAACTTAAGAATGTCAGCTACTCTACTGGTACTCTTTTATAGAGTAGCAGAATCGGACCAAATGTTGTTCCTCACAAGAACATAATGAACATTACATCGTGCATAGGTCACCAGCCGGACATCAGACTGTTAGTGTTTCAAGGGGTCAGCACCCGCATCTTGCAATGATGAAATGTATCTTCATTGTAACCATAAACATGTCAACGTTTGTGTATAAATGATGACGATATAGTTTAGGTGTTGGCAGTGGTGTGTAAACCCAAATGCTGTGTGTGTGTGTGTGTGTGTGTGTGTGTGTGTGTGTGTGTGCACGCACGCTTCAGGGTCACATGGTGGCAAAAGGGACGTACACAGAGCTGCAGCAGTCTGGAGTGGACTTCACCTCCCTGCTGAAGAAAGATGACGAGGAGGAGCAACAACAACCGCCTCAGGACATCCACACCAGGGACAGAACCCTGTCCCAGAACTCTGTGCTCTCACAGACCTCCTCTGTGCACTCGGTCAAAGATGGAGACCAGTTGCCGGTTTGTACATCACAGGCTGCAAATAGACACACACAAATACACACACCTTTGCCGCACATTAGGCATGCAGTGGAAAGTTATATTAGACTTCACAATCGGATTTAGCAATGACGAAATACTCGTGAGTTTAGCCAACAATCACTATATTATGCGCCTTAGAGACTTTGCCGTGGATTGGGCAAAGAAAACACCAGAGTGATTTGGATTTTTTGTGACTTTAATTTTAGGGAATTTCTTTTTGTTCCTGACACTTTCATCTAGGATTTTTTTTCCTCTGTTTATTAAGCCCCACCCTGGCTCTGTATTTTTTTGGACACATAAAATAGTCTTATGTAAATGTGTGAAAACACTTAGGATAATTCAATTATAGCCTACAGATGGGCTACATCTCAGAAACTGGCCCGTTAATTAAGATTTCCTAGATTTCCCTAAAATCACAGAGGCCGCAGGGCTCGCTGTGTGAAAGTAATGCTATTGTGTTCAGAATAACTTAATTTCAGCTGTAAGTGCAGTGGAAAATATCAGGATGAAATCTAAACATATTTTATCAAGTGGTGTGTAATAATAGCCTACTTCTCATCGTTAACACTGAGTACAGGTGTGGTGTGTAGTCCACATAAACAGGGTAACCTAACCACGAACAAAACCTGCTCGGGGCAGTTTAGAGCTGCAACGTAAATTGCCATGGCAACAGACCTCGGGTAACACCTATCCACCGATGTTGTACGGGTTAATTGGGAAGTTACACCCGATGTCATGAAATTACTGAAGTTACCTGGATAAGCCAGTTACCTCGCTTCGTAGGACAGGCCACAGGTAGAAGATGACCATCATGTCTGTTGAATTGAAGTGTGATGCCCTCATTTCTCCACAGGAGGGCAGTGCTGATGTGTGTAGTGGTTTGATGTAAAGTGTAAGTTTTAATTTAGCACATTGATCCTTGAGGAATGCTTTTATTTCCCTGTTACATCATCTTACCGGAAGTTAATACAGTTTATCCGGTTTTGCTAAGTTGTTAAAGGACGACAAACTCTTACGTCATCCTTAGGTCAGTTGGTCTTGCTAAAATGGTTATTGTTGTTTGTAAGCTATTAAACTGTGAACTCTCATACAGGGAGAGGTGGTGCAGACGGTAGCAGAGGAGAGTCGCGCTCAGGGAACCATCGGCGTGAATCTGTATGTCAAATATCTGCGAGCTGGAGCTAGCATCTTGCTACTGCTGGTCGTCATGCTGGTCAACCTTCTGGCTCAGGTAGGCAAGAAGCACAAGGGAGGGCACTAATGAATGAGGAAAAGTCCAAGTTGGTTTCATGGTTTCACTTTCTACATGTTAGCTCAGTCAGTTTTACTATCCTGCACATGAGGAGTAAATGTAAGCATCTAGAGAAGACGCCACGCCTAACCTATTGCTAATTTCTTTTTGATCTTCCAGGTAGCATACATCATGCAGGACTGGTGGCTGGCTTACTGGTGAGAATAAAAACCACAGAAAAGAAAACAATATACTGAACATTAATCTCTAGTATTTTGTATAATTACTTTCCATTCTTTGTGTAACATTTCGACTGGTCAGGGCTGACGAGCAAGAGAAGCTGACTACGAACAGCACCATCATCCAAAACGGATCAAACGTCACCAAAGAGTTAGACACAAACTTCTACCTGGGCGTTTATGGAGGTGATCTAAAAACATACGTTGTCATTGGCTCAGCACATCACCTGCGCTGTCCTTACTGTGTGCTGTGTCACTGGTGTAAAGGAGAATCTTCTGCCGCTTACAGGTTTGACTGTAGCCACCATTGCTTTCGGCTTTATCAGGAATTTGATCCTGTTCAACGTGCTGGTGAGGTGTGCACAGGCCCTGCACAACCGCATGTTCAACAGCATACTCAGAACACCCGTGCGCTTCTTTGACATCAACCCTATTGGTGAGCAAAAGTTTAAACATGACATTTAGCTATTAAGCATTTTTTGATAGTATTTGGGGCTAATAGTAATGCATATGAAAAGTCACTTGCAAGGAAATATCTTCCCCTCTTACCATTTTAACTCTTAACTGTAAAATTGGGGAGTTCTAACTACTTGCAAGCATTTAGACGGCCCGGTTGATCCAATAATCCGCTTCCTGAAAGAATTATTGGAGCTTTACTAAATTTTGTGTGGGGGTGGATCACTAACACTAACTTTGATTTCACTACAATCAGAAGATTCATTCTCTACACAGTTATAAATTATAAAGCTAAATGTCCCACAGCATGACATTCTCTATATTCTCTCCTGTCTCACATCAGGAAGAGTCTTGAACAGGTTTTCAAAGGACATTGGCCAGCTGGATTCCAACTTGCCGTGGACGTTTGTAGACTTCATTCAGGTGAGGAGAGACTTCCCAGCAGTGTTACAGCAGCTCATTAGAGAGTTGATGAATACTAATAACCACGTGGCCATTCAATCTGTCATCTTAAGTTGAAGAACACTGCATAAAGGTTATTAAAATAAGATGACTGCTGCCACTCATGGATATATCTGAGTACTGTGTCATCCTCTTACTTACTTATGCCTGTAAGCGTTCAAAGTTTTGCTCAAAGCTTTAAAAGTTTCACTCAAACCACTTTTGCAGAAAGAAAAGAAAAAACAATTAGATTTACAATAACTTGTAAATGGCAATATTAAGAAATTTAATTATTGACCTTTTAAAAACAATTTGTTCAAGTTATGTCATTAAGAATTTGACTCAGAAATAAGTGGAAACATGTGAACGTAGCTAGTATTATCTGCGAACAGTAACAAAAACATAGAGTAGATAAAGATGCACTGATGCAGGTCTTTAATGTTTAAGAACAAAAGGGGTTCATGAATGGAGTACAGAGACAGTAACTTAGAGCATATCAAATATCTGGAAAACCCCTTGGACTGTTTGTTTACTGTGTTTATGTATATGTTACAGTGAGTTACTTCAGTCTCTAGTTCTTACGGTCTCCTATTGCTTAGCTTACAGGTCAGATGTTCATACCCTAAAGCAGCATTGATTAACAAATTAACCAGCTAAAATTCCTAATTTAACGTGATTATCGAACGGTAAACAACAGGATTTCAGATGTGAACTTTTTTTTTTTATTTGCATTCTCTCCAATCAGGTGTTCCTGCAGATTCTCGGTGTGATCGCTGTATCGGTGTCAGTGATCCCCTGGATCCTCATCCCTGTGCTCCCCCTCCTCATCTTCTTCATCTACCTACGTCGCTACTTCCTGCAGACCTCCAGGGACATCAAGCGCCTCGAGTCCACCAGTGAGTGTCCCATGATGCAACAGTGTGTGCGCTTCAGTGCTTTATCAGTTTCATGGACAGTACGCATATTGGGCACAACAACCAATATACATGTGCACCCTCTTTTTCATCTGCCCTGCAGCTCGGAGTCCAGTCTTCTCCCACCTGTCGTCGTCTCTTCAGGGCCTGTGGACGATCCGAGCCTTTGGGGCAGAGGAGAGGTTCCAGAAAACCTTCGACGCCGCTCAGGACCTGCACTCAGGTTCTCATCAGCATGTTCACATTCACTAATTATCAAGAGGAAGCTTTTGTGAGCTGATGTCCCTCCAGTGTCTTTAACATTTCCCCATCCTGAACAGCGGCCTGGTTCCTGTTTCTGACCACCTCTCGCTGGTTCGCCGTCCGCCTCGACGGCATCTGCTCCATCTTTGTTGCCGTCACCACATTTGGCTGCCTGCTGCTCAGAGACCGTAAAGAAGATTTTTAATCTTTGTACTGTTGACTATATTTTCAGATATCACCATGTCAGAAATGATTAAATGTAGACATGAATAATATGTTTTGGGATTATGTGGGATCTCAGGTGTTTGAATTGTAAAAGACGTCTTATTCCTGGTTCTGTTAGAGCTGGACGCTGGCTCTGTTGGTTTGGCTCTGACCTACTCGGTCACACTGATGGGCATGTTCCAGTGGGGCGTCAGGCAGAGTGCAGAGGTGGAGAACATGGTAAGATATTCCTTTAGTTTTTGATTTTATTTACAACTTAAGCAGATAAATACTTAGCTGATACATGAAGGATTTATGTGATTTATTTAGTTATTTGAGGTTCATCTTTAAAATTTCTCACACAAAATGAATTAGTAACATTCATTGACAAAACCCAAGAATTTTCACTGAAAGAAGATAGTCCTTCACCCAACACATGCACACATTTCTATACAGTGCTGAGTTTTGGTTTGACCGCATTGGAAACTTAACTAACTCTACTGTCTTCAGATGACTTCAGTGGAGAGAGTGGTGGAGTACACTAAACTGGAGAGTGAAGCACCCTGGGAAACCAATAAGCGTCCTCCTCCTGACTGGCCCAGCAAAGGCCTGGTGACGTTTGATCGGGTCAGCTTCTCCTACAGCGCTGACGGACCGCCGGTGCTGCAGAACCTGAAAGCAATGTTCCGACCCAAAGAGAAGGTCTGAGATCTTCGTCTTCAGAGCACCAGATACTGATATTTTCACATTAAAGCTGAGCAGATGAATGAAACCTTGGCTTCTTCTTCCCTGGGTGTCAGGTTGGTATTGTGGGCAGGACGGGCGCTGGGAAAAGCTCTCTGGTCTCGGCTCTCTTCCGCCTGGCAGAGCCCCAGGGAAAGATCTACATCGATGGTGTTTTGACCTCTGAGATCGGCCTCCATGACCTGCGCCAGAAGATGTCCATCATTCCTCAGGTCAGTATTTGTGTATTAAAAGTGACATCAGTGACATCAGTGATGAGCTCATTTTAGATCAGGAGGAAGAAAGCTTTTATGAGTGAGTGCCTGGAAATTAATGGCAGATTGAACTAAAAAACGTCATTATCTCCTCACAAATTGGTCATAGTTCTGTAGCAATTCTGTAAGAAATACCTTTCCCCACTAAACTGTACAATAGGATACTTTGGCATGTGTCATATTAGAAAGATAGACTGTCCACTAATACAAACTGGGTTATTTTGGACAAACATAAAGCCTATGCTGATTTAAAATATAGAGTTGATACGCTTTTAACATTGGTACGATAATAAACGCCTCCTGAAATTGATGTGACATGATCAGCTAGAGAGGAGATGTATCACTCTGTTGGAAAACACTCAGTCCTGTATGGTGGCGTCAGAGTGGAGGTTCGTCCCTCACAGATGATCTTTGACGAGTACAGACAACACTTTAACCCAACAGACTAATTAGCATGAATTAGTAACAACTGATGTGGCTTGCGTTAGGCGAGGTTTGTCATTAACAGGTAAAAGTGACGCTCAGTACAGTGATTTTCACTCACATGGTGCTAAATGCTCGCAGTGTAGAGCCTGGCTGTCATTAAGGAGAGCAGTGCTGCAGTAACACAGTAAGTTCAGTGAAGAAAGGATCAGAGTTTGATCAGCTTTATTTCTAAGTCTGCTGTAAATAACCTGTGTTGTGTTTGGCCTTGCGGGGTCTTTTTTTGGGGAAAATAGCTGGGCTGAACACAGCTGGCTGCAGTTAATCATTAGTTATAATGCCATTGTTAAATAATCTTAAATTGCTGATGCCCGCACATGGTCAGTTGCAGATATCCAGGATTGTTTTCCTTTTTTAGAAGTCATTTGTTACCATCAATCCCTTCTTAAAAATGGGGGAAAAAACTAGTGAAATTGTCCCAAGTGGATCATCCATTGTAGAAAACAAATATTTAAACTTAATTTGGCCACTTACTAATATTTAAATTTAGTAGTGTTTTCCATGAGTAGTACTTTACACTTTATCACCTACAAGAGTAACTTAATTATACACCAGGACATAATCCCTCAAAAACATGTCATCTTAAAAACTCTTAATACCACACCTGTCTTATTTTAGGATTTATTTTTGGATTCAGTGACTAATCTTTAGAGTGGCGTCTCTTGTTCTCCAGGACCCAGTGCTGTTTACAGGCTCCATGAGGAAGAACTTGGACCCTTTTGACGAACACACAGATGAAGATCTGTGGAACGCCTTGAAAGAGGTCAGTAACACCCAGTTACAGTTATTACTGAGTTTAGACAATCGAAGCTGGGACGTTTTAACCCTTTGAACTCTGCAATCCAAATAGTCCGCCAGTGCCTACACTGTTATTTTTACCTATTGTGATGTAATTTCTATATATGTATATTCAAATGGTTCATATCATTAAAAACCTGCATAACCTCCGCTAAAATGTTATCTAAGTCCTAAACCATAATAATTGATAAAAGTATTGAAATTGTGTGATAAATTTACAAAATAAACCACAAAACATTGATGCAGCTGTACTTGTATAAACTGTTGGGGGGTTTCACTTATAAAAAAAACATCAAAATTAATAAACTTCATATTTGATGTTTGTAAAGTAACTAGTAACTGAAGCTGTCAGATAAATGTAATAAGTTACTGTCCACCACTGATGTTGTTATGGCTCTGTACCACAGAATAGCTCTATTACGGTTTTAATTTTAGATTAATTTAAACAGGATCACAGTTTGTGCTCACACACATCCTGGTCTTATTAATCAATCACAACTACAGAGACTGTCTGGATTATGTAGGCTTTAATTCCATTGTCATGGCTTGGAGATCAGTGCACACAGAGTAATCAGATCTTAATGTTCCCTGCAGGTGCAGCTCAAGTCTGTGGTGGAGGAGCTGCCTTGTAAGCTGGAGACCGTTCTGGCCGAGTCGGGCTCCAACTTCAGCGTGGGCCAGAGACAGCTGGTGTGTCTGGCCAGAGCCATCCTGAGGAAGAACCGCATCCTCATCATCGATGAGGCCACAGCCAACGTGGACCCCAGGTACTGCTGACACGGGTGTCTCGATATGGTAATGTAAAATACTGCCTCTTGACACGCTGTGTAATTTGTGTGTGTAACTGGAGGATTAAACGTGCCACATGGAAAGTCGACAGTGGAGATGAGCTTTTAGGTGTGTTCTGCCTGTAAGAAAAGAGGCACACTACCGGTCAAAAATTTTAAAACATCCCCCATTTTTGAAGTTTGTATTGAAATATAAGTAGTTCAAGTCCAGTGAAAAACATTTACATCACATGTTGTTTCACGGTAGGATCAACCGATGACAAACTGATCTGTCTTCCTTCATTAAATGCCTTTTCAGTTGTAATAAAGCTTCTGAGGGTGTTTTAACACAGGCAGTTCCAAAGTGTTTAAAATATCTACTTGTTCCTAATGTAATGTTAGTTAGCTAACACCACCTAACATAATACTGAATGTACAGTTCTAAAGACCTACCCAGATGTGTAGGAACAGTGTTTATCCTTAATATCGTTGTCCTCTTTCTCAGCAGTCAGGTAAAACCGTAGTTCACTTTGACTCTGTGATCGGTAAGCTTTAGCTTCTGTCTTAATAGCCTCAAAACAACCTTAAAATGTATAATGCAACTGCAAAATTGTCTGCCTCTTTCTGAGATTATTTTTTCCAAAAATTAGACAATAGTGTGGCTTTGCGAAGCCATGCTGCCACTGTCTAACTGTACTCCCTGGAGAAGTATTAATTAATTACTTTTTGGAAAAATGAAAAAAGCAATCTCAGAAAGGTTTGCATTGTGCATTTGAAGGTCATATTCAGCCTGTCAAACAAAGACGGAAGCTAAAGCCTACAGATCAGAGTAAAAGTGGACCACCACATCACCTGACGATGGACAACATTATTAAGGAGCTGTTCACTATTACAATCATTAAAAAGCAGAATATAAACAACTAACGTTACATTAGGAACAACCCACAGCCTACATTTTTCTGGATTTGTTTTAGAAAGGGAATAAAATCATACTTCTCCTATCAACCTCTCTGACTAATCATATCTTAGAAAAAGACTCCTTTTCAGGGCGTGGCAATGCTCTGAATATGCAGCGGGCCAAGCACAGCGCAGAATAGGACTCTCTCTAACGGAGGTCTAACACTTTCATGGCTATGCTCCATTGTAAGTCTGCCTAGGAGTCAAGTTTCCATTTAATGCTGTAATATAAATTTATATTCATATTTGTTGAATTTCTGTTTTTATAATAATACAACTTTTTAAAAGTAGAATAGATAAACTAGCAGGTTACAGAAATCAGACTTAATATCACACTCCACTGTTGCATGACGTCCACGTGTACAGCTGGTTTTTGGTGTATAAAAACATGTTAACACTTCACTGTACGTACAATTTTGTTTTTTAGGCTTGATTGACTTCCGTTAATAAACATTTTTCACTGATATGCCTGAGGCATCTAGCACAAGGTCATCAAGCAATAAATATTTGGAAAACAAGCAAGTAACCACTGTTAAAATGTTGCTATCAACAATCAACCAACACTGTCGACAAATGTAGATTTTAATTTTCTCTCTGTAAATGTTTTTAACTTCTATTTAAGGTTTTTCTCTGGACTTGAACTTATATTTACACAAATTAGAAAAAAAGGGGGGTGTTCAAAAACGTTTGACCGGTTGTGTATTTTTCATCCGATTAGTGAAACTGAAGAACCATCTCAAACCACTCTTACTGCAGTTCCAAACAAAGGAACAAAAGTAGTGTTTTCTTACTAAAGACTGACTTGCTGTGTGCCGTGCCTCTCCACAGGACCGATGAACTGATCCAGAAAACCATACGGGACAAGTTCAGAGAATGCACCGTGCTGACCATAGCTCATCGTCTCAACACCATCATAGACAGCGACCGGATACTGGTGAGTCCTCTCACTCAGGGATTCTAGTGTAAAGAAAGATACTTTAATTTCAAAAGTAAGATGAGAAGGTTCCCCTCACTCATGTCTGTTCATTAAATATGGAGTCAGTTAGTTTAGCGTAGAGAGAATCACTTGTCATTTGCAGCATGTTACTCGTCTAGAGTCGCATCTGTTGGTGTACAATCACTGCCCTTAGACTAGCTCCATACTTTAGGCACAGACATGAGATTGATGTTAGCATCTCGCACTCAAAAAGCAAAATTACTTAATTTTAGTTTAGAGTGAAGACAGATCCTACACTGCTAATGTTAAGCGTCACTGTGAGCAATGTATGCAACTCTGCACAATTCCCAGTAAGAGTAAAATCACACCAGTTGCAAACTTTGTTTTTGCTGCCCTCTGGTGGTTGAAGTTTGCATTTTGCAGCAGAGACATGCTGTTTCAACATTTATTCCTGTCTTACTACTAACAATTAGATACTAGTACTTCATTTTTAGTTACTATTCAATTAGTTACTTACTTACTAGTAACTATTTGTACATTGTTGCCATTGACATCTATGGTGCATAGCAGTTCAGATATCCATTTGTCACTAGTAAGATGGGTTGATACTCTGAATGGAATCGTTACTAGTAACTAATGAAGAGACGATATCTGAACTGTTATGCCCCATAGATTTCAATGGCAAAAATGTATGGCAAGCTGTAACGTTAATTTTTTCCTGAAAACATGTCTATTAAAAAGCTACTAGTAACAATTTATTAGATAGTAGTACTTGATTTTTACTACTACTTTACTAATTAGTTACTTGCAACTTTTAAATAGTGACTAGTAATTTTTAAGGAATAAATGTTATAGTACAGGTACATTTAAAAAAAAAAAAAATCGTGGAAAAGTTTTTCTTCTGTAATTTAACCCCAAAGTGAAACTTTCATATGTTCCTGATTCATTACACAAAGTGAAACATTTCAAGCCTCCTTTGTTTGTTTTCATCTAGATGATTACGGCTTACAGGGCATCTCAAAATGTATTAGAATAAAGAATTGATAATACAGAAATGTCGACCTAAGAAGAGCCTTAATCTTTAATCTCAGTCTGGTTCTGGTGCTCACAATGCACAAAACAACTTTTCCACAACGTTCATTTATTTTTTAGATGCACCTGTGTGGATCAGTATACCCACAAACCACAAGAGGGCAGCAAAGACGTTTGGAACTAGTATGACGTTACTGAAAATTGCTAAATGTGAAAGCTGTGATAGGAGGACCTCAGAAATGAAGTTTTAGCTTGATGTTTACACCCAAATTACAAGAAGTCTCTTTGTGGTATCTGGTTTCTACTCGTGCAAATAGATTTGGTTTTATTTGACCAGGTTGTGAGATTTCTGCCACCAGCCTGTACAATGGAGGTGAATGGGATTTCATGGGTGGACCTCACAGCTGTTGACAGCTTTCATTGGGACTACTGGCTACTAAAGAGTTAATCTAAGGACTAACGTCTCTGGACCACAAATGAAATCCCATTCTCTATTGTATTTAGGGTGGAGGCAGAAATCTTATATTTTCAAAACCCGGAAAAAAATAAAACCAAAACTATGCCCAACCTTCAATATCTGCAAGTCAACTAAAAAGGCACAGAGAGTTGAATTAATACACAGAAATCCATTGTCATCTCCAGGTTCTAGATGCAGGGAGAATTCATGCCTATGCGGAGCCTTACACGCTGCTTCAACAGTCAGATGGCATCTTCTATAAAATGGTGCAGCAGACTGGAAAGCAGGAGGCAGCAGCTCTATTAGAGGCAGCTAAACAGGTGATTTTTACTTTCTCTGTACACACTTAAAATTTGAAGTTTTTCTTACCTGAAGCTCTGACTTTCCAAACGATGTCTTCTCAGGCTTACGACAGTAGAAGCCATCCCAGCATATCAAACGGACACGCAGAAACAGCCGACGGTAACCTGGTCATCTTTGAGACCGCGCTGTGAGCTCAGGGAGGCTGCTGCGTTGCCGGAGGACTTCAGAAAGTGCCTGGGCTCGTGCTGCGTCCCTCCAGCCTCTGGTGAAAGCACACAGGGCCTGGATAGAAAGGCCTCATCCACTCCAAGCTGCTGACGAGACTGAGGACAGGATCTGCAGCGGCTCCGGCCCCAGTGTGGCCTTGAACGGCTCAGCCAAATATACGCACATAATGCTGTTTGTTTCCTTCAAGCTGAAAGAGCTTGGAAATCACTGCTGTTAAAGTTGTTGACATAGACCACTATTTATTTTCTATGCTTCACATTTATCGTACGTTAAATTACTGAGTATGCTGATGCTGCATAATCCAAAAAAACAAACTAAGTGCCTTAATTTCAGGTTTGCACATGTTGATTAACCAATGATATTGTAACCTCACTATCCAAAGCTGCCTTTGTTTGTGTAAATACAGGTAGTATTGTTGAACAGGATTCTGAGAACCAAATCTAACAAAGTACACAGTATCAGTAAAAATCAGTTTTGCACGTTGATATTGAAACTGATCTACAAATGTTGTTCAGCCTTTAGAAAAACACTATCTTTAGTAGTTCAATTTCCTTTTGATATTGTTCCTATTCACTCTGACTTTCAAGTTTACAGGGAGGAATCAGAACACAGCTCAGATGGAGTGTGTCGAATACATTTCTGTTGAAATTGTCTCATACTTTTGTTTGTTCGTTTCAACTGCCTATTTGTACATTTATTTTGTCAAATGCTGCATAAATGCCTCCAAATCTTACTTTGATGTCATGTGGATGAAAATAAATACCATATCTATAGTTACACAGAAAGCAAAAGGGTTTGTGTTTTTTCACCTTAAGCAATATTTCCCTTGTGGGCTCAGCAGAAAAGATAATGTTACTTTCCAGAATCAATAGACAGTTGTTGTGTTATGATCTTTATATGAGAAAGTGCAAGAGTACAGAAATGTGGGTTGTGACAGTTTGCATTAAAATTAAAAGGAATAGCACCATCTTTGGTGTACCTGAAGTTTCATAGTTGGACTTCGGATTTCCAGGACAGTAAGAATCACATATTCACTGAATCCTTCAAGTGTCATTTAGACATTTTGACTTGAAATTTCAACTTTAAAGACAATAGAAAACTCAACTGTCTTGCATAGCTTCAGTTCCATTCTTTATTACAGGTTACTACAAAAAAAAAAGCTTATTGTACTATTAGCAGGTTGATTTTGTTGGGTGGAGGCTACCTTTTAAAATAAATGACTACAGCCTCTCCTCAAATAATCTCTGGAAAAATGTGCCGTCTTCTTGTTTATGAGCGTGATGGAAGGCCTCAGGTGTTCTCAGATACTACCTACATCTGGAGTCTTGCTGCCTTTAAAATGTGAAAAATAATCCCTTCAGTAAAATCGTCATTTGAAATTCTAAATAACTGCTTATTATCTACACGTGCAAATTTAGGCTAATGAAGCCTTTTTTCTCCTCACCTGTCTGGCTGACTCCAGCAGGGCGGCTGCCTCGGCCTGGCCCATCTGTTGCACCATCTTGTAGAGAGCGCCCTCTTTGTTTTGCAGCAGGGTGAAAGGACGGTCCAACTCCTGGATGGTACCACTGTCCAGCACCTTAAAGCAGGATAAAGGCCACCATTAATTTAAATTTAACTTAATGCAGTAAAAAGCACACAAGATAAATATAAAGGACACAAACAGGAACAAATCAAGTATCAGCAAGTCTTTAAATACTGGACTGGAAATATCAAACTAGTTTCCATTCACTAGTTCACAATGCAGTAATCGAGTCCATCCAGCGTGTAAAAGGAGAATTTTGAGTAGTACTATGAACCAATTTAACCATTTCATAGTACAGTTACATGCATCAGAGAGAAGGGGCTTCTTCAATCAGTGTTCGTTGGTTGATCATTTCCTTTCAAAACCGAATCTTGGTTTTTCCATTTTAAAACCAAAACCAAAAATATTGATTGATTTTGATATTTAATTGAATGCGTCCGATTTGTGTAGCTTTGTGTTACACTTGGGCGATGGTGGTGCCAGATTAGTGTAATTAAGATGAGCTTGAACATCAACATAAGCGCCTTTTTAGTTAGGAAAAACGGAGGCTCAATGTTCGTTTGTAACTCATTAGCACCTGGGACAGGAAGTGGAACGCCTCAGAAGTTGCCTGAGAATCCTCCGGTTTTTAAGATTTCTTCAGTATCAAATTAATTATGTGATAGTTGTGAGTACTTCCAATGGTACACAGCAAACATGAACTAAATTAACGAATCATACACGGACTAAAATGTTTGGGTAATTTTCGTTCATTATTTAAATAGCACACCATGCTGGGCTCATTTATGGGGGGATTGTTTACCCCTGCCTCAAAGAGAAGACTTACTGTGACTCTTTCTGCAAAGAAACATTCATAGCTGCAAGCATGTAGGCCTAGTGATGAATGTGAACATTTCAAGCATTGTTTATTCCTATTATTACTAGGCCATTTTGCTATAATTAGTGTAGAGAAGACACTACAGCTGTGGCAGCCTCTCTACACTGTTTCAACACTGCGGAGAGCCTCGGCCTGCAGTAGCACATGGATCATGCGTAAAATCAGTAGCGTCAGACTTCATCCAGCCAGAGGGAACGACCACTAGTGCGCCGTTTCCACTGGCAACACAAGGGTGTCACTTTGTGTTGAAAAGTGGTGGGGACATAGGGGCTCAGATTAGGGGTGTGAAGAGACACTTACAGTACGCGATATTAGGTTCACAAGAACCAGACAAAAAGATCCTTAAACAGTGTTTTAAAGATATTAGTGGGGGGTCTGGGGGGACCTCTCCCAGTAAAGTATGATCATTAAACACTTAATTTCCTGCATTCTGGTGAACATTTGTGCACCAATTTATGGTGTATGTGTTTTTATTTATGAAAAAGGAAACAAAATTATAAAAGCTCATTCATCATGAGCTGAACTCAAAGATCTAAGACTTTCTCTATGTACACAAAAGGCCCATTTCTCTCAAATACTGTTCACAAATCTGTCAAAATCTGTGTTAGTGAGCACTTCTCCTTTGCCAAGATAATCCATCCACCTCACAGGTGTGGCATATCAAGATGTGCCTTAGGCTGGCCACAATAAAAGGCCAAAAAGAAACTGCGTCAAGAAATTGTTAAAGTTACTGATTGGTGCATGCACATTTTTGGGTCATCAGTAGCTTGTTTTTTTTTAACTTAAAGTACCTGTTTTTGGTATACTTCTACATTTGAATTGCATTGCATTTTTTCCTAATGTGCAAATAAGCCTTTCTAAAGGCATTTTCATTTGTTATTTAACTGCAAGCTACTTTAATAAATTATGTTTATTATTAGTAGTGGGAACAAAATCAGCCATTTCAAAAAGTGGTGAGGACATGTCCCCATGGTCTCCAGTATAAATGTGGCAAAAATTGTTTTTGCTCTAGTGAGTTCGAACCCAGCTTGACACGATTTTGAAAAAAACTAGCCTACATTTTCTTTAACTTCTTGTTTTGTATGTGGCTACTATATAGTGCTCACTTCTACAATCATATTCGCCAAAGTCACGCAATGCGACTTGAAAATAAATAGATGCAAGTGTGACCAATCTGGGGACAGAGGCAGACCACACCTGTTGCAAACAGGCGCAGGCGTACAGCAGCCAGTTAGATTGAAAAGTAGTAGCGATACAGCACCAGTCATAGAACAAAACGCAGCTGCTTTGTTATTCCTTTGTTGGATTTAACCTTCTGGCCCCATCATGGTCATTTTTGATCTTTTCAGTTGTTATTTCTTTGACCATTTTGGCCATTTTACTTAATGGAAATGGTTTGTAATTTGGCAAAGTTGTTAATTTTTGGATTTTTTTTAAAATTTTGATCCCATGTTGCAGAATATGTGTATTAAACACTGATTATTTTCAATACCGACATGTAGTACGTTTCGATCAAAATTGATCTCATTAACGCCCATTAAAACGTCATGTACGCCTCGCGCCGTCATTAATTAATGAATCATGACTTATGTTGAAACATACTTTTATTTTGAAGGAAAAACATAAAATTTGTACTGTATAGTGTTTTCCACCAGATGGCGGTACTATTTTGGTAAGCCCTATGGGGGGATATGCATGTTATTTTCCTGGTGTCCAGTAGGGGGACTGTTGACTGTTATGAATCATTTTTACGTCTTTGAATGATCTAAAATTATGTTTCAGAAGATGTGTGGGTGTCTGGGAGTGACGTGAGTGTGCATTGATAAATGTGTGTGCGTGTGTGTTTGTGTATAGGGCGTTTTATCTAAAATTAGTTTATGCGAGAGACCAAAATCACAGAGCCCCGCCGGTCATGTTTTACCTTCTCCGCCTGTCTGTCCTCTCCTCTCTCTATTTCATACATCGAAGCACAATTACACAGAACCTAACTCTCACACACGCATGCAAGCACGTACAGGTTAATGGGTAAGCCTTCAAAGACTCCAAAATATGAAAAATTATCGAGCCACTTGCATGATTGTGGTCTGTTTTAGCGGTTACGGCTGCAGAGCTTCGAACGAGAGTGTATGTAGGTTTCTGTGGGTGTGTCTGTTTCTCGCTCTGTGTGTGTGTGTGTGTGTGTGTGTGTGTGTGTGTGTGTGTGTGTGTGTGTGTGTGTGTGTGTGTGTGTGTGTGTGTGTGTGTATTTCTATATTTGTGAGGACCTCAAAACATGTTCGCTCATCTGAGCGAAAGCAGCGTACCAGCCATTGTTTTTCGTCGTTCTGTCATGCGTATTTTACGCACAGACATATAACTCTGAAATGGCTGCAGTTTTTGTGCAGTTTATCGTTCAAAAGACAGGATAATGTCTCCCTTACGTAGAAGCTCGGCCTCTCAGACTGGTGTGTGTGTGTGTGTGTGTGTGTGAACAGGGTGTAACCCAACACCGCGGTGACGTAATGCAGCTGAGTATTCTCCGGGGGCTGACAAAATGGCTGAGAGGGCAGCGCGCAGAGGAGACGGTAGATTGTAAATAGAAAGCGAAAAATGAACCTAAGAAACGCTGAAAGGACACCCTGTAACATGAAGTCGGCCTAGCAAAACCGACACATTATGCCACCGCTTGCGTCGTCAACTCTGCATACGCATTTGGGATTTTGTCGCTGAAGAAACGGACCTGGGCAAGCCAACTGGCTCGACACTCCCCTACTTTTTCATGCGAATACACAGCAGCAGAAACAATACCTCCAGCTGGATATTTGTCCATACCAACAGGCTTCTTCCAGACCACACCGCAGATATTGGACACCGGCTACATAAGGAGTGGCGAATAAAGTAGGCAAGTTTTTATTGACGTTCATTGTGCATCTAGCTGTTTGGTATTGGTGATGGCGCAGAGGACGAGCTCTTCACCTTTGGCACTGGAGACCCGGGTTCAAATCTTTCTGTTACCCATGCACATTTTGTCCCTGAGCAAGACACATAACCCCTAGTTGCTCCAGAGGTGTGCGACCTCTGACATAAATAGCAACTGTAAGAGACTTTTGATAAAGCGTCAGCTAAATGCACCTTTTGCATGTTACATTGGACATCACGTTACATTTGTCCCTAGACTGTATGCATCTGCCAGAAAAGGACACATGGGTGGGCGATGGCTCTGATTTACAACAAGTGGAGTGGATGTGTCTGCTTTCAACACAGCAATAGCAATTGTAAGGTGCTTTAGATAAAAGCATCAGCTAAATGTAAAATGTAATGTCTCAACTGTATTTAGTTATTTTATTATGCATTACTTTTGGCATTTATGTAACATAGACAAATAAATATATAGTTATTTGTGTAGAAATAACATTTGCGTAAGTTTATTCATTCGTAATTTTTTCTCTTGCATGTTACATTGGACAGCATGTTACATCTGGACACCTAGACTGGATATGTGGTGTGCTATGTGGTGGAAAACACTGAAAACTCATTTTTTGGTCCTCTGGCTTGGGAATGAGAATGTATTTGAATATAAATCATGATGTTATGATTGTAGGATCAGACATGTACTTTTTAATAGGTTTCAATGGGTCTTATGAGCCTTGGTGTTTTTTTACATCTAAATCTGATACAGCACAAAAAATAAAAATGCACCAAAATCAATGTTGCTGCTAATCTTTGACATATTCAAGACTGTGATAATCCACAGATAAAGTTTTCCCTTTGAATTTACTATATGGAAAATAATTACATTTTTGTGTTTTTTCATTTTTTAGAAATTTATGATATCGTCACAAAAACTGGAATTTAAAGGGTTAAAATCCTGAAATAAAACAAATATTTGTTAGTTATGATCAGGACTGATGCTGGTTAAAAGATTTAACTCAGTGAAAGTGGAAAAAATTAATAATATATAAAATTTTTATTAATTAATTTTGTAATTTTTGATATAAAACCATTTTTGATCATAATGCGCCGAGTGGGATTATTTTAAAAAAACTGACATAACACCAAATTTTTAAATGCACCAAAAATAATGTTGCTGCTAATCTTTGACATACTCAAGACTGTGATAATCCAAAGATAAAGTTTTCCCTTTGAATTTACTACATGGAAAATAATGACATTTTTGTGTTTTTTCATTTTTTAGAAATTTATGATATCGTCACAAAAACTGGAATTTAAAGGGTTAAAATCCTGAAATAAAACAAATATTTGTTAGTTATGATCAGGACTGATGCTGGTTAAAAGATTTAACTCAGTGAAAGTGGAAAAAAATAATATATACATTTTTTATTAATTAATTTTGTAATTTTTCATATAAAATCATTTTTGATCATAATGCGCTGAGTGGGATTATTTTTTAAAATCTGGTATAACTCAAAAAATAAAAATGCGTAAAACTCAATGTTGCTGCTAATCATGGACATATACCAGGCTATGATAATCCATCCCAAGAAATCCACCTGGCATGTAGTATACTATTTTATTTTAATTTTTTTTGTTTTTTCCATCGATCAAAACTGTGGCATCATGTGAACAAATGGCATTTAAGGGGTTAAAATTCTGGAAATTAAATAAATATTTGGTAGTTATGATGAGGACTGATGTTGGTTAAAAGATTTAACATTGTGAAAGTGGAAAATAATATTAATATATAATAATTTTTATGGCAGGATTTAGAACTATCATTTTTGATCTGAGATACACTAAATGTCGTAAAATATATAATGAGGCCAGAGGGTTAAACAGAAAAATGACTTGTTTTTTTGGGGGTTTTGAAACGAAATATTCCAAGAACGAACCACACACAGATTTTCCTCGTTTTAGAAAATTTGTTTTGATTTATAAATATGGAAAATATCTTTGCTATCTTAAAGTTATGTTTTAATGTAGCAAGCTGAGAAGACAAATGGCTTTAAATTATTATTGATGGAATAGAGAGTTAAGCTACAACAAAACACTAAGATAGTTTCTTCATATCTAAATTGTATATTACACTAAGACCGAAGACAGGACTCACCAGTATCCGGTCACTATCAATGATGGTGTTGAGACGATGTGCGATGGTCAGCACGGTGCATTCTCTGAACTTGTCCCGTATGGTTTTCTGGATCAGTTCATCTGTCCTGCAGAGGCACGATAATGACATGATGAAATAAAGAAAAAGGCAATCATCCAGTAGAATCAAATGGGAGAAGTAGGTTTACAAAAACTCTCAAAGTTAGTGGTTAAAAAACCACTGAATTCCTGCACTGAGATGCATGAATATCTTGTGTGTAGTGATTTTGAGTCAGCAGTACCTGGGGTCCACGTTCGCCGTGGCCTCGTCGATAATGAGGATGCGGTTCTTCCTCAGGATGGCTCGGGCCAAACACACCAGCTGTCTCTGGCCCACGCTGAAGTTGGAGCCCGACTCGGCCAGAACGGTCTCCAGCTTACAAGGCAGCTCCTCCACCACAGACTTGAGCTGCACCTGCAGGGAATGTGGAGACAGAGTCAGGGGAAACCTGCAGAGCGCATGTGTGTGCATCAATGTGAGCTAGAATTTGGATACTTGCCTCCTCCAGAGCCTTCCACAGGTCTTCGTCAGTGTGCTGGTAGAAAGGATCCAGGTTTTTCCTGACTGTGTCAGTAAACAGCACTGGGTCCTGGGGAACAGACGGAAACATGGTTAGACTTCAATACAACACAACCACAAGCTGGAAATTACTGACCTATCATAAGGGCCCCTATTTTCATTTCCAGCTCTCACAACTACTACTTTATCTTATACTGGCCCTTTATCCTCAGGTCACCCTCTGTCTGAAACAAGCTCCTCTCTCTTTAAGGCCCCCCTCCCTAAAAGTCTTTCCCCAGGTTATTGTGAAACCCAGTGCCACCAGCAGTCTGGTGGGTTGCCTGAATTTGCTGGGGCCACTATGCAGCCAGAAGCCAGTCGTCTATTTATCTTGCCAAGCGCATTCCCCCTCCCTTAGCAGCCTTGGCACATTTTACAAACACCTGGCAGAACGTGAGCACCAAATACTCGTATGTTACGCTCTGGAAGGCAAATGTGAAATATTTTCCAGGGATATGAAAAAAGTGTCCTTCAGGTCTATAGATGTCAACCAGTTGCCTGGACGCACAAAGCGTAACAGAGCTGTGTGTGTCAGCATTCTACAGTCTCGTGTATTTATTCAGAGCATAGAGTCTAATATCGGCCGTAGACCCCCACCATTCTTTGGCATTAGAAAACACCTCACATCGAAACCGCTCTGGATCTGCTCTAGCAGTACCGTCTGAATAGCTCCCTTGAGGGGTGATTTTGTCCTTCAAAATATGAGCCTTCTCTCCTTGAGGCCGCGACTGCAATATCCTGTTGAATCGGGGAACTCAGGAAAAAGAGTCAGTAGCTGTCTAGCGGAGGATCTGACTTATGTAGCCTCTCTTAGCAAGAGGGGTCTCGGTGAGGACTTAAGGGCACACAATGCAAAGCTTTGCAGCCCCTCTCTTGCAGGTCTCATAAACTGGCAGTGTAAAATAGCTTCAGGGGGACAGTGCGGGGGTCGTGTCCCATAGTGAGATACCGAAACTAATAGAACCACTAAGAGAACCACTTTTATACATCCAGTGCTGTGAAACGCCTCATCCTCTTGCCTGTTTGCTCGATGGCACAGCTTCAACATATCGTGGACAGAATTACATGTTTAACAGATCACAACTGAGAATAAAGCTTAGGTTGGAAAAAAACGGTAGATGCGGGTGAAGCAGGATGTTTCTGGGGACTGGTGTAGGTAACAGATTCGCTTGGTGAGCAGATCTGAATAAATACACATAACCTATGTAACTTTATTCACTGATTTTGGTGAAACTGGATCATATTTTATGGAGTTTCTAGATGGACAGTGTTGTTAGCATAGCTGTGGAGCTAGCGGCTTAGCTGTGTTGATGTTTGCACTACTAGCACAAGAGCGTTTGGCCATGAAGAGGACTTTTTCTGGCCCAGGCTCCGAGCTCCCAGTCTGGGCATAGTCAGCTACTAATGGGAACTGTAGCTGCACAGTTAACTGAGCTGATGGCAGCTACGCTTAGTAGTGGTTAGTGGTTACTTTAGCAACAAGTAAAGCCATCTGCCTTCAAGAAACGGAACTTTCCCCGCACTTGGTTTTAGTGCTGTGCCAGTACTGGAGAAAGCGCTATGAGCAAAGCGGTTGAATAACGATGCAGACTCACTGTACTTTGTGAGCGTGTTGTGCCTGGAGCACATCACGTAAAGAAAAAAAACGTTGGAAGCCAGCTCATGTTCACCTGAGGAATGATGGACATCTTCTGGCGCAGGTCATGGAGGCCAATCTCAGAGGTCAAAACACCATCGATGTAGATCTTTCCCTGAGGCTCTGCCAGGCGGAAGAGAGCCGAGACCAAAGAGCTTTTCCCAGCGCCCGTCCTGCCCACAATACCAACCTGACACCCAGAGAAGACAGAAACACTTTGACTGATCATCCACCATCGTGTGCGTTGAAAAAGCAGACTGTGGCTGTGTGCAAAGATGTCTCACCTTCTCGTTGGGTTGGAAGGAGGCACTGATGTCTTTGAGGACCGGCGGTCCATCATCGCCATAGGAGAAGTTCACCCGGTTAAAAGTCACCAGGCCTTGGCTTGGCCAATCGGGAGGAGGACGCTTTTGGGTTTCCCAGGGTGCTTCACTCTTCAGCTCCGTATACTCCACCACTCTCTCCACTGATGTCATCTAAAGAGATAAAAAGGTTTCTTTCTATTCTCCAGCCTCTTTCTATCAATTCAGTCAACTGTATCTTATATTCTGCTAAATTCCATCATGTAATTTCCTGCCCTCTCCACTCTACAAGTTCTTCCACTTAAAACACCAACAGAATAGGCCTAAATCTGTTAGGTCTTAGGTCTAGTTAAGACCTTATCCTGATGGATGTTAAAGACGTGGATGTTAAGAGTCTGATCACCAATCAGCAGTCACAGCAGGTAATGTCAGCATGAAAAAAAAGCAATGAAAAAACAAAGAAGTCACTGTTCTTACCATGTTCTCCACCTCAGCACTTTGCCTTATCGTCCACTGGAAGTTTCCCACCAGTGTCATAGCATAGGTCAGCACCAGGCCCACCTCTCCGGCATTGAGCCCTAATAAACACAACGTGTAATAAAAATTACATGCTTCAGGACACTTTTCAACACTGAACTGACGCCGGGGCAATTGAGTTGTTTCGCCACAAAAACTGAATTTTCATATTGATTACCCAGTCATACAAAACGGGGGGAAATGACATTGTGAAAAGAAGATTTTCTATTAGATTGAACTGGATGCTGGATACTAATACAAAGCTGAGTGACATACAGCAAGGTGTCATCTGCATAGAGATATCAAGTGACATGTATACGACAGATACAGGTGGGGCCATGAATAAATGAGTCTGAACAAATAGATTCTGTAAGGGCCTTTGCGATGAGGAGTGAGGATACGGGACAACCCTGTCTCAAGCCCATGAAGTATGTAATTTAACTGTGCAAAGGGATTGTTATGTAACTGCTTGATGATGGCTTTATTTGGGAGCTGTCTAGGATTGTGAAATAATCTTATTCCGGTGGTAAGACTGACGGCTAAAGCTCGATTGCAACGGTTTCTGTGTGCACTCATTATTCCTCACCATCTCTGAGCAGGATGCAGCCAAATGTTGCGAAGGTAATAAATACGGAGCAAATGCTGTCAAGGCGGAGTGCAAACCAGCGAGCAGTCATCAGGAACAAAAACCATGCCTCTGACATAAGAGACACAGAATATTTATTTTAGTAAAGATTTCCTTATTTAGCACAGAAACACACTGATCACTGACAGATGAAGCAGCAGACACTGCAGTGCTCTAATGCTACAAGGTAGTTGAGATTCACTTTGATATTTACATTTTACTTTGTCAGTGGCATTCCAACTATAAATTAGCTTGAAAAGTCAAAATGTTAGCAATGTTAATAGGAAAGTAGAACCTGAGTGCAGGTCCTGATGTGCATCAAAGGCTTTCTTTAACCTGTCCTCAGCTCGGAGGGCTCGGAGGGTCCACAGGCCCTGAAGAGACGAAGATAGATGGGATAACATGGGACTCCGAGCTGCAGGAAAAATGACAAAGAGGGAGTCCTGCTTACAAATGTTTTTTTAATAGCAAGAATCCTTAAAGCTCAATCTCAGGACCAAAAACTTTATGTTATGTTATGTAACTTTTACTTTCCTTTATGCCAAGAATGCATGAACATACTTGTGGACTCCAGACGTTTGACATCTTGTGATGTATGGAGGTAGAAACGCCTCAAGTACAAGAAGATAAAAAGCAGAGGAATGACGGGGATAAGGATGAGAGGAATGACTGAGGCCGCCACCGCAATCACACCAACATTCTGCAAAAATAACTAAAGAACAAGCAAATACACTGTGAGGAATACTAACAAAGTTAAATTAAGATCTTCTCAAAAGTCAGTCAACTTTCAAACAGTTTGAAAGTGGAGAACAAATACAGTGCTGGTACAATAGTCTTAATCAAATGGTATTAAGGTCTTACTTGATAAAAGTCCACAAAGGTGATGGGTAACATGGAGTCCATCTGACTGATGTCTTTGGAAAACCTGTTGAGAATTCTTCCTAAAAAGTCAGGTAGAAAAATAACTTATTACTTTAGACCTCAAGCTCTTCTTGTGCACTAATTGGATGTAAAACCTGCAGAACACAAGTTAGGAAGTTCTACCTAATGCAATGAGTACATAAGCATAACAAAAGCCTAAACCTCCACTTGATTTTAAAGTGTTTGTGACTTAAGTTTAAACTGAAGGAAATGCTTAACAGGGCTCACCTATGGGGTTGACGTCAAAGAAGCGAACAGGCGTGCGGATGACAGCGTTAAACATGCTGTTGTGCAAAGTCTGAGCTGATTTCACCAACCCATGAAAGATCACTAAACTCCTGGCATAACCAAAGACCACAGCAGCTGCTGTCAAACCTAAAAGCAAAAACAGCAGGACTACTTTGGATCATATCATTTAATAAATGTTTTATAGCATGGCACACGCTCTACCATAAACATCACAGTCAACAACAATACTTGAAATATTTGTGATAATAAACATAAGAATGGATGGCTTACCTGAATAAATGCCAAGGTAAAATGTGAGATTTAACCCTTGATCGGAGGTAGTAGCATTAATGCCATTTTTAATGCTAACAGCACTGGCTGTGTTGTTAAAACACTCCTCTCTTGCCCTGTTTGACAAAATAAACACATCAGACTAGGTACACAGCAATAAAAAGATAAAATCTTACTTAATCAGTTAAAGAAACAGTAAAAACAACTTCATATAAAAGTAAGCAATAAAGCGCTCACCAGTATACCAACCACCAGTCCTGCAGAATATATGCAATCTATGAATGGAAACAAAGTTCAATAAACCAACATATTGAAACTTAAATTAAAGAATTAGTTTGAATGTTAGAGGCCTATGAGCCATGGCGTACCTCAGCTACGACGCTGAGCAGTAATATAAGCAATAACACCAGAAGGTTACAGCCTGCAGTGAAGTACTTGAGATAAATGCGGCTGCCAACATTTCCTTCAACTCGAGTCTCCTCTGCCATGACACGAACAGTATCAACCTGAAAAACAAGTAATTGCCGATCCGTATTCTTCATACTTCAGGATACTTCAGTCAAGGAAACAGATACAATACAATAAAAAAAGTATCAGCTCTTTACAGACATACTAGGGAGTTCAACTTTCTACACCTGCACCATAGACAGCACTCTGACAGGCAGCAGCAGTAAGAGGAAATGCATCATCCAACATCAACTCTGAGCCCTACACATTTAGACCAGGAGGGTGCAGGACGAAGGCTGAGAGGGTCATAAAAAACAAGAAGAGACTCTTCTCTCTGCTGCTGTCAGGGGTTACTGCTGCCTCAAGACCAAAACAGAGAGGATGAGGAGGAGTTTCTCGCCTCAGGTCATCCGGGTCCTGAACCTGTTGTTACTTTCACTTCACTCATAGTACATCACAAACAAATGTAACTACATGTTGTACAGTGTATGATTGTGTGTGTAATGAGTGAAATGTGAATTGAATTGACTACATGCAGGCCCATTTAGACTCGGTATGCTGGTTTAACTCAGGTTGTGGCATATGAATGGACCAGATTGGAAGTATACAGTCAGGGATATAGTACACCTAAAACCCTCTTATAACAAGATATTCTATAAAAATTTGTGATCAGCCAAAGTCAAAAAAAGTATTTTAAATGATTGTTTAAAAAAAACAAAATGATGAATAAATTACATGGAAAACGTACAGGAGTCCTATAAATACAAATTAACCAAACACATGCTCAGTAATTCATTTTATTTTGAAAATGTACCTACAGGAAGCTGGTCAGTCCAGTTGCTCTCTGGTGGCAGAAGGCTGCTGTTAGAACAGTGTGAACTGTGCGAGCGAACAGTCCTCTGGCTGTGTAACGACAGTTTGTCTGGTTCAGCTGATCGAGAACATCGCTCCTGCTCCTCGTCGCTTTTCAGCAGAGACACAATGTCGAGGCCAGAGCACTGCAGCTCATTGTAGGTACCCTGGGCCATGATATGACCCTAGAAGAGACAAACAGAAAAAAACCCCAGAATGATCAAGTCTATAAACCCCTCTCTTAAATGTCTCAGTGAAATCTAAATTGCTTTATGGCACAAGCCAGGAAGAAGGTGCTGTTCTTGCAGAGCAAGCAGAGCTGTAGATTTAAGTTTGTTGCAATAGCAGATGGTTAAAGAGTGACTGGCAACATATTTGTTCTCATTAGAAGGCTTCACTGAAATATTTTTCTCTGCAGGGCACACACCTCCTGGAGGACCAGAATCTGGTTGGCTGCCCTCAGATGCTGCAGCTGGTGCGTGACCAGGACACGAGACTTGTTCTTCAGCAGCCCACAGATACACCTGATAATGAACACAGAGACAGACATTACAAAGTTTGCACATAAAGTGTTCTTTCCATGTCCTCCTAGAAATTTGATTAATGCTTTAAGTGTATGAACATTTCACCATTATCAAGATGTTCACAATGGTAAAGTGACAAAGTATACTCAAACCAGACATCATGCAGACTGAATATAGTTGATTTAAAGATGGACACAATTCTTCCACAATGCAATGACAGAGCTACTCACAACTGAATAGAATTTAAAATAAGCTGTGAATGGTTGTTAGGACACTTACAGAAAGGGATTGTGTGCATTTGGTATTAACTCTTAAGAAAGACTCCTTTCTGACGTTTAATTGGCAGTGACATTCAACAGTTGCAGTTTGATTGGGGTCTGACGTTGCACATATTGTATAACTTCCTGTTAGTACAACATGGTAAAGCAATTGAATTTTTTGGTTTACCAACTGCTAAAACAGTATACTATGACGACTGAGAGGTAATTAGCACACACTGTTGTTAATTACTACGTGGAATGGATTTGGGACACAGCAGTTTTGACAAAAATGGTAACCACTCACTGTTCAAAAAGGTGTCTTCCGACCTCAGCATCCACAGCGCTTAAAGGGTCGTCCAATAGGTAGATGTCTGCATCCTGATACACAGCCCTGATAAAACACACACACACACACACACACACACACACACACTTTAATGTAGTGTAAACAATGTGAGGAAAATTCGCCCCGTTGAGTTCTCCTGCTGCAAAATCTGTAGCTGGAACCACAGAAGAACTACAGGCCATTTCAGCTTGGATTTCTCGTCTCTGCCTCTGAGAAGCCAGAGCTCTTGCTAGATGCTGCTCAAAACAAAACTTGTTTTCTTTGCTTGTATTTCAAACTAGCTACATTTCCAACAGCGAAAATGGCATAACACAAATTTGAGTGCAAAAGATATTACAGACGAGAATCCATTTTACAATGCTTTAGCTGACTTGGATATTCAGGTGTATTTATTTGAGCCAGAATATACAGCCAGAGAAATGCAGCGGAAAGCGGTTTAGGCTGTGGCTACATTAGTTTTGCAAGAGAATCTGGCAGGGACCATCCAGAACCTGATCTGCATATTGTGGATCTTTTGCTCAAAGGATCTGATGCCAACAGATGCTGAATCATTCCGCTGCAATGGATTTCAGCATTAATTCGTTTTTGTTGGATGCGGTCGCCAATGCCAACCCCGAGAATGAAAGTGACACCATAGTCTAGACATGGAAAGGGGTGTGCTGGATACCTTCTTCAGGATCCTGAGGATAAACTAAAAAAAGACCAGAAGGGCAGATGAGCAACATGTTTTTCCATGTTGCTTTTGTGGAACTTTGTACTGCAATGCTAGCTCAGCAAGCGTTAGCTTTGTTTCATGGAAGACTGCTGGGTCTCACACACAATGCATCCTGGTACATGTAGGTACTGCAAGCAGGAGAACGCAGCTTTTTCTGTCAGTAAGGAGGAATTTACTGCTTCGTTTCACTACATTTACACTGATTGGACATTAATTGTGTAAGTGTTGTGTTCTAAATGTGGCAAGAACAACTCTAACTTGTGCATACCTGGACATGTTGCTACTTGTTGCTGTCGGTCTAGGTTCCCCTCAAACTTAAACAAGATTAACAGTGATGATAAAAATTAATGAATTTCCAGGTAGTGTACCTTCTGCGTAAAACAGAGATGATAGTTGTCCCTGTCCTCTCACCTCGCCAAGTTGACACGAGCTTTCTGCCCCCCGCTGAGTGTGGCTCCTCTGTCTCCGATCAGTGTCAGGTCTCCATCTGGGAGCAGCTCCAGGTCCTGCACTCAAAGACAATAGATATTTACTACAAATACAACATATGCACATGCAAAAAAGATTCAAAGTTTGGGCTCTATTAACTCTAACTATTAAAAGGAAACACTGATTTTACATATCAAAGTGGTGTGTTTACAGGTGTGGGGAAGTACTACTGCATCTGGAAAAAAGTTGTATAAAGCCTTTAGTACCTTCAGAGGAAGCTGTGTGGTGTCTGATAAATTGCCTTGAGTGATGTCAGCATCAATTTCGGGCTGAAGACTACAAGTTTGAAAATTAATAAAATCTTGTGGTGCGGACTTATTTGGTTAACTTTCCAGACTTCTGTAGCCCGCTCCTCATCTCTGCTTGAGGCTAGAGGCTCCAGGCTACATTAGCTGCTACTAGCATAACACACTGAAATCTCTGAAACCAAACTGTCTGCTGAGTTGCATTTTGGGTAATGCAAGGACAAGGAAGAAGAATGTGTGGGGGGAAAAAAGACTGTATCTCTGAGTCTGCTGCATCGATTTTGATCACTATTTTGAAAACTGTCCATCTTGAGTCTGACAATGTTATAGGACTGCAATGCTAAATCAGTTGAGTACTCAAAACAATCAAGGATAGCTGATCAAAATGAATACATAGCTATATAAATTAGTGACAAAATATACACTTCTGTTCAAATCAGAGGAGATATAAACAAATCCTCCTCTGTTCTGTTGTCAAGGCAAAGCAAAAACACAGTCAGCAGTTAACAGCCACTGTTGCTCAAGAGTGGAGGACCTCCAATATGGCCACCAGAAGGAGTACATGGTACTGCGTTATCTCTCACCTTCTTCAGAGCGCAGGCTCTGAGGACACACTCATACTTCTGGGGGTTCAGCTCTCTCCCAAACAAGATGTTACTGCGAATACTTCCAGGAAACACCCAGGGCTGCTGGGCAGCATAGGACAGCTGACCATTGACCTTTATTGTCCCTCTGTCATGAGGAAGCTCTCCCAGGATGACGCTCAGCAGGGATGACTGTTGGGAACATGAATGTTATGGGTACGTGAGCTTGCTACAAATTCACATACAAACTTTACTTCTGTTAGTGCTCAGATTAAAGCAGGGATACGAGATGTTTGAAAAACTAGGTAGGCCAGCCAACCAAATAAATGTAAATTCTCTGTATTTGTATAGTGCCTTTCTAGTTTTTGCGACGTCTCAATTGAGCTTTCACTACATCACATTCACCATTCACACACATTCATAGGGGTTCAGTGTCTTGCCCAAGGACACTTTGACATGCCGTCTGGAGGAGCCGGGGATTGAACCTCACATCTTCCGATTAGCGGTCAACATGCTTTTAACTGTTTATTAAAGCAGGTTGTATACCGTCATAACCCAAAACATTCACCTGCTGTATAACAAGTGTACTCACCTTTCCAGCCCCCACTGGGCCAATTACAGTCAGAAGTTGGTGTGACTTCACTTTGACAGAGACGTCCTGCAGAGCTGGAGCGTCCAGACTCTGACAAGAAACAAAAAAATATGGACAAACAGAAACCATCAAGCAATACATTTAGTCAGATCATCACATAATAGATCAAGATTTCACACCATGTCAGCCACATACTGGCCTTTCAGGCTCTTACACTGTGTAAACTATGTTCACGTCTTACAATACATGTACTATACAATATTTGAGCACACTCATATCCTGTAAAATGACGTTACACCACAGTGAAATATCACTAAGGTTAGAACATTCACCTTATCCCAGTAGCAGGTCACCTTCTCAATCTCAATGGAGTTTTCCTTCTTTTCCCCCAGAGGTATCCCAAGGTTTTTTCTCTCCACCTCTTCCAGCATAAGGAAATTCTGGGAAGTGGTTTATTGACACACATGCCTTTACACTGTGAACCCCATAATAAAACCCAGACAGTGCTCTAAATTGTTTCCTGCAAAATACACATTGGGAGTTTCCTCGTCATTTAAAATGTTCTTCAAATTCAACTTCAATATTCAATTCAATTTTATTTATACAGTGGGAATTCATAACAGAGATTAGGTAATAATAATAATAATAGTAGCAACTTAAATGCTCCGTATTTGTATAGTGCCTTTCTAGTCTTTGACTACTCAAAGCGCTTTTACACTACCTCACACTCACCATTCACACACATTCATTCACTGGCGGAACAGCCGCCAGGGGCAATTCGGGGTTCAGTATCTTAACTTAACATCTCTACATTAACAAAGCTAGAGCAGAAAGCTTTGGACATTTGGTGAAATTGAATGGAATATATGATCTCATTAACTGTCCTAGAAATTTCAAAATTGTTAGACACATATACACTACCGTTCAAAAGTTTGGGGTCACCCAAACAATTTTGTGTTTTCCTGAAAAGTCACACTTATTCACCACCATACGTTGTGAAATGAATAGAAAATGGAGTCAAGACATTGACAAGGTTAGAAATAATGATTTGTATTTGAAATAAGATCTTTTTTACATCAAACTTTGCTTACGTCAAAGAATCCTCCATTTGCAGCAATTACAGCATTGCAGACCTTTGGCATTCTAGCTGTTAATTTGTTGAGGTAATCTGGAGAAATTGCACCCCACGCTTCCAGAAGCAGCTCCCACAAGTTGGATTGGTTGGATGGGCACTTCTTGCGTACCATACGGTCAAGCTGCTCCCACAACAGCTCAATGGGGTTCAGATCTGGTGACTGCGCTGGCCACTCCATTACCGATAGAATACCAGCTGCCTGCTTCTGCTCTAAATAGTTCTTGCACAATTTGGAGGTGTGTTTAGGGTCATTGTCCTGTTGTAGGATGAAATTGGCTCCAATCAAGCGCTGTCCACTGGGTATGGCATGGCGTTGCAAAATGGAGTGATAGCCTTCCTTATTCAGAATCCCTTTTACCCTGTACAAATCTCCCACCTTACCAGCACCAAAGCAAACCCCAGACCATCATATTACCTCCACCATGCTTAACAGATGGCGTCAGGCATTCTTCCAGCATCTTTTCATTTGTTCTGCGTCTCACAAACGTACTTTGTGATCCAAACACCTCAAACTTGGATTTCATCCGTCCACAACACTTTTTTCCAGTCTTCCTCTGTCCAATGTCTGTGTTCTTTTGCCCATCTTAATCTTTTTCTTTTATTGGCCAGTCTCAGATATGGCTTTTTCTTTGCCACTCTGCCCTGAAGCCCAGAATCCCGCAGCCGCCTCTTCACTGTAGATGTTGACACTGGTGTTTTGCGGGTACTATTTAATGAAGATGCCAGTTGGGGACCTGTGAGGCGTCTGTTTCTCAAACTAGAGACTCTAATGTACTTATCTTCTTGCTCAGTTGTGCAACGCGGCCTCCCACTTCTTTTTCTACTCTGGTTAGAGCCTGTTTGTGCTGTCCTCTGAAGGGAGCAGTACACACCGTTGTAGGAAATCTTCAATTTCTTAGCAATGTCTCGCATGGAATAGCCTTCATTTCTAAGAACAAGAATAGACTGTCGAGTTTCAGATGAAAGTTCTGTTTTTCTGGCCATTTTGAGCGTTTAATTGACCCCACAAATGTGATGCTCCAGAAACTCAATCTGCTCAAAGGAAGGTCAGTTTTGTAGCTTCTGTAACGACCTAAACTGTTTTCAGATGTGTGAACATGATTGCACAAGGGTTTTCTAATCATCAATTAGCCTTCTGAGCCAATGAGCAAACACATTGTACCATTAGAACACTGGAGTGATAGTTGCTGGAAATGGGCCTCTATACACCTATGTAGATATTGCACCAAAAACCAGACATTTGCAGCTAGAATAGTCATTTGCCACATTAGCAATGTATAGAGTGTATTTCTTCAAAGTTAAGACTAGTTTAAAGTTATCTTCATTGAAAAGTACAGTGCTTTTCCTTCAAAAATAAGGACATTTCAATGTGACCCCAAACTTTTGAACGGTAGTGTATGTTTGTACGTCAACTTTGCTTTTTAAAGTTGTCAACAAAATATAAATAGCTGCTGTAATTCATAAGTGAAAACAGAATTACCTTAATCCTACGAATGCTGACAACAGACTCTGACAGCTTCTCGATGGCGAGCGGGAAGTACAGGGTGACTGTGAGCTTGATTGTACCGTAGAGGGAAACTGTGACAAAAACACTGCTGGCAGTGATGCTGTTGCCCAGGAGAGCATAGACAGTGAAGGTAACAAAGACGATGATCTTGCTGCTGGCAAAGAAGGAGGCCATGTTGAGTCCTCGTAGGTAGGAGCTCTTTAATATCTGACTGATTTCTTTCCTGGGAATAGCAGAAAACATTTGGAGAGTGAACTTGGTGACTTTAAACTGGTGATTTTAATAAATCAGATTGCACCATTTAAACTTAAGCAATGTCTGAGCCAGTAAAAACTTTGTGTCAGTTGGTTGGTAAGTAACATCTGTATTGCTGTCGAATCAAAAGGCAATCAACTAGGTAAACAAGAAGTCTTAAACGGAGCTGTACTATAAAGGTGCAACAGTTTCAGCGCTTAAATCATATATTAAGATTAACTGTCAGTCCTTTGGAAATTAATAGTATTAGTTTGTTTACCTAGAGGTTTACCTAGGTATTAGTTTGTTTACCTAGAGGGAAAACTACTGTTCGTGTTATGGGGCTGGAGCAGCGACAATCAATTATGTGAGAATTATTTTGTGTGGTGCCACCTGTTTTAATTAAGTGATATCTCAATCGCCACTTAGTAAACACTAAAGTTATAGCAGCATTTTAACTATTCTAATTACTTTAAACTTACTTAGTTGTTGCAACTTGTGTTACACTGTATTCTTTGACCACTATATGAATTTGAGCTGCATGGCTACTTCATCATATGAGGCTGGTAAATAGGTAGGCCCATGGTGCCCTCATAGTATTTAGACAGGGTGACAAATTGATAGCTGCTAACCAGGTAAGTGTGACCCTACATATTCAGATATTAGATGTGAAGATTTTAATAGCTCATGAAGATTTTGTTTATGTATTGCTGCTTTCTATGTTCCTAAAAACAGAAATAAAGTGTTTCAAATGGATGTATTACAAAACATAGTAGCATGGAAGTTATATGTTCAATAAGCTATGAATAATTTCCCTGTGTGTGCATGTCTGTTTAACATCCAAGTCTTTCAGGTGATGTTCCTCTCTGTTGAGTGAGAAGAACATTCCCCCCACCCACCCACCCACAGCATGACAAAGTCCACATTGTTAACAGAAGTGAATGAGCAGCGAACAATTCAGCATGTTTTGGTTTGTTTTCTAGATAAAAGGTGTTTTCCAAAGGAGTTAATGTGTAAATGTGGACATCTTAAGATGTGATCCTTCACCCCACATGCCTCATTTATTATCAATGGCTAATCCTTGAACAGTGAAGGGTAGCTGTAAAAAGACTTCTTTTTTCATCATAACCACGTTCAATGTGAAGGTTTTGCCTAAATAAAGCTTCACACTTCAGTATGGGGTTCTGAGCTTTAAGAAGGGCACTATGCTTACATTCCTGTAAATATCTAGGTGATCTGTTAACTATTTGGAGATGACATATTAACTACAAGGAAATCTGCATAAAGGGTTGTGATTAATAAATAGATTTAGCATAAAAGAAACCTAAGCTGCCCTTTAAGACCAACTAAATTCAAGTGTTACCAAAGCAATAAAGCAATGCTTCAAGAATAATTCTAATGAGTTATATCTTTAATCGTAATAACCCTCCTATGTTCTCAAACTCAAGAGTCTAAGATTATTTAAAAAAAACAGTGTCTGTTAAGTAATTCTGTGTTTAAGTATCTGCCTGGGAGCCATTTATCTTTGCCTCTTAATGCCATTAAGCCCTTTGTCATTGATCGAAGAGGTGCTCGGAAGAATAAATGCAACTAAATCTTCCACCTGCTGCTTTAAAGTTAATCTGTCTTTTCATGCTTACTGTGGCAGACACAGAGCAAGTTAAGACATCTGTTACCGAGGAATTAAATAGACGGAATAATGAACTCTCAAACAAGAATTCTTAAAAGGCAACACAGATGTTCCT
The DNA here is from genome assembly GCF_014851395.1 of Micropterus salmoides. Classification (NCBI taxonomy): domain Eukaryota; kingdom Metazoa; phylum Chordata; class Actinopteri; order Centrarchiformes; family Centrarchidae; genus Micropterus; species Micropterus salmoides. Next base: position 9,200,889 of record NW_024040040.1, read on the forward strand.
CTGGAACAGCTTCAGATGTGTTATGGACGCATCTGTCTGGCAAAGGTTTTGTTGTATGACCATTTATGACAAGGTTTATGTGTTGAGATCCGTTTCAATCAGTCTATACATGGTGACAAAAAAAACAATTGATAAGGAGGGACTGATTTCTTTAGCTATGCAGATACATAATTTTTCAATTCTATTTCACCCAATGGCATCAAACCTGTTCTCACTCCTAACTCATCACATACGGACGCATGGTCGAGACCCAATGGTGTCAGTTTGTAACACACTGGGGATCCCTATAGCGTCATAGTTCAACGCAGTGGGGGAAGCCCTGTAGCATCAGTTTTAGACAGTAAAGGCAGGTATATGATATTTAACAGAAAGAAACGAGTATGGAGGTGGTGGTTGTGGTGGATGGAGTGCCAGAAACCGGATTTTCATCCAGGAGGCCGGTATTCATTTCGAACAAAACAAAAACTTAATATAAAATATTTTTATTTAAGTTACGCAAACCATCTTTAACCTAACCGTTTAGCAACTATAGCAACGTGCTGTTTTATTTTTGAAGAGAAACCAGACGTTGCATATTTATTGTTGCAAAACGTTGCTATCTTGACTGCGGAGACCTAAAAATGTAGCTGGAACTCAGGGCGTTAAAATGCAACGCCTGTACAACTCTGTTGTTGGATTTGTGCACAAGGACTTGAGTGCGAAGGGCAGTTAATATCTGTTTGTGCAAAGTTGTATAATTGCTCATAAGCATGTTTTATAACACTCGCAACATCAATCTTATGCCATAGTGAAACATTTTTCCATAAAATATTACTTAACATAAACAAGAAGGTTTTAGTTATGTGTTCTGCTGCGGCAGTGGTCCACTGAAAACTGACAACTATGAATACTCATCAATACCACTATCCATTTTCTTCAATATTTTGGGGGTATATAATGAGTATAGATTGTCATTGGCAAATTAAAGTAAAAAGGTATTTAACTGATTAATAGATTTATTTTCCAAAATCAGCAGATAACTAACTGTTGAAATGTGGATGTATGTCCCAATGATCCCAGTAAAAATGAATGCCCCAACAGTTTGTCTATTCATCACAAAAAATATTTTTTGTCCTACCTTCTGACTTCAGTAACCAGAGATGAGAAAGGTTTCTCCCAGGCATACATCTTGATGATCCTGATGCCAGACACCACTTCGTTCATGATGCGGATTCTACTGTCACTAAGGACTGCCGTTTTGCTCCTGCAAAAAATGGGGGGAAAAAAAATTATCCATTTTCAGAAAAATAATGTTAAGAAAAACTACAGTATTTACATCTACACATCACAAATCTATTATTGGAAACAACCACGTACTTCTTATGTTATCTAGTTTTTTACCTGAAGATGCCAAAAAGCTTCCCAAACCAGGTCTGTACAGGCATCATGAGGGCGATGGCAGCCACACCTGCCAGAGATGAGGGGCCGATCTCATACCAAAGCAAAGTGATGATCACCATCGCTTGAAGAGGTCCCACCCACAAGTAGTGCAGATTGAGTGTAATCTACAGAGACAGTGGTTAATCATGAGACACAGTTCTAAAAATCTTGCATTTCATTTTTCACAGTTCGGCAAAAAGTATTTTATCTATCGAGAAATTTTTTTCAAATATTAATATCAAATAAATTGTGGCACCTCAGCCTTGTAACAGAAACATTCATACAAATGGTTTGAGATGATAAGATAAATGTTAGCGCAGTTATTATCCAACACATTCGAAACTTTAAAAACGGAATAATTAATTACAAAAACAAAATTCTCATTTCAAATTCAGACAAAAAAAAAAAAATCCAAGTATTACTTCAAGTCAACCTTGTAGCCTTGTGATCAACTAGCAGACAAAATTTAGCACTGAGTTTGGTCACAGCCTTTTCAATTTTTCCGTAATTTGTTTTACCTTACCTCATCAAAACGATTGACATCATTTGAAAGGAGGTTCACAATTTGTCCGGTGGTTGTTCGCCCCATGGATTCACTACTGAGACCGAGAGCCTGAAAACAGAAATTTCACCTGTTTGGTGAGTGTAACTGGAAGAGTTCACTGCAGAGTGATGAACGTCAAAACCTAGTATATGGCTGGACTGTGTATGGTCAGTGTTACAGCGATAGTCTGCGGTTGTGTCTATGTGAATTCCTCTATGGTAAATGTTCATCTGCAAATTTCTGTAGTGGTCCCAGTAATATTTGTTCTTAAGTGTTCTTTCCACCCATAAATTGTTTGACTACGTCTGATTTGAAAGAGAGTTTATTCTGCCTCTATTCAAATTATCTATGAACTCCCCCAAGTCTTTTGTTCGTTTCTATATGCGTGATATCTCTCAATTTCCTGACTAACTCTGTCTTGAGCGTATTTTTAGAATGATTGTTATTCATGCGCTTCTCTGTGCATGAAGAGCTGTTTTCTCTACGTTCTGCTGGACTGTTAACAGTGCATAACCACTGGTTATTGATTTCTTGTGAAGTAGGTGTGTGTTTGGGCTTGCAAGTACTAGATAAACCCAGTGGAATGGAGCACATCCTGCTTCACCCTTATCCTACCAGCAATAGCCTTAGAGGGTCAAGCCTATATGAAATAGAACATTAGTTTCATACACCAACTCCAGATTCTGTAAGTATAGGTGCAAGCAAGTGAAGTACCAACTAGCGTTAGCCTTAGAAGGCTGCGCATATACTCACAGGATGTGGAGTTAGTGTATGTAACTAACATTTGCACCCATTCATTTTAAAAGGGCAATGTCCAACACTCTACAGACCAATGGTCTAACTTGCATCTAGGCTGCAAATCACTGACCTTCCTGTATATCATGTGACACATGGCCACTCTCATTTTCATGCCTGTTCTTTGGACGTGGTAGTAGTAGAGATGTTGAAGGAGAGTCAGTCCAAAGGTGGAGAGGGACATCACTGCAGCGTAACCGTACACCATGTAAAGACTTCTCTGGTCGTCTGGGTCATAATTCTCAAAGTAGAGGATAATTTCCCGCAGAAGAAGTGGTTGAATCACTTTAATTGCCTCCTTCATGAAAAAGAAGGACACAAAATACTGTTACTGTGCTCCACACTTAATCAATCACACTCATCAATTCCTTTGTGTATACCAGCCTACTACTCGATTTCCCCACATTGAATTTATCTGACAAAAAGTAAAGGAGGCTTTAAAGAGCCAGAACCTACCAGTGAAAATGCAAATAACCCAGCCACTGCATAGGACCTCCCATAGCACTTAATAAGAACTCTGGTGAGTTTTGGCTTCTGAAGTTCCTTTGGAGCTTTTTTAACTTCATGGTCCCACATTCTGCAACAAAAGCACATGAGAAGAACACGAGAACAGCAGGAATTTTACTTTACACAGGAAAATAGTCTGTGAAACCATAACTCCTTTGATAATATTCTTATGTAAATTAAGTACAATTGTTTAGAACTAGAGTGAAATTTCCCTTTAAAGCCTACATATAGATCTTAAACATTTGGATACTGCTTGTGTGAGCAGAAGCTGCTGCCTGTGTTCAGTTGAGTTCAGGCAATTGAATATGTTTATGTGAATAACTGGGGAGTGATGTTTTATTTCTCACAATTATTTTGTGAACTGGCAACCAAAACCTGATGAGTAAACAGGTCAGATCCGTGCCAACATTTAAATGATTAGCAAAATAAATAAATAAAACTTGACTGAATGTGATTATAGAAAACCTCTGACAACATCGGCTGTCTGCTTGTCTACTACTGAAACTGTAAAGAACAACCTGTACTAAAACAACAGCAGGTATGTTTTAACTAGCAACTTCCCAACAGTCTGCTACCAGACTTTTTGGATTGATCTAATAATGTATCACAGCAACAAAGTACCGCTGTAGTTCCTCTCCCTGTATTTCAGACCGATCCTCTGAAAGAATGCTGTACATGTCACTTTCCTCCAGCCTCTGTTTGTGGCCAAGGTGCAGTAATGGGGTTAACCAGCTGAAACAGAAAGTAATTAATGCAGTTAGAAAGCAGGAAAGATTTCTGTCAAACAGAATATGAATCACATCCATGGGGTGGCTAACACCAAAACGCTAACCACTAATATTTTATTCTAATGCATGGTTTAGACCTGATTAACTTAAATAATCAAATTGGGTTTTAAAAAAGCATGAGACACAATATACAGCAGCCCTTCTTCACTCGCTCTTGTTTCCTCTTGTTTCTTTGTATAGTTCATAAAAATATTTTTTGGTAAAGAAACACGTTAGTGGACATTCTAGCCCACTCATCAAACTTTAGTTTTCTATCATTAAAAACATTAATTTTGTGGGAGAAGAGTTGCTAAATGTTTTTATTTCTGTGACTTGTTATTTATCCACCTATTTACTGTATATAATGTTTATATATAACTTTGCCTTTTGAGAGTAGCATAAAGGGAACTACAATTTCATCTTGTTATACAACCCTGCGTTGCAATATGATAAATAAACTTGTATAAGACTGGATAATTATAGACTTTACAAAGGCTATGCAGATTTGAAAAAAAAAAAAAGGACAGGCAAGAGCTTTTCATTTTCGCTGAAAGGTGACAAGTTAACACCCTTGACAAACAATGATGATTTAATTATTTACTTCGGTAACACTATAGGTATTTGCAGTAAAAGCCAAAAAGTAATCTTCAAGTGGTGTTCAGTGTTCTTCACATAGCAGGCTGCTACCACACTTATGTGATCTCAATAGAATCTGTGGCATTTCTATCTTCTAGGCATTATTGAATGTAGGTCCAAAATGATTGATCTGTAATCAAGCTCTTCCTCCTAGATTTAAATTCATATTTCATAAACATGGTTTAAAAAAAAACAAGGGAACACTTTAATTACACATCAGATCTCCATAAACGAAATAATTCAAAGTTCAAAATCTTTACTGTGTATTTACTTGAGAATAAAGTGACGTAACAACAGTCAGTGGGAACCAAAATCACCAACACACTCAGGGCTGGATTCAAAATCACAACAAAAATTTAAATAAAAATAAATAAAATCACAGGCTGATCCAACTTGCGTCACTTATCACAGCAACTCAAAAGAGACTCAAAAGCAGACTCAGGTCTGTGCGACCCTCCAAGGATAAACCTCCCCGGACTGACCCACCACCAATGCTGGATGATGTTGAGGCAGCATTACGTTTACTACAGCATCTCCAGACTCTTTCATGTCTGTCACATGTGCTCAGTGTGAACCTGCTCTCATCTGTGAAGAGAACGCACCAGTGGTGGACCTGCCAATTCTGGTGTTCTCTGGCGAATGCCAGTTGAGCTGCACGGTGCTGGCCAGTACACCAGTAGCCTGGTAGGGGTCATTCTGTAGGGCTCTGACAGTGCTCCTCCTGTTCCTCCTTCGCAAAAAAGAGCAGATACCACTCCTGCTGCTAGGTTGATGCCCTACTAAGGCCCGTCTCCTGCACTCGAGACTCTGCTGGGAGACTCAGAAAACCTTCTTGCTACAGCAGTTATGGGTGTGCCATCCTGGAGGAGCTGGACTACCTGTGCAACCTGAATGGGCTGCAGGTGCCGCCTCATGCTACTAGTAGTGACAAGGACACTAGCAAAATACAAAACTAAAGATCAGTCAGTCGGAATGAGAGAGCAATTGTTTGTGGCCACCCCCTGCAAAACCGTTCCCGTTTTGGGAGTTGTCTAGCGGTTGTCTCTTCAGTGCACCTGTTGTCACTTTCACCGAAACAAGTGACATCAATTCACAATCCCTAACTCCCACCCAACGGTACAGATTGATATCCCTGAAGTTAAATTGACATGTTATACTGCATTGCTTGATAAGTGTTCCCTTCCTTTTTTCAACAGTGTTTTGGGATACTGAAAGGTGGTTGCCCACTAGGGGCTAAATTCCAAACAAATTCTTTGAAGATCACTTTGATTGTAATACTGACTGCCAATGTAATAGGAAATCTAAAAATCAACATTTTGTTGCTGGATTAACTATAAGTTATGGTAAAAATGCCTGGATATAACTTAAATGATTCCTCACATTTATACAATTGTACGATGGAAATTACATTTGTTTTGTATTTGAGTTTCAGCAGGTGTTTAAAGTTGTGAGAATCAAATTAAGTAGTTACTGTGTCAAAGCTTAAATGTCTCAAGTCTTTCCAGCCCTAGTCACATTTCAAAAGCTGCAGTTATTGTTCTCTAGAGGCTTACATTTTTTCGGGAATGTGGGTCACTGGATTCCAGCGGGATGGGAGTCAATTTCAGTATTTATGACGGGATAGGGGGAAAAAAAAAAAAGAAGTCAAGGACAGGAAACGTATATCAGTTTTTATATAATAAAACACACAGATATAATATGAATAAACGCTATTTTCGGAATTATTTTAATTGGGAATGGGATGTGCCGGGAGTTATTCTTCCGGGACGGAAACTTTGCTTTTACTAATGCGAAATCTTGTGACTGATCACTCACCACAAAAACAACCTTGACAGAAACCTTGCAGTCGCCAGCGGATTGAGTCGCTCTACCAACGGATTTAGTCTCTCCTCTTCCTTCTTAATCGTCATTGTCAATTTGGCATCAGTTCAGCAGCCGGTAGCACCGAGCCTCCTTGGAGAAGACACTGTCCACACGCACCAGTCAAGTCATGGACGACTTCCCCTTGGAAGACGCAACTGTCTTTGCGCACCAGTCAACTCAGGGACAATTTATAATTTCACCAGATGTGTAGTTTGCAAACATCATGTAAAGCAGAGACTCGCATAACAACAACACTGTTGCAGCCGCTCGGGTCCGCGTTGACTTATTATATAGGCATATATGACAAACATAGGCGAACGCGACCGAATCGCCAAAAAGTACCAAATGAAAGTGAAAGTGACTATGGGATGTGGCATTTGCAGCATGGAAACCATGCAGGATTTCACAAATAACTTAGCATTGGTAATTTAATAGCCATCTACATTAGGCTATTATTGACAGACAACAACTAGCATATAGGCTTGTGTTTTAAAAGTGAACCCTTAGAAGCCTGTATGTTTACTTCAACATGTTTTATTTAATTAATAAAATTCAAATGAGAAGCCATTTAAAACAATTATTGCATCGGTAAAACCTGTTTTTTCAGTAACAATAAGTAGCCTACTTATCGCATCATACTACCATTGCTACTACTATTACTATTTAAAGTACCCTAATAGAAGTGGTCATAGTGGGCCTATTAGTTGTAGAGGTATTCATCAGTATTATTTCTCTTAGAAAGCAGCACATACTTTGGCTAATTTAGTTGTTATATTAGATTTGTCTGATGTTTAGGCATAGTTGAACCCGTTTCTGAGCATACTTGACCTTGTCCTCAGTTTTTGCCCTATATATATTCAGCGTAAACATCACATATTTGTTGTACATTAAGTGTTTTTGTGCCACTAGATTTACAACAGCCAGTAGTGTGACCTCTCTGTAAAACAAAAAATGTTTCCGGTTCTACAGAATTTGCAAGAACGAGCAAAACGCCATTCTCCATGTACTCGTTCTTACGAGCAGCACTCAAAGGCAGCATCTGTGCACCAGGCACTATACAGAGTACACACCTGCTGCAATTACATTAGCTAAAAACATCAGTAAACAGAGGTGAAATGTAACTAAAAGTATCTGGCAGATATTATGTTACTGAAAGCTACAGAGAGAAATGTAGTATCATGTGTATACTGTATTTATTTTATGTTTTATTTAGAGTACATTTGCAGTTATACAAAGTTACCAATAGAGGGAACTGAGAGCATGTTTATAAAATGTTATTGCTCTGAAAGCAGTCATCGGTTCCTTCCTTGCTTGAGAGGATAACTACAGTGATCAGGCTACATAATCTCAAACTTTTTGCCAGATATTACATTAACAAGGTTCACTTGTCATTTTACAACATGAAATGCATGTTGTCCCTTTTGTACTTCTCAGAAAAATATTTACACAGTGGCAGGATAAAGTAGGTGAACAATGTGGAATTACCTGGATTTCTGCATTAAGTGGTCGTAAAATGTGATCTGATATTCATCAAGTCACAACAATAGACAAACACAGTATGCTTAAACTAACTTGCAAATAAATAACTGTTTAAATTGAACACACCACATATTTTTTCCTTTTTCCTGTGACTGTATTTCCAAAACAAAAATTATACATCTTAAATGGTGACACATAATATAAAAATAAACAATTTTACATGATAAAAGTGGTCAGGATGAATTAAACTGCTTAAATAGCTTTAATGTTGTTCCACCCAAATAAGTATATGCCCTTAAACTATGCAGTGGGACTGTAGATGTGCTGCACCTTGGTCATGATGGGATGGGACCAGAGTCAATTAAACCAAACTGTTTGTGTTTCAGCAAAGGTTTAACATATCTTGCCATTCAAATAAAACATAAATGAAAAGGTCTGAAATGTGGACATTTCCATGTGAAAATTATCATCCCACTGTTCTCTTCATTATTACAGTTTGATTGCTGGGACACAGCTAGAGACAACTGACAAAATACTCTACTCCTTACCTGCCACGTCTACCTGCAATAATTCAGTGCTTGATGTTTAAAACACACTTCAGCGGAAAACAAACGATATATTTTTTTCCTAATGAATCACGTTTACCTGCGTTTATCATAACTGACCAAGCTGTGGACAGCTAGGGTTCCTCACTCTGTTTCAATTGGCTGTCATCTGCATGTCAGCAGTTACTGCTGCATCCTGGGCCCCAGCTGTTGCTGTGTCACATCTTGTTTACACCAGGGGCCAAGGCTATCTTTGACCTAGTTGCTGAAAAGCCCAAGAGGCAAAGTCAAAAGCACACTACACAAACATGCCATTTTAACATTAAGCCATTTTGTAATACAACTGACAATTGTTTGGTGTAAAAAATAAATAAAACATTAAATAAGAAAGGAGCAGACGTAGTAACTAGTATAATAACTAACGTGAAGAAAGGTGACTTCGGGCCTTGGCAGAACAGCGTGTGATGAGCTACTTACACTTTACTGTGTTTAATTTTTCCTCAACTTACCTTTTAATTCATATAAATACAAAACTGACACTAAAAAAACAGGAGCTGAGAACAGGAGCTAATTTTGAAAGCTAAATGAAACGTCTGTGAGGGATGAGCATATGATGAAACAAGGTTATTTTAGAGGATCTTAATGTGTCAATAAAGCAGAAAGTGTGTTTCAGTTAAGGATGTTTTATTAGGTTGTATCTATTACAATGGTAACTTTGTGATTTTGGATCACATTAGTTGAGTCACTCAGTACTGTGTAATGTTGAATCAAGTAGAAATGGCGCATGAAATCTTGAAAAGGTTAAGCCCCCCATTAAAGCTTTATAATTCCAATGACAATATTGAATTTATGATGAAGCCAATATAGCCCCTTTCAAATTTGCCGAGCAGTTTAGCAGATTAGCAGAAGCTACATTTCACCAAACATTGTCGTCGAGTTAAATTAAAATAAATAATACTGTTTTTGCTGCAGTATATGGGGTCTCCTTTTATTCAGTGAAAGACCTCTGCTGAGAAACGGAACATGCCTGAACTTTCTTTCCCAGTCAAAACCTGCCTTACTTGGTTGTACATCTATACCCAACTCCAAACCTTACCCTAAACTGAACCAAATTCTACCCTGAACCTTGAAACTAAGCCTTAACTTTCAGGCAGTCCTTTAAAAAGGTATGTCCCAAAGTGTGGACTGGTCAAAATATCCCATGTCTACTCAAATTAGTCCTCACAAAGATAGACACACTCCTACCGTAGCTGTCCAAATACTGCCTGGTACAACCAATGTCTACTAAGCAGTCACAAAAGTACAGTAGTTGGTGAGGTACAACAGTGTTGTTTAATTCTGATGTGAAGCAATTTCCATTCAGTAAGAGAAAAGGTGTGTGGAGTCCAGGGAAATAAGTCCCACCTTCAATTACCAACCGGTAACAGCCAGTTTCTGTCATTGGCTGCTTGATTCCTGAGTCACATCCTTATTCTGTGGTAAACTGAGCAGCTCCTGGATCCTTTGCATGTCCTTATTGGTTTCCTCTGCCTGAGAGCTGACATTCAGATCTCCAATTAATTCATCTGTCAACTGCAGACGGGCCGCCCTTATGATTTGAAGTAAAAAGATTGACCGTTAAACGTCAGGATAACAACCAGTTTGAATGTAAATTTGGGTCTGCATTTTTTTAATACTTTGTGAAACATCCTACAAAGTCTTATGAGAACATTAAAATCTTCTGTCTCACCATTCTGCCAGTCTGAGCTCATAAAGTTCCCTGCGCTCTCTCCTCCTCCTCTCTCTGGTAGTTTCTCCAGCCACTGACTGCATGCTGATGATCAAAGCACCAGTGGGAATCCTGAGCAGAAGTTAGTTTACATTATCATTAATATCATCATGAACACAAAATATGTTTAAATGTATATTTGCATTGGAACAATACAAAACAGAAAATACACTTTACTTTCTGAGAATGGTTGTTACTACCTGCACCACAGATGAAAACATCAGCTATGTAAGTTCAAGTCCAGTTGACACTTTACCAAACACATTCATTTTTTTTGTAACAAACCTAGCTGTCACATACACAACTTCTATCAAAGCAGCAGTGAAGTCCAATTTTCTCTCAGCTGTCTCTTACAAAGTCGAGCCCTCCTCTGCAGCCCCTCCAGGCCCACCCAAACCTTCCAGTCACACCTCCGCCACGTGTTTGGACAAGGGGACGATTCTGGGGTGAGATCTGGAGCGTGATGTGCTTTCCGATTAGCTGCCTGCTTTCATTTCACCCCCTTTGGCCTGGACTGCACCTGGCATAGCCAGAGCCAGGGCTGTTTGCACACATCAAATGCTCCAGGTGGCTGTTTCCTCAGGCAGACAGTGAGAGGGAGAGGAAAGGGAGGAGGAGGGGGCAGCGATAAGGCTAGTATGGAGCCAACAAGAGAACAGACCAAGGCTGAGCCAACATGGAGCTGATGATCACAGAGACAATCCAAACCAGTCTGTCAAACCATCAAAGACCTCACATTCAATCTCCATTATAGAATCAAACTCAAATCTGCTCTTGGCTCCGTGCACTCAGCTAAAAGTGGCCAGAGGAACGAGTGCAAATTGGGACAGAGAGAGAAAAGGGTAGAGGAGACACAGAGTGAAGCATAAGTCCAGATCAGACCATGGTAGATGGAGATGAGAGGCTGGAATAACAGAGATGGCATAAATGGAGAAGGGCAGCTGCTGCCTTGGCCTGCCTCCTTGCTCTTGTACCCAAAACATGGCCCTCTGCAGCGCACATGAGTCCCTCTGGCACCGTGAACAGAGAGGGGGTTACAGCTGGGCGACAGAGGGTTGCTGGGAGGAGCGCAGCTGGCTGCCAGAGTGCTCACTGCTCTCAAGCACAGGGGCATGAATGTGGACACGCTCACAAGCATGAGCAAATACGCATGTCTGTTAAAAAATAAACGCATAGCAGCTTCTGAAGATGTAACTCAATGCCGTGATGAGGATTCAAATCCTTCAGGGCAGATGCTAGATTATGAGTTGGACAGATCTATGGATGTGAATGCACACTTGTGGAAGCAGAAGCCAACCTTACCCCAGCACTGCTCCGATGACCGTCCCTGCCACCAGCCCTCCAAGTCCCAGGTTCAGCCTGAAAAGGCCTCCAGTCACAGCTGCTCACACACAGAGACATTTATTCTTATCATTCATGATTCAAATGTGCTGGCATGTGTACGGTTTGTGTTAAAACAATTTGTCATCTGGTTCAACAAGGATTATAAAACTCTCATTGTTACTGTCAGTACCAGAAATCTGAGTAGTTGTAGAGCTGAAAGATTATCCAGGCTTTTATGAAATTGGACAAAAACATAATTTCTTCACAATACACAAATCTCATTTTCTGGTCAGGGAATTTCTGGTGTAATCTGTTTTTATATATTTTATGGGCAGTAAAGATATGACAGGAAATAATGGTGGGGGAGAGATGGAGATGGCCCTCTGTCAGATGTGAAGTGAGGATGTTGCCCCACAGCAAGCGCTTAAAAAGGTGAGAAACACAATCTCCAAAGTGTGTTCAAATGACATTTCTCTCCAGCAGGGGGACAGCAGTAGAGTTATCCATGCTGCAGGTGTGAGTTTAGAAGTGTCTGGGGCATTTTGTCCCCTTTCAATCCTGGAAGGAACTGGTGAAATATAACCACCTCCTATCAAACCATCAACAATAACGATGAATGAGTTTGTATAGATAGAAAACAGGATGGACAGGATTTCTGTCAGTAAATAAACGCTTATATTCCAAAAATTTTGGTAGCTGACACTTAAAATCTCTTTCAAGACAGACCTGATGAGTACACAGCAGCAACAGGAGTGAATTTTGGAGCTGCTTTGCACAGAACAACTCCCGCATGGAAACATGGGGAGATGTGTGAATGTGAAGCAGCCTTGTTGTGACACAGTAAGAACGGCTTTCCCTGGATAAATAAAGGCAAATCAAATAGTTGTGATCAGGCCCCGTTGAAGCCCATGTGACTCACCTCCAGCAGCAGCATAGTGGCTGAGGGTATACTTGTCTCGGTACACAGACAGCCCTGTGCTGACAGAACTAGAGAGGGAACGGAATAGACAGATGAGGGAAAGACATTTAGACACCAACAGGATGATCACTGGAAGTAAAAATAATCTGAATATGATATAATAATATTCTATATTCATTATTGTCAGAGCTAAAATACCTAAACCACACTTAGCACCTAGTTGTTGTCACAGAGCCTGTAACAGCCTGTATTCCCAACAGATTAACAATAATAAACAGTCCAATTTCGCTCCAGTCGAGCTGTTTGAAAGGCAAATATTTAAACCTAAAGCAATTTGATTTGTACAAGTTCAAAACCTCCTTTGTAAAGTTCTATTACGTACAATTTAGCCTTGTTCATTGTCTCAAATAGAACTCCTAACCTAAAGAACCCGTCTTGTATAATGGATTTGTTTGCTTACTTGAACAAGGTGACAAAGGCAGCCACTCTCCAGCTCCATCTCCATCCGTATCTCACGAAACCCCGGATTGCTGCGTTGTGGGCTGAGCGCTGATTTAGACAGAAAGGACACAACCATAAGGTTGCTGCTGTGTTTTTACCATGAAGCTAGACCAACAGAGTTTAACATTAACCATTTAATTTTTCCCAGTGCTCCTTTCTACAGTAACAAATATCAGGGGTTAGTGACAGAATTTACAGCACTTATCATTTCCCACAAATCCCAATACTAACTGATCAGTGTCCAATTCAAAAAGTTGGATTATTTAGAAAAGGTTAGTCTAACTTTACTCTTTGTCACAAATTCTAAATCCTCTGCTAGTATTCAGTTATTCAACAAAGGCGTTAATGGTAAATACTCTGTATACAGTTCAGTTTCTGCCACTCGATAACTTACCACTGCTTCCACTCGGCTCGTATACATTTCCGCCTGGCTGACTTGGATATACTTCTGCCTGGCATGGCGAGCTGCTGGCAGGCCGCCGTAGATCAAGCCTGCCAGTGCCGCAGCTACGCCACTCTTTATCACATTAGTCAGCTCCTCTGGGTACCTCTGTGTTACACTAGGAGGACAAGAGGCAATACTTTGAGAACCAACTCAGAACCTTCCTCATCTGTACACACAATTAATAGTGCAATTCCAAGAAACATTAATTGACTAAACCATCTATGTGAAGTTGCGTTTAGATATTAAAATATCTGCATTCAACAAGTAATATAGAAACAGAAATTTTAATTTACAAACTATTGATTGTTGGCTGATGTTAATTCCACACCTTATGTTGCTCACAATTGCTTTCGTGTACACGCATAAATGTTTAATTGCATAAATATTTTTCAATTTTAAAGGGAGATTTTTACTCCTGGAGGGAAAGTTGAAAAAAACCACATGATTAATTGTGGTTTTAAACTTCTTAACTTTATGGTCAGAACACACACTTGATGCCAAACAGGAGATCTCTTAACATATCTAAGGTGGAACTAGCGAATGTTTGGTAGTTTAACATAAATTGATTAATCGATGAAACATAATTGTTTCAGCTCAAGATCTGACATCACACCGTCTACATCTTAAGTATGGAGGACACAGTACTGCTTTTTTAACACAGTGTTGAAAAGATTTAACTAGATATAACTTTTTAAAGAGAGCAGCGTGATAAAAGGGGTGAAAGAGGAATAGAGAATGTCAAGAAGGAACCAACTCTCTGTCAAAGAGGTCCTTGATACGGTCCCATCCTGTGTCTGGGAATTCTGGTTTGCCCAAGTTGCTGGGAGAGGGGATGGGTGCAGGAGCAGGACTGGTAGAGGAGAAGAAGGAGGAGGAGGAGGAAGGCATCTGTGCTGGCTGGGCAGCAGCCACATCAGCTGCGTGGACCCTGGGGAGCAGGAAGCAGAAGGAAGGAGGCCTGGCGCTCTGGATGAGGCCCTGCAGTAGACCGGTGCTCAGCGCAGCCCGAGGGGCAGAATCTGCCTGCCGTCTCTGCAGGGCGAAGCCCGTTCTGGGCTGCTCTGGATGCATCACGCTTCAGCTGGCATTAGGCTGCAGCAGAGAGGCACAAACACATGGCCATGAGTTGGAATGTTGCACTCACTGCCTCGACTTATGCTCCAGCCTCAAAATAAATAGCCTTAAGGCAAATGAAATCCGGGCAGGGCTACACAGGCTCCAGCTCAGCAGATGTTAAATGGTGCAGTCCTATCAAAACACACTGGGCACACAAGCAGACTTTCAGGGAAAAGATTTCTGTCTTGACTTCAAAATGTATCACTGAGCTTTCAATGCACTGCTGGGACCCTCGGGTCTTCTGAGAAGGGTGTGTTGGCTGGTCCAGGGTTAATGCAAAAATACAAAAAGGTCAGTGTGTCTTTACGTATTTGTCTCCAGGACAATACAGATGCCACCCAATGAAATAATCTTATGAGATCAGTCTTCTGTTTTCAAGAACTTACTAAAGAGCAACAATTTTCAAGCATTTTTTGAGAAGGAAAAGTGAGAGGGAAATGTTTTGTTCCATATCATCTATATTTAATTAAACACCTTCTGTTGAATGCTCTTATTTGTTGTTTCATAATGTGAGGATCACAAACATTGCTGCTGACAGCTTTTTACAACATCTTTTGGGGCATTTGTCAATACCAGTGTTAACTTAAAAATACATCTCTAATTGACAGCATATTGAAAAGATCAATAAATAATGATAATAAAGTCACCTGCGGTCAGGTAATTGTTTCGAAAGGCGTCCTGCAAAGCGTCAGTTCACTGACTGACTTCTCCTCAATCAGCTTGATGTCGCACAGCTGTGTCAGGTCACACTGACTTTCCACTGCTGTGTTAGCTAACGTTTGTCTAAAACCTCCCCACTTTTCTTTCTCTGTGACAGAAATACCGCACTACTTTACATTATAACTGGTCGTGCAACGTAAAATGATGGTTTAAATGTCAGCCTTCTGTTTACATCCACTGGTCATCAAGGAAAAATGTATATAACAACATCTGTCCGATAATGGGAGCCTAACACTTAGCATGCTATCATTAGCCTCTGTAAGGAAAAAGCAGCTTACCAGCAAGCGGCGCAGATTTCCTCAACAATGAACGGCTCATTTTATGAAGTACCACACCGCTAGTTAATGCACTTTATATTCATTATTACCTTCTGCTGTTTTTCTCAACTTGACTTTCCAATAGCCTACTGTTCCCGACCTTTGACCTCTGCCAGTGCAAACAGCTACACAAATCAAATGTGACAACAGCGCCGCCCGTCGGTGGAGGACTGAGCATCATGCTGCCTGTGCACTGACTGAATAACAAAGAGCACATTGTAAGATAGAAATTAAACATTATATTGAAGTTTTATTTGGTTAAATAATAAAGCAATCATAACAGTTAAAATATGTAAAGATTTTTTTTGAAAATGTAATGCCTTTGTTCTTTGTTTATAATTGTGTCTTGTTCTGTTTTGTTATTTTATTTACTTATGTTTTATGTTCTAAACATATTTGTAACGGGTTAATTCAAGATCCGGTAAAGAGGAAAAAAATAAAATAACAAAAAGCATTACTGAATACACATTGTTTGCACAACATACTATACTCAGCGTAGGGGAGTAACTACTTATATGTAATTAAGTTGTGTAATTTAATTAAAAAATAAATATAACTGTATTCCATTACATTTACTAGGAAAGAATGTGTAATTAAATTACAGTAGAGAATGTTTACATTAGACTGGGGGTTACATTTGAATACTTTCTGTAAAAAGCTAGGCTATATGTTGAATAATATTCATTGTGTTGCTTTGCATATTTTTTATGGGAATGTCTTCTTTTTCAATTTCCAGCCTCAGCTGTTTAGTAAAGTTTGATGCTGTTCTGATTGGTTCTCTCGTTTTAATTTGCACTGCCACCCGTCCCTACCAGTTAAATTGCTTGAAGCTGTCTTTTGAAAATGATTAACAGTTTAAAACTTTCATTAGAAATTTAAAAAAGTAATCAAAAAGTAATTAAATGTAATAAGTTACATTGCTATGATAAAGTAATTTAAATAGTTACATTCTGATTTAATTTCAAACGGGTAACTTGTAATTTGGTAACCTCTTACATTTCCAAAGTAACCTTCCCAGCACTGCCTCGTTTACAAACAATACGTGCAGATCATTTCTACCCATGATCATGCAGATCATTTCTCTTATTGCAGATGTTTACAAAACCAAACACAAAGTCAAGAACCAGACTGTTTATTGGCGACAACCTGAACATCACACTTTGAACAGGCACATGATCACAGCGTTTTGGTCAAATCAACATACTAATGGACCATCTTCACCTGCTTGTTCATCGTACAATGTGAATACTACAACATATTCAACATTATCCCGTATCAACGCTACATCACCTCTTAACACCAAGACAAATTCTTCTTTAAAAAAGGTAAAAACTACTAAAGACGAGTGTTTCTTGTAAACTCCACACATCAAAGTAAATCTAATTACTCAAAAGTCGTTATTGCTTACTGTTGGCACTTAGTGTGGAATGAATAATGTTCACTCAATAATTATTGTGCTTTCATGTAATTAAACTTATGGCAGAACTCGTATAAATGAAGACTAAGACAACACTGTCACAATAAACAAGTAAATCAAACAATATCTGCATGTTGTTGTGATGAAACTTGGTAAATGTCTACATGAGTTCCTTCACTAGTCCAGTAGAGGGCAGTGAAGCAAAGCTGATGTCCTGTGTAAGCTTGAGTTCAGCTTCACTGTCCATGGCACAATAAAACAAACTAACACAAAACTGCTACCAGCCTATAATAATCTGTATTAGTGATGCACTGAGGGCACTTTTAACATTTACTATATACTAAGCAGCTATCACTTTTGGCCATTACTTTTATGTATATTAATAGGTAGGTATGGACACGAACAATTAGATCAAGGTTCATGTGTAGCATATTTTCCATATTTTTCTCCAAACAAAAAGGCCTCTAAAGAAATTTCAAGTAAGCATTGCATGTATTACAACTCTGTAGTTCTCAGGAAATCCTTCCAACGCAACAGTACGGCATCCGTAACTAGTATTATTATTGGTACATCATTTGTGTATATTTAAGCAGCTGTCAAAAGTCAACATCACACTTTACTGTGAAGTTAACGTTAAAATACAAATGCATGTAAAAAAAAAAAAAAAGTCCATGTTTAATTTTTCAGCAGCTTTTTTGCAAGTGGTCCAGATGTGACGTTGCAAGACCTGATTACATCACATGACATCACCAGGGTCTAAAAACACAGCTCACGTAGATGTTACTTGGCTGGTGACAGACAGCAGCCATGAAAAGGGGGAGAATTTTAAGAAGCAAATAAACTAATTGAACCAGAAAGTGATCAATGACTCCAAATTGGCATATATGCCCCCTTAGTGACAGCTGAAGGTTTGGCAGCATCCACAGTCAAGATACCAAACTACATCTATGACTGTGTAATACTAAGCTATGTGCCTAGTTACTAACTCCTGTAACCGCGCTCCACTTTAAGACTTAAACTCAATAGACGTAATGTGAAAAGTATCTGGACAAAGTTTTGGACTTTAGATTAGAAAAACGAACGGTGGCGTGACTTTGACAAACGGCAACATCGATATGTAACATTGCTTGTTGTGAGGAAATCATATGTTGCAGTTTAGTGATTACATTCATTACGTAGCGTTTCCCTTTACTACCGATGTCCTGGTCCTGCAGAGTGTCGCTCCTAAAGCTCTGTCTTGCTGGGTCTATGGACAATCTGGTTGTAGTTCTCCCTTCTTTTGGGTTTGTAGGTGAGGAGACTGCTAAACTCGGTGAGCAATCTCTCCCAGTAGCAGGAAATATCTTGCATCCGCAGGTGGTCGAGGATGAAATCCTTACCCCTGTGGGGACGGGCGGAAACAGAAAGTCAGACTGACAACATAAATGTGTAACTTCAAGTACAAGGCTGCTACAGTTCATTTAAAATGAAATCATAAAATATGATCCGTTACCTTGTGGCGATCTCCTGTGCAACGGCATCATTCTCTTTGACAAACTGTAGTAGTTCCCTGAGGAGACAGAACATGTCAAGGCATACATGCAAAGGAGATTTTAGACCAAGGCATATTAGAATTTACACACTGAAAACATTCACACACCTGAATGAAAAGTGCCTTCAGTATAGATTCCAGTCATTCAAGTACTGACCTGCACATTCAGCACACGGGCGTGTGACTTCAAACATGAAACTTCTCAGGTTTCTGCTACTGTAACACCTTCACAGTGTACTTGTGTGATGCTGACATACATTCACAAGACTATAAAAGTATGACTTTTCTTTGTAAATAAATGAGGGTAGATTTTATCCTTGTTTTGTTTGTATTTGTTCTTCTAAACAGCCAGTTGTCGCTCGTAAACTACAGGAACTTCCAACAGTAAGGGAGGATTTTTAGAATCTAAACAGTCTAATTGAATTTCTCAGTATTTACTAAAACTGCACCGAGGTTTTGTGGCTGTAAAATCGACCCAAACTGGCATGTTTGGTCTTGTAATATGTATTTTAAGGAGTTCCTTTATAGAGTTACAAAACACGGGGGCTCCGCCTGATTCATCACTGCTGACTCACCACTGTGACAGTGGAAACTGTGTCTGAAATGAAATGACTAACAAAAGCAGGTGTAAAATGATTTTACACCTGCTTTTGTTGCACAGTTTGCACAGAGTCAGCAACAGCCTGTTACTTTCCACCATGACCTTCCCCCTGCCTGAATATGTTTTGTATTTTTCCTGACTTTAATGGCTCACAGCAGCTCCAGATTGAAGCAGCCAGTGATACTTTCAGTAGTCAGTTAGTTGATTTTTATTAATTCATAGCAATAAGCTAGCAATATTAGTTTAAAAGTTCTACCAAAGACATCCAACAGTGATTTCATAACATATTCAATCACTGATCTCTTTGTTGAGCTGATAATATCAGGCTTTTTAACTCTTTTTTTCCTCACATACAGCCTTCTTTCTGTGGAATGAATACACGTCCCGAAGGTATTTTCTCTTCAGCTCCAGTTTCAGCAGCAAAATTGAGCATTTGTGAAAACAGTGCAACTTCAGATGATATTTAGGGGCTTTTATGCAAATGAGATGAACTTTGACTAAGCTCATTTATACGTAGGTCTAGTACAAAAGATTGCGAAATGTTCCGCCCCTGATGGTAATTTGCAACAGGCTTAGTAAATACAGTTATACAGTTCTTGATACGCTAAGCCAAATTATAAGCATATCTTTAATGCTTTGTTAAAAACAACATATGGCCTCTCTCAAAAAAAAAAAAAAGAGATTTAATTTAGTTTTTTAACATCTAATATGAATTCATTTAGTGATGAATGACGTAGACGAGGACATAAAACAACCCGACATCAGATCTGAGGCTGTGATCAACAATGTCAAAGCTGTGAGTGGTCAACACAACCAAACTGACACCTTAAAAGGATAATTTCTGTATTTTTTTAACCTGGGCCGAAATCACTAGTAGCTACAAAAAGTTTCTGAATCTGTGCAGTAGATGGCTTCAGCCAGCAAACCAACGTATTCCTTTGGGGGCAATTGCACCCGTAAAAATTATAACCACAAAAAGTGCTTATTTTTGCCAGCAACAAACTCAGAGTGTTGTCCACGTGTGTGGCATTATTGAAAGGATCCCTACGAGTGACTCCAGGTGACACCTTTTGTTTTAAACAAGAAACATCACTCCAACAAAACAAACTCCTCTCTCCAACTCTGACTCACGTTTTCGGCGTTGTCTTCCAGCAACAACATTAAAATATGTGAAAATAGGGCCCAGGTTTAAAAATACAGTAAACCTCACAAAATTAGTGACACTTAGAAACATGTACACCAGGGATATAACACCAGCTGTGGTACCTGACATCAGACAGATCCTGCTTGACTGGGATATAGTGGACCCAGGGCTTGAGCTCAGGGTAAAAAAACTCCTGCCATTCATCCCCCACATGAAACACCAGGGATCCACAGAGGAAGAGATGTTTGAAACGGAAGCTGGCTGCCACGCCTCGGAAGTTGAATAAATATCTGAAATGACAAGTGGTAGGGAGGGACTGGTCAAATGTGTGTCACCAGTCTGATGGGACAGTTTAACAAACTTAACTGATACGTGATGTAAATTACTACACCAAACAATCAAATGAGCATTCAGTAAAGCTGTTGCCGTCTAACAAGAGTGCATCTTAAAAGTCACATTTTGTCCTTCATCCAAAATCCAGCTTACTTGTATTTGCAGTGATCGACCAGTGGGATTTCCTTGGCTGGGGGTCTCCCTAGTGTGTCCTAAAACAGAACAAAAAAAACATGGCTTTTTAAAATACAGATTGACTTTCAGATTGTTTCCCCCCGTTAACATAAAAGAAAAATCTAAATTAAAAAGTCAATCTAGTGTGTTGTCCTGAGACTTTAAACTGCAACTCATCATAACACAAGAAATGGTGAAATAAAGGCACAGAATTACTATAATATCTAATAAAGGGGCCTTATAATCATTCTGAATGTGTTTGAGTCTGGTGTGGTTTCAGTATGACTGACCCTCTCAGACTTCCAGGCCTGGTTTTTTGTGTACTCTGCGTCCACCAGCTCTGCAGCTTCTCTGGACAGAAGAATCAGAGGGTCGCGCTCCGGACTGGTTCTATCAGCAAAACAGGCACAAGAATGAGAAAAGGCAGCTCAGAAACTAAACACAGAGGGAATTTGGGGCTTTCAGGTAGAGACAGATTGATAGTGGCTGGCTGACAGGGCTAATAAATAGTCCCTTTTGTAATAAGTCTGAACTTTGCAGCCAACTATGGTAAGAGGATAGTCGAGTAAAGAAGTACTACCCAGGAAAACTACATCTGACATGAAAACATTTGGACTGTCGTATAATGTCACGTAATCACACAAACTAATAAATTCACAGGACTGACCTGGATCCTCTGAAGAATCCTCTGGACTCTTTCTTCTTCCATGGCCACTGTGCTGCAGACCTGCCACAACACAGTGTATGTATAAGGTGCACTGAAACTATACACCTCATAAGCTATGGCTGCAAATTATTATTTTATTATTGTGATTATACCACAGATATTATTATATATATATATATATATATTTATTTTTTATTATTATTATCATCATCATCATCATCATTATAGTATTCCATTAAGTATTCCATTAATCAATTTCATATTTTGCAAATACTCAATTCATGATTTATGTCATTACATAAATATTAATTTAAAAAGTATCGTCTATCAACGATTCATCTGCCCATTATTTTATCCATTAATTGATTTAACCATTTATAAAAACATCACAAAAATGGCCATCACATTTTCCCACAGTCCTTCTAATTGCTTGTTTTGTTTGACCAACAGCCCAAAAAAGATATTCTGATATTTACTATCATCTGTGACAGCACGATGGTGGAATGAGCTACCACACGCCATCAGAGCAGGGGCGTCCCTCTCAAACTCTTCCTCTTATAACTGCTCTAACTCCTAACCTCAAACATGCACGTCCAGTGCTCTTCTTCTTCTATCCCCTACAATGATCTTGTATTGATTACACATTTTTGTTTTGATTGCACTTTTTGTTAACTCTTACTTCCTTCCCTAGGTATTTACTCCATTGTTATGATATGTACTATGAGCTAGTATTTATTGCTGCTCTTACTAGTATGTATTGTCAGTTGTAGATCTGTAGTTGATGCTCTGTTGATGCTTGTATGTTGTTCCTCAAATGTAAGTCGCTTTGGATAAAAGCATCTGCCAAATGAGTAAATGTAATGTATCAGAGAAAACAAAGAAAACCTGCAAAAACTCACATCTGAGAAGATGGAGCATGGAAGGTGTGCATTGTGGGTGTATGTGCTCAAATGCTCTAGTTTGTTTCAACTGATTATTAAATTTACAGGTTTATAATTGCAGTAAAAGTAAATACATGTATACGTAAGGCTGACATTTATTTCAACTATATTTGTTTTGTCATTTCCTTTTTTTCTTAATGTGCTAAATCTTACTTTTCAAGATCATCCCTCATCAGATCCCATCTTCCCAGTCCTGTGGGGTATATGGGCCACACAGCAGGCCCACCTTCCCAAAACGTCCATGCAGGGTACATGATGTCGTGGTAGTCTGCCGTCTATGCAAATGAAACACGTCAAAACCAGTTAATGCATTTAATAAACGTTCACATGCGTTTTTAAGTCTGTGCAACACGAATGCTTAGAGTCTGACCTTACTAAAAGAGAAGACAGGCAGGGTTGGCTGCACCCAGTTGGGGACTTGAGGGTAATCTCTGACATTTACCACCATCTCCAAGTCAGGTAATCTGTCAATCACCTCCAGGATGAAATGCTCCACCCCGCTGCACCTGAAAACAAGAAATGGATTTAGTCAGAGCGAACAAACAGCTGTATGTAAGGACAATCACATCAGGTACTTGTCTCCTCACCTGGCAGGAAACATACAGTTGTGATCTCTGTACAACTTGTGTCCAATGATCTGGTAGTGAGTGCCCACCCCTCTTTGAACAGTCACAGCCATGACATCCTCAGAGATTCCCCCTTTAAAGGGCTGCAAGTCACTTTGCAAGACACTGAGACAGAAATCAAGAGTTAAAAATAAAGTCCACATTATCTAATTAATGCTTTTAAAAAATAAAACCTGCACAGTGATAATGCAACAGCAACCATTTGCCTGATTAGTATGTTAAAAAAAAATGAAGTCTTAAATACAATATTGCAGCATGAAACGGATGGGTTACAATACATGACTGAGAGCAAAGACACATTGGCATCACACCCACTTTAGATGACAGCTGCAGTTGACAGGGTTGCACGGTGTGTACCCTTTAATAGCGCCAGAAATCCTCTCTCTAATCGTCTCCCAACCTTTCCCTGCAAATAATAGCAAACTGTGTCAGAATAATTTACCAATAAGACACAGTCACTGTTAGAAAAGAAAGAGATCAGTATCCCCAAACAAACAAGGAGCTCTAATGTCCTGCGTTTTGACTTCAAGTGACAAGTGCAGCATAAAATATAACGTTACTCTGTGGTGAATAACTCAAATAATGTAAATATCCTTAGCTGTCTGAACAAAGAGTGTCATTTGTTAATGCTAACTAGCTTTAGCAGACTTATTGCCTAAACCACGCCCAGCCTCTATTAATATAACCACCTTAATTAATATTAATCTTATTTTACACTACCCAAATGTGCTAACTTTAAACTGCATTTCATACAAACCTTAAAGTTAGCAAACAGTTAGCTCGTAGGCTAGTAAACGTTAGCTAGCTCGTGAAGTGATGAATGACTCCTCCAACACCAAAAGTTACCTCAAGAAGATGCAGCGAAATAAAAAGGTAGCAAAGACTAACTGCCGCTTTTAAAATGGTTTCATGACTCGCATTTGTTTGAATGTGTATTACCTGATGCAGAAACCAAACACAAATCATAAACTTGCAACAGGATGATTAAAATCCTCCACAGCCAAACGCGCTCCATTTTCTCTCTATCCTCCAGCTTTGTCTGAAGAGGACAAACAAAGCGGCGATCTGTGATCTGTTAGTTCTGACTGAACACAGTCATTACGGTAATGCGCACAACGTAATTCATTTGCAGGTTAGGCTACCGTTAAATTCAAGCCCAAATTGGCATTAAAGAGATAATCCTTACAAAATCTGCCTTTTCATTCACATTCTGTCCTACTAATATATATATATAGGGTGAAGTCAGCTAAAATAGACCACTTTTAGGTAAATGATCTAATAAGATATGCATGAGATCTAATAATATTGTTATAAATTGACATGGGTCTCTTAAATATTTATTTGTTAAAAAATATGTGACAAAGTATAATTGTTTTGTAATTATGAAAGTTTGAGTATCAGCATGTGCCTCAGCTGTTCAGTTAAAATGGGCCAACAACACAGTAATTTTAGCTGAAATCATCTAAATTTTTTGCAGGAAAGTGACAGAATTGTCTTTGGTGTGACAAAGTAACAACATCTTAAATACATTTCATGCAATAAAAAGTTGAACAACTATCTCATTGAAAAATGCATTTAAAAATGAACTGATTGTGTTGTATGGGTGTTTCTGCACATTGCTGTCTTTGTGTTGGTTTTGTGCATAAAGTAAAAACTAAGCCTGTGTGTGGATGTAGCTCGCTGGTTTAGGGAGCCAAAAAAGTTTCTTTATAAATCTGAACTATTTTTATTTGAAAGAGCCTGGCAAAACATCTTTCACAAACATTTAACTTTGTTGGTAAGGTTACTTACAATTGCTTTATCACCCTTATTAGTGATGAGTGAAATTTACTATGTCAAGCTCATTTTTTACATACAGTATGATTTCTCTGATGTACTTCATGCAGGCTGTGCCCTGCCCACTATAGAAATCTCAGACCAATCAAAACTATTTTTTAGTATTTTAGTCTTGTAGCAACAGTTCAAGATGAGTAATTATGATTGGCTGTAAGAGTGTTATAAAGCTCCAACCTTATTTGGTCCATTTTACCTGATTGCCATATTTATATTTTTGTCAATGTAATATTTATATAAATACAAATTCTCTCCCCTTGTAATATGTTTGCATAACACAAATCCAGAGTAATGCACATGTAAATATGCTGATACATTGTTTTACTTTTCTAAAGTTCTATAATTCTACAATTACAATATTTATATATTTTCAAATCTATTTATGTCAACTGTATGTTTATGTCTAGCACATTCCTCGTATGTGTCAAAAACAACCTGGCAATAAAGCTCTTTCTGATTCTGATTCTAAATATTTCAACCTTCAATCATTTCATAGCAGGAGATTTAATTTTTATTATATTTAATTTTTAATTTTGGAATGCATATAGCAAATACCGTATCTTTTTCTTTGATATGGATAACGTCATTGCTGATTAAATGGCTGATAAAATCTCCACAGCTGCTCCGTTCTAATTTCTAAATGGATTTCAAGGGCATGATGACTATCACATGGATGATTGTCCTGCAAATGGATAGTTGAAAGTGAGTTTCTCAGTCTGGGAGAGTAAAGGAGGAAAGAAAGGGACCCTCCTGGGAGATTTGGGGCAGTAAGACTGGGTGACGGAGAGAGGAGGAGACAGAAGACAGGTGGAGAGGGAGAGATGTCTGAGGAGAGCAACAGACTGAAGCAGAGAGAGAGAGGGAAAACAGTGGTGAAATATTTGCTAGAGATGTCAAATCTGTAGATGAATCTTAGCTAATCACATTTGAGTGATATCTATTGCACTCTTCAAGTCGGGCCTTCATTTTTCTTCATCTTTGATGATTCTAAAAACTTCATTCTAGCTCACAAACACCTCCACAACTGTACAATAATGCAGCAAATTTGGCTATCTCTACTATCCAGCATGTGCCTTCGGCTGTTTTTCCTTTGCAGTGCTGAGGAAGGTCTTGAGTTCCCTAATTTTGACGGGAAGGACAGGGTGCTGGACATCAACGAGCGCAACTACAAGAAAGCTCTGAAGAGATACGACCTGCTGTGCCTGTTCTACCATGAACCACTGCCCGCCAACAAGGGCCTGCAGAAGCGGTTCCAGATGACAGAGCTGGTGCTAGAGGTAAGAAAGGGGGTCTACGGGGATGGGGAGAGGGGAGCCGGAGGAGTTAGTAGAGAGAGAGTGGAACTTTCAGACATCTTGAAATGTCTTGTTTTGTCAGACCAACACAATAATTTACAATGAAAAGCAAAGAAAAGCAGAACATCCTCGCATTTTAAAGGCTGGAACAAGATAATGTTCATCGTTTTTAGCCAAGCTAGTGGCTGGCAGTGATGGTCTGTTGGTCCACCAACTTGGTCCAGACAGAAATATAATATTACTAATAATCTTTTTCTTAGGGTACTTTTCAAAACAATGTTGTACATAAACATCAAACAAATAACCAGATACGCGGTAAAAGCAGGAAGAAACTAATAAATAATTAAAATCAACTAAAATCAGGAAAGGCTCTCCTATAAAAGTTTGTCATAAGAAGGGATTTAAAAGATATATTTAAATGCCTTGTTTGGTTCAATTAGCAGTCTACAATCCACAGATCTAGGCTAACATACTATTTGAAAAAAGTTTTACAATTATCAGAAAATTATTATTATTATTATTATTATTATTATTATTAACAGAGAAAAGCAGCAAAGACTCACAGTGGAGAAACTGAAGCCAGAATGGCATAAACAATTTACCAGTTAAAAAAATTGTTATCTATTACTCTTCTGTCCCACAACTCATTAATCGTCAGTCAACAAATTGGCACTTCTCTACATCCCTACATATCCTAAATTTTCCAGTGACACTGCCATGGACTTCTTCAGGTACACGCAACACCTGCATCCTGCCAAGAAGACGTCATTACTGATCAAAGAAGAGAGCCGGAGTTTAGAGATGTATCTGTCATGACACACAGGGCCCTGATATATCTGATCACTTAAAACATAAAAATGTCTCAATAAGCTACAGCTCAAATCCCCCTGGGTTAGACTCGCAGCCTCACTGCTGTGCTCATTTGACTCTAACCTGTCATAACATGTCATTGCATAGTCAGTGATCCCCTCTGATTGAAAAAGCAGACACTGAATGCCTCATTCTCCCTCTGTCTCCTTGATGTGTACACTGTCTCCTTAACCGTCAATTGAAGTGAAGCAGGACTCATAGCTGTCACTTTATCACAGTTTGACGGACAGAGTCAGTGTATTACCTGCACACTCTCTTAACTGGCGAGCAGTGATTTTAATCCCATCATGTGATCTCCCCTGTGGTTCATATGTATCCAGGGATTGTTTCTAGGTCATTCTGTTAATTTTAGCTTGTTCCCAAAACTCTTCGCTATCTGGCTGTGAACTAGAAATAAGTGGATGTACTCGCTTGGCATCCCTTCCCTTCTTATTTATGAGCTAAGCTTATGAGAAAAAGGGGCCCGTGTTTTTCACACCTTGAATTTGTTCTTACAAAGCCACCTTTTCAGTTATCACTTCTGCATTCCTGTCATGTTTCATGCTCTGTTTGAAACAGAACCCAAGTCTCTCCTCTTCAGTGGTATTTCTAAATCTGTTTTCCTTCTTGAAGCAAGGAAAGGCAAGCAGTCTCACATCTTCCCTCTAACAAGAAAACTCCACAGGGGGCTCTCAGCAAACACACACACTTTAATAATGAAAAGATGTATTGACGAGGACAGCAGCAGCTGTGGATGCCAGCTCAAATACATAGAAGTGCCAAGCTAAATGCATAGTGCAGAGGGGAGGATGTTGGTAGAAAGTATTTTGATCCCAGGCTGATCTGTGGAGTCTATTTAAAAGCTGAACAAGGTGATTTCAGTCAGTCTTTTTCAAGGATAAAAATGATTTACTGGAAATGTTATCTTTCTACTATGAGCCCCTCGTTTCATAAGTTCTTAAGTTTTGAAAAGTCTGAAAAGCTTTTTTTTTGTGTAGCAGAAGTTTCACCATCTTTCCTATCCTATCATTTCGCACCAGGTCCCAGGTTGGAAACCACTGCCCAAAGAAGGTCTAAACGCCACACTCCGCACTGTGAGGAATACAATTCTGGTGGAAGTAAAAAATAACGTTATGTAGCCTAATTGAAATAAAATATTTCACATACTACAGCATATGTATAATATATTCAGCAGAAAAATACAATTTCAAGAAAATAAAGCAAAATTGGCATTTAGAAAACATGTGTAATTTATGTGTATTTGTCAGGAAATTACCTTGATGTCCTACATTGTGGCTATACATCCCTGGTCATAATTAGTATATCTGAATAAATTGTATATCATAATTAATTTAGCCATCATAAATCAATATGAAAAGGAAGGTAATTTATTCATATAGCAGATTCCATATATTTCAATTGAATATTACTTTATTTAAAAAGCGCCAATTCATAACAGAAGTACTCATGGTACTTTATACATAGAGCAGGTTTAGACTGTACTCTATGTAGTGTTGTAATGGTTCAAACTGCTTTACTAATGGCATGAAATAAAACATGATAACACTATGAGCCTACAGCTAGAGGCTCTGTGAGGCTATAGCTACATATGCTAACATGCAAATGTTAAGCAGATGTGATGTTTACCACATTAGTTTAGCATGTTAGCATGCTAACATTTGATCAATAAATAGATGAATATATATACAGAAATACAGTAAAAAAAAAAAAAAGGTGTTAAGATATGTCTCTCTGACTATATCTGTGGAAATGAGAGTAGAGTGTATATTGTTAGCACTAAATTAGCACTAAACACAAAGCACTGCCTTAGGCTCATTGGTCAAGTTTTACGTGTAGGTACTGGCGTTAGATGAAAAGTCCGAGATTCACCAAAGTGATCCTAGAGGGGGACTTGAATGTTTGTACTAAATGGCATGGCAATCCATGTAATAGTTGTTGAAATATTTCAGCCCGGAGCAAAGTGGTGGATCAACCAACAGGCCGACATCGCCATAGAGCACGGCTAAAACAACCCTCACAAAGTCCCTGTTTTTTAGATGATAAACTTATTCAATATGGCTGCTAAAACTAAGATCTAAGACATCACCTACATTTCTGGCCTGACTCACAGTTTTTACAGATAAAGAGTTAAGGTGTGAAATGATGTTCTGTCTGAAATTTGTCTGTGTGAACATCCAGCTCACAGCTCAGGTCCTGGAGAACAAAGACATCGGGTTTGGGATGGTAGACTCCCAGAAGGATGTCAAAGTAGCCAAAAAACTGGGTATGACTCCATAACATGAGCCCATATTATCAGTAGCATTATTGAGCATGCTGAATGTCTAAATTCAGATTTTATCCTAAATCAGTAGCCTATTTTCATCACTCCTGTGCCAATATATATATATACACACTTTTTTGCATGGCATTGCTTTCTCCATATACTCTTTTCCTGTAACGTACTGAAACTGTATGACAACGGTGTCTTTGCTACTTTTATCTGAATGTGAACCCCTCAAATTAGCTTTCTATACTATACTCCTGCTATTTAATTAGGTCTGGAGGAGGTGGGCAGCTTGTATGTCTTCAAGGACGACCGTGTCATTGAGTTTGATGGCGAGCTCTCAGCAGACACACTGGTGGAGTTTCTGTTGGATGTGAGTGGAAAATCTGATTCTGGTACTTTTTAGATGTGTACTCTTGTCAGCTACTGAACTGAGAGTAGAAATCCTCAAGCAATTAACAGCTGCAGCCTCATTAGGATACTTGTAAATCATGTATTTCATAGAAATCCAAGATTCAGCAGTAGCTTTCATGTCATTTTGCCCTGGGGGTATTTCTTATTAAAGTGATAATCTATGACGTTTTCACATGAATTCTTTTAAAGGAATAGGTTGCAAAGTAGGATGGTGGTAGTACGACAGAAGTGTTTTTGTCCATTTCTAGTTTATATATATTTTCTTTAAACAGTGTCCTCACTGTGACGTAACACAGAAACACAGGAATGAGCACATACATTTGAATCATTTCTACTTTGTTTCTGATAAATCAGGTTTTGTCCGTCATTCTGGCATTTTGACTCACAATACCACAGTACCCATGAGCCTCAGCTGCATTTGCTATGGAGAAGAAGCCAGTTAGAGGCATGAATCAGAGCTGCAGAATTCAAAATGTTTCATTAATGCAGGTCTCGTTTTTATCATAACAATAAATCTGAATTGAACTGAACAAATGAATTGTGGAGAATCTACGATGACAAAAATTAACATTTATATTTGTATTGCACAATCTAAGCAGCTTAGAACTCGCTCAAGCAGGTGACCTGACAGGCTTTACGAGGCTTTAAAGATCTTCTATCAAAAGTAGACCAGGCGTCTAATGGAACCTGTGTTTATTTGCATGTAGCCACACCAGGCCAATAAAAGGGACAGTTGTCTAATTGGGACTAGGCTTTTAATATAAGTACCTAAGGCTATAGAAGCCGATAAGCTTAGTTTAGCAAAAAGAGTAGATGCAAGGGGAAAATGCCCGGCTCTGTTTGAAAAAGAAATCCACCAACCAAGTTTAAATGTACTTTCTTCAACTGTGCTGCTTTGTTCATTTCTTCTCATAATTCATACAAGTCAAAGATTCTCTGCACTGAAACTAAACAAAAGCTCATGGCTAAGAAATAATCTGGCACATGACTCCCTGTAAACCACACTTTGGTTTTTGTACAGATTAAATAAACGATTTGACGTGTTAATTAACTTAGTGAGCTTTAGAAGCTCTGGTAGGCAGGCTATGTTAGCGTCGGACAGAGCAAAGCTAGTATGTCACCCAGTGCTTCCAGTCTGTATGCTAAACCAAGCTAACTGGCTGCTAGCTGTAGCTTCATATTTAACAGATACATGACAGTGGTACTGATCTTCTCATTTAACTTTCAGCAAGAAAGCTGATTTTCAAAAAAGTTGAACTATCTTTTGCCGTTTTGCAGCGTTTGTTGAAATGTGAAAATCCCCCACTTGTATTATACCTCCCTCTAGGTGCTGGAGGACCCAGTGGAAATGATCAATAATGCCATGGAGCTGCGAGCGTTCGAGAGGATGGAGGAAGACATACGCCTCATTGGCTACTTCAAAGGAGAAGATTCATGTTAGTTTACCACCAAACTCATGTGCCATATAGTGTCTATGTGACCAAGTGAAGTGTTTTAATGCATTTGTGCTTTCATTAACAAAGACAAGAAGCATGTGATGGGTTCAAAAATACATCCACAGGGTTTCTCTTTCCCCTAAAGTTGCCATATCGCTTTCCCCAGATGCAAATGGGATCTAGATGCTAATGGAGCGACATCATCATGTAGCCTAACTAACTGCTAAAGGGAAACCTGATTCCAGACTGTGACACTCTCGCTCGGTCTCCAGAGAGCCTTTAAATAGCTTCTAGCTCTCTGTCTAATAGGTCAAACTGCAATTATAGTTCCTCTCACAAAAAAAAGGGAGAAAAAGTGAGACAGGGAAAATGCTATCTGGTCTGATATGACAGTGGCATGAAGTTTCATTATGGAGCCTATTTCTATCCAGAGATAGGTTGGTCCTTGGTTGTGACCTTGTTGGGAGCCGAGCCAGGGGCGCGTTACAAGCGTATAAAACTGTATTAAGGGAGACTTTGTTACTTGGGTGAAGACAGTACAATCATGATGGGAAATTGAATGAAGCGAGTGGTGTTCACTGCTTGCCTTCCCGATCACACATACTGTAGATTTGGCTGGGAATGTGAGCAGAATGTGAATGATGAAGATCAACACTTAAATCTGTTTTACTTAGTCCTACTTACTTAGGTTTCTGTCATTCTCTCTTGAGTTCCTCATCAGTCTCTCTCTCTGTCTCCCTTTTTTCTTAGACTACAAAGCTTTTCAGGAGGCCTCAGAGCGATTTCAACCTTACATCAAGTTCTTTGCTACATTTGATAAATCTGTAAGTCTTGATGTACAAAATTAAATCTTAATCTGCATTACTATCTAAGGAATCAAATGATCATATATTGCTTAAAAACCCACTTTTGATTCCTCACACATACACGTGGCTTGTTAATACACTCTTTAAAGGTAGAAAAATCCACTATTCTCTTTCTTGCTGAGCATTAGATGCGAAGATCTATGAAGCTATTGCTAGCTGCTGGTTAGTTTAGCTTAGCATACAGACTGGAAACTGGGAAATAGTTAGTATGGCTCTGTCTAAATGCTACAAAATCCACCTAGCACCTCCAAAGCTGTTAGATCATCACGTTTTCTCTTATTTATTTCCCCAAGTGTAAAAACATCAGGTTGTGTTTTAATGAGGGGTTGTACCAGACTTGTTAATTAGCGAGCTTTAGAGGTGCTAGTAGGGTGATTTTGTTACCTTCAGATAATGTCAGGTTATCAGGTTCCCCCCATTTCTAGTCTTTATGCTAAACTAAGCTACTGGTAGTTTCATACATGAGAGTTTCTTTTCTTTTCACTCAGCTAAAGAAAGCAAATAAGCCTGTTTCCCAAGAAAATTTTATCTTTTGAATAGTAACACAATGAAATGATGATCTGGCGGAAAAGGTGTTATTTTCAAGTTCAAGTTTGAACACACTTGGGAGAGGAGTGAAGCATTACACAAAGTTGTAAGAACTTTAGAATCAAAATTATTTTTTCATTGAAACCCTTCAATTTTTCTGTTTACTTAGATTCATCCGCTTATTAGACAAAACCCCATAATTATATCCTCCATCCACTAATCAGAATGAAATCCTGGCATGTTGTATGTTTTAGGTAGCCAAACATCTCTCCCTCAAGATGAACGAGGTGAATTTTTATGAGCCGTTCATGGAGGAGCCGGCCATTCTGCCCGGCAGACCTCTGTCAGAGATGGACATTGTCGAGTTTGTGAACCAACACAGAAGGTTGATTTAATTTTATATGTTTTATAGGTTATTTCAGCGCTATTAAAACATGGGTACACATTTTATGAAAGTGTGCTTTTTACAGGGCTACTCTGAGGAAGCTCCGGGCAGAGAATATGTTTGAAACTTGGGTGAGTAGTTGTTCGGTCTTAACAAAGCTGACCGATTTGGCCCCACAAACTATATTGTATACATTTTCATAGAATTGTTTTAACCTGATTTGAGGAGCCACATCAGGATGATATACAGATATCATACAGTGTATGGTTATATGTTGTATATGTAGAATTAACTTAACCTATGTAGTGAATCAAACCTATGCAGAATAATATAAAAATGGATTTAAGTTGGATTGTAAACCAGTCTTTGTTGTAAACTTTTTTAAATTTCCAGGAGGACGACATGGATGGAATACATATCGTTGCGTTTGCTGAGGAGGAAGATCCAGGTGTGTGCCTTTTCTCTTTTGGTTTCACAGTTGTTTCCCTTCTTATTTGCTCTTATTTGAAGGTAAGCCAACTAAAGCTGAAGGTTCTTCTGTTGTCCCCAGATGGCTATGAATTCCTGGAGATCCTCAAAGACGTGGCCAGAGACAACACCAACAACCCAGAGCTCAGCATCGTCTGGATCGACCCTGATGATTTCCCTCTGGTTCTGCCTCATCATTAGCTTACCATTTCTAACTCTAAATATTTCTCTAAATACGTTTGAGAAACAATATTTACACAAACTAGTAACAACAACAACCATATTCCTGTCAAATGTAGGTCACTGATCTGTCTATGTTAACCTGGCTTGTCTTGCCCCTGCAGCTGACCACTTACTGGGAAATAACCTTCAAGTTGGACCTGTTTAGACCTCAGATTGGTGTGGTAAACGTCACAGATGTAAGTAATGGTTACAATTCTAGACTGCATCAAAGTGAAGTGTTAACCCTTACCTTAACTTTCTTTGTGTTCTAGGCGGACAGCGTGTGGCTGGACATGTCCAACGACGAGGACCTGCCCACTGCAGAGGACCTTGAGGACTGGATAGAGGACGTCCTGTCAGGGAGGGTGAACACGGAGGACGATGACGAGTCTGCTGATGACCGGGACAACCCTGACAGCTACGTCACAGAGGACAGCTATGAAAGTCAGGACCAAGATGAGGAAGATGACAGCGATGACTAACCTGAACAAACCAAAACAATGAGCTGGAAGATGCTAAAACACATGAGGGGAACTGTAGAGTCTGATTTTGAGTTTTTCGTGACCGATCAATCTATAACATTACAAATATGTTGATAGAAAAATTAATAGATGATAATTCTGTGTGTATATATATGTGAAACTAAATGACAATATTTATGTTCTTCTAGTGCTTGAATTGTTTTCTTGTGATTAATGTATATTAAATGTTAATAGATTAAACCTGAATTAAAAGAGCAGCACAGAAAGGTAAATAAAGCACTTTTGTGGAGAAAGTTTTCATGATGTAAAACAGTGTTAATAAAAGTAAATGACTACATGTGAATCACCTGTGCTGTCTTTATGGTGTGAGAACACACACTACTCTCCCTCATAAGAAGGTCCAGACTGATGCTTAAGACAGCAGACTGGCACATTTTCTCCTTCAGTCAATGAGCTTTTTCACCTTGAATTATTCAAACATCAGTGAATAATTCAGCATCATTCTGCCTCCTAATGGGAGAAGGGACCTGGACAGTGGGGCTGGAGGAAGTCTGGGGTGCGGGAGTTGGGGTGAAACAGACTAAAAGGCTGCCCTCCGGGGCCCAACATCCTGCATATGGAGCAGACACACTCCTGCTGAACCCACACCGCTGGACATGAATTAATAATACAGAGCCAAGCAAGAACTATTATTCCCCTGGAGGTGGGTATGATGCAGTGTGTAAACAGGATGTTTGTATCATGGTGTGGGATTTACACATAAACCATGCCATAGCTGACAGATGAAAACGATCAGCTGTGTGTGTGTGTGTTTGTGTGTGCGTGTGTGTGCGCATTTAAACGTGACCCGAAGCAAGAAGAAGATGTCGCACACTCTCCTGAGGAATAAGGAGCTGATGGTGTCATGGTGCAAGTGTTGTGATGTTCTCAAGGGCCCTCAGGTTACATAATCCTGTGAATGTCAGGTGTGATGGTGTTTTACATGAACGTTGAGTAAAACGAGGGCAAGAGGACTGATTCTCCATGTCACACATACACACACACCTCCTTACTCCCAAGAGAGGAAGGATGACGAGCAACATATAGTGGGTGTGAGGGTCTAACAGATTCAATATAAAACAGCAAAGAACAAAGAAAAGACAGGAGTAAGGTGTATTAAGTTGTAGATTTCTGTTCAAAACTGAAGCCACTAGAAGATAGAAGGATTTTCTCTCATGCCTCGATCCAAACATAACCAAGTCATTACCAAACAAATAGAGAGGGAGGGATGAAGGGAAGAAAAACTTTCCATTTAGATGCAAATGCTCCTCATTTTCCTCTCTATCCATCCCTCTCCTTGTCCCGGTCCTGCACAGAGCAGGCGGGTATGGGAGGGGAATTAAGCCGAGGACAGATGAGTTCCGACAGGCGGCCTCGCGCCCTGGGCTCACGGAAGGATGAGGTTGTTTGTTTTCAGCACCGGACACTGACACTGACATTCATTTACCCACAAGGCCCGGCTGCACCACTGACAGGCTGATGGCAAGCCAATTACCATTGAGCTCCATGACAACAAAAAGCCACCAAAATAAGGCCCCAAAAAGCTGGAATTTTGCTCCGGCACGTCACACGGCCTGATGCCTAATGGGCAGGGACAGAGGAGAGTGTTAGCAAGCCTGCAGCTGGGGCAAGAAACTAGTGCATATGGAAATGCTGAAGAGTAAGTGTGGTGGAATGGGACGAAATTAAAGACACTGCAATAGAGAATTTTAAGGAACAATCCTCTATAAAATGCTTTGCATGCTGAGATTACCACACCTTAGCTACACAGTATGACAGGCGTTTATAGTTTAGTCGCAGGGAAACTGAACAACTCTAAATCATCAATGGTAAACATCATTGATATCTACGGAAGCCGAGAACAGCGGTGGTCATGTAATTTTACTTTTTTGTCGAGGTCACAAGTTCATCATCTCCTTAATCAATAAAAAGTGTAATTTTCTTGTGATAACACGAAAACTAGGTTGTTTTCCAGTTATTTGTGTTCACTGGTGTTCTTGGCTGACACGGCTGTGGACATGAGATAATTTATGAAAATAAGAGCTTGAGTTACTTGGGATGAGTCATTTTCTTTGGGCTGTTCCTTAGTAGTATCAGTATTTGGATTTATTTCATGTTTTATTTAAAGAAGTAATTTGGGATCATTAGGACCTCAATGTAAACCTCTGGTTAACTGTTTTTTTAAAGGGTTTGTGTTCCAATCAGTATTCAAGCAATTACATCTTAAATATGGTGTTAATTAATGGTTAAATTCATTTGTTCATTATACCTTAAACAACTAATTTTCTGCACCTACATTTACAAAATCATGTTATATGTACCCCGTCCATTTTTCAATTCAGGTGCTCATTCAGGTGTTTACCCGAAAGCAATTAATAGAGATTATCACATGGCATGATATTTTTGATGGATTATATGCACAGTTAAAGAGGTTTCAAGGCACTTCAACAGATATACATTTTGGTTAATTTTAAGGCGTTTTGAACCCCTTAAACCATTAATCAATAAAAGTAAATATAAAACCTTAGAATATAATCAATAAAAAATATATAACAGTCCATTATTTGAACCATTATTATACCCTTAACATCATGTTAAAAAAAATAATTTCATTGCATAATTACACAGTGTGTAATAAGGGCTTCTTTCTGAAATGACCATTTTGCCCAGTCAGCAGAGAAACCTCAAACAAAAAGGCACAAAAAAAGCCTCAATAGACCAGAATGCAATGCAGCCATTAAACATACAGACCTCATTTTCACAACTAAGTCTGGTAGCTATTCATATGCCAAACAGCCATCTTTAACTGAAGTTCTGGTATATGTAGGAAATCAAAAAAAGTAGAAAAGCAGTAAATCACAAAACAGGGCCTCAAACTCAATTGTTTTCATATGGTAGGAATATCCAAGGTGACATTTTCATCTGCAGCTGACGTGAGCAGTATAGCGGATTACGTCCTCCACATTCAATAAAGTTCCCACTAAATACCCAATATGTAAATTTGACATCTGGACACAATTTAAACCCGTAGAGCAGATTTGTGCTCAGAAAAACTGTTATAAAACTGGTTCTAATAAAACGGATGAAACAAAAATGACCTTTTGGAGAAGAATCGGGGTCCTTTACTACACAATACAATCCCATACAGCAGTTTTACAAATGTTCATAAAAATGTTTATTTTTTTGTAAATGCTAATGCTGCAAAACTGAAACATGTCTTACGTTGCAATGTCACGTCATCATCATAAAGCTGTCCAACAAAAACCAAACCATGAAAGAAAGAATGTAACCTGGCAGCAGCGTGACGGATGGTGGTGATGTAGAGGACAGGGGCAAAGGCTGGTCATGTGAACTGGAATGGCATACATACATACTTACATACACACATGCTTGTTTACATAAATAGATACAGTGTAAAAACAGGAGGCACAGTCACATTGGGATCATACAAAGTTCATTTGTCAATAGGTACAAAATGTGACCAGGCGTTTAAAAAAAGATATTTGCCGTTAATGCATTACGCAGGAAACAGCAAACATGTTTTTATGAGTGCTTTCCAGGTGGTTTAATAGTGAAAGGTTTACAGTGAAATACTGTTTTTGCTAAAATAACCAGTATCTTTATTCATATGGAAACATGTTGCTGCTGCCCTCAGGCAGACAAACTGAAAATATTAGGTTTACCAGCCAGGGGGCAGTAGAGGACAACCCTGCTCATAGCCATTTTTAGTACAGCATATTTTTCTTCTCGAGCGAGTTATACGGAGCGTAGTGTGATCCTCTTTTTACAACTTTGGTAAATTTACTGGATCAGTTATGACAGGGACAGTAGTAGTAACTGAGCGTTGACAGAATCTAAAAGTTACATTAGCTTAATTTAACTGTATTTCTTTGACTTTACAAGATAAACTGATACATTGGCTGAGAGAAAGAATGAGAAAAATCCCTTCTGCGTCTTCCATTGAAGTGGCAGACCTCAAGGGATTCACTGTGAGCATGTTTGTCAGACAACAGAGGTGAGACAAGGTAGTAAAAGAAAACCAGACGGTCCAGTTGGGAAGGAGGTTCCACCCTGCTGCAGCTCTCACTATTGACTTGATACATCTATTACGTATTCTGGTGATACAAGAAAACCCACTGAGCCCTGAAAGATTAAATCATACTTTAATATTGTGAATTCTCCAATAGTGGCCTTTATTTAGGTTGGTGGCAGAGAAAACCATTTGCTCTGTTGTCTTGATAAATTCAGATTGATGTTTTTTTCCAAAGCACTAAATCTATCTGTACAGCAAGACTCTCTTCAGGTGTGCTACTTTGGCTTTCCCCCTAAACGAAGTTAAGCAGCCATTAATAAATCTCAAAACTTCCTCCAGAATTTTCCAGAACAGGACCTTTGTTGTGTATCATATTTAACCTTCCTCCCCGTGTTTCCTGTCCTCTACACTGTTGACTGTTGATTAAAAGGCAAAAATGAAATGCCAAAATAAAAGTCTTGCAGCTTTCTTTTTAGAGGTAGACTTTTAATATGAAAAACATGAGGAAGTGTTTTTGTTGACGGTAGCTTAACAGAGCATGAAACCATTATTTCTGTTTCTCTAAAAATAGAAACTCAGAGCAGCAGATTGTTGTACTGATGTAATTATTGATGTGGAAATTAACAGTGTATTAAATTTACCAAGGGAGCTGCAGGTAATTCCACCCTCCTTTTTTTCTTTACTAGCGACAAACCTTTATTTGTTAATTCTGGCCGTGCTTATTTGAATACTGGCTTTTATTTGAGAATTTACATATTATTTAGATTTTCTGCTATGTAACAAAGGGGGAATTCTGGTTATGAGTAATCAGTAGTACTTTTTATCTCGTGTCTCTCCTCCTCGCTGCCTTCCCTTTCCATCATGTCAGGCAGACATGAAAGCCCTGAGAAGGTTACTGAACCGATGAGGCAGGGCAAATGTTTTTGGGCATGTATCCACCTTATGATCCGGTTCATTCTGAGTTCACCCCGGTGTTTAACGTAGCGTGTGTGTGTTGTTCCCAACTGGAGTGGAAATATTACAGATTTTGCTTCATTGAGCCTGGAGAAGAGTCGTGCACCAGAAGAGTTCAAAGAGCGCTCAATTTGGATGCTGGAATTAGCACTCAACAAGGTTACTGTACGCCTTAAGCTGGACATGAGGCGGACTGGAGTTTGACATCTCGACTGTCAAGAAAAGCGTTTGTCTGGAGCTCTACGGAGGTCCTGAAGAAGTGATGTGGAGGTTGTGGCGAGAAGAAAACAGTCCGACATCGTTTGTGAGCAGGCCGAGATCATACGTTCCATCCTTTTCAGGCATATTCTTTTAAATGTGCACTGAATGCAAAGTCTGACTGAAGTTTAGTTTCATCTTTTCGTCAAATGCATTTAATTTGGTTTTCGAGGGAAAGAAACCCATTTCTTTGTTTGCTGACGTCCAAAAGTCGTCAAAATACATTGAAATGTTGTAGACGAGACAGCAACACATAAAGGCTATTTGTCATGTGTTGACATCAGGCTTCAATTATCAAAATCCAGAGTCACACCGTGGAAGTCCTTAGTGGTTTATCTCTCTGTCTTCCTGTCCCATGGAAATAAAGGAGTGATTGAGTCTCTCAGGGGATGTCAGAAACATCAAATGGTCCCATCTTGTTTGGCTACAGCATTTCAAACAGAAAAGGAACCAGTGATTGTTTTGACACAAAATTACACATTCGCATGCACACAGACACACACACGCGCGCGCGCGCACAGACACACACACATACACACACACACACATGTTCGAGGCGACTGAGTCAAACTGCCGTGAACAAAATCTGGCCTCAATTTTTTCTTTTGTTTTCATCCAATTTAAACAGAAAATGATCAATATATTTAAACGTGTGTAATTTATATAGATTCATATATAATATATAAAAATTCCAAAAAAGTAAAAACAAAAACTGCAAGCCCAAAATGAAAACACTTGAGAGCAACGAAACAGGGTGAGAAATAAAAAAAAACAAAAACAAACAACAAAAGTGTAGTGTCCTACACGGAGGTTTCAGACTGTAGCCGCAGGACAAACTTGTGTGACTTGGGGTCGATGTATTCCTCCGACATCTGGATGTAAGGGATCTTCTTTGACGTCACCACCAGGCTGAAGTCCACACACTTGAGCACAAAGACTGAGCCGTCTTTCAGTCCGCTGGTGACCGACGCTTCGCTTATCAGCGTCCACTGACGGGCCAGCCAGTGGTCCCGGCTGTACTGCAGGGTGGGACCTTGGGGTCAGGTAGCTCTCCAGGAACGCCTGGAGGGGGGTGAGGGGTGGATTATGTTAGAATTTAGCTCACATAGTAATAATGAAATCAAATCATGTGAAGCTTTTGTTTTGTAATGTTAATGGCAATAAAGTAAAAAAAAAAGTAAATAAATCTACAGCCAAATGAAAACCCCTCAAAAAATATCCTGACTACAAACATGCGTTAGCGTCAGAGGTCTGACCTTGGGCGTCATGTTGTTGGTGATGCAGAAGGCCAGGTGCTGCTGGATGCTCTCCATGCTGTGGCAGTGCTGCTGCTTAGTGGTCCTCAGGTACTTCTGCAGGGCACGAGCCATGGATGGGAAGATGGCTTGTGCTGCCTCTCGTGGATCCATCACGTCCCCTGGCGCCTTCTTCTGCTCCTCTTCCTGCATGCGCTTGATGTGTGTGAACGCCTCCTCGACTGCCACCACCAGTCTGGTAGGAAACAAAGCTTGGGTTAGTGCCTAATGATGGAGCAATCGAGTTTTTACATCACCTTCCAGCTTTTAGCGAGACATTCTTCCTAGTTCATAAGTTAGGGTGGGGCTGGATGGGCCCCACCAAAAATAACAATGTAGCCCAGCCAAGAAACAACCAAGACATTTGAAATACAAAGTCCCATCTGAGGTACACTAAAACCAAAACAATGAGCTGAAAAGATGCTAAAACACTCCATAGAGCTACTGGTTATAGCTGCTTTAAGCAAACTTTTCTGTTTCAAGTAAACACCTGAATTAATCTATTCAGTTTTCTTTGGTATATTAGAACCATATTCTTCATCTTAAAACAGCCTTAGCATAGAGAGAAAGAGTTAGAGTGGTGGATGAAAACCACCTGTGACTGCTACAGTCCACTCCTCCTCGCTCCTCGCAGTGCTGTTAGCGGCAGCCAGAAGGAGAACCCAGCCATGAAAAACACCCTCTACAAAACTTAGACAACCAGTTACAGAGTTTCACTCAGAGCTGTTAGGAGGAAGGACTCCTGACTGGAATATTATGGCACTAAAGATGCAAAGTTTTGTAGGTATTTCCTATTGTTATATGGGGTAATACTTGTCCTAGACTCCTTGAAATATTCCTCCACAGATGCTTGAAACTATTTTAGAGTCACCGCACTGATTACCTTGCTCTGCGTTTGCGAACACGCCTCTCGTGCTCAGCGTCCTCGTAGTACAGCTCGTTGTGGCTGGTGTCTCTGCGGCGGGCAGCTGCTGCAATCATGGCTCTGGACTGGGAGTGGGCAAGTCCGGCTGCTGCATTGTTCCCCGGACCTGTCGTGACAAACCGATAAAACAGGAGTGGTTATGTACGTCTCTCTCTTAATCTTGTAGGTAAAGTGCCACAAATCCTTAGAGACGGAGGTAAAAGAGCAAAGAAATCCTTGGTGATGACATCAAGTGCAATTTGCTTTCAGAGTGGAGGGGTGGATTGATAAGGCACAGAAAGCTCGGCCCATTTCCTTTTATCACCAGCAATATTAAAAACCACAGGAGCTGAGAAGAAGCCACACAAAGTTGTAATTTTTGGTTGTTCTGAGCACTATAATCGTTGTAAAATCTAAACACACTGCTCACCCACATATGGCTATTGATATTCAAACATTCCCTTTACTCTGCCACTTGAAGTGTTCAGGAGGCACAGCGCGTCCAATTAAAGTCGTGTCTCGGGCAACTTCAAAAGTTAGCATTTTTGGATTTAGGCTAGGAGGCTGCTGATGAACCCTGCCCGACGTTAATGCAGGTTAAAAGAGGGCAGAGCTGGTGAATTATTAATGCAAGGCAGGGATCGTGCATGAACAGAATAATTCATGGACGGAGAGGAGGGAGTTTCCAACACACCCTGCTCTTGGTATTACTGCACTTAGATGGGATTTCTGGGTGAGAAATGTTATGCTGAAACCCAGGTGTTGGCTGTCAGACGTAAGTAAACTTAGATTACGTTAGTTACATTACTCTATGTGTCGTGAATCGTGTACTCCACCTTTAATATTACACTCGATTTAGTGCATCAATAAGTAATAACATATTCAAATGACAGTCTTTGCTTATTGTCTTCTATATTTTGTTATGATCTGGCAAATCAGCAAATCAGATATACATGGACCACGTCTATTATGTCACAAAGCAACTATAAAGATACTCAACATGCTACAGTGTCCTTAATCTTTGATCATTCCAGTGTAAATGTCCCAAGTCCCGCCAGTAGACGTGGGATCAGTAGACCAGCTTCTTAACATAATGTGCATAAATGCAAAAAATAATAAATAAATAGTGTAATGTGGAGTAACAAGTAATAGCAAACTATTTCAAAAAGTACAGTTTACTCACAAAAGTTAGTTATAATAATACAATAATGGAGTAAATGTAACTTGGAACCTCTGAATACAATACAGATTGTTATATGTATTCCCTTTTTATGTATGCATTATCAGTGTCACAATCAAATATGTGTTGTGATTTGATTTTAATGTGCCATGTAAATTTCATGCACAATGAAAAACAATTCATTTAGTTATTAAAAACAACACACTAAAGAATTGTCCTTTGTTTGATTTCTATTTAAATCTTCTATATTTTGGAGGATTTCTTTGCAAATACCAACTTTTATCCGCTGGGATTCATTTCCAATTCCCAATTTCTAGAGCTGAGAAAACAAGATTGGGGGCCAAATAGCGTGTCAGGCATCATAAAATCATCTGAACCCATTTGGATGCAGTGTAATTGAGTGTTACGGCCGCTTTGCGCCAAGGGCTTCAACACTCTTTAATCAAGGAAAGATTATTGTCTGTCCCTGAGTTCGACTTATTTATTACAATGTCGGTGCGGCTGCAGAAAGAAGAGGAGTGGGAAGTAAAAGCTCCAGACAAGAAGGAGAGAGAGAGAGAGAGAGAGAGACAGAGAGGTCCCTGAGCAGCTGCTGCAGGATGAAAATGAAGGAGGATGAGACACGAGAGAGAAATGACAAGACCGGCAGCATAATAGCTATTGATTTATCAGCCATCTCTGTGACTGTCTCCCACTAACATTTGAGAGGAGGCAGAAGAAAGGAGGGAGACAAGCAGCAGAAGAGAAGGAAAAATGAAGAGGGAGTCAAGTTAGTACACTTAAATGAAGCTTGAGTACACTTAAGGGAGAGTAATAACTTAATAGAGGGTTTGTGTTACGTTCTGGCAGCTGTTGTAAGGACGACTTTGAACTCTTTCATCAACCTGTGGCATGCAGCGAGCAAAGAACAGTGAGTGGATCCACAGTGTTTTACTCAGTGACATTACTTTGTGTGAAAAGGAGGCTTTCGTTTAGCTTCAAGGACTTCTTAGATGGGATAGAGATTTAAGAATAGCCTTTATAAAGTGAACACCAGCAGTCTGTGAGGGTGCTTTAATTGGTAGTGGAATTGCTTTTACTTACTATCCAAAAGGTAGGCTTTCAGTTTAGCCCGAAAGACTTCTTAAAGGGTTAGCGTTGGTGTAAAGAGACACATAAGAAGAGGAGAAAGTCAACAGCAGTTGCTCAAATATCATTCAAAATGTCCCAGAGTGTGTGTTGAGGCAGATATCCAATAACCACACTTGTATTTTAGCATGTTGTAGCACATTATCTACAAATCACCTATGCTTTATCTGACTGTCGACAATTTTCCAATTATGATACGTTTGCAGATCAATTTCCTTCCTTCGAGGCAGCCATTTGTTTCAGCACATTCCAGTAGAGTATGGAAGTGAACTTGCAGAGACTTGAAATGTGTTTTAGATAGCTAATCTGTCACAGGGAGCAACTCAGAAAAGTTGAATTATTGTTTCGTGCTAATGCAGTTGCTAACAGGTTCCATCTTCTCAAATGTGAATATTTGCCATCCATGATACACTGATATCTCTGGGTTTTAACTGTTGGTCAAGCATTTTGAATATGTGAACTTGGAAAGACCAAACAATGAATCCATTAGTTAAAAAAATTATCAACAGATTAATCAATCAAAAAAATTCTTCTACCCCTAAGAATAAGTGAATATACACTCACCTAAAGGATTATTAGGAACACCTGTTCAATTT
Source organism: Micropterus salmoides (assembly GCF_014851395.1). NCBI lineage: Eukaryota > Metazoa > Chordata > Actinopteri > Centrarchiformes > Centrarchidae > Micropterus > Micropterus salmoides. The sequence goes on from NW_024040040.1 coordinate 9,245,436, forward strand.
CTCATTAATGCAAATATCTAATCAACCAATCACATGGCAGTTGCTTCAATGCATTTAGGGGTGTGGTCCTGGTCAAGACAATCTCCTGAACTCCAAACTGAATGTCAGAATGGGAAAGAAAGGTGATTTAAGCAATTTTGAGCGTGGCATGGTTGTTGGTGCCAGACGGGCCACTCTGAGTATTTCACAATCTGCTCAGTTACTGGGATTTTCACGCACAACCATTTCTAGGGTTTACAAAGAATGGTGTGAAAAGGGAAAAACATCCAGTATGCGGCAGTCCTGTGGGCAAAAATGCCTTGTTGATGCTAGAGGTCAGAGGAGAATGGGCCGACTGATTCAAGCTGATAGAAGAGCAACTTTGACTGAAATAACCACTCGTTACAACCGAGGTATGCGGCAAAGCATTTGTGAAGCCACAACACGCACAACCTTGAGGCGGATGGGCCACAACAGCAGAAGACCCCACCGGGTACCACTCATCTCCACTACAAATAGGAAAAAGAGGCTACAATTTGCAAGAGCTCAACAAAATTGGACAGTTGAAGACTGGAAAAATGTTTTCTGGTCTGATGAGTCTCGATTTCTGTTGAGACATTCAGATGGTAGAGTCAGAATTTGGCGTAAACAGAATGAGAACATGGATCCATCATGCCTTGTTACCACTGTGCAGGCTGGTGGTGGTGGTGTAATGGTGTGGAGGATGTTTTCTTGGCACACTTTAGGCCCCTTAGTGCCAACTGGGCATCGTTTTAAATGCCACGGCCTACCTGAGCATTGTTTCTGACCATGTCCATCCCTTTATGGCCACCATGTACCCATCCTCTGATGGCTACTTCCAACAGGATAATGCACCATGTCACAAAGCTCGAATCATTTCAAATTGGTTTCTTGAACATGACAATGAGTTCACTGTACTAAAATGGCCCCCACAGTCACCAGATCTCAACCCAATAGAGCATCTTTGGGATGTGGTGGAACGGGAGCTTCGTGTCCTGGATGTGCATCCCACAAATCTCCATCAACTGCAAGATGCTATCCTATCAATATGGGCCAACATTTCTAAAGAATGCTTTCAGCACCTTGTTGAATCAATGCCACGTAGAATTAAGGCAGTTCTGAAGGCAAAAGGGGGTCAAACACAGTATTAGTATGGTGTTCCTAATAATCCTTTAGGTGAGTGTAGTTCACTTATAGTTAATGGGGCTAAAACATGCATGACTGCTAATGTTCTAAATAAGCAATGTAAAACATAGAGCTAAAGCATTATACACAAAACAACAATTAGTCAATTAAATGATTAGTCAATGAACAGAAAAAACTATTTCTATAATTGATTGTCACTCAGTCCTATTTCATCTTCTCAAATGTCATTTTCTCTGTCATATGTGACAGTAAACTGAATAGAGGTAGGGATTTTGGACTATTGGTTAGATAAACCAATGACCTTGAGCTCTGGGAAATTATAAGGGACATTTTCACTATTTTATGACATTTCATAGACAATCAGGCTAAATAGAGGAAGCTTAAAATCCAGAGCACAACACAGATAGCCGATAATTAAAATAATTAATTAATGACTTGATTAAATCAAGTAACACTACAATGAACTTTGTGTTACAATGAATATGCAGAGTGAAAATTACAGTGTGGCCCCAGCATGTATTTTGCCCAAAAGACTAGCATTAGGAAGGAAAAGCAGACCTTAGAGACGCCACCGCACCAGAACACACAGAAAACACAGAAAACACCACATGAAGTTCAAAGGCATCCCACTCACCCTCAGCATGAGCTGCTGGGGACTCACCATCCACATTGTAAACCTTGAGGCCGGCCAGGTGCTTGGCAGCGCGGGACTTGGAGGCGGAAAGCAACGCAGGGTTATGGACTGGGAAGTCACAGTAGTAGTGTTCTATGATGGCCAGAGCCGCCCGCTGAATGCTGGAGAGGAGAAGACAGAAGAATTAGCCATGAGAAATATTTTAGTTAAAATCCAGGTAGCTCTACGTCAATGTGAGAGGTTGAGCTCTAAAATGGAGATATAACGTGAGAAACATTAGCCATGGGACGTTTTTCAACTTGTAATACCAAATACCAGGAAATCCCTGCAGTAATTCTACAACCCTTCATGCTGAATACAGAGGAACAGTAAAGAAGCTAGAAGAGGCCAAACAGATTTTATAGGCTTTCTTTGAACGCTTGCTAAGACTGAAAAAATCCTTCGCATATTTCCTGAGGATAGCAAGTATCATCTGCTGAGTGGCAGCAAGGTGGAGTGAAACACTTGTGAAAATGTGAATTCATCAAAAACATGTACAGAATAAGCAACAGAAATGTGTCACAATAAAATCAAACAACTTGCATATCAACTCAAAAACAAAACAATACAATCCAGAAAAAGACGTGTCTCTGTTTCGTCATCATTGTATGCTTTACCCTAGACTCAATCACTGGTACTTGTTCATTTATAAAGCCATTCTGGGTGAACTCCAATCATATATTAGCACATTGATTGCACAGAAATGTGACTGTCGCCATCGTTTGAGATCACAAGATGTGGTCTTGTGGTCTGTTCCAGGTGTACAGACAGAAGTGGGAAAGAAAGCTTTTATTTGCTCTACTCCCCTCACCTGGAACGGCCTTCAAAAACACTTGGAACTAAAAGAATTGATCTCTAAGTCAGATTTTAAAGTTATTATTAGCGTATGTATGAATGAAAGTTAGTTAAACGTGTAAATGTATATCTTCTATGTTTCTTGTGGTTACTGTTGCTGTCTGTAACCTTAAAAGGATTACCTGGTTTAATATGGGTTAAATATATACATTTAATTAATTATTAAATTTATACATTATAAATAAACAAAACAAAAGTGTAGAAATAGAGAGGAGGAAAGATGGAAGGTGATACAGAAGGAGGAAGGGAGATGAGAAACGATACGTAGCCACCTGAGAACTAATAGATCTAACAGTAATACTTAAATAACTACCTTAGTGGGGAACTCCCTTAATGGTGTAACACCACAGTCATACAAAACACATCAACCAGAAGATATTCACAAAAGGATGAATTACAGAAATAATGACAGAAAAAAGACAAGCCATATACAGCCACACAGTGTTTATTTAAAACACTCATCACATGGATGGAGGATTCATTCAGAGCTCCTGACAGCAAATCGGTAATTTCCTTGTTGCTCAATTAATGTGATTTTGTTTCATTAATAGCAGCTCTTCCTCTTCATTTCCAGTTCTAGGAATTATTTCCAAACCAGTTCCAATAACAAAAGAAATCGTGTCAGATGCGGGACACTCGGAGCTGCATTGTGATGGTTGCCATATACAGACTGACATCCAAGACGCAGGAAGTGATGTTGGAGATGACAGGAGAAAGGTGAGGAGCAAGAGGGAGGGGATAAGTAAAAGCAGTCAGAGACCGATGTGTGCTCCTGAGCAGCTGCCATAGCCCAGATGCCGGTCCTTTACACTGAGAGCATGCCAGGTCTTGTCCTTCATAACACAGCATCATTAAGCCAATTGTACACAAATGCTTTCACATGTTATAACGGCATAAATCACTGGTTCTTTTTTTATACACTGCCTCTGTTTTCCTGGAAGTGAGCGACAGTAGAAGTTAAAGCTAGAGAGAGAAGACGTGACACATTCTTCCTCTTGTTCAGTTCAATGTACCCAGGGAGTGTGCTGCTACAGCCTTACAGTAGCTAATGCTAATGTTAGCAAAACTGAGACAGATATTGTGTTTTCCAAATACAGTTAATTTACTTCAATCTACACTGTTACACTGCATTAAAGCATTTACCATTATTATGTTGCTGCCACTTGCGGCTGCAGTTTAGCAAAAGTGAAATAGTTTCACTTTAAAACCGCTCTATAGATGACAGAATTTAAAATATAAAAAATAGCTCTTTGTAGAATAAGGTACAATAAGCGTAAAATAATTTTGACGTCTAAGAGAGCTAAAAGGAGAGTGAATATAGGACTCATCCAGCAGACCCTACAACAACTCCATATGAATGCTCATGTTGCGCTGTGTCTGCTATATATATATAAATAAAGACACTGTTTGCCAACACATTCAATTAAATTAAAACTCACAGACTGGTTTTAAAGCAGTCACATTATACAAATATGGATAGCTGCTGTCCCAAAAGCTCAGTTCCTTTAACCTGCAGGACAGCAGATCCTAACCCACAGCACGACCTTCAATGCTTAACAATGGACTCTTTTTTCTGTGTGTTTGTGTGGATGTATCCATAGGTGTGTGCGCCCTCACTGTGTCCTGAGTCATTCTTCAGACCACGTGGAGAGCTAACTCAATATACACGAAAAACAGCACTTTACTTGCTTGCAGCATGCGCTTCCTATTATCCCCAAGACGGATCGCAGTGTGGCTTCTGACCCACTGATGAAAGCACTGATACTTTCAGACCTCTTGTAGCTTCCAGTCCTTCCTCAGAACTAACCATACATTTAGTAATGCGTCATTTACAACACCACAGGCACATACAAGCCCAACCCGGCATCTAGTCAGTATTAAACCATAACTCATTCTTACTGCTTTGGTATCTGGTCACAAAGTCACATGTACAAGCAGTGACAGTAACATCATGACAAGCTAACAGAGTTACGAGACAGATGTTAAGATTGGTTTACAGACTAAAAATACTTGACTTGTAAAAAAAATATAAAATAAAAGAGGATAGGTGCTGTTTGTTCATGTTGATCAAAAGAATTTCACTGAATCTGAAGAAAAGGAAAAACTGAAAGGAAAAATTCTAAATGCAAGAAAGTAATAGCTCCAAAAAGGCCAAATTGAATCCGTATTTGTACAAGAGTCAACATTTACATATCAGAACGTTCCTCCACAAAGACTATGAAAATCCACCTTAGATAATAATTCATGCCTTCCCGTAAGGTCTTGTTCATACAGTATTACCAATTTTATTTATAATGTTTTCCATGTTTTTTCATGTTTTTCAAGTCATGAAGGTACAATTTTTTCCTTTTGTACATTTATTACAAGCCTACAAAATAGGGCTATACTGAATAGTTCGAAGCTTCATTCATAACGTTGACATTTTGACTCCAAAATTCACAACGTTTCTGATCTAAAAAAAAAATTCTGCTTCAATCCATATTTGTTGGTGTTTAGACTTTAAATAACATTTTCACTGCGGTCACGGTTTACTCTCCCGCACATGTATTACTGGGATGGTCGAACAGCAACTTAACAGCTCAATAAATTACATTTAAATAACATCAATAACAAAAAATCTATTTCGGCTCTGGTAGTTTGTGAAAGGGTTGGTGTCGATCACACTGAACTTCCGCACTAGACTGTTCAGATTTTGGGATTAGCCTGCTGTTTATATGTATTTATGTTGACAAAAAGGAAGAGTTATATTCATTAAAGAAAGTTAATTAGTAAAAAAGTAATTTAATCCAATATATAACTTCATTCAAATTGAGGTTTTTGTCCAATTTTTTTTTAACATTCATCCGATACCTCAAGAGAAGCTTCAAATGTAAAAAAAGAAAAAAAAGAGATTTGGTACCGCCCCATTACAAAGACTACGTGTTCCTTTAGTTTACAGACTAAAAAAAAGGTAACTGGATGTGCCTTGGAAACAAATACAAAGAGAAAGCTTTGTGCTCATGGGGAAATTATGTCAGGGAAATAATAAAGAATTATCAAGATATATAAACGCACATATGACAATTAAATAACAGCATATTCTGTATCCTACAAACAGGTGTTAGTGTCACATACTGTAGTAGGTGAAGAATATGTACAAATTGCTCCCAGGGCCTTTAAATCTGGCAGAAGTAAACCAACTCAGAAGAATTTTAGCAGCAGTGCGTCACAGACCACTGTAGGAAACCATCGATCATCTAGTAAGACCGGAGGCTGCGCTCATTTCCTCCAAAGAGGCAGAAGGGACCATGATAGCAACTCCCCTGGTTAACTCAAGAAACCAGGGCAGCCTTCTTTTGCATTCATTTAGCATTCAGAGTCACTACAGACAGGATCATTGTTTAGTGGCCACTTGTGTAAGTGCTGAGTCAGACTTCCTGACGTTTCCCAACTTAAATCAATTATTAAGCTGAGCAAACATGACACAAAACCATTCAAACCATGCAGCTTGCCTACGCAGCAGCATCTTACATGGAAATAAAGTACAACTGCAAACAACTTTAAACCAATGGCCCTTGAGACCAAAGTCGTTGACCACTGCCTTCTCTAATGTTGCTGCTCCAGGACTGACCAGTCAGGCAATGTAAACTGGGAAGTCCCTTGCTGTGAATGTTTTTAACCCCCACCCCCTCCACAACAACTCTCTCTGGCTGTAAGGAATGCGTTCATATTTAACCAGTCTGGACTGACGAGGGGGCAAAAAAGGCTTCCTCTACCCCTCAGATTGACATCAAAGGCCAGGCAGACAAAGACAAGCCTTCAGGGCCCCAGGGCCCAGGCTGGGTCCCCATTATGATAAGGCAAAAGATGGATGCCAGAAAAACAGGAATTTGAGCAGCAGCAGCAGCCGGCTGTTAATAGAGGAGATACATGAGAGATTGGCTGAGAAAACAACACCCATTCCTGCCTGGGTTCCTCTGTATGATACAGTGCACATGTTTGTGGCTACATGTGCATGAATCTGTCATTTGCATGTATATGGTACAATTACCCATGCGCGCGCACAAACAGACACACAAATGTGCATCTCTGTTTGTGCGTGTCCATGCATGTGTGTCAGGCTGACCAGATGCTGTGCTCCAGTCTGCAGGGAGCACTAATTAGCTGTGTGTTTACAGTCACAGACGGACAACAGAGCGAGGCCAGGCCTGCTGCCGGCGAAGCGGGGATGAATGGCACAGCTTACAAAGGACAACACCCCCAAGGCAGCCAGCTAACACACCAACCGTAACGCACACACACTTGTCTGACCTGTTTCTACCAATGCAAAATCAATATGAAAATCAATTCACTTTTCAGCCTGTTAAAAGCTCAGGTTCTGCATTATAAATGATTTATTTATTACTGCCAACAATATTGTAAGACTAAAATGTGACGTTAGATGACACTACTACTCTTGGTGAACTGAAAATATGGTAAAGCTGCCTTTTGTCACTGTATCTCCAGTTTACAAAATATGGGTTAGGTGTTATTTTTCAAATAAACTCAAGGTTCCTTTATGGGCTGAGAAGTTTTTTCTACTTCCTAAGATAAAATAAACCAATTGGGTTATCTGAAAAATGCATCGCCACAAAGCTGAAAACAGGAGCTATGTCTCTGAGCTCATGGAAAGTTGATGTTTTAGATGATTTTCTTCTGCTCTTGGATGCTGGAAAAGCCTTAAAACATGTTCAGACTCACACTTATTTTCTTCATTTAGTCATTAAGTAGTATGTGAGTGTGTGCTAGATAGGGCTATTCATTCTTTCAATGTAGAGAATTTATGCACAACATATCTGATATTTTTCACACACGTTAATAATTCACATTTGCCATATTACACATAATCTTTATTATTCTTCTATTCTATATAAAGCAAATTCCAAGTGTGTGTGTTTTGGTTACAATTTTTCTCATCAAGATTTTCAAGAATTAATATAGGAATAGATAACTTCTGAGAAAGTGCTAATCCCCCCTAAGTAAACACATACAGGGACATTAAATATTAGTAAAATAAATAATACCAAAAATAAGAAGGAGGCTGGGATGGTCATGGTGGAGGGAGCAGCAACAGTAATAAGAGTTCACATGAGTGAATCAGCAGAGGGACAGTGAGACGTGCCGTCTTATAATGTTCCTAATCAGCTGATAGCCACATAGCTGTTGAGTGAGCAAGTGATTGTGATGCATGAATGAAACTGCTGATGTCATGCTAAGTATGTACTTTGGTCACAATTAAATAAAAAAACTCCATTCTTATTGACAGTTTTTAAGCGTCAAATGCAATTCAAATCCAAAAATCCAGTCGGGGTCATGCTGCAATGGATCTACATTGGGTGAAAATTGTTACCTTTCTTTACGCTTTTAAAGTCAATGGAAAATCCAGTACAGAGGATTTTTGGGATCAACTGCTATCACCCTGACATACTCTTAAATCCTGTGAGTGCAGGACCTTTAAAGTATGAAACAGTCCACCTGCAAAACTCCCCCAACAGCTACTCCATAAAGATATAACCTAAGAGTACATGTAGGATAACATTTCATCCATCCTGTCTATAAATCCATCTTGTTTTATAGTTACCTGTATATTTAAGTGTCTGTGTGACTGGGGGCTGTGTATTGATACCAGGGAGCAACAGGATACCTGCTGCTGTGTTTGGCTAAAACTGAGATCCTGCTGTTTTCCCTCAGAGACGCAAAGGTCATAAAAACCTGGTTGGTCTAGTCTGAAATGTTCTTTCCTACACACATGCCTTCTCTTTCTTTCATTCCCACATACACTTTAGGATTCTTCAACGCTACCCTCCCATTAACTATTAATCCCTCGTTCTCTATTCTCTCTTTCACTGCCTCCCGTAGCGTTATCCCTGCCTCTGTCCCCTGGGTCTTCCCTCTGTACTCCACCCTCTGTCTGCAGCTCTTTCCTCTCTGAAGTCTTCCCCACCCTTCTCCTTTTTTCTCCTGGCACGATTTCCTCCTGCTATGAGCCACTTTGTCGATGCGTCTTTTTGTCTTTGCATTGTCTTCCATCTCTGGCTTAACATTCAGTCTCCCTCTTTTCCTTCTCTCACTTTCTTGACTTTCTTGAGTCTTTCCTGTATAAATTCCTTCCTTGCATTTCCGAGTATGTAACCAGTGACTTCCCTCTTTCTTTCCCGTGTCTCTCACTTCAGGTTTCCCAGTTTCTTCAGTATCGTTTCCTCATCTCGCCCACACGTCCTGTTTTCCCTCCCTTTCATCCCTCTGTCCCCTGGTCGCTTACATCGACCCAGCTCTCTTTACCTCCTGTCGTGTCCCCTTCCTCTTACTCCATCTGTCTTCAATCTCTACATGCACAGAGGTCAACTGGGTATTTACTGCTATCTTGCTCTCTATGATTAAAGCAGTCTTACAATTTCGCTGATTGCTCTACAGTTGTCAAATATGTAAGATTCCCCTCTACATTTGCACCTGCATGTCATATCAGCCTAAATTACAAAGTGGAGCCATGACAGAAGAGAACTTCCCACTTCCTCCTACTGATAAAGCAAGGTCTTACAATTCTTGCCAACATTATTTTCTGGTGACAGTTTTATTTAGAAGCCATAAATCTTCTCAGTACCTTGTCAGTAGCAAGCTGAGACAGCTCTGACTCTGTTGAGTGAAAGTCAGACTGCCACCAGACATTTAAGGATAAATATGTCATTGTTCTATGTTTTTCTTAATGTCACCAAAACAGAAACTAACATGTTCACACACACGAACGATTTGGAGTTCAGTATCTTGCCCAAGGACACTTCGTCATGCAGACTGGAGGACTCGGGGATCAAACCTCCAACCTCCAAGCCGCTCTACCTCTAGCATGTTCCTTCATTACCATGAACACACGCAGGAAAGTTTGTTTAGACTTAATCACATATACATCGTCCTGCAGCCCCAAATACTCACTACAGCACCAAATGTGTATTAATCCGCCACTGAAAATAGTCCCCAACAAATGCACTATTAACGCCTGTTTGAGTAATGTTACTACATTACCCAGCTGAAATTACAGAGCCTTCAACGCTTCCTAACAGGACCAACCATTTAACAGAAATCACGGCCACGTTTTCAATAGGTTTTAGAACGTACACGAGGGTACAACATCAAACTTAAAAAAGAAAACACCTACAACTTGAAATAGCCACTGTGCTTCTCACCTTAGGTGTCCCAAGTTGTAGTGCCTAGTCTCACCATCCGTGGAGCGTGTGACGCACACAGAGAAGCACGGCTGGAGCTGCCGGAGCTCCAGCAGGACGATGGCCAGGTAGTGGATGAAGAGCAGAGCGTCCACCAGCGACACAGCGTACTGCACGATGCCCTGGTAGTTCTCGTCCTGTAAGCAATCAAGTTTGAAGTTTGAAGTATGCACCTCTTAAAGGAAAATACATGTACAGTATACACACACACACACAATACATGGACTACATGCAAAAGCAGTAAACCTATGAAAATAAACAAAAACAAGCATAACATATTCCTGCAGGGGTAAAAAGGAGATCATACACATGTAGACAAGATGTAGAGCATATGAATATTTAGATACATTTCAAAGGATTGCAAGCTTTCTAGATCCCCTATTTTTCTGTGTGTGTTTTCCTACTTGCCTTCTGAATGAGGGACCAGAAGGGATTTTAAATTATGACTCACACAGTAAACACATAGCACTGGGGAAACCAAATATCTGTGTTTTTGTTGTCTGCAATTTTGTTAAGCTCCTAAAGGCATTAAAAATGAATGTGTCTGCAATTTACAAGACCTCTCCCACTGCTATTGGAAACATTTGCTTCAGTGTGTGTGTGTTTATCTGTAGACTCACTTGAAAATATATTCTTTCAGTGTGCACTTACAAGCAATAATACCTATTATATTTCAGGCCTTTTATTTATAGCATATCCTTCTCTTTGCGCACCTGTGAGTCGAGTATTCTGACTCCGTAGAACAGCCAATAGGAAACGACAAAAAGCAGCACCAGAACGGCGAGCAGCGCCCGGAATACGAAGACCCGCGGTAGGCCGGCCCGTGGCGGCCTGAAAAAGAGCGCCCACACGGCCAGCAGCAGTATGAGCAGCTTGAAGGCCACGGAGATGAAGAGGCCCTCGCAGGCCGTGCCGCAACTCTGCAGCTTCTCCGGCCAGAGGAGGTGGGGGAGCACCAGGAAGGCCAGCGGCGTCAGGAACACCAGCAGGCCTATGATCACGGCCAGGGTCAGGGTAAAGTAACGACGGCAGTCGAGCCCCACGCTGTCCTCCAGGTCCTTGGTGATGCGAACGATGTCCTCCTGAGAGAGGCTGTGCTCTGATGTGCCCGTGACGGCCGTGGTGGTCTCGCCCCAGTTGTCATCCTGAAAACATGAAGAAAAGGAAAACGAAAAAGAATTCAAAGTACATCCCAATTCGCTTATTTTATAATTCCTTGCAGTTTGTGAAAATGCCTGGCCAACAATGAGTCCAATGTTGTTCCGAGTTTGTTTGTTAAAAAAATTGCTCTGTCAAAAAACCCCAGAAAGATTTCATAATCATTATCTGCCATTTAACCTGTATTAAGAATATTAATATATTCAGGGCGAGGAGGACAGCCTGTTGTCTCTCAGCAATAAACACATTTAATTAGCCCGTTATAGATGCCATTTCCATTCAGTCACACGTGACGCTAATGAGCACCATGTGTCAGGATTTACATTTTAATCATAAACTGGTTTATCACAAATTGAATTTACATACCAAATATCAATATATGTATGCGCAAATAATTCATCATAAATAAAGAAAACATTGCTTCCAGTAAAAATGGTTCATACACATTTAGTGTCTGAGCAGTAAAGTCCATTTTGAACAACAGATCTGAGCACAGAATACAGTAAACACAGAACACAGTTTGTGTGGATTCTTGTCAAACGGTTCATGTTAATGTGTAACATGCACAAACCAATTCACGTTCTGTTTGTCATGTGAGAGGACATCAATAAAGGAGGGGGAAAAAAAGTGCTGGCTGTGGTAACTGAGCGCTTTTATTATCATTTGGACATTACATTATCTGAGCAAATACACACTCCAAGGCAACAAAAGATGCTGCAGTGATGTTGACGCCAACAGACAGCTGATCCATTCACAACATCATAAGAAAGTGACGATCATTCAGATGATGTCTGAGAAGTAACGATGTCTCATTCTACTAAAAAGGGGTTTCTCACGTCTTCAATCATAGGGACTAAGCACAGGAAAATATTTAAGGGAGTTGAGATGCACCCAGTGAATGGGGTTTGGGCCCAATAAAGCTACTTTGCTCAAGGGGAAAATGTGAGAGATGGTATCAGAGGATTTGAAGTATTAGGAGAGAAAGCTTTTATCTGCACTCTGCTCCTGGATTAATGTTTGGTATCTCACTGTGCTCCATCGGAGCGGATTCCCTTTAATGTGACATTTTCCTATAGCTGGGACTCCTCAGGTGGAGTTGCATTATAACACACGTTTTTTCCCCTTTTGACTGAAATGTCATCTCAACAAAAGCGAGTGAGGTTATTTCCAAGCACGTGACAAAGAAAGGAATAGAAGATGGGAAGTGGAAAAAGTAAACAGAGCGAGCTGCCAACTGCGCGACACGCTGACGTCGGAGTCCGACTGCATCCGCAGATAATGAAGGTCAGCGGTGTCGGAGCAGAGCCGTTAGAACAAAAAAAAGATAAGGACTCTTTACACAGTAGTCATAACAAGCTGCTAACGTGGCCCTCTGAATTGCAGAGTGCTGCCCCTGCCAGCAAGAAAAAGACAGATAATGAACTGCCATCAGCTACAACATCAACAATAGCTTTTATTCCCATCACCCAAAGATACGGTTAGCAAAATACAATATATTATTAATCCTATTTTAAGTATTCTATCAATGACTTTAGCCCCACACTGGCAGAGAAGAGATCATGGAGGAGATGCATTATGATCACTTTTACTGGGGGGTTGGGGGGAGGTGGAGGAGGATAGTGCATTGGGAAAAGAGAACATCCCACAGGCCTCAGGGGTTAAAACAGCAGAAAACAAGATGAAGCAGAACAATGGGAGGATCCAGGCAGTGTGTTCAGGCTGTCTTTGAAGCTAAAAAGAAGCTACTGAGTATACTCATATACTAATAATAGAATTTTCACTACAACACAGAATATTAATACTGAATACACACAAATACTGAGAGGGAAGAAAAAGGGGGAAAACCCATGTTTGTTCCACAGTTTTTATCCTACAGCATTTAGGTTTTGTTACAGAATAAAGCTTGTGATATTTTTCTTATCGTCAATAACTCCCCCCTAAAAGCCAAACACCCCCAAAAAAGACAAAAACCAACAATGAATTAATCCCAATAATAAATATTTCCAATGTAGTCAAAACCTGATATAGTATATTCCTCTGTGCCACTGTCTAAACCTGTTATAACACATAAACCAACATCACAGCTGCATTAATCCACTGCAGGAAATAATCCAAGTATTGCTCCAAGTATTTAATAGCGAAGACAAAATCATGGTGCAACATTTTCTATTTATAGCAGCACTACGGTTCACGGGAGACGACATATTAACTGCTGACTTGTTGGTGTACGTCTCTTTGCTGAGGTCCACCACTCAAAACTGTCTCAGTTTCATCTGACCTTTGACATGACAATATGGTCGTAAATCCTCATCTCACTGTCTGCAGTGCTCTAGAAAAGAGCCAAACATCACGAGTGACCTCTCTGATGAGCAGTAAACCAGACGGTGGAATGCATGATTTGGGTTCAAAAGGTCAAAGAGTGAAGATGTTACTACATCTGACATTCTAACATTTAGGTGTGCTAGTGTCTGCATCTTATCTATTCATGCAAGTAAATAACCCTAAAATAGAAATTTAAGGCACGACAATATCAAGATTAAAGTGGAACTGAAATCAAAATTCATATTTGTTTAGAAAACTGAATATAATTCCCTGAAGTTTGACTAGACTCGTGTCAAAACTGTAAATAACAAAAAGCCGACATTTATATTTATTTATTTATTTATTTTGTCTTCTGAAGGGGATGCATTTTTGGTACCAAATCACACAGTTGGTACCGTTATTTGATTGGTGCAGATAATATCTGGTGCTTTGACTTGGGAGCACAGTGCTCCCATCTTTGATGTGACTCCCTGTGTTATTCTGCATCGTGTTTCGAATCACTGTGGGTAACGCCTATAAGGAACAGAAGTAACACACAGCACACTGGTGTACAACCAACGATGGCTTGTTGTAAAAATGTCTATCCACATTCGTAGCCTACACAGGGCTATCATGTGCTCCAGACATCAGCGCACCACGATAGTTAACAGTGCGTCTCATAGCCACACTGGCAGTCAGATGTCATTTAGCCACTGAAATGGGAAACACTCACTCTGAGGTCTGAAGCGTTTACGATTTTTCTTTAAAATGTAAAAAATGCAACAACTGTGTGTGTGTAATACATACTTACTTTTAATTTAATAGAAGTTTATGTATTTAACTTGAGAGTTGGAGGAGTTTAATTGTATCTGAAAGAATAGTCTGTGTATTTCAGTCCAGTCAATTGGAGTGGAGATTGTTTTCAAAACAGAACAGTGAAAGCCACTTCATTAATAATGAGAGAGGCAGACTGAAGAGGGCCTCAGCCTCTCCACAGAGACTCATGCAACAGGCTTTTTACTCACATGAAGCAATTATCCCCTACAGAGAACACAAGTAAGCAAAACCTCATTATATTCTTTTTGTATTAGCAGAGATAAGTGCTCCACATACGGCGAGCCACAAGCCTCAGTTACATGGAGATTCACAAATCATCAGGGATGACAAGTAGCATACCTAAGCGATTACACAGCAGCACTGGAGACTTTTTTTTTTTAAACAAAGTGTGAAGTCCTCTTTACAAGCAGTAATGATTTAATGTCTCCTAATTACATTTTTTAAAATATTTAATTTTTAAATATTTTTTGGTGTCTGAATGAGAATAAATATGGCATCCATGTAGCATCAAATACCTTTCTTTCCTGCTTAACTGACAGATTCTCAAGTGTTAATTCTGTCTGATCACCGTCCAGCTGGAGAAGACAAGAGTGTGTGTGTGTGTGTGTGTGTGTGTGTGTGTGTGTGTGTGTGTGTGTGTGTGTGTGTGTGTGTGTGTGTGTGTGTGAGAAAGGAAATCAATAGGAATTAGTTGTGTCTCTCCGAGCACAGTGTACCTAGAGAAAACCCAGGGGGGACATGAGTCACAGCTTCTCGTGACTTCACTCATCACTCGTTGCCCTCGTTTCATACCTCTGAATCACACGCTTCTTAAGGACTCTTAAAAACTCTACCACCATTTGCACAACATGTTCAGCACTGCGCCGAACAGAAAAGGACTTACAAACAACACATCAGGGTTAAATTAAGGGAAGTGGCAGCTAGAGCTGAAACGGCAGAAAGATGGCAGCTATTTTGACAACTGAATGACAGTTCATGTCAACAAAAATCCACAGGTTCCAACTTCTCAAACGTGAACAGAGAGAGAAGAGTAATGAATATCTTTGAGTTTTGTACTGTTGATCGGACAAAACATTATATTTGAAGAATAAAGTTGCCTGGGAACTTGTTTCGGGCACTTCTTTGCTATTTGTTGATATTCTACAGACCAACCAATTAACCCATTTACTGAGATAATAAGCTGCATAAATGTATTCTTGACACACACCTGTTTAGTGAGTAGGGCTGCAACTAACAATTATTTCCATTGTAGATTAATCTACCGATTATTTTCTTAATTAATCATTCAGGTCCATTGAGAAAATTGCCCCCATAATTTCTCAGACTCTTGCTTGTTTTATCCAACCAACAGTCCAAAACCCAAATATATTAACTTTACTATCACATTCAAAAAATCCTCACAATTGAGGAGGTGGAACGAGGGAATTGTTAGCATGTTTGCTTAAAAAATGACTAAAGTCTAGTTCACGCCACACGATTTTAAGCCCGATTTGCCGCTTGGAGAGCTCGGCGACAGTCAGGCTGTGATCAGGGATAAATCAGCGGTCAAACTGCAGTCGCCAGTTGTTATGTGTGAACTACTCAACAACACATCAAAACGACTCCCCAACGCCAGCCAGATATCTAGCATGCCAAATATCTGGAAGAGTCGGTCAACATCCGCATCCAGCCAATGAGAGCAGGCAGCTACTTTTTCATCGTAAAACTCTTTTTACTCACCTCCAGCTCTCTCTGTAGCTCAGACCCCAGATCCCTGCTACCTGCGTGTGCTAATCCATCCTTTCACCCATATACTTTGTCTTTATAATTGGTATCTTCATAATAACAAACAACAGCTGTTTCGTGTGTAGGTTCACATTTCACGTGTTTTCTTGACAAAACGTGGTTTGGAGACCAGCCTTAGATGATTCATCGATTTTCAGTTGCTCTACAAGTAAGTAAGATTAACAGAACATTAACGGAACATCTGTTAACAGTACATTAACAGAGCGTTACCTGGTGTTTCAAATATTTTAATATGAAACAACTGGTGAGAAGGTATGTCTACTATGCTCATCTTCAAGGTTTCAACAAGTCCTCCTGTATGTTACACTCACTCTGGCTCAACGCTAATGAAATGTGGGGCATTGTTGTTGGATCCTTACTACTGTACCGGGGCTTCCTCTCTGCTGGTATGACTAAAAATAGAAACTAGTGACCCTTATTTCCTCACGGTATCACAGGCTGATTCGATTCAGTACCAGCAGCCTTGCAGCAGGCCCAGTCCCATTCATCACATGAAAGTAGGTGAAACGGAGAGGAACAGCGAAGTGAGAGGGAACAAAGAGGAAAAGAAAAAAGGGCAAGAGTATGACAGAAATATTCGATAACAAGACAGCCAATTAAATGGAGGTGAGGGATTGATCCAGAGAGGGAGGGAAAGTAAGGGCAGTGGCAGTTCAAGGGCCAGAAATGATTTCTGCACGGATGAACCAACGTGAAATCCTCTGCTCACATAGTACATAAGTGTCATGAATAAACACACTGCAGCTGAACACCTGTCACGTCCGCTCTTGTCCTACGTCCGCAGTGATTTATTCAACAAAGACAAGTTTTACAAGCACTACTCTGCTCCTGGAGGAGCAGAGGCATTCCGGTGGAAACTAAACAGCTGAATAACGGAAACATCCGACATGACGTTCTCTCACATACCACCAAATAAGAGGAGAGAAAAGAAGAAGGGAGTGAGGACGACGGATGGATATTACGTAGGAGATGTAGGAGGGCAGAGTACAATTTTATGACTCGCTAAAACTGGCTGTTTATCTTGGCAAACTAGCGAGTATGACTAAAATAATAAACCGATGCTCATATCTGTCTTAACTATGAACCGAGATGGTTAGCTTGGCTCAGCATAATGACGGAAAAATGATTAGGATATTCCCCAGAAAACTGGTGCCCTCTTCTAAACTGCTCGTTTCCCTGGCCTCAGAGTCGTAAACAAGCTTTGTGAGAGCTCAAATGTAAAACTGCCGTCTTCCACATCCTGTATTCACTTATTTCTTTTGAGCATAAACAAACTCAAGAGATGACATCAAGGGAAGTTAAGTGACAATTCCTCTGTTTTTTGACCAGGATCCTGCAGGTCTGATATCCTTCCTTATCCTTATCCCAGCATGTGAACCAAAATCACACCATGTGAACTCAGTAAGAGACATATGCCTGCTGGTACAGAGTGACGGAAATGTATAAATAATGACATTTGAATGATTTTATTTTACTTTCTCTGCTATAAGTTAAAGAAAGGTAAAAAGGTATGCATATATTTAGGGACATACTTTATATGAATAATAACAGATGTAACTCATAAGGATGACTTCTGTTATTCATACAATATGTGTTAAGTGTCTTTCAGCAACTGATGATGCCAAGCCTTCAAACATGGAAGAATAAAACTGGTACCAAACTTTATTATTTATTTAGGAAAGAAATTACGACAAGAAAATAATTTACACAGAATAGACCTGGGGTGGGTGGAGTACAGTTTCAGGCTGATGACATCACATCGCCATCCCCCCTTTTTACAGAAGATCACAGATACAACAGGAAGCCTCTTGCCTTAGGCTCTTCTCTTCAATACTTACCCTTAACCAATCCCCTTAACCAAAAGCTCTGCGTCTCCCAGCAGCCTGCGGGCCCTCTGTCCAGAGCCCAGCTCCACTCTGAATGAAAGAGCCTTTCTGCAAGAAACCTGCTCCTTGTGTGAACAAAGGTTAGAACTTGAACAAACGTTGAGCTTACTAAACTCTGAAAGCCACCGAGACTCCAGCACACCCAGCCAAGTGATGCAAGATGTGAGCCGCATTCTGAGAGAGACAACCGATTCAAGCCCACAAGAGGCGCACAAGAAGAAATCAGCAGGCAAACTGCATGTGGGACCAGGCATCCAAACATGCTGTAGCAGCCCACACAGGAGAACCAACTGGCACCTCCCTCCTCCCATCCACCGAAACCTGCCGACCTGAACCCACCAGATGAAACTAAATAACATTCCTGATACTGGGGTTGATACTAGACGCTATAACTAAAGATAATTTAGTGTTACATCAAGAAGGGTCTCCCCTCAATACTCACAATGTGGAATCTAAATATTTCTGTCAAGCTTCTCAAATAACCTCTCAGTTGCTGAACAGTAAATTGAGGTGATTTCACTGATCAATGCCAAAGTTATCCATTAATTCGATCACACTGGTCCTCAGTCAAGTAGCAACTGTTCCTCGCTGTATTCATAACATTCATGGCTACATTTATCTGTTCATTTGTGTCAAGTAGTTATTAGTTGTGTGTGTATTAAATCTTTCACCTATGAAGTCGTTACCCTAAGTCGTAACTTACTTTCTTTTATGTAACTATTAGCTAACTGTATCCTGGTGAGAGTGGTATCAATCTCCTCATCTTACGCTGGGCAAGAAAAAGAACAAGTGTATTTCCCAAAACTATTCCTTTAATAAGTGGCAGTTAGCAAGCAGTAACACACCTTCTTAACATTTGGGCACTGCTTCAAAGGGAAAGACGGGCAATTTGTTCAGCCACCTGCAAGACCAAAACTAAAGAGAGCATAACAAGTATGTATAGCCAGGAAACCCAAGCAAAGAAAAATGATTGTTTCTAAAAAGAGCAGTAATCTAGAACTAAGGCGAGAGTCCATAACAGGAACATGTGCAGCCAACTCAAGAAAAATCACATTCTCCATCACACCCACCCAGCAAACGACACGGCATCATTAAAAACGGTTGAGCAGTTTCAAAAGCATGGTGAGAGCAGTTTGATAAGACGCAGAATGTGCCATCAAAGTATTTCTTTGATGAAATGTTGGCGAGGCTGCAAAGTAAGTGCTGCAATACGATACAGTAGCTGCGGAGTTTTAAACACATCCAGCACGACATCTGAACTGCACACAGGCACTTGTTTGGAAGCATCATATTGCATTACGTGCATGCCTTTTCGGATTGGCGGGATTTCCTGATGTAATGGGCCCTCGCTCAAAAGGCCTTTAGGGTGTTTTTGGATGATGAATTATTTCATAGTCCAGCCAAAAAAAACACACAGCTGCTTACAATATTCTATTCTGGTCCTAGGTGAAATTACTCATTTTCGAAAGCAGCATATTTTGTTATACATTTCATAAGCCTTCCAGTGGTTTATCACAAAACAATACTGAGCCATGCAGTCAGCCAGCTCACTAATGACCTGAACCCTAAACCTAATTTCTGTCCACTGAAAAACACAAATAGCTGAGCAGTAAATAAATTACTGGTCTGGTAGCATAGTGAAAGATGCACAGACAACACTGTGTTTGTTTACATGGGTGTGCAGGTATATTTAGCACAATGGCTACGTATGCTAACATGCTATGTCAAGCAGGGTGCATTTAAAAAGCTTTCAACAGAGTATTTTCTGCACTCTTTCCCCACCTGAGTATAAATAACAGCTATTGTTCTCACAGTAAATCAAATGACCACTAAAAGCCTGTTTTCTGTCGGTCCGCCATAAGTGGGCTGCAAACAAAGCCCCTCGTGCAGTGCAGGAACAAGTGCACTCTACTCACTCCAGGGAGGCAAGGTGTGTGTGTGTGTGTGTGTGTGTGTGTGTGTGTGTGTGTGTGTGTGTGTGTGTGTGTGTGTGTGTAAAATATAGCAACATGCATTCCCAAAGAGCCATTTCAAACCACCTTTCTTCAAACTGTGGACAGCGTGCGAAGCTGCCAAGGACTTGCCAGGACATGGAAGGGAAGCACTTAAAAAAGTTCCCTTGACTAATTCGCAGGATGGAGGAGTGACTGTGAGACAATGGGAGACTGACAGCTGAGCAGCACTAAACAAAGAGGTAAATTGCACTATGGTTGAATTGGATTATTCACAGAAATGTCAGGTAACCATGAGGGGAATACAGAACTTTCAATTTATCATAACACAGAATGTGGTGTACCATTTATGTAGTAATACAGTGAGACATGATGCAGAAACCTGGACCTGTACTTATCAAACATTGTACTGTTACACTTAAAATGATCTTCAGTAGCCAAGTTCTTTGTGTGTGTGAAGATTAAGACACACTGAACAATTGACTTACTTAAAGTGTGGGAGCACTTTTTAAAAATGTCTGCAACTGACTTTATTTGTTTCTTAAATGTATTTATTTATTCATTCTGCAGATTATTTTCTCCATTAATTGATTTATTGTTTGGCCTATAAAACATCAGAAAACATTGAAAAAGGGTAACGTTATCAAATGTCTTGTTTTGTCCAAACCACAATTTAATTTACTATATTGTAAGACCAATATAAGCAGCAAATTCTCACATTTATGAACCTGGACGCATCCAGTGTCTTAATGATTAATCGATTATCTTTCAGTCAACTTTTCTATTTATCTAATGAATCAACTAATTGTTGCAGCTCCAGTAGCAATTAATGTGAAATTATATATTTTTATAGCTACTTTTAGAGGCTCTTTTATATTTATACACCTGTTTGCACTTTACTGATGTTGCACTGATTGGATTGTATCTAATTTCGTTGTACATGTAACAATGACAAAGATTCTGTCAAAAAGGGATACAATAATAGGAAATTAGCTCATATTGAACCAAAAAAAAAAAAAGCCAACTCAAGCAGGAAAGAAATTCTCTCGTTCTACTTTAGTGCACATATTAATTTTTAGCTGTCTGATAACTATGCACTCATGTGCTTGATTGAGGAAAGATAAAGCGGACCTGATATGTCACCAAGATAAAATGCCAGCCTTCTAGAAAACACAGACTACAATGGCAAACTGAAAAAAATGGACGAATAAGACCAAGAATGGTACAACATATCTGTAAATCAATGTATCGCCACTCACACTTAGATAAAGCCGAAATCTCTCCATAGCAACCCAGATCAAATGCAGACAGCTAACAACCCAACAAATATGTTTGAGGCTTAGTGGTGTCCTGGAGGCCAACCACACTCGTGTTTTCAAGCCTTTCTGGGACAATGTAAATGCAACACTTAAAGACACTGTGGGAGACACTGCTCCAAACAACTGTGCTGTGACACCCGTAGGAAACACTGAGGAAGCTATACAGGAAGGAGACGGACACCTGATACAATTTTACTTACGTATAAAACATCCCAAGCTTCAACAGGAACTTGGTATCAAAACTGATCCTTCAGGGAAAGAAAGTGGCTTAATTACTGTTCATTACTGTTTTGACTATGACTGACGAAGAGCTCTGTTGTATCGAAATGTTGCTCAATTAAATTAAAATAGCTGGGAGCTACTGTGTGCAGATATTTGTTTGATTCTTGCCTTCCGTTTCTTTTTTTATCCAGCTCCTGTAGATGTTTTTCTCCGCCCTGCAATTACTGTTCAGGATATTAGTTCAATGGGAAAGAAGAACTATATTTTGAGAAGAAAAATATTTTTGACAGAAAACTGGGGAATTTACATTGAAACAAATGACAGAACAAGTAACTTAACTGCTTAAATATGGCATAACTGGAAAGGGCGAATGTATATATGTCTGAGTACCTCATTTAAATAAAGTACACACATTTCAGATGTAGATTTGTTCAGAGGAGTGACACTAGGGTCTCCTTTCCACATCATCAGCATTTACAAACAGATTTAATGTTACAGCACAAACACGCACAGAAAACTCAGAAGCGCCAACATGCACACACACATATTCTATATTGTACAGCTATAACCATATAAAGCAGCATTTGAGCCTGACCAGGCCTCCATCCTGGGCCATGCAAACCATTTCTATAAGAACTGGACATACAGCAACGGTGAGCATCCCCACTTGTTGTATGCAGAAGAAGACATTTTGCAGTTCCACCACGTAACTGAAGCATCGTTTCTGATGTTAGCCAGTTGGACCCCTTTGTCTTACCTGGCTTGGTTTAGTCCCTGCTCCACAGCTGGCCACTGGAGGCGAGTTAGAATTAGAGTTTTCTTCTGTGGTGGTGACAATCACCTCCTTTATCTCCTCTAGAGCCTCGCAATCCTCAAGCACCTGCAACACTTCATCTCCCGCCTCCATCACCGTTGGCGACTGCATCCCAAAGTGCTCAACTGCCAAGATTTACCTCAGTCCAGCTCGAGCAAACATCGTCTCTGTACTCAGGCACAGCTTTCCATCCCCTGATCCATCCCACAGTGTGTGTTTGACCTCACTGACTCTCTCCTGATCTGCAGCCCAGCCCTGCTTTATCAGTCTTTATATAGAAATCTCTCCCATCATGCCTCAGGAGGCATTGTATGGGACTGTGCGCTCACTTGCCACATAATGTAAGGGGCTTTACGGAGACAAGCAGAGAGCAAGGGAGCGCGGCGAATAGGGATGAGAAAGAAGAGTGAGAGGGAGATGATCACATGGGATGTCCTGACAGCAGCAGGGATGGAGGGGGGGATAAAAGGATGGATGGATAGATGGAGAGGGAGGGGTGTAGGAGTACAATAAGTAAACATCTAAGTCGAGAGAGGAGAGTAAACAAAATAACACACAAATTAGGTGCCACCACTATACTCCAAAAGCGTTTCTCCCATCCTCCTCCTTACTCTCTCTCTCTCTTCCCTTTTTGTCAGTCTTTCCCTCAAGGCATCCTCTCTAATTCTTTGCTCTTCTCTTGCCTCAGCGCCACTCTCTGTCCATTGCTTCTGGCCCAGTGAGCACTGTGGTGTCGCCGTGCTGCTACTGGCAAGGCTGTATGTGTGTTAATGTGCGTGTATGTTTGCATGACGGGAAGGTAAGACAAAACCTGCTCATCCAACCAACTGATCTACAGTAGAACACAATGACCTGACGGTGTGTCTTAAAATAATAAAGTTCTGTGATGTTTAATATTTTTCTTATTGTCAACAAATGCTAATAAAAGACCCAAGTATTATTGTGTTTCAAAGCCTCATATAGCTTCTTCCTCTGTGCCGTGGAGCTCCATTGTTCTCCAAAAACTACAAAAAACACATCAGTGAGCCTCACTGTTGCATTGGGTGACATGTTCCTTCATCAACATGAACACACACACACACTGTAGTTTATTTTTATTCTGACTCAATCCCACATACACTGCCACAAATACTCACTAGATCCACATCTGAAAATAGCCCCTAACAAATGTACTATTTAGTTTAGTTACTACTAGTTATTAAGGTTTAGAGAATAAATACTTACTATTCAGAGGTGGGCTATCTTTTCACGGGATTTCTAGACAATATTTAATTTAATAGCAAATTTGCACCTTTGACCAATAGCATGCAATCTCTACAGTGCCGACCTCTGAAGGAACAGTGAGCCGGAGAGAGCAAAACAGAGGCATCTATCACAGCTTATTAGCTATGATTTAACCTCCTCTTTCAGAGTAACAACTGCTCCTCAAAAGGGGAATGCTTTGCAGACAGTTATGAGAAAGGAGTCAATGGTACAAATATGACTTTTGAATAAACTAAAAATATCAACTTATTGTCCCTTTTGGCGACCAAGCCAACAAGCTAACTAAACAGTTAGCTCTGAGAGATTTTGTCCTGGGCAGCTATTGTGTTCCTGGCTGACAAGTGTGTTAACAGTTAGCTCACCAGTTACAGCAGTTATCCAACAAGCCCTGCAAGTAGCTGCTACGTCACCAAGCCTCTAGTATCACATTTTTCATAAAGGCGCAGAGATACATTTTGCTGGGCCATTTTGCTATGATGACAAGTGATCTTTTTTAAAAATTACAATGTCATTCAGGATATCACTACTGTCTACAATAGCTTTAAATAATGAAAATAGATGTAAAATACTAAAGCAAAGCCAGAAACCTGGGAAGAAGTCTTTAACTGTGCTGACCTTACCTCAAGTCTTTAGCCACAAGGTTCATCTCCAGGTGCTAATAAACTTCTCCAGTGGCCTAGTGGTAAAGGCAATGACCTTGAACCCCAACGTCCCCTGTTCGTGTCCGTTTGGTTCACGTCATTCTAAATCTCTCTCTCCTCTTCACCTCTCCACTGTCGACTCACTAATGAGGCACAGGCATTGCCTAAAAAAAAAAATCTACTCCCCCAAAAAAAAAATTTACCATGGAAAAGTGTTAAGACTTTCTCTCTCTCTCTCTCTCTCCTGCTTTGCCCACCCACAGAGCTTGCAGCCTTGCCGTGGCTCGCAGCTTACGACAAGCACTGACAAACACACAAAGCACCGGGGATAACCGTGAAGCTCCGCGGGATTCTGTCTCACAGAAGACTGAGCCAGGAAGCACTCACCACAGGAAGGAGATCCCAAACATGAACGCAAGCGCTCTGCCTCTTCCAAGAGCCCGACATGGCTGCCTGTGCGCCCCACAGAGTCCGGGGCGACGGAGCTACCTGCGCTGGGGTCTACCAAGAGCGGTGCTGCTGTTACCATACCGAGGTCCGGCTCAAGTAAGCGAGCAGCTGAGATCACAAAGCAGCTGAGTTTAATTGGGTTGGATGAAGCTGTAGGGAGGGTGGAACTGCGGGAGGTTGAGGGTGCAACTTCGGGGAACGGGCTAGTTCGGCATTTTGATTAACTTATCAGATGCCACAGTTAAAACACGACAATGGTTTTCTTTTACTGCCACTTCACTGCGTTCATGTTTGGGATCTCCTTCCTGTGGTTACCACTAAATCAGTATGTTAGTGGTAAGAACAGATAGAGGAGGGATGACAGAATTTGGATAAAAGAAAAAGGCACATGATCTGATCTCTGCAAAAATACAGTACAAGATCAAACACCAGTGACTGCACCTTACTGATCCGACAATGCAAATCACACATGACACCTTCTCTAAAGAGCACATAAACATCCAAAAATAAACCCAGCTCCACTTTCTCTTTCCATTTCTTGGGACAGGAAGGTGCTAATTCCTGAAGAATGCTTTATGGTTTAAACATATCACATTTCACATATTTGACACCTCATACAATGCCACCCTACATCACACTCCTAAGCTGCAAAGCTGACATGCTATATCGACCTGATCCGCTCCTATTCACCTCTCACTATCCACTCCAATATCCAGTTTCGTACAACAAAAACAGCAGGAAAAACTGACCTAATTACTCAAATGATATATTGCCAGTCCACCTGCAGAATGTCCATGAGTGATACCACTCGTCCCCACCTAAAGATTTTACTGCCGAACACTTTACTTTTCACATTCACACATTAGCACACAGCCTGGAGCTTTGGCCTGCCTCCTGAAATTGGAAGAACCTGCTGGAAATGTCCTGTTCAAGCAATCTTAGGTAACATGAATTAGATCAAACTCATTTGGAAGCGGCATTGAAATCCCATCGGAGATGCAAAAAGTGAGTAGAATTGGGTTCATGAGAAACTGGGCTGCTTTAGAACAATTGCTGCAAAAAATGGGCTTTCATGTACCTGAGTTAAAAGGAGTGGCTCGGCATTTTCGCACCGCTTACATTGTCTTGCTGAGAGTTAGAAGACAATACTAAGATACCACACTCCTGTCTGAACACAAAATATGAAGCTGGTTAGCCTAGCTTAGCATAAAGACTGAAAAGCCAAAAGGTAACAAAATCCACCTACCAGCACCCTTTTAAAGCTAGATAATAACCCCATGATATTAAGATTGTTTAATTTGTACAAAAAATATAAAAGCAAAGTAAATTCCTGGAGTCCAGCCCATAATGGCGACTTGTAACTTTTACATTCTGGTTGTCGTAGACCAGCGCATATTAACTAGTGAGCATTAGGGGTGTTGATAGGTGGATTTTGTTATTTTGTTTCTCCCTGCCCTGAACTATTCCTATAAAAGTGGCTCAGTTTCTTTGACATGTCATCGGCATCTTGTGAATACTTGCTGCCAAGTGAAAAAATTTAAGCATACACACACTATCTCTTGACAGCAGGCAAATCCTCTAAACAATTTTCCAGCTGGTTCGGTGTTAATCTCAAATCTCCAGTCATGTTATACGACAAATTTACATGTAAAGCAAGCCCTCTTTTATAATTCCTGTGGTGAGGCATCACAGACACATCCCAGCCATGAGAAACTTTTGTGCTGGATTGTGAGGACATCCCTGCCCCGAGCGATGTGCTGCTCTGTCAGCCAAGACTCTGATTAAGTCCCAGCAGTGGAGTAATGAGCACAGCGCTGCACAGTTAGACTCTGAGACAAGACTGACGCACACAGACACAAAACAGTCACACACAGGAGCATATGCGAGATGGCAGACCGGAGCGCACAAGTACACACAGACACACATGGATTTGTGCTGAGCCTCTCTCAGTAGAATCGATGGCCCTGATTACTCAAACTAAAGCCAAACACTCCCCGCCCTGTCAGCGACACTTCTGCGGGCCACGGCATGAATAAGACATGAAGAGCGAGATACTAAGGATGGCTGTGCTCTACGAAAAAATCCTGTCATCTGGTAAAATTAGAAACTATGCAGACAAAAAACACAGTCACACGTACACGGGGCGCTGCTAACGAGGCTTGCCATAAGGGAAAGTGAGCGCCAAGTAGGTCAGTAAACGATTGTGAACGTTGGAGTGTCTGCGTATTTGTGTTTGTCATCTTTTCCCTTCAGCTGGTTAGGCCGAACACTTGATGAAGGCCACTGTGCCAGACAGTTATTTGGCTAAAAGAGCGGGTCAGAGTTGGGTAAGCCAAGGCGGTCTGTGCGCTAAAATCTCTCTCTCTTTCTTGATTAAATGCACTTCACTCTTGCCAGCAGCAAGTGTTGAATTTGCTGCTTTCAAAGGCTTGCTAGAAGAAGAACTGCACACATTTCACACTTTCACAAGCTAGACAGCTCATCAAAAGGCCTCCTTAGTTCTAAGCTTCTGGACTGTTTTCAAGTATAACCTGTAAAGCTATAGATAAAGGTTATTCACATGTGCATAACAGACGTGAATGGACGCCCAAAACTATGAATGACATGACTTCTTTGATCATATACACAGATAAACAACTGAATCATTTGCAATACAAAGCTGAACAGAAGCTTCAAGTGTCATTCATTCTCGAGGGAACATGACAGGTCATGTTTGCAATTTTGAAAATTGCACATTGTCACTTAAACACTGTCCAGGTTTCAGTCTGCTAATGAGTGACTTTCACAGTTACACTGCTTAAGTATGTTTAGATGTGGCATCACTAATGTACCACAAAAATATTATGGATGCACGGATCCAACTTTTTCTCTCCCAATACAATTCCTCAACTCAGGGTATGTGCCACTACACGGTACCGATCTGATAACAGTGCTCTTTCTTCCACAAATCTAAAATCTGTATTCTTGAAACTTATTTGAGCCATTTTTATATAAGGTAACATGAAACCGGGGAGTGAAAACTGACAGAATTAATGTAATTGGTAGTGGAAACACTACACTTTTATGACATTTTTTGGTCATATACTGTATGAAACAGTCTCAAACAGGGCTAGGCTACTTTTAAATCCAGTAAGAAACAGGCTGGTGATGTATACCATGTATACCAAAAAACGTGTGGTTTACCACAAACTACGTGTATCATCTGTAGCATCACCATCCAATAGTGCACGGAGAGTGCAAGTGCTGAAGTCTCAAACACTAGACAGTGTTGGCTCAACAATAACATGCAAAACTTAAGGTAACAAAGTGCCTCTTACTCGTTTTCTTTCGCCGTGACAGTTCTTGGACCAAGAACTCTTGTATCCCTCAAGTGCTACCAGGTACTTCAGGTCTTAACATGCCAACTTGCAGCCAACCTGCCCAGCTAACACAGTGCTATCTGAACAAGCTATCTATTATTTGTTCTGCCTTTAATCTGACTCCAAAGAAATTACATGGCTGTCTGCTATATGAAATCAGAGTCAGTAGACTGTCTGTTTGGCAGGAACACCTATGAGCCAATGGACAAACCAACACATTTGACGGAGTAGCCTCTATCTTCAGCTTATATTGGCATTATTATTTAAACACTTTCCTACCTTATATTTCTCTTTTATCAAATAATCCATCACATAATCCATTTCTTGAGCATGCAATTGCTGACATCAAAGTCTGCATGATTTCTGAGAGTTTGAATTTTCACTGACAGCCTAAAACAGCTAAGCTGCTGTTTTGGCTTGGTCTGGTCCATTTTGGCGGGGGCCACAGGAGCCACCTCCACACCTCACACTGGATCGTATCATCGATTCACCCACTTCCTGCAGTGAAATACAGTGTTTGCCTCTGACAAAAAGGGATAAAACAAAGTTGTAATGGCCAGAAAAGCAGCCTGCTGTATCCATATCCCGCTGCGGATATTTGTCAGTGACTGAGTTCCTGAAAGTGACAGCCCAGACCTCGCCAAAAGTGGACTGGCCCTTCTGGCTTTTGCCCTCATATACCAGATGGCCTGTCTCAGCACAGGCAGATAAACATAATCATCATTCCAACTCATTTTGACTAGTGACTGACAAATCTCCTGTGCTCTAAATCCCATATAAATTAAACTAGCAGAGTCATCCTCTCATGTATTAGAGGCATCCATAAAGCAACTTGGGAAAACAAGCTGCTTAAAAAGGCGAATGTATGGAAAGTGTGTGGTGATACTTTATGTGAAATCTTGTGAAAGAGGCTTCCGGAGTGGTGTGCTAACATGATCGTGCACCGTTTACACATGGTGCTGTATTCATCCCTACCTGGACCTGCTCACCGCGAACAGCCGAGTCACCCAGCAGAGG
Source organism: Micropterus salmoides (assembly GCF_014851395.1). Classification (NCBI taxonomy): domain Eukaryota; kingdom Metazoa; phylum Chordata; class Actinopteri; order Centrarchiformes; family Centrarchidae; genus Micropterus; species Micropterus salmoides. The sequence goes on from NW_024040040.1 coordinate 9,274,349, forward strand.
TTCAGCAGGTGGCGTGTTAATTGTTACTGACTTTTCTGAGCGGCTGTCTTTACTGCGGGACTTGTGGCGGTCCCGGCTTCGCTCCCTGTAAAGCAAAGAAAGGATCATGGTTAGTGTAGTACGGATGTTGCCACAAGGAGTACTGTGATAACTAGGGCTCCAACTAATTAATTAATCGGCTATTTATCTTTTTGATTAATTAATTAGTCGTTTAGTCTATACAATAGCAAAACTCATATTTGGTTTACCACAGTAGAAAACTAAAACAAACAGCAGAAAATGCACACCTTTAAGTAGCTGAAATAAGATATTTTTATTTAAATCATTAATTAATTATTACATTTGATGCAGATTAATTTTCTGTTGATCGACTCATCATCTCAGCTCTAGAGAAAACAGTATGTCTTCTGTGACTTTGAAGGAGCTTTCCAAAGTTAATAAATAACACTGGATCATCAGGGTTATTAAGAGTCCGATGACAGATGCAAGTGTTTTGCATTATGGGAAATGTAGGATCTGTAGGAAGTGTCTGCCACTTGAGCCATACTAGGAACAAAAGTCTTGTTTCAACTTGTTTTAATCTCTCTCTTGTGAGTCTCTAAACTCCATGAAAGTAACCCTTTAAGAGTGTATATTTTTATTATTATTTATTATTATTATTTTTTTTTTTTAGTTGTCTGTGCACCTTGTTTCTTCTCCCCCCTCCAAAAAGAACCCGTAAAGAACCTGGCATTTGACTTTTTCCTTGCTTTTTGATTTGACCTATTTTACAAAAGACAGAGTTTAGCGAAAACAAGTCACAGAGACAAGCATGCTGAGGGAGACACACATATATGAACAAACAGTACATACAAAGGGAGCAGCGACAATGTGAAAGCAGCCGGTTGCTGTTTGAGTCAGATAAGACCAGAGCAGCTCTGTGTGTGAAGGCGGAGAAATTAAACTACGCTTTGTTTCAGTCTCCATCTAATTTCCGATGACAGAACGAGTAAAAAGCCTGTATGAACTCTGCTCCACATAAACCCCTCCCTCTACATCCTTCCTCGCTCGATCCACCCCCCTCTCCCTCCATTACTGCATCCCTCTCTCTACAAGGCCCTCTGTCACCAACATATGAGCTCCATTAGCCAGACTGACCTCTTGCACTTAACAGCCCTAATCCTGTATAGAGCGTAAACGGCGTGTATCCACATCCTCCGCCCAGCATCACCATCGCCACATGGCACGGTGCCCACTCCACCGCTCCATTACCACATAAAAGCTCAAGAGACACAGTTAATACCTCATCTGTCACCTTCCCTCTCTGACATATTGGACACAGTACATACAGTATTTTATAGTTTTATCAGAATGCACACATACAAATGCTGCAAAACTAGATATAAAAAACAATGTTTTGATGTCTTATGCTGCAAATGCAAAACACCTCAAGCTTAATTTGTAAGACAGCAATTGTATTTCCCAGGTATTGTGTTTGAGAGCTGTTGGAGGTCACTCAGACTGAATGAGAGAGACCCAGAGCCATGGCTGTCAGATTTCATATAGATATCACATGCTGAAGATGCTGTAAAGACATTACTGGACATCAATTGAATGAAAGAGACGTCATACAGTTATTTTTCAGCTGCACACTGGAAGACGACAAAGGACATTTCTAGATGCTGTTGTCTTGCTTAATGCTAATTGAGTTTCCTGCTGTCTCTAAGCATGATGTTTCATTGTAATTACTTCTTTTGTATAAGCAACATTAGAACAGAAGTATAACTAATCAAATTTCCACAGTGCTTTCTCCATTAAGACACTGTTTAAAGCTGCATTAACTGAATTTTTGGTCACGGTGTTTATTTACACATTCAGCAAATACAGAGCAACATTAGCATTCATTTGGAGCTGCGTCTCTGGCCACCTGACAGATGTAAGTCCAACATTCACCCTGCTTTTAGCTCTGGTCTGGTCTCCACAAACAACTGAGAGAAATGACAGGCTCTTCAGCGAGCTCGCTTCACAGGCTAGTTGTTAACTACCTGGAATCGACGCTGATGAAATCAGTGCAAGAGGACCAAAAGAGTAACAGTGAAGGAACTAAAATACATAAGCAACATCCTTAACATTATATATACACTCATTTCTTCCGCTGTTAATTTAACAATATTGGTTAGTGCCGCTTAGGGCTGGGCAATAAAACAATAATAATGATTATGGCAATATAATTTTCCTCTATAGCAATTTAACAAATGTTCAATAAATGTTTAATTAAATTAATTTGAATCACGAATGAATTTGCACTTAATTTTTCTATGAAGATATTTATTTTGTTGAAGAAAAGAGACAGAAATAAGATTTAAATTAATATTACTCGTGCATTTTTGTTGAAAAAAGATTTGATCATAATTGTTGAATAAATGTTCTGCCTCAGATTTGTTAAGTGATCCACTGTTTGGCGTCAATTGTTTGTTCTAACCATAAAGAAAAGTTTTAAAACCAAAATTAACCATTTGTTTTATTCAACTTTCACTCAGGAGCTTTAAACTTGAAAGAAATATTGATTTAAGGTTTATCGTGATAATTATCGATATTTATTTATTTTATTTATTTATTTATTTATTTATTTAAACAGGAAAAGATTAAGAGCAATCGGGCCTGACTCAGTATAGAACTGATTTTCAGCAGGTTCCTGTTCTGCAGAACATGAATACCTCAAACACAACAAAACTCCAAGACCATACAATAACAAACACACAGCAACAAGCACACAAACTACGATGTGGAGGTCATAAAGCTATCTCAGTGTTCACAGATATACCTGTCCATCAGATGGCGAGCAAAAGTTTGTTTAAATAGTCTTATTGATGTTATAGATCTGATGTGCTGTGGAGTATCATTCCAGGCTCTAGTGAGCAAATTAAAGAAAGATTTCTGTCCATAGCAGTTTCTAAAAGCTGGTATAGGGAGAAGTCCATTTGCAACAGATCTCGTAGTGCGTTCGGGCCTTGAGCTGAGTTTTGGAGCTAGCGCAGACAATCCTGTAGTAGTGTGTCCATTTAAGATCTGATAAAAAAGGTTCAAACCATGGCTTATTCTATAGTTCTGAAATGTCAAGGCATTACTCAAAGATGCAAGTGCAACACAGTGGTGAGTCCAGCCTGGAAGCCTGTTGTGAATCTTATAGGCTCTATTGTAGAGTCTCGCTACAGGTTCAAGGATCTCATTTGTTGTGAGTGACCAAACAGGTAAACAATATGACAGAGTGGACAATATAATGACATGAAGATATGTTTTAGAAAGAGAATGCAGTAAATATGGTCTAATTTTACTATAAACAAATAACTTTTGGTTTAACTTTCTGGTTAAAATTTGGACATGATCACGATAAGTAAGATGTGAGTCAAGAGAGACTCCCAGATACTTATACGTGGATACAATTGAAAGTTTTTGATTAGAAAAGGTGATGAAATTTTATATAGACAGTTGTTTCCTAGATGAATAAAAATACATACATTCTGTTTTCTTAGTATTAAGTGTTAAATGGTTATCCTGGAGCCAATCATGTAAATGCTGTAGGTCTGAGTTAAGTTTGTAATTAATTGTATCAATATCTGAGCCAGACAAAAAAATGACAGTGTCATCAGCATATAACAAAGTACTAGAAACATCAAACACATTGGGAAGATCATTAATGTACATAAGGAAAAGTAAAGGACCTAAGATGCTGCCCTGTGGAACTCCCATAGAACACACTCGTGACTGTGATGTTACCGAGCCGATTCTTACAGTCTGAGATCGGTCACTTAAATATGATTTAAACATATCTATTGCAGAGAAGGACAAATGAAAAGAAAGAAGTTTATTTAACAAAATTTGATGGTTAACTGTATCGAAAGCTTTTCGAAAGTCTATGTATATGACTCCTGTTACCTGACCTTTATTTAAAGACGCCCGTATCTGCTCAGTAAAAAGCAGCAAAGCCGACACAGTTGACCGCAATGGTCGAAAGCCATGCTGACAATCACTGAGCTGGTTATTGTATTCAAGGTGATTAATTAATTGATGATATAATGTTTTTTCAAGTAACTTAGAAACAGTTGGGAGAATTGCAATTGGCCGGTAATTGGAGATATTAGTTGGATCATCAGACTTAAGAATCGGAGTGATCTGGGCTGTTTTCCACATGGCGGGAAATACTGATTGCCTAATACACAGATTAACTAAATGATGGAAAAGCGGAATAAGTGTACTAGCGTGAGTTTTAAGAAAAGTCATATTTAAATTATTTGTATCACAAGCCTGAGAAGCATTCAAAGAACCCAAAATGTTAGTTATATCGCTTTGTGCAATTTCAGAAAAGGAGAATTGCTGAGATGCCGCTGGTACTGATGGGAGAAACTGAGGAACAATAAATCCAGAAGATAACTCCTGAACAGATGCAACAAAATACTTTAAAATACAATTTTATCATGATCGGTGAGAAGAGTACCATTTATGGATAGTTGTAAACTGTTATTTTTTAATTTATTTTCACCAGTTATAGATTTGTATAGAAGTGTTTTCCATAATGTTTTTGGGTTGGAAACCGTTCGGTTTATTTGATTTTCAAAATATAGCTGTTTTGCTTTGAATAATTCAAAATTGCACTTATTTCTAAACTGTGTGAAAATAAGCTTAGCCTCAGGTGTTTTTAATGATCTGTATGCTTTCAAATAGGTGGCCTTCTTTTTTAAAAGCTGCATAATGTCAGGAGTTACCCAAGGTATTGTATTTTGCCTGATATATATTTTACAAGTAGTAGTAAATTTTTGATGTATTGTCTCCACTCTTTTATGGAAATTTGACAAAACATGATCAGGATCTTGCAAAGACATCTCATTACTCCAATCAGCATCAGCAAATTCAGCATTAAACTGGGACAATTTTGAATTTGGTACTTTTTTAATGTAACTATTTTATGAGATTTTGGCTGTTTAAGACATTTTCTAATGGCATATATTAGTGAATGATCTGAAACTGCTGTATTTATCACTCCAGATATACTATACTTAGAAGGTTGATTAGTGAAGATGAGGTCCAAAATAGAATTTCGTGTTTTGCCAAATCTGGTGGGATCTTTGATTAATTGATGAAGACCATGTTTTATGGCAGTTGCTTTCAAAAGTTTAGATGAATTATCGATCCAATTCAAATTAATGTCACCTAGAATATATCAAATTATGTTTATTCGTAATAACATTTTTGGAGATATCAACAGAAAGTTTGGATAATGAAAGTGTGACAAAGCTAAATGAGATCTGATATCCATAGATGATGGCCTTATACTGAACACAAACTCAAGTGATCCTAAAGAACTACTCTCTAACACAATGGCAATTCATAACCATAATGTGCAGGATATCCTGCCTGAATCAGTATGATTGACAGCAGTGGAAATGTTGTGTGTAATACTGTTGCACTGGGTCCAAGTGTTTTGATTAAAGGGTGTTAACCCCTCTGCTTTCCGCCTTTTTTCTTGTACTTCCTATTGAATTTGGACATGATTCACAACAGCAACTGATTTTTCAAATCTGCACACAGTAGGAGAAAGCTCATTTTCAGTAGCCTGCAGCAACGTCTTTTCCTGACAGAGTGACTGACATATTTTTATCTAATAAATCCAGGAGATTAGGAGGTTTATGTAAGCCTTCAAATACATTACAGCTATCATTATTACTTTAAATATTATCATGGCTCTCATCCTCACTGCAGTGATTGTTATTCCAGTGGGAGTGATCATCAGTCAAAGGATGTCACTGATTATGATTATTAATTGGGGAGGAGTGCTGTAAGAGAGGGAACAGGGAGGAGAGACTGGGAGGAGCAGCAGAGCTCACAAAGCAGTGATCCTACTTCAGTCATCAGCAGAATAATAAGAAGCTCTGAGAAAAAAGAAAGGGAAAGGTAACAGCTACGGTACGTAAAGAGCAGAGTGTAGCAGAAGGTGTCTTAAAAAACACTCGCTTGACGATTTTGTTGCATTTAAGGGTCTAACAGATGTTTGGTGGATTTAGGCTAATGAGACAAAAATAGGCCATGTTAAGGTACTTCAGCAACAATGGTTTGTGTTTTTGGGCATTTCTAAAACCAAAATACACCAGAGTGAAGATGTGAGGAACTGTGTACTGTTATTATAGTATTTTGTGACGCTGCAGCAGTAGGAAATCTTCGGTTCGCATGAGCAGTAAGTTAATATAAAATTATTTATTTCCTATTACTGCAAATATAAAAATATTGCAATACTTTCCTCAGTGGACCATAGGCTCAATCACTATTTTGTTACCTCATAAGGGGATGGATCATTTTATGAAAAATCTTCAAGATTTTTACTTTAACCATGTCCCCCAATCTTACTAATCTTACATCTAAGGGCAGGTAGACGGTGTAATGGTGACATATTACTTCTTTGCGAGACAATGGCACAGAGCAGTGGTTCCCAACATGGAGGACAGGACAAATGATTAAAGGAAAGACCATTATATACACGCCATAAGAATGAGAGAATTATATTTCTGTTACACAAAATGATGTTTTGTTATGACCTCTCTGGTTCGTGCCATTTTTCTAGTGAATTACCGATATTATTCAGGCCTCTATTCTAAAAATGCTTCCAATCTATTTGAGAGGGAACAAATAACAGCACATAACCCACATCCACATTAAGTCGATAACCTGTAATGTGGAGTCACAAGCACTTAATTTTAAAAAGGGTGGGAACCACTGGCTTAGAACAAACAACATGTGAATGTGTGTCTGTACACACAGCCTGTGTAACGTCCGTTTGTGTATCCCAGCTAAGCGTGATTCATTGAGAGAGTCAAGAACAAAAAAGGTAAAGGAAGCTCTCACAATGTTGGTCGGACTACAAACGTCTAACAAAAAAAGATCAAAGATGCAAAGACGACGCGCGTTAGACACGAAATATTATCATAATATAACGGTGAACAACAGGCATTTTGAAATGTGCAATTGTGGATGCAAACAGACAGGAAATACAGAGGCGAGGAGCAGACCTGTGGGCAGCCAGGGAGTGGTTTGAACAGATCAGCCTCTGTCTACCAGCCCCTCCCCTCCCCCAGCCCGTTTTCCCATTCCCCCTCCAGCAAGCTTCTGGGGTGATCGCAGTGTGTGTGGAAACCTCCCTCCCAGCGCACACACACACAGACACACCTTCCACCCCCCCTTCTCACATCCTCTTACTGCCTCATTAGCATGCAGCCGCCTCGTTGGTATTCCAAAAGCGTACTGTGCTATGATTTGATTAATGGAATTTGACTTCCAGCGTGGATCCCTGAAATGGTTATGGCTTTTTGGAACAGTGAGTGTGGGAGGGGTGGAGGGGTCCTGTGGGGACAGAGATGCCTGGCGAGCTGGGGCAGAGTCCTGCCAATTAGGCTGTGGACGCACCGTTTCCCTCTAACACCTGAGGATGAGTGCGGCTATGATCGCATTCTCCATCTCATACAGAGGGACAGCGATGGCAGGACGACTATAGAAGAAGAGGAGCCAACGAGCGTGGCACGGCAAACTGTCTGTGGACCAATTTGTTCTCTCTGTGGCTGGCAGAGCAACCTACACACCTGTGTGACAAAGAGCTTTGTGTCAATGCAGCCATCTGGGCCAAGGCACTGGTGGACGGCTCGGCCTCAGCCAAATGGGTAGAGTCATGAAGCCAAATAAAAACTGACCAACCACACACTCAGATGGGTCAACCCCAACCCATAAACACGTTATAAAGCAAATGAGAGAGGGGAGGGCGAGATCTGAATTGAGCATTTTCATGCTCAGATAAAATATCTGTGAGCAACTATTAACCCTTCAAACTTCTTGGTAGTGATAAATGTTACTTTGAAGTGACTGATAAGCTCCTCCAAATATAGTCACCACTGCAGCACGTGCACTCTGGTGTTGACCCAGGTTGAGATGGAGGGGCACTGGGGTGGATAAGCAGTCCTAGAGGATAACACTACAGTAAGGTGACACATTCCAGGGACAAATGAGTGTCAGGTTAGGCTGGCCAACCTCTGCGTGAAGTGAAAGTCAGATAGTCGCTTTAGGAAATGCAGAAATTGTCACACAGCCCCACCATTTGCAAAGTAGTTGTAAAAGTGTGCAGGTAGGGGATGTGTTTTTCTTTACATTTTCAGGAGCCATGATTGGTCCTCTGGATTGAAACCACTACTAAAAGTTACTACTCTTTTACAGGTGCTGGTGATATAATTAGAATATCATCAAAAAGTTGATTTATTTCAGTAATTCCATTCAAAAAGTGAAACTTGGATATTATATTCATTCATTACACACAGACTGATATATTTCAAATGTTTATTTCATTTAACTGTGATGATTAAAAACTGACAACTAATGAAAATCCCAAATTCACAATCTCCGAAAATTAGAATATTACTTAAGACCAATACAAAAAAAGGATTTTTAGAAATGTTGGCCAACTGAAAAGTATGAACACGAAAAGTATGAGCATGTACAGCACACAATACTTAGTTGGGGCTCCTTTTGCTTGAATTACTGCAGCAATGCGGCGTGGCATGGAGTCGATAAGTTTATGGCACTGCTCAGGTGTTATGAGAGCCCAGGTTGCTCTGATAGTGGCCTTCATCTCTTCTGCATTGTTGGTCTGGCGTATCGCATCTTCCTCTTCACAATACCCCATAAATTTTCTATAGGGTTAAAGTCAGGCGAGTTTGCTGGCCAATTAAGAACAGGGATACCATGGTCCTTAAACCAGGTACTGGTAGCTTTGGCACTGTGTGCAGGTGCCAAGTCCTGTTGGAAAATGAAATCTGCATCTCCATAAAGTTGGTCAGCAGCAGGAAGCATGAAGTGCTCTAAAACTTCCTGGTAAACGGCTGCGTTGACCTTGGACCTCAGAAAACACAGTGGACCAACACCAGCAGATGACATGGCACCCCAAACCATCACTGACTGTGGAAACTACACTGGACTTCAAGCAACGTGGATTCTGTGCCTCTCCTCTCTTCCTCCAGACTCTGGGACCTTGATTTCCAAAGGAAATGCCAAATTTACTTTCATCAGAGAACATAACTTTGGACCACTCAGCAGCAGTCCAGCACTTTTTGTCTTTAGCCCAGGCGAGACGCTTCTGACACTGTGTCTTGTTCAAGAGTGGCTTGACACAAGGAATGTGACAGCTGAAACCCACGTCTTGCATACATCTGTGCGTGGTGGTTCTTGAAGCACTGACTCCAGCTGCAGTCCACTCTTTGTGAATCTCCCCCGCATTATTGAATGGGTTTTGTTTCACAATCCTCTCCAGGGTGCGGTTATCCCTATTGCTTGTACACTTTTTTCTACCACATTTTTTCCTTCCCTTCGCCTCTCTATTAATGTGCTTGGACACAGAGCTCTGTGAACAGCCAGCCTCTTTAGCAATGACCTGTCTTGCCCTCCTTGTGCAAGGAGTCAATGGTCGTCTTTTGGACAGCTGTCAAGTCAGCAGTCTTCCCCATGATTGTGTAGCCTACAGAACTAGACTGAGAGACCATTTAAAGGCCTTTCTAGGTGTTTTGAGTTAATTAGCTGATTAGAGTGTGGCACCAGGTGTCTTCAATATTGAACCTTTTCACAATATTCTAATTTTCAGAGATACTGATTTTGGGGTTTTCTTGAAATATATCAGTCTGAGCAGAATGAATGTATACATTATACAAGTTTCACTTTTTGAATGGAATTACTGAAATATGTCAACTTTTTGATGATATTCTAATTATATGATCAGCACCTGTATACGTTGTCACATTTCATCATTAAAGTATCCAGACTGATGAAACCAGTAAAAATACAAATAAAAATGTATGGTCAAGCTACAAATCTATATAAAATGTGTATAAAACGTCTCCTTTAAGAGGAGTATCATCCAGAAACCTCCAAATTGTATTATAACTGTGAATAAATTAGTTTAAACAACTTTAAACGACTCACTCTGTCCCATTTGAGTGCTGTGTGCTGCCGTATAATTGGAGTTACATCAATCAAAAGACCCAATTTTCCACATGAGCAGCTCCTAATATGATATTTGCAATTTTATAATCATTTAAATACTCAAAATTGACAGAGTGAAGGAGACAAGCTTTGGAGAACGTGTGGCTCAACACCAAACTCCAGTACCGGGCTCCCAAAAGTACTAAAAATCTCTCTACTATGAGTATGAGTACACAATTAGATGCAAACAATTGACATAACTCATCTTTTTTTAATTAAACTATAATAATTTTTGCAGTTAGGAAAAATCAACATCACAATTAGTGGTCTGATTTTAAATTTACCCAGTAATAACCATTTAAGAATGTAGTGGGGTACAAACATGGCAGCCTCTCGCTTCTTCCAAAAAGTCATGTGGTAATAAAATACAACAACCACAGAGTGAAAATCACATTAACGCACTTCACTCTCAGTTAACTGTGCAGCTCTGGATTCTGGCTAAATATAGAAATGTAATGGCATCACTGTAATACCGAAAGTTATTGAAAAGATTACTCTCTTGGGTGTTCTGCTGTAGTGCAAGTGAACATGGTCAGAAGGGAATAAAAAGGATGACTGCATGCAAATAAATAAATAAAACATCAGTGTCATCAGCATGTTTTGTCTCAGCTCTTGGCAGGAGGTCCATGGGTTAGAGATGCTACTCTGCCATCACTGAAGAGTCAGGGGAACCTTTTGTGAAAGTATCTTGGACACCAGTTAAGGATTGTTTGACGCAGGAGGGGGGAGGGGATATGGGAGGAAACAACTCCAATAACTTTGCACCGTCTGTCAATAAAAACCTTAGCCAATCCCATCTTTCTATAATATTCTGACAAATTATATTTAAGATTGACTCACAAATATGCATGCATACAAATACAACAACAACACAATAATGTTACTGTGTGCCATTACTTGTGTGGGTGCGCGCACACAAGTAGAGAACACACTCCCACGTGCCTGCATCTGTTCCCGGCATCAGTGTAATTAGACAACAGTGATCCAGAACTGCCTCACGTGTGGCACCCCTCAGCGTAAAAAGATTACCTTCAGACAACGATGGCAAGGGGTTTCAAAGGCAACAGTTTCTGTTTTTTTGAATATCAAATTAGAGGCCAGCCGGTGGCTTTGGCATAGTCACGGTAGGAGCGGAGGAGCGGAAAAGGCGCTTGGCAGGGATGCCCATATGTTCCTTTCCAATTTGCTGTCACTCACTTGAACGGCTGCAGAAACAGTAAAGAAGCAGGAGATAGAAGCTCCCACCACTACCCACTCCCAAACCACCAACCTCTCCCCCCCGTCTTAGAGTCCAAACGAAGTCAGACCGCTTTGGCCCAACCTAACTTTGAGCTACAAGGGCACATTCCTGCCAAGGGGAATGCGAGCGTGGGGGAACAAGTGATACGCCTGCGCCTACCCGTCCTCAGAGAGTAGCCAGGAATCCATTTAAGAGGGGGGGAGGGTGGTGGAAGTGGGAGAAGGGGATACACAGGAGAGGTCAAGAACGAACGAGAAAGGGGCAGCTGCTGCATTCATATCACAACGGACACATGGGAGCAAAATGGTTGGAGCGAGGTTGTGATGAGGAAAAGGAGAGGAAAGAGATAAGGAGGACAAGAGTGAGACGGATAAAGAGTGAAGCGGAACGAGACAGTGACAGAAAGTGACCGACGACAGGAGACACAATGTCCTTTAAACGGCAACAGGTGGCAGTGAGAGTACTGAAAGAGATATATAGCGGACAAACAGGAGGGGGGGGGGGGGGGGGGGGGGGGGGCGTCACTGTCAAGGGAGGGGCTGTTGTGGAACTGGAGCCTCCTCTCCGATGTTCTCCTCTCATCTCCTCAGGCTCTCAACGTATCCGCTGAGCCATCAGTCAGTCAGGCCTCTTCAGCACCTGTCTCCTGCTGCCTTCCTGAGGCCTGTCAAGCACAGCCATTTCACTGCTGACAGACTAATGCGCCTACACAAGCTGGAGGCTCCACACATGCCAGGCCCGAAAGGACGATAGAGACACACGAGGGGTGGGAACATGGACGTGGACAGAGGGACAGAAGTCTAAAATCTAAAGATGTTTCTCCCTTGTGTGACAGAAGCCAGTCATCAAACACAACTCTTTTTGTCCAACATTTTTGACATTATAGAGTTGCAATGTTATAGGACTGACAGCTGGAGCACTTCTTCAGCTTGGACGGACATGAAACTCTCCCCGATGAATCATCAGTACAAAAGATGAACAGCTATGTTAAGAAATATGGTTGTTTGAGAAAAACTCCCAAGGTGCATTTCGGCTCAAAATTGCACAACATGCACAGCTAACAAGAGAAGACTGATTACATAATCTGTAGCTTTCAATTTCAGATTCTAAGTCAATTTTGGATGAATTCACCCAACTATGGTGCTGTGATTTGTTAACCAATTCAACATCTGACGCCTTTGACTGGCTTCATCTCCATAGCAACGTTGGCCAAAGCTCATGGGTACTGTAGTATTTTCAGTCATCGGCCAAAATGACAAACATGAATGTACCGACAAGGTTGAAATAATTATAACTGGTAGTCAGACTATACAACTATATCCTTTACTTATCTTTCTCACTTCTACAGGGAACCTTAGAACCTTAGTTCCCTATAAAGGGAAAGAAATGAACTCTAACATATTGAAAGAAAACTACCATCCCAACCATTGACACGTGGCACGTCTGAACACAATCTTTATTTTGCAGTATCATAAAAATATGAGTTTAAGAACAGGGAGTATGAGTGACAGAACAGGATTATCTGGGTTCTTTGTTGCCCTTTCCACCCCCTTTTCCCCTTCCTTATTTTGTTGTCCGTGTTTTTTACTTACTGACCGAATGTCAAGTGGATAATTGTATAGCACATTTATAATTGGTAAACTGAGCAACAATGACATAACTGTTATGTATGTGTGAAGCAAACTGTTAAATAATAATAATAATAAAAATACGTTTATATGTGAGAAAATAGACAAAAATGCCCATCACAAATACCCAGAAGCCATGGTGACTCCTTCAAACTGCTTGTTTTGTTCAATCAACAGTCCAAGATTTTAACATTTCTAGCAGTAAATGTTAATAGTTTTAGTTTGATTAATGATATAACTTATTAATCGATCCTCAAAATGTGTTTTTTGTCAAGGCAACTGAGTGACTGTTACAACAGATACGTATTTGGAGGTCCAGGTTCAGCTACTGAACAGGAGCCATGGCCCTGGTAGGGATTTGGAGACTTGTATAGGACATTTTGGCAGGGCAGATGTTTCCCATAAAGAGAACCATTACACACTCCAACACTTCAGGTAAAAGCAGAGACAGAAAGGAAACAGAATTATTGACAAAGCATGATTTAGTCTTACCCATGCCTGTGGGATCCCCGGGAGCGTCCGGAGTAGTAGGAATAGCCCGAGTACGTGGACTCTGTGTCCATGGTGATGCAGTCCTACCCAGGCAGCCGGGCTTGGGGCAACACAGAGGCTGCTCGGCTGGACCGCTGGCAGACGCAGTGGGGGTGTTGTTGAGCTAGAGGCGATCAATTGGCTCGCTCAAGAGGCTGACAGAGGTGGCGAGCTGTCGACAATCAGTCTTGAAAGCGACCCTGGGGGCGCCCGGTGAGGAAACATCAACCTGGAGGGGAGCGAGCGGGAAGACAGACGGGAAATTTGAATTCAAAATGTGAAATGTCTGGGAAACCTGCCCACATCTGACTGTTAGAGACAGGAGGAGACAGCATTTGTTCGTGCCCCTCATGCATGAACACTCAGACGTGCCTGTGTTTATCTGCAGCTGTATTACAATCAGTATCTCCCAGCTCCAAACCTGCTCTACATTATAGGCAGCTCTCAGGAGGTTACATTCCAGCTGAGCGCTCCAGATTAAAGAAGCACCACTACCATGAAACAACATTTTGCTCTTATTCCCATATGGCTGACAACCGTTGTTCAGAGGCAGGTTAAAGTCTTTGACGCACAGTAAACAGTTTAAGCTTGACACTGACTAACTTTAAGAGCAGCGACAGCGTGAAGATAAAAGCTTCTTTTTCACAGGAGAAGATGGAGGCGTCTCAAGGAGCTGTGATTGCAAACTAACATACCAGGAAATTCACAGAACTGCTCGAAACAATGTGTCCTCATTTTACCTAAATGTCATTACTTTCAATAAATCAGCTGATTGTATCTGTGTAATGCATGTTACATTTTCATTCCTACGCTCCGGAGCCAAACTGTCACAGCAGAACTGCTCTGAGGATGGTAATGACACTGGAAAAATTAATTGCTTGTGGCTAGGAGGACATGCTTCATTTGAAAATAATGAAACTCAGTGAAGCGTTACCTATTGTCTATACCAACATCTCTATTTAACCCCAGGATGTATTATTTAAAATAACATTCTCTAGCTTTCTTAACATCTGCTGTTAAGAACGTAGATTATTATCCTTTTTTTTGACACACCAAACAGCAGAATTTTAATCTCTTCCAATTTTGATTTACTGACTTTCAGTCATTTATGAAGTTAAAAGAAAAACAATGCTGGTTGGTTACAGTGTCAGAAAGAGATAATTGTTCTTTCTCAATGTCATACCATTACTAACAGGATGCTTTAAAAAAAGCATTGTGACATAGAGCTGCAACAATTAATCGAATAATTGATTCCAGCTTCTTAAATGTTAATATATTCTGGTTTCTTTGCTCCTCTATGACAATAAACTGAACATCTTTTATCTTATGGATAAAACAAGACATATGAGGATGTCATCTTGGGCTCCGAGAAACACTGAACAACATTGTTTTTATAATTTTCTGACATTTTATAGACCAAACAAGTGATTGATTAATTGATCAAATAATGTGACAGTAACAAATGTGTAGGTTTGGTTTTAGAACGAGAGCCTGGGGTTCTTTAACTACACAAAAAAAGAACAGAAAACATATGTGAATTCTATTAATTTACATCCCTTTGTATTCAGCTAGCAGATTACAAACTAATGAAACGGGGCTTTGTGCCTTTCAGTGGTCTAACAAAAAGAATTAGAATTGAAATATAAATGCACTTGGATAACGATATTTAGTTTTATTAGAAACACAAGCTACTGCAACACGCTGCTACGAGCAGCACTTTTGACTTAGTCAATGCTACTTCCCTTTATGCTTAATAAAGTAAGAGAAAAGGCTATATTTATATCCCTGACCACAAATCAGGGTTCAAGGTTTTATTAATTGTAAACATGCAGTGAAATGAGTGGACCACGAAAACAGGATCTATACATTTTTTGGTTTATAAAATGTCAAAACATAGTGATGTCATAAAACCCCCCCGCAAATATCAACATTTGATCAACTCATCACGTCTTTCGTCAGCTGGACAGTGAGAGGTTGCTCTTCAGAGAGAGTTTAGCGGGGAAATGAATCTGAAACTTTAAAAATGAGGGGACATAAAACAGGATTTTGAAAAGTGAAGGATACATGCCTCCCCCCACCCCCAAGGGAAAATATACACATGGTTGATAAACTAAGAAACTGTACAATGTCACTGTTGGCTCAGTAAGTAACTAATAAATGAAGAATTGTCAACATACACAAAGGACAAAACAGTGGATGAGTACCAATTGCGTGCAACATGATTTTACATGCATTTTACTTTTCAAGTTTCTCCAGCTGGATAAAAGCACTTAATGATGCTGTAATTGCATTAATTACTATTAGTGGTCGTCACAGGGGAATAGCACTGGGTGATTGGACCTACATTAAGTCATTTCCAGTAAAATCAAGCTGCATTCTTTTCCTCAAGGGGATCAGGGTCCAGTAAAAACGCTGATGGCACCATGCGCAGATGCACAAGCCCAATCAAGCATTAAATAGTTTGCAATACCAAAGACAAAAGCCCACAGACTAATTCCATGTACAGTCCCTGAGCAGGTGGAGCGTTTAAAGACTGCATTAAGGGGAAATGGTGGATGATCAGAGGACTTTTATTGAGTGCACTTGATATAGTATGGTCAGAGGAAATGAGCGAAGATCATATAACAAAGTAAAAGGCGAGAGTTGTGGAGAGGTGTATGAATGAGATGCATTTGGATCAAATGAGTCAGGTTAAATGCATATATTTGAGTAGCTGCACAAAAGGGAGAGAAAAAAAGGAAAAGTTAGTTCTGGGTCGCTTGAGGTGTGCTGTAAACACACTCATGTAACTCACCTGCACACACACACAAACACACAGCTTCTCAAACAGCTCTGGGTGAGATTAAGATGTGAAGTGTGAAATACACAGGTGTAAAGATTTAACCAATTTTTTCTCACATAACGCTCATGCCCCTGCACATGAGCACTTTGAGCCAGCCTACACTTGGCATTAAACACCCATGAGCTCTATGGAGTGAAGGACAAAAAGAACTATTAAATCTGAGCGGATATTCACCAGATGGCTCTCTCAACTAACATTTTGAGGTTAAGTGTCTGGGATTAACATCATCAAGCAGTCGTTTAAGGGTATGAACACATTTTTATGTTTTAATATTTGCATCCATCATCCAGGGTGCTTCAAACACTCCTCTTTCATACCACCACTTTGTCCAGTCATACTAGTCTGTAGTTGCAATACGCCTCCCGATCGAAACCTGCACTGAAACTCTCAGGCCAGGCTAGGAGCACAAACACAAAGATTTATGGCTGATTTATGGCTCCAGTCGCCTTAAAGGTGAGAGAGACTCAGAAAACCGTCTCCCTCACAAGACATCCCTGCTTTTCTGCATTCACTACTCCAGGAAAAAGAATCACTTAGCCAAATTTAGTGCAAAAAACTGCAATCTTTATCTGCCACTTCAAACACTCATCACTGGGTCCAAAAATACACTGTGGCACAAAACATGTAGTTATGACCCAGTTCTGAGGAGTGTGGTGTCGGCACATCTGTGAGTGACTCTCTTGTGTGTTTGTGTGCCTGCGTGACTGTCAGACTCCTGCAAATGCTTTGAAGGTTGCACAACTGCATATTTGGATATACTCATTCTGCAAATCATTTTTAAATGTCTGAATCATCCTCACATGGTGACAAATCCTACCTCAACTGGTTCTTCGTAGTCTCACTGCCAACCAGCTGCATTACTGATCCCATTCAATACTTCAAGTGAAGCTGGGTTTTCCAAAAGCCCTTGTCATCAGGAGCAACTTTTTAATCTTCACTGATGTAAAAATGCCTCCAACAGATGACTTTGTTTTACTTTATTTATTTTGATACTTTGGATATGAAAATTAGCTGATAATGACAATGAGCAGTCAGTTAGCTTTGGACTGACTTTGACTTTGCATCGACTTTGTCCAATGTCAAAATCTACATCCCAGAACCTTTAAATCATGTAGACAAACATACAGTTGACATAAATAAATGTAGAAATATATAAATATGGAATAGACAATGCAAGTTAGATAAGAATAATTAAAAGAATAGAGAAAAATAATATAACTATTTGCAGAGAAAGTACAACGTCACAGATATTTACATGTGCATTATTCCGGGTTTGTGTTGTGCGACCAGCATTAACCTGCAACAACAGGTTAATGCTGTTACCTTTGGACAGAGTCAGGCCAGCTGTTTCCCCGTTTCCAGTCTTCATGCTAAGCTAAGTTAGCTGGCTGCTAGTGATAGCTTCATAGTTCATACATCAGTGGCAGCTGGTTTCCACAGAGGGGAATGTACCAAAAATCATGCATACATGTACTAAGGTATCACATCAGTGTATTTAAGCAAAGCCTAACCAAGTAGTTGACTAAACATAAGAGTTAGTTAGCGTGGGTTAAATAATACATTTTTGTTTCACACAGGACACGAACAGCAGTCTCCTGGTGTCTGAACCGTTCGTCCAACCCAACCAGCTCCCTTTGTGGACTTAGTCACTCTTTATACTAAGTCACCTGACTTCCAAAAGGTTCTCTGGCAGAAGGTTTTTAAGAAAGTCTTTGGATTGTTGTTGATTTATGACACCGGGCTGATCAGGTCCTAGATCTTCCACTTTCAATGTTTGTCTTTCAAAAGGGATTATTTTTAGTGACTTAATTCTGTCTCCATTCTAGCTACATTACATATTATGGCAGATGCACCATGAGCCACTCACTCTCTGCTGCCAATAAATGGCTGGTGGTGTGTAAATCAGAAGTATTCAGATAAATGCTGTTGTTGAACAGGTGCTTGTACAATATTGTTGAAATATTTGATTTGACAGACAGTTGTTTGATAAAATACACATGTCGATACAACTAGCTATAGGTTATGGTACTGAATGATAATGCAAGTTATTATGTTCCGGACTTGTGCTTTGGGAAATTTTGAGTGGAATCTCTAACTCTCAGAAAGAAAGCGAATTTCCTAAACGTTTCCCATAAATATAAAATAAAATGCCAATTTGTATACTCGGATTCGGCAGCTTTACTTAAAAAAACATAAATTATTACAAAACAAAATCTGATATCCTAAACATTTGAGAGGTGTTACCTATGCCAGGATGGAAGTGGTCAGACATTGCTAATGCTCTACAGCAGGAATTTATGGATTGAGTAATGACTGCTAAGCATGCTGGACACAATCACAGAGGCATTTCCATCACCTGTTTTAATCCTCTTAAAAGCAAGGGCACGCAGCTAAGTGAGGGATTAACGGGGTTAAAGTGCGTGGTCCAGGTTCAGTCAGAGTGCACCCACGAGTAAAGAAAGCAGCTAGGTTCGAAGCTGATTGATTATTTCCTGCTTCAGTGCATTTCCTCACAAAATGCAAGACTCTGTGTCTCTACACATCATCTCTGACCGTTTCAGATACATCACTCTGGGCCAACTGTACAGCACAGTCCCTGCATATGCACACCGCCAGCCCAGCGGGAGGCCTGGCTCTGAGGTCTATATTGAAGTGAAACAGGATACGCAGTGCTCCCACATGTGGTTTCCGTCTTTGCCATGCCATGAGAAAATTGGTAAGCAGAACCACTTAAAGTTTGCAGGGAGAGTCTGAAGCTGAAACAGGAATCCCCCACTCTGGAAGGGAGGGAGGAAGGGAGCCCTAGCAGGTTCTTCACAGTAATCCAAGACCCCTGCTGAGCTGCCAGCTTGTCTGTTTGTCCTGGAACACTGGCAGCAAGGAGCGGGAGAGGAGGAAGAGCAAAATGATCAGGGCAATCAGGCATGAAGGGTATGATCTCTCACAAGGCCATTTCATTCACTGCCATTCACAAACATGAATCATGTCAGTGCCAGTCCAATCCCAAATTCCTTGGGGTAACATAGCACCTGGGCATTTCCATTTTGATCTGCAGGAGAAACAAAAACTACTAAGACTCAAATGCCCAAGAAAAACATTCAGGATAAAAAGTGTCTTTTGAAAAATAAAACTATGTGGGAAAAAAAGAAATACACACAAGCCAACAGGTGTAACAACCTGAGCATAGAGGAACAGAATAAACATCCAGCGGCCTAAACAAGGAATGTAAACAACCTTGCGTAAACAGCCCAAGAAAGAGCTGATGCAAAGTAACAGTGGAGCCACGAGACACCTGCTGTCAGCCACCGCAAACAAATCACTGCTGCTCGGCTGCACCTTTCACCTCATGCCCAATGAAAGCAGTCAGCGTTGCCACTTGGTGAGATTCGATTATCAACGGCTGAAACGAATACATAGAAATACCAACACTTTGGCACCCACATTATGGCAGTATGTCATTTATTACCCATCCATCCATCCATCCGTCCGTCCATCCATCAATTCATCGTCACCCGCTTATCCTGCTTGGCTGGAGCCAATCCCAGCTTACATCGGGCGAAAGGCGGGGTACACCCTGGACAGATCGCCAGTCCATCGCAGGGCCACACATAGACAAACAACCACAATTTTGGAGACACCAATTAACCTAGCCTGCATGTCTTTGGATGGTGGGAGGAAAGAATCCAGAAAGAACCCATGCAGACACGGGGAGAACATGCAAACTCCACACAGAAAGGCCAGGGCAACCGGGGTTCGGCCCCACGAACTTCTTGCTGTGAGGCGACAGTGCCAACCGCTGCACCACCGCACCGCCTCATTTATTATCATTATTCTCAATATTATCATTTTCATTGAACACTGCTATGCATGCATGTGCAATATGCAAGAATGCAACATGCCGCATATTAAATCTTTCTATCCTCCATTAAATACACAGACAAGCCACCATAGTTAAGGGCGGTGGTTCTTACTCATGTCCCTCTTCAGAAGGAGAAAAATGTTCATGCCGACCACACATAAACAGATCTATCAAATTCTCATCAATTATTAACACTACTGGGAGAGAACCAAATAAAGGCTGTCAACTAGGGAGGAAACGGTATGAAAATTTCATATCACGATTATAGCGACCAAAATTATCACGGTTAACAGTATTATCACGGTGTTGTTAAAATGTGCCAAAAAATATTAAAATGTACTGATACACACACACTGAAACCATTTCAACAATTTTTATATTGAAAACTACAAATACACACGACGCACAGAGCAGAACAAAGTGTAGCGTTTTTATAAGAGCTGCAACAAAAGTTACCTCACCCTGCGTTCACTATAAGGTTATTTTCTTCAATCAAGTTTCCCTCAGCACTCTCATAAAAAACTAATATACGACCGGACTTCAGAATGACTGAATGAATAAAACTCCGCCGTGTTGTCATTGACCCAAACAAACCCACGTTGCATTCTGCGCATGCGCTTCCTGCTTCTGGGAGACGCTGGACAGTGTTTGCCGTGACATTATTATAGCGCTGTTAACCGTACCCGGTTACCATGGTAATTAAAATGTCTACGGTAATAATATCCGTCGGGAATTTTACCATGGTTTACCGTTAAACCGGTAATCGTTTCATCCCTACTGTCAACACAATAGCATCAGCAAACTCTTGTTTGTTATTTCTCTACAGAAATTATGTTCATTCAACTTAGTTCAGTGTTTCCCCACATTTAGACTTTACTTGGACGGGTCGTCCAGGTATATTAATGGCCACCACAGTACATTGGCAACCCATTTTAGCATTTTGCAGAGAAACACAGAGAGAGATGTGAACACAACAGTGCAGATGTCATTTGGTACCACGTTGGTTCCTATAGTTTTGACACCATCAAGACATAGCCTATCCTCCACATGCTGCTTTAAAAACAGAATTGTGGGTGGAAAAAATCCAGAAGACGAGTGAGAGAGAGAGAGAGAGAAGCGGGGCAAGCTGGTGTGTTTGCAGTCAGAGACCAGAGAGGTAGGTGTGTGTGTGTGGGGAAACTGAAAGGAAAAGCAAGGTGAGTAAGTGGGGAGTAAGCACTAAAATAATGTGGAGAATATAAAGCAGAATTAAAATGAAATAAGTCCCCACCACACTTACACTTTCATTTCCCCCCTGGTCATCCAAACCCCCCACTGCAGTGGCTTTATACCTCCTAGACTGGCCCGCCACCCAGTTCTAGAGTCACTGCATTAGGGGAAGCAAACTGCAGTATTGGTATAATGTTGACAATGGAGCTCAGCCTGGATTGATGGGTGAGTACAGTTCATTAACAACAGTTACACTTATCATTACAGGAGTAATCAGTTGTTCCAAATAGAGCTATTAAAACTAAAACATGTCTGGTTCAATTATGCAACACCTGTTTATAATACATATCACCAAAACTAGGGTTGGGCCGATCGGCGATGGCTGACAGATGGTCGACGGTTGAGCAGGCATCGTGATCTAAATGTTTCCCATAATACCGCCATGTGAAAGCAGTCACCACGAACATTATTATTATCATAAATTTTAAATATGCTTCGCATCTTCCTCAGAATTCTCTTCTGCCCACACTCAGACACACAAGAGGCCGACACCTCAGCAAAACACACGGCTTGACCCGCCTCTCTCTGTCACCATCCCGATGTTTCAATGTAGACATTGTCCGATGAAAATTTTGTAGACATCGCCCAACCCTAACCAAAACACAACAAAGTCAGTTTTTCCTACATTGTTTTCAGTGTTGTACCTAAATAGTACCGGCTGCCCAGGCTACGAGCACTTTCTCTGCTGTAGTTTGGTTTATTTGATTCAGACCAATGAATAAATGATACCTTGTTATGTTATAGTTCTGGTCTGGTTCATGTTCTTCTGACATGTTACTTGTACTTAAAGATAAGATAAAACTTCATTTATTTAAGAGCTGTAGGCATAAGTTCTTAGGACTGGCAGGTAACTCTTTTATAGGACAGTTTTGGCGCCTGTCGTTCTGCATCATCAGGCTACAAGGACAGTAGAAACTCCAAATCAAACTCAGACAACTAACAGCATGTTAACGATGCATTTACTGAGCCTGAGGCGATCATCTATCTTCTCTGTTGTCACAAAGAGCTTGTGCACAAATAACTGATTATGAGCATTATAGTGACGAGTGAAACTGGACCTCTGGGTAGAAACAGGACAAACAGAGAGGTGTCTCGCACTGTAATATTACAGAATAAGAACTTCACTGTACAGTGTGACAACTGTTGTTGTCCTGTACATATGACAAAAAATATTCACACTGTAAAATTATCAACTTAGTTTGTATCTTGGTTATAATTAAAAAAAATATATATAAAAAGGTTCTGTATTGCGATTGATGTCATGTTATATGCGCTACGTAAGTACCATCAGTCGATATGTCGTCGTCAGATTTTTAAAATTCAAATATCAATACCAGTATTGGCCTCAAAACTCCAGTATCGGGATATATCTTGACTTCATGCTTAAATCACATTTACTGTCACAAAATCCTGTGATTGGTCTGCTTTGCTTTCACATTACAAACAACCGAGACAGCCTAAAAAGACGAGTTCATTCGTCAGCTTTCACACCGGCCAACAGATAAACACATGATTATTTATTTTAATATATCTTCTTGTAAGCACACGTTTGTTGCAGCTGCAGCTTGAGCTGATTAAGAGTTAACAAATAAGACTGAAATTTCTGCTGTTTAGGGAAACTCCCGGGAAGCGCATGGCTGACTCTGAAGCTGCTGGATTTACTGACCCCATAACACACTGAGGAATGCTTAAAGCCAAGCCAAACAACAGACAGACGTTAAAAGTCTGTTGTACTGAACCAGCATCAGTCACACAGTATAAAGTCACTGAACCGCCCAGATGCCACCCTACAGACTGACCTGCTGACCTGCACCTCTGAAGACACACTGTGCGAGCAGGAGTCAAGCAAGGAGCAGTACTTAAAAGTTCTCCCTGTGTAAAGCAGCAAATTAAGCATCTAATGTACCAGGTAAGATGATCCCTTATGTTTTCATTCGAAACCTCCTTTCAGGCAGGCCGTTCATCCGTTCTTCCTTTTAGGAGAATCAACATGAAAGCCCCCCTGCAGCTCATTCGCACTCAGCAATGATTAATCCTGAAATCCCACAGCCTTTCATAGCACGTTTTTGATTCCTGCACCACTCTAGCGCTCTTTTGTACAACAGTTTCTCTACTTAAAATAATAATCAAACTTGGTGAAAAACACACAGATGTTCAGGAAATGACTCTCTCTTCACCACACTGTGATTGAAATCATCAGGGCTGAATTTGTAGACAACACGTGGCCTTGGCATAAGGCCAGTTTGAGCAAAGATGCTATTAAAAGCTCATCAGTATTTAGAGCTAATGGTGTATATGACCTATGTTTAGTCAGTGGAAAAGCTCTCCAACATGAGATAATGGGTTTTACATGCAAAATTGGGGATTAACACATAATTACCAAATTACTTATTCTGGGTAACTAGGTTGACTTTTGACATAATCTCTTAAACATATCTGCTTTTGTGATTTGTAAAAATGAAATTAGTCTGCTCTGTTACCTCAAGCCATCAGCACGCAGCTCTGTCTTGCTCACGCTTCTCCCTCTCGCCTCCTCCCTCCCTACCTAGCCATGACGCCCTCGTATCGCTGCTTCTATTAGCACCACGACAACACATCTCCTCACACCTTAAACACAGACAGCCAGCTCACGCTAAATAATGACTTCACTTCAGCTCGAGAGTAGGTTAAGTCTGTGACGGCCACAGTCACGAGACGTGCCGGGACGTGAGGGAACATGAAAACTAAGTCACTGTGGAAGTCTGGCCCCGGTCACATGCTCGCCGTGTTGCTGTACATGACTGAGCAAACGAAGGACATTAATTCTGTGGAATTTAATCAACATTCCCGGGTGTCACTGATTTGAACCCCTCAAATATCCTGTAAGGAATCAATGAGGCGCATGGAAGCATTGAAGAAACTGAGGTGGAGAAACAACAGCAGAATCCAGAGTGCCTATAAGAGTCTGGATTATTCTGCTTGTTGTTGACTGGAGAGATCATTAACATGCAGCTTTTATGCAGTGTTAATTACAGATCGCTATCACTTTATATCTGCTGTCAGAAAGAGGTATGTCTGACTCCAAACCTTATGCTTGATTCACATTTGGCCTTTACCTGTTGCATTTTTGTGCTGGTGTTCCTAGGCAACCGCAATGAGCTAATACTGAGCGGTCAGTCAATAAACCAGCTGTGGGTGATGATTGCATTAGCTGGAGAGATCTGGCTGTTATATTGGAAGTCGCACTGGATATAAAAACATCACGCCTGTGTGTTCAGATCTGACTGAGTTACGACTGAGTTACGATTTTAAAACCCCACCGTTAACAGACAGTAGGAAAAGAAATGACACTAACATATTGCCTATTTCCTCTCGGGAGACTAACTTTTCTCACTTTATTTTATAATACAGCAGTGAAACAATCCAGAAGCCAAGAAGCCAAACAATGACAGAGCTGACCTCTTCATGAAATGGATATAAAGTGGTGAACAAGCAAATCCTCTCTCTCTACTTCTACTACTATTCCCCTGCTTGACTCACAGCTACTTACAGTGGAACCTGTACATTTATGCTTTACAGCTATTAAACCAAAAGGTACCAAAGTATGTAACACACCGTGCTGCTTTAACACCTCACAAAAGCTCACTGTACTCAAGCACACATCTCATTTTAAGAGCTCGTGATGGGTTTCTTTATCAATATTCTCTCTGCAGCGGTCACGCAAACCAGAACCACTTTTACTGGGACGGAAAGTGAAGAAGAATCCAAGTGCAGTGTGATAGGATGGGAATCACACAGCTCTCAAATGTTCATCTCATCTGAAACACACAATGATAATGAGGGTCTTATGCATAATTTACGGAGAGGAAGAACCAAGTTGTTGACATCGTTTATTGTCGGTCTGGGCTCTCACATTGTCAAAGTATGTTACTGTGCAGCTTCTGCTCAGCCAGCCATACAGATCTAAGATTGTGCGTGTCTTTATGGAAATGTATTGTACTCAGAGTAGTTAACAGTGTGTTTATTAAATAATGTGAATGCATGGCTGCGTACAAAGAATAGCCATTTAATTTTAGGCGATGGAGATATACGTGTCAGCGTGGTATTGCTAGTCTACACAGCAACCAACACTTGTTGTAAATATTTGTCAAAAATATTGTCCAAGCGCAAATGACTGTCTGAAATTACATTATCAAGGACTGTAATAAAAACATTTCTAAATGAAGGTCAGGGAATCCAGAGTAGCTGTCTACTTGTAATGTTTCAGAAAATTAGAATGGGTTCAGTTGTAAATAACTTTATCATCAGTTAAAAATATGTTTAAAGACACTGATACAGCCTTTGCCTGGCATAAAATAACTATAGTTGATAAATGGATTATTTTGATGGCTTATTTATCAAGCAAAAATGCAAAACACTTGTTTCTTGAAGGTGAGGATTTCCTTGTGTTCTCTGTTTTACATCACTGTAAACACAATACATTTTGGTTTTGGTCAGTTGGGAAAAGAAACATCTTGAAAATTTCCCCTTGGGCTCTGAGACAATTCGATCAATAAACAAAGCAGACCTCCAAGCAGGAACTAAAACAAAAAACACATTTAAGGTGATTGATTACAGCCCATGTCACTACACTGAGCACTTGCTACAGGAGCACCTGCCTAGCACTTTTTATACATTTTTAGAAATCCCGCAACAAAAACCAAGTGTTAGGTCTAGGCTATATGTATTTAAGCAAAGAGGAAAGGAGGCTATGTGAGTTGAAATATACGTCTGACTTTCCCAGTACTCACGTCTCTGTCTGGTGTAACTCCAAAGCAGGTTTACCCGCCCAGCCCCTACCTGTGACCCGACAGGCAGGCGGACCTAGAGGCAGGAAACTCCCTGGTTTCACCGTGGCCTCGGAAGCCCCCCCTCCTCCCCTCCACCCCCCCTGCTCTCCCTCACCTCACTAGCCTATTTGTGCTGCTTCTTGAAAAACAACAACACCACAGTGGTTTCAAACCAGCATGTTTTTTTTTCTGGCTTACTGGTTGCTTTCAGTGGACCGGGGAAATACAATGTATCCGTCCGCGTCAACTCTGCCGCCGCAGGTTACAGTTTACAGCTGAGCTGCGGTGCACCAGCCGGGGTAATGCGGACCAAGTCACCCGTATTACAAACATTGTTGACTTTTCACTGGGTCTCACAGCGGCTGTGTGAGTTACTGGCTGAGAAAGACGTTATAAAAACGTCTATTTGACCGAGACGACACTGCAACAAACTGGAAACTGTAGCGACAAATTAACAAATACGGTTAAGTGCCCCAGCCTGGCGTTGTGCGCTGGTCTGTCCGCAGTTTGTGGGCATTCAAATGAAGTTGAAAGCATTCCCTTTCATACAGGTAGGCAAGACAGCAAGGGCGTGTTCCCAAGTCTTTCCTTAAAAACACACATTCAGACTAACAATGAACAACGGCCTTTGTTCTGTGTGTATATATAGCCTATGTATTAAAAAGAAACAGGTAGACACGGTAAGCTACATTTGTGTAGGCTTCACGAATCAAGACAGGACATTACAGACTGTAAGGCAGAGCTTCACACACTACTGAGCCCGCACACTAACATCTGCAGACCGACAGTATCCTCCAGCGTTATTACAACAAAACTCACCCTTTATCGGTGGAGATATCATTCCCGTAGTTGATAATTTATCCAGAGGTTGTAAAACAGTTTGCCCCAGAGCTCACAGTAGGCTACAGTAGGAAGCAGCCCTTGGTAACCGTAGGAATCACCCTGGCAGTCAGGAATTTCACAGGGGGGCAGTGCTTCTCAGCGTATGGGGTGTAGTAAGGACGCATGGCGCTAGGGGGTGTCTTCAACACGGGTGGGCCCCCAGTTTGCCACTACTGCAAATGCTACAAACACAGAGTAGGAGTGAAGCTGCTGGAGTTGGTTAATTACAACAATGTGTTGTGTGTGCAGGGGCGGTATTGATTCTAGTGTTTCTCAAATGTTTCCATATTTAACATGTTCAATAAAGAGTTGCCAGATAAAAATATTGGACCTTGTTTCCAAACAAGGTGTGATTTCACAGAATCATCTCACACATAGAGAGAGGTAAGGTAAGCACAGAGAAAAACAGGACACTCAACACATTCTGCACAGTGAAGCTCAAACATCCAAGTGAAGTATAAACAAATAGCAAAACAAATTTTTGAGTGGAGGGGGGCTTTAATAAAGTCACCGTACTGTACAAACAGCAGCGGTGGACAGTAAGTAAGTAGCCTATATTTACTCAAGCAGACTGCTCACAAAATAGAGGTATATAGATTCTTGAGTATATTCTTTTCAAACCAGTTTCTACTTCTACTTCACTGCATCTCAGATGGAAATATTGTAGTTTTTACTTCAGCACATTTATCTGACAGATCCTAGTTCTTTACTAAGTAAGATTTTTACACACAAAACAAAAATGAAGTTTAAAAAAATATTTTGTTTTGTTAGAGATTAAGCTATACAAGTACAGCTAGTACGTTCATTGACTGACAGAAATTTAATTGGCAACTATTCTGATAATCGTTTTTCATGTAAAAACATTTTATGGTTCCAGCTTCACATATGTGAAGATTTGTTGCCATTTGTTTCCATTTTGATTATTTTAATGTATTTTTAAACATTTTGAGGTTTGGACTGACAAAACAAGCATTGTGAAGGTGTCACGTTGGGCTCTGGGCAATTGTGACAACATTTCTCACTATTTAGCTTATCTAGTTTAATCCACAATGAAAAAGTCATTAGTTGCAAAAAATAGTTTTCATTCTGCATTGAGTACTTTTACTTTGAATGCTTAAAGTACATTTTTCTGATTATACTTACCTTTAATTACATTCTTAATGCAGTACTTTTACTTGTTACAGAGTATTTTGACATTGAGGTATTGGTATTTTTACTTAAGTAAAGAATCTGAATACTTCGTCCACTACTGTTAAAAAACACTCATTTGAACATATTGCACTCTTAATGTTCATTCTCTGTGTACAAAATACAAAAGAACAAGCGCCCTCTAGATAATGCAAGTGCACATTTGGTGCACACTTGTCCATGACTTAAAAATGACTTAGTATGCATGCATTACAGTATGATCGTCATTAAAATTTTTCATTGATCATCTCTGCATTCTTGCAGGCCAGCCTCTGGAGAGTGACTCTGCCATTGTGACAGTTTAACATCTCTTCAGCAGTGACGTTTGTCAGCGTGCCCCGTCTGATTTAAGAGACAGCACCCTTTTAACCCCTAAACTGCAACTTTCTTCTGGTCACTTTCTTGTCAGATGATATGGCAACCTGGGCAAAAATGTATTTTGACCTATGACCTTTGTGTTTGGCTTATTTAAAAGTGACAGCAAACAGCACTGGAATAATCCTGAAGGTTAAATGTATGTCAAAATAATATAATTATTTTGTCAGTGAATCCATTCCAAAGGAGGCGCATGTGGACTGAAGTAATGTTACTGTCTGTCTCAACAATTATCTCCTAAAATCAAAACCAGTGATGTCATTCTTAACAAGCAGATGGTCTTTGCAGGGAGCAAAGAACGGCAGGATCTCAGTCATCTCACACAGGTGCTGATGCCTTAGCGAGTCTTAGATTTGCATTACATGGATGTCACACATCAGCGGTGAAAACTGTCAGCGATCAATAAAACTGTTTATGCTATGGAAGCAAGCTGGAACATGTTCTGTCTCCAAAGAAGGCACTGAATGTATATTCTGTAGACAGGAAGAGTGTGGGGTTTTGCAGTAGCAGAACATCTTAATCAAGTCCAGTAAAGAACAGTTAAATTGCTTTTTGCAGTCAGTTAAAATACACCAAGCACTCATATTACAAGTATGTGAAACCAAAAGTGGTTTTAGAGGTTAAATTGTATTGTTGTTAAAAGATATTGCTAGTGTAAAATTATTTTAAATTCACAAAGCCTACAACAAAGCCTTAACAAAGGTTCCTATAATGTTTAGACAAGAGCAGAAGCCTCTGTCTGTATTCCCTCGTCCACCCACGCACAGGCAATGTTTTTGTCACAGCTCGTGAAACTGAATGAGGTAAACAGTTGACAGTGATACATCCACTCACTCACTCAGTCAAAGCAACAAAACAGTGGAGTGATAGCAATCTGGCCTAGACACAGTCAGTGAAAGAAGCACAATGAAGTCACTGAGGCCTTGAAGCAGCCTCTTAAAAGGAAATGTAAACAAATAGTCATCTTTTCAGTTGGAGAACTTTGAGTCCTTTAATAAAGGATAACACAGAAATCTTTGACATTCAACAGGGACCCTACCCTACTGCAAAAACTGCTATAACTCTCTCTAAACGTGCTTAACCTGGAAGAGTTTGGGGGCACTGGTATTTTTATTGATGTGACATACAGGAATGCTTTATTGTTTAAGTATCTCCTGAGGAAGAGATTTATTTAGGAGTTGCTTTGGAGAGATTTTAAAATAAACTGTGGCTCACAAGAATAATCTCCTTGAAATGCAAACAAACTATTTAGAGGAGTGGTTTGCAACCTGGGGATGAGGACCTCTCCAAGGGGTCACAAGATAAACCGGAGGGTCATGATAAAATCAACAGGAGAGGACTGCAAAAAGAAACATTTATCTTGACATTTCTCTCATTTTTGCTCTTTATTCTTGTGAATTACTGAATTATTTTACCTTTTTGAGTTGTCTTAAAAGTTTTCAAATAATACAGGGAGGAAATCCTCTGCTTAACCTACAGACAAGTAATCATTGCTTCCTTTTACAGGAATAGTTCAACATTTTGAGAGAGACTTATTTGCAGTCGTGGGCGAGAGTTAGATGAGAAGATTGATGCTACACTTATGTGTAGTCTGGACGATAAATATAGCCCTACAGTGCTGCAGCCGGTTAGCTTAGCTTATCATAAAGGCTGGATCTCATGTAATTATCAGCAAGAAAGCGAAAGCAAATCTCCCATAACGTTTAACTGCAACTTTAACGGGTCACAATCCAAAAAGCTTGGGGTCGGTAGTGGTTGGTGTGGGCTGGGTGTGATTACTTACAAATACATATTTTAAAATGCTTATAAAATTGATAGTTTTCACAGAAACTACATTTTAGCAATTAATGCATTTAAAATCTCGTGCACATGCATAAATAGTCACAATTTCTATAATTCCAATACAAGGGTACCTTCCTCAATAAGTAGCCTATATCTGGTTAAATAAGGGTTACAAAATCAATTAAAACATACTTCCCCATCGATTGATTTCACATCTTTGTTGCTACTTCCATTCTTCCTCTATTGTGTCACGAGACAAAAGTGTCTCAGGCCAATTCATTCAGACGCACATGAAAGTTTGAACCACAAGGCAACAGATGCCTCTAGGAATTACACGGTTGTATATGAATCAATATTTTGTCGTCCTTTGAACTGCATCCTTACCCCAACACACACACACACACACACACACACACACACACTCACACACTCAACACCCTTAGATATATCTCATCCCCTCCAGAACACAATGGAGGTCATGACTGGGACATGACCCCTGGCCCTCCCCATGGAGAGCCAAATAAACACCAGCGCTGTGTCAAGGAGGGGGGGTATGTTCAATAGATAGACAGATAGATGAGATTGGTATAAGAACATACAATATCAACATGTAATTTATTAATAAGACAGTGGTTATGTTATACTTGCATATTTTAAAAATGCTTAAGAAAAACAAACTGAACCTGTTTTTAGTCTCTGTGAATAAATACTTTTTCCTCGCTGGTACACTCTCAGAATCACTGTAGCAGCAGCTTCCCGCAACATAGTTTAAGATGAGTGCGCCACCATGTGGCACTTTGCCGCCATTACATAACATGAAAGCTTTAAAATGCACATCAAAACTCTTTAAACTGGCAGACAGATGCATGTTTTGTATATATTTGTTGAATTTTACACCATGAATATTTTAAGTCCACCCTTTGAATTAAATCTATTGTTTGTTGTTCTGTTAAACTGTATAATATTGTAAATTTCCACATTTATTATTATTAGATCTTTTACTTTCTAATATTTTATACTTACCAACTTGTACTGTTATTTCTATTCCTTTTATGCCAAGCAGTATCTGTAACAAAAAACTTCCCTCAGGGATCAAAATATTCTACAGATTCTGATTCTGACTTATTGTCAGTCTACTTTTGTTCGTTCAGAGTTGCATTTATTTCAGCTGTAGGCCTATGTTAAAGTAAAAGTTAATTAATTAAAACAATTATTATTATTATTATTATTAACTACTAGGCTATTTTTTTCTTATCAATATGCCATCTACAAGTTAACAAAGACCTCCATGCTCTGGTGTGTGAATCAATCAGCTGCAGTGAAAGCGGTGAAATCTGATTACGCAGTCCTATGGGAGCGCGCGGTGCCATCGTAGGCACGCGCGTCCTGTGACGGCGGCAGCAGCACGTGCTGTCACTTTTTCATGTTTATTCAAAGCTGGAAACGCGCGCGCAGATGGCCCCTATTGAGAAGGCGAGGTGGGGGCCCCTCCGAGATCAATTCAATTTGGTGTCCGGAAGATGGATGGATTCCTCCCCAAAGACACGGAGTTTATGAGTTTAGAGAGGTTTTTGGTAAATAGAGGAGAAAAATGAAAGGGGGTAAAAATGAAGACGAAGTGAGAAGAGATGCGGTTTATGAGACCACACGCATGCACGCACAAAGACAGATATAGGCTACTATCTACGGCGGGATGAATGTGGGATGTTTCAGAGCAATGCCACTTTACAGTCAGCCAGATGAGATCCTCTGTTGAGGGGCCAATTACATTCAGTGTGTGACAAATTAGGTTTAAAGGCTCCTTCCGATTTTTTTCAGAGTATGTATAGTTTCAAATAGCCCAGAGAAAGGCCTTCATGTCTTATTTTCAAGCAATTTAACCAAAAGAGAAACGCTGAATCCAAGATTGAGCTCTCAGCAGAGTTGGATAACATGGAGGCCTAATTTAGTTACATTATTTAATTACAAAATAAATGCAACTGTAATCCATGCAGTCATGATTACATTGGGGGTTACATCTGATTATTTTCTGTAAAAAGCTCAGCTGTATGTTGAATATTATTTATGTTGTTGCTTTGTATGTTTTTCCAACAGCCATTTAGTAAAGTTTGATGGTGTTCTGATGCTTTTATTCTCATGTTTGAATTTGCTGCACCGCCTGTCTGCCAGTTAAACTACCTCTCAAGCTGTCTTTTGAAAATGGTTAAGAGCTGAATACCGTCATTAGAAATTTAGAAAAGTAATTAAAAATTAATTAAGTGTAAGAAGTTCCATTACTTTGATAAAGTAGTTGAAAAAGTTACAGTACTGGTACATTTCCAAAGTAAAACGTGTCAAAGCACAGGCTACTAAAACAAAATCATGAGTAGCTTTAAAAATATTTTACAGAACATACTGCATGCATTTTAAACATATTCTACTACTACTAGGCTACATAAAAATGGAGCATGAAACAAATACAATAAAAGGTAGGCAATAAATACCATATAGGGCCGACACGTACATGAATAGTAACTCTAGTGTACAAGGCTGCATAACAAAATGACCCTCACAAAAACATTAAGACTGATCAACAATAAATATTAATCAGCATCTATTTTGCTTATCAGCAATCAATTTAGATAACTTTTCAAGCAAATATAGAAAAAATCACTGGTTTTAACTTCTTGAATATGTTTTATTTTCTTCGTATCACCATGGGCTGTGGGAACTTGAGTTTAGCATTTTTTTGCTGTTTGCCAACATTGTCTAGACACAAAATGATCAGTCCATTGAGAAAACAACCTGTAATCTAAAGAAAGTTGTCATTTATCTCATCCCTAATATTTTGGGAAAGTTTAAAGACAGATCGGTGATGAGCAAATAATTATATAACGGAGGATTAAAGTTGAGATAATCCCTCTTTAATATCTTTATGATTCAGTAATTATAAATCTGCATCTCGGCTGTGTGTAAATGTGTGTGTGGGTACCCTCTGAGACTCAAAAAAGGGGGACAGCAGGATGTCTCCTTCTGACTCACAGTGACTCACAACCAATGACGCGTCCACAACAAAGGCCCAACAATTGGATTTAAAAGATCTTAACCAAATTGAAACCCAATGAATATCGCCGTTTTAACTCGCCAGATTGGGCCGTGTGCCGGGGCCTAATGCATGCACACACACCTTATGACAGGCCCACGGTACAGATGGTCCGAGCGTGAGCCTGAATGAGAGGGGGACCATCCGCGGCTGCTGACGCATTGTGGGGGGACGTCGTCTTCAATACAGCACTTAATGAGAACAGACTGACTCTTTCTCCCTCCCCTCCCCTTCTCCTTCCTCCGTCCATTCTATACACCCCCCCCCCCCTACTCCTCCTCTCTCTCTGATTCTCCACTTCTCCTCTCCTCTGCCCATTTCCATCTGTTTGGAGACAAAGAGCCACGAGCCAGCTCGAGCCGCGGGACCCTGCTGGTGAAGTAGGCAGGGATAATACGGCCCATCCCGGGGGCTGCATTTCAACACATGGACCAGGCTTTGTATTTCTGCTGCACGAGCACCCTTCATACTACACACATGCAGGGATGTGCGCGCTTCACACACTCCAACAAACACATACACCTCTGTGAGAGAGGCAAGAGGGAGGAAAAGGGGGGGGGGGCAGAGTTGCAATATTGATGGGGGAGTTCTCGCCTTGAACATGAACACTTCCATAATACCCAACGAGGTGGAGAATAAAAGAGAGGGCAAAAAATGAGGCAGCACAAAAAGCCCCAAATGTTGTTCCTCGTACTGTGAACATATGGCTGTTTGTTGTCATACTCTTTCTCCCTGTCCAATTTACACAGAGCTAGTGAGCTCTCAGAATTAAATGGCTGTGTGTGTTTGTGTGTATGTGTGCGTGTGTGTGTGTGTGTGTTCCTCCTGGCTTTGCGTATACCTGAATGATGATGAGGAGAAGGATGCCCAAACATTGATAATGGCCGCTGTATAATCCCCTGCTGTCTGCACACACCTCCTGACATATGGTCACTCCACGGCCTCCACCATTACATAAGCCCACAGTGCAAAGGAGGGTGGGGGGTTGTGGTGAAACGTGGTACTTTCTCACACACACACATGCACCGGTCACACTGTCAGCCAGGCTGTTCAGTGCCCTCAGCAGTTTGGGCTTTGCCTGTCACTTTTCTCTCCCCTGCCCCTTCTGGGGCTTTGTAAAGAATAAATTGAAGAGGACTGATGCTACGGAAGCTTTTGGGATGAGGAGCACAAATGGCCTTGTAGTGCTTCACGGCGACGTACAGATGGACTCCTCCATTCAATAAGCTTGAGCAGAAGTCTATCTCCACGCCATGCCAGAATCGCAGAGCTTGTTTTGTGTTCTGAAGAGGACAATCTGTTGATGCAACATATTGGTGTTCTATTCTTTCTTCTTCTTTTTTTGTAAAATCGTTAGCAGAGCAGTCTGAAATATTGGGCCAGTCAGGTTTGAATGATGTACAACAAATGTTCTAATGAAAATTTAAATGATTATCAAACATTTAAATGTTTCAAAGCGGCTCTAATGTGATGCAAAGTGCTGTCAATGCCAGTTTCAGTTGGAAGTAACAAATCTGCTGCCTTTATTTTGTGACTTCTGTTGATGATCTTCTGCTAAGTGACACATTTTTTTTTACTGTTACTGTTATTTGCTTATTTACACGTCCAGCAGTTGTGGAGCAACGTTAACATTTGGAGTCATGTTTCTGGCCACCAGATGAATTTTAAGTCCAATGTTCACTCTATTTTAACTATGGTTTGGTCTCTACCAACTCCTGAGGGAAATATCTGCCTCTTTTGCTGCTAAATGCTCCAATATGTTCACCAGCTATAGTCACTAACTGTGACTATCTGCTGTTTGATGCTGAGCAGATGTACACCAAAAAAGTAAGGAGCTGAATCTCACTATAATTATCTGTTAAGATCTGTGTGTGCAGCATGAAGGGACTCCAAACTTTCTTTTCGTTATACAACTTTGTGCCGTATAATGATAAATAAACAACCTTGTAGGCTACCTTGTATGAAACTCTGTAAAGCCAAGGTTGCAGATTGGGCAGATAATAGGTTCATCACTCTGTGCGACCCCTTTCACATTGCCCACAGCAAGCTACTGGCCACACCAAACCAATGAATGCTGTAGCAGCGAAGCTCCCTGAGTGTACTGAAATTAGAAAAAGTTTCTATTTTTTTATGATTTCAGCATTTCATTTACAAGAAGAAGAACGTATTTCTTCTTCATTCCAAAGTCATTGAGTCTCGCTTCAGGATGGTTTACGAAATGTCAGTCTGACCAGTTAAAAGCAGCCTTGTCAGCATGCAAATGTTCTTGGCCTGTGTGGGCGCAGCTGAAGGTAAGAGGAGAAAGTCAGGCCGAAGACTGACAAACTGACAGATGCCAAATAGAAGAGTGAGACGCAGAAGGCCCTTCAGCTGAAAGGGAAAGAACATTTCATGCTTTTCCTTCAGTCTCCAAAGATAACAAGTTTTGAAACGAGAAACATGGCCTCGCTACAACCACATGCACCTGCACCTGAAGATAGATAGATAGATAGATAGATAGATAGATAGATAAATAGACAGACAGACAGACAGATAGATAGACTTGTATTATTCATATTTTACCTGTATGCATTCTGTTGTTCCACTGGCACAGCTTATCTCTGGTATTTCCAGGGTGAAGGGTTCATTTCCCACTGGGGCAACCACCCATGCTTGTGCAAAAAAAAAATAAAAAGAAGTTCACTCCTGATAATCTAATGAAGCCTGGATAAAAGCATCCACACATCCTCCACATCTTCTGTTCTGTAACTCAACTACAGGCTTTTTATAGCACAATCGATGGGAATAGGCTACATATCACAAATTAGTATAAATATTTGGATCTTTTTTGTTCATACCATTTGGCAATATTACATCTCGGTGCTCCGCTCGCTCACTCGCTCATAAATTTCCATCTCTCCCATCCCTCCTCTCTCCCCGGGTTTCCCACGGGAGGTGCCAGACGGCCAGTAATTTGGTTGTCTTGGCTCGTCTGGAGTAACACCTGCCCCCTCTCTGGGGAGGGAGGGAGCCTTTCAGCCAGGAGCACACATGTAGCCTACCACTGCCTTTAGCTGCTGACCACTGTATGTGTGCGGGAGAGAGAGAAAGTGTGCATGTGTGTGTGCGTGTGTGCAGGGTGAGTTTTCTTCTGTCTGCGTTGGTTTGCACTTATTTCACCTTGCGTTGTGTGTGTGTTTGTGTGTGTGTGTGTGTGTGTGAGAGAGAGAGTGTTCAAAAAGCTGTCTGAAAGCTTGCAGTAGGCCTATATGTGCGCTGATTTGCATGAGCGCTCATATCACCCCGCACTTGTGCGTGCACCTGACGTCATCCTGCGCCACATCCATCACTGCAGTCAGCTGAACGTCAGTGGCTGTTCGCTGTTAGCTCATTTTCTGCTATTTTGCAAACCTTCCTTTTAAATAAATTATTTCAAAACAGGAGAGGGAATCTCTTTTTTTCAAGTATTTCCGATTTAATTAAAAATAACACCGGAAAATATGAAAAGTTTGTCCATTAGAAACCAGCTGTCACACAATACCTCTACTACAAAAGATCTGCATAAAGCAACAAGTAGCCTACACAACCCTGAAGAGACAAAAAATCTTTGGATAGAGGATATGTTTTTTTTCTTCTTCTTCACTATAAAATTACTTGTTGAATTTCGTAATACAAAGCAGAGACAAATAAATAAACCAATGCATCGAAACAATAACATCAAAACATTAAAGATAATAAATCCAGACTATTTTTTGAAATAATTATTATTTTTTGGTAACAGCAAAAAGAAGTTTGCTTCAGAATCGCATGTGATAAACCCCTTGGTGGTAGAAACTGTCTGACATAATCATTCTTATTACATTATTCTCATTCAGTGAAACAAATCTTTAAATTGAGTGATTTTTTAAGCAGCCTAATTAATATTCCTATAGCAACCTCTTAACACAACAATTTAGGGAAATAAACATTTATGGGGCCATTGAACCCCATCTTGAAGTGCTTATCGTTGCTATTGATAGACAATAGACGTGACATTGAAAGCAAACAAACAACAACAACAAAAATAAAATGAGAGAGAGAGTGACATACATCAAACATACATCAAACGAATAAGTTATGCTATGGGTTAACAGAAAGTGCCATTTTTAAGAGTAGAACACCATCACTTTCCAAGTTCAATTTCACAGCCTAAAATATAGAAGCAACAAACAATATACATTTATACAAAAAGACGCCAGCCTATGATATCAACATAAATAAATTAGCCTTAAATATTAACACAATTAAATAAATAATTCCATACACTTTAAAAAATGATTAAGGTCACAATTTTATATGTCATAAGTGGCACTTACGCATTGAATGTTTTTTTTTCTTCCTTTACGGAAAACATCATCTAAACTAGATCTAAAGCAGCTATCTCGTTTACATACTTTCATTTCGGTCTGAAAAATGCCCCAGCGTTTGTTTTGTTAGACCTCAAATTGATATAGTGAGGGGAGGACTTCGTTTTAGGCTTAAATCACGACATAAGGTGGGATACTATTGTCATTTGTGAGGGCGATTTAATGTGGAAATTCAACGAATTCTTATATTCATGATAAAAACCCCTCTCCTTTTCTAAGACATCATCACTGCTGCGAGGTTAAACGTGAATGCCTGCTCGTGCAGCCCATCCTCCCCCTACTGTAGCCTATAACGGAAAATAATCATTATTCTCATTATTGCATCTAACAGCTCAAACGACTCGGCGCTTGTCGCTTTTGTTCAGTGAGCGGTCCTGGACTGAAAGTTGAGGCTTTCACTCGGAGCACTTTTCGACAACTTTACACCATCATACACAACCAACACTGGAATGGGGGGTCAACTCAGTCAACTATGAGGTATGGCAAAGTCCCAGCATCCGGGGACAAGATGGTTTCATTTGGAGAAATTCTTTCATAGATTTTGGTCTTGCAAGTCGAATTTGTAGATATTTTTATTTAACGATTTCAATCTTGTAATTAAAACCTCATAATTTCATTTACGTCCCTGAAGTCAAAGCAAGATGGGAGCTCATGTCACAGGTGTTAGACCGATATACTGAGCCGATATTACATCAGCCAGTAAGTTTCTCCACCGCTTTATAAAACAAATCCGAGATTTAATTTTTCTAACCTCCTTTAAATAAAATATTCATTAAGGGTTTTTTAAATTTTATTTTGTAACTCATCTTCTGACATATTTTTTTTTTCACCCAAAAATTGTGTCTGCAGAAAATATCAGCTATGAAAAGCTACAAAAATATTGGGTATCTGCTTTAAAAATCTCCTTATCAGTCCAACCTGTGACTGCCAACCTTGCCATACCCAATTGACGCCCAGCATGCGCTTGAGTCCAGTCTACCAATCCAACCAAACCCTCTCTGTCTCATGGTGTGTGTGTGTGTGCGTGCGTGGGGGGATCACTTTTAGACATCCAAAACATGATTGAGATAGGAGATGTAGCATATAGCCAGTCTGAGGATCTCGATCTTTGAGAGTTTCTTGTCAGGGGGCAAGGTTGGGAGTAATTTCCTCAGCTCCGCGAAGGCCACGTTGAACGCCTCCACCCGGATCCTCTCTCTGGTGGCGTGGGCCGAGCGGTACTTTGCCGTGGCCCTCCGCCGCCTCCTCTTCTCCTCCCTGCTCAGGGGCTGATCGGATTTGCATTTTGGCCTGTCCTCGCCCTCCGCCGGGTCATCCGAGGCGCAGCCGGCCGACTTGAGGCCGTTGAGCATCGACTCCGGGTCGGACTGAGTCCAGGAGAGGTCGGCCTCAGCCTGGTCCGGGCTCAGCATCATTTTTATTCTCCGGTATTTGCACTCCTTCAGAACCTGTAGAGTGGACAAAACCAGCTATTAAAACACTGATTTAGATTTTTCCCCTTAAAAATCAAGGCAACCCAATGTAGTTTAGCTCCCTAATGAGTCTGTTGTTAATGGAAAGATTACAGAAAAAAAAAATGTGAATAAATGTCAATTAAATGTAATGTTTTCAATGTTTTCTGCCACCACGAGGCTCCATCCGGGCGCTTGTTTGGATGGCAGGGCCCCCCATAAATCCAAATACAGTCTATCTTCGTTGCATAATAACATTTAACTCCATAAATAAAGAATGGCTCGCGTAATTGTTAATTTCTTGAAGCCCAAGGTCTTAAAAAGAGCAATTAGGAAAAACGTGACATTTTTGAAAGTGTCTTATTTGAATTTTTCTTTCAAATTCTCATTTTTTTATTTGATGGTCCTTTTTTATTTTTTCTTTGCAAAATAATGCAAGTTGTGATCACTTATGAAGGAGAAACTCCCTTTTTTGGTACGAATTAACATAATCAGAATTGGCCATCTGTCACAGTGTGATGAACACATCTGCTTGGCTGAAGCCAGAGTGACTTGACAGCATGGAGGCATAAGACGGTAAAATAATGTTGACATCTGCTGGACATGAAATGATTGGAGCTATTGTGTTTTTCATAAAACGGGGGAAGCAAAATATATGTTTACATAGCTTGTGGGCCGCACATAAAAACACAAAAATAGATGATGTGGGCACAAACATTTAAAAACAAACAGATGTGACTCTTAATTTCTTCAAGTGTAAGCTATGTAGATGTTCTCTCCCACATTTGAGACTCACCTTGACAAAGAGTGGTGAGGCACAGATTTCTCGAAACGAACTTGGAAAAAAAAAACGCTCTTGAGCGGAGCTTCAACTCCAAATTAACTCATATTCCACCGACCAAAACAACCATCAGATGTAAAAGAGGACGGGCGTCTCACGGAGAGAGAGAGAGAGAAAGAGAGAGTTAAACAAAACAAAACAACAGAGGAAAAAACTAGTTGTTTTACTTTTTCCAGCCGCCGCGAACTTGCAAAGATGGGAATCACGCGGGGTCAAAGCCAGGAGATGTTTCTGCAGATCACAACAGTCTGGAGTCCCGAAGTCTTAAAGATGATTAGTGATCAGCCGATTAAAAACACTACAAAAAATAATAATAATGATGTGAGCAGGGATCAGTCAGCCCCCTGTGATCCCAGCGACGGAGAGACAATAGACGAGATGGGCAGATAGTGGAAAAAGTGCAGCCAGGGCTACTCGTCCATCCGCCTGTGGAAGATGGGAATAAAGGGGCGAGATAAGCGAGGCTCTCCCGTGTCAAGAATCAGCGGATCGGAAGGCAGTTCACAGATAATCCCCTTCTTTTTTCCTCCAGTCTTTCTCCCACCGAGTGTCATATGCGAGATAAGATCCAAACGATCCCGACTAATAAAGGTTCACTTCAGGGACGTAGGGGATGGAATATATTTGAGGAATGGTATTGTCTAACGCCGCCCCCTCCCTCACTCCCTCACTCCTTCCCTCCCTCACTCACCCCTCTCTCTCTCACACACACACGCACACACACTCACAAACACACACCTCCTCCCTCTCTCTTCACGCCCCTCAGCCCCTCAAGCGCTCTCCCTCCCGTGGGAGTAGTGGGCAAAAGGGAAGGCAGAGATGTGTGCATGATAAAAGATGGAAAAAATAAATAAATACGTGTGTCCGTGTTGTGAGTTTGTGCACGTGCTCTCGTTTTCGGTGAATGGTAATGATTAAACAAATAAGTGCACGGTAGAGAGAGAGAGAGAGAGAGAAAGAGAGAGGTTCAACATAAAACTAATTTGGTAAAGCTCGGCAGTCAGAAGTCCCCCCCCCCAGAAAATGTCTTTATTTTTCTACATTCTAGTTGTCATTTAAGATGAGATGAGATGATAAGAGATTATTATACCAGAGGGGGGAAGGTCATCAGTTCAGTGAGGGGGGGTAGATGGAAAATGATAACAGCCTGCTTGGTTGTGGGGAATAATATTTTGTATGATGTATAAGTGGAGAATCTTTCGATCAATCCTTTTTTTAGAAGGATTTACTAAGATCCAGTGCTGTAAATGTACATTCTGTGCTGCCTACAAGTGAAATTAAATTAAATTTATATTAGATTCCTATTTTCGATGGATATTGTGAATTTACTTCTTGACATGTGTTTGATTTTGTTGTAACCGTTTGATCCCAGATGTATATAATACTAATTTATGAGGGGTATTGATGGTTTTAGTTACCTTGAGTCAGGCTTGGATGTAGGCACTGGCTATACTGTCACACCTGTGGGTGCGACTGAGACCTTTAATTCTTCCCTGACACACACCTGAGTCTGTGTTTCATACCTGACCATCTGTGGTTTGGTCAATATTAATGATTCAAAAATATACTCTACATTTTCAAACACACAGGTAAAGAGCTAGAAGAGATAAATTGAGGAAGAGAGGCGTTATTGCATCATTTGATTTGTATCATTTTGCATTTTGAACAACCATAAAAGTGACTTGATTAAATCACTCTGCGCTGTCTAAAACTGAAATATAACCCTTTTCATGTTTGATTTAATGTTTTCTCCTTACATCTTGACATGTGTTGGAGAACTTTCAATGTATTTGACCCCACACTGCAACAGTAGCACAGAGAGAGGAAGCACTGATCAAGATCCAGAAAAAAGATCAAATATCATTTTAGCTTTTATTGCTGGAATAGTGCAACAAAATCTTTTTATTTTAGGGTGATTTAGACAGCTTCAGTGTTTTAAATGTATCCTATTATGTGTCTAACATTTAAAATTAACATTATTTGTAATAATTTTTGATTATTCTTGCTGTATGTTAGACCAATTTACAGATGTGGAAGATTTATTCAGATCCTTAAGTAAAAAATGCTCCATTAAAGTAAAAAGTCCTGCATTGAAAATCCAACTTCAGTAAAATATTATACAGACATACGATCAGCAAAATATACTTAAAGTATAAAAGTAAAATGGTTCCGAAGGTCTATTTATTTATGTAACACCTTTTAAAACAGAGTTACAAAGTGCTTTACAAACAGGGTACACGGCCAATACAGTAAAAGAAAGCAGGGCTACACAGTGCATTTATATAGCAAAGGGGGAATATAAAGTAATGGGAAAAGCAAAAACTAGTGGAAAAGATATAAAATAACATAGACACAGCTCATCGTAAAATAATTGTTTACTATAAAAAGGCTTTTGATACAAATAGGTTTTGAGATGAGATCTCAAAGAGGACACTGAGGCTGCTGTAGTTCCATAAACGTGTGGCCCTTGCTGCAAAAGTCTGGTCACCTTTTGTGACAAGTAGGGACCTGAAAATCTTAGGTTATGTACAGGCCCAGAGGGGACAAGCAGAGCTGACCAACTTTTGTGATCTGGCTCTCAAAAGATAATCAAAAATCACACCTAGGTTACTGGTTTTCACGTTTTATGTTAGGCCTACAACATTTGACTGGGTGGCAGGGGTGATATCGGCCGGGGGCAAGCAACAGGATTTCCGACTTGGAATCATTTAGTTTACGGAAGCTTTGTGATATCCAGTACTTAATGTCCGAGAGGCAGGATAAAACGAGGTTTCAGACACTCTTAGCTTCCAGGTGTGGAGGCTAAGAGCGTGGCTAAAACAACCCACGTCGCTATTGAGTGGAGGGATGGGACTGGACTGTGAGGGGGTTTGCTGTAGCCACGCTTTAGTACTCCAGGCATCTGACTGGGAATGGCACTGCAGCCGACATGGACGATAACATTCTGGGCAAGGGCCATCATGTTATTATCGATGACATTATTAGATTTTTGATATTAATGCAATAGTGTGTTTACTGTAGGTGCTCAAGGCAGAGCTGGTTTGAACTAGACTATTTATTCCACCACTGCTAATTTGTGAAGAGCACCATCACTTTCCTTGGATGTGTGCATTTATTCAGTTGGCTGTAACCACACTTACAGGAAGGTCTTAGACCATCTGCTGCGCACTGTTAGCACCTGTCACTCATGCAGGTGTGTGAAGACAGTAGTAGATAGTAGAAAATATTGTTAATGGTTTAATCTATGGGTTTACGGTTTGGAGGTGTTTATGTTATGTGTATATGGCATATTGACACAACTCAGCAGAGCCAGAGCAATGCTTTTAAAAGGAAACTTTGTGGATGGTCTGAAGTTTTTCTTCTCCTCTCATCTCCTCTGCTCGTCCACTCTTCTTGTCCTCCTCCCATCATGAACCCTGTGCCCGGTGGCACCACCAGCGTCAGGTCAGGAGGGCATGGTTCCAGAGGAGGGGCAGTGGCCAGTGAGTGTGGGGACTAGCTGCGCCTAACGAGGTGATTAAAACGATAAGGGGAAGCACGGATGACTTGCCATGGCCCGCAGCCACCACCATGCTTATTGCCCTCACACACACACACACACACACACACACACACACACTGTGAGTGAGAGAGAGAAGTACTACCACAGCGCCAGAAGGACCATATCAGTGAAAACTCAGCATGTGTGTGTGCGAGAGTTAGGGAGAGAGGGAGAATGTACGTGTGTGCACATGTGTGTGAGATGACGGACAGCTCGCCTTGGGCTCTGGCCGGGTCCGTGGAGTGTGTGTGACACAGAGAGACTCACAGCGGGGAGTATCGGAGACATGTCATGACCAAGAGACAGAGGCCTCCTGACAGCTGGAGCCCACGGACACGCACACACTCACGGCCCACAACCCTAATTGCTCCACAGACGGAGAAGTGGAGATGGTCTGTGTCTGCGTCGCCCGGACCCCTCCTCAATTCGTAAGGCCCTCGGCCAAAGACATGAAGGACCCCTCCAAGGCTGTTTTGTTTGTGCCTGGTGCAATTACATGCCACAGCTGATGTACTGACCGTGAAGACAGGGAGGCAAACTGCAGGGTGGTGTAGTCACCAGAGAATGGTCATTTCAGTCAGAAGGATGACGGTTGGTTTAGTCATGATGTTGCTGGTAAAACACTTTGCTGGATTGTCTTAGACGTTTTGTTTATGTGCACTGAATCTCATATTAAGCCATTATTCTATTTAGGGTTAAGGATTCCTTAACAGACATCCAAAAACCCCACGAGATATTTCAAGGCAAAATCACAGAGGAAAAAAAGACCCTTATATGCTGAATTCACGCAGTAAGCAGCAATGGTAAATCCTTTTGACAAAACTGGTTCTGCTTTAACAAGAAAAACTGTGGCATTAAAGTTTTGTTATATTTTACCAACTCCTAGCAATTGAATTAAACAAATCCACAAGAGCATCATACAATATCATCATCTGAGTTAAAGCTGCCCTAATCGAAAATTCTTGTATTAAAAATGGATCAAATGACTACTTGTGTGTGAAAAATGACACTCGTGAAAAACCCACAAAGAATTATCAACCGACTCTGTTATTCCTCTCCGTGCAATGTAGAGTTTAGTGTCATTCAGCTGTTTTTGTTTTTTGTCATTGTTTCAAGGACCTTACAGTTGTGGTTCACTCTCACAGCTCTTACTATCATTGACTTACATCTGTCATCCCAGATGCAATCAGCTGTTTTCAGCTGAGAAAGCTCTGTTTATAATCTGTACACTACCTGCCA
Source organism: Micropterus salmoides (assembly GCF_014851395.1). Taxonomy (NCBI): domain Eukaryota; kingdom Metazoa; phylum Chordata; class Actinopteri; order Centrarchiformes; family Centrarchidae; genus Micropterus; species Micropterus salmoides. Next base: position 9,319,336 of record NW_024040040.1, read on the forward strand.
GCACCAAACAGCAAAAAGACAAAGGCAGCTGGTGAACATGGTGGAGAGTTTAGCAGCTACAGAGCGTGATCTTTTTCACAGGAGTTGGTGGAGACCAAAACAGAGCTGAAAATTGGTTGTGAATATTGGACTTACATTCAGCAGGTGGACACAACAGCGACTCCGAATAAATGTTACTCTGTGCCTGCTTGATGTATAAATAAGGTGCTGTTTGCCGACATGTTTGGCATATCAGCTTTTAAAAAAAGGATGTCAGTTTTGAATTTACTGCTTGTGCTGTATGAAGCCCCTTTATTTCATGGAAACTGGAAGATCGGCATGTCTACCTTCCCTTGAATTAAGAAGAGAGGTGACATCCTATGTGAAAAGAAATAACGTCAAAGCTCTCTATGCATTTATGCATATGCAAGATAATGTTAGCAATACCACTATAACCCCAGAGCAGTTGCATTCAATGAAAAAAAATTCTCTTCTGCAACATATTCCTTTACAACATATTAAAATTATGTAAAATTGAATTGCCCTTAACCAGGAAGATGGACATTTTTCTCTGACATAGTTCACAAATATGTAAAATACTCATTTAGTGTGACTAAACGATTGACAAGTGATCCTTTTCATACAAAGAAATTTGCTTAAAAAGACCATTATTACCACATTAAAAATAATATTTCAATCCCCCAGGGCTAACCAAACTTTGACCACCTTGGCACACGAGTTTAGTCTAGGTTGAAATGCCCTCTTACTGTGGCAGAAACACAGGAGGCAGTACACTGATTTATGGTTATGATTATTCTTTGCAGGGCTTATATCACCAATCCAGCTGAGGCCTAATATTGCAGAGTTTCAGAGGAAATGGGATACAAATTCGAAACCTGTTCTTTTTTTGTTGGAAAGGATCAAATTGTATTCCAGGCTAAGGCAAAAAAACACCCCTTTAAAGACCATAAAAATAGCCTTTTTGTTGTGTAGGTGGACGTCATTTTAAATAAGCTGTCATCTGAAAGTTGCAAAGTGATGTTACTCTGTTGAGACGTCTGTAATGGAGTTACTTCTCTAATCAGTCAGAGCTCAGTGGCCCCCGCAGCTGTCTGAGCCGCTTGTTACAACAAAAAACACCTTGAACTTGTGTGACATACTCCCACCTGTCACCTATCACACGTACACAATCACACACACACACACACACACACACACACACACACACACACACACACACACAGTTTTGAACATTCAGGGAGCAGTGGGATGGAGCTGTGAAATGGGAAGGATTAGTCACTTTGTCAGGAGATGTATGAGGCTTCTCTCAGGTGGATGGCGAGCCACAGGGGGCATCTGGGAGACGGAGAGGGGAGAGAGAAGAAATTAGAGGCCAGAAAGAGAAGACAGAGAGAGGATGGAGGAGAAAAATGAAAGTGCTCAAACATGAAGACAAAGTGGGTGAGAATGTCGTTTGTAAGACACACACAAAGGAGATGGTGCAGAAGTTGAAGAAATCTGACAGCATTGTAACTCGACTCTTCTCGCATTTGCATCACTTACATCACTTGGACACACACTCACGCATAGGGAATCACTCTGGGCAGTGTGTGAACGCCAACTTGTCCATGTGTTGTGTTCTGTCTTTTCTTCCAGGGTAGTGAAAGAGGCAGTGGCCTGGACCCTGGCCTTGTGTGTGTGTGTGTGTGGTGGGGGTGGGGTGGGGGTTGTCGATTCAGGCCTGAACAGGAGGTGTGGGATCCAGAAAGCTGGGGGTCCCATGTGAGAATGTGGCCATCGTCAGCGCTGCCGTGGCAGGCCTCGGCACCATCTGTGCTCCCAGCAGGGTGCCCAGCGCGTTCTCCACCACCCAGACACATATGGACACACAAAGGTGCTCACTTTCTCCCTCTCTCATGGACGTGCAGTCACACACACACACACAAACACACACACACACACTGGGAGAAAACAGTTTGGACTGAACAGTGAGAGATGGAAGGATGATGAGTTTGTTGACTGTGCAGTAAACAGGATGGTAGTGTCTTGTTGATGATGCTGACATAAGTGTGATGACTTCAGAGAGCAAGAGCAGGCATTATTAGTCAGCAAACGACCCAGCATCAGCAAAACCACATCTTCTATTCTCATATTAGACTGCAAAAACATCCATTTATACTTTCCATAAATGTTACAAGTTGTTCGGATTTTAGCATTTAAAGTAAAAATGTCAACAAAACAAGCGAGTCTCTTTCTTCGGCATATGTGAGTGAGCTCTGATAAAGTAGGATATTTGGTTTTGATTCATTATAGGAGAGAGACAGAAAGTCCTGTCATCTTTTGTTATTTAGGTTTGAAACCATTTCAGCACTTAAAGGAAAATTCGTCATTTTGGGAAATACCCTTACTTGCCTCCTTGACTGGGTTTTTATTGGGTAAAGTTAACCCAGTATTGCATTGGTGCGAGATTGACCCAGTGAAATTTAGTATCTGTAGTAATTAGGCAATGCGTTTCATGAGGAAAGCAAAGGGTAAACTGCTTAATCAGTGAAAATACATACAATTGGAAATCAATTTAACTAAACATTTGTTGGCTCTTTCTTAAATTGAACCTTTTAAGTTATCAAGGCAAAGAACAATCCACTTTTCAGAACTAGTCGGTTTAAGTTTGACACAGTTCGAACTGAGATGAAATAGCTGTAGAGGTAGAAATTAAGCATCACTTCGCTGAGCTGAATTGTTGCGTTCGGTTCAGAAATTTGTGGTTCATTCACTCTTTTCTCAAAGCTAAGTGGATGCGCTTGAGTTTCCATCTTTCATCACCTGCTCATCTGAGCACCATATTGGAGCCAGAGTCATAAATCTAGTCCTTGCCTCCATCTCTTCCTCTCTGTACCATCCTGTTCAGCACAGACCTACATTTTCCATCTCCACAGCCTCCCATACCTCTTCCTCCTGCCCGCTGACCCTCCTGTCTTGGCCCCAGCCCCCCTCTAAAGCTGCACCTGCCTCATTTACCCTGTTGGTGAGCTCTCCTCAGCTTCTCCACACCTCCATCTTCCTCATACCTAGCACCCCGGCCGGCTGCCCCTCTCTGCCCCTCTCCCTCTGGACCCCCACCCTCCACCAAGTGGCCCCTGTCCCTCGATCCAGGGCCTCCAGCTGGCTGATGAGTTCATTAGGCCCAGAGCTCTGCCAAGGAGTGTGGCACTGTTCGGGCCAAACCGGGAGGGCATCAGGAGGCCCCTGGTGGTCATTGGGCACAGGCTACGGTCATTGGAGGCGGGACAGAAAAGTCCCAGCATGTCCCACATGTCGATATTCAGGCTCCGTGTCCATCCTTGGAGCTGGAGACTGTTATTTTGGACATTAGCAATCTGGTTTGGGGCTTGTTTCTCCCTGAAACTTCAGCGAGAAGAGCGCAAGGCGGTGTGGTTTGAAGGGGTCCACATAAACAATGAGGGAAACAGATTTCTAATAATCCCCACAGGTCGCAGTGACATCTGGCCCCACACTTGAGCGTTGGCTCAATTAATTCGGAAAACACAAAACAAAAAGCGCCGGGGGCAAAGATCTGGGGGGACTTAACAGGCTGCTTTGTATGTGTGTCTATCAGTGTGTGTGTGTGTGTGTATTGATTGTGGTATTTGATCAAGTCAACTGCAGTGCATGTGTGTGTGAATTTAGTTCAAATTAGTTGAGGTATACAGCTGCTGTACGGAAAGAGACAATCATATTCCTGAATTCCAGAAATCTTGTTAAATAGCAAGAAAAATGCAAGTTAGCGTGAACTCTTGCTTCCGTAATCTCTCTCTAACACACCTGCAGTGCTTTAGCTATAGCTTTGCCATGATTTTTCGTTCCCTCCACTCTCACCTTTTCCCGCCTCTGTCCTCTACTTCCTTCCCTTGTCGGGGGGTCAGCTGGGGTCGGGGCCTCCGTGGCTGGGCTCAGGTGGAGCCTCAGCTGGGCAGGAGGAGGGGAGGAGAGGAGAGGAGAGGAAAGGAGGCAGAAGGAGGAGAGGAGAGGAAAGAGGAAAGAGCTAGGAGGGGAGGCGATGAGGATGCTGCCCCACATGCGACCCAAGAGGGAGTCCATCAAAAAAAAAAAAGGAAACAAACACATGCATTCACGCAAGTAAAAAAAAAAAAGACAACAGCTTTGTCCCTCAACCCTCTTTCTACACCTCCCCCATCTTCTCTCTTCCCGTCTTTCTCTCTCACTCTTTCTCTCCTGGGAGAGGCCTGGCCGGGCTTGGCCTGAACGCCATCTGCTGCATAATGTAACGGGATAGAACTCCAAATCCTTCATTTCCACTCACTGCCTGTCATCTGTGTGCGTGTGTATGTATGTGTATGTGTGTGTGTGTGTGTGTGTGTGTGTGTCCACTCATACAGTTGCATATGCACGCATACACTGAAGGGGTGTGAATGTTTGAGCGCGTGTGAGATCTCATTTTACGGATGTTGTGACATTAGCTCGTCCAGCGATGATGTTGAGTGATGGGTTTGATGAAATAAAAGGGGATGCCAAATGTGTGTGTGTGCGTTTTTTAAAAAGGATTATTCCACTCTTTTGAATATGCAAGTCCGATGCTTTTCACAGCATTCGTGGAAGAAAAAGAGACAAGTCCCGCTCAGAGCCAACATCATGGCATTACTGAGTTGTTGTTGTCTTTCAAGCTCCATTTTCAGACGTAACAAGACGTCCAAATGAAAAAGTCGTTAAACATGAACTCCTGGGAAATCTTAAGACTGCATCGAGCTCAGAATGGCATCTTGCCAGGGATGTCACAAATTTGCTTTTTGTTTACAAGTTAACAAACAAAAGTGCACACACACAGAGTCGTGTTTAAGTGCCCCACCCCTCTCTGCAGCACTGGTAACCCGGAGGTGCAAAGAGTTGTCCCTCCAGGTCCCTGTGGGGCCACTGTGAATTGGGGGGCCATCTGTTTTCTTGTAATAAGCTTTCTCTCCATTCATCCTTTCTCTCTCTCTCATTCCCTCTTCCCCACCTCTTCTTCCTCTGTGTGTTGTGCGTTTGATTCTACTTTTGCTTTGGAAGGTTTTCGCTGTCTCCGTCTTACCCTTCCACACGCACACACAAAGACATAAAAAGACGCAGACAGACGGAGAGATCTTGTATGAGAGACCGCATCGCTTCTGGATACAAACGCCGGCTCCAGCGCCATGAGTTTAGGGGAACGGAGACATGGTGAAATATCACAGTGTGAACCCTGAACCCTGACCAGCTATCCAGGGCTGTTGACATAAAGCAAACGTGACACATCCCTCCTCACATAAACCCACACAACCCCTCCAGCTGCTGAGCTGAAGTCTGTATTAGATTTTATTTTCTTTGTTTCATTGGTATAAGAAGGTGGCTCTAGAAGCTCAATGCACAGCGACTTAGGAAAACACATGCAAATGTTTGACAGCGCAAACACCACAGAATACACAAATGTGCTGCAAAAACAAGAACACTGTTTCCAGCATTTTTCTCAGAATTTTATTGAGATGAATTTACCATCTTGCCACTGCTCACACTAAAGCCGACAGAGTAACAGGCTCTGAAAGCCCACCCCGCTCCCATCATCCTTCCTCTGCTGGAGCCGCCACCTCGCCGGCGAGTTTGCTGACGACTGCCTGATTGTTTAAGTTTTGGTTTGCGAGAAACATTTGGTATTAGATGGCACTGGATCGATCAGAATAGTTGCCATGGCTACAGTGTGATGTGGTGGGGAGAGGCTGAAGGGAAGGGGAGCAGAGGAGGAAAGTGGATTTAAGTTCAGTTACAGCCATGCATTAACACAAAGCAGAGAGCAGCAATGGAGTTTGAATGGAGCGATCTTCAAGGTCCAGCTTTTAAAGTGCACAGCTACAGTGCTTTCATAACTTCCCCTGCACACTGTATAGTGTTAAGGACAAACACAACATGTGCTTGCAGCTGCGTGTCTGCTCCTGTATGGGTCTACCAATTCAAACCTAACACCACACATCGCACATTTATGTTCCATTACGGGCCGTGCATGACAACATCGATATGTCATCTGATATTGTTCATTATCCCAGGCGTTGCATTATCCGATTTATGCCTTCCTATGGCAGGTTTCAATACAATCGAGTGTTATATCATGATTATGAACGGTCTGGGCGCTGGGGATGCTGTCTGCATCTCATTGAGGCAGAATGAAATGGATCAATATACCAGAGGAGGCTGAATCAGAGGGGGTCTGCATGTGTGTGAGAGAGAGAGAGTGAGAGTGTGTGTAGACAGACAGCCTTGGGAGATCAGAGTGCACAACTGCTTGCGGCTTCAAACTGTGTCTCTCTGTCTGTCTCACACACACACACACACACACACACACAGCTGTTTTTCACTGCATGCACAAGCACATAGTTTTGATCTGGGCAGCATTTTGGTGTAGAAACAATATAATCACACAGTATATCAGCCTGTGACTGCTTCTTTCTACCCCTTGTGTCGGTCACAAACTTCATGAAGCCATATTTCTTCAGTGATGCAGCAGGCAGGCAGGCAGGCAGGCAGGCAGGAGTCGGGCTCTCGCTTGCTCTCATTTAAGTGTAGATTTACAAGTTGTTTGCGACAGGAGCTTAGGTGCCTCTTCAGGATGTGTTCTGCCTAGTTGGGAGGAAGCTGCCACGTGAATACATCTGTTGTGTCATCCAAAGTGCGGCAAACAGGCTGTCCGGCTTTCTGTCTTATGAAATTGAAAAATCTGAGCCCTCTAATAGCTCAGGTGCTTTGTGGATTTGTTCTGAGAAAATGATTTGTTGGAAAGATACTTTTATTATCTTTATGCACATAAGCACACACACAAGCACGCTCTGATGTTACCTCACATTTACACTAATTAATGCCCCATGCCTCTATTAATCCCGAATTCTGTCCACATTTTAATTCTTGCTTTAAATGAAGGGGCTGCCACAAGCTTCACTCCAAACAAAAGGGAGGTTAGATTTATTCTTCATTTGGGGCAGTGTGGGTGGGTGGTGGTAGTGGAGGAGGAGGGTTGGGTGTGCGGGGGGGGTTCATGCATGGGCATAACCCAGCCCCTAAAGGAAGGCCCCCGCTGCCTTCTGCCAGCCATAATTAAGCAGCCCTGCCGTGTCTATCACTGATTATGTTTGACCTGGCTAATAAGGCGAGTGTGTGCCACCTACGTGTGGCAGGAGAGCGCCACAGCCTCCGTCGCAGCCCCAGTTGTCCACTTTTTGACGAGGTTATTAGTTTGATGTGCTGCTCATGACAAAAGATGTGTGTTGCTAAAACATCATTTTTGTTGATAGTGCAGTGCTCCGTGCAATGTTTGATAGGATGGTGCAAAAACAGAACCTAGTTATTGTCACATCCCCAAAATGTCAACTTTTGTTTCAGAAATTCTTTAAAGTTTATTTGGGGCAGTATTCTGCAGTAGCAATTTAATGTACACAATAATCATGTATGTATAGTTTTCAGGGTTATTGGCAGAGTCCGCCATTCCCACGCTGGATCCAGATTGCTTACCTAAGTGCAAAGGAGCATGTAGCCTAACCCAGAGCAATTTTCTCTCATTGATATGAGCCTCACTGTTAACTGTTTATTCTGTTTAGTCTGCATTGTTTTACTATTGCAGTTTTACTGACATTTTATAGACCAAGCAATGAATTGGTTAACTACGAAAATAATCATTAGCTTTGGCTTGACAATTCATTCAAGGAGTATCCAGTTGGATTAGAAACCATTTGATGGGTCTGTAATAATAATAATAAAAAGGATCTAGCAGTTGAAGTGAAAACCTAAAAATCACCAAACCTGCTTAAGAGTGAACAGTGCAAGTATTTACACAAAGAAATGTTCATTCTTGCTTGTGAAAAGTCTTACCAAATGGCAGTCCGAGGGACAGATATATCCTTTAGTAACTGCCTTTGCCTGTGTGTACACCAACATAGCAGCAATCAGTATAAATTAATAATAAGTGAATCAAAGTGCTTAATTTAATGGAGGCTATGAAAGATTAATACCTGACATTATCCAAGCTGCTGTGCTGTAAGGGGAACCACCCATGCCTGAGGTAAACCAATCACATTTCTATGAATATGACATTAGACACATTGATGTGATGTGTTACATCAATGTCAGCCAGAGTCTTGAGTACAGCAAGTCTGGATAGAAAGTCCACTGAGTGTGACTGGTCTATTTCTGTCTCTTTTACCTCCCTCCCTCCATCCCTCCACTCCCTCCCTCCACCATGGGTCTAGAGGCGAGAGATCAGTTCAGGGTGGAGGAGAGCTGGTGTTTGGCCTGAGGGGCCCTTGGACACAGATTCTGTCATTGTCCACAGCTGCCACTCCGCCCCTCCCTCACTCCCTCCCTTTACCCGCTCCACGCTGTGGCCATCCTCACCTTAAGGGCATCCCCTGCTACCCCGCCTCCCTAATGAAGAGTGACACGCGTCCGGAGGATCTGATCTAGTCTGAAACCGGGCCCTTGCCTCCTCTGTTTTGTCTCCTATTATTGACTTCGGTGGCTCACACTGAGTCGCGGTGATGAGAGTCCAATATACCCAAGAGGCATCGTTCCAAAATCGGAGAGGGAGCTCAAAGGGCAGATGCAATTGTATGGAATCGTGAGGACCTAATTGTCTTTATTCATGAGCTCTGTGATTGATATTAGAGGAAAATGAGACACTCTAATTGTCCTCTTATATGAGGAATCTCATATTGTGGATGCCATGTGCATGGCGCATGCAGCTGTGGGTGTGTGCGTGCACTACTGGGTAAGATATCAAACTGACAACTCCTAAAGGGCATCTATGTAGCGGTCTCCTGACATATCACTTGAAATAATTCATGTTGTCTTGTTGTCCTTTCTGACAGTTTCTCGCCTTTATTGTATCCACTAGATCCAGACACAACATTGTCAGGAAGAAAAGGATACACAAGCTCTTCAAAAGATAGCAAGGGCCCTCTGTGCTTTCGTTATGGCCTATGTGTCCAGCTAGTCAAGATTTAAACTTTAATACTGAAGGAGCTTACAAAATGGTGATTTAGATAATTCGAAAATACATCCTTCCTTCTTGTATCACTCACTTAATATATTCTGAACCTTAATAATGTTAGCACTGAATGAAATATGTACATCCAAGACTGCACATTTTGTATGGACAGTGTTGTTCTGATAATCTGTCTATACTTTTGAAGGATAAGTCTTGTGTTTTTCTACATTTGTTTTTATCATCAACAAATCAAAACAAAAAATAGTCCCCAACAAATGCACTATACTGTTTTCTGAAAACTAAAATGCCCAGCTTTAGAAAAATACTGATCTTATAAACTACATACATACATACATCTTTAGTAGAAACTAATGAGCACAGACAGGGCAGGAAAGTTGGAAAGTATTGATGGACGAATTGATGTGTGCTGCATCCGCTTGGCCACAATATCTTATATGTATAAGATATATATATATATATGCGCATGTGTGGAAATATTGTAGTATCTGCATGCAGCATCTGCTTTCCACGTGCAAGTCCACAGCTGTCCTCATTGCTACCAAAGTATGAACAAACCTTTCTTGACAATAACAAAAATATACAATATCGCCAGCCTTATCCTTTAAGCAACCATCTTTGTCTCAATCTTTGGCAACTATTGCTCATTGTTGTGACATTGCAGCACTGAAACACATGACATGACACATATTACTTCTGTATTGGTAATTGTTATTAAGTAAAATGTGCTGTCGCTGCCTCAGACAGCTCCTCACTGCAAGGTTAAATGAAGTCAACACATCATATTTACAGTGTACAGAGTGTTTTTCCAGCAAATCCCATCTATCCCCTAAGCTAACCTGAAAATCCTCCAGCGTTACAGTGAGGTCCAGTGTGACTCTGCCTGTCCCTCTACCTACCTGCCTAACTATCTGCTCCACATGAGGCATCCCGCAGAGCCATAAGTGAAATCCACGAGGGAAAACACCTTGACTAGCTCAGGTAAGCGTAAATTAATGTGTTTGTGTGTGTGTTATGTGGGCCATCGTGCACACATACATACACTCCCACAAATGAAGAAGAAAGCATGGTGTGTACATCTATGCGTGTGTTAAAGTGTGTGCATGTGTGTGTGCACCCACCAGTGTAATGTGATAAGCTCCAGCAAAGCACATACCTGATGCCATTAAATGCAATTTCCCCTGTGTGTCAGTCCAGCCATTTGTCAGCTGCTAACACTGCACGCTTTATTAAAAACCTCATCCGCTTCAATTAACTGCGCCTGCAAAGCAGTTTAACTCCACTCTAATCCTGTCAAGATGTTTAAACAGGCCTTGCGTACAGTAGGTACATCATATCAAACCCTGTCAGTGAGTTTTTTATGATTTTTTTAGCCCCTTTCTTCATCACTTAAAGTTGGGGTTCAGCTCAGGAGGGAGTGGGTTTAGTGTGAGGGTGCAGATTTTTTTCTGAGGCAGTCAAGAGTCTCTGTGGTTTGGCCTCTGAAGTGACATACATTGTGGTGGGGCATCATCCTGAGGCTGACATACACTTTCTTTTTACTGCATTCACTTACTCCCTACCCATAACCCTCTACACCATATGCCAGATCTTATTATGAGATATTTCCTTCAAAGAAAGAAGAGAAATTAAGGCTGTAGCTGTAAAATCAAGCTTTAATTTTTGTATAACAGTGAGCAGCTGTGTCCCGCTATGGTTTGTCTTTTAGCTTATCTGGGTTGTGACTGACAGACGGTGTGGTCGTGACCAAAGTTATGTAATTTTGGAAAGGAAAACAAAGAAACAGAAGGTATGGGATTTTTTTGTGCCGGTTTAAAATATCCAAGAGTTTCAGAAAAACATTCAGTATTAACTTTTTCTTTCACATGGGAAACGAACACCGGCTTTCTAGGTGAAAGTCTGGTTTCTGGCCCTTCGTTCACCGCAACCACCTCTTTACTCTGTCTTTTCTGTTAAATATTCAACACCTTTGGAGTTCAAAAGTGACGCTACAGGGCTTCCCCAATTGCATAGCACTATTACGCTAAGGAGCCCAGTGTCTTGGCCATGCTTCCTTATATTTAGGACTTGGGAGTAATAACATGTTGCTACTGACAGTCTTCAGTATTTATTAACATCTGTAATTTGTTGAGTTGTCAGTCTCTCTTTTGTTCAATAGTTTTTGTATTTTTTCCAAACAGAATGGTCTTTCCGGTTTCAGTTCTCTGCACTTTTTATGTAAGCCAATTGGTTTGAAAGACCCTTTCTTTCCACCTCACATCTGTGTCGGCACTTAACTTTGGCGATAGATGTAAATTGTTGCAGAATTGTCCAATATGGGTGTTATTCCTGGGGATACCATGCTAAAATACTGCCTTTGATTGTGATTCAAATATTAAAGAAAATATTATACTGGACTGTATTAGTGAAACAGAAAATGGCACAAGATGTGTAAAGACCCAAGAGCAAAATTCAGAGGCAGGGGGGTTCGGTCCAAAATACAGAACAAAGTGTGTTGCCGGGAGACAACAGGGCTTCAAGATCCTAAATGAAAGGCCAATGGGTTTAACAGGAGAGAACAGGTTGGCTCTGTAAGGTAAAAGCTCAAAGACAACCTGACAGGAAACTGATAGGAAGTGGCTTGTCTATACTATATATAGGGAGCTGATTAAGGGATCGAGGAGCAGGTGTGTAGGCAGGTGAGGATCAGGTGACAGAGGACTGGCAGGAAGTGGTGAGGCCCACTGCTGGAAGGTGAGGAAATGTTGGGGTCTGAAATGACAGGAAAGGTTGATGGCAAGCAAACAGGCAACGGGCAAAATAATTGATAACTGATTGCAATGGACCGTCCTTTAAACGTTTCTTTCTCAGATCTCAAATGTGTCACCTAAATTACAATTAGTAACTCATACCTAATATTAACTTTAACCCTCACCTTCTTAATTTTAACCTCAAACTCAAGTGATTTTTCTACATGTGTCCTTTGAGGAAGAAAGGAGGGGGAAAAAACCTCTCCTTGAAAAAAACATACCCAGTCTGAAGGTCTAAGACTGCTTCCCACAAGGATACCATACAAGCTCTTCCGCTTTCTTTCACTCTCTCTTGTATACACACACATTCAAACACACCCTCCTTCTCTAACACATACACACACACACACACACACACACGGTCATGCCAGCAGGGAGGCGACGGTTAGCATGGTGCTGTCACCAGGGGATCCTGGGTGGGGTTTGCAGGAAAGGGAGAGGTGTAAATTGGGTGAGCGCCGGGTGCAAAGCCTTGTGAGTGAAGGCTTGGTACTCTTCCTCTGGATGTCTTGTCACTCACTCACACCCTGAGAGATATAGGTGGTGGGTAAGGTGAGCATGTAGAGTGTGCAGTTTCGCTCTCTTTTGTGTTATATATTGTGTTTTGTATCAGGACTGTGAGTTCCACTGTGTCTTTCACCCGTTTCCCTTCTTTACAAGTTTTTCAATGCACTACGAAACATTGATTTCAAAGAGAGAGCAGAAAAGAAAGGTGTGAGACAGAGGGAGGGCGCAAAAGTCCAGGAGAAAGACAGGACTTGGGATTGTGATGGTGTTGACCACAAGTAAACAGGTTTCCCCCATAATTTCATATCTATCAACTTGACGTTGATGAAATTTGAAAGTGTAATCAGCGAAACGAAAGCTAAAGTCAAGCAGGTGTGACTTGCCTTTGATCATAACGGAGACCAATTGCAATTAGACCCAAAATGGCTTGACGCTAGTACCAGGGGACCGCTTGCAGATTATGTATTTTTAATCAGAGTTGTTAGCATCTGTGATGCCCATTTTACTCACACCAGACTCTGATGGCATACGTCATGTTAGTTAGCTGTGAATTATCACCGTGTGAATGCTGTCCATTAACTGCATGAAGAGGCGCACATCCCCCATCACTACCTCAACTGGTGTATGGGAAACAGGAGAGCTTGTTTGTGAGGATGCAAGGCGAAAACCACAATAGGGACGGGACACTCCCTCTGTAGAGTTGATGCTGCACATGCCAGAGAGTGTGCACAGCATCAAATGACAATACTGTTTATTCTAGAGTTTGTACCACTTACTCAGGGCAGTTTCATTCCTAAGCACATTCAACACAAGTGAAGATATCAGAGGTCATCCTCCTCCATTCCATTTTCTGCTTTTTCAGTCTTAGTAAAACAGATTCCACATGGCTACATAAAGCATTACAATAAATGTGAACTCTTTGTCCTTGTCTTACCAATGTCCACTAATAATTTTTAAAAATTTTTAGAGATCCAGTTACACATTTGTATTTTGTCACACATTAGTTATTGCAACCACTTCTCTATTCATAATCAAACAAAACTGATGGGAATCTCGTTAGTTTTTAGTATTGTGAATTTAATGTGATGGGATCAACAAAGGTGTTGAGGTATTTCATTAAAAAACACAAATGTTAGCCTGCTTACACAAGAACGAAAGTCAGTATCTACTCATGCACATGTCTTGGGGCCATAAGTGTTGGTACAGAATTTCATACCAATCCGTCCAATGAGTGTTGAGATATTTCAGTCCGGATCAAAGTGGTGGACCGACTGTCTGACGTTGCCTTCCCTAGAGCCATGCCGCTAGCGTGGTTAAAATATGTTATACCATTTACAGACTGCAAAGAACTCAGCTGCCATTCTTTTAATCAGAACTAAATGGCATGACCGCATCACACATGCCTTTTTACAGAGCCCCCCCCGGTCTGTTTTAGGATTGATTTTAAGATTTTATTGATTACCTTTAAGCTCTTCGTGGCTTTTGCTCCTTGTTATTTTTTTTAACCCCACAGGCCTTATGTCTGTATAGTCCCGGCTAAAAACTTGAAATGACTGAAACTGAAATGGTTCAGCTGGACGCTGCAGATATTGTTTAAATGCACCTAAACTAAACAAGGCTGAGCATGGTGATCTTATACTATGTTACTTTAAATAGTTTGAAGCCAATATCATCAGAGTCCTGAAGCTCCGGAGTGACCTGCCTAAGAAACAGAAGCTTTCTGAGTCATTGACATCTTTCAATATCTTCTTTAAACACATTCTAGTGTGAAGAAATGCTGTATTTAGAGAAAGACCCTTCTTGTTTGCAAGATTCAGTCATTAGGCTCAATCCTAGTGGTTCCTCTTCTTCTACAAAGGTAAAGAGTATATTCATTTTTTTCAGTTTAATAAATGTATTTATATCAGGGTCCATGTACAAAATACATTAATCTTAAAAAATAAATGCTGTGTACCAGATTTGGCTACCAGATCATTTCCATTTGTAGTCACATGCATAATAGTGGTGATGCATCAAGTGCTGCACAGGAGGTCCTGATGCAGTATTAGGTGGGATGATAACACTGTAGAGAACAAGGCATAGTGTAGAAACCTCCAGTGCTCTTTATTGGCAAATGAACAGACGGCTTCTAACTGACCAACAGTTGGTGTCCTTAAAGCCCTGCTCTTTTGCCAGAAGTGGTAAAAACGAAAAAATACATAATATATAAATATATTTAAAATGCCGATCATAGTATGGCACAGTTGGCAAGTGTAGTTACTATTACTACAAAGTAACACCTTCCCACTAACTCCAATCGTAATATGCATTCAAATCTGCATTGGCTGAGTTTTTGGTTGCTTGTCGTCGGCGGAAACAAGCTGTAAACACAACAATGACACATGTCACCTTAAGTTGCTTTGGCAAACACTTTCCTATTTACACATCTACCTCATACAAAGCAACATTACCATTAATTTAAAGTCGTGTCAGTGTCCATCTGATAGGTCCAATATTAACTCTCCTTTTAACTCTGTTTTGGTCACCACCAACTCCTGAGAGAGATGTCTGGCTCTTCAGCTGCTAAATGCTCCGCTACGTTGATTGATTGATTTAATTCGACAATATAAAAATAAATACATGATATGGCCTCTGGTACAATTTTTCAGTGTTCACTAGCTAGTCACTAACAAACTTGATGCTACGCAGAAAGTTTGCAGTGGGTTTTTAGATCATTTTTGCTGAAAATAGCTGCCTGTTGCTGTCAAAAAACAGTGCTGATGAGCAGGAGCGTAACACAAAAATCTGGACCCACTACAGAGGTATTCTCTATGGGCCCCTACCCGCATCTACGGCTATTTATTCTAGTATCTCTGTAGGCCCTCCTCACTCGAGGGCCCTGTATACTCAGTCCACTTTTTCCCCCCAGTATGACACCCCTTCTGTACTCCAGAGGTGGATGATAATTCTCTATGGGTTCGTTAGTACAAGCGACACATTTCATATAGATATTTGATTCATTAATATATTGAGTATAGCAGCTTTAAACATTCGTAGACTCAAAATGGCAGCTGTATTCAGTTTCAACAGCATTTGAAAAATATTCTCATTAAAGCGCAACTTATTACAGTTTACACAGCATAAAAATTACATATTTACAAAGACTAAAGGCTGTGTTTGTCAGCGTGTGTGTGTGTTTGTGTGTGTGGCCCCTAACTCGACCATGTGCTAACCCCACACAGCTGCGGAGTCCCCTTGAGGGTTTGTCACACAGGCAACAGAGGAAGGGCGGAGAAAGAGGGGGGGTGGGCATGGACTGAACACTCTCATTTCCATGCCGCACTGTTCTGGCAAAGACATTGTACACTGCTGTGAGTGTGCGTCTCTTGTGCTATTGCTCAATCTTTTTAGGCCTGTCAGTTAGGGTTTTCATCAGACAATTCTCTGGGCGCAGAGGCTGGAAAGCTGATTGTGTACTTCAGTGTGGCAAATGTGTTCTCTGTGTGTTTTAATGCATGTATACAGGAGATAGATAAAAGAGACAGGGGGGATCTTCAGGGGGAATTAAGAGTGACAAAATTCTTTATGCCATATCTCAAATATGGATATAGAAGATACAAATGTGTGTCATTTCATATGCCTTAGCTGAATGAGAAGGTTTATTATTAAGGTATTTGTCACTTAATAGCTTCATAAATCTATACAAATCTGCCTACTTCTTTCAGGCGTAAAGCAGAGAGTCCAGCCTGAAAACAGTAATGGAGAAACCAAGGAGTCTCAGGTTCCTCAAATATCCCTGTCAATCAAACGCCGTTTCCTCTGAGTGCGTTTTCTATCTGTCAAGGGTCATAGAGAGTGAGGATGAGACCCATTCCCTCCCCCTGCTCCTCCATCTCCTCCATCGCCGTCCCTCCCTCCTCTCCCGCTCCTTAGAGGTGTATCTCTACCTTGTGCATCACGTCTGGGCATGACCTGTTGCTAGGTAACCCTGGGTCACAGCTGCACACTATGGCAGACCCTTTTTTTTATTTATCAGTGAGTTATGTGGGAGACGGGGGCTGTAATTTATTAGTTTGATATTGGGCAGGCAGCGCAAGTTTGGGATTGTAAAAAAGAAGAGACGGCCTATAGCTCATCAAAATGCTTATTCTGTTCCCCGGTCCTCGGCCGCTGAAGAGATTCACAACAGAGGGGATCACAACATTATAAATTCATCTGCTTTTTTACTAAGAAAATCAAGCATCTCCAACAACAAAGCCAATGGTAATGCACTTTCCATGCTGGTAATTGAACAGATGTGGTCAGAGCTTAGAGGACCAGAAAAAGGAATTCATCTCAGTACAGTAGCCGATATGACTGATTCATGTCCAAGGATGAAGTGGGTACAGACAAATAGTGTTTTCAAGCTTTGTAGTCATGACAGAGTTAACCCCCTGATGTATAAATTTATGCAAAACTTGCATCAGATTGATTAAGTTAACACATATCCTGAAATAAAGGTTTTTCAAAGAAATTAAATTATAAGTCCATCCGCTGGAATATAGTTTAGGCCTACTCAGTATTTTGAGGAATACTATAATTACACATTTTGGGAAACTTGCTCATTCTTTCTTATCAAGAGTTTGATGAGATTATTGAAACTAGTGATGTGCGGATCGATACTAAAGTATCGATATTTCTGATAACAACGTTTCCTGCTCTAGGATCGATACCCATATAAAAGGATCAATATCTAAACACAGTCATTTGGAGTGTGTGTGTTTTATCATAAGTATCTTACTGTCACCAGGATGGTCTAATTATACTCAGTTGATAGCAACTACTTTTCCTTCCGCCTGTCAAAGTCATGCTTGCGATTTATGCTCTGTGATGCAGCTTCTTTGAAGTGAGCCGCTGCAGCCCTTTACATTTCCCGCGACTGAATACTGACTCTAGCTGACTGTAAAAACCAGTCCTGTCTGGCTGTGAAGGTAATAATGACGCTGTGCAAAGACAGTGAAATACTTTGGCAACACTGCAAACTTTGCTAAACATCTGAGATTAAGTCTGTCACAATAACAGGATGATGTTATGAAGCGGCAGTTCTGAGCAGGATATTTTTATTATAATTGAAGAATATGACAGTAGTTTGATGTCTTGTCACACAATAAACTAGAATTAAAATATGTAAAAAGTATTGGTATTGGTATCGGCAATACCAGCCTGGGTCTTACTTGGTATTGGATCGGATAGGAATTAAGTGGTATCGCACATCACTAATTGAAACCACTATTACTACTAAGAGTCAGCAAGGAGAAACAGCTAGCTTAGCTATGTCCAAAGGTAACAAATTCAACACTTCTAAAGCTCACCAATTAGCATGTTATGGCCAGACTCCATGAAGTCCCTAACCCCCTTATAAAACCACAACTTTTCATTCACGTCATTTTGTATGGATTAAACAACAAGTGATCTTTAGAGATGCTGGTAGGCTACCTTTGGACTGTTTCCCCATCTTTTCAGTCTTTATGCTAAGCTAAGGTAACCAGCTGCTGGCTATATTACTGGACAAATATGAGAGTGATATCAGTATTCTAATACATTGGGTTTAGTGCTAATTAGCAAATGTTAGAATGCTAACACTCCAAGCTAAGATTGAGAACATGGGAAACATTATACCTGCATGCTAACATCAGCATGCTGTCATTGTGAGCATGTTAGCATGCAGGTATAATGTTTCCCATGTTCTCAATGTTAGCACAGGTGAGATGTTGAATATTAGTCTATGGTGTGTAGAAATTAAAGTTGTTTGTGCTTGATCCAAAGATTATTGCAATCTGTATGAAGAATCCAGCTTCCATTCATGTTTTATAAAAAGGCTTTTCATAATATGGGTCTATGGAGGATGTTAGTAGGCTAACAGTAGTTTAACAATAGTATCTAGACTGTTGAATTCTTCATAGGAAATTCCCAAGGAATTTCCACAGTGTCTGATTTGTAAGTATTTAAAAAGATTGTTGGTTGGAAGATTGAAAACTAGATTTTGGAAATAAATAAAAACTGTACTTGTTGTTTCTTGGAGGAATTTGTAGATAGAATGAAAAGAGGGATCCCAGTGTCATTGTTTCTCCTTTAAATTAGACAAAATATGAATTTATATATTTTAAAGTTTATATAATATTCAAATATATATTTAGAATTATAGAAGAAGAAGTCCAACAAAAAATAACAACAATTTTAATATTATATAAGATTATTATTATCAGTTATTCCAAAGTATTCTCACCTTATTTATAGTGCCACTTTATCACAAAACCCTAAAATTAGGTTGGCAAATGCTACAGACTGCTACCTTCTGAAAGTTTTACAGTTTTTGCAACACTTCAGTGTGACATTAATTTGTGATGCATCTGCTGCTGTTGACTCAGCCACACATCTTCCTCCTTGCCCTGATGAAAGCTCACCATCGCATCCCCGGTCTCACCCACAACACTTTTGTTAAATTCCTCTCCCTAATGTGCGTATGATGAATATTTTTCAGATGCTTCCTCTAGGCCATATCTGATCAAAACAAATGCACCTGCACTTTTTTTCCCCTTCTTGCAACTGCAACTCCCCCAGGACGGGTAAAAATTGACTCCCTGGCTTCCTCCACCAGGCAATTACGTGCCATCTGTTCCCATCTTGGTTGTTCCAGCTCGTTTTGTTTCTGCGATTGTTCGTCTAATATCATAGGCCTGAAAGTGTTAGAGAGGAGGAGGGAGTGGGGGGGTGAGGGCCAAAATGAGGAGTGGCATGAAGAGGAATTAATCGAATCTACCAGCAGAATCAGATCTTCCCCTCTGAAAGGAGATAGTCCCACTAGAATGAGGACCATTACCATATTCATCACCTAATATTGCCTGCTGTATATGCAAAGTGGGAGAGAAGAGTGCGATATGACTTTCTTGACCACCTTTCTAATTCCATCTGTGAAAGCTTGCAGACTTATTTTTTAATTGTTTGTTTGCAACAAGTCCACTTAGTACCTGCTTTGCTGGGATGCTGCCATTTGTTAGGGAGTTGTAATAATAACCCATTAAATTCCCTGTCAAAGATCGCACTGATATTTATATATATGTGGTTGTTATGCTGCCATGCTGAATCACATTATTGTTTTGTTACAGTAACTATTGGGCCCATTACTCTCTGCCTCACACACAGGCCGGTAGATTTAATTGCAGTGATGTTGCAGGCGAGGCGAGCAGCTGGATTGGAGAGTTTTAACAGTGATATCAATAACGGAGCGCCACCTTAGGCCGATATAATTTTCCATCTCTCCTGACAGAGCGGAAGATAGAAATAATCAGTCACAACACCAGCCAAGCAGCCTGTAGGACCTCGTGTGACATCCAGAGACACTGATGGCTCAGGATCCATCTGTGTCCAGGGGGCAATGCTCAGTGTGTGTGTGTGTGTGTGTGTGTGTGTGTGTGTGTGTTTGTTTGTATGTGTGAGGATAATTGGTGAGAAGATGTTGGATCCTATAAGAAGAGGAAATCTGTTACACTGCTCAAAGGCTTATACAGTAGATACGAAAAATGAGGTGGCCTATACATGTGTTCATATGAACAACAACATTTTCTGTGCTGTCTAAAAAATATGGTCAGTGTTTGCATTGGATAACTAATGTTTATATCCAACACTTACTTAACTATGCTGTCTTGTTTTCGGGGATAGGAGGAGTCATAAAATGATCTGCTGTAAGAACACGACAAGATAGAAATTCTTCTTTCAAAAAGAAAAATGTACTTCTGTTCCCTTTTTACTTTTGGTATCTGGGCGCAAGTATAGCCAATATGTCTACATAATGAATGCAGGACATGCTTTTCAACACACTCTCTTTAACGTTTTTCCTCTGTCTTAATACGTTTCAAGCTTCCACCCAGAGAGACAGAGAGAATGTAATAACAACAAGGAGACAGTCTTTGAAAACTGCTCAAATTTTGGCCAAAAATCCATAACAGGAATTAACAACAATCAATGATGCAGCTTTTTTCAGCCATGAAACGTGTAGATTTGCATCACATTCACAGATTCCAATTTCTTTCAGATTTTTTGAAATGTTTCCAAAGCTTTTACCCTGTACAGATATCAAAGTCAGCATGAGTGTAATTCCCCAAGCCAACATTTGAAGGTAAAGTCTCTAACTGGGGCCAATCCTCGTTAAAAATGTGTTCTGTGCAGACCTGCAACAGACTGCAGACTGACTCTTGAACCCTAAACAGCTGAGAGAACACCATCTACAGCGCAGACAAGTCAGCCAACCTGCAATTTGTTATGCATTGGGAAATTCAATAGTTCCTTTTTATGACATGACTTACATTTAAAAAGTGATTTTTCTAGTAAAAGTAAACCACTTGAAGGTTATAATTCCTAGTTCTATTGCTGGATTCAAGTTTCTAAATAGAAGAAAAATTACATACTCATACATAAGATAAACCTTTAAATTCATTGTTTTTTTTATTTGTCTTGTCTCTCACTACCTTAGGGCACATGGATTATCTACTATCTATGTGACTGGCCTCCACGGAGGCCTGTAGTAAATTAGTTAGACAGATTTCATTGCTATAACTAAGTAGACTGATTATTTATTTATTTAAAGTACTTTGATTTGAGAGAATAAAATGCATTAACTCTACAGGCTGCCCGATTTTGGAAGCTTTGCATTTGCTGACATCTAGTGGCAAATATGTGGGAAGTAAATGTTTATTTCTCAATATCGATCTGGAGAATCTTGTCTGCACCACAGATGTAATCAGTACATTTGTGATCATTCATTGTAAATGTCATGGTGTATAATTATTACTTATGTGCTTTTATAAGTCCAGCAAAACAAGTTAATTTGCAAATGCAACGTCCATTTAAAAAAAATACTATAATAGTAATTATTTAATAATTAAATCTGTAAAAATATTATTTTATCTGGTGGTTTCCATTTTTGCCCCAAAACAAACAACACTGTCTGTTTTCAGATCATCATTTAAATGCTAAAGTCCACATCAGAAACACCACCAGACTCATTATTTCACATTAAATCCCAAGACATATCCTCTTACGGTGTATAGTGAACTATTTGTTCTGAATATTTATTTCAAATTTAAATGTATTAGTAAACCAACTATCACTCCTAAATTTCATTTTTTGTTTTATTTCAAGTATGTTATATCTCTAAATTCAATCAATATATTCAAGAGGTCAGTTGAGTAATACCCAAGATGTAAATTATTCATGCACATGTCAGATATTAATTTGTTTATTTGCACACAGAAGGACAGCACTGCTGTGAGTCACATTAGAAAACAACCTGTGCAGAATGCAATGAAAAGAAAGAGGGAGGGAAGAGCTTTGAGATGGGGGAGTGACAGAGACAGGTAGAGGGAGGAAGAACTGGAGGCTGCAGGACAGAGCACAGAGAGCAGCTGAGGAAGACGCACACACCTGGAATTCAGGTAGGACACCTTTAACTTTGTTTTTTTTATGCTTTTTTGCATGTGCATTTAATAATTACATTTTGCAGCTTTGGTATAAGCATTTGTACTCATGGTGTAAGATTAAAAATAATAAAGTCTTTGTTTGAGGTCATTTTCTGCCTACAGATTTCATTTTGTTTACTGAATTAGGTATGTTTCATTTAAAGTTTCAAAAGAGGAATTTACCTGTGAGCTTTATGCTCTGTAACCTGCGGTGAATGGGTCCATTGTTTAGTTTTTGTACGCTGGAATGCTCCTGAACATCCTGCGTAATGCTCTCAATTATGAATGGTATCATTTATTCTATAGTCTCAGCACCTCAGCAAATGCTTTCCGGTAACTTAGCAACTAGTGCTGCTCATTCAACATTAAAGTGTAACATGAGAGGACCCAGTGGCCTCACTCCAGGAGAGTGACAGGGATTTGTTACTGACACACAACCTAAATTTTCCCTCATTCCAACAAACAGATTGATGACTGTTTACTTGTTGACCCATCTGTGCGTGTGTAGTTTTAGTATTGAGAGTGTACTCTTATGTTTTCCAAGGTCTACTGCTCCTAATTTCTCTGTGAAAATATTTTTTTAAAAACAAAATGTCACCTGCAGATTTTTAACATCTTTAAACATGGGAAAAAGATTTTATCTCTTGACACTCTGAGGTCACATGTTTCCAGGGGGACCTTGTTTCAAACATGCAGAGGTAAACTGACACCTCACCCTTTCTACCTCGCAAAAGCCTTGTTGCGCTCCAGGGGAGATAAAAGGCTATCCACTGTTAACATATTCATGCTGGTACCCACTGCCCACAATTGCCAACTCAAAATAGACTGACCCCTCTGCTGGCAGTGTCTCACATACCTTGTGTTGGTGGTGAAAGACAGAGTTCGGTTTCAATGCCTTGAGCAGATAAGCGCTGCTGTTTCTGCCAAAAGTGACAATGTGGGTCTGTGCTGCATTCAGAAGCATCTATTTGAGACTGTTGAGATTTCACAATGAGTAACATTAAGAGAAGTGACTTGGCAAATTAAGACTCCTGCCTCAACTTGGCAGTCAAAGACCATTCAGTGATCATCTAATGTAGGAAATAGCTATAAATACGGATTAAATTATATCATTTAGATTAAGTACAGCATTACTAGATAATTCAAGGCAAATGTTTGCTCAATAGAGATGTAGATTAGATGTGCTTTAGCAAACTGTTGATTAACATCCGATTTAGGGAATTTGTTGTTGTAGTAATCAGTGGCGGCCAACAGTGTTGAAGTATGAATACAGTGCTGACCTCAGGGAAACAGGACAGTGGTTAACTGAGAGCTCCTTAGAGTCTCATGAGAAACTGAATATTGTGTGGGCTAGATAAAGTTGCAACGAAAGGGAACCTGTGTCCCAGTTTTAAAACAGCAACTGAAATGTACATAAGTCCTCATAGGGTTTGTCTGATACACAGGTGAGGAAATGACTGATGTTCTGAGCCAAGATCTTCTTATCGCATACAGTCCTTATTTTCAAATGAATTCAAATTGATTCGGCCTTTGTTGATGTTGTCCAGTGTCACTTTTTTCCAAAACTGAACATGTTGATTTGAGATTAAATGCTTTAGTTGTTAGTTGCTTTTAAAAAAGTACATCTGTGTAAGTTGTAAAACACTTAAATGCTTTGTTGCAAGGGCTGTGCCTTTTCTGTGTGTATGTTTAACTTTCACAGTTTTTAATGCCATGGTAACAGGGTTTTGATGACAACACATTTTTCTTCTGCATTTTCTCTTTGTCTTTACAGACATTCAAAAAGCAGTGAAAAGTGAAATCCCAAAGAGGATTGTTCATCAATCTACCATCCACAATGTTAATGCGGTCTCATTCGGAGAGAAGAGCCCTACTTGGGTTCTCAGCCCTGCTGACACCCAGCACTCCAATACAGAGAGATGTGACCTCCCCTCCTTCCTTATCCTTCACCCCACGGGACTCCATCTTTACACCCATATCTCTTACTTCACAGCCTCCCTGGGTGACACAGGCCCTTTCTAACCTGGAGAAAGGAGAACTAGAATTGCAGAGCCTCAGGGAGCGACAGCAGGCTGAAGTGGAGGAGGTGAACCGTGAATTGGACAATGCTGTGATTGAAGCTCAGAGAGAGGAGCGTCGCCTTCTTGAGAAGGTTGAGCAGGACCACAGAGATGCCCAGCGGCACCTTAGTCAGGTGAAGAGGGAGAATGCCGCAGCGGTGCGCGTTGTGCAGTCACTTGTTGACCAGCAACTTAGAAAAATAGGACAACTGAAGGAGCAGATACAAAGATTGGGCAGTACCGCTGGTGGATCCAACAAAAATCAGCTCCAAAGAGGAGTAGCAGAGGTCACCCAACCTTGGGAGATCTCTCTAACACTGAAAAGAGTCAGTTTCTTACCATACCCTCAGTCCAAGACGTCAAGCTTAGGGGAAGTTGATGTTCGTGAGCAAAGTATGACCTACCCAATTGGTGTCTGTGGTGTCCAAGGACAAAAGTGTGCCCTGCACTCAGGGGATACGACATTTTCAAACATTACCCCTCTTCAAATTCGAAATGAACCACAACCAAACAGAGCTGGCCAAAGGTACAGTCCAGAGGAGAACAGTAAGGCCAAAAGTGTTAACATGCGTGTTGTCCGGAAACTCCGTCTGTCAAGCTCTACAGAGAATGAGGACGAGCTCAAATCCCCCACCTTAAAGTCCCCCATACCAAGACATCGTGGTGTATCTGAGTCGTCCCAAGATGAGGAAGTGGAGTCTGTGTGTTCAGACACACAGGGGCAAGATCTTTTCCTTGCTATCCCACCAGTCTCTAGCCAAGGTGAATCTGAAGGGGATGAATCTGATGGGAGACAAAATGGAAAGAAGAGGCGCTCCACACTGAAGGGAAAGAGGAAGCAAAAAGCCCTCATGTTGGTCTCATGTGAAGAACCATCTTGCCCTCCTGAAGAAACCGATGAAAAAACCAATGATGTGGCAAAATCTCCAAAGACTAGGAGTAAAAGTTCTCTCTCCAGACACACTCTTGTAGATTTTCCTACTAGACATCATCCTCTTTCTCAACACACCCTATCCAAGAGAAAGACCTCAAATGAATTCTTAGTGGACAGTGGAAGCCCTCCATCCCCAGTGGACAGCGAGGACTCCTGTTACACCTATACTGTGAATACACCAGTCAATGGATCCCTCAACCAAGAGCACTGCCGCTCAATGTCCATTGCTGACCTCTCAGGTAAACTTCGCCCTTTGATTAACAGTGAAAAAGGTGAGTGTAGAGGAATCAGGAAGGTCAACAGAATGCGTCTGGCCTCGCAACCTTCAACTCTTGAACAAGACCAAGGAAATGGCACAGAATCTGACAGGAACACCACAAGTTTTGATGAACGACAATCAAGATCGCAGACTGTTACACTGGGTGTACGCTTTAACCATGTGAGCAGATCTCTGTCAATGTCAGCTATTGAAGGAGACAAATTACAGCAGAGGGAATCACAGCAATACAACAAGGACAAGAAAGAGAGAGGTGCGCCAGCTTTGAGGGAACTGGAGGAAGAGGCTGGTTCAACCGCGCTTGACTCGGCTTATCTGGTCAAACAGTTTGGAAAACAAGGATCAGGCCGCACTGACTTTAACCTACCAAGTGGTGTCCATGCTACTGTCAAAGGGCAGCTATTTGTGGTGGATTGTGGAAATGCCCGGATTCAGGTAACTGATCTCCAGAAGAATGTTGTACAGCAGGTGTCTCCATCGGGATCAGAAAGGTCTTCTCGCATCTGCAACTACTTTGATGTGGCTGTAAATTCAAAGGGCCTCATTGCCCTGACCTGTGCTGCTGAACGAGCTGTGTTGGTGTTCAGCCGTCATGGGCGTCTCCTGCAGACGTTTGGAGGCACATTGACTGGTTCTGCCAATGAAGAGTTGGATGCTCCTAGAGGGGTGACTGTTACCCGTCAGGATGAGTTCTTGGTCGCTGACCTCAAGCGTGGCACCCTGACGTCCTTAAAGCTGGACCCCAAAACAGGGGCCAGATTGGAGCGGACAGTGGTGACCGGGTACCACAGACCCTACCTGGTGGCAGCCTGTCTCACCACTGGGCTCATGGCAGTATCTGAACGAGGAAATGAGACTGGGCGTGTCCCATGCATTCGAGTCCTGGAGCCTGGCTGGAACACTATCCGAATCCTTGGGGTGTGCTCTGGCCTGGGGCCTGTTCTGACCTGCCCTTGGGGCCTCTGCATCGACAGCGATGGGGATGTCCTGGTGGCAGACTGGGGCAAGCAGCGCCACAGTGTTTTTTTTTACCCGTCCAAAGGAGTTGGCTGGCCTCTGATAACCGATAACCTGAGTAGTCCAAGGGGCCTGGCACTGGTCCCCGATGGCCACATGGTTGTGTCAGACAGCATGAATCATTGTATCAAGATCTATCGTTACAAATAAACTACAGAGGATGACTAAGGCACAGATAGATTGCTGTGAGAAACTGAGAGGGTTAAATCTGTAATAGCAGGCAATAACCTTGGGTATGTATAATTTGGGGTTCGGTTTAATTTTAAATGATCATGTCTGATGAGATTTCAAAAGGGAGATAAAAAAGAAAGCCTTTTTCATTATGATAATCAGTAGAAGCAAGGCCAGCGTAGAAAAAAATACAAATGCATGCTTTTGAATTACTCTTGAGTGTTTCTAATGTTTTTTTTTCTCAATTAATCTATAGTACAGAATGGTAGCCCATAATTCTGTATGTCTGAATGATATTGAATACAATTTTAAGAAGTATGCTCATATTGTAAAACATTTAATGAATCAATAATCAAGACCAACCAACTATCAGTGCAATCAGCAAGATAAACACTTTAGTTGACTTAAGCTTGGGAGGGCTAATGATTTTTGTACTGTCAATTTGTCTGAGTAAAAGGAATTAAACTCTGAATTACATCTAATTTTGCCTGATTTTGTTGTTTCTGGGGCTACTGCCTGACCTTACCTTACCATGCAGCCTCAAAATCTGTACATCAGCTTTTGGGTATATCTCTGGTGACAAAGTTTGCACAAAAACGTCATCACCAAATAAAAAAGGGAACAACCAAGGCTTACTGATCCTGTTTTGAAGAACATGTAATTATCACGCACAGTTAGAAATGGTAAAAGGATAAAACACACATAAAAAGGTAACTTTTGCTTCATTCCAAGTAGATTTCCTCAAGAGTTAAAACCGCTTTATTAACATATATTTATGTTATAGATACATATATAGATATATGTGTATATTGGGATCAAGGTTAATACTGACAGTATTGAACATAGCTTGTGCTGCACACAATACTGATAAATATAAAAGAAAATAAAGATATCACCAATTGAGTAAATTGCAATGTGTGATCGTAAATGGTCATGATAAAGCCTTATTTTGCAAGAACAAAAATTCACCCTGTCTACACAAACACACACACAGTTTCCTAACTTGTCCACCCACACACACATTTCAGTATAAAAGTGCATGTTCAGCTCCTGCGCAGCTACGTCTCCGCTCCACTGTGAGACTGCACATCAGACGACTTCATCAGGACTGCACAGCATGGAGCTCTTCACCAAAACTCTGTTTCTGTGTTTTGCACTTGCCCTCGCTAATGGAGCACCTGCGTGAGTATTAATGAATTCCTCTATCTTGTAATTAAATTAACACTCAAAACAGGTCTTTCAGGTCAGGATGTATCATTCTTAGTACCCTGATTTTTCACTGCTGACACTGTGTGCATGTTTCAAGAGGTTTTCTAACCCTTGAAAAAAAAGAGCTCTGTGGGTGCAGGTTATTTAGGCAAAAGACCCAAAACATAAATGACCCGTGTTTGTTTGATTCAGTTTCCTACATACTTTTCTGTTCTGTAGTATAGCAACACATAAGTCTTTCTGCCACAGACTTATCCAGCCCTGCGCCTTAAAGCACCTAGGAGGCTCATTTGTGCCATCTTCCATCAGACTCCATAGCACCCAACATCTCCCTTCTCCTCTGTGCTGCTGTGCCAATTCTAATTTCCCCAATTGGGGATAAATATCTTATCTTATATAAATAAATACAGGGGGTAGGAAAAAAATAACACAATATCTTATAATATAATGCAGACCAATACAATGGCCCTCTCAATGGTACATTTCTGAGGCTGTACTTTTTGATGCATTGCATTGCACAAGTCACAAGTTAATTGTAATTTCACAACTCTAAACGCAACTATTTGCTAGTTCACAAAGTTCACCTTTTAGATCAATTGAACAAATACAGGAGTGCAAAGTCATCGTATTTCCTTGGTGGTTTGTTACTGATTGACCCCCTATCATCATGACTCAAGGATTTTTGGAAATGAACTGAAACATGGTGCTATGCTGAACTGCAGAAAAATAAGGATCTTTGTTTGTCATCTGCAGGCACCCACAAGATGCATCAGTAGACGGTGGGTTTTTGATGAACATATTAATAAATAACAAAAAGTGCTTTCTCACTGGTTTGTTACATAGTAGCATCATTTTCTGTATTTATGCATATAATTATGTTATGTTTCTTACTGTGAAATAAAGGTGGAGTTGCTCTCCCAGACCGGTGTGAAGGTATTGAGTTTGATGCCATCACTCCTGATGAGAAAGGAAACACTTTCTTCTTCAAAGGTGTGGAACATTTCTTAGTCTCACTTATTACATGATGGACTTTATTTACTCATGCGGTTATTTAAGTTCAATTTAATGTTTTTCCAAACTGAATATATATTGCAGTGTAATGAAACTCTGATGTTAACCCTCAGGTGCCCACTTGTGGAAGGGTTTCCGTGGTCAAGCTCAGCTCTCCAATGAGTACTTCAAGGAGCTGGATGACATCCATCACATTGGCCATGTCGACGCTGCCTTCCGCATGCACAACACAGAGAACCCAGGCAATCACGATCACATCTACTTCTTCCTGGTATGATCCACAGATTCTTTTATTTGCGATATGATTGTGTTAAAAATATAGATTGAGAAGAAGTTTTTTTCAAATCTAATTTTCTGATGTAATGTCCAGGATGACAAGGTGTTCAGCTATTATAACTACACCCTTGAAGACGGGTATCCAAAAGAGATCCAGGAGGACTTCCCAGGAGTCCCTACTCACCTGGATGCTGCTGTGGAGTGTCCCAAAGGAGAATGCACGGCCGACTCAGTTCTATTTTTTAAGGGTATGTTGGTATTCACAGCAAAAATATTCATCTCATTAAGTCCAATCTATAATTAAGCAGTGAAATAATGTTTTCCCTTAACAAATGACAATGTTTGATAGAAAAACAGTGGATTATCTCAGTATTATAAAGATAATGCTGCTCTCTAGTGGAGAAAAAAAGTTGCAGCAGGAGTGCATTATGTCCTTTAAGCGTACCAATCCACGTTGCAGGTTAGCCACATGTGAGTAAATGATTGTAAAATTAACTGTGATATGATTAGGCAACTGTAAATTAACGAGCATATGGTGAAGCTAATTGGTAACCATTTGCTCCCATAGGACATGATGTGCATGTTTATGATGTTACCACAAAGACAGTGAAGACTAAGACGTGGCCCCACCTGCCTGCCTGCACCTCTGCTTTCCACTGGCTGGAGCACCACTACTGCTTCCATGGACACAACTTCACCAGGTTCAACCCGGTAACTGGAGAGGTGGGCAGTTCCTACCCAAAAGATGCCCGCCATTACTTCATGAAGTGTCCCAACTTTGGTGAGTTCATCAGGACAAGGACAGTCAAATTTTGTTTAAAGCTTATAATCGAAATTGAAACAGATCTATTTTGATAAAAGTATTTTCAGGTAAACGTGTAATATTCTGTGTTTGACTGCAGGTCACGGAGGTGATCATAAAGCCCTTAAATGCAGTGAGGTCAAACTAGATGCCGTCACAACTGACGATGCAGGCAAAACTTACTTCTTTGCAGGTAAAGTCAAACGTAACTGGCCTTTAAAGGAATAGTTCAACATTTTGGGAAATGCAGTACTTGTTTTCTTGCTGAGAGTTTGGTACATGAAGCATGAAGCTAGAGCCAGAAGGTGATTAGCTTTGCTTAACATAAAGACTGGAAGAAACAGCAGCATCTTAGCAATGTGAGCATGTGAGCTGAGCATGAGGCAATGCCCTGCTGGCTCTAGCTTCATCCTTAACACACATATAAGTGGTATTGATCTTCTCATCTCTCACCAAGAAAGCCAAGAAGCATATCTCTTAATATGTATTTTTCCAAACTTTGATAATTTCTTTCGAGCTTGCTGTAAAGCTTTCACTAAGACTACAGTTCAATCTGCTCAGGCCCCAACTACATGCGTCTGGACACTCGTCGTGACGGCCTTCACACCTTCCCAATCACCAGGGCCTGGAAGGAGGTGACCGGCAGTGTGGACGCTGTCTTTTCCTACACTGATAAAACGTACTTGATTAAGGTAACCTTGATTCTTCTCCTTCTCTTCTCTCTGACATAGCAGTGCTAAATTCCACATATGTACATATTATTATTTTATTTATTATATTAAATTATATGATTATTAGCATTATTGTTGTATGTCTCTGGTAACAAATTTCCCTCTGTATTGAAATTAAAACTAAAATCCCTCCTGTTCTGCCAACACCTGCAGGATAATCAGGTTTACATCTATAAAGCAGCTGCTCACTCCAGCCTGATTGAAGGCTACCCTAAAACCCTGAAGGAGGAGCTCGGCATTGAAGGACAGGTGGATGCTGCTTTCCTCTGTCCTGGTGAACACACAGTTCATATAATCCAAGGTAAGGTTCCTGAGTGCTTATTTCTCATTTTTTGGATAATTTTTGAACTTTTGAAACTTGTTTGCGCACAAGTGATTGACGAACATCTTTACACACATACTTCTTCCAACAGGACAGAGGGTTCGTGACGTCGACCTAACCGCCACGCCCAGGGCCGTGACCCGAGATTTGCCCCTGCCCTTATCCGACATCGATGCCGCTCTCTGCGGTCCAGATGGAGTTAATTTGTTCAAGGGCTCGCAGTATTACCACTACGAAAGCCCCACGACACTGATTATGAGCAGGATCGCCCCTTTTGCTCAAAATATTACCTCAGCAATGATGGGATGTCAGGATTAGGAATCAGTGAGAGAACATTTCATAGTTCATCCCTAAACAATACAGAGAGACAGCATTAGCACCAAACATCAACCTTTCTCACCACTCACACACACAGCGATTCAGACTGGATGAAAGGAAGTTAACTTTTGTTTGTTGAATAAAAAATGGGAAACTGCTCATCTGGAGTGTTATTTTGTTCATTTCGGTGATTATCATGAAAACAGTTGTATGTCATGTAAAATTTTGGTTTATAGCCTATGTTTTGAATTTGGAGACTGACTGGAACCAGTTATGAAGAACTAAATCGAGTGCCCCATCGAAGCCAATATTAAGTAATGTCAGAGTTTGGCCACTAGAGGACCTACTGTACAAATGAATTTGTCAGAAACCAGAGAATCCATTTGACCCCAACATTAAACAGCTGCAATAAATTAATACTGAGCTAGAGTGAATGCATCACCATTTTAATGGTATTAAGAAGCAGCCCCTGATCATGTCTTACATCTCTTTTTCTAAATATTTGTCAAAGTGCCATCTTTAACCAGGATGCCGGCACCCTAATGGGCATTTAAGTGGTATAAATGGCTCTTCTGTAGGCACAAGTGCCCTCCAAGAGTCATTGTGGTGACCCCAGATACCCCTCTGGTTAGCTTAAGGGCTGCTCTAGTGTGAAAATCAGGGTTACAGAAATAAATCCTTACCCTAACCCTGAACATAGAAGATGTGTCCAGTATATATTTTTAGAGACAGTGTAGACAGCGCAGATCCATCAGGACAGCATGACAGCATTGCAAAGCTACAGGCAACTGAGAGTCAAGTCAAATAATGCCCATATAACATAATTTGCACATGCAAGCAATGAGCTGTCTTGTAGCTCTGCCCAGTTATGTGTATATTGCAGCATCACTGTCTTTTGTGTGTTTTATTTGTAGTATTTCCTTCCGTCTTCTTGTGTGCTAAACGCAGTGTACTGAACTCACAGGTATACAAGCATAAATCAAAATTTAGAAGCAATATGCAACAAAAAACGTTTTTTAGCCACAAAGTTTGACAGCACAGAACAACTGAGAAATAAGTTGCAGAGTTGAGTTTCAGTGATATATAGCAACGGGTTGCAGGTGCAGATGCAAGCTCAGTAAAAGGTCTCCAGGCAGAAGACATCAGTTTAGAGGAATTGCTTTAACTTTATTTCTTGCAAACAAGAGGTGGGATCAAAACTGTGAACAACCAATCTGACGCAGACAAATATCCTTCAGATATCAAGGTTGACCTCGCAAGCAGTAGTGCTGCATAAAACACAAGAGGCTTCATAGTCGAGAGTAAAACACTTGTCCAGCTGAGCCACACATGAATCACAGACAGATTTGCTCTCAATAAAAACAGAACATTTCTTGATGCCACCAACAAAATATAGTTAAACATTCACATGTTCTTACTGGATGAATGAGATTGTTAGTGGTAGCTTGTTTCAAGTCCATGCTATTTTTTGTTTTAAATCAAACAAGCATTCAGGAATGAAGCTTATGTGTTTTTTAGGCTAAGGCTATGTGGTACATTGCTTTATTATTAGCTTATCTGCATGTCTGTGTGCTGTGTCTATATATTCTGTTTAAAATAAAAAAGATAATTTTCTATTTATTTGTAATTTATTATCAAAATTAAAACTTAAAGTAATGTTCTCTTTGTAAAATTCTATGTAACTTCAAAGTCAAGCTTTCCATTGCCAACATCCAAAAGTCATAACTTCTACGGCCAATGTTTATAAAACACGAGGTTATATTTTTTAAGAGTCCTCGTCTTTGTCACTATTACAATATACAGTATGTAAACAAACGGTTCATGCTCATATTGGACCATATGGACACGTACGCAGCAATGTGCAAGAGTCCAGAGGTCGGGACAGCATTAGCAGGCATTCAAGGCCTTTTCACTGCCTGGAGAGGTTTTTGTTCAGCCAAAATCCCTGGGACTTTCAGCAAATATAAAGGAAGTGCTGGCCTCAGCACAGCTTAATGGGTGAGGCCATAAGGACACACACACACACACACACACACACACACACACACACACACACACACACACACGTGCACATAAAAACACCACCGGATATACACACATGCACAGACAGAACAATTTTCATGGCACACACACATACACATCCAACCAACCAACCAACCAACCACCCACACCCACCCACCCACACGCACTCTTCCAACTATCAAGTAATATTAATAAGTGGACATGCACTACTGCTAAAATAATTAACATGCAATCTTTCATTTATTTCATGTCCTTTTGTTTTCCTGAAGGAAAAAAATGCCAGCAGCGTGTTTAAAACGTTATTTCCAGATAATATACAGTAACTTACTTTAGGTCAGACAGAGTGTATGGTGGCTGGTAGGGACAAAGTTTGAGGTCAATCAAAAACAAAAGCTTGCACATGCTGAGATGTTTAACTGTTCATTCCCAGAAAATACTAGTGTTGTCAGACTATTTTTACTGGCATCTGGAACTCAGGAAGCTGTGAGTTCAACTTCTAAATGTTAACGTACCACAAATCTGAACATTTAATGTAATTACAATCTGTGTATTAGATTTTAATATTTGTTATCAATAATTAGATATTTTCAAAAGCATTAATTTTCTTGGGACCATGACCATCTCTATCATCAAATTTCATCACAATCATTAGTTTTTTTAAAGTATCTTGTTTTAAGGAGGAACTAATGTTGAATAAATTGGCATGTTTAGGTGCTATTTTGTATTTTGTCCCCATTAGCACAGCACAATGAACTTGAAATTCTTAGTAATTTTTGAAACCTTGACCCTGACCATTTTGCCAGCTGACTTGCTGGCTTTATCAGCTGTAGTTGGCAAGCTAGCTAGTTAGCAAGCTAATTAACATGAACAAATACTAGTTGGTTGAAAACTTCTTTATAGAATAGATTAGAAATTTCTTTCTATTGACTTGTGTGAAAATGAGATACCAGAGTGTCATTAATGGCTATGATACCATGCTAACTCAGCACTGTGTATGTGGAAAAAAAGAATTAATGGTAAAGCCTACAGGTCAGGTACAAAGTCAGCATTCTCACCAGTTAATCATCCATATAGAGGACATAGAAATAAGTGAGCCTGTGTACCAGACATAACACACTCACATGTTTATTATGGAAATTGGAAAAGGTTATATTTAGATCTATTATTTGTATTTTAAAATAAGTAGTGCTGGGAAAGATTCAAATTTTTAATGGTGATTAATCGCATTATTATGCACAAAATTGAATAATGAATTCTAAAGTGGTGTATTGAGCACTATTAATTTAGATATACTGCTATGTACACACAAGTGCAATAACATGTGGATTGCAAACACTTTAAATAAATAAGGTGCTTTTTACCAGGAGTATTCACTTTACACAGTAGCAATAAAATATTTCTTGAAAATCTCAACTTAAACATTAATGTAATCAAATCAAATATTAAACCAAAGCTATTTGCCACTGCCAGGGCATTACCTTCTATCTAGCTTGTTAAAACAAGCTAGAGTCCAAAGCCACGATCATAACATCATAGCAGGCACCTTCTGAGTAACAGGTTAACATACATACATATATATATATATATATATATATATATATATATATATATATACACACACACAGGTGCTGGTCATATAATCATCAAAAAGTTGATTTATTTCAGTAATTCCATTCAAAAAGTGAAACTTGTATAATGTATACATTCATTCCACACCGACTGATATATTTCAAGTGTTCATTCCTTTTAATTTTGATGATTATAACTGACAACTAATGAAAACCCCCAAATCAGTATCTCAGAAAATTAGAATTGTGAAAAGGTTCAATATTGAAGACACCTGGTGCCGCACTCTAATCAGCTAATTAACTCAAAACACCTGCAAAGGCCTTTAAATGGTCTCTCAGTCTAGTTCTGTAGGCTACACAATCATGGGGAAGACTGCTGACTTGACAGCTGTCCAAAAGACGACCATTGACACCTTGCACAAGGAGGACAAGACACAAAAGGTCATTGCTAAAGAGGCTGGCTGTTCACAGAGCTCTGTGTCCAAGCACATTAATAGAAAAGATGTGGTAGAAAAAAGTGTATAAGCAATAGGGATAACCACACCCTGGAGAGGATTGTGAAACAAAACCCATTCAAAACTGTGGGGGAGATTCACAAAGAGTGGACAGCAGCTGGAGTCAGTGCTTCAAGAACCACCACGCACAGACGTATGCAAGACGTGGGTTTCAGCTGTCGCATTCCTTGTGTCAAGCCACTCTTGAACAAGACACAGCTTCAGAAGCGTGTCGCCTGGGCTAAAGACAAAAAGGACTGGACTGCTGCTGAGTGGTCCAAAGTTATGTTCTCTGATGAAAGTAAATTTTTAATTTCCTTTGGAAATTAAGGTTCCAGAGTCTGGAGGAAGAGAGGGGAGGCACAGAATCCACGTTGCTTGAAGTCCAGTGTAAAGTTTCCACAGTCAGTGATGGTTTGGGATGCCATGTCATCTGCTGGTGTTGGTCCACTGTGTTTTCTGAGGTCCAGGGTCAACGCAGCCGTCTACCAGGAAGTTTTAGAGCACTTCATGCTTCCTGCTGCTGACCAACTTTATGGAGATGCAGATTTCATTTTCCAACAGGACTTGGCACCTGCACACAGTGCCAAAGCTACCAGTACCTGGTTTAAGGACCATGGTATCCCTGTTCTCAATTGGCCAGCAAACTCGCCTGACCTTAATCCTATAGAAAATCTATGGGGTATTGTGAAGAGGAAGATGCGATACGCCAGACCCAACAATGCAGAAGAGCTGAAAGCCACTATCAGAGCAACCTGGGCTCTCATAACACCTGAGCAGTGCCACAGACTGATGGACTCCATGCCACGCCGCATTGCTGCAGTAATTCAGGCAAAAGGAGCCCCAACTAAGTATTGTGTGCTGTACATGCTCATACTTTTCATGTTCATACTTTTCAGTTGGCCAACATTTCTAAAAATCCTTTTTTTTGGTATTGGTAATATTCAAATTTTTGGAGATACTGAATTTGAGATTTTCATTAGTTGTCAGTTTTTAATCATCACAATTAAATGAAATAAACATTTGAAATATATCAGTC
Source organism: Micropterus salmoides (assembly GCF_014851395.1). Taxonomy (NCBI): domain Eukaryota; kingdom Metazoa; phylum Chordata; class Actinopteri; order Centrarchiformes; family Centrarchidae; genus Micropterus; species Micropterus salmoides. Next base: position 9,355,351 of record NW_024040040.1, read on the forward strand.
TGTGTGTAATGAATGAATATAATATCTAAGTTTCACTTTTTGAATTGAATTATTCTAATTATATGACCAGCACCTGTATATAATCTGTTTTCTTGTTTTTATCAATAAGCAGCATAAATAGTCTATGTTCAGTAGCAAGTGTCCCTGTTAGAGTGAGGTGAAGTGGTTGCCACACGTACACACCTGCCCGCTGACGAAGTTGAATTGTCTTTAAGTTTTTGTAAGCGACGCGGCGCAAAAATCATTGGAAGCAAGACTGATTCTTGCTGTTTGTGAGTTTCCAGAATCTATTGCTGTTTACTAAATAGTTATCAGGACATCAACAGGAGGGAATCTGCATGGCAGAGCATCCCCGCAAAACTAGATGAAGCCAGTCACAAAAACTCTGGCAAGTCCAGTCCAGAACAGGGCAGAGGCACTATTACTCTAAAGTTTGATTTAATTAGTAGCATCTGGAACTGGTGTTAGACCGATTTCCACCCCTGAAATGGGCTTTTTTTAAAACATAACTTGTAGTAACAAATGTAGTAAGCTAATGATATGCTAATTCTTGGAAGTAACATTATCAGCCCGTCCTCACCAGAAAAACTGCCATAGGTTGATACCCACGACTCATGTTTATGTTTATTGTTAGGCCATGACCTCTAGTAGCTGTATGGCGGTTGCAAAGGAGGAAGTCAGGTGACGTAGTATAAAGAGACAAAGTCCATAGAAGTGATCGGGGTGGATGAATAAATGGGCAAAACAAACACAGGACTTTCCCTCAGGAGGCTGAGGTTTGAGTTCATTTCACAAAGGTTACCACATAGGCTATTTAACATCATAAGACTTAGGACATCACGTGACTACGCCAGTTGCGGCATTGATACTTTCCAATAGTCGTAAATGTCACTTTTGGACACTTGACAAGCAACTTGTTAGGTCATTTAGGTATGAGGACGTGTTGAACGTTACATGACTACTATAGGTAAGCTAATTAGCTAGCCATGCTAACATTAGACAAACACACTGTTTCATCTCTTCTTTACAATTTTGCTTGTGGTTTTGGTTTCAGAATGGCAAAAAAAAAGACATGACCTTTCAAACTATTTTAATACCAAGCACTGTTCTTTAAGAACTCCAAGCGCTCCAAAGTTTGGCAGGCCGACAATGCCTAGATATGATTTGACAGATGCTGTTTGGGAGAGGCCAATTTTGTCACTTGTAAATTCAGTTTGAGAATGTATTATTGGTCAAATGGTTTTGGTTTCTAAACCCCAAATGGAAAAGAAATCATCCAAAAAGAAAAACACTAACCATGACAGAAAACAGGTATGGTACAAAAAGTTTATTCAGTAACAGTTCTGTAAACATCTGAGGTAAATGAACATTTACATCAACATGTTCTTTAACAAAAGGTTCAGACGCAAGGCGCTTCTCTTCAAAGACAGTAATTTTACAACGGGAGAAATAGCAGGTGAGTCTGTGTCCCTGCTGGTAGGGGCGCCATGAAAATCCCATCACACCACCTTTTTTCCTCTTGGGATTTTTGATTCAAGGCACATCCATGGTGTAAAAGTTAAAGTAGCCAAAAGTCTCTAAATTCATATTCAGGACAGAAGAAGAACAATCACATTAGATTCAAATCTTGTCCATTCCAAGTCTAATTTGATAGTGTTATTTCCATAAATAAACAAAAATATGTTAATTTCCCCTCATCCAAGGACACCTTTTTTCTTTTCTATTTATAATATCTTCATATCCTCATAACAGTGGTCTATAACTATCTAACTGTGCAAATCTTTATCTACATATCAAAAGGTACTAAGAACAGCTTGGAACAACAAGGTTATGAAAAACATTTCAGCTATAGAAATAAGTAAAATGAACCTTGTTTCAACAATCTTTTAGAGACAAAGTTCAAGTTTCTTTGGTGGAAGTCTCCTTTCCCAGAGTTATGAAAGAGTTGTAAAACTGATCTCCACGATTGTTAAGGTCAGGGGTGAGGTTCCCAAGCTAAGCTCTTTAAAATCCATCATGTATTAGGATATATTTGGCACAAATATATTTGTTAAATATCATTGGTTAAATCTTACACATCACTTATTTTTCTAAAAGTACATCAAGTGCTTCAGTTGCCAAAATTTGCTGAAGTTGTTTATTGGCACCTAAGTTTGATCAGAGACATGTAAACATTTGACATAGCCAGCAAACAGCATAGATTCAGTCTATGGATCATCCTATCTTTAGAAATTGTGTACCTTTTACTGCATCATTGAACAATACTTGCTTCTCATTTGTCACCTCATATTTCATTTGGTTCATAGAAATTAAATGATTGCATTCATGACAAGTTGGAAGTAATACACTCTCAGTCGCTAAAAATGCACCTTGATATGCCACTGATTTCTGTGCCAAAGGCCCTGCACAACGCTAGCTCAGTTCCCAAGTCAAGCTACAGTTAAATATACTGTAAGTAAGGCCTTAATTGCAAACCTTATGATCATATTCAAATTATAATGTAGCATCATGGCACAGTTGGAGGGAAGAGCACACAGTGATCAAATGTACAAATGTTTTCCACAGCAGCCATTTTGTTTGAAAGCACAGGTGGAACAAATCCCGTTAACGATGGGCCTGACAAAGCAATGACAGTGAGCCAAACTGCACAGTGCATGTGGCTGGAACAGGAACACCTGATTCGAATGCACGATTAATAACTTTTTCGTAGCCTGGACCGGTTAATTGCTTACTTAATGCCAAAAGCTGACATATGTAACTTTGCACAGGTTGTATGAAGTCTGCTCCTGCTTTTTTTTAATAATTAGCCACTGCAACATTTGAATTGCAGCCGTTTTGAATGTACTTCGTTGACAAGCCATGACCTTTCAAAAATTCCCGGAGAGGGACACTCTCATGTCTGTCCATTAAATATGAAGACAGTTATCTTTGCTAAGCATAAAGACTGAAAGCAGGGGGAACCAGCTGGCCTGGCTCTGTTCAAATTTTAAGGAAAATCTACCCAAATCTAATTAGCTTTAACAAATTAATAATTCAAAACATTGAGGATACCAGTTTTGATAATTGACAGCAATTAACTACATTAAAGGTCCAGTGTGTAATATTTAGGATGATCTATTGACAGAAATGCAATATAATATAGATAACTATGTTTTAAGTGGTGTATAAAGACCTTACATAATGAACCATTATATTTTGTTTACCTCAGTGAGCCATTTCTATCTACATACATCGCAGGTCCAGTTACATGGACATCACCATGTTTCTACAGCAGCCCAAACGGACTAACTGCTTTGTTACATTGAATATGGACAAAAAAGAAGGAAGAAGAAGAAGAAGAAAAAGTAGTTGTGTTTTTTATAGTAAGAAGAGACGTGAAATTTGGACAAATGGAGACCCACATGTATTATCTAGCACAAGAGCCGACAGACCGTGTTGTAGCTTAGCACGCGTGCAAAGGGAGGGGGGAGTGATGACTGAACCGTTGCAATTCACAACCCTCATCGCTTGATGCCACTGAAACTTATACACTGGACCTTTAATAACCTTTAACACAACACACAATTAACATTAGCAATTTAGAAGTTAGCCTCTGTGCTAATTCTGAGCTACCTTAATTTACTTATGCCATTTCTGTTATACCCAAATGTGTTAATAGATCATTGAGCTCATAAACAATTTCCAAGTTGCCATGAATGTAGATGAGCAGCATTCCCTGTATATGAATTTGGTATGTGACCATTTCACAGTTAAATTCTCTAAGATTTGTGCAGCACGACAGTCTTGATTTTAGGAGAATGAACCCAGGACAATATCATGGGTTATTTACCTGATGGGAAAACATTTAGCAGACAACCTAGACAGAGCTACTGCAACAACAATGAAGACCATGAGATGTGGTGGAAGGTTCCTGAAAAACCGAATAAGAAGACCTTGAGCTAAGATTATTTTATCAAACTACAAAAACAACATTTTGTTTATAGCGAAAAGTAAACATATTGAATCAGACTTTCATTTACTTTCATTTGCTTATTTTAGTTATGGTGTTTAAATGCTAATTCAGGGACATGTCATATAAGCACTAACAGGGCAACTACTCTCCTTTGCTGACTTGCTACTAGGGTACATTTTTTCCCCTGATTGTTGGCACATGAATAATATGATTTAATAAATTAAAGCTGTTGGGTAGTTAAATGGACTTGTATGAGCTGTATGTTTTGTTTTGTTTAAGGGGGGGTGGGGTTGGCAGGAATTAATGAGAAGAACAGGAAAAATGAACAATCCTATATGGGATGCCTGTTAAGAACTGACAGAGAAATAAAAGTGATCACTTTTTTAGATCATATAGCTTTCTTTTTTTCAAAAAATCTAAAAGCTACTGTATCATCTACAGCTAGTCTAGAAAATTAACTTAGAGTCCTCCTATACAGAAGAGCTAGGGGGAACTCGACAGTTTTGTAACACACTGCAAACACAAGCATCAGAAAGAAGCTGTACTGATTTTTATGCTCTGTTCAAGCTGCAAAGCTTAAAAATGCTCAATATAGAACTTGTTAAAATAAGGTTTTTGCCCTTGATTGTGTACTGTTTTCTTTAGTTACCTCAACTCTTCTGACATTTGATCTTTTCATAAAGTGACTTGTGGGGCCAATGTCAGAAAAGCACTTTTGATTGTCTAGGTTAAAAATTGCTGTGAATTGCAGCTTAACCAGAAACCTTTTTTTTTTTTTAAATGTAGGTAGTTCTGTAACATCCTGTGGTGCATATCAATACTATTAATCATTATATATTTACATATTTATATACTTTATATAGTTTACCCTGATTTAACTGCAGAGATTTCATTTTGTAAACACTGAAACAAATTAGGGTACCTAAACACACACACACACACACACACACACACACACACACACAGCCTGTGAAGCCTATAAGGACTACGTCTCAGGGTGGGACTGCTTTGTTGCTCTCCTCATCTGCTCTATCCTAACGTCAGTGCATCCCTCTCTTCATTGAAACTACAGGCTGGCTGAGAGCAGCACACGCAGACAGACAGATTCAACACGACACACAGCTCCACCATCACGTCACAAGAAAAATAAAAATAAAGAAACAAAAGTGCAAACCTCTCCTCTGATGTCTCCCAGCAAAGAAATTAATGTAAGATGAAAATAAAAGAATATAGTACTGCTGCCTCTACGCTCCCAAACGTATTAGTTAGTCCAATCATCACCATCATCATCATCACTATAACCTTTCCTTATTTGTGTCTGTGCTGGTTATATATATATAACCGTAGGTGTGTGTGTAAGTATGCAAGTATGTATGTTTGTAATCCCATTTCATGGGCCTATATACCTCCCCTGTCCAACCTCGCCAAAGAAAAGTTAGAGTATGGCCAGAAGAGTAAGTGGTAGCCATGTTAGCCAAACATGGAGCTAGAGCCACTAGTTGATTAGCTTAGCTTGGTAAATGATAGAACATTGTCAGAGATGGATTCACAGTGTGCACAGCCATCTCTCCACTGTTCTCCAAAATGACTCCAGATGTGTTGCCAGGAGATTTCTGCAAAGCATGTCTGAACTCATATCTTAGAAGTTGAGAAGCTCATGTAGACATTGTTAGTAATATGTCGGTAAGGCATCAGCATGGTGCTATCAGTGTAATCTGGCCAAACTCTTTCTATCCCTACTTAAGGTTCATAATTCTGAGAGTAATCTGAGCAGCCACCTCCAGCTGAATGCATGCGGTAACGTGTTTTGCACGTCTTCCTTGCAGGCATGTCTTTTGCTTGAGGGCATGCTTGTGTGTGGTTTTATGCAGTTGTGCATATGTGAAAAAGTTGCTTATGTAGGTTTTCTATGTGTACACAGCATGTATGCATGGTTGTGTGAATGTGTGAGTGTGTGTGTTTTAGCTACACTGCCAGGTCATCAGGGCGAGCCCGGACGCAGCTGCTCTTGCTGGCCCGACTTGGCTTCCGGATGTCTGTCACAGCAGGAGGAGGCTGATGCATCTCTGCCCTGGTAACCACAGTGAAGTCGTCATGTGGGACCACACAAGGTGCTGTGGCGACAGTATTTTCCTCATCCACAGGCGCCTCCTCTGGTGCGAGGGGGTAAAGAGGGGTATGACGAGGAAGTGTGGGAAACATGGAGTGTTGCTCCCCTTCTGGAAGTGGTGGGGTTTTCTCCTCCTGAGGAGAGGAGGAGGCGGATGTGGGAGGAGAGGGAAGAGGAGGAGGGTAGGAGGAAGAGGAGTTTCTCCTATCCAGATTGTTGAGCTCCAGTGCCATGTTGCTCCAGTTCTGCTCCATTGCCGTCAGCTGCCCGTGGCTCTCGACACTCCCTTTCTCACTGCTGTCATATAAAGAAGCGGGCAGGGCCTCCAACAGGAAGTCATCTGGGTGAAACGCTGTGCCATCCATCTTGAGTCTGGCGGGCACAGAGGCGGTGTCGGGGCTTAAGGAGATTACTGCAGGGGAGGCCTCACTTGGACTGTAGGATCCTCCTACTCCTGCCCCAACCCCCACCACGTTCACGCTGGCATACACTGGCAAACACTCGAGCACTGACGGAGAGGTCTGCTCAGGAATCGTCTCTGCATCTCCAGGCTCATCAGCACCCAGCTGCAGCGACTCACTGTCGGGTGCAAACTCATTGGTGACCCCCTGCTTGACTTTCTTCCAACCCAGGTGGTAGATCTCTAGCAGGTTGAGGACCAGAGAGACACAGGCAACCACCAGCATGAAGATGATGAAGATTGTCTTTTCAGTGGGCCTGTGACAACAGACGAACAAAAATGTTTTTAATTCACAAATTAAAATGTAATGTAAATGTAATCATAGAAAAAGCATGAAAAAACTGTATAACAAGTTAGCATGTTTGGATAGCTAATTTGCTTACTTCCAAGTGCAGGGACCACGTCATTAATTAACTACTTTAGATTGTGGGTTTACAGGTTACATTAACAGAGCATCTTTTACAACTAACACATACACTTTGTGAAAACTTGTTCTGGATGCTAATAGGCTATATCACAGTTTAGGTTAAGAGAAGCTCGGTCCTGCTGTCCAGCAAACGTTACCTGAAATAGCATCATGTTAACAAGCTAAACATACTAGCTAAACATCTGACTGCCTAACTAGCTCTGCACTGCAATAAAGGAACAATGCTGTGTCTTTATTTCTATGTCACCTAGCACATAAACTGGTGAGGACTTACCTGGGCCATTCACCAACAGCCTCAGACTTTTAGCACAATATAATGTATGGAGCTATTGAGTGCATATTTAATATCCTTTTTATAAAGTTCTCATTAGCTCATAGAGCTAATGTTAACCTAATTAGCTAAATAGCTACAGCTAATAAAATCTAATTGTGACAGTTGCCATTTTGACAAAATTTAGAAACAAGAATGGAAATAAGGTTAGAAAGAAGAATTCTGCTTTTGTCTGCTTGGGTAAAGTCAAGAAGCCATTGTTTCAAAAGTATTTTTAATGGTAAAGAATGCCACCGTTATCACCATTGTCAATGTGTTACTCGAGAACCGAAAGCAACATTAACTAATGGGGGACAGGACTAAGTGAATATGTAATATGAAAGGTTTCCAGCAGAGTGGTTTTACATAGAAAATGAACAAACACACAAACAAGTGAGAGAAAAATGAAAACACATAGAAATAAAATCGTCTCATTGAATTCCACTCTCTAACCTGGAGATGAAGCAGTCCACAGTATTGGGGCAGGGCCAGCGGCCACATTTATAGAGCGGCCTCAGGTGGAAGCCATACAGGAAGTACTGTCCCAGGATGAAGCCCACCTCAAACAGAGTCTTAAAGATGATGTTGAAGATGTAGGTCCTCAGTAACGCTCCTCGGATCCGGATCTTCCCGTGCTCATCCCGAATTGGGGGCTTTGTCTTCTTCCCACCACCTCCTCCTCCTCCATCGCCAACTCCGTTGTGATAGAGAGGGTCATGGTCCTCCTGGTGCCGTCCGGCCTTTCTGAGCTCCTCCTCCCTCTCCCTCCTCTTCTCCTCCATGCGAACAATGTGCAGCACATGGCCCAGGTAGATGAGGGTGGGTGTGGAGACAAAGATGATCTGCAGCACCCAGAAGCGGATGTGGGAGATGGGGAAGGCCTCATCATAGCAGACGTTCTCGCAACCGGGCTGCTGCGTGTTACAAGTAAAGTCCGACTGCTCATCACCCCAAACCTCTTCAGCTGCTGCGCCCAGCACCAAGATGCGGAAGATGAACAGGACGGTCAGCCAAACCTGGGGAGGATTGAGTGATTAGAAAGTTGGTTCACATATCTTAAGCACTTCAACTGGACTTAATGAAGCCACTCTGTTTTTTGTTGCCCCTGGACGTAAACGTCCACCATGGACATATTTCCTAGGATACTGAGCTGAAGCAATAAAGTGAAGCTCTCAAGTTGGTCTTTGTTTTGAGCACAGGAACACCAGAATAAACTTCTTCCGTCTTAACAGTGTAACTGGTATCCTTGTTACAATGAGATCTTTAAGACAAACCAAGCTGTATGGTCAGTCTGAATCAGCTTGCTGTTTCAAATGCACTACTTGTCTGAAGATTACCAAGAAATTGTGGATTTAATGTGATATAATTTCATATTCATCAAGTTAATCAATAGTCAATCAGTCACCTTTCCAATCACAGTGGAGTGTTCTTGAGCATTCTCCAGCAGCCGCCCCAGAAAGCTCCAGTCACCCATGCTTCACTTGATTTTCTAGCCTGAAGAGAGAAACAAGAGTCCAGTGAACAACACAGGAAGCCCCAGTGAGGAGTTGCAAAATGAGAGAAGAAGCAGGCGACAAAGACAAGAGCAAAGGTACTGTCTGGAGAAAGAAACAGACACCACAGAAGAACAGATTGTGAAGTATATGGAATTAAGACTTATGGGTAGAGGATTCGGCTGTTGTTATTCAATATTTCTCTTGTGAAAAAAACAAAACAGGATTTTTCAACATTTCATCTCTGTAGTATTAGAAAGTTGTTAATTGCAATAAATAATCACCCAGTGCAACACTGTAGCTCAGGGATTGATGATAGTTCCCTATTTATTTAACAGCTTCAATATTACTCCGCACTGAAAACCCTTTCAGTAATAGAACAGACCAGAGTCTGAATCAAATGTATCTTCCAGATGTTGAGATCAGAGGAACAAACATAAAAAATGTTTCATAATAATGAAAAGGGAAAGCAGACTTACTAAAATATTGCTGTATTGTCAGTGATAAATCCATCGACCAAAGATCCGAAGAAAATATCTGTAGAGGAAGAGAGGCAAAAAGCTCTTGTCAACTTTATAGGTCACTGTCAAACAGACATCACACAAAATTCTCATTTACAGTCAAATTTCACATACATGGATTAAATCTCACCACTTTTTCAGCCACTAAAATAATCAAATAATATAGAACAAGTTTGAGAACTACATGGAGTAAATTTATCATACATAAATTAGTCCACATTTTGGACAGGGAGGACAGATGGTTTAAAGTTAATTACATTACATTTACACCAGACTAGAGGGACCATCTCTCAACAGGGCAGGAGGGCTGAGACACAACTTATCCCCTTACAATAGCGTCCTTTCTTCTCTTCCCAGGAGAGTGAACAAACGCTTACATATGGCCTCGTGACACAACAACGGTTGATCAGACTTGGCCTCACGTGACTTCAACGACAGCCAGGAGCACAAACGAACCAAGGGGTATACATCACCTTGATAACGACTCCACAGAGGATTAATAGCTGGTATTCCCTGACAGTCGATGAGAGGCGAAACGTCTTAGTTGAAGTATCTTCAACTAAGACGTTAGTTGCCCTTGATTTTAACCTTCCTTGGAAATTTATCGTACAACACATCAAAATTAAACCAGATTCATGTTTAGTGAATCTTAAGCCTGCTAAAATGAAGACTCTGCACTGGCCACCTGATGAATGGATGAACGGTAAATCCAATATTCACTCTCCTGAGGGAAAATATCTAGCTCTTTAGCAGCTAAATCCTCCACTATGTTCACCAGCTAGTCTCTAACTGTATCTATCTGCTAACAGGTTGTTTACAGCTGCCTGCCGCTGGAGTTGTGGGGTGTAAAACCGAAACAATTAGTTGAAAGATGCTTAAAAAAAGCTCTGTGGAGCTTAGGAGAGCTGCAAAGTTGGGCGTTAATTTTCTGTGGGACACTTTTCACATACAAAAATATAAAAAATATTGATTATAGCAGATGATATATTGGCTGATGCAGTTTTTTGTCGTAAATTGAAAAAGTGTTTTTGAGAACAATTCCTAAAATTGATGCCTTGTGGGTTGTTTTTTTAAGAACTGAGAACTGTGTATGTGTTTATGCATGTATGGAAAAATGAGGATGCCTGTTTCTTACTTTATCCACATGCACATTTGCTTGCAGACGTGCACGTGTTTGTGCATACTTGTGTGTGTGTGTGTGTGTGTGTGTGTGTGCACCGCAGAGCTGGCTGAGTAGTGGACAATGGCTGGCCATCTGTGGGAAGTGAATGAGTGGATAACAGGGTATCCCAGTTGAATGCAGGACTCATCACATCCCAGGAATGCTGAGGGGGGCAAATGTTTGACTGGGATTGACTGATATGTACACACACACACAACCACATACACACACTGAAAGTTACAGTAGCATACAATACTCCTGTGGATCTGACCCACCAATGTGAAGCCACTGACAAGTCATTTTACTGCTAATATTAAGGTAAACTGAAGACTTCTATCTGATTTACCATCACAAGAAGTAAATCAGCAGTCTAAAAAAAGCACTCTAAGTCCATACATGAAATACCCTAGTTACAATGAAGCTGTTGCACTGCCCCCTTAATACAACAAAAGCTTCAAAATTCACCTTCATAAATGAAATCATACATCTACTAATTGGAAGTCCATACACATTCAGTGACTTCTGCAAACCCTACAGATGACATTTTCAGAAGTACTGTAACTGTCAACTGACATGCCTGTCTAACAATGGCATGTGTACATGTACATGATGTGTTGACGTGATGAAATACCAACTGTCACGACAGACAATAGAGAAGCTGCCAGATAGACATTGTCTGGGCTGGCGTGTGCTTTTGATGGATCAGAGGTCTTTGTGCTAAAACAGCTCAAACAGTTAACTCTTGGCCTGCCGTTTGTGCCCTACAATCCTTTTCAAGATATGCAGACAATGTTCACATGAAGTACAATTCTGTTTGTTATCCAGTTAATCAAGTAGCCTAATTATGGTTAAAAGCACAATCATAGACAGTATAAATAATTTAGATTAACCTAAGTAGGCTTACATATGGTCAGTAGCTGGGTTACTCCAAGCATGTACACATGACCAGTGTTGATTGTTGAAAATGCCACAGACTGATAACACATCAGGGTCATGAAGTGCACAAGGACAAACAGAAAGTGCACAAAGTGTGCTAAGGTACATTTTGGTAACAATGTATAGGGGGGAATAATGTGGCACAAAGGTACAAAAAGGGTCTGTACTGGTGCCTAAAATGCACAAAGGTTCGCAATACTTAAAGGGAATAAATGTTTCAGAAAAAGGTGCATAAAAGTGTATAAATGTGGATTAAAGTGTGCGATACCACAAATGTAAATAAAGGTGCCAAATGTGTGTAAAAGTACATAACAGTGTGACATTTAGAGTTCTATAAATGTAGAAAAGGATGTACAAAGCAAACCTTGATGGAAATAGTCCAAGTGTCCAAGTTTTTGGCCCCAAGAAAGCAACATTCATTGATGAAACACCCCGCAATAAACTGGGAATATGGAAATGGTCATTTTAACAACAGGATGGTTGAAAGCAGCATCTTCAATGCGTTATTATGATGTTGAATTTGGTTACCCCTGTCAGCTCGGTAACATTGATACCTTACTTATTACATTCTCTACAGTAAACATGTAGGAAGTTGTATCTTGCCAAGTTAGTATAATAGGTCTGCAGTATCTCATGCACCGACTGTCGGAATTTAATAACTGGTGACGAGAGGCCTCAAAATGATGGGAAAAATGTGGCCCATCTCCAAACTCTGAGGTCCAGAACCAGAAATTGCAGGTTTTCTGTCACCTGCTTCTTCTTTTCAAAGCTATATGTAGCACCTACATAAATGAGGACATTTTCACATAAAAAAAACCATAATAATAATAATAATAGTACGATTGAAATTAAAACACAAGTTACCCCTAGGAAACCTGGTTTGATGTAGGTTGGGTACAAATTCAAATATAAAGAATTTAATAAAAATAGTAAGACTTCTGTGATGAACGTGGAATTGTGATTTTTGATACTTTACTAATTTTGCTCGTTTAGCTTGTTTGAATACAAAGAAAAGCAGAAGTTGCTCTTGCACACTTCATGAGCCACCATTTTAAGAAAATATGGTGGCTGGCGATGGGGAGACAAACTATTAAGGCCTACTCACATTATATAGGCTACTAACACGTCCTAATTTACGCCCAGGACTCAGTTGAATGTGTTTTTAATTATAATAGTAATTGTGATATCAAAAAAGTCTAAAATGTCAACACTGCATTATTTGAAAGAGTCTATGTTCTGCTTTAACCATAAAGATATCCTACTTTCAACTCATGAAATATTAGTGACTTCCTCGCTGCCGTCTTTCCCACAGGGAAGTGAACGCAGCATGAGAGGTGCTGATAATCCAGCAGGTGGAAGGATGATAATCCCTCCTCTTCCCTCCCACTTCAGCCAACACCATCACTCCAGCATCCACCTGCTTACCGCTCTCCTCTGAAACACGTCTCCCTCCCGGCAGCGCGCTTCTTCTTCTCTCACTGCTTTCCTTCTTCTTCTTTCTTTTACTCCCACGGGTGGGCTCGAGGCGACCAAACGAGGAGTAGGTGAGATTAGTGGGAGAGGAGGGGGGAGGGAGAGAGAGACACAGAGAGAGAATTACAGAGAGAGAGAGAGAGAGAGAGAGAGTAAAAAAAGACGAGAGGCTAGTCTAGTCTAAAAAAAGGGGCGCGTGTGGAACCTGTCCCGCGAAGGCGAAGCGCAGTGGCTGCGTCCCGCGTGGCCAAGGCCATCCGCCACTGTCACACATTGGTGTCCCCGTGCATGGGACGCACGAGGGGGGTCGGAAGGGGGGGAAAGTACGTGCTTGTATGCGCGCGCGCGTGCGTGTGTGTGTGTGTGTGAATGTGTGGGTAGGGGCAGGGGCGACTCCATCACACTACTGACAAGCCAACTTTTAGACAGCTGAAAACTATTTAAAGCAAGAAAGAAAAGCAAATTTTTGCAGAGAAAAGCAGCCAAATTATTTTAACCACACACTAAAAACTCCTGGGTTAAAAAGGGACCAACTAATTTCTGGGTTATTTCAACCCAGAAAATTGGGTTATACTTTTTGACCCAACTTCTGGGTTAAATACAAATGTTGGGTTAAAAAAACCCGACATTGTAGTTAATATAACCCAACTTCTGGGTCAAAAGAACAACCTCAATATCTGTGTTGAAATAACCCAGAAATTAATTTTTAACCCAGGAGTTGGGTCAAAAATAACTATTATTTTTATTATTATTATTTTTGCTTTACATTATATCTGTCACGGTATGATGCAGTCAGAAGAAGAAGAAGAAAAAGAGGAGTCCAAAGTTCTAATTCAAACATTTTACTAATAAAGTAACTCCAAAAGGTACAGACAGGCACGATGTACACACACTAAACAAGACTGACTGAACTGAAGGAACTAAATACTAACAAAGATGAACAGAACACAGGTGGAACAGATGATGATGGTAATTAACTAAACACAGGTGATGCTGATGAACTAAATGACAGAAACCATGGAAACAGATGAGTGGCTGGAAAACAGAACAAAGGAAGACATGTGACAAGGGGTGACTGTGACAATATTACACACTTCAAGCACTTTTACATTTTTATTGCATTAAATTAAATTAAACTCTATATAAAAAATATGTGAAAGAAATTAACAACTCTCAAACATTCGACAATATTCAATAACTGAATTGAATTTAAGGCTTAAAGTCTTCAAACATTGGTTGTGTCATGTCATGTGTGACTTTACACTAGTTAGATGTACATGGCAACCACAGAATTACCAAGGCTAACGCTCGTCTCAACGTAGCAACTAAGCCATGGTAATGTTTTCAGCAAATGGTGCTAAACTAGCAACGGGGACATGGACACAAATTACATAAAATAATCGTTTACCTTGAATACACAACGAAGTTGCACGGGCCAAAACGGATCGAGCGCAGAGCGACGGTTATTACAAACGACTGTTCCAGGGTTAGGGGTGGTTGCTATACATTCATAGCAATAAAGCTAATTTGAATTTGAGAGAGAAAGCCAACCCTATAACCCAGAACATTTGGTTACTCTTTGAGGAAAAACAACCCAGAAACCCAAACAACCCAGGAAATTGGGTCAAAATATTATCCATATAATGCAGGAAATGGTTACTCTCTGGAAAAACCCCCCAGTGATTTTAACCCAACACAACTAACCCAGAAAATGCGTTGACGATATAACCCAGGAGTTTTTAGTGTGCATTATTATGTTTATTATTAGGCTACTGTTGTAGTTTTAGGGTAGTAGTGAAAATAACATTAGTAGTTGCTGTTCTATGTAGTTATTATTGTAGTATTGGTATTATAATTAGCTCACATTTAGCATCAGCTTAGCATCTAATATAGAGTTGTCCTGGTAATATCTCTAATTGAGGAAAATTTCAGAAAAAACATGGCATTAACAATACAAGTGGCATAAAATTTCCATATCAATTAGAGTAAGCATGTCTTATACCTTTAATTTCTGAATTAATAGCCTCCAAACTACATAAAGGAACTTTTAAAGAGGTTTTTTTTGTTCTGTTTTTAGGCTATAAAAGATGGAAGCTAGTAGTACCAGTGACTGAACAACTATTTCACCTGGTTGCGTGTTATAGGATGACATCACCTCTTCACCAAACTTTTCTGTTGTAAGTGTTTTATGTCAGCAACTGTCAAAGTTGTTGCAATCACATCTCACCAGCAGAGGCCAACAGAGGTTAATACAGTAGATCACTTAATACATCTGTAAATTAAAATGCATTTCTTGTCCTGCTTACTCCAGTTTGTGATGACTTGCAATTTAAACATTTTAAAAGATCATATCTGCACGGTTATTCTGTAAATCTTTCAGAGAAAAGAGAGAGAACAAACAAACTCTCTGCAACACAGTTAACTCATCCGCTGACCGTGGCGCTTGCAGACACGACCCAGTGTAATGTATGATTTAGTTTTAGATATCCCCAGAACTGAAGCGTAGATTAACAATAAGTTGTTTTACAATATGGTTGTTGCCCTGCTGCTGTCTGGTAAGAGATACAGAAGAATCCGCCAGACTTCAGAGAAGTTTCTTCCCTCTAAAGACATTGAGAATACTTAATTCATCCTCAGCACTCCATTATGTAAAATACTTTTATTTCTATGACTTATTATTTCGCCATGTAGTGTACATAATTTCTATAACATTTGTTTTTGTGAGCAGCATAAAGATAACAAAAACTTAATCTTGTTATAAAACCCTGTGTAGTTAAAATGATAAATAAATCTACCTTGTACCTTAAGCAATCAGAGTCAGCATAGTGTAACTCTTCTAATGTAGTTTTAATCAAAATCAAAATTAATCTGAGGATGATACATAGACTTAATCATTTAGGTAAATATTCTGTTGAGGCAGATGTTCTACATACAGGAACTTATTGTTTAATCCATGTTTTACTATCTGTAGATTTCAGTCATGTGCAGTCTGTCAGAATAATACTTTGAAAATATTTTAAATAATATAAATATAAGATGTGAATAAAAATCACATTGTTTAATCTATTGTATGGCTCCGATTGCATGATTTTCTGTGTGATGCAAGTGTTTGTTTGTTGAGATTTTACCACCAAGATAAATGCATCAAATTAATCCGAGTTAGTCAGTATCATTTTACGAGTTAACAGCATTATTTCTATAAAATAATAATTGACTAATCTAACTAAGAATCTAACTGATCTAGTGATGTGTAGCATGTCTATATTGACATCTCTAAGCAGCTTAGAACTAGCTCAAGCAGGTGACCCTATAAGCTTCAAGAGGTTTTATACATCCAGAGGACTTATATAAAAAAAAGACCAGGCTTCTAATTGAGACGTGCGTTTATTTGTCAAATTGTGTGGCCACACCAGGCCAGTGAAAGGGACAGGCGCCAAACTGGGACTAGGCTTTTAATTGGAGTTTTACAGTAACTGAAACAATCAGACTAAAAACAAAATTAAGATATGATGAAACTTTATTTGTGGAGATAAAGTAAGAAAATTGTGAGTGCATTTATATTCACGAAATCCATAAGGTACTGTATGTGTGAAGCTGCTGGTGAGCCCTCACATTTCTTTGCTCATGTTGTTTTCTTGTTGCTCAATAGATGGCACGATGGCTCGAGATCCTACTCAGCATTGTTATACACTATCTGTCCTGGCCTATTTTTCTACTGTTATATTAGAACATACAAAAGTTATGAATCAAAAACTAACATACAATATCAAACAATATAAAAATACAGTTTTAAGTTGTTCACACTGATTCCATCTTCTCTACCTCTTGAAGGCTACATTTGAGAACCTCAGGTATCATAGAAAATTTTCACTTTTTGCTTTGGGTCATTCACATGTGTATCACTTGTAATTATGCAGCTCTAAAGGGTTTCAAGTCTTTGTGAAAATATTTCCTCTGCATGCGTCATCCACCTTGTTGCTGCTTTGTCACTTTGTCAGTTTGAGACAAGTAACTTCTGGTTTGTCTTATTCTGTGTCCTCTCTCTGCTGGACTTCCTGAACGTTTTCTTCTCCTTTTGTCCACAGAGATTCCTGAAAAAAGAAGATGGTATGCTTGGACTTTGTGCATTTTGATAACCCAGATGAACGATGAAGGACTTCAATATTTGACAAACCCTAACGTATTTTTGTTGTATGAGCTGATCAGAGACTCAAACACATGTGCAACGAGTCATTTTAACATTGCTAAAAATGATAATTGATGGAATAATGAACAAACTGTCTGACTGATTAATACCTCTACCTAGTGACAGCCTTGGCGACAAGATACGCAAGTTCAGCCATGTTGAGGACCATGCAGATAGAAGAGGCCGTGGCCATGAAAACAGTGAAGATTGTTTTCTCGGTGGGGCGTGAGATGAAACAGTCCACCAGGTTAGGACATGGCCACTGGTCACACTGCACCAGCCGTGGCATCTGGAAACCATCGTATACCACATACAGGGCATACCTGGAGAGAAGACACATACTGTATGGAGATGGGCCACATTGTAGGGTAAAACTAATCCAGCAATATGGTATACACAGACAAAATGTGAATCACAGATCTCACATGAAGCCTCCTTCAAACAGCAGCCTGAACACCAGGCTGCAGGCGTACGTCCACCAGAGGGCACCAGCTATTGGGAGTCTCCGTCTCTTCAGAGTCTCCAACTCTTCCTCCTGGCCTTTTTGGCTGAGGAGACCACCTCTACCAGAACCCTGTCTCACAGGATAACATAACATACCATGATAAAACAAGACAAGAGGTGAAACAATGTTAACAATGCTATGACATGGCTTGGGAATGCAAGAGAAGAGATGACATGACATGACAAGGCATCGATCAGATGACGTGGTAAGACAAGACAAGAGATGACACGACCAGATAAAACAAAACAAAACATGACAAGATAACTCATAAAAAAGTCCACCTGTCACATAAGACCAGACATGAAAAGGTAAGACAAAATATGACCAGAAAAGACATGAAGCAAAAGAGAGCAAAGACAAGACGGCATTGCATCACATCACATAACATTGTGTGAAACAGTAGGTTTCTGTCCCACCTGGATGGCAGACAAATTAAACAGCACACACACCTGTAGCAGCTTCTTCTTATCGCTCTGGTTTCGATATGCTATGTACAATGCAACCAGGAGCGACGGTGTGGAGACGAAGAGAAGCTGAAGGCACCAGAGACGGATGTGGGAGACGGGGAAGAACTGATCGTAGCAGACATTTTCACAGCCAGGCTGAAAAACACAGGCAGACACACGGATCATTTAGCTGCTTTACACACCACTGGATTTTGCCCGGTGGGGTCAGAGGTCAAGGTAAGCTACAGAGCAGTGCCTCTGAAGCCATTAGGGACACTCTGTTTCTTCAGGATGTCTCTCTGTTAATGGTCAGACCTCCCTACACGAATGACATCTTTTCAATCTCTGTCATTCCTGTAGTTTTTGCAGGATTCAAGCCTGTATGCAGGTCAAGAACAGTAAAATGTTCAAACTTGATCTATCTCATTGCTATTAAAACATAAATTAATGTTTTCTTTAGCACTTCCCCAGTTTTGTGCTACAACATGTAGCTAGCTACAGTAAATACATCTAGTAGGTGCGTTAAGAGGTAGGGATCAGAATGTTAAATACACAAAAGTATCCATTATATTAAAGATTACTTTAACATAACAGACACTAAAATTGTAGATTACTTAAAGAATCTTTTGTTGAACAGCGGCCACTGTAGACACAACTGGTTCAAGGTCAAACTTTATTATCATGTTTATAAGAATATAGTGAAACCGTTGAGCTCTGGCTTTCCCTGCCTTAATTATACACCATATACATGCACAATAACAATAAATATTTACAAAAGTGTAAAGTGCACAATGCAAATAATATATAATACATAATACAAGTGCACAATATGCAATGCCACCATTGGTAATCACAGGCCAACAATATAAAGAATTTATTTCCATTTCCTGAGATTCTCTTGAGTGAGTTGCTTGAATTATGTCCTCAATGGGTGATCTGAATGAGCTTAAACGTGGTGTACCACTAAAACAGGTAGTGAAGAGTCATAAAGTCAGTGAACTGACTCAGTAATGACAGTTACACAGCTACATCTAAAGTTTGCTAACATTAGCTACTGGTCATACCAGACCAAGTTAGACAGTAAATGTAAATGCTCCGTACTTGTATAGCACCTTTCTAGTCTTTTCGACCACTCAAAGTGCTTTTACACTACATCTGCATTCACCAGTCACACACATTCATACACTGAGCCTAAGTGCTCAAACGGAAACTAACATTTACACACATTCATCAATCACAATTGGGGTTGAGCCCAAGGACACTTCGACACGCAACCAGGGGGAGCCAGGGATTGAACCGCCGACCTTCCAATTAACGGCCAACCCGCTCTACCTCCTGAGCCACAGCCGCCCCAGCAAAACCCCTGATTCTATTGAACTCTGTCATTCTGAGTTTTATTGCTTATGAATTCAGCTTTTTGTTAGAAATCAATTTCTGTAAGACCTTTGTGTTAAAAAGTATTGGCCATAGAGTCCATAGAGTGACAGCGGTTTAATGTATTTTATTAATTAATTATATGCATTTAATTGATAAAATTGTATTGAGACAGAGTCTGAAGTTACTATAATGCTTTTGAGATGTTGCATTCACACATCGGTCTTGATGAAATACCATTCCACACACAAGGTGACAATAAAAAAAAAAAATGGATACATCATATCTACATAATCATATTACTGACTGGGTGCCCTACCTGTAGTGTATTACAGGTGAAGTCAGACTGCTCGTCCCCCCAGACGCTCTCAGCAGCAACAACCAACACCATGACCCGGAAAATAAAAAGCACGGAGAGCCAGACTTTACCCAGGCTGGTGGAGTGACGGTTTGCCCCCACTAACTGAGCGTAAAGAAGAGGCCAGGACATCCTGGGAAAAAGAAATATGAGAATAAGACTACAATACTATGATACTAGTTACCAGTATAAAAGTTTGTTTCTTTATTTTGGATTTTGTGTACCAGGTTTGTCTCCTGGTACCTTTGAACAACACATCTGGCAGCAACACAGATGGAAAATCAGAAGAAGGCAGTGGCAACAGATGAAAGCAGAGAGAGGCAATAAAACAAAGGAGTAGTTTGAAAGAAGAAGAGAATGAAAAGGAATGAAAGTGAGAGGAGGAGGAGGAGAGAAGGCCAAGCGCCAACATTCATGTGAACTGATGAACCTCTCTGCCCACTGTGGACTACTGAAGTGAGCCCACTCTACTTAAAACACACTGAACACACTGTACAGACCCACACGACTACAGTCTTCACTGAGCCTCACCATTCATAGTTAACGATTCACTGATTATTTGAATGATGTGGATTGGACTGATATGTGATATGCATGACATATTCCTTAAGAACAGTTGTTTCCAGTTGTAAAATGCTTTTTTTCTTTTTTAAAGATAATGAAATGTTTTATTTTCTAAAATCCATTTCCCAAAACTGATTCTGCCTTTAGACAATGCCATCTCTTCAAATCAAAAAGATAAAACACTTTTCTCACCTTGTGTCTGGAGAGTCAGGTTGTTTGTGGGAAAATATTCCACATGGTCCTTTCAAGCACAAAAAGAAACCATCAGCTTACTGTTACACAAGTACTGCCATAATAAAAATCTAATCAAATCTGGATCTAAAATACTGAATAAATCACAAACCTGCAGCTCCTGCTTTCTTTGCATGAAGCAAAAGATGCGCCTCCAGTGTCAAATCAGCCAGAACAATATGAGATGACTTCCTGTGAGGACTTTCAAAATAAAACCTCACAGTGGCAAAGCTGTCGCTCTTTGTGTATGTAAAGTATACTGATGATGTTGTTTTTGAAAGTTTCGGGGAGTAGTGAAAACAGTGAAAACAGTGAAAGGTCTGTGGAAAATCTTGACAAAAAATAATGGTCACTGTCAGGGACCAAGGGAAAAAGGCAAATGGACAAAGGTGTCACACAAGGTTAATGAACTTACAAAAAGTTGAAAACAGAAGTTAATAAATCCTAATATAGGGCCCAAACTAAAAGAGGTAAACTAAGCAATAAAGAAACTCAATTAAACAGAACACAACATAATTAAACATACTTCCCTCCAGATAACACAACAGAGGCACTAGTCCTAGACAGACACAGGGGTGAAGCTTGATCACACAATAATAATAAACATCTAACCCAGGGGTTTTCAAAGTCTGAGACTGTGGCTTCCACTCAGACAAAGCTTGGTGTGCCGCCCATTGATTGAATGCGAGACTCCGGTTCCGAAAAGGCGCCCCTCACCCTCCCTTAGTTTACTTGCTTAGTGTCGCTCAATTCCTGGATGCCTGTGTGATCACCATTATGTCATTTGATCCCATAAACTCTCAACATTTGAGCCCAGATAGTCTAAAATTGCTGTTTGACATAACTTCAGATGCAACCAAATGCATACAAAAGTTCTGTCCGAACTTTCTTTAACCAAATCAGATCTCCTCTCTTTGACTCTCCTCTCTTTATTAACAGATGTAATAATTAATGCGAAATCTTTTTTCACTTCCAAACAAAAAAAGATTTTAAAGTATTCTGGATTCAAATTTCCTTCCTCCATCTTCCACATCAAAGGCCATCTTTCCCAGGCTTCAGGCCCTTTGCCAGAGGAGCTTAGTAAGATAAAAAAAAAAAGGCGTTCCTTTCAATTTAAAGGACCATACAGGAGAATGTTAACTAATTTGTGTGCAACTAAATGGTCATAAATTGAATTAAGTGTGTATATGAACACAAAGGACTATGTGTGGTGTTGTGGGTGTCAACCAAATGTAACCAAATGTAAAGAAATACTAACCCAGGATGTGGCCGTCTCATTATCAAAGCAACAAGTCCAAGATTAGATAGTGACGGATCTTCTTGCAACCATTTTGCTTTTCTAGCACATGCCTAGTCCACGTGGTCGCAAATTTTAGGCGCTGGCAGCATGGATGTTCATCAGCATGGGAAGATGATGAATTTTTTAATTATGTAGATCCACGTAGAATCTCGCAGCCAAGTGGGCGCTGCATGAATTAGGATTCAGTTTTCATAGCCTCAAGCCTAAAGCCATGATAACATGATATCTTTTTTTAACTTTTGAAAGCTCCTACGGAGCCACAGGGGACGTTATGCAACTGATTTTGCAGCCATGGTACCACTATTAATTTGACAGTTAGAATATTAAATGTTACGCAGCTCAACTTTTATAGGTGAATATAAAATGTTTACTATATATATATTGTTCTTACAGGGTGCCCATTCAGTGTGGAAGTCAGAGGGTTGAAAGGACAAAGTTGCATTGTAGTTCAAAGGTGTGTGCGTGCGTTTGTGTGTGTGTGTGTGTGCGTGCGTTTGTGTGTGTGTGTGTGTGTGTGTGTGTGTGTGTGTGTGTGTGTGTGTGTGTTACCCCGCTGGAACTGTAACAGGACACAGGTAGAGAGTCAACGTGACTTTTCAGAGCCAAACCATCACTTGGCAGCAGGCAGCCTGTAGGACAGTGCAGCTCTGTGTGCTGCTAATGACTGGGACGGATTTTCCCACTGTTTGTTGAAGTGTGGGAGCAAAGGCAACTTCCTCAGTTTACACTGTGGACGCTCACAAAACTGGAATGAAAACTTTTCAAGAACAACTACATTCTGCATTTTCTGCTTGAACTATGTTAGGATAGGTATCCTAACATATTTGTATTTTGGTGAAAGATAATATAGATATAAAGATAATGAAGCGTAATAAAGAGTTGGTGGTGGTGTATTACAGACGCTTTATTTATTTAGTTTAGAGTTCCCTCTGCATCACATAACAGCACATAACATAACATAGTATTTATGGTTGCTTATGGATGTCTTACTTTACTGATGCTTGTATGTTGTTCCTGATATGTAAGTCACTTTGGGGTAAATGTATAACCCTGCAAAATGATCAGCAGTGATCTCGAACCAAGGAAAACATGGGTTGAAACAAAGAAGGCGTCAGTGATTCTAATGGAGTCATTAGGGGAATAACAATGACACTTATTCCTGATCTATATCACTGAATGGATGTCAGTGTCAGGACCAGACTCAAAGACCCACTGTTTGATCTTTCAGTCAGGACAGGGCTTTAAAAGAATACAGAGGGAGAAACGCTGGCCGATTGTTTCAAGCAGGTTCGTGCCATCAATTCTGATGAGAGGTGGTGGTGGTGCTGCTGGTGGTGGCGGGGTCACACAAAGTGAATGAGTAGGGAGAAAGAGAGAGAGAGGGGTAAAATAGAGCTGATTGTTAGAGTAGCTCCTGATCAGCCAGCCAGCAGGAGAACAGAGCGGGCCAGTGTCAGGATGCATGCACAACCACACACTGTACAAGCACACACACACACTGTACAACGCTCACATATATGTTACCCAGAAAACTACACACACACAGACACACACACTGTAATGAGTGAGGGGGAGAGCAGCATGTGACTGAATAGCAGGTCTCAGTTCTGTAGGTGGACTTGGCTGACTGGTCCTCGATCAGCCACTCTCCACTGTATGAAAGTCTGTAAAAGCCCTGCGACACATCCTGAACTTGCAGATTTTAGTTTCCCCTTCAATAACATTGAGCAGGTTCTCTGCAACAGTCAGATTTCTTTTGGTGCTTTGCAGACTTGATGAAACTACATCGCATTAACAAGGCAGAGCATTTTGAAAAGATACGGTATACTGAAAATGAATACACTGAAATGCACCAGAACATTCCCAGTAAAGTCCAGTCCGTCAGAACATCAAACAATACGTGCACAGTCACAGATAATAAACCACTATTACTACATATTGTTTGTCCCAATTCTTTTTTAGAGTTTCAGTGAATGGTGAGAACCGTTTGTGGAACTGTGGAAAATTATAAAAACAAGACTCCCTGCGTCAAGTCTTGCTCTAAACACAATTTCCATACTGCGTGTGTTTTATTAAACCATCCCTGCCTCCAAAATGCCTCCAGATTTCAGTCACACTGAAGTAGTAGTGGATCCAGTCCATACTGAAACATCTCAACAACCATCAGGTGGATTGCTATAGACACAAACAGTCATGTTCCCAAGAGGAGGTGTCCTAATGACTTTGGTGATCCTCTGACTTTCCCTCTAGCACCACCATGACGTTCACATTTGTGACATATTAAGTGAAACTGCTGGATTGACCTGAAATTTGGTACAGGCATTTAGGCCCCCCTCCCAATCCCTTGACTTTTCATCTAGCGCCATCATCAGGTCAAAAAATTATAACAATTTTCCCATTACTTTGGCTCATGACCAAATACATGCAAAACTGATGGCATTCCCATCAGCATTAGCTGTACTTTGGAATGTACATTATGCAGATCCACATAGACACTTGAGGCCATGCGGGTGCGGCAAACATGAATTAGGATTTAGTACTCATAGTCTCAAGACAAAATAACCCAGATGACATCATCTGGAGGGTGGGGTTTACTCAGGACGCAATAAAACAAGACTTTAAAATATGTTAATCTTCAGTAGCTTTTTAGGCAAACAAAAATAAATCTCATACACATTACATAAAGCAAAAACTGCACCATGTATAAACTTGACATGAGTTTATGCCCTTGTATAGTGAAGTCCCGGAGCTATAGGTCTAATTAACGTTTGGCAGAAAGAATGGGATACAGACATAAAAGGGAGACATTTTTATAAATACAGAAATCATATTAAACAGGTTAGTGGAGGATATCTTAACGGGAGAGAGAAGCTCATCATAACAAGATTAAGGTTTGAGCACGCAGGGGTACACTACACGTTATATTTAATGGGGAAATGTCAAACAGATCAGTGTCAGTGGTGTAACACCAGGAGATGTAAAGCACATTATCATGCAGTGTAATAATTCAGAAAGAGGGACATTAAAGAATGTAATGCATGAGACAGGACAGGAATGGGGTTTAAAATAAATACTGAGCTCAGGACAGGACTTCGGGAAGTAAGAAGGGTGTTAATTGATAATATAAAATTGATTATATAATAATGATCCTTAATTATAGAGCACTTTTCAAAACCATGTTACAACGTGCAGAGACAATAAAACAGATGAGGGTTAGGAAATAGGATGTGAGGTTTAATTTTATTTTATTGATAAAGAAGAAGAAAAGATGCGTAGACTGCCTTCTCACCCCGAAACAGTAGGGAGGGATAGAGTTGTTGCCACAAAGACACCGGAAACGGAAACGGCGCGTTTGCATTTCGTTGCTGCAGCTACGATAAAATATTCAAGCAAGGTGGTCGAAGTCTCTAGAATACTGCAATAATATATCGGGTGAAACATAACTATGGCTCTTGAATCGCGGATCACACAGGAAGAAATTAAGAAGGAACCAGAGAAGCCTATTGACCGAGAAAAGGTAGAGTTTCTACTTCAGAGCCTGTTTTGCTCGTTTCCTCTGCTAGTGCTAGCCGAACAATTCAGTCCGGAGGCTGGTTGATTTATGTTCAGGACAAACTCCAAAACATCCTAACATGACCTTACGTTTACATACAAATAACGTTATAATACAAGTAAGTCATTTCAAGCTACGTGGTGCTCTGCATTAGCACGAAAGAGTCAAAAACACAGATGTTGAATAGTAGCCTCTGCAGCGTGCTAGTGCTAGCGTGCTAACTAGCTTAATCATAAATAACATTATCGATTCCTCATCAGCCAGCGGATGCAGAAGTTTTGTAGTTTACACACTGCTTGAGACTTTGATCAGGAGGACTTGCTTAACATTTCCTACGGGGATTGGAAATATTTCAATGAAACGTTATGTGTTCATGCTTTTGAGTAGATAACATATGTTACTGTATGTAAAGATATTTAAATAATTAGCCAGAATCACAACTTTACTTTATGGTAGAGCTGCAACGATTAATCGATTAATTGTCAACTAGTATTAAGTTAATCGGCAACTATTTTGATAATTGGTTAATGTTAAGTCATTTAGCTTTACGAGGACGACTATTGTCTCCTGTCTTTGCCCTTTTCCACCTATATTAGAGTTACCTGGTTCAGATTTGACTGCTTTGTTTTACCACTGTGAACTGATTGTACCACATTTTGATCCGATTCCACACACAATTACTGTGGGGGATATTTGAGAAAAAGTCAATTTGGCCTTTGGGAAACACTGACATTTTATAGACCAAACTACTAATAGATTAATCAAGAAAATAATCGACAGATTTACCACTAATGAAAACAATCGTTATTTGCAGCCCTAGTGTGTGGTAGAGACCCACAAAGTTAACATAGCAAAATGTAACTTTCAGGTCTTTTGCAAAACGGCTCAATCAAACTCTTGGAGTTCGTATTCTGCATTCAAAATACAGTAAATTACAGTAGTACTTTGGTGGGATTTGAGATGACTCGGGCCAGTTTTCACAGGTGTTAATAATATTCTTTCCACCTCAATTCATTTGGGGTAGACAAAGTATTGCATGCAGATACTTTTTACATCAGAATGGTAAGTTTATGCATACAAGGGTTTGCTTCGGTATATTGGTGCATTATAATAAATATTAAGGATAAGTAGATAATAAGAATAAGTATATAATACATAAATAGAACATAGACAAAATATATTTTTTTAAATGTGTACCATTATGAGTGATTGGTAAATTCGTTAAACATTAGTACTATCATGAATATTAATCATTTCAACACCTAAGGTTAATAACAGTAGTCGTAGTATCTGCGGCATATTGACAGTAAAATTGTGGAGTTGTAGTTGGACAATGTGACCGCCGAAGAGCAGTGAACTTTCTGAACTCCACCACTGACACGATGTACGCTTCCAGAGCAGACTTTCAAAATGAAATGTCTAAAATACACAGGTGTGATCCCCATGTTGTAGCAGTTTCCATGAATGTTTTACTGGCTCATATCCATGTGGTTCATGCTGATCATTTTAATATCACATTTATGTGATGGTAAGGAACCAGTATATTACGATATAAAAAAATATTTTCTGTATTCGGATTCATTAGATTACGCTTCTATATTGTCTTTCTCAGCGGGCCCTTTCTGCACACTCAACCTTTTCTTTATACCCTTTTGTTTGGTTCTTATTTTTGTTGCAGACCTGTCCCCTTCTGTTGAGAGTATTCACCACCAACAGCGGCCGACACCACAGAGTAGATGAATTTGCCCGTGGCAATGTTCCCTCCAGTGAACTGCAGATCTACACATGGTGAGACTCAAACATTTCACCCGGTTTCTTTCAGAATCAGAATCTTAAGGAGCTTTATTGCCAAATAGTGTTTTACACATACGAGGAATTTGCTGTGGTGATAAGGTGCTACATGTAGACAAACATACAGTCAACATAAATAAATGTAGATATATATAAATATGGAATGAAATTGGATGTCGTTGGATGTGGCAGTTGAGCATTTGCCGAAGTTTTAAAATGAGTTTATTTATTATGAGCAATAAAAATAAATAAAGCACCTTGTTGAGGTTCTTTCCGATGTGAATGTAGGACTTCTGTGTGTGTTTCAGGATGGATGCTACTCTGAAGGAGCTTACCAGCCTGGTGAAGGAAGTGTATCCAGAGGCCAGGAAAAAGGGGACCCACTTCAGCTTTTCCATCGTCTACCCCGACCCTAGAGGGAAAGTGTACAGGTTGGTATCGCATTATAATAATAATAATTATAATACCAAGTGCTGCATTACCACAGCACTTGTTTGATTCATGGAGCAGGCCACTAACTAACGGCTGTGGTGAACTTGTGTGCACTGTATGTTGACCAATGTGCTCTGTCCCCCTCTAAGGTTGAAAGATATCGGCAACACTATATCTGGCAGGAAGGGCACAGATGACTCCATGACGTTGCAGTCTCAGCGCTTCCAGATTGGAGACTACCTGGACATCGCTATCACGCCACCTAACAGAGCCCCGCCCCTTAGCACACGCATGAGGCCCTTCTGAACATACACACGCCAACATGCATACTCTAACCAACATGTTTGTTTTTTAAGTTTTTTCTTTTGCATCATCTTGGATGTTTTTTTTGCCTCATTTTATAAAAATTGAAGTGTAATAAAGTTTTTTCCAACACTTTCTGTCTCTGTAATGGTGTATATTAATATAAAATTATTAAATTATTTTTAGTGCATTAAACCGCATTTGTATTGCGGAAATAAAACCATTTTATCATATTGAAGTTTTTTGAATACTGTAACATTTGGAGTCACAAATCCTGGTGGCACCACAGTCCTGTTTCAGATTTTGAAGTGTGGAAACTTCTAATACAGTAAATTGTAAATACTCTGGGAATCGTGTAAGTTGGGAGGTAGTGAAATCTCAATTTATTTATTTATTCAATGAAATTTAGCAGGACAGTGCACATAAAAAAACGTTGATGTAAATGTGCCAGAGTTAACCCTTGGACAGCTGTTTCACAGTCATTTAAAATTAAGTCATACATTATGAGCATACAACAAAGTGAGATACAAGAAAATGTACTTTTCAAGTACTATTAAAAAATAGGCAACATGCAACCCAAAGCTCATTATGAGAGTATATAGACAATAACTGAAACAATATGGACATAGCAGCACGCACAGTATACACACCAGTCTAATCCAGAAAAACAAAATCATAAATATCAAATTAAATTCAGAGTATCATCAGTACCTTAAGTGGTTGATTTCCAATACTGGAATGAGTTAAATGTCACTCTAAGCTGCAGGGATGTCAGTCTTCGAAATGGTACAACATTAAATGTGCGTTTTTGTGTACTTGAAGCCAAAAAAAGAAATAGGTGTGGTGCGCAGATGGTCAGTAAGGAGAAGTTTATTTTGATAGTTCTTACAGGAAGTCGTAGGTTTTTCCGGTTGCGCATGCGGGATACGACTAAGGAACAGCTTGCAGAAAAAACAGCCAAGTTAGTAAACTGGCAGCTACAGAAAGCAGTTATTCATACAGAAAACATACGCTGAAATGTTTCGGAGAAAACTGACAGCGATAGACTATCACAATCCAAACGGATTTGACTGCACAGGTAAGAAAAAAGTCGCCAAAAGAGCTTTTGAATTAGGTTTGGTGAGTGGAAACGTGTACGCAGGTCCTGTGTCACTGGAGACAACGTAAATGACAACGTAATAATATGTTTGACTGACAAACATATTATATGTACGTTAGAAAACGAGATTAAACCTTTTAATATTCGACATGTTAGCTAACGTTAATTGTGTCCACAGTTTTTTCTAATGACAAAATGTCATTGTTCTGCTCTGTAACTAGTGGAAAATTAGCGATATAGCAATCGATATATAACGTTAAGTTATAAACAATATGAAAGAAGGATCATTGCTGGGCTGTAAATTTCAACTTACTACTGTCAAAGCAGTGCAAAACGTTAGCCAACTTACCTCCGACTCAAATGTGAGAGTTAGCAGCTGCAACAATTAATCGGTTACCACTATTAAATGAATCGCTAACTATTTGGATAATCGGTTTTTAAGAAAAGTTATTTGATTCCAGCTTCTTAAATGTAAATATTTTTTGGTTTCTTTACGCCTCTATGACAGTAAACTGAATATCTTTGGATTGTGGATAAAACAAGAAATTTGACGACGTCATCTTGGCCTTTGGGAAACACTGATTGACATTTTATAGACCAAACAACTAATCGATTAATCGGCAGTTGTAGCCATTAGCAGACATAAAGCGAACACGTTACTCTGCTTCTTACAAAGAAGGCTGACACTTCAGTTATTTATGTATTCACTTGTCTGTTTTATGACGCTAAAGTATAGTGTGAGATGTTGACATTTGTCCATTGATTGACACAATTGTGCCCCCGCTTCTTCTCTGCTCAGATGAGACCCAGTTTAGGAACTGCATCGTGTGGCTGGAGGACCAGAAGATTCGCCATTATAAAATCGAGGACCGAGGAAACCTGAGGAACATCCCCAGCTCAGACTGGCCCCAAGCCTACCAGAAGGTGAGCCCCACCAGCGTACTGCCAGTTTTGAACGTGTTAATGACAACATCATTCAGATTTCCGGACTCTGCTTTCTAGAAAATACCACCTTAGAGCAGAGGTGGATGGTATTTATGAATCTTGGGTACATGCATGATATGTGCTTGAATTTCTTTTTCCTATGTGCAGTACCTGCAGGATGTGAACTGTCCATTTGGAGTTCAGGAGAGGCAGGAGGCTCTAGACTGGTTACTGGGCCTGGCTGTGCGATATGAATATGGAGACAATGGTAAGATGGCAGCACGTGTTTGACTGCGGGGGATCATTGCAGCGTTGTTTGAGATGTCAATCATAATTTTAAAGGATGACTACAGTAACTGTTAAGCATATTTCCAGTGTGGCCTCTCTCCCCTCTTTAAAAGTTATCATGTGACTTTTGGTTGAGCTTTTGTCAAACACATTTTTGTTCCTGGGTAGTGAGTGTTATTTCCTAATTGCTGTATAGAAATGGTTTATTATTCCCCACAAACTTTGCTTTTGTGACCAGGATAGTGATCTTTTTATAAATGTACCTATTTCCAATGAGAAAACGGGTGAATTTGTGTCTTTTCACATAAAGTCAGAAGAAAATTACATATGAATCCAAATTAACATGGTTTTTAATTTAGTCTAGATGAGACCCTGGTGAAGAACTAAAGGCACAGTGGGCTGAGCATGTCCCTCAAAGTCCATGTCCTTGATGCTCATCTTGATAAGTTCAGGGAGAACATGGGAGCGTACTTGGAGGAGCAAGGCAATCACTTCCACCAGGATACTCTGGACTTTTAACACCGCTACCAAAGACGGTAGAACGAGACCATGATGGGAGACATTTTTGGGGGCTGATCCCTTATTAACAGTTTAATCGTAAATCTTTGAAAAACTACTCACATCTAAATCTTTGTAGTAATTTTTGTATTACTTTAGTATAAATAGATTTTATCTGACTTTATGTGAACGAAAAGACACAAATTTGCCTGTTTTCTCATTGGAAATAGGTACAGCTGTTAGGAAATAACACTTATTGTATTATGTAATGTTATGTTATACATAACTCAGTACTGCTGTGCTGTAATACTGATGGTGACCAGTAGATGGAGACGTTATAAAACGAATAATGTTTTCTAAAGATCCCAGCTCACCAGCTTACTTTTGCTACACAGTCAAGTTATTCTTTTACAGAAAGTAAGGTAGGAAATCTGTGAACAAATGAAAAAAATTATAGTCTTTATATTCCTGTTTGGATCCTCACGTGACACGCTATATATTCTCTGTACAATGTCACAAACTGGCTTTTTAAAAACGTTGTCAAGCCGTTGCTATAATCCCTTCAAGTTAATGTTACGCCATCTTCAGTGTCACTTATTCACTCTGCTGCTGCGAGCTAAATGTGTGTACGTGTTTGTCTCGGCTGTGTCTCTCCTCAGTGGACAAGTACAAGAAATGTGAGCCGCTGGCGTCTTCCAGCAACAGTGACAAGTCGGTGGACCCTCTCGTCAACCTTGACAGTAAGTTGAAACGCTTCTCTGCTCCTCCGCCTGTCCTTACACTTTGATTTCTCCCGTTCTGTCCTTTTTTCTTTGTGATTTCCTTCATCTCGTTCCCGGGTGAAAGACGAAGTCATCCATTGTTTGTGTGTTTGCAGGTGATTGTCCACATTTCAAGGCAGGAGTGACCGCCCTGGCCAACATCCTCAAGATACAACGACATGATGACTACCTGGTTATGCTCAAGGTGGGAGAGTGCTCATGCGCCGATTTGTGTATGAAGATATTTTATTAAATGCATTCCCTGATGAATTCAGGTTTTGTGTCTCAGCTTCTCTTAAGACTTGTTTTTATTATCACTATATACTTGTTTAATAGAAAATTGTCAAATTAATCAGTTTCTGTTTTCATGTACTCCTGCCAGGCCATCCGTATTCTGATCCAGGAGAGGCTTTCTCCAGAAGCCATCACTAAAGCCAGCCAGAATAGAGAGGTATTGAAAACTTGTGATAGATGGGCCGATATCTAGCATTTTCGAGATAATCGAGATTGGCAGATACCTGCACTCAAGAGGCTGATATATCATCCTAAATGACGGCAAATCTAATCTAAAACCATTACTGGCTACCGTTAAATATATATTATAATACTGTAGAGAATAAGAGATGGAAAATGAAGCTGAATTTTGTCACTTCTGACAAACTGTAACCCGCTCTCCCTTAAACATCAGTCATGTTCTGAAACCTACAGCAGAACCCAAAGTATTTTTCTATTTTATTAATTAGAAAAGATTCCCTCTAAAACAGCACGTAATTAAGTGCTAAGTTAATCATGTATATTAGATTGTACTTTGCATGGAATAATGGAATTATACATGACTTTTCTTTGTTTTGATATCTGCATTATAGATCAGCCATCGGCCGCCCTGCTGTCTAAATATCAGCGTTTCTTTTTTTTTACTCAAGAATTATATCTAGAGGTTCTTCTATTTACATCTCACATTCTTCCACTAAGTTAGGGCGCATGTGAGAGACAGATTAAAACAGAATAGAGCTCCATTATACAACTGTTTTCACAGGCTGCGTTACCTCTACTCTCCTAGTCAGTGAACTTTGTGTGTTGAATCACTTTACTCAAGTGGTTTAAATAAGGAAACATCTTGGATCCTTGGATTTTCAGTCTTAATTTTCTCGTCGGCCAGGATGATAATGTCTGCAGTCCCAGTCGTGTGTATTTGTAAAATCCGTATGTGCCTTTGCTTCCCAGGGTGTTCCAGTAGCTTTAGACAAGCACGTCTTGGGTTTCGACACTGGAGGTGAGTGCTGCAGGATTGGCCAATTGATGTTGAAGAGTTTGTTTAGAATGTTTTACAAAAGATGGTCCCTAACCTTTTTGGATTGTGACCCCCTTAAAATGAAGCAACATCTACTTGTGTGGTTATGTGAGCAGCGGTTTTTCCTATTATTTATTATTAAAACAAAAACTAGAAGAAAATCTAACATTTCCTGTAAAATATAATATTGGTGTGAACACACGTGTATCCAACAAAACTTTAAAGGAAAGTAATTTCTTCTCAGATGCGACTCTGAACGAAGCGGCCCAGATCTTGCGCCTGCTGCACATCGAGGAGCTGAGGGAGCTCCAGACCAAGATCAACGAGGCCATCGTAGCCGTTCAGGCCATCATAGCCGACCCCAAGACAGACCACAGGCTGGGCAAGGTCGGCAGATGAGTGAGGATGAAGAGGGACGCTGGAAGCAGGAAGGGAAGGACTGAATCATGGGAGTTTTAATTTGATTTTGAGAGAAAAGGCCTGTCTTCGTTTGAGTTGGATGAGTTTGCATTTTTGCCGTTATTGAGTGATATCGGACTGTTAAAATTGTTGGGAATGGGAATTTGGCGCGAAGTTGAGCAAATGGCTTGTTTTTTTAGATGCTGTTATTAATTTTTGTACAGCAGCATGGTTAAGTTGATGCCAAAACACGTTGTAGTGATTGCTCAATAGTTAGTATTTAAGGATTCATTTTCGCTTTAATGTTAAGTCGTTCACCTCTTCAGAGACCAAGGTTGAACCTTGTGATCGTCTCTCCCTCAATAGAAACCAGTGAAGCTTATGAAATGTTCAAACTGACAGATATTTGTTGCAGAGAGAACTTTTTTGTAGATTGAAGAATCGGCTATTTTGAAACCGTTTACATTGACGCTGTGTGGGAAAATATATAAATACAGCTGAATGGAGTTTGGCTCCTGTGCTTCTTGTGTGGTGGATGTTCACATGGTAATTTTCCTCTGTTGAGCATGAAGGAGCATCAGAGTTTGGACATAAACACAAAAGAACTCAAATTACCAAATCACATTTTATTGTTATAAATATCACATCTTATAAAAAGATAAAGATTTAAAAAGTAGTAGTAGTAAAAAAATTGGCAAAAAAAGAAGGTAACATTTCATCATGTGTGAAATACAGATTAGTAGTGCAGAGAAATATGGCAGGACTGTAGTCACTGTGATCCGAGCGTGGCATAGGGCAGAGGGACATAGATTACAGTAATCTAATAACAAAAATTATTTGTATCACTTAGCAATGGCTATGATTTTATGGAATTAGAAAAATAAAAAATACATCCGTTTGTCTTTATTTGTCGTCATAGTTCGACATTTTGGGAAATACACTTCATGTAAAGTTAAATGAGAAGACTGATCTCGTATCTTTACGCTAAATATTAAGCTATGCCCGGGAAATGATCAGCTTAGTTTAGCCTAGCATAAAGACTGAAAACAAGAGGAAACCGTTAGCCTGGCTAACTGCCAACAAACAGCTGATAACTCCCCTTAAAATGACAGTTTTTGTAGATTAAACAAGATAAAATGTTAATTAGTGAGCTTTTAGATGTGCTTGTACCTTTGGGATTATAGATTCATTAGACATTCATGCTTTTGACAGAGCTAGCTAGCTGTTTATACCCATGTCAAAGCTAACCGTCTCTTTGTTGTAGCTTCATATTGTACAGACGTGTGGTACCAATCTTCTCGTCTAACTCTTGGCAAGAAAGCAATTAACACATTTCCCAAAACATTTAACTAGTCCTTTGAAGTGTTTTAATGAATGAAGAATAATTACACTGAATTCAAAAGCCACCCTGGCCTGCTGACCAAAAATAAATCTGCTGCTCTGCTGAATTTTGGCTCAACCTGTTTTAAAGCTCTTCATATTCTTCTTTGGCTTTAAAGAACAGAAAACCTACACTCAAATACATTTTAAAATCTGATTTCATTGTTCTGTAACTTTTAAATTGATAGAAAAACAACTCGCGTACAAAAATACAGTAGAATAAAAAAACAACCAAAAATGAGGTATAAAACAAATTTACAAAACATTTATTGTGGGGGTTACATCTTTAGGTGAGATAAGGGTGTTGGGGTCAGGGTGAGTGGAGGGGTTGTAATTTGTTCTGATGGTCGATCTGGCAACAGGAAGCCATCTTGCTCGCACTTCAGGGTGGCCCTGCCCTCTGATCAGTAATCACCCCAGAACTTTAGCACCAAAAGAACCATGCGGCTGCCTGTCCGTTGTTAGTGGCTCCCTGAGACACAGAAATCAGACACAATTTTTATCACTTTAACACATTTCTAGGGGAAATAGTTTATAGCTACAGGTGCAAATGAAGCGTTACAGGTCTGATTTTCTCTTCCTGTGTGACAGGATGAAAGCTCAAGCGCTGAAGTGGCCTAACGACAGAACAAATAGACCCTCCATCATGAACAAAGCCCTGCACTTAACAACTTGTGGCGGCTAAGAATTATCTCTGTAAAGAGTATGTGTGTGTGTGTGTGTGTGTTCATAAATTCAACAAAAGCAGCGTTTAAGCCTCTTACAATCAGCTCCCAAACCCTTAACGTGTGTTTTAGAGCTGTCATCATGGTCAGAATTACACCACACAGCAACATCTTTGAAGCAAGTGGCTGTTATTTAGTCTGAGGCTTTAGAGTGTGAGAGGAGGTGCAGGCTCGACTTTTACAGCAACACACACTAGTGACAGCCGTCGTTCAGGCCAATTTTGAGAGTCAGACGCACAAACTGAATTGTGTGCCCAAACTTTTCTATCGTGAGCAGATTTTACGCTGCAGATGTGTGTAGCTTTGATAACAACATCTGCCAAGGTGCTACTTTAAGGATTATCCTGTGTTTAAAGGGCTACTTTGTACTTTAAAAGGTGTTTAATACAAGGCTTTCAAAAGACTTGAAGCCATCTGTAGACGTCAACACATTGGACATGACACACAAGCACAAAATACAGGTCGAGGGTCGCAGCCAGCTGTGTAATCATTGTTCTTGTGTCTATTTCACAGATATGTGTGTGGAGTCGTCACACACACACACATATATAGATAGGTGTGGAGTAGACGGTGTAAGCCAGGTGTGTGATGACTGTTTTCTGGGTGCAGGGTGATGAAACGCTAACTTGTGTTTCTTCGGCCCAAAATAAAATCTGTTTTAACCTTCAGAGTTCAGCTTTTTATTGAAACCGGCAGAACAGAACTTCCCCTCCCAACCAGGTCCATTATACATCCAATATTCTGCTAATTATTTTCCATGCAAAAGATTCATGTTTGATAAATGCATGCAGTTTTTACAGATGTATATTTAGCATTTTAATGGTTAAGTG
Source organism: Micropterus salmoides (assembly GCF_014851395.1). NCBI lineage: Eukaryota > Metazoa > Chordata > Actinopteri > Centrarchiformes > Centrarchidae > Micropterus > Micropterus salmoides. The sequence goes on from NW_024040040.1 coordinate 9,391,433, forward strand.
GCTGTTGCCAATATGCAATTTGTCACTTATTTCAGAAGATCTAGATGGGACATGTGTTATGACATCACACACTTCAAGTCTATTTCCTTCTTTTGGTTTTCAACATAACTACAGTGACTACAGGCGCTGTGAAAACACAGGTGACCTACACTCAATACTGTGGCCTGAACACGTAGGCAGAGACTGCGAACTGAAGTTGCTGCTATGCTAATGTGCTGCTTTTGCTAGGCAGCCTGTAAGAAGTTCATAGATCCTGTGTTTCCATTAGACTTGAATGCAGCATTTTCTCCGCTACATTCCTGTGTAGCGTAAACTGTGTTTTCCGTCTCGTGTAAATGTAGCCTTCAGGGTTAAAGGGTAACTTAGATATTTTTCAGCCTGGACCTTGTTATATTTTTGTGGCTGTGTGACTAACTGGGTCAAAGAAATTGAAATTGGTCCAATATTGAGCGAAACAGGCCTGCAGCGTATTCCTTGCTGGCAATTGTACCCTTAATGAAGTACTTTTTTTTGCCACTGACAGATTCAGATTGTTAGTATATTGTCTGACAACATTGTGGAAGGATCCCTACAGAGACAGACTTTTATTAAAGAGAGAGATCCTTTTTGTTTAAACAGAAACAGACGCTATATCGCTCTCATCAAAGCCACCAGACTTCGTTAATAAAAACAGTAATTTTACATTGCAGAACACAGGAGTTTCTGGTCTACCACTGTCATTTAGTTTGTTTGTATTATTATGGGACTTTGATGGGGTTTTTTTGGTTTGTTTTATTGTGTGACTTTGGTGATTTAAAAGGGTTAAAATCATCACAGTCACACAATAACACAAACTAACCGATTGAGACAGCGGTAGACAAGAGATGTTAAATTACTATTTTTGTTAAGGGAGTATGGTGGCTTTGACGAGAGCAATATAGTGTCTGTTTGTGTCAACAAAAAGGATCTTACTCTTGAGTAAAAAAACAAACAAAGGTCTATCTCCAGAAATGCAGAAGTTACCCTTTAAGGTGAAATCTGGTGGGAGTTGACTTTGTGCCTGTGTGCGCATGTTTGTGTGTGTGTGTGTGCGCGTGTGTATGTGAAAGAGAGTCATAATGCGCGCGTGTGTAAGAATTACTAAGGCAACCACATGAAATCACTAATACATAAAATCATGTTTAGCATTCATTAAAATTTTATAAAGTACTACACATATCTCACCTGATAGACAGTGGCTGGTTGCTATGGCGATGCCGTACAAGTGAGAGCGTTGGTCAGGCAGGTATTCATCAGTGAACTGACTGCTTACTTTACTCACTGCGATCACGCCATCCCTACGAGGCAGCAGACAAAGAGACAGAGAGGGGGGCACTGAGGATGGGGAAGGCAGCAGGGCTTCATACTGATCAGCGATCAGTAAAGAATAAAGCAGACGGTGCCGTAAAACGTCATACTGTTAAAACAGACAGGAAGATTAATGAAGATGGCTACCTCCTCCAGTCAGTGTAATAGAAGTGGTTCCTGTAGTAGACCATGCTGAAAGGGTAGTTGAGGCTGGAGTGGATCACTCGTCGACCTGAACCATCCGGGGATACACACTCTAAACGTTTTGTACCTGACAAACAGGGCAAACCAGAAAGGGGGATCATTATTATCTTAAGCACACGCAGCAGAATGGCCTCCGTCTGTTTATTTTTATATATTGTGGCGGTACAGATTCTACAGACGTCAGGGGGAAAGGTGCCCGAGGCCCAGTTCCTGAGCACATAATAAATAAATAAAATATCCCATTGGAGAATAAATCTCAGTATTTCAGTGAAGAAATGCCTCTTCAGTAAAGTAAAACAGGAATTGATTAAGGGGTTTTAAATGAAAACAAACCAATAAATAAATCTGGGAGCCTGCAGGCAGCGGGTAATGGTGGGCAAGGAAACATTTGGGCAAGTTACATCAAAGGCTCTATATTCATTCTGAGCTAAGATCCAGAATACAGCAGAGAGGTATCAGGAGGACCTAGAGGACAGCGCTTCAGGTGGACTTTGTCCGGGAGTTCTGCACACGTGTGCCCCAGGTGTGCAGGTATGCTCGTCTTCTTATGCCTTTGGTCACGCCCCGATTGGCCCAGAGGGAATCACCCAGCTGTTCTCAATCACTGCTGAGGAGTCGGTCCCCACACCCTGTGCAACAGGTGCTCTGAACGATCCTCTAATCAAGAACCAGAGTAATGTTGATACTGAGCCTAACTTCATGGGATAAAAGAAATTAAAATAGCAACAAATACATATTATTGCATTAATTATTACTGATGCATTCAATGTAGTAAAACTTACAATATTTCCCTCTGCAATTGTCGTGGAGCGGGAGTAATACTAAATAGAGGTATTCAAATAAACTACAAGTACCTAGAAACTGTACTTATGTACAGTGTTTAAGTAAATGTACTAAAATGGGAATGCTATATCCTGTACATTTAGAGCAATCTAGCAAATGATATTACTACAAAATTGTTTTTTGTCTTTTCCACAATTGTACCACTGCACCTCAATGCTGTGTAGATTGCTGCACTGTCTATACACTAAAACTGCTTTTAATCATTAATTTAGATTTCTCGATAGAGACCTGATACTTTATAACAGGGCATGTTGTATTGCACTTACAACAAAGATCACTGTCCTTTATCGATGACTGATCTTCAATGTTCGATCCTTTTTGGGAGAAAACTAACTACACAGAAACATAGATGATTTTTAAAAACATGTATAGGAGGTGACAGTACTTTTTTTCAGCCCTGTGTCTTGTCTGCAGATCTTCCAAATCTAGGATTTTAAAAAGTGAGCTCTACTAGTAATAGAAGTGGTAGTAGTAGTAATAGTGGCAGAAGCAGTTGGCGGTCACATTGACAGAGTAGCAGTAGCAGAAGCAGTGTTTACCTGCGTCGGCCCAGCACACTTGCCCTGAAGAAGAGTCATACGTGAGCGCGTTTGGCAAACCAATCCCGTCAGATACCACCACCCTGCGGTTGTGACCGTCCACTGACGAACTCTCGATCTTAGGAGCCTCTCGGTTCCAATCTGTCCAAAAGAGGGTTCTGCAGAGAGAAAAATACGTGTGAGGGATTAAACTGTAAATTATTTAACTGTATTGATTATGTTGACCATTTCAAAGTGGATAAGCATACCTACTGTTTATTTTTTTTATATGGACTTGTTTTGGTACTGAGCGCACAGATCTGGCTAATACAATGAGACAAGAGGAAAACCACATACACATAACAGCGGGTACATAAAGGTACAAGAGCGCAGGGCTCGAGGGAACAGCTGTCTCATGCTGATGAGGTCATGGTCAGGTTACTCTGAGCAATGTGCGACCTTTGACCCCAGCTCACCCAGTGCGAGCATTTCATCTGTATACATGAGAAAATATGGACCACACTGGCTAACAGAAAAACACATTTTTCAGTTTTGAATAAACGAGTGCCATATTTGTCAGAAAATGTTTTTTTTTTTAATGAATCAAATCATATTTTATTGTTTGCCTAAAGCTAAATGTGTGTGTGTGTGTGTGTGGGCTGCTTATGACACCGCATTGTTTTTCATCTGTAGATGATAGCCTACATGTGGGCAGTCCACTGGGAACTACAGGTAATGCACTCCACATGAGCAATCAACTTATATTTACACACACACACACACACACACGCCATTTATGAGTGTGTGTGTGTTAACCAAGTTGATGAACCTATGGATGAGCAGATGTTGGCGTATGACACATTCACACACGTGTACATGCTTTTACAATGTATGTGCGCGTAACTTGTGTAGCTCGGTGTGTCTGCTTCACTGTGTGTGGCTACATTTCTGTGTGTGAGTGTGTGTAAGGGCAACATGTGCAGGCTCAGAAATCACAGAGCACACGCTACATCATAAATAAGCGTACCCGTTTGAAGCAGTAATTACCTTTAGGACTTGGCTTTTTGTCAAAACACACACACTTGGCCTTCAGTCAGAAAATAAACTTTAAACTGTGTAAATCATTAATGTGAAAAACAAATTTAAGGTTTTATGATTTGGGTTGTTGCTGCTATGTTTAATCATTTGTATCAACCACATTAACACACACACACGCACACACACACACACACACATACCTGTTGATTATATGATTAGTTGCAATGATAAAAAGCAGATGTTATTCTTGGAAAGCTGACAGATGACGGCCTCATGCTTTCATTGTGTGTGAGACTGTCCAGGATTAATAGCATCAGTAAATCCAGTACAGTTTTCTTGGCCAGCTGGGTGCAACACCGTCAGAGAAAGCACTAAAAGTCACTTGTATGACAGAATGATCAAAACAAGCGTTGCTACAGGGACACTCCACCCTAAAATCCAAATCCCATTTTTCTATTTTTCTGCGATCGCCAGCCTCATACTGATGAAGTCATGTTCAGGTCACAGTCTCTCAAGTCTAGAAACCAGACTCAACAAGAACCCTTTCTGGAAAGGGCTTTAAATATAATCTGCACTGTACTAATGAATTAGACACAGGCCTTGTTGACTCATAGCCTGTCTGAGGACCTACTTGGTTTGATTTCTTGGTTGTGCTCATAGGCTGAAAACCATCTGTGCCCTTTTCTGGTATAAATTCACTCTGGATACAGTGAGCACCTCTGGGATGTTACACTTGATTGTGAAGAGAGTATGTGGGCGCTTGTTTGTTTCTTGCTCAGGGCACAGATTTGTACATGTTTGCAAATCCAGACTAAACTGTTGCAAGGATTCAGAAGTGGCAGGTTTTGTAAGCTGAATGGCTTGAGTTAGCAAGACAAAACAAAAAAGCCAGAAGGCAGAAAGACAAAAACAGAAGCTGGTGGATGTAAAAAAGTCTTTACCCGGTGTAAGAGTCCACTATGATGGCCCGGGGGTTGACCAAGTCTGTGTTAAACAGCGTCCGCCTCCCGCTGCCGTCCAGGTTGGCGCTTTCTATCATGTCAGGGTTGGAGTCCACCCAGAACATCAACCTACGTTTGACGTCCACCGCCAAACCCTCCGGACTGACCAGATCTACACGAAGCAGGGAGACAATATAAGCAGTATTGAGATGGTTCAAAACATCATATAAAATGTATTATAGAAATGAAGGAGTGTGAGTGTGTCCTCTTACTTGTGTTAACGAGTATCTCAGGCTCGGCTCCAGGTGCCATCGACGCTCTGTTGATTGTTCTTGCAGACAAATCTGTCCAATAGACTCGGTTCTCCTTGCAGTCATGGGCTATACCAACAACTATGGAACCCTGGACACACACACACACATGAACATCAGCATACACATCATGAGTTATCTGATCAGTGCTGACTTTACGTGGCTCATCCCTTTTATTATTTGTTCCATTTCCGGTTTTGCCTCTTAACCTTCGGTTGCTGATGCTAATGCTAATTAAATTTTTTTATTTATTTAAACATCTTTCTAAATAATCGCAGAGCCATTCATCTCTTACATGCAGAGTCAGTAGTGTTTTGGACCGGGCTGCGTCTAGTCTGGTCCCGTTGAGAGGCAGCGCTCCTATTTTCTGTCCCTGTGCGTACAGCAGTGTGACGTCAGTGTTTGTCAGAGGGGTCACGTCTGGGCGGGGCAATGGGCGCACAGTGGGTGGGGCCACTGAAGGAAGGCCTGGGACAAAATTGGATAGATTTATTAAAAACAGGTGGCGTGAAGCAGTACTGTCTTGTGTCATTTTGACTACTTAAACAGACGTGCAGTACAGGTGAAAAGATACTTACACGCAGGCTTGACAACATCGTGTGATCGGGTACCAGGAACTTCCCGCCCGTCCTGGTCCACACACCAGCAGTAAGTGGTCTCTCCGTAGCACTGGACTGGACTGAGAGACAACTCACTTTTTCAAGTAATTTGTCTTTAAAAGACAATTTCAACTACTGTTGTGTGTGTGTGTGTGTGTGTGTACCTGAATTGTCCATCTGGCTCGCACTGAGGTACATATTGTTGCGCCTCTGGTTTTCCACCATAGTGCTCAATCAAACTGGCCCTCCAGCGCTCACAAACACTCTCAGGGCGTTGGGTCGGAGGCACAGGGACTGAGGGGCACACGAATCAAACAAACCCAAAGATGTTACCATTTTTTAAGTGAATTATAATGCTACATGGTTGTAAAATTACTATTCAGATCCTATTCTGTTGTAGTTAATCATTGTTTAATTATATTCTCAGGGTGTTTTCTAGCTAGAGTTTATATCACAGTGATAGGTGGAGTGCTTGATTAATGGTGTGGGGAGGCACACATACACACATCTTGCTTTTGTACTGTTCCCTTTAATAACTCGCTTTATAGGAGAGCTTTAAAACTAAACCCGAAACCACTTTAGGCTTCCACTAATGTTTACACTGGCCTCTCTCCCTCTTTCTAATGTGAGACAGCACAGCCTCTAGACTAAAAAGGAGATTAGGATAATCTCTGAAAGGAGGGCGAGAAGATAACAGCTCTATGTTGAGAAATCAGAGAGGTAAAGAGAAACAAAGGCTAACTAAACAATTAGACTGATGTCTTGTAATAACTTTCCAGCAGGATTTATTGTAGTGGAGATCAGCATGCTGCAATCCAGTCTTGTGAATCATTTGGTTTTACTTCTATTTACTGCTGTTTAACCACATGACCAATGATATTATATTTATACTGACTTACTGTGTTGGCAATGAGTTATATTACTTATGTGGGTACACATAAATACAGACCAACTTCAACCAGCACACATATTTGAGAGTTTATTGTGGGTGTTTACATCATGTAAACTGCTAAAATTGTCTAATTATGGGGTTACATCCACGCAAATAATGTTTCTTGTCTCAACTCTTGATTTGGACCAGAGGATGTGAATCACAAACCAAAAATGAGCAGGAAATGTCCTTTCTTCCCTCATCGTGAACTATTACAGACATTTCCCTGAATACGGCTCCAGTGCAGAACTCACCAAAAAGTAAATAAATAAAAAGACTGTGGATGTACTGTACAGCTTCCAGGTGTGACTGAACGCAGCTGAATATGAGGTAAAGTAGTAATAAACGAAGTTGGGTTCATATGTACAACCATGTGTTTCTGTCTGTCTGTGCATCTGCACGGAAGGTGTAACACTGTTTTGTCACTCAGGCAGCCCGTCTTGTTTAGCTTACAGTTAACAGCTGGCAGCTCATCTGACCATGAAATGACCACTTCAGACGTTTGGATGGGCAAACATGGAATTCATAGCAAGAGGTGAATTTATAGAACGGCCTCTGTGTGTACGTCTGAGTGTAAGTGAGGGAGCGTCACAGAGAGGCAGAGAATCAAGATTTCCTTTCAGATGAATTTGAAAGAAGCTCTTACTCAAGTGTAATCACTGTGTCTATTCTAGACTGTCTTAAGGAATAATTCTTGCCAAAAGATGATAGATGAGAAGATCAGTACCACTCTCATATCTGTTTGCTATAGAGGTTTATAGCTATCAGCCTCTAAAGCTCACTAATTAACACTCTATATTTATTTTTTTTTTAAAACCGTACAAAAACTAAAGTGTAATTTGTGGTTTAACAAGGAATTGTGTGCCATACTATTGCTTGGCCGGGGCACAGTGACTTCCCAGAGTCTGGCTGTCACAGGCAACCGGCTAAGACTCTAGTGAGCTTTACAGGTGCTGGTAGGTAGATTTTGTTACCTATGGATGGAGCCAGTTTAGCTGCTTCCCCCCAGTTTCCAGTCTTTATGCTACGCTAATCTGCTGCTGGCCGTGCCCTAATATTGAGCTTACAGACATGAGGGTGGTATTAATCATCTCATCTAAACCTTGCCATAAAAAGCTAATGTGTATCCATCGTCAACCGCTTATCCTGCGTAAAAATTAAAAACTATTATTTTAACCTGAATTGTATTTCTCATGGATGCACACATCTTTGGCTAAATCAAAATCTGTGAAAGTGTCTTAAGCAGTTATAATAGTCTCACCTGATCTGTCACAGTCTACACGTGGTGTTCCAGGTGGAGTCCTGGTTCCTCTTCTCTCCTGTCCCGTACCGTCCACACACCAACAATGTCCAGTGGAACCGTGACACTGTAATATATATAACAATTAAAAACAATATTATCAATAATAAGACAATTAACCACAAAAACGAGGAAAACACAAAAAACAACTCTGTTTGCAGAGAAATCAGTTTTACCTGTCTAGGTGTGTACTGCCCATTAGCATCACATTGGGGTACATAGGCTCCAGCTATAGGACGTCCTTCTGAACTTGTAGTCTGAACACTGTCTCTTTGGTGCTCACAGTGAGTTTTAGGACGCTCTGGTTCATCTAGAGAAAATGAACAATTTTACATAACACAAAAATTATTATAGCAAATCTCAAGTCGCAGGTCTGGGCAATCTTGCCTAAAATCCATTTCAGCCCTGGTGAGTTTTTATGCTTCACAGTCTGGCCTGTTGGACCTCAACGTGCTTCATTAAATATACCATAAATATTTATGCAGCCTCACCTGGTCTGTCACAGTCTACACGTGGTGTCCCAGGTGGAGTCCTGGTTCCTCTTCTCTCCTGTCCCCTACCGTCCACACACCAACAATGTCCAGTGGAACCATGGCACTGTAATATATATAACAATTAAAAACAATGTTATCAATAATTAGAAGAATAAGAACAAATATGAGGGAAACACAAAAAACAACTCTGTTTGCAGAGAAATCAGTTTTACCTGTTGAGGTGTGTACTGTCCATTAGCATCACATTGGGGTACATAGGCTCCAGCTATAGGATGTCCTTCTGAACTTGTAGTCTGTGCTCTGTCTCTGTGGTGCTCACAGTGAGTTTTAGGACGCTCTGGTTCATCTGGAAAACATTTACAAGTTTACACGAGTTATGAAGAAACACACATATTGGTTGTAGCTAATCTCAAGTCGCAATGTTGCCTAAAATCAGCCCTGGTGAGTTTTTATGCTTCACAGTCTGGCCTGTTGGACCTCAACGTGCTTCATAAAATATACCATAAATATTTATGCAGCCTCACCTGGTCTGTCACAGTCTACACGTGGTGTTCCAGGTGGAGTCCTGGTTCCTCTTCTCTCCTGTCCCGTACCGTCCACACACCAACAATGTCCAGTGGAACCGTGGCACTGAAATATATATAACAATTAAAAACAATATTATCAATAATAAGACAATTAACCACAAAAACGAGGAAAACACAAAAAACAACTCTGTTTGCAGAGAAATCAGTTTTACCTGTCTAGGTGTGTACTGCCCATTAGCATCACATTGGGGTACATAGGCTCCAGCTATAGGACGTCCTTCTGAACTTGTAGTCTGAACACTGTCTCTGTTGTGCTCACAGTGAGTTTTAGGACGCTCTGGTTCATCTAGAGAAAATGAACAAATTTACATAACACAAAAATTATTATAGCAAATCTCAAGTACAAGGCAATCTTGCCTAAAATCCATTTCAGCCCTGGTGAGTTTTTATGCTTCACAGTCTGGCCTGTTGGACCTCAACGTGCTTCATTAAATATACCATAAATATTGATGCAGCCTCACCTGGTCTGTCACAGTCTACACGTGGTGTCCCAGGTGGAGTCCTGGTTCCTCTTCTCACCTGTCCCCTACCGTCCACACACCAACAATGTCCAGTGGAACCGTGGCACTGAAATATATATAACAATTAAAAACACAAAACCACAAAAACGAGGAAAACACAAAAAACAAACAAGCAGAAGAATCCGTCTCTGTTGCAGATCACAGTTTTACCTGTCTAGGTGTGTACTGTCCATTAGCATCACATTGGGGTACATAGGCTCCAGCTATAGGACGTCCTTCTGAACTTGTAGTCTGAACACTGTCTCTTTGGTGCTCACAGTGAGTTTTAGGACGCTCTGGTTCATCTAGAGAAAATGAACAATTTTACATAACACAAAAATTATTATAGCAAATCTCAAGTCGCAGGTCTGGGCAATCTTGCCTAAAATCCATTTCAGCCCTGGTGAGTTTTTATGTTTCACAGTCTGGCCTGTTGGACCTCAACGTGCTTCATTAAATATACCATAAATATTTATGCAGCCTCACCTGGTCTGTCACAGTCTACACGTGGTGTCCCAGGTGGAGTCCTGGTTCCTCTTCTCTCCTGTCCCCTACCGTCCACACACCAACAATGTCCAGTGGAACCATGGCACTGTAATATATAACAATTAAAAACAATGTTATCAATAATTAGAAGAATAAGAACAAATATGAGGGAAACACAAAAAACAACTCTGTTTGCAGAGAAATCAGTTTTACCTGTCTAGGTGTGTACTGTCCATTAGCATCACATTGGGGTACATAGGCTCCAACTATAGGATGTCCTTCTGAACTTGTAGTCTGTGCTCTGTCTCTGTGGTGCTCACAGTGAGTTTTAGGACGCTCTGGTTCATCTGGAAAACATTTACAAGTTTACACGAGTTATGAAGAAACACACATATTGGTTGTAGCTAATCTCAAGTCGCAATTTTGCCTAAAATCAGCCCTGGTGAGTTTTTATGCTTCACAGTCTGGCCTGTTGGACCTCAACGTGCTTCATTAAATATACCATAAATATTTATGCAGCCTCACCTGGTCTGTCACAGTCTACACGTGGTGTCCCAGGTGGAGTCCTGGTTCCTCTTCTCTCCTGTCCCCTACCGTCCACACACCAACAATGTCCAGTGGAACCGTGGCACTGAAATATATAACAATTAAAAACAATATTATCAATAATAAGACAATTAACCACAAAAACGAGGAAAACACAAAAAACAAACAAGCAGAAGAATCCGTCTCTGTTGCAGATCACAGTTTTACCTGTCTAGGTGTGTACTGTCCATTAGCATCACATTGGGGTACATAGGCTCCAACTATAGGATGTCCTTCTGAACTTGTAGTCTGTGCTCTGTCTCTGTGGTGCTCACAGTGAGTTTTAGGACGCTCTGGTTCATCTGGAAAACATTTACAAGTTTACACGAGTTATGAAGAAACACACATATTGGTTGTAGCTAATCTCAAGTCGCAATTTTGCCTAAAATCAGCCCTGGTGAGTTTTTATGCTTCACAGTCTGGCCTGTTGGACCTCAACGTGCTTCATAAAATATACCATAAATATTTATGCAGCCTCACCTGGTCTGTCACAGTCTACACGTGGTGTTCCAGGTGGAGTCCTGGTTCCTCTTCTCTCCTGTCCCGTACCGTCCACACACCAACAATGTCCAGTGGAACCGTGGCACTGTATATATATAACAATTAAAAACAATATTATCAATAATAAGACAATTAACCACAAAAACGAGGAAAACACAAAAAACAACTCTGTTTGCAGAGAAATCAGTTTTACCTGTCTAGGTGTGTACTGCCCATTAGCATCACATTGGGGTACATAGGCTCCAGCTATAGGACGTCCTTCTGAACTTGTAGTCTGAACACTGTCTCTGTTGTGCTCACAGTGAGTTTTAGGACGCTCTGGTTCATCTAGAGAAAATGAACAAATTTACATAACACAAAAATTATTATAGCAAATCTCAAGTACAAGGCAATCTTGCCTAAAATCCATTTCAGCCCTGGTGAGTTTTTATGCTTCACAGTCTGGCCTGTTGGACCTCAACGTGCTTCATTAAATATACCATAAATATTTATGCAGCCTCACCTGGTCTGTCACAGTCTACACGTGGTGTCCCAGGTGGAGTCCTGGTTCCTCTTCTCTCCTGTCCCCTACCGTCCACACACCAACAATGTCCAGTGGAACCGTGGCACTGAAATATATATAACAATTAAAAACAATATTATCAATAATAAGACAATTAACCACAAAAACGAGGAAAACACAAAAAACAAACAAGCAGAAGAATCCGTCTCTGTTGCAGATCACAGTTTTACCTGTCTAGGTGTGTACTGTCCATTAGCATCACATTGGGGTACATAGGCTCCAGCTATAGGATGTCCTTCTGAACTTGTAGTCTGTGCTCTGTCTCTTTGGTGCTCACAGTGAGTTTTAGGACGCTCTGGTTCATCTGGAAAACATTTACAAGTTTACACGAGTTATGAAGAAACACACATATTGGTTGTAGCTAATCTCAAGTCGCAATTTTGCCTAAAATCAGCCCTGGTGAGTTTTTATGCTTCACAGTCTGGCCTGTTGGACCTCAACGTGCTTCATAAAATATACCATAAATATTTATGCAGCCTCACCTGGTCTGTCACAGTCTACACGTGGTGTTCCAGGTGGAGTCCTGGTTCCTCTTCTCTCCTCTCCCCTACCGTCCACACACCAACAATGTCCAGTGGAACCGTGGCACTGTAATATATATAACAATTAAAAACAATGTTATCAACAATAAGACAATTAACCACAAAAACGAGGAAAACACAAAAAACAACTCTGTTTGCAGAGAAATCAGTTTTACCTGTTGAGGTGTGTACTGCCCATTAGCATCACATTGGGGTACATAGGCTCCAGCTATAGGATGTCCTTCTGAACTTGTAGTCTGTGCTCTGTCTCTGTGGTGCTCACAGTGAGTTTTAGGACGCTCTGGTTCATCTGGAAAACATTTACAAGTTTACAACATTTACAAGTTTACATATGCTATAAAAAGAAATTGTTTCGAGCTAATCTCAAGTTGCAGGTCTGGGCAATATCGCCTAAAATCCAAATAAGCCCGGGTGAGTTATTATGCTTCACATACTGGCATGTTGGACCTCAACGTGCCTCATCAAAGAGGACGACTAGCAAGACTGCACTCTTTGATGTGCTTCTCCTGCCCCACTATGCTGACGACAATCAACTATCTAGGCAAGCTGAGTTCTGAAAGACCTCATTCTTCGTATGATCCCTGACGTACTCTGAATATCTCAGCAGCTTGTTCAAGCTCTCCTCATTTCCTGTATAATCCTCCTGCTTTTTACATTTACATTTATTCATTTAGCTGAAGCTTTTATCCAAAGTGACTTACAATTGCTATACATGTCAGAGGTCGCACGCCTCTGCAACGTGCAACGTGTTAAGTGGGTTAAGTGTCTTGCTCAGGGACACAATGGTGGATGTCTCACAGTGGGAATCGAACACCAAAGGCAAGCATCTTATCTATGCGCCATCACCACCCCAGTTCTTAGTTGAGATGTTATAACCTGATGCACAAATCCACCCCGAGAGTTTGGATCCACTGGAAACTCAGCCCAATGTGTCTTGGGCAGCCAGAATAAACAGTCTCACCTGGTCTGTCACAGTCTACACGTGGTGTTCCAGGAGGAGTCCTGGTTCCTGCTCTCTCCTGCCCCCTGCTGTCCACACACCAACAATGTCCAGTGGAACTGTGACACTGATATACACAAAAGGATAATTAGAATAGCCATAACAATATAGAACAACTGAACAGTATATCTCATCTATCTCACCTGTTGAGCTTTGTATTGTCCATTTACGTCACACTGGGGTACAAACACTCCTCTAATAGGATGTCCCTCTGGACTGGTAGTCTGTACGCTATCTCTGTGGTGCTCACAGTAGGTTTTAGGACGCTCTGGTTCATCTGGATAAGAAAGATTTTTTTCACATTTTCAAGAGTCATTATGAAACGTAGGTGTTATTAGCAAAACGAGTCATTATGCTTTCTTACAGACTTTCCGCTGCTCCTAGACTAAAATATTTAGGAAATACCAATTCAACACATTGATGTCTTTCACAAAGAAATATCTTCAAAGTCCAAATAACTATTTTTAAGGTTATATGATCTAATATTTAATGGACTGTCTCCTTCCTCAGCCCTTATCCCGTTGTGCCTTTTACATGCTGTCCACTTTTAGAAGGCTTTTAAGAAGTTTAAGACACACAGTCTCCTCCCTGACTGTGCACGAGGTGTCTGTTTTTAACACACATTTTCTGCACTGAGGTACCACATGGTTTAGTTCTGAGCCCACTACGATTCTTCCACACACTAGATCCCTCACCTCTAAAGGGCCAACCCAAAACCTTCCTGCAACTGCTGCTACAAGCTTGTTCAAGATCTACTCACATCCTACCTGACCTGCTATAAACCCCTTCTGGCTAAGCTCCCAAAAGATCCTCTTAAGAATATATTGGGATCTAAAGTGATCGTACTGCCCCTAGAGGATCTATTATCATCCATTTGCTTCATCCCTGCTTCCCATTTAACTGAGAGACCAAATACTTGAATGTGTCTATATATGTCGGGACAAGTTTGGACAGCAGTCTCACCTGGTCTGTCACAGTCTACATGTGGTGTTCCAGGTGGAGTCCTGGTTCCTGCTCTCTCCTGCCCCCTACTGTCCACACACCAACAATGTCCAGTGGAACTGTGGCACTGATATAGACAAAAGGATAATTGTTAATAGCCATAAAAATATAGAACAAGTGCACAGTATATCTCATTTACAAAACAATCAGAATGATACCTGTTGAGCTTTGTATTGTCCATTTGCATCGCACTGGGGTACATAGGCTCCAAGAATAGGATATCCCTCTGGACTGATAGTCTGTACCCTGTCTCTGTGGTGCTCACAGTGAGTTTTAGGACGCTCTGGTTCATCTAGATGAGAAAGATGGACGATAACAGAATAATACACTTATTTTTTCGGAGCACGTATACCAGTGGATAGGCTAGTGGAGTAACCACAGAGAACAGTTAGATCTAAGTTATTACTGTTTTTGTAATGTGTAATAGTTGAAGCAACAAGAATAAAAAATTATATAAATGTACATAATCTTTACTGATTATTACTGATTAAGATATGGAGTTCATCATCAGTCCTTCATTTTAATATTGATTATGAACAACAAATGTAGTCTATCATGAAACATACATGTCAATTAAGACTATACATTGTTACAAATGTGCATATTTTAACACATTTCCTCACTATCCATTTGCAAATACTCATTTTGTATTATAATTACATTATCCAATTGCATAGGTTACAACTTCAGGTTCATGCTGGATGTGTGGGCGGGGCGGTGCTGGGTAAAGACCTACAGATGTCATTTAAAAAGGCACATTTTAAATGGATGTGTCAACCTTAAATAACAATGTTGCAGTTACTTTTACCAGCAGTACATATAGATAAGTCAAATCGACTTATTTTCTTTTCTCTCATATTTTTTTTTGCTTCATCTCACTGTTTTACTCTGCCATCCTTTTCTTTCAACTTCCCACCACACACAACGAGCTGTTTTTCCTGGCATACCAAGGCTATGACCTAATGACCTCAATAGTGCACCACTTACAAGGTTAGACACACACTCACAAAAACGTGCAGTCTGTTTGACTTGTCAATGACTTGAGGAATTATGGGGTTCACAGGTCAATGTTTTGCAAGAAAGCCTTGGAGAGCCATGACATAATACACCTGCTGACAATAGTACTGTTACCACAGATAACAACATCAGTTTTAAGCACTCATGGGAACATGAATAGAAGAAGAGATGTTTCTTTCTCACCTGGTTTGTCACAGTCTGTAGGTGGTGCCCCAGGTGATGTCCTGGTTCCCGCTCTTTCCTGTCCCTGACCGTCTACACACCAGCAATGTCCAGTTGAGCCATGGCACTGAAAAATATACATTTTCTTTATTTCATGCAGTCTTGTGTTATATTTAATGAAATAAAAAACAATATCAGTTCATCTGTCTGTCAATTAGACAATCAATCATTAGACGCTGACCTGCAGTGGTGAGTATTGTCCACTAGCATCACATTGGGGTACATAGACTCCAATAATAGGATATCCCTCTGGACTGGTAGTCTGAACACTGTCTCTGTGGTGTTCACAGTGAGTTTTAGGATGCTCTGGCTCATCTGTGGGGGGAGCATAAAATGTATCTGAACTAGAAATATTTAACAGACCACAACTACAAAACAGTACTGGTAAGAGTAGGGAAATCTGGAAAAAGCCCTATAAGATACGGACATTGAAGAATTGACTATACAATCCCTTTAGAACTTTTTAATCCATTTCCCACTTGCTTCTAATTATTTAATAGTTAGACATTCTGGAAAATTCACAGTCGAGAGTTAGATGAGAACATTTATACCAATCTCATGTCTGTACATTAAATATTAAACTAAAGCCAGCAGGCGATTCTTAGCATAGCACAAGACTGGTAGCAGGGAAAACAGGCTCTTGGTAAGGTCAAACATTGCCTACCAGCACCTCTGAAGATTGCTAATTTACATGCCATATCCTATTTTTTTAATACATACAAAACACAAAATGTAGAAATAACTTGTTGTTGTGGTCCCCTGCTTCCAGTATTTATGCTAAGCTAACAGCCTCCTGGCTCTAGCATAATATTTTGTGTATACAGGCATTAGAGTGTACTTCTATCTTCTCATCTAACTCTCAGGAAGAAAGCAAATAGGCTGATTTCCCAAATTGTAGAACTATTCCTATAATGCTTGAAGGTCACTCATTCTAGAGCTGGGAGTGTCCTACAAACAGCCTAAATGCAGTGTGCACAGGCTGCCGGCCAAAATCTCACCTGGTCTGTCACAGTCTTTGGGTTGTGTACCAGGTAGTGTCCTGGTTCCTGCCCTCTCTTGACCCCTAATGTCCACACACCAACAATGTCCGGTGGAACCATGACACTAAAATAACAATATCAGTAACCATAATAAATTAATGTATTATAAGTTTCAAAACTACAGTTAAATTACTGATATGAAAATGTTTCATGGATTAAACAAATTACAAACACTGACTTGTAATGGTCTGTACTGGCCATTAGCATCACATTGGGGTACATAGGCTCCAACAATAGGATATCCCTCTGGACTGGTAGTCTGAACACTGTCTCTGTGGCGCTCACAGTGAGTTTTAGGACGCTCTGGTTCATCTGTAAAGCAAGTAAAAGGAAATGAAATAATAATCACAATGATAAATGAATGTGCTATTCTCTTCAAATAATAAGCTTCAAAACTATTTGTTAAATATTTAGCATTCAAAAACTGGACAGTGTGTCCCTTTCACTTTCTCAGGCTTAGCTAGGTTAACGCAAAGGCAGGTCCCTTTTGAAGTTCATCAAGTCTTCCTCCTCAGTGGTGATGAGGCACACCAGGATGGTGTCATCTGCATATAGGAGTATTATGTGGCATAATGGCCAGAAGTGCCAAGCTAGATCAAACAAACCTTTTTTTCTGTTGCTCACAAGTTCCCTAACTTTATGGAAGTGAACCACCAAATGACTCAAGTACCCTTTTTGCCTAATATGCTAAGATAATATTTGTATCTCTGTGTGGAACAATCTGACCAAATTGGTAGGCAAAGTATACGCTAAGAGAAAATCTACATTTTGGGATGGAAGAATGCATTTTCCTCACCTGGTCTGTCACAGTCTGTGGGTGTTGTACCAGGTGGTGTTCTTGTTCCGGCTCTCTCCTGTCCGTTATTTTCCACACACCAGCAATATCCAGTGGAGCCATGACACTGCCGTTAATAATATCAGCAATAACAGCAACAATATATTTTATTAGTATGAAATTAGTCCCCTTCTTTCAGTTTGAGGTGATAAAACATCCTTTCAAAGTCTTAATTTGTGACGAACCTGCAAAGGTATGTACTGTCCATTAGCATCACATTGGGGTACATAAGTTCCGACAATAGGATATCCCTCAGGACTGGTAGTCTGAACACTGTCTCTGTGGTGTTCACAGTGAGTTTTAGGATGCTCTGGGTCATTGGGGGAGATAAAGATGAACAAAATATGAAACAATAATCTATACACTATTCTAATAATTTTCTTAAAGACAGCTTTGCAGCTTAACAGCTTTGAAAACACAGATGCTGCCATCAAAAAATCACTCATTGATACTTAGAACAGACTGTAAGTGTGTGTATAACTCACCTGGTTTGTCACAGTCTATGGGTGCTGTACCAGGTGGTGTCCTAGTTCCTCCTCTCTCCTGTCCCCTACTGTCCACACACCAACAATGTCCAGTGGAGCCGTGACACTGTAATGAATTAAGAAGCGTTTCCAAATCAGTAAGTCACTTAACCAAAGTCATCAGTCAGCCATGCATTTTACCCGTGTGTCAGTCAGTGCCCACCTGCAGTGGTCGGTACCGTCCGTCAGAGTCACACTGAGGGATAAAGGCTCCGGGACTCAGGCGACCGCCATTTTCCACTCCACTCTGCAGGCTGTCTCTGTGCTGCTCACACTGGCTTTTTGGGCGATCTGTCTGTCCTGTAGACAAATACATAAAAGAAGAAGAAGAAGACAGAATAATATGTATTGTTACAATTAGCATATCTATCAGTTCTTTCTAGATAGCATTCGTATTCATATATTTGTTTATGTTTCTATCAAACAAAGTGTACTTTCTGATATGTCCCTATAATATGTCTACAGTGTTTTATTGCGAAAACTGACGCTGGAATTGGAGACAATAATGTTTCCTAACTGTACAAATCAGATTATTATAGTGACAACTTCAAAACAGATCTTTCCGAGTTATTGAAAATTATATTAGAGTCACCTACTGCAACTGTCAATGGCATGCATCACTAGAGCGGCAATGTTTCTGACCTTCCTGCTGGGAACAGTAGAAACCATCCCCATAAAACCCTGACTGGCACTGACACTGGAAGGAACCCAGTGCATTGATACATCTGCCATGGATGTGGCATGGAGAGGAGCTACATTCATCTATATCTGAGAAAACAGAGGGAGCAGAACAATAAATAAAAAAATTAGCAACCACACATGTAGAAACTGAAATTGGAATTTCGAAATAACAATAAATTCTACTAACTCCACAAACGTATACTGATCTATAAATGATGCCTGGCTGCTGGCTAGAAATAATTACATTCAGTAGTACTGGTTTTTGGTTTTTGGATGATTTCAAAGCCTTATGTAAAGTATTACATTATCTGTAGGGAGGGTTTAAAGGAAGTTCATCAAAAGTTCATTCTGATGGGTGAAAGGCGAACACACACAAACACAAACACACACACGCACACCGGTAGGACCTCTCTCCTCCAAACATTCCAAAGCAAAACACACATTGTGTCATTTGTCCATTTGTCTTTCACTTTCACCCCTTCCTCTGTCTAATCTCACCCCCTCGTTCTCACATTAGTCCTCTCATTTCCACTCTTGCTCTCACATTTGTCACCCATACTCCCCTCTCACTGTGTTGCCTAGCTGTTGCAGCTGTGCGATCCTGTTGTGGAAGAAATGTCATGCCTGTGCTCCGACAAATATGTGAGTCTCTTCCAAATATTCTGCTCATTTTGGAACTTTCAGCACTACATAATAAAAAACATCTCTTATGTGAGATGTAACTGACAACCAACTCATGGAAAGGACATGATGAGACCATGATGAAAATGGAAAATATCAGGCCATTATAGATATTTTGATACATTTTCCACAGGGCTCTATGGACATAAATGTCCGTCTGTTAGCTGGACGGTCCAACACCTTGTTCCAGACTGAAAGATCTCAACAATTACTGGACAGAGAATGAATCCTACTTGCTTTGGTGATCCCCTGAGTTTTCCTCTAGCCTTACATAGTAGCTTTTTAGTGAAGTGTCTCAACAGTGATTAGATTAACTGCCATGAAAGTTAATACAAGCGTTGATGTTCAACATGATGTCCAATCTTATATCTGTACAGAGAGTCATACATCTTTGGCGCCACCACGATGTTGACATTTTTGGTTTTGAGTGAAATGTCTTGATTGCCATGAAATTTGAGAAAGAGAAAGAGCTCAAAACTCAAACCCACATCATGAGTACATACTGTACACTGTGGCCTTGTTTTTACTACATTTCCCTAATTATGATTGCAACTCACCAACACAGGTACGCCCGTCGTAGCCAAACTCAAAGCCACTCTGACATTGGCAGCGATGGCTTCCAGGCAGGTTAATGCAATAAGCATGAGCACCACATGAACTCAAGCCCTCAGCACACTCATCTACGTCTGCAGTGAGAGAAAAGGAAAGAAAGTGAGACCATTTTCTATGACTCATATGCCTGTAAACCAGGAATCCCCTATCTAACAATATGTAGTATGCTGCATGTGTATTTTAGTCTAAAAGCTGTAATTAGGCATCATTACTGGTGCTTTCAGTGTAAAGTATTGTGTGCTTCCTTGTTTGTGTGACTATAACATGTACACCCACACCTGGATTCTCGACTGCATTCTTACATGTCTAGTGCAATACACAGGACAAAACCAAAGACAGATTATGTGACCAGATAAGACACTGAGGCCCAGTCATGGGAACTGAGGCAGAGCCTGGAGCTTTCCTAGGGCTGTCAGCAGGAGAGAAAGACCTGCTGCTGGGCTAATGACAGGCCACACACCAGCTTAAAGCCCTGAAAGTCCCTGTTAACTGCAGAAGGAGGAGGGAGAGGCAGGATTGGATGAAGAGAAGAGTGAAAAGGGAAAGATGAGAGTACACATCCAGCCTGTAGTTGACCCTCCACGCTGGATGGACAGATGTTGATGAAACGCAGACTCACTGCCTTGAACTGTCTTTAACTTTGTCTGCATGTGTTTGTGTGTGTAAGTGTGTGAGGGAGAGACACACGAATAGACTAAGCAAAATGAAAGGAGGCATTGATGTATATACACTGTCACAGGGCTGGACAGTATATCCAGACTTTAACAGCACGCTATATGTGTACATGCATGCCCATATAAAGCGCTGACAGACAAATACCGTAACAGTTGCGTCCATCCCCTCTGTAACCAGTAGCACACTGGCACTGGAAGGCCTGGCCCTCCAGCGGGATGCACTGGGCCGTGGTGTCACAGTCGTGGTTCCCAGCATAGCAGGGGTTGACCAGCTCCTGCTCTGTTGGCTCAACTACAGAGAAGAGGAGAGACAGATTAAATGACATGATGAATAAAAATATAAACAATAATTTCATTTCAGCTCATCATTGTTTGATACAGCATAACAGCTGGGGTGCTCCTACCTTAGCTTAAACATTTACAGCTCTGAGCAAGGAAGGGAAAGAAACTTTTACCTTTTAAGAGGGGGTTGACCTTGTTGCTAGATATGACACATTTATTCTTTATTTATCTTTGCTTGTGCGCTGGTTATGGTACATTTATGGTGTTTACATGCCAAATAACGGCTCTACTTATAGACTGGACAGCAATCACAGAAACTGATTAAAGCAGAGCCATATTCCTCACGTTAACAGATTAAGTACTAAAATTGCCAGCATGATATATAAACAAGATAAATCCACATGCTGTAGTGTCTGAAGCCCAAACTGCTCCCGATGGTCAGACCAATGCCTTGTAAGGTAGCTCGCTGCCATCTGTGTGTGAGTGTGAGTGAATGAGAGGCAAATTGTAAAGCACATCCTACATAAATTAAGTCCATTTACCAAATAAATGTAGCCAGAGGGGAAGTATTGAGTAGCAGAAAAATATTTATACTCAAGTGAAAAATTGTAAAAGTAAATGTACTTAGGTACATTCCACCACTGGCATCTTATAAACTGCCAGGATTTAGGGCAGAGAGAAATGAGGTTTCAAATATACCTATAGAGACAGAAAAACGGTAATATAATTAAAGTATTTCCTCTGAATCCAGAGACATATGACAAGAAAAATCTGCACAAACTCTGCAACACTCCAAACGTCCTGAATTGAGATTAACTGAGATCTGGATTTTTCAACAGGCCGATGATTATGGCCGTGATTACATGACAGCCTAACCAAACACACGTGTAAAATCACTCCAGACAAATTCCCATAGGACGGTTTCCTCTTAGGAAGTTTGTTCCCTTCATGTTTTCAATATTCAACATATGGATACGGTTAGACACACTTGAGAGAGACACACAGACAGCGGGATGAGTGAACGGATGTGTGTTCAGGGTTTTCCTCATACCAACGCTCAGACACACAAGACAGTTGGAACAACAACCGTCAGGCTTATTTCTGGAGAATCAGGACAAAAAAACGAATAAAACCATGGGAATTCATTGGAAATGAATGTGAAAGACGTATAAATATGCTTAGGATTTAGTGCTAATCCACATCAAAATGTTCCTGACTGCACACATCAGGAAAGGCAGCACAGTGGGAATCCAGCACCAAATACCAGCTGAATCTGATCCCCTGCACCACTGAAATGCTTTTAATTAGTATTGCATTGGTGTCTCCTGGTTTGAATAATGCTCTAAAAATTTAGTTTTTGCCTTGAATATCAAGGAATATTCTTGTGTCACATTTGTTGTTGGATAAGAAAAATACAGCACTTTTGATGGATGACTTCGTTGTAGTAATAGTTTAAATTTCTCTCCAAAATACCTTGCATTTGTGTGGTTTTCACTGGAGATACGTTTCGCTACAACACATAAATATTATTCCAAATATGGCATTTGTGTTAAGTTTAAATAGAGGGTTCCAGTGTCTGCATGGGTAAACTTCTATTTAAGGAAAATGCCATTGCCATTAGAGGTTTGGAGATCAGTTGGTTATAATGTCTAAATATGGGCAGTTCCACAAGGAAAAAAAGCCACATCTCTTATATCTGTTTTTAATGATGTTTAAGTGTATTAGGATAGACTTTTTCTTATAAACTATAAACAAAAATACACACACTTACACCTAAACAAAATTAACCAACACACAGACACAGACATTATGCACAGCTTGCTTCCATCTTCTACCGCCAGAGGCCAAGTCTGGCTCATTATCAAAGAGAGAGAGAGAGAGAGAGAGAGACTCTTCAAAGTCTGTGAATGTGGCTGGGAAGAAGGGGAGATGAGAGGGCGAGATACATGTAGATGGGAGAAAAGACTGAGGGATAATTAGAGAGAGAAAGACAGCAAGAGAGATGAGGCAAGTGGGAGAGAGGGGTGGAGGACACACAAACACACGCACTACACACCATCAAAGCAAGGACAGCAGTTTCCCACCTGTTGCTTTTTACAAAACTCCTCCACACACACACACACACACACACACACACGTTTTACAGGGGCGTAGCTTTAACCATATCAACATGGCCAAGGTTCACTGGCTATTCTTGAAATCCAATGAACCACCTTCACTGCAACATAATATTATCTATCTATCCATCCATCACAGACTTTTACTGAAATTTAACAGAGCGTTGTGTTTAAAGTGTTGAAAGCACGTCTTAGCGGGCCCATGCAGGACGTAGTAGCCCTTTGTTAAAGAGGCAGCCAGTGGCCGTGTCGCTACTGGTCCAGGAGAGCAGATAACATTCAATCCTAAATGTCCATTTGGACTAATAGATCCACAGGCTTAAAAGGGGCACTCCACCAATTGTACACATAAAAGATCAGTTTACTCATCATGGAGAGAATCAGCCTGTGAAAGCAGTTTCAAAATGTCTTTTGTGGAGGATTTTTTCTTAAATCTGAGAAAATAGCCCTAAATTCAATGTGAGATGCTTACTTTATTTTTACATTATTTGTATATAGACTTGTTTATGTTTTATTTATTGATTATAAATCTCTGTGTGATGCTTAATTTAATTTCCCTTTAATTTTACATTGACGTGTTCTATGTTTCATATATTCTTACAATTTTTTATTCGACCTGTTTCACATCGATTGTTGTAAAGCACTTTGTTACCTGTACAGAAAAGTGCTATATAAATAATGCTATTTTTATTATTATTATTAATATTTGACAGAAACCCTTACTTATAAAATGAGGGCACGGAGTCTAAAAGATAAAGGCAATTAGGTGTGATGAAAGATGACTTGCATTATAGGAAATGTAGGAACCAACACTGTTGAGGCTTTCTACTAAGAACTTAACGGCCTCTGCTGCTTCATTCTTTCATTGAACATCTGTCTCTCACAAGTCCCCTAACTGTACAGAAATGTAATACTTAATACCTGTAATAATCCTATGAGACAGGATTTTACAACTTTGGAAAGTTATCATAGTGACAATTATTTTATTCTCTGCAGCAAGAAGTGCTGAAACGATTAAACAATTTGTTGATTGACACCGTGCAGAATCATCTGGCTGAGGCAGCTCTGACATTTTAGCTTGAACCCCCCTTTCAGGCACTGTATTTGCATGCTGTCAGTCATTGTTGATCTAAACATCTAATTTTTACAGAGAAAATGGTGAACAGTGTGACAGGGAATGGTAGATATTTCAAGGTTCAGGTTATTAAGATATTTAACAAACCTCTGTCTGATTTCAGCAAGTCACTGGACCACCTGAGTGTCTGCAGCAGTCATTTCTTTCCATTTTATATAATTACTTTCTATTTCTATTAAATCAATCTACTGACTAAAACACATTTTAAAAGACCCACACAAGTGTTTCTGTGTGTTGTCTACACATAATACTGCACATATGTGTTGCTGCCTCCATCATCTTAACTAGGTGTTACAATAATACACAGGTTATTGCCCTATCTATGCACTGCAAGAGACTGAAACCAAAAAAGGGCAGGCTAAGTGCACTGTAAGAAACAATACGACTGGATTGACATGTCAACCCCATGTGGAAATGAGGTGATAAGATATAGCAAACAACACATACTCAAGTCAGATAATTGTGTCCTCTCTCTCTTTGTTGGTGTTTTTCTCTCTTTCTCACCCAATCTGTCTTTCTATCTGAAATCTCTGATTCTCATGACATCAGTGGGCAGCTATTCTGCCCGGCAACCCTCCCCCCTGCTAGAAAATCTGTCATTGGCTGGGATATTATTTCCCAGAAAGTGTAAGACCCTTGAACACACACACACACACACACGCACACACACACACACACACACACACACCACTTAACCCATGTTTACAAAACCCCTGATCCCTGAAAGCTCTTCCAGCTGTGCTCTGGGTCTATCAGTTCGTTTGCATGTGCACGTGTGACATGTGTCATCATAACCTTTTTAATCAATGTGTTGACGTTTAAATGACAGAAACTTGGTCTGGATTCAAAAACTGGGGGGGGGCAAATGATGTCTCTTTCTTTTCCCAATTTCAGGTCTTGTGTCTCTCTCAGTCGCTCTCTGGTTTCCATCAGAAAGCGTGGGCAAAGAAAGCATGACTGCTGTGCGTTGACAGAAAAAGAGCATGTATTTTCTATACATTTCTATCCATATTTGCAAAGTCTTTCTGTTTTTCTGCTGGTATCTGGAGAAAAGATTGAGAGCGGACGTGGCAAGGGAAGCAAAAGAAGGAGAGGGGACGCAAAAGGTGTGAGAAACCTTGCATCTAATAAAACAATTAAAAAGAAAAATAACAAATTAAAAAGCAGTGTGCTTCCTTCTGCGCTCAACATCCAATTGACTGGGGTCCAAAAGAAACCTCTGTTTCTCTGGCTGATATTGGTAGTGGACGTGCTGGATTTCCCATTCACACACGATAAAGACTGAACAACCATGAAAACATAAACAAGAAAAGTCACACACACAAGTAGTGATACAGCATGTGATGCATTGTGGAATTTAAGTACCCAATATTCAAAAATTCCATTCGAATTGCTAAAATTCAATAATCTATCCAATCAGATAAAAAAAAAATAAAAAACAAGAAAAAAAGAGATCAGCTTCAATTGGATCAGTACACTAGATTAAAATCATTACGGCCATCAAGTTTTGTGGTTTTGGTTTTGTGTTGTGGTACCACAAAGTACTTTCGGATACCAAACCCAATGAGGTCGACATTCTTCCATCCATGTATTTATTTTTCTTCATGCTAGAATTTCACTGGATGCTGCTGGCCTGCATTCAGCTTTAACTGCTTGAGCAACTCACTCTACAGGACAACTTGAACCTAACTAGTCAAATATCTAAAGTCAGCTGTGACGCAAATCGCGGTTCCAAAGATCCTTTAAGTAGTGCAGTGTAGTCTGCAGCCTTTGTTAGACGATGAACCCAGAAACGGCAGAGGTAATACAGATGTTTTGTGATATGTTTTCGACGTATAATTATCCCTCAGCTTGCTGCATGTGTGTTTACAGCTGAGCTCTGTCCAACTCCGCACCGTGGTTTGGCTGAGGTTTCTGTGGCAGCGGTGGAACAATTACAAGGTGGTCTGGTCGCTAGTTGTGGCTCTGGAACAGAAAACCTCACGTTTTCAACGCCTCCAGTTTGTTTGCCCACTCAAAGACTGACAGTGATGATCTGGAACAGATTTAGGCAGTCACTCAGGCAGGCAGACAGTCAGCCGGCCGGTGTCGTCCACATGATGGATATTCCTCCCTGACCCCAGCTACTCTGTAATGTAATGTATGTTTTCTAAACCTGATTCCATTTTGAAGACATTTTGATCAGATTCATATTTTAGTTTAGTTTACTGATAATTGTATATTTGTTTCAAATTGATGCCTAGAGAAATCATCTTGGTTACACACTACTTCAGCATGTCTCAAATTAGTTCTGTAATCTGGGATAAACTGTTCTTTTGAAAGACAGGTTTGTGTCCTAGACTGTTTATGATGACTCTTTATGTTGTTGTTTTTAGGTTTGATGTATTACAACAGTTCCTGAGTCTTGTGCATGTTTCTAATGATGCCATTCAGGAACTAATTAAGGTCTACTCTGTTTTCTTTCATCACAGTCGTGCTCTCCTGAGGGAGGAAAGCTGCTGAAACAACATTTAGATAATTTCAGATGACTAAACCTTACAATTAAACCTACTTATATTCAGTGGTGGAAGACGTATTCAGGTCCTTTAATTAAGTAAAAGTAGTAATATCACAGTGAGACTCAACTACAAGTAAAAGTGCTTAAATTTAAATTACTTAAGTAAAAGTATATAGGTATTATCAGCAAAATGTACGTAAAGCTACCAAAAGTGAAAGTACCCATAGTGCAATAAATGTTCCCTGTTCTTAGATTAATTAGATTGATTAGCAAACGAGCATGAGGGAGGTTAAGAGGAATGACTTCCTTTTAGCTGGCCTTATTACTTAAGTACAGCATTTGAGTAAATGTGCTTAGTTACATTCCACCACTGCTTAAATTAATGTCATTGTTATTTATGCAAAGCGTTAATATCAAGAAGACGAGAAAGAGAAGGATGATTGATAATGAATCTAAATACTGGAAACCGTTAGACTCACCTCCGGCTGGGCTGATCTTGTTGGTGATGGCGTATCTCAGGATCCGCTCCTCCTTGACGTACATCACAAACACCCTCTCCATTGTGATCTGCAACGTCTCCGGGGCAGCGGCACGGTTATCATGTCGACAGTTGCGGTAAGTGATGTTCTGCTTCAACTGGAAGGAGAAGGACTCGGAGCCTCGCTCTGCCGAAACAACTGAAAACTCCCTCACAGAGGTGGAGGTGGCAACTGGAGACAGAGAAAGGTTTTAGGTTTTAAAATGGAGGCATGAAATGTTACACACAATCTGTCTTCTTCTTTTCTGTCTGTTACGGTTACCAGATGGGTAGTACTGGTAGATCTCCTTGAAGGGATCAATGGTTACTTCAGCACCGGGGGGCATGAAGGGCACATTGCCGTTGACTACAGTATCAACAGTGAGGTGGTTGTGGTCATCGAGGCCCCGGCCCGTCTGGATGATTGACAGGCGCTGGTTGCCAGGGTAGAAGATCACTTCTGCATGACGAGTGAACTCGGCACCTGGGAATACAATAACTCTATCGATCAATCAATCAGTTTGACTTTTGTTTTTCTATTTATGGATTGTTTTCATTGCACATTACTGCAGACACAACCAACAGTGCAGCGGTTGCATATCATGTGTTTGATGTTTCTAGTACTGTTGTTATATGCTGATGACACTGTCATTTTTTTGTCTGGCTCAGATATTGATACAATTAATTACAAACTTAACTCAGACCTACAGCATTTACATGATTGGCTCCAGGATAACCATTTAACACTTAATACTAAGAATCTAGGAAACAACTGTCTATATCAAATTTCATCACCTTTTCTAATCAAAAACTTTCAATTGTATCCACGTATAAGTATCTGGGAGTCTCTCTTGACTCACATCTTACTTATCGTGACCATGTCCAAATTTTAACCAGAAAGTTAAACCAAAAGTTATTTGTTTATAGTAAAATTAGACCATATTTACTGCATTCTGTTTCTAAAACATATCTTCATGCCATTATATTGTCCACTCTGTCATATTGTTTACCTGTTTGGTCACTCACAACAAATGAGATCCTTGAACCTGTAGCGAGACTCTACAATAGAGCCTATAAGATTCACAACAGGCTTCCAGGCTGGACTCACCACTGTGTTGCACTATCTTTGAGTAATGCCTTGACATTTCAGAACTATAGAATAAGCCATGGTTTGAACCTTTTTTATCAGATCTTAAATGGACACACTACTGCAGGATTGACTGCGCTGACTCCAAAACTCAGCTCAAGGCCCGAACGCACAACGAGATCTGTTGCAAATGGACTTCTCCCTATACCAGCTTTTAGAAACTGCTATGGACAGAAATCTTTCTTTAATTTGCTCACTAGAGCCTGGAATGAGACTCCACAGCACATCAGATCTATAACATCAATAAGACTATTTAAACAAACTTTTGCTCGCCATCTGATGGACAGGTATATCTGTGAACACTGAGATAGCTTTATGGCCTCCTGCTGAAGATTGTTTTACTATCGTAGTTTGTGTGCTTGTTGCTGTGTGTTTGTTATTGTATGGTCTTGGAGTTTTGTTGTGTTTGAGGTATTCATGTTCTGCAGAACAGGAAACTGCTGAAAATCAGTTCTATACTGAGTCAGGCCCGATTGCTCTTAATCTTTTCCTGTTTAAATAAATTAATAAAAAAAATAAAAATAAAAAAAATCATAAAAAGTGAAATGTCTGCAATGGTTACATCTGTATACAACACACAGGCATGCACATTCACACCCACACACACACACACACACACACACACACACAGCTGCTTCCTATTAGAGAGGGGAGGTGGAAGCCTGATATCACATCACATCCCTGGAGACAATACAGCTGGCTGGGAAACCGAAAACACGCACATGCACATGCACATGCACACAGTAAAGGAGTTCCCTCATCTCTCTACAGACGTGCTCAACAGTCAAGATGTACAAGGCAATATACTTAACCAACACACACACACACACACACACACACACACACACACACACACAGTTTACCTGTGTTTTTGAATCCTGCTTGGCTATTGGGAAGCTCCAGAGCAAATAGCCATCCAAACAGCTCTCCTATTGGTGCCAGTGGCATCAAAGCCCAGCCTAATGGCTCAGGAACCTGACCAATTAACAAAAAGTTTACATAGAAGAAATCAGAAGGAGAAAAAATGTGCATGAGAAGAAGATAATTCATAACAGGTTTTTATCAAAACTACATTTAAATAAATTGTACAATAACATACCGAAATATTTATTTTTTCTTAGATTCTTACCTCGCTGATGGCAGTGTACGCTCTCCCATCTCCCACCACGATGTAGGCGTGAAGATCAATGTTGTTCAGCTTCACTGGAGTCGAACCCACGGTCACTGTTCCGCTCATCTTACCACTAACACGCTGTGGAGCACCTGGAGGAGCAGCACAGGTGTTACCCAAAAACAAACAACAAAAGACTTTAAAAACATGATCACTAATTTCATATAAATGTTCACTACTAGACTTAAAAATAGAAATATGATGAATGTATCGCTGTGGATTAACGTTAGCGCTCTAACCGTCTGGTAAACACTGGCGTCCATTTCCATAGAAGCCAGGCCGGCAGTGACAGCAGAAGCCTGTGGCGTAGTCAGAGCAAAATGCATTCTGGGAACACTGCTGTTGGAATCTAGAAAGACAAGAGACAACAAAGAAAAACAATACACGTTTAACTTTGACTGTACATTTTTTTAACTATGAGGTTTTGTTTGATTATTTCCATTACTATCGCTGTCAGATTGAGAGTGGTAAGAGACTGTGTGAAAATTATTTGGGTGTCTAGGTGGTTTATAACATTGTTATAAAACTACACCACTGATTCAGCGATGCACTCCTATAACAGTGTCAGACTCACAATGTTGTTTTTAAATAAATGCAGCAGATCCAGAGATATCATCACACCTACATTAACCACAATGCAACACAACCGTCAGCAGCTCAGTTGGAGCTTCAGCTGTGTTGTGCTTATAGCCGCTAATGTAGCCTCAAGCAGAGATGAGGAGAGGGCTACAGAAGTCTGATAAGCTCACTTCTGACTCCACGACCGAGATTTTATTAATTTCCAAGCTAGTTTTCAGCCCCAACCGACACTGATGCAAGTGACATAACTCAAGGCATCTTATCAGATTTTGTTCAGCTCCCTTGGAGACACAAAACCTTTTTCCCATATGCAGCAGTACTCCCCCAAACAGATTTTGATGTGTAAAGTTGGTGAAGTTCCCTTTCAAAATTAAGGTGCTCTCACAACATTGAAAGTTTAACTTGGAGGTACACACTCTTAAATTTGCTATGCCTCATTATTTTGACATGTTGGGGAGAGGTGTTGTAGTTTTTCAAGTTAAGAGGAGGGCTCAAAATACTGATAATATTTTAGGAAGTGAAAAACAAGGTTCTCCATCGCCATCCCAAACATTTCCATACAGTCCCATACAGTGGTCAACAACCACTACAAGTAAATAGGATGTACATTTGTTATACCAGCAACAAAACTTACATATCATGCTATATAGACTTACCTGGCACATGTTTCCTTATTTTCTGTAGTGTACTGAATCACTGAGGGAGAGAAAATCATCATTAGTATTATGTATTTCATTTACAATACAATAAATACATAATTAATATGCTAATGTCTCCTAAGTTCTTAGCAAAATGGCAATAAGACAAAACAGAGAGAGATGTAGATGCAGATCACTGCTGTCATTTACAAAAGGTTTAAGCTGGTTAGATTTATCTATATCTATATATATATTCCCAGTATTTACATCACACAAACATGCAAGTTTCAATGGAGACGGAACATTAAAGGTTGTCTCCATATAAGTATAGATGGAAAGAAAGGATAAGAAGGTGGACAAGATACAGAGAGAGGTACTCACACACACACACACACACACACACACACACACACACACACACACACACGTCAAGGCACTCCTTGGAGAGAAACCAGCTGTTGCAGTCCTGCCTCCCACACCCACTGACACACACACACACACACAGCTGCTTCACAAGCTCCCAAATGCATCTGAAATCCTTAAACACATATTTCATAAGTCTAAACTCTGACAGAAAAAATCCCAATTAATTGATAAAGTAATAATATAAAATATAAAGTGAAAATAATATAATAATATTATAAAATTTATTATAAAATAAAGTGCTGTACTCTACATTAGATATAGTTCATAGAAGCTTTTACATGTGCTGGCCTGAACACTTAGGGATGATTGCTCCTTCCTTAAAATAAATCCTCTGACACATAGGAAGTGAAGCGTGCTCTGTTCTTGATTTATGTGGAATAAACAGAAATAGAACTGGATAGTCAGCAGCATGAAAAGTGCTAGTCACCATTGCTGTACAGACAAATAGTAAGAATGACACTGACATTTTCGCTAGCATTTCTCAGACCGCTGAAACCACGTAGTCTCAAAGGGATTTTAGTAAGTTCTTTTCCCTGGATTCAAAACACCACATGGAACTTGCGTAACTATGTAGCGAGCGTGATTCACTCTCTCCAGTTTCTCTCCTCGTACTTCTCTCTGTTTGTCTTTTTGGTAAATGGCTGATTTGGGATCAAAATGCAGCATTTTATCATCCTACAGGGGCATCACACACTTACTCACTCACAGACACAAACATTCAGATCAACACAGGATGTCAGGATATTTTCTCTGGAAGCACACACACATAAATCACTGTGCTTTTACACAAATAAACACACACACATGCGCACGTGCCAATGCTGTGGAGGGAAACCCACATTCCAATATCACACTGTTTTTATGTTCTGTCTAAGTTTCATGAATATTAAACCCTTGGCAGCATTGAATGATATTTTCACAAAATGCAAACACACCCACATGACTGTATATGCACACGCACTTCATATTATAGACACACTTCCTTCAAAAATAGTCATTGGCCTATAATGTTAAGTCCTAAAAATATAGAATATGTCTGGTCTGTAAATTTTTGCAATCTGTGTCAATTTTGCTGCTGCAACACCGCAATTTCCCCTCGGGGATCAATAAAGTTCTATCTATCTATCTATCTATCTATCTATCTAGTTTCCCTAAAAGCAATGATGGAAAGCAAAACGACCTGCTGAAGTGTTACTTTGCTCAGGTTTTTTTAACCACTATTTAGCTACATGTAATTTTAGGAGGTTGTCCATTAATCGCAGGGTTGGTGGTTTGTTCCCGGGCTCCTACTTGTCACTGATTTAACAACTGCCGTGTGTTTGAATGGTGTATAAGAAGCAAATTGTAAAAGCACGTTATCAGCTTTGGAAGAAAAGAGCTATGTAAGTGGAGTCCATTTTGTGATAAAACTATTTTAATGTTTATCTGTGACAAGCTAAAACATAGAGTGCAGTAGTGCGAGTACAGAAATGCATACAGCCAGCATACGACTCAGTAATTTGTCACAGCAACAGCTATCCCAAGTCAGCTAACATTAGTCAACATTAACCAACATAAGCCACTGGTCATACCAGACCGATTGTGTTATTTCTTCTTTCAAACGTGAGGGGCTGGGATTATTCCAATAATATTGTAATTAATTTCTGCAAAATGCTCAGTCTGTTAACAAATACTTCTTTGCATCTTCTAAGGAAAATAGTATTTCATCATCCACACTGAGCTAAATGTAAATACTTTTTGACCCTTATGTAACCAGGCAAGTTGACTGAGAGCACATTCTTATTTACAGCAAAAGCCTGTGGGAGTAGTTGCAGGGGAGGGAGTGCTGGACACACACACACACACACACACACACACACACACACCTGGGAGCTGCCCAGCACAACGGTAGTATTGTACTGCCAGCTGCTAAGCAGCTCTGCAGCAGAGGGCAAGGTAATGTTACCCTCCTGTTTCTCAAAGTGAACTTCCTTTCATAAGTTAAGACAACTTTATACATATATATATATATGCATATATAGACCCACATGGCTTGTCTCTTACCTCCCGTGTCAAAATTCTCTTCTTCTTCCACGCTGACGACGTGACCTCCACGGGAAAGAGGTGGTTCATTTCTGTGAGGGGGGTAAACATCCACCACCTCCAGAGGACCCTTCAGAGACAGATACATAGAATAGCCTATGTTTAACTTCAAATATGTTTTTCCTGTTGTCAGTGAAAGCCACGCCAATACTTTTTAAATCTCTCCAGATGCTATAAACCAGAGAGCTATGATCTCTGCATATTTTACATATTGCAATGCTGCATGTAGAGTATCACGATTGCAGCTTTGCCAGCAGTTTGTTGGCAACTCCATACGGTCTCTGAAACAGCGTTCCATTATAACCACAGAATTTACAAAAAGCAACTACAATTTCAAATCGTTATTACAAAACTCTGGCAGCACTGCCAATTTAAATTCCTTCTTTCATATTCTCTGGAATAAGTGATGTTTTCAGGGAATTTGAACAGTGCTGCTGTCTGCAGAGCTGCAGAGACAAGAACTCTTGTCACATAATGCACAAATATGTTCTAGTAGCTTTGTGATGTTTGTAGTTTAGGTGCTTTTTATTTAAAAAAAATTTATTCTGGCCCAAGTTAAACGTTACTTTACAGCTGTCTTTGGCCATTAGGATTTTTTGCCCAACATTATCATAAATTCATTTCATTTGCAGGGATATTTTAGTGTTACCTGTGGTTGCTGTTCCTGAGTCTGCGGAGCACCTCCCTCTGGTACTCCTTTGGGAGGATTAGGGGGAGCATACTGCCTCTGTGCTGGTTCTGAACTGTACCTGGGTTCAGAAATCAAGGGTACATCTTCGCTGCTGTGGGACACCTGACGGCCAGAATCCTCTGCAGGGGAGGAGGGAGCAGCAGGAATTGCTGGTTGAAGGGACACTGAGTGGTCACCAGGGGCTGGCTGGAATTCAGGGTCCCCACCTGTCAGAGGGTAATCATCTTCTTCGTCCTGGTTATCAGTTCCAAAAGTGTTGTCTGGGTAGTCATCAAACTCAGAGTACTCAGGAGTGGTGGTGTCCTAGAAGCAGAAACCATGGAGGAGTCAGCTTATTTTTCTGCATGTTGTTTGACAAAACTAAGTGTTGACTGTAAATAAAACACCATAAAACAAAAATACCAGGGAGAAGCCATGTCCTTGAGATGGTAGAGTAGAAAGCAGGCCACCAATGGACGCAGGAACAATGTTGTCAAAAGAATAACGATTCCCAGTGTGGAAAAGCCAAACACCTGGAATTCCTGTATTGCCAACCCTGAAGAGAAAGACATCAGTCAGTGTGAGCGCAGGGTCCAGTCTGTGTGCATTTGCAACCTCACAGGTTTATAATGTTATCAGCATTTTTAATTATACCCGTGCTTTTCCTGTAATGACATGTTAGAATGTCTACCTGGAAAAAAGGTACATTATTTTCAGGTACAAAGCACACCCTGTAAGCCATACTTGAGACAATCAGCTCTAACAAAGGTAAAAGTGAATGTGAACAGCTTTTTTGAGTTTACATAGTGCCAGTTTGTCAGCTAGCAAACCCTCCTAACCCCACCATGAACACATTTCTTTATCAAAGTACTATACTTACTTTAAACTAGCATTGCAGGTGTGTTGCTTGCCAGCAACCACAGCTAACAGCTAATGAACTACAGCTGCTTTGCTCAATTCTCCAGGTAGCTAGTAATTAGCTGTTAGCTGTTAGCTTGCTACAGCTGAGGCTGATGGGAATGTTATTAGTTTTGCAGGTATTTGGTCATAAACCAAAGAATTGGACAAATTTGATCTGATGATGGAGTTAGGTGAAAAGTTAAGGGATCACGATTACGATTCCTCCTGAGGGGAAGATGAACCAGATTTGTGACACAACCTTAATGTTTTTTACTTACTGGTACAGGTTTTTAACACTCTGCTCATCACTGGTGACGCTGTAGTGAGGTCCCTCAGTTCGAGAGAAGATCAGATATGTGACTTCTCCTCTGCTGAAGCCAACTCTTGCAGGAAGCTCTATCTCAACATTGTAAGACTCCTAAAAGAAAAAGATTCTCCAATAATTAGCTTTAACCATTACATGAACTTAATTAGTGCATATCTACTAGTGCTGCAGTGGTAAAATTTTGAAGCTAATCAAGCTGTGAACTAAGGCCATGTATATTTACTTTGGGTCGTGTCCCATAGAAGTTCAGGCCACCTTCAGGGTAAAGGAAGAGAACGTATGAGTCGGTTTCATCATAACCAATTACTGCCTGGAAGGTATTGACCTAAAGAGAGAAAAGAGAAACAGCCTCAGTCTGAACCAAAATAAAAACAGGGACAAAAACTCTTGCAACGGTGATCTAAGTGCAGTTCTCTGCATTGGCCATTTTTCTGGTCAACTTCCACTCAGTTAAATAATCAAAGCATAAGGAGAGAAAAGACAGAAATGGAAGAAAGGTAAGTCTGTTATTGTTATTCTATTTAGTTTGTAGAACATAAAATCCCTTCACCTGTTCAGATTTACAAGGTTGTACGTATGTTTTGTCAAAACTGAATAAGACAAAATGTGTTCATTACGTTTCCCTAAATTTTTTCATTACAATTTTATTTTTATAGCTTAATTCTTATCTTAGTTTTAGCTGGGACAATGTAACTTTTGAAAGAAAAAATAACAAAATATTCCTGTTACAAATGATAAGCTGAATTCATAAGCAATAAAACGCACAGTTGCTTAGTTCCATACACTCAGGGTTTTTGGTGCTACAGCCTTGACTTGGTCAACATTTAATAGAATTTTGTCACAGGTTTATTTGTGCTTAACAGTACACATAAACATAAATATAGAAACAAAAATGTACAAATATACAAAAAAATGCAATAATACTATAATACTAATATAAGAAATGCAAAATATATACAGGATAATTAACATGGAATGTGCAAATATTCACAACATGAGAGCGTTTATACAATTTGCCTCTTATTCACCCATTCACACGTACACACACTCACACACAGCAATTATTAAGTCAATGACAAGTAGGAGCTGTGAACAAACTTCCAATCCTGTTATCAATGGACAACCCCCTGAAAAAAAGTAACTAAAATAAAGTTCTAAAAAGTTTTTTTAAAAGTAAAAAGTAACACCTTAGC
Source organism: Micropterus salmoides (assembly GCF_014851395.1). Taxonomy (NCBI): domain Eukaryota; kingdom Metazoa; phylum Chordata; class Actinopteri; order Centrarchiformes; family Centrarchidae; genus Micropterus; species Micropterus salmoides. Next base: position 9,427,668 of record NW_024040040.1, read on the forward strand.
ATGTTGTTTCCTGCTTGTGTTTCAATTTCCCCAACCATCCTGTATCACTTGAGGCCACACTGGCCGCTGTTCAGCAAATGTTACAATGTCTTGATTTAATATCTGATTCATTGTAGTTCTTTCAAGAAAGCTGAGGTTCTGAATTATTTTCTTCATACACACGGTCTAAAAAGTTAAATTTTCTCTGGTAGAATTTCAGCATTTTGTTTTTATTTTCTGCCCCTAATGTTAGAAAGTTTAGCAGCTTGTGTCTAATAATAATTTTCAGCTTTGCAAGTGTCAGAGGGATGAGGTCACCTACTGTGTGTACAGAGTGGGCTCAACCACCCGCCAATTATTCCAACATTCACTCCTCATATTTAAACTTCACACCTCTCCTTGCACCTCCTCCCTATCTCCTCCTCTTCCTCTCTCATCTCTCGCTCCGCTGGGATTCGTGTTTAGACTTCTCACCCTTCACACCCCCCCTCCACCGACCACCACCAATTACTGACATACTGACCTGAACACAGAGTTTCTAAACATCTATTTTGCACAAATTAGGATAAATTGAGTCAGTATGAACTGATGCGTCAGGGAACTTCTTTGCTAAACAGTGGTGACTTGAGGAACTTGTGTCCTACATGTATGTGGGGGCGTCCAGCCCACTCTGCCTCCCAAAACCACTGTTAAAAAAACACAAATTTGGTGAATGAGGAGAAGACTGTGAGTGATCCCATGTTGTTTTCCTTTGGGACAGAATCTGATTATCTTTAAGTGCATACACACACACACACACACACACACAAACCAAGAAATGTACACACACACTTTGGTCTCTCAACCCCCAGCCCAGATGTTGATCTCCACAGCTGTCTTCCTGTGTGTCTGGACATCTTTCATGATGATGTTACAGCATGCAAACCAGACATTGTTACAATGTGAAACATGGGGTGCACACACATTTATATACAACCACAGATGTCTCTCCACCTATATTCGCCTCATGTGAATATATGTGTGTGTTCCTAATTGTTTACATCAACATCTTTAAACTATCTTGTTGTTTGTGGGCGGGTAGGACTTTGTATCCTCCAGGCTATGTAATTAGTAAAGAGGGGGTCTTTCTTTTTTTCTTTTTTTTCTGTCTTCGGGGAAGGAAGAGAAGAAGCTGGAGTTACAAGAGGGGATCTGCTTTTCCTTTGTCCTTAATATCCCTTCTAAATGTCTGTACTTTTCTCTCCTGCTACCCCTCCTCCTTCCTGGGAGGAGGAGAAGAGGGGAGAGAGAAGATGAGAAGCAAAAGGAGGAGGGGGTAGAGGAATAGAGGTATGGACAGATAGAGAGATGAAAGAATACAAGGGGGGGGAGGCTGTAGGCAGAGTTGGAAGAGAGGCCATAGGTCTGGTTTACAATGGGAGAAATATGGGGAGACAGAAAAGAGGACATGTCTCCAGTACAGTTAAAGTCAACAAATACATTTAGTGCAGACGTTTATTTTCCCCTCAGGATGAATTGTAATAACTTTGATCCCCTTAACTTTTCATCTAGCACCATCATCAGGTCAAATTTGTTGAATCCTTTGGTTTATGACCAAGTACCTGCAAAACTGATGACATTCCCATAAGCCTCAGCTGTAGCAAATGTTAGCCTGCTGACACACTAAACTAAGAGGGTGAACATGGTAAATATAAAAAATTGCTAAACATCAGCGCAGTAATATAGTCATGAGAGTTAGATGAGATGATAGATACCACTCTCATGGTTGTATAGTAATCATTAAGCTAGAGACAGTAGCCGTTAGCTTAACTTAGCTTAGCATAAGACTGAAAACGGGAGAACAGCTTGCTGCAAGGCACTGGGTTGTGGCAAGAGTTTATCCTCTGAGCAGCTGGGCCAGCAAGAAACTAGCTGCACCTAGGACTGAAATGCTCAGATTACACATTAGACAAAGACATATTGAATAGGTAAAACACCCTAATCACATCATAATAACCATTTTTAACAACAGGTAATAAAGGCAACCTTTGGACAGAGCCTACCAGCACCTCTATAACTACAACAGTTACAAAATATAACATATTAATTATCGCAGTGCCATCCTAGCGGTTTCCTCGCTGCTTCCAGTATTGCTGGCTCTAGCTTCATATTTATGAATTAATAAGCAAATTATATTACTAATTAACATGTCATATCCTGTTATGTATATCCTGTTTTTAATACATACAAAACCTAAAATGAAGAAATAACAAATTGTCATTGTGTTACCCTGCTTCCAGTATTTATGTTAAGCTAACAGCCTCCTGGCTCTAGCTTAATATTTAGCGTACAGACATGAGAGTGGTATAGAGCTCCTCATATAACTCATATAAAAATAAAAGAAAATAAGTGTAAAAATGTCAAACAATGCCTTTAATTTGTGCTCTCCTCTCTACCCCTCCTCCATCTGTGTGGTCATTTACTGTGTTTGAGTCTGTCTGTCTGTGTAAAGTAGTCCTGGTGTGCTTCACAGACTCACAGCTGGAAGACAACAAATTGCAGCTGACACACATCAAAGACTTTCAGGCACTGTAGCTCAGTATGTTTGTGAGTGTGGGCTCTGACAGTCCCTCCACACACACACACAACCCCTCGACGTCCCTACAGGCATTTTGTCACACCTTTTTTAAAGAGTGTCCTCACACTGACCAGACACACAATGTTAATCGTTGAGGGGACCAACAAATGTTTGATGTCATGATCATCCTGGTTGTTCGAGGTTTAGGTGGTAACATCACCAGTCTGCTACGTTTGTCTGACGCACGGTGGGGGTTTGACAGTCTGGAAATACCCAACAGCCTAAATGAATCATCCAAGCAAGTTCTTTGTTGTTATTGTGTTTCTCGCCAAGAATTGGATAAGAAGATCAATACAAGATGTCTGTAAGCTAAATATAAAGCTTCAGCCATCAGACGATTAGCTTAGCTTGGCATAAAGACAGAAGGCAACTCTAAAGCTTACTAATTAACACGTTACATGTGATTTGCCTAATCCATACAAAAAGCAGGAAGTAAAAACGACAAGTTGTGGTTTTACGAGAGTTTACGAGCTGGACTATTTTCCTGGGGCCTCCACTTGTTGCCTGTCAACCTCAAAGAACTTCAGGAAGTCCCTGCACTCAGTAAAGAAAGTTAAACTCCTGTAAACCCCCAACTTCAACATTATTTTTAATCTTTTAGTTTGGATTAAACAAACTAGATAAAATGTTTTAATTAGTAAGCTTCAAGAGGTGCTGGTAGGTAGATTTTGTTACCTGTGGACAGACCCAGGCTAGCTGTTTCCTCCTGCTTCCAGCTTTATGTAAAGCTAAGCTAGTCTCAGCAAGAAAGCAAAAAATTTAATATTTCCCTAAGTTTCAAACTATCCCATTGAATTATTATTATCCCATGAAATATGTATCTATGTATGTGTCTTTTATCAGCATGTTGCCCAGTCTTTGCGTTCAGACTTCAGCAGGAAACCAGGCAGACCTTCTTAGTTGACACTAAGTTAGCAAGCATGTCACTTGCAATATAATATGTCTTTATTGTATAGTACCTTTGCATACTCTACTGCAGCTGCAACCTTGTATCAGGTGTTGTTTGTTCATTTTGTTTGTCATTCAATTCAGCCTCACCGTATTTTACCTTAGTTTTGTCTTGTTTAGAGTTAGTTTATCTATAAGTCTGGTTTAATCTATCATAATCCAGTTTAGTCTACCATGCCATCCATAGCTAAAGATGAAGATAGTTTAGGTAAGATGACTTTCCATCTTATTTGGGTTTTGAATAAGTGACGCCATACTTTCCTTAGCCTGGAACATCCCGAGGAAGAGAGAGACAGAGATCGAGGGAGGTCAGGTTTGTTGGTTGCTAGTTTTTCAGCTCGTCGGCCGCAGCACAGCTGCAAACAGGCACAGAGAGACGGAGAGCAGCTGCAGTCCAGTTGCCAGCATCACCAGAGTGCTACAAACGGAACTGCCTACAGCGTGGGAACTGGCACACACTCACAAACACACACTAACAAACTCACGCACACAGTGCAGGCTTGTTGCCAGGAACAGTACAGTCAGTATTTTGCTGTTGTCATATGAAAATCCCTTCTCCAGTTTATTTGGGTGACTTTCCTGTTATAACTGCAGCTGCTTTTCCAAAGATTGAGGAAATTGTACAACTTCAGGGTTTATGAAATCTTTTCAAGGTACTCATGAGCACATGGTGGGTAAAACCATAGCTGCTTTTCTTGTGAACATGAACATCTTTCCCAGTTCCCACAACTACAAACCAGAGCACTATGACTCTACTAGTAATTTGTAATGACCGCCAAGATCCCAAGTCTCAGTTCTGGTGGCTATTATTGAGCTGTATAGCCACAAGGTTAGGTAAAGCCTTTAGTTTCTGGTTAATACAGACAGGCTCAATGGTCTCTGATGAACAAATCCGTCCCATGGTATAAAGACAGAATAACATATTATGAAGGCCGAAGTTCAGTAACCGTCCGCTTTGAACCAGGATGAACATATTTAAAGGGATGCCCCTTGTGTCACTGCAAGGGGCCCCCAGAAACAACAAATAACACTAATAGAAACAATAGTTCCTATTGTGATACAGAAAAGATGAAGGGACGAGGCTAGAGGAAGAGAGGCAAAGAGAGCAAAATGAAAGGCGAGGGCCAAATCCAACAGGGGAGTCCATTTATTCATTCATTCAGCCTCATCTGACCTTCACACAGCAGACATGTAAAATGGTGTTCAACCTTCAACACTCCTTTTTTGCACATTTAGCTTTGAAGAGAGCTCGAGGGGGGAACAAAAGGTCAGTTGTGGTCAAACATAAAATCACATTCCTCTTCAAATTGCTGCTCATGTTTTCTCAGGATGTGCAATATTGTGTATATTGTAAGGCATACCTTATATTTTCACTCTGTACCATTTCCTTTGAAATATCTTTGGATTATGGACCCACATTTTGGCACGCATCACACCACAGTCCATTCAATAAGATTTAGCGATCTGTATGAGATCCTAGTATATTTTCTAACTGAGACATTTGGTGAATTATATGATGCGTACATTAAACTATTCTGCATTTTCCAAGTAACCCACTGTCAAATATTAGCAAGCACTGTGAGATATTACAACACTCAGAGTCTCCAGACATGCTAGCAGCTCTGTGCGGTTGTACTTTAAGCTAAATCCTAAAGTCAACGTCAGCATGCTAGCGTGCTCAGAATGATACTGACATGCCATTGTTTAGCAGCTATCATGTCCACCATCTTAGTTTAGAGTGTTAGCATGCAAACATTTGCTAATCAGCATTAGCTTTTCCTACTATTTAAGCTAAGCCCCTCTCTGCTGGCTCCAGCTTCATATTTACATACAGACCAGACGTGACAGTGGGGTCAATCTTCTCATCTAAGTCTTACCAAGAGAGCAAGTAATGAGCGTATTCCTGTAGTAGAATGATGAATATGCCACTCCTTTGGTCAATTCAAAGTACCATAAGTTTGTGAACATGATCAACTTCCTGTCAGCAACCATAAACTAAGACATCACTCCTTTGTCACAATTACTATGTAACATCAAATTCACGAAAAGTCACTTTACTTTTACGAGTTACAAGGGAAACGTCTGAGTGGGTCTGTTGTTTCTTTTATGTGTTTTATGTTTTATTACCTTGTCTTGCAATGAATAAGTACTGCACTTAATTTTGTTGTACTGTTAACAATGACAATATATGTATTATATTATGTTATTCACATTGAGCTAACTTTGATTTCTGATAACTCATAGGAGTGGAAGACCAACCCACCAATATGATAGGGGTCCTCATGTGAAGAAGGATTAGCAAAATGCCGCTCAAAGTTAAGCCTGCTGAACACTTCCTGAAAAATCAACGTTCAAAAGGCCAGATTCTCTGTGTCAATGGCTCTGGTCATTAGCAAACTGGGCTACATGGTAGTAGATACAACAGAGTGTGTGTTTTAGGTCTCAAGTGAATCAGTTATTTTCCAATTATGATAATAACCTCTTTAAGACTAATTTCATAGAAAACACAAGCCCACTTTTCATCGCTGTGAACTTTCTTGCGTGTGCTCTCATTTTCTCTCCTCTACTTTCCTGTTTTTTCGGCCCTTGCTGAACTTCTCATCTCCAAAATCGACCCTCAAACACCACACTGTCTGCCCCCTCCCCCAAAACACTAGCCCACCCCGTCGCCCCTAATACACAACCCAACAAACACACACCTCAGGTTAATCAGTTCACACACACATACCACTCCACCCCCAACACACACCCACCCCACCCGGCACCTCCGGCTAATCACTTCAAAGGAAGATGCTATCAGTCCGAGGACAGACCCACTGAAGCATATCCCAGGAGGGACCCCAACTGCTCCAATCTGACAAGCCAGACAGAGCTTTTAAATAACAAAACAAACCCCCACTTAGCACATGTTAAAAACACATTTTGCTATTTAAAAGTTTGCTCGACAGTGGATAGAGACTTGGAGACTAATTTCCAATATTTGAGATGCAATCGCTCGATTTGTCCATTTGGCAGTAATGCAATCAAAATGAGCCCCAGGTACTGGGAAATGTCTTAAGACGCTTACTTCTATGTATCCCCAATAGACTATTTGAATGTTTAGCTTTTGATCAATCAGGAAGAAAGAAGGAGGCATAAAAGAAACCAGACCAAAGGAGTAAAGAATAAGAACAGATGAGAGAGAGAGGGAGAGAGAGAGAGATCTCCTGGGGGGTTTTACTTAAATCTGCCACTCCCTTCATCCCTCCATCCCACATGCTACAAACCAGGAACAACAAAGCACTGTTTGTTTGATCGATAAGTTCAGTAGGCCTGGCTTTACTTGGAGTCTTTCCCGGAGATGAACTTACTCAAAAGCCTCTAGTGCTCCTCTAGGAGACATTTGATTTTAAATGTCCATAATCTCTTAATCACTTTTTAGGAAGGTTTTCAAGAAAGAACCATTACGTTTGGCGTCACTTATAAAGAAAATAGAAAATGTGTATTATTGGTACACTTCCTATTAATGAGGCATCCCATCAATTTTAGTTCAGTTTACCCGTCGAGCACTACTCGCCCTGTGAAGACAGTTGTATTATGTCTTTGTCTACATGGAAAAGGCTTCATTCCAAACAAAGATCCAGAAATTTAGGGTCTACTGCAAGATGCTACTGAATTGTACAATGGGAAATGTAGGATCCAGCATTTCTGGACCCATTCAAGAGACTTAATCTGTCTCTTGCGAATCCCCCAATTTATTGGAAGTAACAGACTAAATCATTGCAAAATGTGTAATTTGTCTACAGGCAAGCATACTACTCAACAAATATGGAAAGTAAAGTTTCTAATAATGAGTGAATAATGTTTGGATATTTACTTGCATGTAAATGGAGCTTTTCCTATAAGAGAAGTCCTAGTTTCCCTATAATTAGTATCAAATTACATGCCTCTTTCCAGGACAATTCCTAAGAAATTCCTAGAAAATTACGGATGTGTAAAGTGTTACCCTCCTCCAGAGGTTGTCAAACTGTGAGGTGTGCCTCACCAAGAGGCGTGGGAGAGTTGAAGGAACATTGCGGAGGAGATGATCGGTGTATGCCAGTGGTGTAAAAACAGCTGGAAGCAGGTTATTATAACTTGGGCCAATGATGGCAGTGGATGTGACACACAGCTCAAAGAGGCACTTAAGGTACTTTAAAAACCCTTACATCCCAACTGCCACAGTTTGTCTTGGTAGTCCATCGCAAAGAAACATCAATAAATTTGCTGTGAAATCACATAAAAAGACGCTTTTTTTCAGTTTCAAAGTGATCTAATCACAGTTGTCTGTAAATCCATGGATACACTACAAACAGGAACTTCTAATAGCTAATTCAGCATACTTTAATTGTGCCAATTTGCCAAAAATGTAAGAAAAAAGGGCTCGTGTTATAGCCGACAGCTAACTAACTGATTCTAAGGAAACATTATATTTCCTATTCACATCCACCAAATCCCCCAAATTATGCCAACTGTGGCTCCAGATATGAGCATGAATATCCCCCAAATTGAAGTGAGACGACGGATAATAAAAGGAGTTACAAGTTATTGGGTGTCAGAGTCTGATACCATGGGTGTGTCAGACTTTTCTACTACATTCACACTGAGCTGAGACACAGATACCCAGCGGTATTTTGGTATTTGTCTAACTGGTATGGAGGTGGAAAAAAAGAATATTCTAAAAATTTTGCACCAAAAGTTTGAATTTAAGAAACTTTGAATAATCACTGAGGTGAAATGGGGCTTGCTGAAGAGCAGCATTTTAATGGAAAACCAAGATATTAATTGGTAACTGGCAGACAAACAAGGAGGGAAGTAATGCCCAACCGAGCATGAATAGCCAAGACATGTCTGTGTCTACCTGTGTGCGAATTGGAGGAGGGGATAACGAGTCTGCACTTCAGTGACCCTTAAAGATGACCTCTGACCCCTTGAAAAGGTTAACAAGCAAATTAGGATGGGAAGGGGAATTATAAATAGACTCCCCACCCCAGGCTGATTACAGGTGATGCACATATTCAGGAATTTGGGGTCCAAAACAAACTAGAGAGGCATATGTGAGTTGTTTACGTGATGATAAAATGAACTAATTCATTCATAAATCAATACACAGACAAACAGACAAGAAGGCCTAGAGATAGCACTCCCAGTCCCTCCATCCATCTTACCTTGTTTGAAGGTCCATTGGTTCGAGTTTGCTCTTCATATGCGGCGACGTTCTCCCACGTTGCAACCACAGCGTGTGTGGGAGTGAACTTTGCATCTGGGAACCCTCGATTTACTTCCTGAGTGAGCAGATGAGTCAATGATGAAGAAAAAGAAGGAGAAAAGAATGAAGGAAAAAATGGAGTGTGCAATGGATTGAACTAATGGATGAAGAACTGGAAAAAGGAAGAATCCACATCTGTAGTTAAGTACAGTGCAAAAAAGTATTCATCTCAACATGTGACTTCAAGCTTTTACTACCTTGCTTCAAAAGTCTGTAGTCAATTTACAATCATATAATTGGAATTACTTTCTCTTGATAAACAGACCTGGGCCACTCTGTTGAGTACACTGGGCGTTTCGGTCACCCGGTAGTAAATCTGTCCTCGCCCTCCGCTGGTGTCAATGTCAGCCAGAAATGGCGCCACCACAGGGAAATCTGTGGGGAAGCCGTCGTCAACGTATTGCTTTTCCATCGGCAGGTCCTGGGCTGATATGATACCATTGGTAGCCACCTAAAACAGGGAGAGTCACTGATTAATAATTAGCCTTGATGGCACCAGCAGTTGAATGATAGCTACCAATGGTGTTCCTGTAGACCACCTAGGAAACCTTCATGGAACACCATCATGAACCCATGGGACCTCCTAATAAACCTGTATCCCCTCATAAACCACTGGAACCTCCTTGGGCACTGTAAGAACCCCCTCATGCACCCCAGGAGCCAAATAATGAACGCAATGATTCCCCTCTTAAACCACTGGAACCTCCTCAGGACTGCAGAGCATGACACATTCTGATGGCGTCGATGATGTGTATAATTACTGTCACTGCAAAGTGACGTGCTTTGTAAAATATGGTGGTACCTGTACTTTACTTGAGTATTTCCAGACGAATAACAAATGATCCGTTTATAAAACATGATGCATTGCTACAGGTTACACCCTCTATAAACTATTTAAAAGTAGCTCCACCTTAAACCAGCCGCAATATTGAAATGCAGCTTACATGTTAATGCAAAGGTTTTAATAATCTCATAATGTAATATATAACAATACAACACTGATCAAGTTACTTTCAATACTTAAAGTAAATTTTGCTTACAATACTTTTGAATGCAGGACATTCACATGTAATGGAGTATTGTTACATGGGATTTAAACATTAAGTATTGCCTAATGATCAATGATCAATCAATAATAATAATGATCCAATCACAATGGCAGGAGCAGTACCCACATTTTTTAAGTAAAAGTAGCAATACTACAGTGTAGAAACACTCTTACAAGTATAAGTCCAGAATTCAAAATTACACATAAGTAAAAATACAAAAGTATTAGCATTAAAATATCTTTAAAGTATCAAAAACTTTGACCAAAGATTGACCCATTTCCAATTGATATACAGGACATTATGTGTATTATTGGATTCTAACTTCATTCATGCATTCATGTGTAAGCATCACTTTAATGTTGCAGCCGGTAAAGGTGGAGCTACTTTGAATTACTCCTGGGTAGCTTAATCTACAATAATGCATCAGAAATTCTTCATTTTAAAAATAATTTCTATTAATAATTTGATTCTGCAAAGTAACTAAGTAAAGCTCTCAGGTAAATGAAGTGGAGTAAAAGTATAAAGAAGCCTAACATTACTCAAGTAAAGCCATTCTGCATCATGAGTACATGCACTTCACTGTCTTCAATACTTTCATCATTTAACTAAATGTAAATTAATGCTAAGGTTTAAATGCTGCAGACCGTTTCACTTCTTGATACTTCTTCCACCACTGGGTTTACAGTAATCATACTTAAAGTTATTCCAAGCACCAGCCTCTGGTGAGGATCTTTTTATAATGATTTAGACATCAGAACATGTTAATAAATATTTCCTTTCAAAATAAACATTCTCGAAATGTTTATATTCGTGAATTCTGCACAGGGGAGAATATGTTTAAATCGGATTATTGTTTGAGTTTTCCCATTCAAACACACCATAAAAAAGCCACCGCTCTACTGCGGAGCTTATTCAAACGCCACCTGCAAAAATGTTCACTTTAGAGAATCAATACAGGCTTTCACAGTCAGGAAATGCTAATCTTATAATAAATATTATAAAGTACCACAACTGAGATTCTGATTTTACATCAATCAGAAGCATGCAAATGAGTGTTAGTGAAGTTGTAACGTTACTCACATATAGCTGCGAGAAGTGGGAGCCGTAGAAGTATAAGGGTTTGGGCAGGGACAGCACTCTGGAAGTTTCATCGTCGCCCTCTGCCAATATGTGATCTCCACTCAATGTGCCATAAGGAAACATATCAAGCCTCTGGATGGCTGCAACCACACGCACACTGCAGCTCCAGCAGAGCAGACACACAGCCAGGACTTCCCCTCTCTTCATTGTAGAGCTGGGGGTGATTGGGCAGCTCTGCACTATGAGAGGGAGCAGCAGGAGAGAGGTACAGATGGGCTCAGAGAGAGCAGCAGAAAGAAGGAGAACTCTCCTCCTCTCCACCGAGCCTCGGATACTCTGTAGGGAGGGAGGGAGGGAGGGAGGACCTTAGGCTCCGTCCTGATTGGACAGAGGCGGGTTGAGTGACAGCAGGACGGGCGCTGGAGGTAACACATCTGGCTTGTATTAGAGACAAGACAAATAGATCGTTTTTAATCCGGATGTAACTCTATCTATTTCACAACAATGAAAAAAAGACATTGTGCACATTTTTATCTTACACACACACACACACACAAGAAAACCGGCTGAATTGCTTAAATCGTTGGAATTTCATTCATTTGAAGACATTTATCAAGATAGAAGTATGAATAAAAACGCCATAGGGTTACTTATATTCTTAAAATACAAACAGACTATATCATAATCCCTTAAAATTACTAAAGGTGTCCTTTTGTAAATCTAAACATTAATATCTGAAGTAAAATGTTTACATTAAAGCTACTTAATAATTAGCGCCTATTAGCTTGTGCATTTCTAACTAAACTTACAAGTTTTATTTAATCTACTGAATTTGAATATATTTTAGTTAAATAGTTCATTCACTCATTAAAGGCCATGGAAGCAACTTTAAAATACTTCACCTGTGTGCCACCTAGTGTCTGCAACAGCATATTGCCGAGTATACGATGAACAGTGTAGGCCTACTCCATAAATCTGAAACTGGAGTTTAAACAAAAGGTTGAGCAATTAAATAAAAATAACAAAGAATCATTTACTAAATAATATTTTTTAAGCAAAATACAGATCATTCTCTGCTTCCAGCTTCTTAAATGTGAGGACTTTGAGAGATTTTCTCTGTTTTGCATGATCTTTTGGCGTTGGTCAGACAAAACGAGAACCTTTTATAGAATAAAGTCAAGTCAAGTTAGGTTTATTTATATATCCCAAAGTTGTTAGTTGTGTTTGAAATGAGACAGTGACTATGAGTTTAAAGAATACAGTCTCTCCTTTAAGCTTCTTTTAGAGTGTTTAGAGACAATTTTAAGATGGAGAAAGATAAATTATCCCAAACACAATGGCCACATCAGTCAGACAAATGCCATCAGTCCAGCTGAGCATGTGTTTCCTCTGCTGAAGAACTGACTGAGGGCAAAAAGCCCAAATTACTATAGTACAGTGTGGTAGCAGAAAGTTGATTTTACCTCTATGCTTTCTGATAATCATACATATAATTTACATACTGTCCACTATGCTGACCAGTGTTTTAGCTACAAAGAACATCTGTGAAATAGTTTTGTCATTTCTGTGAGAACCTGAGTATCAAGGCTGAGAATGGCTTTCTTGTAGACCCCACAGTTACCTCATGCACTAACCTTCGCTATCCATCCATCTGGGTTAGATGCTCTAAATCACCCTTGGGTGTCTGAGCGATCTGACCCAGCTGAACTGTTTGAGTACTGTTTTTTCTTACTTTAATCAATCTCACAAGGACAAACTCTCCACAAGGAAATATACAATTTAAAATTGATTACATTTTGAGCAATTGGTTCAACACAAAATCAGCCCTGATGACAAAGCAAAAACACATTTTAGGTTGTTTGTGTGCACATTTATATAAAAAAAAAATTAAATGCTCATTTATAAAAGGTAATCAGACTCTCCGTGGGTTAGTTTGTGTTTCCTTCATTCTTTCTGGCAGATTCTCTCGAGCTCTTGACACCCTGGAGCAGGTTTTCTTGAAGGCCTTCTCTGTTTTCAGCTTCATCCTTCCCTCAGTTCTGGCCAGTCTCTTTGTCCCTGCAATCAAGTTGCTTTGTGTTGTAAAGTGTTGGGGACATAAGGGCACATTAGGCGTGTGACGATACACAACACTGGGTTCATGAGCACAAGACGAGAAGATATTTTAACCCTATTTTGAAGAATTGTTCAATGCTGAAACAAATGATTTGGGGGTCTCCCAGAAAATTTTGAGCATTCATTCTGGAGAAAGTTTCTGCATCAGTTTATGGTGCAAATGTCTTTTTGTGAAGGGAAACACAAAATTCAGGTGGCAGGTGACAATTCAAGATTTAAAAATATAATGGAATATAATACCATAATATGTAGCTTGTTTTTTTGGACAATGCACATTTGATTCTTCTACATTTACATTGCATTGCATGTTTTCCTATTGTGCAAATAAACCTTTCTCAAAGCATTTTTATTTGTTATTAAAGTTGTCATAGCAAGCATTTTTTTAACAAATGCTTTCAAAAAGGAAAGGGGTGGGGACTTGTCCCCAGCCTCACCAATAAATGACACCTTCACAGCATGACGCTGCCACACAAAGGGGATGATGCTTGTACTTACCCAGAGGAACCTATAGGTGGAGTCAAAAGCAAAGCTTAGATAGTAAACCACACCGAGCATGACAGCTAAATACATTTCACTTCATTTATTTAGTGTGTGAAAACTATAACCTATTGTTTTACTTTGTACATCATGTGAAAAGATATTATAGTCTGCAGTCTAGCATGTATTAAATGATCAAATCAGTATTACATTTAGCCAGAATACCCAAACGCCCTCATGTAATTTGATCAGGTTTGCATGCAGATTGCAGTGTTCTGGACAAACCATGGCATATAATACACACTGGATCACATTTCACTCACAGTAATTTAAAACATTTAATCATTACAATATAATCTGATCATATTTTCCTCTCTGGTAGTGTTCCAGTGTGTAATTACAGGCTCCTGACTGACATCGGCTATTCACTAAAATCAGTGAACTCATCAATGATTCAGACAGGGATCATTACATCACACACACCAGTGAATTAGGTGACATAAAAAAAGTTTTGTGAGAAATGAAAGCCTCGCAGTCACACACTCTGTATGTGTGTGTGCATTGGGGGGGTGAGAGTGAGAGACTAACAATACATTCAGCACCTGTCAGCACTTCAACTGATGCCACACCCTCAACAAAGCCTGTTTAGCAGCAGAGCAGGGCATAGAAATTGTGGATTAACAAACACCTTGATCAATAATTGAATTTATTCTAATTAAAGAGCACAGACAGTGATGATCACCACTAGGATGCCGACGAAGCTTCAAAACTCTGGATTCTTAGTGGAGACTTTAGCTTGTGGATTTTGTATTGTATACATTGACTTGTCTGATTTTGTTTCAAACCACACTGTGAAAAGAAATTAAAGGAACATGGCATATGGCATACCCTGTCTACCATAAAAGTTATTTTAGTAAGGGATAGGTTTAGCTACAGAAGAGTTTGTGTTTGAATGGCGTGAAGCGTGAAGACAATGCCTACAGGTGTGGCTGTGTGAATGCACCAGTAGATATGGTATGGAATTTGTGTTTCTTTCATTGGCAAATTTCCAGTTTATGGGCAGGGTGATGTTTTCTGTATGGATGCTGGATGTCTCCTGATGGCCGTTGGTGGTGAAAACTGGGCCGTACAGCAGGAGACAAGGTCAAGGTTGTCTGCGTATGACAACACCTAGACAAAACAGTTGAACATCAAAAAACAGTCAAAATCGCAGGAGTACAGGTAGATCCTTGGAAATTGACTTCCACCGTCCCACCGGAGTTTACTTATCCAACCAGACTTGTTATGAATCAACTCCATGATGATGGTATGAGAGCCGGACCACCAGTCACAGGCCCCGATTCTTTTCACTTTTCACGTAAACACCAGAACTGGCAGCTTAATCACTGAAGGCTGGTACTTTTCTCAGATGAGATCAGGTTACTGTTTCAACTAATGATAGGGGCGTGTTAGAGTTTGGAGACGCTGGGGAGAGCGGTATATGCTGACTGTAACATTGTTGATGGGTAGGGTGGAAGTTCCTTCATGGTTTGGGCCACAGTGTGTTTGGGTGGTCGTACAGATGTGTTCGGCAGAGGTGGTATAACAGTCCTGGAGCCTACTGTCAGTGTGTCTGCAGGAGCTGCTGGTGATGACTTTATCTTAATTAAGATAATGTCCGTCTCCATGAAGGTATCTCTGTGATGGACTGGCCGGCCAGGTCTTCTGATTGACACCTGATCAAGCATGTCTTGGATGTGCTGTAGACAGAAAACCATCCTCCAGAAATTGTTCAGAGCTTTATCAGTGTCCTACTTGAAGAATGGCAGGAAATTTCCCAAAATGACATTGTATAGACCATCAGCAATATGCCACAGCTATACAACATGTTTGTTGACTAAATGGCATTTTATTTTCACATTACATGTTGCTAAGTACATGTTTTTTATGTTTTTGTAACGGTGTTCCTTGAGGGTCACATTGTATTAATGTTTCATTGTTTCTGATACCATCTCAAACTGATCAAATACAACCATGCGCCAAGTTTTTTTGGCCATAGCATTTTGGTAATAAGAAATATTATTTGAAGTATATCTGTCCCTTTAAGTGTCTTGAGTTGTGTATTATCTGGGACACTTATGAATAAAGGTCAAAACTGCATCTCTTTATCATAAGTGGATAAAACACGTAATAGTCACTGAATGAAAATCAAGGAAACAATTGCTCCTCTAAACACCTGCAATCTAGCATTGGTTTGAACACAAATGAAATAATGGGAAAGAAAAAGGAAAAGAGAGGCAGACAAGGGTACAGAAAGGTATGGCATAGGTGCAAGGTAAAAGAAGCCTCTGCTGCGTGAAGAAACAAATATAGAGCAAGTGTGAAAGAAGCAGAGAGATGTAGAGATTGAGCTTTAAAAACAAAGGGAGCTAAAGAGACGCAACAGAAGAACAGGAAGCGCACAGAATTCCAGTGTCTGATAAGTGCTGTCAAAACAAAAAATAACCTTCAAAAATGTAACCCAGCACTCAAGATGAATTACTGTGTGCTTGCATGGCTTGTTTATGCCATAACATCAACACTTCGCCAGCCAAAGCACTTCAGGGTTTATCAATATTAAAATATCTGAGGTCATTTTGGAGTGGGGCAAAAGTGTGTGGAAAGAGAGACTGGTGCAGAGCCAGAGACAGAGTGAGGGAGGAAGCAGCGACCGCATGACGGCCATATGTCACAATTAGGAATTCGTTAATGGGCCTGGATAAAAGCACTCAAGTGCTGTCATTTCAGGGCTTTTAGCACACATCAGGACCCATTTCAGGATCCTGTTAGGCATTTATTCTACTCTTAACATGGGTGAAAAGGTGTAATTAGAATGACATTTTAATGCATTATGGAATTTTTGAAAGCTATTTTCCTGATAATGGGCAGATATTGCATTATGCCTTTAATCGTAAATCATCCAAATCCACTTCAGAACGAAAATATGGCACAACCCTGAAAGGCAAAAAATGTGAAAATGCTATAATTTATCAAACATTCAATGATTTCTCCTCTACGTTCTTAGGGTCATATGGGAATGGAGATTAGAAGGTTAGAAGAGATTGAGTCATGCCTGCTGGTTCATGAGGTACAGATAGAAAGATAAACACCCACATTTATCCCGCGGGGAAAGTAGAGCCTTAAATCCATGTGGTTGTGGGGGGAAACCCAGGAGAACAACATGCAATGCACTTCCTGTATGCTGCATCATTAAAGCCAAGAATCTACAATTCGTCATTGTCCCGAAAGCACGAATAATGAAGTGACGGGTACAATCTGAAGTTATGCAAATGTCTGTTGTATGTGAGAATTTCAACAGAACTTTTGTCTCTGCTGTGATGAATTGTAAAAACAAAAAAAAACTGTCTTGTTCTAGCTCTAGAGTGGTAGGATATACTGTTTTTGTGCTGTTTTATATCATTTAAAATGTATAACTGGATTGTTGTTTGGACACAAAACACCATCCTCGGCTCTGGGAACTTTTAATGGCACTTTTTCACAAATTTCTCGTGTTCTATACACTAGGCTAAATGATGAAAAACAAAATGTTGTAATGTGACCACTACTTTTGCTCTTTCAAGCCAAAGATCTAACATACTATTTCAAATTGGAAACTAAATGAAACATCTTTTACATAGTATAAATTATTAATAAATAATTCCAGATATTTGACTACATGCTCTGGTCTTACTGGAAGGAGTATTTACACTGAGCTGAATGTCATTTTCTAGCTGCTTCTGCATTTGAGGCTTGTACGCAAGGGGAGGGTGTACCCATCACGTGTGACGTCACCACATCATTGCCCGTACCCCGGGTCCATTCAAGCATTGTCTGCCTCATCCCAGTACCGCGCGCTACTCCCTCTCCACACCGCCTCACCTTTAAGCCGGAGCAGCTTTATAAGTGAAACAAACGTTAAAGTCGGATACTTTTCTCTACTTCTCAACCTGGACTGTAAAGACGTCGATACTACGGGGAGCAAGTTATAAAATAGGTGAGAACTTAATGATTTGGATGCGTCCACGCGGATGTTAACAGTTGCCTCGCGCTGTTTTCTCTTATAACAACACTCCACGTAGAAACTTTGTCATTGTAAAATTTCCTTGTTGACTGAAAAACGGTCATTCTGTCAGAGCTTTTACTTTAGTAATTTTATTTTATAAATATATTTTATATTTTAGTAATTAAGTATGTAATCGATCTTCTGTTCGGCACATATTTCATACCCCCAGCAGCATTATTTAAATTTATTTTTCCAAATAATTTCCAACTTTGACAACTAGTTACTTCGCCTGTATCGGACTTTTTCACACTCAATTAGCAAACTGGCAAACGAAACAACGGTGTGTCAACACATCTAATTTCCTTTATTGTCTGATTTTACAGTATTGTCCAGCTAATATCAGAACTGAACGTCCACGAAACACAACCAGCCGCCCTCAGACCCAACACCTGGACACATCTGGCAGAGCGCTGCTGTGTGTTTTGGAGCAGAAAACGGACATTTCCACACGCGTTAGCGTCTTTTTCGACCGATTCAGTGACTTTTGAAGCCCCCAAACATCATCTGAGTGGAGGCGTCGTGCGTTGGACAGAGCAAGTAGGCGAGTAAGTTATCTGCGTTACACATCCAACAGTGAAAGTGAAGGAGCGAACACACATACTCACAAAGTCAAGCAGAACAGATCTAAGAGTATCTTGTGGATCTAAGGCAGCTGCCAGATAGATAGATAGATAGATAGATAGATAGATAGATCGATCGGGAAATTCCGTGGGAAAACTTGGACTGCAGCTTCTGAACCTTCCGCCTGTCAGCTGACATCTGTCAACTGAGAAAGAGGAGGAACAACTTTGGGTTTCACAACTCCAAAACTAACACTGGAGCAGAGTTCAAGCCCTGGGATTTTTCAGTACGTGCAAATGTTCCCTTTTATGAGAGGGAGATGCTCTTCCTTTTTCTGTGTACGCATGGTATCAGTAAAGTTAGACAAAGACTTGCAAACATGAAATTAGGGTGGCCTGTATAGTCAGCATTGTTGACATTGAGTCAAAACAGAGTCTGGGAGTAAGATGACTGGTTCCCAAATGGTGCAGGATCTCCGCGGACCAATGAGAGGCAAATAAACAAATGTTGACAGTTTTGAAAATGCTGGAACGTAGCACTCATGTGCATCTTGTGTTTGATGAGCAGACAGAGGGGCTGCAGGCTGTGACTGACAGACTTTTGGTTTACTTCAGTTTCTAAAGTGCGGTTCTAGTAAGCATAGTAAATGTCTAAACAAATTATTATTACATGTCTTGAGTCACCAGTGATATATGTTCAGTTTTTACTCAGCACAGAAAAGTTACATTTATTTTCTACTGTTAATCTCACTAGCGCTGCAACTAAATAGTATTTTCATTATCAATTAATTAATATGCAGGTTGTTTTCCCAATCAAGTTTAATCAAAATAAATTTTTAAAAATAGCTGTTTTAATTTCCAACAGCTTAAGGTGATGTTTTCAAAGTGCTTGTTTTATTTGATGTTCATTGTAGTATCATACTGTATATGATAAAGAATTGTCACATTTGAGGAGCTTGAACCAGCAGATGTTTGGCATTTTATACTTGTCAACTATATGTACAATTAATATTTATCATAATAGTTCATTCATTTACTGTTGATCACCTAATAAATTAATCTGACTAATGATTGCAGCTCCGATAAATCTCCGATATTTTTTGGGGCTGTGGCTCAGGAGGTAGAGCGGGTTGGCCGTTAATCGGAAGGTCGGCGGTTCAATCCCTGGCTCCCCCTGGTTGCGTGTCGAAGTGTCCTTGGGCAAGATACTGAACCCCGAATTGCCCCTGGCGGCTATTCCGCCAGTGTATGAATGAGTGTGAATGTTAGTTTCCGTTTGAGCACTTAGGCTCAGTGTATGAATGTGTGTGACTGGTGACAGATGTAGTGTAAAAGCGCTTTGAGTGGTCGAAAAGACTAGAAAGGCGCTATACAAGTACGGAGCATTTACATTTACATTTACATTTTGTCTTCCTTTCTGTTCAACCAGGATGGCTGCAGAAACCGTTTTAAGAACACACTTTTGACACATTTTTGGAAGCAGAGTTTCGAGTTAATTCACCCAGTTTTCAGCCATGACCAACGCAGATGTTGAACTGTGCCACAATAAGCACGACATTGACTCCACCACGAGCCCGCTGATCAGCGCCTTCATGTTCGGTGCAGGCATCTTTGGCAACGTGGCTGCCCTGGTGATCATAGAAATCCGGCGGCGTAGAAACACGAGGGCAGGGGAAACGCGGCGGCATTCATTGTTTCACGTCCTCATCACATCGCTGGTGGTCACGGACCTGGCAGGGACCTGCCTGGTCAGTCCGCTGGTGCAGTGGTCGTATTCACATAACACTACCTTGGTGGGGATCTCGCCTGACACTAGAAGTGTGTGTTGGTACTTTGGTGTCACCATGACCTTCTTCAGCCTGGCCACCATGTTGCTTCTCTTCACTATGGCACTAGAGAGATCCGTTGCCATTGGGTACCCGTACCTGTACAGCCGGCACGTCACCAAGAAATGTGCCTATATCACAATCACCTTGGTGTTTTTTTTGTGCATGTTATTCTGTCTCCTCCCTTTTGCGGGATTTGGGAAGATTGTACAATACTGCCCCGGCACATGGTGCTTCATTGACATGAACCCGGCGGAAAGTAAGCAAAAGGTGTACGCCACCCTGTATGCCACTATTATGCTGGTGCTGGTTCTGGCTATCGTGGCTTGCAACGGTTTTGTGGTGTACCAGCTGTTCAGGATGTACCAACGTCGGAAGAGGAACTGCGGCTCGGTGATGGCAAACACGAGATCCAACAGCGAACGCAGGGTGATGTCCATGGCGGAGGAGGTGGAGCATCTCATCCTGCTGGTCTTCATGACCATCATCTTCATCGTGTGCACACTTCCCCTGGTGGTAAGATGACAGCAGATAACTCACATGCATGCTTTACTTTATTTTTTATTTAAAAATATACATGTAGAGTTTTGAGGCCGGTAAATATGACAACCAGTTGACAATGACTGCAGTGCCTGTTGCATCAGTTGTGTTGGGGCAAATTCACTCTGCAAGGACTAAGTGAACTGTCTTTGTTGGGGTTAACTTGCTCAGTGGGTCAAAAATTGATTATTAGGTTCCATGATACTGTGAGCGAGCACTTCCCATGACATCACCTTACATTGATGAACAGGGATGATCACATTTCTTCATCTGCTGTTTGCCCCCCAAGACGCCAAGCGAACCACCTGAAAAATCTGTGTTCATTTACAGCATAAAAGAATGTTATTAGAATTAGTTATTTAAAAGTAAATAATACAAAAATCTCTGTGAAAATACATTAAAAATAGACTTTGCTATGCAAGCTTCTTGTAGTTAAACCTCTACTTTGTTCTTTTTGTTATTTCACGCTGAGGGACTCAACATAAAACAAGCATCAGCTTTTTTTCTATAGTGAAAATCAGTAAAAACAAGAGATGTCCCTGGCGGATCCAGGCATATTTTAATGGATTGGTATCAGCTAAAATAAACCAACTCAAAATCCGATCCTTTCATTCTGAACTTTACTGTGTTTAAACAGTATTTCATCACAGCAAAATATTGATATTACATTAATATACTGCTCGGCTTTACAAGTTGAATAGGGTTCATCTTGCTTTAAATTGAAACTCTTGCACAGCAAATAGTTTGTGCTTGCATTGCACCCACTAAGTTGTTCTTGGAGAGGGATTAAAGCAAAATCAACATTAAGAGCAAATGAATAATGAACAATGATAAAGATAAAGAATATACTTGTTTTTGTGTGGAACTGTGGACAATATCGATGGGAACACTTCTTTTTAGAATAAATCCTGTATTTCCTGTAAATGATCTAAATTGTGTGATAATGACATAGGGTTGTGCCATTAATCAAATGTTGTTTTCAAGTACGATTTGGGCTTCCAGAGATTATGAAAACAAGATAAATCGAGATAAGACGAGTACAGTTCCGTATTACGTTTCACAATGACGCTCTCATTTTGTCTTGAGTTACAAATCCAGCGCACCCCTTTCCTTTACAGCCTCTAAGCACAAACTCCCTCTCAGCCAGGCGGTGATCAAGATGACCGGGGGTTATAACTTGCTAGTCACCATTATTAACTTAAATCTACATGCATGAATTAGCCTAGCTGACTTTTCCTCTACTCATAGCTTAAAATTTTTTTATTATAGATACTTATTTATACTTTTGTGACTTTTATACTTCATTATACGTTTCTCACACCATCAAACAGACCTGATATTTAAAGGGAACATCCACCATAAAAACAGCAGACTTTATATACAGTTAGCTGTTTCACTTTAAATTTCCTTCAAGAATCAAGGATTTGATTAGTTCTGTCATCAGGAAGCAATTTGGACAGAGAATTGTACTTGACTTGATGTCTTTTTTGCAAATGGCCTGTAGCTTCTGCTTGTCATCAGACATGCTGTTGGTTACCACTGACTGTGAGGATAAATGTTAAATATCAAAACAGGATCCAGATTAACTGATGCCAGTGTTGGCACAAAGCTTTGGTGTTGTAATTTCGGTGACCTTTGACATATTTCAAATTTAATTTGGCCGGTGAGCACCCATTTTGAAAGATGAGCCAGCAAATTGATTTTGGAGTCCCGAAAGAGTATTGATGGATGGAAGTACAAACTGAACTCACAAATGACTCGTCATTAGCGATAAGCCATTATGCTGACTCAGAAAGTCTCCTGGGCAATCTGTGTGCAACCACCTCATCATCGTCATTTTGTCAAGTGTCATTTTGGATTTCAAATGGAAAATCAATAACTTTCCCAGCAGCACATGAGGTGCACTTTATTGCAGACAGCAGTAATGCTCGGCAGATCCTCTCTCCTCTCCAGTGGTGACAGCCGACACTAAGACTTCGTGAAAAAAGCACTTTATCATACAGCCTGTCTCCCAGCAAAACCGACTCTCAAATGTCAAACACCACCATTAGAAACACAACAACTGAGAGGGTGTTGAAGCTGACATGCCGTTTGCACAAATATGTCCAAAAAATGTTTTTATCCTCTTAGAAAAATGACAGAAAAATGCACAACAACTGCAATATTATTATAGTGTGTATTTATTTACTTAAAAACTCTTTAGTTTGACTTTAACATGGATGAATGTCAGGATTATTGTCTAATATTGATGAAGCAGAAATTCTAGGTGATGTCTTGTCAAGAGTTAAAATTGCAAATTGATCAGTATAACTTTATAACATCGTTTCTACATCGTTGAGTAGAAAATGATTTAGGTTTTTCAAGTTCTTGATTCTTTATTTTTCTTCTTTGGCAGCATTGAAAAGGTCTTTGTGTTTCTACCCACTGATTACTACGGAGGCATTGAGGGCACATGTGCAAAAAAAGATTCTCGTGCACACCAGATAATCACTATCTGTGAGCATGTCCCCTTAGGGGCCTCGTACATTAGTCAGTCAGTGCATCGGCCATTTTATTCATTAAGCTGTGCATCTTCATGTCTGTTCTGTCCAGCTATTTTCCTTTTTTAACTTTGAAAGCATCCAGATCTTTCACTACTGCAGGCAATAGTAATCGTAACATTAATGTCAGCCATACATGCTGCTGAATCACTTGTGGCTGTCAGTCTTCTCTCCTCATTTCCATGTGTTGCCCTGCAGGAAGATGTAGAAAACCTTTTACCATATTTCATTCAAAGCACGTACTACGTGATTAGGCTGAGGGGGATTTGGGCTCTCTAAAGGAACATCCAGCCTCAAGTATTTCCTTTCCCAGTCCTTTCTTTATGATCCAGATGAAGACAAAATGTCTTCTTTACTGATACCATTTTACATTTTCAGTGTTCATCTGAACCCTAATGAGTTCTACTGCCTGAGCCTGGCATTATATGCAGTAGGACTTCAGTCAAAGATACTTCTACAGAAGAGTCTGTAAGTTGTGTTGGTAGGAACAAACTTAAGAGCTGTTGGAGAAAAGTGTCTAAACACTTATGAAAAGTGTTCTTACAACTTGCTGCAGTGTAAAATGCAGAAAGTGTGGTCAACTGCTGCATACTTCTGTTTGACATTAATTTAGTTAGAGTTGTAAAATTAGCTGTGGTTAATATTGTCACTTCACACATGCAGAGGAAGAATTGACAGACAAAGCAACAGTATCTACTATATTACTCTTCATTTAGATTTGAAAGGTTTGTGTTTGCTTTGTAGTCCCATGGCGACAATTTATTAAGAGCCTGTATATAAACAGTCATGGGACTGGAAACTCTACTTAAAATACAATAATGGATTTAGAAGGGGCAGTTCTTAGTTCCAAATACATTTATTTTGGAGGCATTTTTGCCCTTATATGACTTGGAAGTAAGGTCCTAGGCTGGACGCTACAACAAGGTGTTTTTTGAATTGTTTCTCACATTGAGGACAAAATAAAGAAAAAAACTGAAAAATCAGAAGCAGAAGTGAACATACTACCACCTCTGACTCAAGTATTCTCTCAGCACACAGATTTAAACCACCAATTTAAAATTTTGTTCTCTCCGTGTTTTGTTCTCTGAGCGTCAGACATTTCACATAAACACTTATTACACTTCCTGTTGGCGCTGAGAGAAGAGAAGAAAACTGGCTCACAGTGTGAGTTGGATTTCATGGCTGAACCTGGCTAAACCAAAAAAAATCTGTCTCCACATGCACACACAATCCTTCACCAGCTCTGTTTTTGTCTCGCACACATGGCAGGCCTGTCACTAATCACGGTAATGATCTCGTGTGGTTTTGTTTAAAACGTCACTGGGAATATGCATGAAGCTGTTCTACACCCACCACACCAATTGTAATAGCTTTTCCATCATTTGTACTTTTAAAGTGTATTCAGACTTTGTTCTTGTTATGCAACTATTACCACTTCCCTGCAGTGGTTGAGAAAATCTGGAGAATTAAGAATTTCTCTCTCATCAAACTTACAGCTGCTGAACTTAAGCACGACTCTGCCTTTAGCAGCTGTGTAGTTTGTTTGGAAGGCAGTTGCTCAAAGAAAACAACAATTAGTCATGGCAACAATTCAGCCACTGGGTTGTGTAACTGAGCAACAGGAAATTGGCTTAATGAGACTGGCGTGACGATGTTGGCGGAGCCATTGCTATTTCAGGAAATTGGGTACTTTTTACGGGAGCCGAAACCTGAGTCAAATTAGAAGAGAAACTTTACAATAGAAGAGAGAGGAAAGAGGGTGAGGAGTGAGATGGAGATTCCTTTCACAGACAGGAATTAAAGAATAGTTTGACTTTATAACCTCCAAGGTCACTTTTCCATTCACATTTAACTGGATATTGTGCTTCTCTGACCCCCAGAGAGACCATCTGCAACCATTTCCAAACCTGTGAACCAGTCATAGCTTCCATGGATTGTATTAATGTGCTGTCACGGCCTTGAGGCGCTCAGCCCTGGGAGTTTAATGCTTTTCATTTCACTGACATATTTGAACCACAGATGAGGAAATAATAAAGTTAAATCAGCTGCTCATTGATGGCCTCAATGGTGCTAATAAAAACTAAACTAATAAAAAAATGAATACAGCAGTAATTGATCTGAGAACACACGTCACAACAATTTGTGTGTGTGTAATGTGATGGAATGCTTTTCTTCCCCTATCTGATTGGAAGAAAGCTAAAGATTGAACATATTCATAAGACAAATTCATTACCAAGAGAAACATATTGTTGTAAATTCTATTATGCCCTATGAAGGCAAAACCCAGTAACCAAATTTGAATTTGAATCTGTTATACCATATAAAATAATAATATGCCCTAGAAATGGATATTTTCAAGTGCAGTAGTTAAAAACTAAACCTTATTGTAGGACAAGTAATCAAAAATTTTCAGCAGTTTTTATCAGATTTTTAGTCTATACATGCAGTTGTGACCATTGGGTGCAGTGCAGTTATGGCTCTTCCCATTCATTTAGATAGGGGCCTGATCTTGTTAGTCCGAAATAACTGCCTGGAGGCGTTACAAGATGGCTGCTAAGTGGCAGGACTTGCCAATATAAGGACTTTGGTTCTATTAATATAAAATTAAGTGACCGTGTGTTGCAAACCAAATCATTCCAATTTATTAAGTATGAATTATGGTTAAACTAGTATGTTTTTTATAATACTGGCCTGTTCCCAGAGGGTAAAACTTGTATTTTTCACTGTAAATTATTATCATCCAAACCTAGAAGCTCCTCTCAATTTCATGTTAAGAGAAGAAAAAGCTTTGTTTTAAATGTCAAATAAGTGCACAACATACGATGGTAATAAATGACTTAAAGCACTTTGCTCTTGCTAGAAAAAAAATATTTTATTTTTAAGAATATAATCCTTTTTATGAAAGATTCTTTCATTATCTGTGTATCTTTGTATGTAAATGACCTCTGCTGGACATCAGCATGGGAATCTCAGTTTGGTTCGATCTCGGCAACATCTGCCTTCCGGCCTCTCCTAAAACCACAGAGTACACACATGTTCATGCTCTCAATGATTAATAGGCTGCCTGTGTTTGTCTCGGCAGTCGGACTGAAAAGCAAACAACATGATGCTGAGAGTAATTGAAATGTCCTCTTTGAATTAGAACATCACTCCATTCTCTGCAAACATCCTGTGTGCTGAGACGAGTGAGTGCTTTCTGCATGCAAGAGGACAAAATTAGTAACCATGCATAATTGACTTTTTACTACAACATTATTATGCTACAGTTAGTTTGCGCAAACACATTTAAACCCTAAGAAAACACACACACTCATGTGATCCATGTAGCCTTTCTGGTTTGGCGATGCTGGTAACAAGCTCCTAAAAAACATGTCTGCATTTTTCGCCACACCACCCAGTCGTCCAGCACATTGAACACAATCTACGTTGCCGCGAGGCGACATTGTGATTTGACAAAAAAAGATGAATAATATGGATGGCAATGTCAATGTCAGCTAGACTGTAAATGTCTCTACAACTATTGAATCAATTGCCATGAAATGTGGGACAGACATTGAATACTGCTGACGTTGTTGCTCCCCTGAGTTCTCATCTAGCACTAGGGCTGGGCGATATGGCCAAAGATGTTATCACGATAAAAACATTTATATTATTTGATATCGATGAATATCACATAAATGTCAAATCATTATTTCTTTCCAGTTTAAAGGCAGATTTTTATTTCTGAGTGTAAATTTGAAGAAATCAGATGGTTAATTGCGTGGTTAAACTTTTCTTGATGGTCAGAATGTGACACTCGACACCAAACAGTGGATCACAGTGGATCAAACATTTATTGACGATATATTGAACATTTGTTGTATTGTTATTGAGGAATATTATATTGCGATCATTATCACTATTGTTTTATTGCCCAGCCCTGTCTAGCACCCCTTAGAACCACTCCAATATTTACCTGACGGGTACAGATGCACGACAAAAACAGCATACAAAGCAGGTTGACATTTGGTACAGTCGGTATTTTTTTAAGCCCTGAGATGAGAACGTGTTGGTATGTTTGGAAGATAGAGAAGAGATCATGGCTGAACTAAAGCATACATAAAGTGTGAACATGGCATGTGAACTCAAGAACTGTCAAATGGTAAACCCAGTGTCTTTCTTTATTGTGCTTTAATGTGCATACTTAAAATGGACTGCTATCTTGTGGTAGAATCAGAGAAAAGGTCATTGGTTTCCG
This sequence comes from Micropterus salmoides, assembly GCF_014851395.1. Lineage (NCBI taxonomy): Eukaryota > Metazoa > Chordata > Actinopteri > Centrarchiformes > Centrarchidae > Micropterus > Micropterus salmoides. The sequence goes on from NW_024040040.1 coordinate 9,455,004, forward strand.
AGATGTCCCACTTTATCTTTCAAATAATTGAACGGCAGCGTGGGCTCGACAATGGTATCACTGCATCTTGTCATAACAAAACATCAGTCTGCCACCCTGGCATTAACAACAGGTACTTTTAGTTGAAGAATCTAAACATGCACGATGAGTATCAGCTTGACATTTAAACAGATAAGTGGTTTCAGTTTCTGTTGTTCATCTCTTGTATCAGGCCCTCCCATCATGTCGCAAACCAAGAACCACTGCTATGGAAGGCTTAGTGTGGGATTCAAACCAGGATGTTAGCTGGGATGTGGCCGTCTGAGTGTGCCTGTAATAAATGATGTTAGCAGAGGGATTATGCCTTGGCAGCTACTTTAACAGACAATCTCTCTTTTCCGTCTCCCCGCCTTTCGTTCTTCTCTCTGTCCATCTCTCAGATCCGGGTGTACATCAACTCCAAAGGGGATGACAAGGGCGAGAGCCTCGAGTCTCACCATCTGGACCTGATCGCCCTGCGCTTCATCTCGGTTAACTCCATCATCGACCCCTGGGTCTTTATCCTCCTCTCGCCCAGTGTGCTGCACTTTTGCTGGGCCGCGGTTTGCCGGGCTCACCTGGGAGCCCCCAGGGGATCTATCTTTAAATCCTCACTGGCAAAAGATAATTCTCCGGCTAGGCTGGAACTGTCTCGCCCAACGACGGAGTACAACGAACATTTTCATACCGTGGAAACTCTATGACCGTAACAGTACTTTATTATTTGATATTTATATCGTACGGCACATGACTGGATAGTGTGTTCTCCTTAAGGATCACATGAAGCGGAGAGGTTCTGTGGGCCTCAGTATCTCTCCCATGTGGGTGGAGCTTCTTTATCTATTTTATGAGTGTTTCCATTAGATTATGGGCCTTCGTGTCTAACTGACAAACACCACCAACCAGTCCTAACAGCTGGTGGCTGCCTGTGTTTCCATCCATGTCTAGCATTTGAGCTATGCATGCTGAATGCATACTGACTTCTCTAGAGCTTTATATTTTAAGTGTAGAAGCTCGACTCCTTTGCTGCTTGTATTTTATTGCAAATCAATTACAGTAAAAGGGCTGCTGACAGGAGCTAGAAGAAGAAAGACACTTGATGATCTGGAATAGACAAACTGCAAGTACTTTTGTCTACATTGTGTTAAGATGAAGATGTGACAGAATGCAACATACTAAAGACATTCATCTATCGCTGTGTACAGAAATGTGATTAGCCTTTGATTCAGGACAACCAGTGAAGGTAGAGGTAACTAAATTACTCCCTGCTGTACATGCCTTCGCTGATTCATGCTGCTTTTCCAAACACTTGTTGCTGGCAGTTCCAGGGACTTGGGATGTCACGCAAGAAACTTGCGTGATAAAATGTGACTTCAGAAAAAAACTGGGAGACTCAGTTCCAGTCTGTCACATTAAGATTATGTTTATAAACCCTTCGGGATCAGGATCGTCGAATTGGGACCGCCCCAGAGATTGGGAGTCAGACCCAAAAGCTGCCTAATTATCCTCCAGTGTGGCAACAATACAGGCATGAACCAATGGACCACAGCTAGATATTAAAGACATAAACTTAGTGTAAATGAGACCTTAATTATTTGATTTTACACATGTACAGTATGTAGCATATAATATTATATAATAAAGACATTTTGTAAAAGGTTCATTATATGAAACTGCAGTTACCTTTTGACTTGAAAACTTCTGCTTCTTATCTAATTAAGTAACAGCAGAGTCATTATTCTCTCATTGTCTGCTTCATGAAATACTGAATAGAGGATTGCACATAATTGTAGCAAATTATGGTACTTTTTAAAGAGCAGTCTACCTCCTTTAATGGTAAAATAACACTATTATTTTTTTAAATGCGCTTTTACAGATCATGTTAATTAATATTAAAGGATAAACTCAAGACTACTCTTTCTTTCCTATATGTTGGAGCTGAAATTAAAAGGTGCCCTGTAGTTTTACGTTTACATGCACTGTTAATCACTTGAATAGTTTTATTTTATTTTTAATTAATCCAAATGCAGCAAATGTGTATCGTGTCGCTTGTGCTCCTGCATGTGCCTCCTCGTGAGCAACAAAAATGGCGATCCACACATAAAAATATATACGTACAAAACTGTTTGGTTGTATTGGAATAATCAACACCAGCTTCTGGAAAATGCTGTTTAAAATAAGTATTGAGCCTGTAAGTTAACATAAATTGAATGTTATCATTTAACAAGTACCATATTTTGCTTCCAATTTGTGCCATAAATCAGTTCTGACTTAGTGCACACATGTTAGCATGTTAGCACACAACATGTCATGTTGGCACAGAACTCTACTTTTTGTTCTGTATCTTGCTTTATTTTCTCTTGCCCGGTCACAGTGCCTGATAGTTATTTGGAAACTATGAAAAGAAAGCCCTTTATTTTTATCCCTCAACTTTATGACCAAAGTCCCAATTTCCTTTAGTTTTACTAGGGAACATCTTGAAATCAATGTGTGTCTTTCCAGAGGCCCACCATTCATATGGGTCAAAGGACATCCACTGAAATTGCCGCTCGTAGCCCAGATGGGAAACGTTCTGATTGCAGTCTTTATTATATCATCACACTGTTCAAACAAGTTCAACTGCCAACTAAAGCAAACACAGAAAAAGCAGGTTTGCTTTCAGGTTCAAGTCTAAATATCTCCCTTGCCATAGACTTCAGTCAGTTTAGTTAGTCTGCCGCCTGTTAACGTAACACATCATTACATTACACTGATGTCAGTTCTAACTAGCCTGCTGATATCAGATGACCACTGGATTTCATTGAAAAAGCAGGTAGTATTCTCCACTTAAATTTATCTGTTTGCATGCTTTAAATGTCCATCACCACAAGGATTTGTAACTATTACAGTATCTCCTCCTTTAACATGAATCCAGTTTCAACACGGGCTTAAGTTCGTGGCAAGAAAATAAGCAACTACAAATTTCTGCAGGATCCCTGGTCATAAATCTCTCAAAATAGCTGGAGTGACTCTGGTTATGCAACAGCAAAGAGTGTCCAGTTTAAATTGAAAGAGTTTTGTTGGTGTGTAAAATGTGAAAAGAAAAAAACGTTCTCAACTAGCTGTCATTTTAGAGGATGCCAGAAAAATGTGTGAGCATCAGGTAAACTTTGGGGCTGTAAGCTGCAAGTGTGAAGTGTGTGTGTGTGTGTGTGTGTGTGTGTGTGTTTGGCTATTGTGTTGTGAGAAAAGCAGTTTATTGCCTCATGTTGGTTCTGAGCTAAGCATCAAAATGTTCAGTGTTTACGACTTACTGCTTCCTGTGGATGTTTTGTGTGAATTTCACATCTGCGGGTGTGCCTTTTTTCTGTTGTGTGTGTTTATGTGGTTCCCATATACATGCTTGTGTGTCTATGTGCCTACAATAAGTGCAAGCTATCGAGCTAGTGTGTGTGTGTGTGTGTGTGTGTGTGTGTGTGTGTGATAGACAGCACTGAAATGATAAACCAGAATGCTACCTACCCGGATGTCTTGTACTAATTATAAAGTACTGTAGATGAAACTGATTGCACTGAACTCGTGAGTATGTGTAGGTTTGACGGCTTGTGTTAATAAACATCTCATCCACCACGTATTCTGTCTGACCAGCTTTGTAACACTGTTCCTCCACACACACACACAGGGGAGGGGTTACAGATATGGAGAACGCAACCTTCAGTTAGACTCGTGTGTTTCACTTTCTTTATATCTATTATTGTTTTCTTTACTTTCCAGGAAAGACAGGTGGCTTTAACCTAAGTAGGCCAACGTATTGCATTGAGCATGTCCCACTCACAAACCAAAAACAAAATCTGCGCTCGACTCATTTCAAAGGTAAAAGATTGATATAATGGACTTCACTACCTAGTTGCCATTAGTGACGCAAACAGCACTCTTACTTTTACCATCAGAGTAGGCTTTTATATGCAAATATGAACAGATTATGCACTCTTAACAGACACAACTGCATCTGAATTGTTGCAGCAACATTTGTTTTTTCCCCACAACACGACACAATTTGCCACAAACACACTGACAATGCTAAAACCTACAACTTCCGCTTCAGTATCAACAGTATTCCAGGTGATTGTTGTCTGTACAGTGTCATAGAGAAAAATAATACAGTATGGCCCAATGCAACTCTGACTTGTATTTTCCCTATTGTTAAAACAATGTATTTCCACTATTCATTTCCAACTGGACCATACACAGTTAGACTTTTTATTTTGTTATTGAAAATAAGATTCAAATAGAAATCATACTTTTAGGCACGTATATTTTGTTCTACTTCTTGTGAAATCCCTGACCACTTCTGGTATCAACCCAAATAATCTATTTTTAGTATATTAATGGATACCCCCAAATGAGTCAAGCTTTGTGGAGATTGGGTAATCACTACTGTTGTTTTGCTTTACATCACTCAGCAGTGATCTGTCACTCAAATGTTGCAGCCACACTTTACAACGTTGTTTTGCCTTTGGCAGATTTAACCGTCAAATGTTCTAAGTTCAGGAAAGGGTTTTCTCTCTATTTCTTCCTCCTCTCTCTCCTTTCCTCCCACCATTAGTCAGTGAACGTGAGATGATCTAATTTATCGGGAGTTATGATTCAGGACTGAAGACATTAAATGCTGCAACCCATTTATATGCCCATCTCTCCTTTCCCTCTATTCCAATCAAGTTTGGAAATTCATTTATCTCCAGCAGTGAACTAAGGCCCAAATAGTCTATCAGTGTGTGTGTGTCAGTGTAAATGGCTACATGTAAATATTTATCAGAATTTGATTGCTAGCTCCAGGTGCCTGATCACTGAACTGGAACATGAACTACCACGTGTATTAAAATTGTTATTAGCTTGTTTCTGGGATTCAACTCTCTAGAAAAGCATCTGATGTTATGTACTGGAGACTTCCTGTCCCTTCGTATGCTTATTAGATGAGTCATAGGTCTCTTCTTTTGATCAAAACATAAATTATGACAACCACAATAAGATAAGTATTTAATTCTGCCCACACACTGTTTTCTTCTAAAAGTCATCGTGGCTTTCATCCTGCTGATTGATGGGGGCAGGCTGTAAGAGCTGCTGCTAACAGAGGCTGCATTGCGATTTCTTATGCAAAAAAATGCTACAATACTCTGAGAGAGGCTGTTCTTCGCAATGAGCACTTTTAACTTTGATACTTTCGTGCATTTTTTCTGCAGTTAAGGACATTTTTTAAATGCACGACTTTTTCACCACTTGCGAAATTCCAGTATTTTCCACCTGGATCTCTCTCTGGATGTTCACAGTGGAGTTCATTCTGACTATGAGTCATGCTAACTTTGCACTCATGCACTCACCACTTCCACTGTAGAGATTTGGGAAATGCAACTGTGGCTGTTTCTCTTAAACACTTGACCGAAATTAAACACTAAGTAGCAGCCTAGATTACAGCAGATGTTGTAGTTAACTGATGCTGGCTAAGCAAAATAGCCGCACACCGGTTGTTTTAAGTGTGGGGCTGTGGGTTGCAGGACATTTAGGATTTATGCTTGTTTTGCTAGAGTTTCCTGAATCTCTATGACGGAGGTGGTGAGTGCAAAATTATTATGACACACATTAGGATGGAATTATGAGAATAAGACCAGAAAAACTGAATTTTGCTTTAAAGCTGCAATAAACAATATTTTTATATTAACAAAGAATATTTTTCCCAGTAAGTATCTCATGCCACTGAGACAATATGCAGAATACTGGAAAATTTTACCTAAATGGAAAACAGTTGTTTATGTGTTTCTTCTGCTACAACATGCCAAAATAGCTGCAGTGAAAAATGTACGGCTCAACTGACTGTACACTTGGTACTCATCACCCTCATCAGTGTCATTTTCAGATGCAGCTGGCAGCTCTGACAAACCCACTGTACACAGCCTGCCCAGTGCCAAGCAGCAGACAGACAAGCGACTAGCTGATGAACATCGTGGAGCAGCCGGATATTTCACTCAGGAGATGGAAAAAGGTTGTTGTTGGACTTGAATTCACCGGGTGAACACAAACCAGCCTCCAAATGAATGCTAGTGTTACTATATGTCTGCTTCATGTTTAAATCAACAACTTTATAAAGCTTGTTCCGCTGCGCCCATGTGGCCAAAGAAAAAAAAAAAAAGAACGCATGACTGTCACAGGACTACTTTCAACACATACATTAACTTATATACAGGATCTGAGTATTTTATCCAACACTGATAAACACTGGAGGTAAATTGTTCCAATTAACATTAAAAAGTAATGTTTTCTATAAGCTAAAGAGCAGCAAATCACTGGGAAAGTTGGGAAATATTTAAGTTAAAGAGGTCATATTAGAGTTTTTGGCTTTTTCCCTTATTGTGTTATATATCTAATTTGTGCATGTAATAGGTTTGCAAAGTGAAAAAGCATAAAGGCCAGCCCAAAGAGAGTTCCCATCTCCCACAGGAAACACTGCTCCTGAAATGCCTGAAAACAGCTCTTCCGTAGTCCAGCCTTTACTTCCCTGACCAATCTGCGTCACTTTGTAACAGTGTAGACTGTGTTAAAGTGTATTAAAAAAGTGTGTAGCACGCGTCGTAATACTTGCTTTGCGGCTAGTGTGGCACTCCCTCAATCCAAGCTAGTGTGTGAGTGGAGACCTAAAGAGTTCAGTTGGTGGTATCGGCATGTCTGGGAGACGCTGTATTCGTCAGGAAATTTCCTCTGTATCATCTTGCACTATTAAAATGTTTCGTATGAAACGTCTTGCTCCAGTCTAGGTTGCAAAGCTAGTTCGGGAACATGTACGGCTGCACTGAAGCCAACAGCTTTTGGATCACACTACTTTGCTTGTCAGGACCCGCCCTACTCTGCTTCTGATTGGCTAGTAGTCCTTACCTAGGTACTACGCATGTGCAACTCCCAACAAAGATATTATAGAAGTGAGATGCATCACTCGGTAGCTAAAACTGAGCGTTCAACACACAAAAAATTAAACCATGTAAACCCATCCTGGTGCAACCTCTAAATAAAATTATGAACCAGAAAATGAGCACAATATGACTTAAAAGATTCTGCAATTCAACATAAATTATCCTCTAAAAGGTATGAATTTACACAACAATATACAATGACACGAGTTATGACTTTACAGACATGATTTGACTGCCAGGCTCAAACTAAACAGGAGTACTGGTTGGCCAGAGTCTGTATGATAATGTCCTCCATCAATGACACCTCCATACTAAGCTCCCACCACCTACAATCTAACTGTAGTCATTATGGGACACCAGCACCACAGTGTTGAGTCAGCCTCAACTGCACACGTCATTTGTTTACATTTTGATAAAAATGTCATTTCCCCCAATAATTACCCACAATTCACTATATATCCTGCATGCTTTCTGTCAATTAATGTCCCACCAATCAGGCATCGCGACATGTCTGTTCCCAGACATCAGGAACACATTAGCCCTAACTGAGTTTATCCACATAATTGATTAGTTGATTAATTAACCCTGTCTGTTTAATTGTATAATATCATGTATCCTTGCATTTTGATTAGGTCAGAGGAAGGAAGGAGCTGACGTGTGTGTTGAGTTTGTAGTTGAAAGAGAGCTGATTACTTTGCTGATTCCAGACAGTGGAAACATGATATTGGAGGTTGACCGAGATAACTGTAGGGATTTACAAAAGATTCAAGTGGATGTTTACAACGATTACCTTAGAGTCGAAGCAGCTGGTCACTGAAGAACGAATACCAAAAGAAGTTGAAACAATAATAATAAAATTTCTATTTAAGTGTAAGGACTAAAATTTAAATCAACCATTGACTTCTGATCTGCCAGAAAGGCAAAGGGAAACGTTGTGGTTCAGGTTACTGAGCTGAACTGTTACGATACAAGCCCGACTGATTTCCAGATAACACTATAATGCGATGCTGTTTCTTGATTAGTCAAACTGAAATGACTCAGATCCACACACAAGTTGTTGATGAATAATACTTTCCACTTTCATATGCACATTCTGTTCTGAGGAAGATAATCTGCTAGGTGTTTAAAAAAAAAACCAAATAGTTTCCTGTAAGAGCTTGTAACTTTAAGTCTGACCGAGCTTCAATGAAAACAAATCTTAACATGTTATCTTAACAATTTATATTCAAAATCAAGAGAGGTTTCCTTATCTTCTTCTCTGCAGCCATCAACGGAAGATCTGTAGGTTAACAGAGGGTCAACGGTTGGAAAAGCAACTTATGAGCAAGGAAACACCAAGTCATCGTGCACTCACGAAGGTATAGCTTAAAAAAGAAGATGCAGATCAGCACAGTGGTTAACTGACTTTCCTGAGAGTCTCAAATGTATGACTTGTGATCTTTGATACTGTAAGGTACTACTGTAGATGTGGATAAGATCTGTCAATGTGCTCTTTGTCAATTAGGTTAAGGTTAAGTAAGAATATTCTATTTAAAAAAAAAACAATTTAATGCTTTTTAGTGGAGTGATACAAGGTTTGACATTTTGACATATGACATTTCATATTTTATATTAATGCAAGAGAGCTGATGCAAGACCGGAGTTGATGTCTTGTGTTTGCTTTGTTTTTGCTTGAGACAGGAGCGGGAAATGCATTTTAAATTTTTATAGTTTCCAAAACACATTTTTAACAATAAGCTGATGCTCTCTCAACTGCAGTTTTGTCAGGCCGATGAGAAAGTCAGGTCTGTACCAAAAAGGGATTAAAGTGCTTTGTTGCTGTGTTTTTCCAGCACTCTGTTAGATTTCCATTTGAAAATTAACACTCATCTTCTTCGCCCTGACTATAATGAAGGAACATTCTTCTGGTAATAGTGTTTAACTGCTTCGTTTTTCCCCAAGGCTTTTTCTCACAGAAATCCCAGTCACATTGCAGCGATACTTGAAACCACGTACTTGAAAGCTAAATACAGCTGTGCCTCATTCAAAGTCAGAATCCAAGTAGTGGGCTTTCTAGTTGAGTGTCCCTAGATAGCAGACAAATACTGTAAATGGCTTGTTCAAGTAAAAGACATTAAAAAAAAAGCTTGTTAATAAGAGTGGGTTTTATATATACATGCCAGCTCAACAGGCGCTCATAGTATCATATTGCTATAGAAAAGTTTTGCCACAATACGTCATCTGATCTGGTAAAAGTAATTTAGCAGCTTTACAAAAACATTTGCTAACATAAATGGGCAATATTCCTCTTTGACATTTGTTTTACATAAACTGAGAACTTTATGTATTATTTATACACATATTTCATGTTAATTTAACACTAATGGATACTTTTTTTGTAGCCTAACACATGTATTGAACTTTCCAAAAAGCATAACTGCAGGCAATTAACAGTACGTTTATCTATTCCAACATTAGCTGCTACTATTTCAGAGTTCAGGATACATTAATAGCTCTGTCCGGCTCTTTGGTTTGGAGAAGTTTACACTCCAGTAATCCCAGCCAACCTTACCCAAGAAACTCTGAGACTGTTTTTGTACAACTAAAACACACTGTTGGGAAGTACAAACACATCTGATCTCCTGCTTACCAAAGCACATTTTTCCGTATAACACTGTACTATAATACTAGGGCTATCTAGCTCTACCCCACAATACAAGAACAACGATGTTTCTTATTTCACACTCCACGTCTAGGATCATCTCATGGATTATCAACTGCTGAAGATGCTGAGGTTTTGTCTTGAGGGGCCAGCTTTTGTCTGCCTCTGTGTGACATTAAAGCCCTGCTGTTTCAAATATTCTTAAGAATTCTGCGTTGTAGATCTGCCACCGTTATCATTATATACTGCATGTGTCATGTTAGACAGGAAAGCCTGACAGCCGTCCCTCCCGCTGTGGAGATAACACGCCTGAGTGAAAGTTTTTACCCAAGCGTAAGAGTTTTGAGGCGAGGATGTTCAACATCTGTACTGCGTATCCCAGTGTCTGAGCTTCTAAATGGCTTCACAATGATGTCTTTAGGAAGGATTTAAAAAAGCCATAAAGCTCAAACTAATCCATTTGTGTCCTCACTTATTTAGTAAAGAGTTTCACTGAGTAACAGAAGTGAAACCCTGGAGATTGCAGCAGCATGACTTGGGAGGAGAATGCGGGGCGGTGGTGGGAGAAGAGAGGATGTTTTGAAAAACTGCATAGTTTGACTTCAAGAGCATACACGTGCAGAGGGGGTGCAATGGGTGCTAGAGCACCTGCCTTTGATGCCCAAAGTGCCCTTTTGTCAATGAAAAATTTAGTTTATTTATTTTTAAATCTGTAAAGGCCCTTTAGTGAAGGCCTGCCCAATCAAACTATTAGTAAAGTGAATTAATAATAATTTTGCAGAAAATAAAATGACCCACATGATGACTTTTCACCTGATGACCTCATCCGTGAGCCCTCCCTTTCAGACACCCTTAGTGATTCAGCAGCTCTGACTATAGGACACCTTCGATTCCGCCGGTAAGAGGGGTTTGCCACAATGTGCTTGTTGTGGATTGGATGTATTTTACAAGAAAGACGCAAAGAGAGCATGCATGGTTGTTGTGTACCTTACTGTGTGTCGCCTGTAGAAGTAACGTTAGCTTACTTACTACACACAAATAAACAAAGGTGCTCTGTTCACTTCGTTCTTGCTAGTGATGGCAAGTTTGAGTCTTTTGACAGACTCGTTCATTCAAATCTCGTTCATTAAAATGAACTAATCCTTTTTTGATTCATTTCGTTCATTTCGTTCATTTGAACTAGGCTGGTTATTGTGGCGCTCCAGCCCTCTAGTGGGCTATTAAAAAACAGTGCCGTTCTCAAACACGGAAGGCTGCCTGGCTTGCTTTATTTGACAAAGCATAATGAACAAATTCAGACCTCGCAATTGACGTAAATTGAGTACTGTATATCATCATTATATAAAGTCCACACAACAAAATTCAAACCATGTAAAAACCACAGAAATCTGTTGTCAATATATAATATATATAATAACTGACTACTGACCTGCCTCTCATTCTCTGGCGCTGGCAGTAACTCAGCCTGCCGAGTGAACGAAAGACTGAGGAGGACCCATGCGAATGAGTCGTTCATTCCTGCTCCACAGTAGGAGCTGTCACGTGACAAATGAACAACTCAAACAGACCCACAGTTGAGAGTCGTGAACTAATCAGTTCTATTTCCTGTGCTGATGGAGCCCATGCAGCTCCCGTGTGACGAGTGAACGTAAGAGTCCGAGATCCTTCACACATGCGTGAAAATGAACGAATCACTCACTGAGACAACCTGACTCCCGAGTCATACGCACGATTAGGTCTTATGAACGAAACGTTCTTTGAACGACACAACACTAGTTCTTGCTGTTTGAGAGAAAAACATTTCACAGGTGTTGCGAAGTCTGGTATTTTTATGTAATTTGACTAGAAACCTTTTACTTGAACTAGGATTATTACAGTAGCTTAATAAAAAAACGTAGTGTGCCTTAAAATAATTATAACAACATTGGTAAAACCGGTTGATACTGATACTTATTCCTCTGAGTCTACTTATCAGCCCTTTTTAAAATGATCATTTAATTCATAACAGTATTGGAATAGATTTAGCTTACAAACAAACTAAACTAAACTATAAAACTATAAACTAAATAACTGGAAATGCATGTAATAATGCCAGCGTCAATGCAAAATAAAGAATATTCCTGAAGTCAAAGTAAAGAGTGAAGAAGAAATGGCCCTATATAGATTTCAGAAAAAGGTATGAACTGTTAATGTGAAAGGTAAATGCTGCTCTGTCATGGTTATTATGGGCCGACAGAATGAATACACACATATTAGTTTATTTATTTAGATTTATGATTAGACATATAGTAAATCAAAATCCAAATATATCTCAGATTCACAATGCAATATATAAAATCGTCATCTAAATATTGCCTACACACACACACACACACACACACACACACACACACTTGTCTATAGATTTGTCTCACTCTTAAAGCTAGACCTGGGTATTCACTTTTACTTTTTCAAAACTGTGTCACAGCATTTGCAGATGTATCGATACAGAAGTATCAGTATACGCATATCAGTAAGGAATACAAAACAATGTATTTCTGTATCGATATGTTGAGAACAGCCCACCTAGAACAGGTGGTATTATGCTCATTTTCAGGTTCAAAATCTTATTTAGGGTTTGTACCAGAACAGGTTTACATGGTTTAATTTTCAAAGAACACCACGTTGCTGCAGCTCCACTTTGTGTTGTACGCTCCGCTCTTGAGCTACCAAGAAACAAGGTAGTGTGATCCAAATCAAAGCCACTTCAGACTGCAACCGTAACCTAGCAGATGGTATAAGTTACTCTCAAGTCCACAACCACACAACATCATTGTTCCACATCTTACCATAAACCATTACAATAATCACCATATTTCAACTCAATTTTACATAAAAATCGGCCAAACAATTTGAACGTTTGTTCAGTAGCTTTTACATCAGTTGTAACATTAGCATTATAGCTATAACTTTAGCTGTGTTAGCCAGTGTTTACAACAACTCTGCACTTGAACAGTCTGTGAAGTTACATTGCCGTGTTTATTTTAAATATAATTCACAACCAATAAAGCATACTTACAGGTTGTGATTGTGAATTTCCAGGCCCAAACAGAGTCGGAGTTGCATCGTCTTTTAGGACTAAACGTTGAACTGTTGCCGGTGTTCTGACGATCTATGCTGCCTTGCCGAAAAATGCTACCATAGCGCAAATCGATAGACTCGACTCTGCTCGGCCCTGCTCCGTTTTCCATTGCAGAAAGTACCCAGAGATATCACTCTGCTGTTGTTGCTGCAGCGGTCTGTGTGACGGCAGGAGCAGAGGGCTCTGTGAGCGGGCAGCTGGCCGGCCTCACACGCTCCTCCCGCGGGTTGGCACAGGCTTCCCCCGCAGCCACTTGTGCTAAAAGGGGCACAAGGATATTTTTGGATGTTTTCGGAGCTCCTCAGCTCCGAAAATATTCAAGCATATTCGAAATCTACACAGCTGATTTCTCACCTCAAAACTTCTAAGAAGTGGATTTAGTGATGAAATTCCATACGAAAACTGTGAAATATAAAACTTTCTGTTGCTGGCCTCTGTCTGGTGCAGCAGTGATGATGCAGTGAATAGTGAATATTCTCTCTGATCAATCAGCAGTCTGTCGTGTTTTCACATTACATTTTAGTTTCCCTCTGCTCGCTTGGAACCTCGACTGAGGTGAGGTGATACAAAACAAAGTACCTGGAAGCAGGTACAGGTACAACATTTCTACAATGGAAAACCAAACAAAGGTGAGTCACACCAAAGGGCCTCCGCTCAGACTAGCTTGGTTTGAGGGCGTGCCTGACCCCGCTGGCTGCTTGGCAAGCTTTATGACGCGTTTTCATTGTGACGTCACAAGTAAAGGAAGTGAAGAGCTTTCTGTGGGAGATGGGAACTCCCTTTGGGCTGGACTTTTTCACTTTACAAACAAGTTCATGGTTTGTTTTAGGATGGAGATTTTACTGTATTATATAATGCTGTACAGGAGGCTGAGAAAGCCTTTGGGATTAAATTATTATCAGACAAGGCAAACAGGTTTCAGGAAACTAGTGTGCTGATTAATCGATAATGAAAATAATAGTTTGTTGTAGCCCTACATTTACGCACCTCCCTTTTGTGTAGTAGGCAACATTTGACCACACACATTACTTTTAAGTCTACTGCCACATTTTTGTCATGCAGAGATGAAGGCAGAGCATGAACGTAAACACCCTCACCTCCTCCCAAAACAAGCCTCTAAGAGATCCTCAAGTGTGGAAAATGCAGCAGATTTCAGGTCGATCACAGGCCATGCTATGCCATGAGAAACCACAATCAGATTTTTTGTTGCACGGACAGCATGACTGCCTTCCATGAAACAAGATTGCAGGTGCTGCTGTTTTGTTGGGTCTCAGCTTGTCATCTGCAGCTTATCTAACCAGCGCATCATCTCTGCTTCTCCTTTTACAATACTTCCCTGCAATATTTTAAAGCGATCCACTGGGGGGGGGGGAAACAGCCCTGACTTTGGAGACAAATACATTACCCGGAATTTGCTTCACAACAAAAGTCTCGGTTTGCTTTGTAATGTGAACCATAAAGTGTTGGAGCAAGCAGATGCAGATTGTGACATGCCAGTGTAGAAAAAACATTAAAACCATCTTGAGGAGTACTTAAAAGGACTCATGAGATCATCAAGTTTCATAACATCTTCCACATCCACCCACTGAAGGCCTATTTTGCTTAATTCTGCCCAACTGAAGGTTGAGAAATGCACGAATCAGACGCGAGAGGTGTGTTGATCTCGGAGAGGAAGACTAACTTTAGGCCAACGTCCTTCTTCTCCTTTTTTCTCCTCTCCCCTTCACTGATTAAACCACTTCCTCTGCAAACCACAACCGCTGTCCTCCACTCTCACTGTAACATCGATTAAACCCATAGGCCTCATTTAACGCTGACAGTAAAACAGAAAGAATCAGATGAATCAGAGGTGGAGTGAGAAACGATTGTCGGACTAGAGAGGGATTTCCCCTTTGGTCATGCAGTGCAGAGAAAACAGAAGGAGGAATGCGTAACTCTTAAATGTCCACTATTACACACTGCAGTGAGACTGCACACCTAGTATAGTTAAATTTAGCAACACAGACTTTTGGTAACTTACCCAGCTGCCCAGCCCAGAGCACTATTACAACTTCCAAACATCTGTGTGAAAACAGTTTCCTCCCCAAAGTTGGACCATGATGAACAGCAGCGCACTATATGACTCATTGTGGGCACACATGAGGTAATTCCACTTGTTTCTAAGGTAGCGTCACTTAAAACCAGACACTACAGCAGCCTAGTCTTAGTTAGCGTACTGTATGTTTTCTGTTTGGCTGTTCCAAGGCAGGAACAGGAATATTTCAACAGACTTCTAGAGATGAAGGACAAAACCAGACAACGCTAAGGGTCACCCTCAATCAATGCAAGCTTCTCTCATATTATGCTGAGGAACCACCTTGTCCAGTTTGCCAAAGAGAAACACAATTATCCTTGGTCGAAAGATGCTGTCACAGATGAAAGATCTATATGGAACAAAGGAAGGAGGAGATTTGGAATAAGCCATACCGCAGAAATTCAGTTACAACACAGAACCATAAATCTAACTTAATTTACAGAGGGCAGGGTCCCAGTGTGTTAAAAGGCAACAGAGGCAGGCAGATATAAAGGTATCCCTGAAGAGCTGTGTTTTTTGTCATGTTGGTGTTGTTGAGGATGATGGTTTTGATAAGACAGTGTAACTGTTGGGAGACAAATGTTGTCATTGGTCTGGTACAAGTTGATCCCTAGATGTGTACCGAGTGTTTTGATTACATTAATGCAACTGTTGTGCAAAGCTGCAGACAACTGTCTGAACTGTTTTGAAAAACTGAACTCAGTATAGAGAAAAAAACTGTTACCATTTGTATACAACTGTAACCAAAATGACTAATCATTGCCTAACAGTTCATAATAAGAGCTTGAGTGACAGCAGTGAGGTTTGCAGCTGTAGTTTCTATCAGTCCTTTGAGGATGCACAGAGAAGGGTCTGCAGGATACATCTGCTCAGAGAGGAAAGTCCAAAACAGAACAAGCAATGCAGACATGTGATGTCCACCAGTCCAGAGAAACATGCAAAGACAATAGCAAGTGTACAAAGTTGACTAGGTAAAAGGTGTGTGTGTTTGTGTGTGAGAGTTGATGGGGTGAGAAGTTAGTGGTCTAGACATGTCTTGTCTAGGGAAGAAGTTAAGTGTGTGTGTGTGTGTCCCACTATTTCGAATTTTTTAGACTGCCACAGTTAGTACTGAAAGACGTTTAGAGCACAAGTGTGCAGAGACATAAAAGAATCAAGAAGCATTTTTCTGCAGCTCCTACCTGAATACTTGGAAACTGCAATAACATTTGCGGTTTTGCATATAGGGACAGAGAAGTTGATATAAGATAATGTGAGCTCCCACCGCATTTTAGAATAAAATGAAATCATCATCAGACACCATGTGACTCAAGCTATGCACAGCACATTTGGTTTAAAGTTACAATCCAATAGATTTCCATGAAATAAATCAGTGTAGTCCAGGGCTGCTGTTTTTATCTCACCGTTTGCTACTGTTCACTCTCCTACAGCCGTATCAGAGCTGTGTTACATAACTGCTAATGCTAACCCAACATTTTCACAGCTTCACATTATCATCATTCAACTGGTGAAACACTGGGAGGCTTTATTGCAAAGCAGCCACAAGAACACAATGTATTTGTCAGTGAGATAAGTGCTCATGTGTGATCAGTCTTAAGCTAGACTTACCGCCCCGTAGTTGCAGCTTACATCCATGTCTATCCAGAAAGTGTAGTGAATACTTTTTGGCTGAATGGAAGTTATCACATTATTGATGCATGATTCCATTGAATATACATTGAAAAGATTATTAAAGGATTATCATATATGTATTGACTAAATGGGAACACATGTACTTGATTGCTATGTAAAGATGAATTCTTATAGCCACACAAAATGTGGTGCTTTGGTCACTGTGGGTTATGCAGGGCAATGGGGATTGGACCCAACTGGTACAGTTAAATGATTTATTGTTAAGAGTTTACAGGCAGGTACAAGGTAGGCCAACAGGCAGGCCGGTAGGAAGGCAGGCAACAAACAGGGAACGTGCAGGGAGATACAGGTCAAAAATATCTCCTTTCCTAACCTTTCCTTGACCTCGATGGAAAACGTCATGAGCTCAATCCGTAAGGACCTAGGAAAAGCGGACAGTGGGTCTAAGAGAATCCGACTGCTCTTTTCTAAGCAACGTAATTATGCCACGGCGGATTTTACTGACGTGACCTGCCCTGGTGAAACTACAATGTTCTGAAGATGGACTAAAAAAAAGCGCATCTTTGACACTGCGCCCCGTGTTGTCGTAATGCAGGCCATCTAAAGGTGGAATATATTACTTAATAACCAAGATAGCAAAAAGGCAGATAAGGTAGCCTACCAGTCACTAAATAATGGATAATAATGGGTTGTCACATTGAGAATGCTTGCTTACACTCACCCTCCTGCCCACCCACAGGCTATTTATCAACATGAATCCCAATTGTTTGTGAATACAGTGTTTCCCACAGCGTAACTGTGCCGAGAGAGAGAAAGAAAGAGAGTGAGGGAGCGACGGGGCGAGAGGAGATGCTGAGAGAAAATCAGCGTTGGTAATGTGGCAGGCCAGCACAAATAAATCAGTGTGTGGGAAACGCCTACTGTAGAGGTTATCCAGCTTGAGTCTTATCAAGGCGAGGGAGCATCTGTGACTGAAGTAAAATTAATTTGCTGAAGGCTACAGAACATGCAGCTGCAACATTATCCTCACTTTGATCACGTTACAAGACTAGTGACAGCTCGTGTGGGGATATATGCATATTAGCAAGTTATGGCATAAGAGAGAAAAGGCTTAATAGCCAATGGTAACTTACATGGTGATCAACCTCCTTTATCCGTCATGGTTGGTGATTTTTTTATTTTTTTATTGTAGAAAACACTTGACAACAACCTGAAAGATAAAATGGTGTTGAAACAGTATTAGATTACAAAAAAACAAAAGAAAACAAACCAAAAGAAAGAAGGTAATTGTGAGTCTTATTAAAGTATCATAATGTGTGTCTGTATTGCAAGGATCTTGCTAAATGTGGTTGATGGATTTTATCATTTGAGTTTGAGAACCTGTGGTGCTGTAAATGTTGCTGCCGCAAGGAATTGTGGGACGGCATTCTCTCCTTTCCTTTAATAAAGGATGGTCCGGTGTACCCTATGCTAAAGGAGATATGAAAGGAAGCATTGAGGCACCTTTCCTTAGCTTTTAGAGAATTCGAACAGCTCTTATCATGGCTGCCACTGAAATACTTCCGGTTCACATCACTCAGTTAGGAACCTTCCTAAGCAAAAAAGACTTTTCGAACTCAGCCCAGGTAAAAAGCTCAAATAGAAAAAAACAACAAGGAAACTAGAATGAAGTGGCAATGAAAACAGAAAGTGAACTGGTCGATATGGTGAATGGCTGATAAGGGAATGAGCTGCAGGTGAGGAGTGGACCAAATAACTGCAGAGCAGATGAGGGAAGTGACAACAGGTGTGAAGTTGGGTGTGGCAGTCAGGTAATAGGGAAGGGCGGGAAAGTTCATGGCCATCTGGTTCTGGTAGACCAAAAAGGTGTTTTGTGAGGTCACAGTGACCTTGACCTTTGACTACCAAATTCAAATCAATTTGTCCTTGAGTCCAAGTGTACATTTGTGCCAAAGTTGAAGAAATTCCTTTAAGGTGTTTGTGAGATATCGTGAAAAAGCTTTCCAGTTTTATTAACCTCTTAAAACAATGTGAATTTGTTTGGTTGCACGGTAAACAAATACACTAGCTGCTCTTCTGTTAAATTCCTGACAAATTAGCTGCTCACCGAATGTTTGCTGTAGTTTTAAACTGCACTTGCTGTTAAAACAGTAACCACAGATGTAGCCAAATCAACCACGACTGAAATCTTAAAGATTTTAACTTTAATTTTATCTAATAAACAATAGTAGTCTGGCATAGGTAATGTCACCTTTATTGTATAAATGCAAACTTTATAAACAGAAAAACTAAAACTAAAGTACAACTATAGTTGTGTGACTCACAGCTATTTTATGGGAAGTGTAGCACAAACCCACAGCAATGTACAGAAAACATGGGGGGGGACAGAAGAACTTGACTATTGCCACAGTAATTCCTGAAAGTCAGATCTTCGAGAGTTACGTGACACGGTGTGTCAGAGTTGTGTGAAAAGCTCCGCCTCTGTCTCTTATCTGTTTCATGTCTGAACACATCCAGTTTCACTCTAACATTGTTGGAATTGCCCTTCCTCCCCTGCTCTGACTCTGAGAGCTGAACTTATTAGACTCTCAACAGTTTGTCAGAGAGTTTATTCCAACTAGATGAAAATGTCAAATACCGCTTTCTATTTTATTTTGTAGCTCATTTGGACAAGTACAAAACACTCACATGCCTTTGTTTCAGTTTATTACACACATATGGCTTATGTAATGGTCGCTTAAATGACATGCAAAACGTGCTGACCTTCTATTTATCATAGCATTCAGTACTTCTTTTTTAACATTGAATGCTGTACAATGAATAACCGTCATAGAAGAGGCAGATTTCATTTCAACTTTTAAGGTTTACTTCTGTTCTGTTTGACAGAAAATGACAAAACTATTTTTACAAACAGCCAGCTCAGCCTCTGTCTGAAGAGTCCAGTTTCACATTGATCACTGTCTAGACGTCACTGGAGTACATTTATTATAGTGGTTAAACAAATATACAGTATGTTGTATGTCCATGGTAACAAGTGGTCCAGGACTGAGTGGCTAACCTGCTTAACGGAAAACAAATGTGGCTGAGCACTCTGAGCACTAGCGTTTTCAGCCATCAAGTTGCAGCCAACTTCTGTCATTAAACTACACCGGCCAGAGCAGATAATGTGTTATTATCTTAACACTGCACTGTTGTCACATTAAACTCTTTGTAGCATGCAGTAGCTTTAGTCGCTAAGGCAATGCTACAAAGTTAGCTACCTAATGCTACTTACAAGTTTGGAGCTTGGTTTGTTTGTATATATAAAATGAGCTAGAGAAAGATCAATAGAAGAGTGTAAATAATAATAAATAAAGTCCAGCACAGACCAAAGGTGCCCCTCAAGGCCCTGAACCCCTAACTGCTCCCCAGGACACATCACAATGGCAATGCTCCTAATTAGGATGGGTTAAATACAGAGGACTAATTTTGCATGTGTTGTACCATGTATAACTTTATGTGACAATAAAGCTGCAAGTGCAAATATATATTTTTTTACACTGCTTTTTAATTGTCTATGTAAAAGCATAAGCATTCATTCACCTTTTACTACATGTTCAGGGCTCCATATATTTCACTATACACTAATTCAAATAAAATCTGCCTTTGTCCTGTTCCACGGTCATTTTATTGATTTGTGTCCCACCTGTTGTACTTCAGAGGCTTGATTTAGCATTTTCATCCTAACATCCCTGCTAAATCCTTGTATTTCTTATATTCCCTTTACCTTGGGAATTTCCAACAACGTTTTTGCTAATGTGAGCCTACAGAAGTGGAATATCTTTTTACTACTTGTTACAGCAAGTTCAGTTTAAAAAGTGATGACAGCCCGTTTCCTGAGGTTATGCAACAACTCAAATTATTACAGCATCACATTATCTGTTGTTGGTGATCCTAAATGATTAATTTGTTGCTAAATGGCCAGTTAACTTACTTTATTTCCCTGCCTGCTCTTTGTGAATAGTAATGAGTTAATGCCTGGAGCATAATCAGCATTCTTCCCACGAAGAAGCAAACTCTAAGAAACTCTCCCTCTGTCTTCCTCTTCTTTCTTTTTCTCTTTCGCTTATCTATAAACCAACAACTCCTGGGAGATTCTCTGCTTGGCCAAGGGGGTAACTAAAACAAAATCAACAAAACAGTGCACTGTTACACGGTGTCTTTCTCACTGGGTGCACTTTCTTGTGTACATGGGTGTGTGTTTGTGGCAGTGTGTTCTGTATGTGAGCCAACAGTGATCCTTGTCAAGACTTGCTATAAGAAACTTATGTCTGAATAATGCTGGCAAACAGGCAGAGCTAGGAGCATAGCTGTATCCTTTCAGAAATAAATTCTTTTTTTTTGTCTTCTTCTTCTGTCGTCTTCTTCTGTGAGTGATGGCAGGCGGATGCTGCTGTGGTCTTCCTGTTGATGTTCTTGTGGTCATGCTGGGACTGAATGGATGTTACTGATTGCAAGTCATGTCTCCCCTCCGAATAAAACCACCACAAAAACGTAAGTGAAGAGCCTGATGTCACAAATAGGGTTTATCTCTCATATACAGGATGTTTATGTTATATATGATGCAATTTTTATATCTCTCTCCTTCCATGTAATTTGAAGGTTGGTGTATAATACAATGCTGTTACATCATTACAGCCAATATGGACTGACTTACAAATGGCTCTCAAATTATATTATTCATCAGAAAGGATATGCTGATGGAAATGGTTGGACTTTCTACATTAGAGACATGGTCACTGCATCATCTATATCTCTGCTCATTTGTGCTGATGACAGAAGTTTTTTTCCAAATTTTTCTAAAGCAAATTCTGAACTAGATACATTTTCAAAATACTTTTTATGCAAACTTTTTATAAATGCCAATAAATAATACAATAAATGTATGACGTTTACTGGCCTTGCGTTTTACATGATGAAAAGGTGAGTGGTACAAATCGCCTTTTATCAGTTTGCAGTAAGATAACAAAATAATTTGGTATTAATAAAGAATTTTTGTTTGTTTCAACGCAAATATTCATAAAAAATTTTCTAGACTCACTAGATTTAGACGTCAGATCGAATGCTCTATCGCCATCTGCTGATGGTGGCATGTGCTCAGTCCTGGTACTCCTGGACCTTAGCGCTGCTTTTGACACCATTGATCACAACATCATGTTAGACAGACTGAGGCACTGGGTGGGGATCTCTGGTACTGCCCTAGAATGGTTTTCATCCTACCCGTTAAATAAGAAGTTCTGCGTGTCTGTAAACAACTATGAGGTCTTAAATTGAACATACTGTATATAGCACATCCATCTACCTCAACTATCCAATGTCAACCGCTTATCCTGCGTACCTCATGTGCTATAATAAAATTGTATTAAGTCCATATCATATTGCATAATGACTGCACAAAAATATTTATTACAGCATCCTTTGCACTATTTCACCACACTGCTGACACTGTCCTGCTTGTTTTGCTTGTTTTGTGTAATCTAAGTAATGTAAAACCAGAGTGAAATTCCTTGTATGTGTACGCATACCTGGCAATTAAAGGTGATTCTGATTCTGATATATTTTATTTTTGTGTCTGTGTTTGTCTTTGTCTTGTAGCCATCAATGGTAAGGTTGTACTTAAAATATATATTCCACAGTAATCTGCACTTTGAAGCAGGAATCTTATTTGGACGGAACATCTTCATTAATTCTAGGGGTGGCTGCGGCTCAGGATGTAGAGCTTGGTTGCCCGTTAATCGGAAGGTTGGCGGTTCAATCCCCGGCTCCTCCAGGCTGCATGTCGAAGTTTCCTTGGGCAAGATACTGAACCCCATGTTGCCTCTGGCTGTTCCGCATGTGTGTGAATGTTAGTTTCTGTTTGAGCACTTAGGCTCAGTGTATGAATGGTGAATGCAGATGTATTGTAAAAGCGCTTTGAGTGGTCGAAAAGACTAGAATGGCGCTATACAAATAGGGAGCATTTACATTAATTCTGCAATTTGGTTGACCTTGTTGTCGGTCATATACTTAAGTGCACTTTGTCATAATGTTGTTAAGAGACAATGCTGTGCTGGACTCAAAAGGTCAGGAGACCATACGTGTTGGCAAAGGCACTAGTCCAGAACTATTAAAATGTCAGCAAAATAAATGCAGTTGATTAAAGATCACACAAAATAATGAGTGATTGGGTGGCCAATCATAAATATGTTGATTATGACAACAATTATGTTTGTTAAATTACAATAATTCATAAATTATTAATGTTTAAATATGTCTTATTCATATTATGTGCGGTTCATTATCCCTGATGTTACAGTACTGTATACTTCATCATTGCTTCATTGCTTCATCGTTGTTTTATAAAAGTCACATCCAGCAGCCTCTATTCTGATCAGGCAGTATAGGTTTGAATTTACTTTTTCCCTCCTCAGAATAGTCCATGGTCCAGACTTTGTTGGAGTTAATGTTTTTGAAAAGGTATATGTCTGTAGTTCATATTTTAGTATGATAAGCACTGCAGAGTGATAGTTTATTCATTGTAATCTGCTCATGAATTTAACCAACATCTACAATAAATCGACTTTCAAAGCTAGTGCATAACCTAATCTAGGCTTATTTTAAGGGCCTTTATTAATATTTTACTGTGGTATGTTTTGCATTATTCTAAAAGGTACATTTTGCAGTGTTTTTCATGCATCATTGTGAGTCTGTCTGAACTTAAGTGTCTCAGTGGCAGATATAACAGACTAAATTTTAGCAGTGTGACAATAAGGAAAATCAAACCCAAAATACAAAAGTTGAAACTGAAAGTGCCAAACAGTTAGAAACTAAAACCTGTGAAATACCATAGACTTCGAATGAGCACTATCCCCATGGAGAGCAGTGCATTTACTGATTTAGTTTGGTTTCATTCCTCCAGTCAATATTAAAGAAAAAAAGTCTACACAGTGTATATTCCACATTCTTTGTATTGCTCAATTCTGTGTTTATGTGTTCAATCAACCCTGACAACTAAAAAAGCCGTTTAACAGTATTAATGACGTAACCTTGTTTTCCCCTGGCGTAGCAGTCTGTCTGCCATGCACACGTTTCAGTTCCATGTTTTGTCATGTGTCAGACGGAACTGATCACTTCCATTGTTCAGTTTAGTAAATGCTACAGTACATCTCCTCTGATCTGGGAATGCCTCGGGGAGCTCCCACGAAGAGCTGGAGGACGCCTGGTCCACTTTAAGGCTGCTTTAAGTGGATAGATGAGACTTGTTTAAATATCAATGAATAATTATGTCAGGTTATATTGAAGACACATTTGTCAAGCAAATAATGATTCAAGTGTGGTATCAGTTGGATCTATATCAACAAATCGCTGAGGCTTTTTATTTAGAAGCAAATTATTTGGGGCAGAGATGGCCCAAGGGTTAGAGAAGCAAGCTTATGACCAGGAGGTTGCCGGTTCAATCCTGTGAAGCTCCCCTGAATAAATAAATGTTAAAAAAAAACAGCTGGATGGGATCATTTTCCCTGGTAAGCGAAAAGGGTTTGTTATCCGACTTACATTCTATTATGTGCCATGAAACTGCTGCTCCAAAAATAATGGAAGAGCTAAAAAAAAAAACAACAACTCATAAACACTGACATATCTCCATCTATCTCTGTTTATCCGCTCCCTTTCCTCTGCTCTCCCCCCATACATAATCGACCTCTCCCATCCTCCGATTGCTTTCCATGTAAAACGTCCTTTCCCTCTGACCCCTCGTCATCCATAAATACTCTCCTTATCCCTCTGCCATGTCTACACTCCCTCATTACTGTCTGTGCTCCCTAGTGAATTATGTCAAAAAGCAGCGCTTTTGGAAACATGGCCTGAAGCCCCAAACAGCTCACTGGCTCACACAGCACTGTTTTAAATTAAGAAAGGATTTTTAAAAAACGTCTGCACCCACAGGTGTGAAAAAGAAAATGTTTACAGGAAGGTGCTTCCAGAATTGCTAGAAAACTCAATGTATGACTAATATCAAGTTTGAGGACATGCAAATGATTCTAAGAAAAAGTGCTCTTACGATGCTAACAGGATTCTTGTAGACAACCGAAACTTCCTACAGTTGTAATGTGTTAAGTAAACAAATGTCAGCATCACCTGCCTCTAGCTGCTTTCTTGAGAAGTTGTGACTTGATTCTCTATGAGGAAGTGATGAGCCAAACATTTTTGTCATACGTCTGACTTACTTTCACACACTCTTAATCACAACATGTGTTGTGGAAAAGATCATTTTTTAAAAATAAGTCAATAAAACCTTTAATATATTCTAGATTCATTACATGAAATATTAATGAAGCATATATAACACTGCTCACATATTGGCTTCAGCACTCAGCTGCTGGCTGAACTAAGAGGTTTCAGGTCTAAACCCCCACTGTACATCTATAAAACCACCGAACAAATGTGTACATGTAAGCAGAGTTGTGGTTTTTGTAGGTGTGATAACTCATGCATGAATTTGTCATCTGCAGATGACGTGATTATTCTTACATATGTCTGGAATGAAAATAGAAGTGTTTACTCTCCTACAGTAGAAGAATAATTGAGGTTGTGTCATCTAATAGGGTGTTTCCACAGGCCCGGGTTGGGCCACTGTAACCATGATTTTCCAAGCAGCAACCTCAAAGCATCGGGGGCAGCCCTGTCTCAGGTGAGCCAACAGAGTGGCTCAAGAATGTGTTGTGATACACAAGCGGCAAGAGAGAGAGGGCCGCTTAAAGAGTCACAACATCAATGCTTCAGTGTAACACATATGATTCACCAAGAGCTCCACGCTGAAGGCTGTTTACACCAGCACTGAGGCTGCCACACATGTGAAAAATAAAAAAGCATTTTCATTTCCTGTTGTGAAGTCCCTTGTAGTCGACGTATCATGTGGTTCTCATCACAACCACAAGCTGTCAACAGTTTCTGTACTCATGAGGACCCTCATTGACATAATGCATTCCACTTACTCTAACCATAACCATCACAACTGAGTGTTTCCCACAGGATTTTGTGAGACTATGGTGGATGGAGATGGAAGAAAATTATTTACATTTTAAAATTAAATGCATTAATCTGGTGCACTGTGAGAGCAAAATTAAGAGGCTAGATCCATGAATAACCTTGCGTGATGACACAGCAAAAAAGTTAATTAATTTATTTAATGTTTTTCCAGCAACCCTTAAATCCAAGAATAAAGTCATTTCTCTAATAATTTAGTTTTTTTTAACTTTTAATGGACACATTTAACACATTTTAAACTTCCCGTAAATATAATCCAGTTCATTTTATTGCATATACATTGTGTTAACACCTTATTTTGAAAACCGGATGTTGTCACATTTGTAGCCTCATCTTAAATTCACAGAGTCCTACACAGTATGTAAATTATAATGTAAGTGGTGCTCGTATTGCGTACAATGAAGACTTTATGGTCTCTGTTCAGGTGAGACTCTCATGCTGCAACACTTGTCTTTGTAATGTGAGAACAAAGTTGCAAACCCTTCTGGTCAGCTCACTCTGATCCGTCTCTTTTACCATAAAAGCTTGAATACACGTGCACTCCAAATTAAGATGCCAATCCCAGCTGACATCGGGCGAAAGGCGGGGTACACCCTGGACAGGTCGCCAATCCGTCGCAGGGCTCGAAGGTTCCAATACAGTCATAATGCAGAAATGCCAGAAACAAAAAGTCAATGGGATTTTCCCATTGGATTTTGGGTTATTTACGAAAATAAGCTCTGTGGCAAAAAAAGGTGTATGAAACATACGTTTTGTTCAGCAAGAGAATCTTCACAAATGAACACCACTTTTAGTTGATGGTCCGGTCCGATACAAAGGATGTTGTTTATGCGTTTGTTCTTTCTGTTAAGGTCTCATTCATAACAGAGTGTCATTCCCACTTATCACAATGCAACCGCACGTGCTGTAGATGTTACACATATATACCATATAAAGCATCAAAATCACCCTCTGTGAGTGTGTTTGAGATCATCACACGACTGCCACATTCAAGTGATTTATCTGCTCCAGTTTACTTTGACCACTTCATCAACTCTGCTGTGTGTGTGCGTGTGTGCGCGTCTCTCAAGGACAGAGTGAAGCAAAAGCCCAAAGGGGGCGACACATCTGCTTATAGAAGTCCTTCACCCTGCTCCTCAATCAATAACGCACACACACCATTTATCCAGCCGACAGATCCTTATTCCCACTTCATTCTTTATTCACACACTGACTGGAACAGAGAAATCGCCTGATCTCTGCACTTTTCTCCTCACACCTCCACTCATCTTTTCCCATTCATATATGGGAAATGGGAGTTTTATGAATCAGACTCTAAAGAAGGTCCTGTTTATTGGTATAATAACTTAAAAAAGTAAAGAAGACTGCTCGTAGTACGACGATGCAACGCTTTAATAAGACCCAGCTGACAATGATATACTTGTCTCTGTGGGATATTACACACTTTGTAGCAATCTACCGCCCCAACCACCCTCAGTCTGTGTCCCAGTGGGTTTCATACTTGTCAGAAAACACTATTGTGTGCAGGTCACAGCGTAACCTCTCACCCCAACTAATGATTTATTCTGGTGACACATTTATGTCAATGGCCTTCCCAGAGGGTGGGTCGTTAATCCCTACAAGCTGTAAGGACACAGCGCTTCTATAGGATTTCCATTAGAAGAAATCCTCGAACATGTTTAACAAATAGCTGTAATAACAGGTGGCCGAATGATGCACTCAGTCCAACTCACAGCGAGTCATTAGAAAACCGAGGGGAGAAAATATCCATAGGACCTTATTTTGGAAAAAACATGCACGGTAGTTAATGGCAAGAGACAAACAAATATTTTGCTCCTGTTTGAATTGTGCCCTCAATGATAAACATACATTTGAAAATCACAGTTTGTTGTAAAACTGCTGAAAAATCCACAATTACAAAGACCACAAACCCAAAAGTCGCCTATATGACACTTCTTGGCTTTTTCTCTCAATGACTTACATGAGAGGATGATGTGATAAAAGGACCAAGAGTCGTTGCATTAAACTCATCAGATGAGATATATTTCTGCGTGGAACGTAGCTAAGTTACCTAGCTAGTAGCAACGTAGCAATGAATGTTAGCTAGCATTACAGCGTTACCATGTTGGTGACATATATTGTGCAAGACAAAAGATGTAGTTCATTGAACACAAAACTAAATGTTAGTTTACTTCTTTAGGACAAACTACAACTTTCTTGACAAACAAACTTAACTTCAAAATTGACAAAAGGGCACAAATAAAAGGGGATAAAAGAATAAGAGTCTCTCGTCGATGACTACTGTCATCACATTTCCACATGTGTATAACCAAGTGCAACACAAAGAATGCCTTAGCAGAGAGAGTTTGAAAAGGGTGCGCCAAAATTCCCATGTGTACAATTATCAAACCCCCCCTCTTTCTTAGATGGCTGGCTTTTCGCCATGTCTTCAAGTGTTGCTGTTTTGAACAGCTAACTTTACATTACGTTAGGCAGAAGCAACTTACATTTATGGAACAACATACAAGTGACAATAGATACAATAAGAGCAGCAGTAAATACTAGAAGAGCTTTTAGCACATATGGCATCAATAGGGTAAATACCTAGGGAAAGAAGTAAGAGTTATCGAATAGTACAATCAATATAAACACTTCAGATGTGACACGTCGTACAAACTATTTGGTTTCAAGTATACCCCAGTCTTTAGAGTGAACAGTCTGCAAAGGTGTGGCCGTGTCTTCACAGGCTGCCAGTGAAAACAGCATGTCAGCAGAGCAGCAGCTTCAGTGATCCATCCAAGTCCACACAGCATGTGTTCAGGAACACTGACAAGTGTCGGTCACCCATGTTTTGGTAGCTTGGAGCCCAACACACAAGTTATGCATGTAATGCAGAGGAAAATAGACTAGGTATGGGTCACAATTACGTGCTTAAAGCGCGAGTAAAATGTCAACAACTGAGTCCTGTGCAGAGAGTTTATTAGATTTCTGGATGTCCAGATATCTAACAGTTAAAACCATTGTCAGATTTTAAAAAGTCACTGAACCACTGGAGTGTTTGCAGCAGTAATTTGTTTCTATTCTTTCTTTTTTTTCTAATCTACATTAATCACTGTATTTTGAGAACACGATATTGACTGAAACTAGGCTGTGGCCCAGGTGGTAGAGCAGGTCATCCACTGAGTGGCAGTTCCTCCTGTCCACGTGTCAATGTGTCCTTTGGCAAGACATTGAACCTAGGCTTCAGTCACTGGGGATGCACAAGCCAGTGCATACCTGATTGCCGGTCCCATGCTTAAAAAGCCTACGCCAAATCAAATATGGCAATGCCAAATCAAATACATGGATACCATGACATACCGGATTGGGCGAGGCCTGGTTTGCCAGTGAGATGGAAAAAGATGATCTGCTGTGGTGACCCCTGAAGGAAGCAGTTGAAGGAAGAAGAAGACTATTGATTGAAACTAACTTAAAAGCATTGCTGGTCCATCAGTATATGTGCTGCAGCCTCCATTGTTTCAATTGAAAACTATTTAACAGAAGAGAAAACTTATGTTTAAGGAATACAGTATGACATGTGTTCACAGAAGGGTTTACATGTGCTTACGTTTAATCATGAAAATAATTCATAATGCATTTATTATAAAAACACCCCCAACACACGCGATGAAGAATAGTTAATTTGCCAGTCCAGTGAGCACAACATACTCAATATAGTAAGCTGAGTCATATTGATTTAATACACTGATGGTGAACAAATAATATCCACTTGTTTACACCGCTGCTCACACGACATGCTGTAACCCAAAACAGTATCACTGTACCATTTGAGTGTGTGTGTGTGTGTGTGTGTGTGTGTGTGTGTGTGTCTGAGATAGAAAAGTAGAACAGGACTGTCGACACAAAAGAGAGATGAGAGGTCTGACGTCATCAGTTACAACACACACATACGGTTTTAACAAGAGAGCTGTCCAGGCTTATCATGGGTGGAGGACGCACACACGCACACGCACAAACGCGATGCATGTCATCAAGAACGGTAATGTTGCATTACATTCCTGAGAAACAGGGGCAGAGGAGGGTGTTTACCAGGTCAAAGAAGATGATGTTTTCTCTGCTGTAGGCTGTAGGGAAGGTAAAGCTGAGTGTGACCTCAACACACCTAGACACACACACACACACACACACACACACACAGAGCACACCGTACTGACCCTTATTGTGGCTAAAATAATTATAACAATATGAAAATGCTAGACAGAATATGCTGAATTTTTCTCTATATTGATCCAGGAAAAAACTCTTAATGGCAGCAGATGTTATTAAATGCTGACAAATGCTGACTACAGAAGTGTGTGTGAGTGTATGTGTGTATGTGTGTGTGTGCATTAGGTACCTTACAGTAATGCTGCATTGTTATGATTATACTCAGAAGCTTCCAGATGATATGACGTGAAGGGAGGAGAGTTAATAGCTAAAAGCATAATTTCAAGATCCAGAATGGAGATCAGTCTGTTTTTGTTTGTGTGTGTGTGTTGGCTTTGGCACTAGCATGAAAGTATGCTGGTGTTACATCTTCAAAACAAAGTTCCAAGCCCAATTTTTATTTTGGCACTGTAAGAGAAATGCTGTTGATGTTGGTGGTTTTCTGGTGTTTACTGCATATTTTTATGTTCTGTATAAAGAATCATTTCTCAAACTATCTCACATCCTTCAATAAACTATACAAAATTTAAACCTACTGTGCTACTTTAAATTGTGGCTGTTTTACTTCAGCTTTTATTTACATTTGTGCACTTGGCCAACAACTGCATAAGAAGCATCGATGATTTTATTTACACTTTCTCAAAATACAAGTAAATTATCATAAAACATAAATCTAACTAAAAAGGAAGAATCAACAAGTAACCTTCACTCATTCTGAATTAATATTTATCAGAACATGTTGATACCACATCGAGGCAGATGGCCGCCCACCCTGAGTCATGGTTCTGCTCGAGGTTTCTGCCTCTTAAAAGGAAGTTTTTCCTTGCCTCTGTCGCCTAGTGCTGCTCTTGGTGGGAATTGTTGAGTTTCTGTAAATAATATCAGAGTATGGTCTAGACCTGCTCTTTTATGAGCACTATGAGATAAATGTTGTTGTGATTTGGCACTATATAAAACTGAATTGAAACCACCCACTGTATTCATATTCATTGCAGGTGATATTTCTTCCAGGAGTTCCAGTACTCTTTGTAAGTACTCTATTGAACATTATTCTCTATAATCCCCAACGCTGGGTTTTAATTGATGTTCTCATGTGAAAATTCATCGCTTGTTTCCCCTGAGATCTTCCTCCTTTCCTTTGAAGGAAGTACTGTAAAAGGCATGACAAAGAGCAGCTTAGCGTTTGTTTTTAGTAAAACTACTCTGCCACCTTGTGACACCATATCTGGTGATCAAATTCATCACTTCTTTGGAAAATGACACACACGCAATGTTACAACACACACATCATCTGACTCTTCTGACAACAAACATGATTGTGATGTCGGTCAAGTGGACGCATTAACACACTGCTTAAAAAGCTTCCAACTGGCAGACTTGTAAGTGATAAAATCTTTTTAAGATAGCTTGTGAGGGTCAACAGATGTCAAGCTCTGACCCCAAAAATGTATCCTCACGTTTATCATCATCATTTGCATGGACACAACTTTTTTTTGAACAAAGTCATCATCTGGGAGTGGGGCCTGAAGCGAGGTCAGCTCCATTGTCAGGAAAGGAAAAACACAGATTTTCTTTTTAACGTCCCCCATAGGCTGTAATTTAAGGCACTCTCCAGTGAGGTAAGTACAGATGGTGCACCAGGGGCCCAGCTGATTACAAGGGCCAACGAAGGACAGTGACAATTGCCACATGGATTGTGACCAGATGCCGTCATCCATTCATTCATACTGTGTTGGCATAATGAGCTGCTGTGCTTTTCTTGATTGCTATTAGTTCTGTGGTATCTGACATGACTCTACATGTTGTGGATTTGTTACTCTAGGCTGGTTTTAGCTATTTCAATTGTTTGATAGTCAGAGACAGCCACCCTGTTCTCACTCCCAAGTCGTCACATATGGACGCATCGTCAAGTCCCATTGGCTTCAGTTTATAACGGACTGGACGTCAGTTTTGAACGCTAAAGGTAGGTATAGGATATTAAACAGAGAAGTCCGAGTAAGGAGGTGGTTGGACACGGACAGCAGCTTCACTTCAGCTGCTGTCCGTGGTGCTGATGAAAGGCTGCAGGTTTGCAACTGCATGGAGTCATTGTGTGTATGTACGGCAATCACAATTATGTTACGCTGCAGGCATTCTCGGTTGTTTTCGCTACACTACGCCTCCCTCGTGACAACAGTAGGTGTCTAATTTGCAGTATCCAAATCATTTGATTGCATGGGTTCTGCACGACATCAAAAAAGCAAACTATCAAATATGTGTAAATCTAAAATCAGGCAAATTACAGAATGTTACACGGGTGGGTTGACTATTCGTCAAAGATTTATGGTAGGAATACAAGTATATGTATATACTGTATATACTGTATATATATATATATATATATAACTGTGTGTTCAGCTTTAACAAACATGTTCTGTAAAGAGTTTAGCAAGGGCATAGGCCTGTATTTGTCTTAAGATGTTGACTATGACACTCGGGTTGGTTATTTGTCTTCCAAAAGAAGATAAAATAAAGATATTTCTATTGTATACTGAAGCTGTTTCACACTTAAACAGCTGGCTGGATTTATATGTAACAATACAGAATACTGGATTGGACTTTAATTCCAATCCACATTTACACAAATAGAACTTTTATTTTTAATATATAAGGACTTTGTTATTTGTATGATCGTCATCAAGCCACATCTTTAAAAGTATGTAACTGCTTTGTAAACCATTCGAAACACTGAGCAGTGAACTGACCTCTGGCAGAGTAGACTGCTTCTTGTTTTGAGCGGGACACCATGTGCTTTCCACTCCTTCATGATGCCTCTGTTCTGTCTGCAGTGTTTCCTAGTCTCTGAGGACCACCAGTATGCTGACCTCTGCTCTCTCTCTTCTCCAGGTCGCCCCCTCTGTGTTTTGCAATTAGTTTCCAATAAAAACATGACTTCTATTCCATCCTGAATTTGGAAAGCTCCACGTAGGAGAGATTTTAATCAGTCACCCTTTGCTTACTGTTATTGCAGCTGAGGGAGCAACATCAGTCATGCAGAAATAAACTTGAAAAACCACAGGGAGAAAAAATAAAAACCAAACATTATCAGATCACTTTTACCATTTTACCATACTCTGTTGTGCAATTCTACTTCTGTCTCATATTTCTCTCCACAAGAAGGTTAGGACGCTGGATGGACTTATGGTCTCATCACAGAGGATCAAACCCAGAATAGAGACTGCAGGTTGGACGCTGTAAACAATCTGAAGCAGCAACAACAACAGAGTCTGGCAGCCATGTGAGATCAGACGTCTCTGTTTCTGAACGTCCATGTTTGGAGAATTTAAAAAGGTTTACTTCTCCACTTTGGAAACAGCTGAGCTTAGCTTACCGTTCCCATTTCTTCAAACTTGATGTATACACAATATAAAAACATTCTTGGAACCAAACCACTTTATGAAGGAGTCATTTACAGAAGAACATTAAAGGAGACATGAGGTGAAACGAGGAACCCTAAAGGAAATCCAATAAAACTCAATCATCAGTCAGGGTTTTGGTCTGAAAGCTTCTCATACTGCAGTTTCAGCAAAGAGTAGAGAGACTGTGAAGGATGCAAGTTAAATACAAACCTGTCCCTGTTTCTATTCTGCTAAATTCCAACAACAAATACATTCAGAGAGAAATGTTGAAGTGTGAGAAAACACTTTAAATGAACAATCCTGGTGAGTCATCAAAATGTTGATACAGAACATTTCCATGTTTTCAGTTTCCACCAACTCCTAGGGGAAATATCTGGCTCTAACTGATAAATCCTCCATTATGTTCTCCAGCTCGTCTCTTACTGTGGCTCTTTCTCAATACCAAGTTCCGACTTCTGTAAATAGAAGTTCAGACTTGGCAAGTTCAACTCGGGAGTACAAACTTCCAGGGACGCACGCAGTCCATCATTCTGCAATTGGAACAGCAGCAGACTTGATGCTGCCAAGTATACTGGCTGTCCCGTTAGCGGGTGGGACCTCACATCTCTGAAACATAGCAAATTTTCAAATCAGCTCTGTCTTGATATATCGACCACTAGGGATGGGGATCGAGACCTGGTTCCAAAAGGACCCGGTTCCTAAAATCAATAAGGTTTGAGTTATCGATACTGCTATCGAGACTTGCGGGTCCTATGACGAAACGTTATGTCTCAAGCGTCACGTCTGATTTAATTTGAAACGCAATGGATAAGAAAGTCTGCTCTCAGTCGGCTCCTACACACACACACACAGCGGCAGCAGAGCGAGAGGCTGCGCCGTCGCGGTGGAATACGGTGAGCGTTAAGTTCCAAACTACTGTAATGTTAGTTGATGACAGCTACGCTCGTTACTGTAAGTACGTGCAATAAAACCTTTGCAAGTAAAACGACAATACTTTATCAATACACCTATCTGTAAAGGTAACGTTAAACATGTAACGTTAGACATGGTTAATTTAATCATCTCTGTCCTCAGTATCTCATCCTGTATGTTTTATACAAGCACAGCTAACGCTAGCTTGGCATTAGCCAAATGTTAAAAACAAGCTAAATAGCAAAAGAGGAGGAGGGACTGATACAGACCGATGCTATTCTTTCTAAACGTCACTCACTACTTGTGATGTCAGATAAAGTTATTGAGCTACTTTGCTGTTGTAAACATTAATGTTGCATGTTGCTGCTCTAGAAACAACATTTAGCTGTATTTAAAATATTAGATTAAAAAACAACCAGGCCGTTAATATGTACACTTCAATATATGTTTATTTATCGCAAGTGATGTCAATATATATATAACGATATCACACATTTTTTTAAGAATATTTTCCTCATACCGTGCTGGCCTACATCATGCCCGTTTGGCAGTATCGATAGTGGTATCAATATCAATAAAAATGAACGATCCCCATCCCTATCGACCACAAACTTTAAGTTTATTGAACTACTGACTATTAACTATTAACTTGAACTATATTCCCGCATAAAAAACACTTAAAACTCTTTTATGTGACACAATAACAGCAGTATTATAACTTACAGTTGGGGGTCTTCTCCGCCATTGCCGCTTGTTGGTGCAAAATGCATTCTGTGATACGGATACACAAGTACACATCTGGGTATTTCACTGTACTTAGCTCGATGCACACTTTTGAATTGGTACAGTACTTGAGCTACGACTGATGACGTTTTACAAGTACAGACAAGAATGCAGATTGAGAAACACCTTGTGTCTGCTGTCTGGTGCTGAGCAGATCATTTCATCGGTGGCTATTAGAGCTTTTTCGCTGAAAACAGCTGCCTGCTGTGGCTGGAAACTAATTTCATTAACTGAGGCTGAACCTATACAGTAACACTGCAGGCCATAAAACTCAACAAAGAGAAAATAGGTGAGAAATATTGTGTGTATAATGTATGAAGTTGGTCAAAATATTTGTTAGTCTTTGTTGCAAATTATATTTACCAATTCAATATATAACACCCATCCATCCATCCATCAGCTATATGCACTCAGCCTTCAGAGGGTTGAACATATAACATCATAAAATATCTATATTCATATCTAATAAAATAATGAGCAAGTTTCAATAAAAATATCTATACAAATGGAATACTGAAGAAAAGCCACCAGCCACATTATAAATATGCTTCATAGACAGTAACGTATAGAGGCTGTACAATATGAAGCCCACTGAATAGAGGAAGAATTGTTGCAGGGTAACAGTAGTTTTTACTGTGTACATGGTGAAAAGAACTTCAATTTACACAAAACACACTCAGGTACACATCTTTAAATCTTTTTCCTAAGTAGTGATCTGTGGTCACTGACCCTCTGCCCTGCTGCTACATTGCTATTTTAAACTGTTATGAGTCAAATGCACAAGCCCTGTACACTACAGATCCTACACAAAAAGACACACACACAGATAAAAACATGGCGGATTTGTTTATCCAGCATGTCCCACTGTGACCTCCCCTTCTGTGATTTGTCATGGCAAATTTCCATTTCTTTCACTTCAGTCTCTTCTACTGAAAATTGGTGGTTTAAGTGGAAATAAGAAGCCCAAAAAATACAGTCCCATGTGAAATGCACGCGCGCACACACACACACACACACACACACACACACACACACACACACACATGCAGACAGCCATGCAGGAGCCAATTATTGAATCACTGTGGGAAAGAGAGTTCACAGTGAAAAACTCATGAGATACAAGTTTACTTTTATTGTTATTATTATATGTGCAAACACTGACAGAAGTTGTGCAGCAAATCTTTCTTCTGGAAATCTTAATTGTTGATTAAAATTTTATGAAAAGGAGCTCAAGTGGGTCTTGGTCTTATTATTATCGATATCAGTAGGTCAACCAAAATAATACTGATCCACAAGTCTAATTATCCTATGAGACAACTGAACAAATTATGAAAATAACAATAATGTATAAAACGTATACACCAAGTTCTTGTAAGACAGGTATGTATGAGTACAAATATGTGTAATGAGATACTAAATTTGAATCATTTATACTTTAATTTGAAGAGCTCAACCTGAATAATTCCATTAAAAAGCTGAATCTGAATGTAATATTCAACTGACCTGAAACTGGATTTCAACTTTTAGTACACTTTTAGTTCTCGCAATTCAAATCAAGCATTATAGGCATCAAGAAGGGGAAAGAAAGCTTGAAGCTTGAAGAGAACTGTTTTATTCAGAAGTTGGATTTTTAAAAACATGTGGTCTATGGCTTTTCATTTGCAATTAATCTGTACTTTTCCAGATTAATAGATTGTTTGCTCTATAAAATGACTGAAATGTCCATCGCACAGAGCTAGAGATTAGGGATCATTGAGGCACCATTATCTGTATTGGTTTGTTAACAACTAAATTATCCATATCTATACTCTGAATGAGCAGGACTAGCTGGAAGTTGCTCATTTAAGCCTGAAATTTATTCGAATGTATATGAAGTTGCTATATTTATAAGAAACTATCTAAAGAACACCCTAAGAATTTAGCCTTTTATCTAAACATCATTAGATTGTTTATTAGAAAATAGATATTGACACAGTTTACTCTGATGATACTTAAAAGTTCATTATCTACAACGATAAACGCTCAAAACATCTGAACAATATACAGTGGGTACGGAAAGTATTCAGACCCCTTTAAATTTTTCACTCTTTGTTTCATTGCAGCCATTTTCCAAAAATCAAAAAAGTTCATTTTATTTCTCAGTAATGTACACTCAGCAACCCATCTTGACAGAAAAAAACAGAAATGTAGAAATTTTTGCAAATTTATTAAAAAAGAAAAACTGAAATATCACATGGTCATAAGTATTCAGACCCTTTGCCGTGACACTCATATTTAACTCAGGTGCTGTCTATTTCTTCTGATCATCCTTGAGATGGTTCTACACCTTCATTTGAGTCCAGCTGTGTTTGATTATACTGATTGGACTTGATTAGGAAAGCCACACACCTGTCTATATAAGACCTTACAGCTCACAGTGCATGTCTGAGCAAATGAGAATCATGAGGTCAAAGGAACTGCCTGAAGAGCTCAGAGACAGAATTGTGGCAAGGCACAGATCTGGCCAAGGTTACAAAAAAATTTCTGCTGCACTTAAGGTTCCTAAGAGCACAGTGGCCTCCATAATCCTCAAATGGAAGACGTTTGGGACGACCAGAACCCTTCCTAGAGCTGGCCGTCCGGCCAAACTGAGCTATCGGGGGAGAAGAGCCTTGGTGAGAGAGGTAAAGAAGAACCCAAAGGTCACTGTGGCTGAGCTCCAGAGATGCAGTCGGGAGATGGGAGAAAGTTGTAGTAAGTCAACCATCACTGCAGCAATCCACGAGTCGGGGCTTTATGGCAGAGTGGCCCGACGGAAGCCTCTCCTCAGTGCAAGACACATGAAAGCCTGCATGGAGTTTGCTAAAAAACACCTGAAGGACTCCAAGATGGTGATAAATAAGATCCTCTGGTCTGATGAGACCAAGATAGAACTTTTTGGCCTTAATTCTAAGCGGTATGTGTGGAGAAAACCAGGCACTGCTCATCACCTGTCCAATACAGTCTCAACAGTGAAGCATGGTGGTGGCAGCATCATGCTGTGGGGGTGTTTTTCAGCTGCAGGGACAGGACGACTGGTTGCAATCGAGGGAAAGATGAATGCGGCCAAGTACAGGGATATCCTGGACGAAAACCTTTTCCAGAGTGCTCTGGGCCGAAGGTTTACCTTCCAACAAGACAATGACCCTAAGCACACCGCTAAAATAACGAAGGAGTGGCTTCACAACAACTCTGTGGCTGTTCTTGAATGGCCCAGCCAGAGCCCTGACTTAAACCCAATTGAGCATCTCTGGAGAGACCTGAAAATGGCTGTCCACCAACGTTTACCATCCAACCTGACAGAACTGGAGAGGATCTGCAAGGAGGAATGGCAGAGGATACCCAAATCCAGATGTGAAAAACTTGTTGCATCTTTCCCAAAACGACTCATGGCTGTATTAGATCAAAAGGTTGTTTCTACTAAATACTGAGCAAAAGGTCTGAATACTTATGACCATGTGATATTTCAGTTTTTCTTTTTTAATCAATTTGCAAAAATTTCTACATTTCTGTTTTTTTTTTCTGTCAAGATGGGGTGCTGAGTGTGCATTACTGAGAAATAAAATGAACTTTTTTGATTTTTGGAAAATGGCTGCAATGAAACAAAGAGTGAAAAATTTAAAGGGGTCTGAATACTTTCCGTACCCACTGTATCTCAAGTCTGACTGTGCTGCACCAATCGGTACAGAAAACCATCAAAAGGGTTAAACCCATTGCAAATTAAAATATTGTCTTACTCATTTTGGAGATGTTATGTCTTTTACTTGCTGGTCCCAGTTGGACCGCCCATGTTTTGTTTGAAATATTACGAGAAGAAAAATGCATCAAATCCAGGAAAAGTGAGAAGGGATTTGTCCAGAGCTTTGTTACTATATTCTCTCCTTCTCACCACACACTGATACAAAAACACCAGATTTCCTGACATGGCAGCGTATTGTGTTTCTCTTCCCAGAATTGTGTAACAAGACCAATAAAAGCCTCTTAGACTCTTGTAGATGGCCCTCTCTCTCTCACACACACACAGATTATCAACCTGTGCAAACAAGCTGCTAAAATGACTACAAACACATTCATTTTGTAATTCTGTACATCAATACATTTACACAGATGCACAAAATATCAGTATTTCACAAGCTGAGAGTAGAGCATAGTTTTAGCTCAAAGTAAAAGGCATGTAAAAAAAATGCACAATATATTCATAAGATCATCTGCATTCTTTGCAGCCTTTGATAATTCGTCACATCCACATAATGAGTCACAGGTGCTTTTCTGTGGCAGTGTGCTGGTGCTTCTCTCACACACCGGGAAAGACTCCCACAACGAACCTGCTGCTAGAACCTACTTGTTAGAAAACATAGTGACTATATAAGTAATAGCCAGTGCCAAGCGGCACTAGCTATTGGATCTCACTCTTTAGAAAAAAGGTCAACATTATGTTGTCAGACACTTATAATAACAAGCTGCGCCTGGCAGGGTCAAAAACAAGCACTTTAGTGGACGTACTTTGACGTTGAGCAACTGCATGCAAGGATTAAGTTGCAGCCCTGTTTAGCTGCTGCCGTCTGCTGCGTGCTCGCTCAATACTGTACCGATTTCAAATAATGATGATTAGTCAGATAGATACAAAAACATGGGAAAATAGGGTCCATGCAAAAGTTACCCTTTAAAGCGCCCTCCAGCCAGTTTTAACTGCCGTTTTTGGTTAACGTTCCTTCTCAAACAGAGAGTGGGGGTGTGGTTAATAGTCGGACGTAATACCAACCAAAAACTGACCGACTGGAGTGTTCACTAACGATATGCTGTGTTAACATCACTACACTTTAAAGTTTAGTACACTTTACTGTCTGGCAGGAGTAGCTATTACTGACCCGTGATAGAAACTAATGTGCGTGTATCAGCTGTTATCAGTCATACAGTGGATGGTCCTGTCACGCACTGCACACGATAACTCCCACTACGTTTTATGGTGCGCTTACTTTACCGCGGGGGTGTTGAACTGTATGTAAAGACTCTGATACCATTGCCTCCGCCGTGCATTGGTGAAACGGCCGTCAGTAAAATGAATGTTGCAGACATAAAGACAGGCAGGTGAAAGTGCAACGTGTTTTCTGTCATCTGTCCTCCAACCCAAGATGTCCAACCACTGATTACCGCACGCACAGATGCCATAATGAAAATGAACAGCACACTAAACCAAGGAAACCGAGGAAACTAAAAAATAAAATGAAGACCCTCTGTTGCTTTCTGCAATAACTATACTAGCTAACTACACCTGGCTAACTACAACTTAGTTAACTTAGCTAACGTTAACTAAACTAGAAAGACCAACCGACTATCAGACACAGGGAGACATACCTACTGTAAGTTCTAAGTAAATTACATAATAAAGTGGTTAGCTAGCTCACAGGCGTGACGGCGTGAGTTTTTTTTTTAAACGAGCGCAAGCTTGGAGAATGACGTATGACTTATGACTGGAATTACTATAGTCATACGTCACCACCCTGTTTTGACGACTAAATTATTTTTGCAACTTTGAGCACAAAATTAAGCTATTTGTCAAAAAATATTTGGCAAACTGTGGGTAAACAACATTGTAAGGAAATGAATATGAAATATAATAGAAATGTCAAAATACACTTCTCGCCCACATCCTGTTTAAGTCCCACCCACTCAGAGTACAGATATGGATACAGATCATTTGGTTGGTTGAACAGATACAGATAAATGGGTTGTCTTGCTCCTCCTTAATCTCTAGTGCTTGGTTTGATGACGTCAACAACGACTTCTGGAAAATGTGACTTTTTTCCCAATTTCACTATCATTTTATAGACTAAACAATAGATCGATTAATCTGGAAAATGGGCTACAGATTAATTGCTAATGAAAAGCCATAGACCAATTGTTTAAAGATCAATACACATTGGTTGATCCACAGCTATTAAGTACATATATTGATTATTGTATTGATAATATGGATGCTACTTACAAACACAGGTTTTCATGAAATGGTGAAGAGTAAAAGCGCATCTATTGTATGTTGGTCTCTTATTGACCACAATACAAAGAAATTCTCTCCTACCTCCAGCTTCTGAGAGCTTCACAATACAAAACCTTTTGGCTCCTACTGGAATGGTAAACAATAGCTCTGTCTGTTTGTGTGTGTGTGTGTGTGTGTGTGTGTGTGTGTGTGTTTGTGCCAACCTTGGACAGGTGACTGGCAATGTGTATCGGTGACAGAGAGGAAGATAAATGCATGTTTATCAGAGTACATCTCAAGTCTCTTAATTGCATCCGCATTACCTCACTCGCGTCTTTTCTTTTGCGTCTCAGTCCCTCCCACAAATCTATGCGTTGCACGCAGCTCTACCATCATGTAAAATTTTACCAATTGTAAATATAAAAAAAAATTGAAAATCTATATGTGGCAGTCAGCTTTGACATTGTGGCTGGCCACCACTAATAAATCAATGTATGGTAAACATTGGTATTTGTGGTCATGTTCTCAGCCTCAAACTGAACTTGCTGTGACATGCTTCAGTAATTAAATTAATAATTAGTCATTCAGCTGACGCTTTAATCCAAAGTGACTTACAATTGCTATGTATATCAGAGGTTGCACGCCTCTGGAGCGACTAGAGGTTAAGTGTCTTACTCAGGGACACATTGGTGGATGTGCTGCAATAGGAATTGAACCTTGGTCTCCATCACCACCATCCACTGCCCCATCACCACCCCGTACATAAGTAAGTACCACAGTAAGAACAAATATTACTGGGACCACCACAACAGAAAGTTGCAGATGAACATTTAATATCAGCTACACTGATGATTTGAGCCAGGAAAAACCCAGAATGATGCGGAGTCCCTCTACACCATGTGTGTCACTATGTTCTTTAGCAGACATGACGAGGGCGCGGGTCGTAACAAACTCAATTCTCCAAAGACAAGATATTCAAAGTAAGTCTGACTGTGAAGGCTCGTCTCATTGTGACTCATCAGTGTCTGTACATCCTTCACGGTTTAACTCATATCTCTCTTTGTCCCCTATGGCACACAGGAAATGGCGCCAAGTGGTTCCCATGGTAATGGAGTGTGTCACCAGAAACTGCTGTTCTAATATTAGCAGTGACCTCTGGAGCTGAAAAATTTTACATATTAATAAAAAAAAAATTGCCTAGCTATGTTCCCACATCCACACACTCATACATTTGTCATAATTGCTCATTGACTTCCTGATGACCACTATGACAATACGGATTTTCCCACAATGAAAGAAAAAGAAATAGTTTTTCCCTCCACTGAATTTACTGAAGGGGAAAGTTGTTGTTAACTGAAAGTCATTTTATTAGACATTCAGTTAATATTATCTTCAAATCTCCTTAACTTTTTCCACTGCAGCTGGCACATGCTTTTGTTTTTACAGACTGCATTCCTGTCTTTATGGTTCACTGCACCAGTGTTTATTGAAAAGTGTAGATGGGAGATATTTTGGTGCAATCTCACAAGAAAGGACAGGTTAAAATAGAAGTCGGCACAGTAGAAGACTTTGTTTGATTTTGTTGATGCAGGGTCAACACTGGACAATTTGGGCCTCAGATAACAGTCATGATACAAAAATATATCTGCAATCCCTGGCTTTCTCCATGGCCCGCGAGGGACTTGAATCTGGCATTGCGGTATTCAGACGTTTTATTCATTGCAAACAAATGTGAAACAGAACAGAGGAGAAGAAAAGTGTTTCCAGAGAAAAGTTGTTCCCTGACAGAAAATGTTACCTGGGGGTCACAAGGTAAATGTGGCATAGGAACAGTGTCCCCCTACACATTTGTATTCTCTTTTTAGCAACTTTTCTGTAATCCTTGCTTTTTTTTCTGGTGAAATATTAAGTAGACACAGTTTTATTTTAAAGGGTCACGAGTGCTTAAAAAAATTAACTACAAAAATATCTGTACTGATTCTTTTTTAGGTTTGATATACGGCAGGTCTGCACTAGCGCGCATTGCTTCATCAAATAGCCACAGCCACAGCCACATACTCGGAGTCCAACAATGACAGCTTTAACCGTCATCATTCATGTAAAGTTTAGCAGCTTTATGCGGGGCAGGTGGTGACTGTTACTGTATACTAGAATGACTGGACTCGGCTGCTGTGGACAGAAGCTTACGTACGGTAAAAACTCGCTGCTCTGGAGACTTTCCGTACAAGCTGAACTGCAGCCTGTTATCCAAAGAGAATTGAACTCACATTAAATTTACCTCGGGGCACCACCCTTAAAGAAAGGAAAGTGACCGGCAAGTATTTAATTCAGTCTCATAAAATATACTAAATTATTTTACTTTTTTTTCTTTTTTTTTTTTAACTAGGAAGTCACATTGAGGTTAAAACCTCTTTTACAAGTGTGACCTAGTCAAGACAGGGTCAGATAGCAGGATCTAACAGATAACCAGGCAACAATAAGAACCAATCACAGCAACATCATTAGGTGAACAGAAAAACACAGCACAACAAGTCTCAACAACAACATATTCTACAACACAAGACAGCGGCACAACACAACATTTAGGTATAACATAATACCCTAGATTGTACTGTTCACAAAACCCAACAATATTAGGTCATAGATTTTTTAAGGAGTTAAGTGGTAATAGAATTGGCAAAACAGCTGCAGTTAGCAGTGACCACCTCTTTAATCTATGTTTAAAATAATTTAGAGAGTTAGGGATTTAAGTTTGAGCTTGGTTTGCACATCATTCCAAGACCAAGGGCCATAACAGAACAGGCTTAGCTTTCCAGCCTCTGTTCTTTCTTTTAGCAAGCCAGTTATGTGACCTGGGATTGTGACTGCTTTGTAAAGTTAAAAATGTCCTGTGACATATCTGAGAGCTGAGTGATAAAGGGGGTCAAGTTTGGACAAGGTGGACGGAGAGGCAAACCTGTAGATAGTATCCCCATAATCAATCTGTGACAGAAAAAGGTCAGCAACTAAGCGTTTTCGTGACACTAGAATGAATGTGTTATTTGTTTTGCCTGTATGTTCTGCGTGCACAAGCGTGAGCACGCCTGTAGACACAGAGCTAATTAGCCTGTTAGCCTCAGGATACTATTCCTGCTGCCTGCAGAGTCTTGAAAGATTCACTGCTGCAGTGCATGTGGATGTTAATTTGCACACTGATTTAAATACCTTTATGGTGTCCAGAGCAATTCTTATTTCTCCT
This sequence comes from Micropterus salmoides, assembly GCF_014851395.1. NCBI lineage: Eukaryota > Metazoa > Chordata > Actinopteri > Centrarchiformes > Centrarchidae > Micropterus > Micropterus salmoides. The sequence continues at coordinate 9,499,023 of NW_024040040.1, forward strand.
ACTGACAAGATACAACATACATACTCGTTTAGTTTTTTTACTGTGCAAACATTACACAGGTCCAAGCGGGAAGCTTCCGGTCTACAATATGAAGCGAATGCGGAAGTCCCTGAAACCTGCATTCTATTGAAAATCCAGCAGGGGGCGACTCTTCTGGTTGCAAAAAAAAGTCCGGCTCCATTAGAAATAATGGGAAAATGACCCTACTTCTCAGCTGAATAATTACCCCAGTAAACACTTTCCTGATGAGTTTATGGTCTCAGTCGCTAGTTTCAAGTCTTCTTCAATAAAAAAATCATGTTGATTTAGTAAATTATGGTCCCATTTATTTTAAAATAGACCCCAAAGCAGAGTATGTTTCAGGGCGGGATTACATAGCGTAGCATAGCGACCTGTCAATCAGGCTAGAGCCGCCTCGTACCCTCTGCACTGTGTAAATTTAACCAGCGCCGCTGAAAAAGCTTATTAGGAGTTGGCTGTTCACTTTCTCTGGTGAGTACATTTAGTTTTAAGACTGTAGTTCGCTAGACAAAGTTATCAGCCCTGTTAAAATGACAGTTAACGTGAGTTACAGTTGCACCTAGCTAAGCAAGCTAGCTAGGTCCGCACACGGCCGTTAGCTCCGCCGTTTCGTCTTTTCCGGGCACTTCCTAGTTGCAAAAACTCGACATGGCGGCAACATATCGGCCAAACTCGAGGCTTCAAAACGGCAGTCCACAAACCAACGGGTGACGTCACGAAGACTACGTCCATTTCTTATATACATTCTACGCACAGGTCGCATCAACACATTTATCACAGTACGTAAATTAAAACATGATTTCACAATTAAATCAGCTTTGTGTGGCCTACAGCTTGATATTTTGGAAGGATAAGCATACAGAAAAGTTGCTTTACTTCTTCACGGTATACTTAAAAAAGTATTATTAAATTAATATTTACAGATCTAAACTCAGGTACACCATTTTAACAAGTCACATTCTAAAAAGACACTAACCAGTAAGCAAGAGGGTGTGCATTATTTAGAGATAACCTCACAGCTCTGAAACAGCATTGGTACCCCACGTAACCTCTTTAAATCCTTGTAGCTGATGGTGGAGGCTTCTCCCAGCTGTTCACAAGACTGTCCTGGCCCGAAATATGAATTAAAATTACTATGTTTGCTAGCAAGTAATCCATACTGACCTTATCGAAAAATGGCTCATTGTTAATTATACCTTAAGTAGATTTAAGAGGGCACATTTTGCCAACCACAAACCGCACTCACTGTTACTTGAGTTGTAAGTATTTTCTTTTGTGATGTCCTGCAGAATGCAGCCCGGCTTTAGCGGTGAGATCCTGAGTGTGTGTGTGTGTGTGTGTGTGTGTGTCTCTGAAAACACAAATTACGGGGCATCCCGCAGGAGTTTTAGTATAATTATGGTTGACCATCTGATCATCACAATCTAGGAGTATATATTCCCACACACACTCAGATCAAAATCACACACACACACACACACACACACACACACACACACACACACACACACACACATCAGTGATGTAAACTGGGCTATGAGGGACACCTACTGCCTGCCTGCTCACAGTGTAGGTGTAGGTCATGTGGATGCAAACCTTGGCTTGATTACGTGAACATACACATGCAAACACAAGTAAGGCCACCCCTTTACCGACAAACACAAACAAGCTTATAATCATTCCTGGACACGGAAAAACTTTATATTCCGAAACTTCCAAACAAAATGATGGTCTCGTGGCTCTCCCATGTTCCTGCCTGCTGTGTTTTGCTTTTGCATACATACACGTGAGGATCTGTGTGTTATTACGTTATTAATTCTTTGTGATTGGGTACACTGACCTTGGCATTGAGCCAGATCCCTCCTCCACATGCCTGCATGTGTGCTGACTTGCTCTTGCTTTTGATACACTCTCTCCTGTGTAGCTGCTGCACGGATAGTTAAAGCCAGTCATTGCGATTATCGAAACAATTCTAAAGGAATAGTTGATAGTGAATTTGGCCTTAACTACCATAGTCTGCTTTCATTCTGTATAAAGTGAAACAGTCTACATTGCCTGCTCTGTGTTTGTGTGAGAAATTGCATAATGTACACTGGCTGCTTACACTAATGTTATAACTCACTCCTGAAACAGGAGGCGGGTCTACAATCTAGTTACATACTTGATCGCTGCAGGATCATTTCCCTCCTGATTGATTATGCTGACTCAGTCTTTTCCAGGCTGCAGCAAATACAATTATTTTGTATGTTAGTCTGTTTGTGTGTGTGTGTATCTGTGACCTTTGGATCAACAGGCATACTGCAGTCATAGATACACGACATCTACCTCAGCATGTTTAGAGTGTGATTCAGACAAACTATTTACCCATAGTGCAACAGATTTAAGCTTATGTGAAACAGATTGAATAAAATCATGAAACACATTCAAATGCATTTTTCATAAAATCCTTACTGAAAAGACTGCATGGCTACTATACCTAGGATTCATGCTACAAATCAAGTTCAGATTCTGTCTATACATTTTCTCTACAGTTGGTGAAAAGCTTGTTAGCGTTGAAAATCGGGCCTTGGAGCAGGATCCTTTTCATGAAATGCTCAGAATCAGAACCAAGCATGTCATTTCCACTGAGGAAACAAAATCCCCACTTCAGTTTGATTTACTCACTAAAATCTCCTCCAACAGTGTCCTTTGACAGACTGGCTGCCAAAGCCCAGATGAGAGAAGAGAAGATTTGTTAAAAATGTTGATGCGCAAATCTGGATAGCCTTCTGTTTTTTTTTCTGAGGGCTCACATTATGGTTTTGGTGCAGCAGCAAGAGTTATGTCTTTTAAGTGCTCTATGTAGTAAAGATGCAAATACAACATTTATTGTATTATTTATAAATACAGATACCACTTTATCTGCTATTATCATGTCGGCCGATAACATTGCATGCTGATTTATCAGTCAGGCTCTTATTTTAAGCTTTAATAATGCTTCAATAGCATTTCCAATTTCTTGTTATACTACCGATATTATGAAAAGCACGAACACTAATTTCATTCAAGTGTTATTTGCAAGACTGACATATATGTATGTAAATGCAGGAAATGCCTCCAAGATTTTTTTTTATTGTTACCTCTGACTGGCCTTTGCAGGTTGAATTTGTCATCATTGCCACAGTTAAGTGGGCAGCCACGCCATTATCTCATGTGTTGGCTTCTCTTCTCAGCTCAGATGACAGGAGTCCCTTTGCCAGGAACAGCTGCCAACAGCAGGAGAGCGAACCATTACAAGTCAGTGACAGCAGTTATTTCACTTTCTAAATTCAACACTGGCACTGTCATACAATTCATAGTTGCCAGGTTGAGCTCAGATAAGCCCTTTACGCCGAGAACTCTGACAAAATGCTATTTTATTTTAAAAAAGAAAGTTTTTTCCCCAGACAGGATTAATGAGGCTGCACCTCAGGATTGCTGCATGCGATTTTTGTTTTGTTTTTCTGCTGAACAACACACAGTAAACTGAACACTGACTTCATGAGGGAGAAATCCACACCAAGACAGGAATAATTTGTTATTTAAGGGCTGCTTTCTGTCAGTTATGTTGGCATTTTGCAATGCACTTCTAATCAAACTGTTTTTTAAAAAATATTTAAAAATATAATCAATACATAATTTTATACCCAAAATTATCAATGTAGCAGGGGTCCTTCAGGGGTGTAGCAGGGGTCCTTCAGGGGTGTTCCAGGTGGTCCTCAGCAAAAAGGGGAATCATCTATTTTCACTATAATTCCATCTAAGTAACACAAGGACAGAAAAGGCCAAATGACTATTTCATGTGAAAAAGTTTGAGAACCACTGCTCTAATGTGCTAAGAAATTCTGATTTGCAGTATCATTCAAAGCACAAAGCACACAACATTACTATAGTATTGTAGCATTAGCATGAATATATGCAGTGCTACAAAGACTACAGTCGGATATACTTAAAAGATTTGTTTATGTTCATATCAAAACGTTTCGATGCATGTATCAGACACATGACTTACACACTCTATATTTTTGGCACACACAAACATTAGCCAACAGATTCACAGACCTTAACCAGTCACACACAGTTGTTTGAACAACCAATAAATACAAACAAAATATCTCTGTCCCCACAACTGTGTCCATGTAGACAGCAACAACACAACAGCTTCAGCACAGTGACAGTATTTCAACTCCATAATATTAACATGAGCTGTCACGCAGCCACAGCCCAGACCCATTTCAGCATCAGGAAAGAAACCTGTTAGCAAAGCTAGAAAACACAGACAGGCAGGCAGAGAGAGTTTGTATCTGACTCACGTTATTTGACGTCCATTCTCATTTCTTTCATTTTAAGAAGTATCCATGTTGACACTCATTTTGTTTGTTCACAATTATCTCCTCCCTCCCTGGCTACTAGTAAACTGTTAGCTTATTCTTACAAAAACGCAGTGACTTAGTTGGTTCACACCTCACTTCAGAGTTTCTTTTCCTGAGACGTGTCCATTCAGTTTCACAGAGGCATGACAGAAACCACGTCTTGTTTAATACTTTATATTTTATTCAACTTTTCTTCTCTAAAGCAAACTTCGGTAAGGATGCAATACCGTCTTTGACCACACAGGCTGGCTAACATGTACCCGCCGTTACAACAAGAGGGGCGCTGTTTCATGCGTTTGACAAAAGTCAATAAAAACTGGGGAAAACATGACATGCTCTGAAAAATAGCTTTGTTAACTCAGGAATTGTTAACTCACAAATAAAAATGAATTGAGAACGTTTTATGCACAATAAAACATGCAACCAGAGGTGTGGACTGGATTCACAAATATGATACTTTAGACTCGACTTCATCAATCAAAAAAGACTTGCAACTTGACTATGACTTTAACACTAATGACTCATCACTTCACTTGGACTTGAGCCTGTTGACTTGATACCCTACCCAAGCCAATATAAATTATGATACAACACTTCATTTAATTCATGAAATTATAAGACATTTGTGTGAAACTGTGCCTCTGCCTTATTTCTGCACAGGTACGCTTTATTCAGTAAAGTTTTTTCATTTTTAACTAATTTTACTTGTTAAAAATATTAAGTGGTATTCAAATTTGGTGAAGAGCACATTATGCTTTGTTTAGGATTTAAAACTCAAAGTTTAGGACTTGAGACTTGATTCGGACTTGCCTGTCTCGATCGGTCTGGACTTGGGACTTGACTTAAGACCTGACACTTACTTGTGACTTGTAAAACAATTACTTGGTCCCACTTCTGTGCAATGCTATTTAAATATAGAAACAAAGAATGCATTGTCCAAAAAAATAAAAATAAAAAATAAGCTACTGATTACTGCATTATGTTTCCCTTTACATAAATAAAAACATTACCACCCTAAATTGATGCAGTCTCCAGTGTGCAGGAATATATCTTCTCAAGTGTTTAAAGGTATCTGTATTGTGCCCTATATGTTAAAACTAATCATCTAATTACAATTGATGTTTCTTTAATTTCTTGGCTGGCTTATGGTACACGGATGTTTCCTGTTAACTGAGAGACTAATTGATTCAAACAACTCAAGGTCCCAGACACCACATCTGAAACCACCAAAGTAATTCAAACAGACTCAGTCCAACTAACCTCTTCCACCTCCTTTGTTTCGCTTCTCAACTGCTGGGAAAAATTACACAATGCCACTGTTATTACGGGACAGCAGGACGAATGATGGGAAAAATAACATCAGAATGCATTTCCCAGACATTTCCAGGACATGGATATCCTTCACCTAAAGTCACAGCAATTTCCATGCATGGTGTGATTTCATAGGAGGGAAGGCAGATGTGGTAACAGTTCAAATATTACAGTTTATAAGATTGTTACCGTGGCAAATTGGCAGAAAAGGCAGCGCATTTTTTTTTTTTTACTTTCCAGGAACAAAAAAAAAAGGAACAGAAAGAAGAAATATCTTGTAGCACCTGTCGCTTTTTGTGCACATCAAAAGAAACAGAAAAACAGCTGCTTTGTGGATGGATCAACCCCAATCCTCTCCCCAATCACCAAACATTTTCAGTAATAGAGGGTTGTTATGTGTTGATGTCACTTCCCCTTCCAGAACACGCTGGACTGAGTGGCAAAACATCTGTTACCATGTTTAGCAAACTGGGAGTAAAACAGTTGATTATTTGCTCACATTAAAGGCAGTCGGACTCGACAGTGATCCTAACTGCTTACCAAAGAACCAGCGGTCCAGCTCTTTCCCATTTTAGAGGTGTTGTTTGTGTTTTAGCTGATTCGAGCTAACACTGCTGCTCGTCTTTCTGCCACTCAGTGAGCGTAACTGCGTTCTGTGACATCATGCGCATATCCTCTATACCTATCGTTTTAAAATCTTTTGATTCCCTGCCTTTTTAAACGTGTTTATCATCATTTTTCTTGTACTATTCCTTTTTTTTAAAAACACTTTTGCAGCACTTCAGTTCATAGTCCAATGTGTTCCACAGTTTAACTCCGTAAATAGACAAACACATCTGTTTTTGTGTAGTACATGCAAAAAGAGAGAGAGAATAATATTGCCTTCTATGACCATCTTCCTCTGATAGAGAGTGAATACATTTTGTCTCTCTGCTTTGTTTTCCACATAAAAATCAAAATCTTCAAATCAACCAAATCTCTGAATTTTAGAAGTCCTGAATAAACTATTGGTGTGTTCTCTGTAGCCTGTCTTGTTGATGATCCTTAATGCTTTTTTCTGTAACAAAAACAGAGGTTTTGTGTTACTAGGGTATGTATTACCCCACACTTCTGTGCAGTATCCAAAATATTGGAGTATTAGGGAATTGTACAACGTATGCAACGAAGAATAGTCTTAAACATCTTTAACTTTATACAAGACCCCAATACTTTTACAAACTTTACTCTTAATATAATCTGTGCGAGCTTTCCAATTCAATTTATCATCCAGAATAACCCCGAAAAATTTTATCTCATTAACTCTTTCAATATCGGTTCCTTCAATTGCTATTCTTACATTTTCATTCTTTTTACGATTACCAAAAATCATATATTTTGTTTTCTCCGAATTTAAACATATTTTGTTTTTGTCAAACCATTTCTTAATTTTTACCATTTTCTATAATTTCTGACAGATTATTTCCAGAGTAAAAGATTTAAGTATTATCGGCAAACATCAAAAACTGTAATATTTTAGACACTTCACAGAGGTCATTAATGAACAAAATAAAAAGTAATGGGCCTAAAACGGACCCTTGAGGAACTCCACATATTATATCTTTTAACTCAGATTTTTGACCATTAATTTGAACAAACTGCTGTCGATTGTTGAGATAACTTTTAAGCCATTGATGAGCTGGACCCCTGATGCCATAGTTGTATGATTTTCACAATAGCAGACTGTGATTTATGGTGTCAAATGCTTTGCTTAAGTCAGTGTGTATTGCTTATTCTCAGTTGGAGATGTAATCTTTTCTATGAGTTCAATTAATGCTAAAGCTGTAGATCTTTTTACTCTAAAGCCATATTTGTTTTTCAGTAATTAATTTATGTTTTTCTAAAAAAGTATTTAGTTTTTGAGCAAACCACTTTTCAAGGGTTTTAGAAAACTGAGAGAAATGACACTGGACTGTAGCTGTTGAAGTGATGTACATCTCCATTTTAAAAAAGTGGAACAACTTTAGCGACCTTCATCTTCTCAGGAAAGAATTTTATTTTAAAGTTTCGGTAAATCCCCCTGAGGAAACACCTGTTAAGTCATATTAAAAGTAGAAAAAAATAAACTGAAATTTAAAAAAAAATATATATATATATATACTTTTTGTCTTTTACACCTTTAACTGTATTTATATGTAGCTTTATGTGTCTTTTTGACAGATCTTTTCTGATCTTGAAATAAATTTCAGAGGGATAGAATCAATCTCAATAATACATTTAATATTGCTATATAAAAATAATAATATTAGTAAAAAGAAAAGAAGCCCAGAATCAATATACAAACATGTTTAATCAGTGGTTTAGTGTCATTTCCCTCCTGTCTTGTTCTGTTACAGTTCAGAATGAGTGTTGGGAGAGCTGGAGGAGGAATCCGTCCCTTCTTCTAACACCACATCTTCTTTTGCATTCACCTCTTCCTCGTCCAGCTCCTCTTCCTCTTGAGGAGTTTGCTCCAGGCTGGCGTCGGATTCCTGCATGTCCATGACTTTCAGGAAGTCGTAGAAATCGACAGCAGGAGGCCAGCTGTCCTCACCCAACATCCCTACGGAGACGACCAAGACAGAGAACTATAATTAAAGTGTGCAACTCGATACAGGATAAAATATGATACTGGCCTTTAATGTAACGCAACAGCAACTGTTTTTAACAGCAGTCCCAGTGTAGGGATAAATCATTTTATTTGGTTGGCATAATTAACATTACTGTTATTGAGACCAATTTAATCTTATCTTGAAGGTGACACATTGATTTCCTGTGGATTAAAATTTGTTTAGAGAAAGTGAAGGAATTTTAATCTACGGAGCACAAAAGTGTTCAGACAGACAGACTCCACGCTACCTACCTAACCGCTAAGACTCAACATCAAAGTGAAGAGCCATTATTAACAACTAGCTGGCTGATTCAGAGTAACCTCTGCAGAATTTTGACTCTACAGATGTTTTCTCAGAAAATGACACACAACTCTGTGATCGATCTAGCCCATAGTAGCTAGCTAACACTGCTACACAGGCTATTCGCTTTGATTAAGGTGACCAGGCGTCTCGAAAAATTTGGGACAATCCACGAATTACAAGTCGTTGTCCCGACCCCTGTCCTGTTTGTCCTGAAAATTAGACTAAAATGAGTTTTGATTATGGGCCTACTAATCATTGTGAAACATTATTTGGTGCCCGGCTCTGCATTGGCTACAGCAGGGACTGCAGGCTATCATGGACATTGTGTCAACAGAGTTATTATAGCTACAAAGTAACACACGTGCATGCTCTATTCCCCTATTTGTGGTCTATCTGTAGATAGTGAAAGTGGAAGTGGCAGTTGCAAACAGAAGGGAAGTGTAGCTGCAGGTGGCCACGGAGAAGGAGAGATCTGACACACCCAGACAGATGTGACAGGCACCGCCCTGATGAAGTGAATTAAATTAAATAAATGTTATATTTTACCTAATGACAGACAGTTGAGAGTTGAGTTTTGACTTTCACAGTGTTATGGTTTCATTATTCGTAATGTACTGGAAGCCACGCCCACCCTCAATTCCCCTGTCCTGAATTTCAGCTATTCTTATCTAGTCATCCAAACTTTGATGCTGAGTAATAATCCAAGCTTGTTGGCTACTACATTACATTTACTGATTTAGCAGTAAGATCCAAAGCGACTTAGAATTGCTATACATGTCAGAGGTTGCACGTCTTTGGAGCAACTACGGGTTAAGTGTCTTGTACAGGGAGACACTGCTGGATGTATCACACTCGGAACCAAACCCGGGTTTCTTACACCAAAGGCATGTGTCTTATCCAATGTGCCATCGCCACCCCACGGTATAGCATGTGTAGCCTTGTTAAGCTACAGAACAGAAGTTAGTTTCTGTGTCTGTGCACTGTGTTAAAGTACAGCAGCATCTACACTAGTTGGTTGATTCAGACTTTAACACTATACTTACTTTGACATTGTTGTTGCTCTAGTTAACAGTAGCTAAGTGGCTAAATGTTGTAGCAGCTGTTGAGCTATATGTAAATGGCAAAAATACTATTGTGAAATAAAAACAAACATACATTCAAAAAATTATATAATAAAGTAAAAATAAACTTAACTGAGTTTGAATGATTTATTAAATTATTTCACAATTTATTGGCTCATTTCTATTTTTACACATTTTATTATTATTTATTTAGTATTGTTTTCTATTTATAGTATTCAAGTGCAATAAACAATTTTGCTCCTAAAGTTGAATTTATAATCATGAAAAAGAACTCTTATTCAACATTTATAAAGTAATGAAGATAATAATTTTAACTATAAAAGTGCAGCATGACAATCTGTAAGAAACCCAGGAGTACTTAATAATGCCAGAAAATAAGAGAAAGTGACAAAAAACTGAGGTTTAAAGTCACTCTACATCTCTAACGGTTGCAGGTCTCTAGTTTATCTGTGGAGAATGAAGGGAATGTGCTGGATGACAGTCCTTCAGTTCAAATAGACAGAAACAAGTCACATCAAGACTGCCGTCTTATCTTGGCCCACACTTATTCTAACTGCAGGCTTCAGAAAGTCAAAGGTTAATGGCTCCAGTCAATTGAGGTTTAAAGCCTGAAGTCACCTTAACAATCATCCCCTTCCTTAAAGGACCCTTTTATGTTCATTACACGTGTAGCTGCTTAACTAAAAGCCTCCTGCGCATACCTTTCACATTCCTCAGACAGGAACAAGTACAATCATGTCACAGTTTTATAGTTTTATCAACAGGCTCGTCTGAGGGCCAGTACATCTGCATTATCATTTAAAATTGGTGATAAATTCTTTCAACCTCTGTACATCTTGGAGCATTTGGCATATGAGATATAGGAGAAGAGGGTAGACATTATCAGCTAATTCTTGACTATAACTTTTTATTGGAGGAAAACTGTCTATTTTATCATTTGATTTTTTTTTCTTTTTCTATTTGATGTCATTCACATCTTTCTATGCTTCGACATTTTTAACAGGTAACACTTCTCTATATTTTCTTAAAATTTTATCTCATTGGACACGTACCTGCCTTCGCACCTTTTTATTTTCTTAGATAAAGGTTAATGTAATCACATTAATCACAAGTATTTGACGGTATTCCCTTAATGTACTCAGCTCCTTTGACATTTATGCATTTACCTTTTGAAGACTGGATTTAACAGATGGTGTTATAAGAGCAGCGTAACTCTGAATCAGGAGGTGCGTAGCGAGTGTTTGATTGTCTCAGCGGTAGAAAGTGACGGTGAACGCGAGCGGAGGAAAATATTCTGGCAGTAAATGTGCTGTGTCTGTTACAGTGTGTTAGCTTCTCAAGACCAAGAAAAGTCTGTTGTTTCACTGAAGTCAAGCCAGCCTCCACTTCAATAACGACAGTCAAGCCAGCCCTCGCGCTGTTTTGCGATGCGTGTTTTTACTAGGCATTACGGTAACATCGTGTCGCAGCACATTTCAAAATAAAAGTGAGCTTCTGCTGAACATAATGCAATTGATGTGGCAGAAACGATTGAATAAATAAATAAATGCTTAAGACACCACAATCTATCTATGTATGTCTATGGATCTAAAGAAATCAGTCTCACAAAAAGCTTACTACATTCTGCCAAGATTTGAACTCATGTAAAAAGAAAACCTTTTCCCAAACCTGTTTCCACTGATTCATTTCACTTCACAGTGACAGCAGACAACCTCAGGGTGACCCTCTGTCAATATCAGAGCAATCTGATGTAGTATTTTAAAGTTACAGCCCTTGAAAATATCTAATATTTTCACTGAATTTGCTTATTTCAGACGGATGTAAAAAGAAAACCTTCTGTTTCCACTGATTCATTTCACTTCACAGTGACAGCAGGCCACCTCAGGGAGACCCTCTGTCAATATCAGAGCAATCTGATGTAGTATTTTAAAGTTACAGCCCTTGAAAATATCTTATATTTTCACTGAATTTGCTGATTTCAGATGGATGTTAAAAGAAAACCTTCTGTTTCCACTGACTCATTTCACTTCACAGTGACAGCAGGCCACCTCAGGGAGACCCTCTGTCAATATCAAAGCAATCTGATGTATTATTTTAAAGTTACAGCCCTTGAAAGTGTGTAATATTTTCGCTATTCGCAAGATTCAAATTGACAAACGTCTCAGGTTACGTATGTAACCCTTGTTCCCCGAGAAGGGGAATGAGACACTGCGTCGATGACGACACTATGAGAACGCTTCTGGGCGTGGCATGGCTGAAACATGAATGAAACTACTCCAATCCTATTGGTGTTGCTAGAACGGTAGCATGTGACGGTGTAACTGGAGGCGTATATAAGCACGCTGGCACACAGGACACATTAGCCCTTTTCTGTGAAGCAAGGCACTCCAGGCGGGGTGAGGTGTGGCCGACCGACGCAGTGTCTCGTTCCTCTTCTTGGGGAACAAGGGTTACATACGTAACCCGAGACGTTCCCCTTCGAGGGAACTCGAACTGCGTCGGTGACGAAACTATGGGAACAAGAATACCCACTTAGGCCGCGCCGAAACCCCGCCTGCCCCCAGCGTGCAGCACCTGATGGCACGACTAGGAGGAGAGCGCACGGGTGCCGGGTGCAGAAGGAAGGTCCAGACTGTAGAACCGTATGAAGGTGTGAGGGGTGGCCCAGCCAGCCGCATCACACAAATCCTGGACCGACGCCCCTGCGAGGAGGGCCCTAGAAGCCGCCATGCCTCGAGTAGAGTGCGCCCTTACGGCCATAGGTGAAGGTAACCCGCGCACCTGATAGGCCAGGGAAATAGTCTGAACAATCCAGTTGCTGACCGTGTGTTTGGAAGCGGGGAGCCCAGCCTGGGGGACCCGAAACACACCAGCAACTGGTCTGCTTTCCTCCACCGGGAAGACCTCAGAGTGTAAATACTCAGTGCTCTGACCGGGCAGAGCAGATGAAGTCTACCGTCCTCCGCCGTCACATGAGGTGGGGGATGAAACGCCTGCAGCAGCATGGACCCTGCCAACCTGGAAGGGACCTTAGGGACATAGCCCAGACAGGGGTGCAGGATGGCTCTGACCCTCCCCGGGGCAAACTCCAGGCATTGCGGAGACACCGAAAGTGCCTGGAGATCCCCCACCCTCCTCAGAGAGGTGATAGCGAGGAGGAAGGCCATCTTAAGGGTCAGGTGCTTAGCCTCAGCCGACTCCAGGGGTTCGAAGGGGGCCTCAGCCAGCGCTTTGAGAACCAGCATCAGGTCCCAGGTGGGAACCCTGGACCGAGTCACGGGTCTCATCCTCCGGGCTCCACGGAGGAAGCGCACGACCAGTGGAAGCCTCCCCAGAGGTAAATGGGTCCACCGCTCGTTCTCCGCACCAGGTGGCAAACACATTCCACTTTAGGCCGTACATCCTTCTCGTGGATGGGGCTCTGGAGCTGAGCAGCGTCTCGACTGTTCCTGCTGTGAGGCCCGCCTCCAGGAACTGGGCCCCCTTAGGGGCCAGACCCACAGTCTCCATAGGGCGGGGCAAGGGTGAAAGACCTGGCCCTGCGCCTGAAACAGCAGATCCATCCTCAGAGGGACCTGCCATTTGCTAGGAGCAAAATTAAGTCCGAGAACCACACTCGGGCCGGCCAAAACAGGGCTACTAACAGTAGGCTGACACCGTCCTGACGGACCTGCTCCAGAACCTCCGGAAGCAGAGCGACTGGAGGAAAGGCATACAGCCGCAGCCTCGGCCACGTCTATACCATGGCATCCAGCCCTAGCGGGGCTGGGGGTGAGAGGGAGAACAAGAGAGGACAGTGCGTCGTCTCTTGAGACGCAAACAAGACCCCGTCTATGGGGCCGACCTCTTCACACAATAACTCCATTCCCCTGGCCTCAGCCCCTGTCTCGACAGCAGGTCTGCTCCTTGATTCTGGGTCCCAGGGATTTACATCGCTCTGAGGGACAGCAGTCTCTGCTGGGACCACAGGAGGATCTGTTGCGCCAGCTTGCATAATGGGCACGAGCGCAGACCCCCCTGGTGATTCAAATAGGCCACCACTGCCGTGTTGTCGGTCCTGACAAGGACGTGGCGACCGCGGAGAGCGGGCAGAAAACTCCTCAGAGCTCTGAAAACCGCCAACATTTCTAGGCAATTTATGTGCCAAGAGAAATGATGCTCCTCCCAGGAGCCTCTCGCAAGCGGCTGTCCGTGACCACGCCCCATCCCGTGAGTGAGGCGTCTGTCGGAATAATTGTCCGGCGACATGACGCTCCCAACACGGGCCCTTGGGAAAGGAACCAAGGTTTCTTCCAACTTCCATACAGGGAACGAAGGCACCTGCTTGTCATCCGTATCAGATGGAACGGATTTCCCCTCGGGAGAATCCCTTGGATTTTAACCACCACGGCAGGGCTCTCATGTGCAGCAGGCCAGACGGGATTATGCTGGACACTGTTGCCACGAGACCCAACACTCTCTGAAAGTTTTTCACAGTGATGGAGCGGCCTAGCTTTATCCTGGTTACTGAGGACACAATGGACCCGACGCATGCAGGCGACAAGTGGGCCCGCATCGTCATCGAGTTCCACACCACCCCTAGGAACGTAGTCTGTTGGGCGGGTGTCAGCACGCTCTTCTTTGTGTTGAGCAACGACGAGGGAGGGAAATGAGTTAGTGGAAACAGGAAGTTTCCTTTTTACATCAATTTGAATCTTGGCGAATAGCGAAAATATTAGACATTTTCAAGGGCTGTAATATTAAAACCAAACATCAGATTGCTCTGAGATTGACAGAGGGTCACCCTGAGGTGGTCTGCTGTCACTGTGAATTGAAATGAACCAGTGGAAACAGGACGTTTTCTTTTTACGTCAATTTGAAATCAGCAAATTCAGTGAAAATATTAGATATTTTCAAGATTTCAAAATACTACATCAGATTGCTCTGATATTGACAGAGGGTCACCCTGAGGTGGCCTGCTGTCACTGTGAAGTGAAATGAGTCAGTGGAAACAGAAGGTTTTCTTTTTACACGAGTTTGAATCTTGGCTGAATGTAGTAAGCTTTCTGTGAGACTAATATTTTCTTTAGATTCTTGTGGTGTCTTAAGCATTTATTTATTTATTCAATCGTTTCTGCCACATCAATTGCATTATGTTCAGCAGAAGCTCACTTTTATTTTGAAATGTGCTGCGACACGATGTTACCGTAATGCCTAGAAAAAACACGCATCGCAAAACAGCGCGAGGGCTGGCTTGACTGTCGTTTTCAAAGTGGAGGCTGGCTTGACTTTAGTGTTGTTTCCCACCTGCTGGAAAAGTGAAGCCTATTAGCGCTAACTTAGCTAACATCTCCCCTCCCCTTCAGACTGCGCAGCTGAGCAGGAAAGCTTCTGCAGCAGCTACATAGCTGCTATGTAACTTAACATTAGCTCAATTTATAGAAAGTAACTGGAAGCTGTATTTTATTACTGCCTACTTGTCCAATGTTGAGAACATCAGGTACAAACTTAGACTAAACTGACGTAGCCTGCAGCCTTTCCAACTATTTGTTCAGAGATATGGTGAAAATAATGGCCCAATATGATGTGAAATTACACATTATTCATTGGAAAACATAAAATTTTCTCCGGGGATTTTCCCCTCAGAATTCACCCTGCTTCTGACGTGATAGGTCTATTAAATCACTGCATTAAGGCATCTATTGTGGCCTTCTTGATATCTCTAGGACAGCAGACTCTGGCTATAGTGAATCACTATTTGGATAACCTGTGGTAATAACAAACATTCATGATTTATTGTTACAGATATAACACAGATAAGGAGCTAAATCAAATAGAGAAAAATGAAGAGTAATAAATGATAAGTAAGTGAAGTAATACATTTTTTTTTGTTCCTGCAGTGCAGAAGTACTAGTTATCAAACCAACCAGCTAGCTTTATTGCCCCGTAAGTAGATCCCTATTGCAGTTCACAGAAAAAGCTAATCCAGAGGGTTCATTACTGTGTTGACTTTAGTTTAGGCTCAGAGACAAGCGTATTTAAGTTCATTTGGAAGGCTTAGGAGGATCAAAATGCTTGCCCTGATTATTTGGTTATATGTTGATTTGCCAGACTCGTGTTTCCCGCCATGGGCCGAGGAACAAGTCAATATATTAGATGCGGATGAATTCAGTAAGTTTTTAAAGGATTTCTAAAAATGCATTTTTCATTTTCACAATTTTCTTATAAACTGCTGCATTTAATTGAGTGAAAATAATCTGGCAAACGTATCCCATGATTTTCACAGAGTATTATGATACAGATCGAAAACAGATGCAGATTCAAATATTTCTAAACATTTTCTAGTATTATAATAACATTTTAGTTTCTTTAGATTAAACATCCTGAGCTCTTCTATCATATTAAATATTTTCCTTTATACTGCTGCCTTTCATTTTCTAACTATTTGCTGTCCTGTACTTCTCCTCCTTACCTGCTGGTGACTCAGTCCCGTCCTCGATCCTCTGCAGCCACTGCAGGACAGAGGGGGCCACTAAGGGGGTGTTGGGGGGGTACTGATAGATTTCACCTCCAGAGGGCAAATGGGTGAGGACCAGAGCAGGGAGGGGGGGCATAGAGCCCAGGTACGACCCCAGGACAGACATACCGGCTGGAGTACGGCCACTGGAACATAGACCAAAAAAATATATCTATTAATGTAAAATATAAAAGTACAAGATTATCAAAGTTAAGGGTTGTTTTTGTCTGCAAATAATAGATGGATGGAGTAACCAATCCATTGCCATCTAGTAGGGTGTGTCCAAATATTTAATGAATGACTGTGGGACTGATTGATATATTGACTGATTTACGAACAGGTGGATCCAACAGGCCAAGTATTGCTCCATCGTCCCCTCTCCCAACTCCACCACTCCTCTCATCTCCTCCACCAGCGCCTGGTTCTGCCTCCGCCCGATCTCGTCCTCCTCCTTCCCCACAAAGAGGAGCAGGAGGGCTTTACCCAGGGAGAGAAAGGATGGCAGGTTATCCACCGTCAGCTCAGGCTGGAGATAAAACAGAGGAGCCAAAATGTGCACGTTATTGCAGAGATTTGAAACGGCAAGCGTCTGATGGGTCAACAATATCCAAAATAAAACTGAAGTTTACAGAAGGTTTGTTGATGGCTTATACAGAATTCGCACTGTTCCTGCTTAATATCTGAGATTTACACATCAGTGATTGTTGCTGTTATGCTCTCAAACCTGCTTGTGAGTGCACATTAGAGGCAGCAATATTTTTACTGAGGGAAGCAAAATAATGTGAGTGTTAGAGGAGTTAAACCTGGAGCTGGAATCATTTAAGGGACTGTGTACTTTTTTAAAGGCATTCTAGTCTTGATAAAACATATGGACAACAGCGCCACCAAAAGGCAGATTTGGTTATTCTTAGGACTTTTGATGGGGTTTTTTTAGACCCCTAACCCTTGCTATTCCACTTCACCTATTTACCTTCACAGCACCTGAAACTAATCTGAGCCAAGTTCATCAGTGTAAAACAGCATAACAAGCACTCAAAGGGCGAGCTGAACTTCTCTTGTTGAGCAACATTTGCATTAAAGAATGTTTACACATCAGTTCATTGTGTGCGTTCACTTGAGTAAATGTAAACTCAAGACATGACACATCGCTCTGGCTTTGTCTGTACTGAAGAAACCACATCTACTCCACATATGGTGCTTGTTATCTGCAACATACTGTGAACAACTCTATGTTGGCTTTCTCAAACTTCCCAGAAATTCCATCCACATTGTTTATTTACGGCTATTTAATTTTATGAAATTCAAATGAAGCACACAATCTGGGCTGAGAGAATTTTGGCTGAATTCACTTAGTTTGAAGTCTTAACCAAACATCTGCGGTTTAAATAATATTTCAGTCAGCTAACTTCATCATCAGATAACTTTATTTTAGTATTTCTCAATGCAAGCAT
Source organism: Micropterus salmoides (assembly GCF_014851395.1). Classification (NCBI taxonomy): domain Eukaryota; kingdom Metazoa; phylum Chordata; class Actinopteri; order Centrarchiformes; family Centrarchidae; genus Micropterus; species Micropterus salmoides. The sequence goes on from NW_024040040.1 coordinate 9,516,705, forward strand.
GACTTCTTAATAAGCCAGAAAGACGAATGGACACCTGGGTTGATTTACCAGTGGATGCAGTAGTGCGGTGTTAATGTGGGAGAGCATATCTTCAGCAGAGGTGGACACAGGCAGCTTGGAGGGACGAGTGTTTGTCCTCCAAGATGGAAACACCAACACTGCAGGAAGGTCCACGGTGTGCTCTGCCGCCCTGCACAGCAAACATGCAACTTAAATAAATATTCAAGGCACTGAAGGTCATGCAGCTCATTTTAAGACTATTTAATGATGCAAGAATATCTCACTCTTTACAAAATGTAATCACACATTGATTCAAGTGTCCTTTCAGTACCGGGCTGGATCAGCTGCTTAGGCTTCCTGAGTGCACCTCAAAAACAATCTAATTTCACTGTCAATCTACTCCTACTGCCTTTAAATACTGCTTTTGAAAGTTAAATGAGCATAGAAACCTCAGAAAATGCACATTTTCTCCTCTTCATAATTAGTTTATATTGTGTTTTGTTAAATCCAGACAAAAGCGCTTGAAGAAATCCAGGAAATTTTGGGTGAAATGCAACTTCAAACACAAAAAAGGAGCTTAAGAGAATCACTCAAGTGATTGTCAGGCACAACCTTGAAACAGGAATGACCAGACTGAATTTTCGAGCCTTTACCATTTCTCTGCTAGCCCATCTGTCAGCAGTCCAGTCAGCACCTCTCCTCTCAATGACTTTGCAGTTTCAGTAAACACTCGAACACCTGGCAAGGCAGAGAAACAGAAGTACATCATCATATGGTTGCTACTGACAGTGGACAGTGGTTTGAACAGAGAGTAAAATTTGGAGGGACATTTGAAATATTCTGCAATATTTTTAACTTCACCAAGTGACCTGTCTAGTGTTAGCCATTTCATTAAAAGTTTTCTTATCACATCTTTCAAGTCACGAAGAAAAGTTGGTATTAAGAAAATATAAATGATTGTGTGTGCGTGAATCAAAGCCTGATGTGTCTTCTTCCTCTGCACCATAGAGCTCCATCGTTGTCCAAAATACATAAATGAGCCACATCATTGCAGTAGGTGACACGTTCCTTCATTACCATGAACACACACACTTAATTTGACTCAATCTCACATCTTCATCTCTGTGTGAAAAACACAGTGCTCTGTGACTCATTTGAATACAGCTCGCACAGCAGGGTTGCCAGATCAGAAGGGAAAAGGGCTGAATGTTTTGCCAGACAAAACACGCTGTGATCCAGCAGCGGTGCCAAGGTGGACAATCAAATATGTACAAGCACATATTCATGATCGATTACTTAATGCTGACTATACACTGTTAACCATACTATCGAAAATAGTTGCCCCCTATGTAAGTAAAATATAATTTTAAACCGCTGTGCAGTGTTTTGGTGTCTGAGAAGCCATTTTTCTCACACATGTAACCCAAACTGGACTTCCTGGATCTATTTTCATTCACAGCCTCTTGTGTTGTTGTAACACAGGGAGGTTTTTTGGCCTGAACACTCCAGATGTGGAATTAATCCGCAGCAGAATATAGTCTCTAACAAATACACTGTTTGCTACCGTTTGAGCAACATTTGCTACAGCTACAGTGCTGAGCTTTTCAAGGAAATTACCTGAGTATATTTGGGACTTGGGACTTGTGGGTTGAGTGCCGCAGGCGTATTGAGAGGAAGACTAAAGCGCTTTCCATAGGACTAGTTTGACAGTAAGAAAATAATATAATAACACCAGCCTTGTACTTCAAGTGTAGCTTTATGGACATAATTCAACCCTTTGACTAACTGAGGCACAGTTGCTGTATCCTTTAAAAAGTGATTGAAGTCCTAGCTTTGATTTCAGCTATAGAGTCATCACCATCAATTACAAAATGTCAAAGGTCTTCATTAGCCAATAATGTGCTCTGATTCATGCGTCACGCTAGCGCACACATTTACAGCCTCCTACCTGCATGTGTTTGTGTCTTAAACAGTCCCAGCACTCTGGCAGGCCGATAGCCCGCGAGCTCAAGGTGAGACACTTCCTGAAGGTATGACATCACTTCCTCTTGGGTGGACAGTAGCACAGGCGAAGCTGGTCGGCTCCTGGTTAAAAAAAGCAGATAAGCATGTGTGCCCAGATAGACACACATAAAACAAAACTTGCCATGTATCTTATTCTCCAGACATCTACCTTAATAACTTACATTAACACAACAGAAATGCTTTGTGATCACTATGCTCATTTGGACTGATAATAAGCTTTGTTTATTAACCATTTGTTGAACAATACATAGTCTTTGTTTTAGGCCTCCACTATGTGGAATACTTGGTACAGGTTAAAGGCTCAGAGGTACATCTATTCCAAGATAAAGGCTACAACACTTTGGTCTGATTGGTGTCATCTTGGTCTCAGCAGACACCCATCAGTCAAGACAGGATGAAATAAAAGCATGGATCGAGGTGATTACACGACAAATACGCGCTGCCTGTGGAAAAGCTCCTGAGTTATGACTATACACCAATATAATCAATGACTCAAAGAGTTCTACAGACTGAAAAGGTATTCATAAAAGTTCCCAAAAATGAATGTTTACATGTGGCAATGCTCATATATGAGTCGTTTTCCTGTGTGGGTTAATTTGTAGTAGCAAAGTCAAGTATTTTGTTTATTCTGCTGCTATACTATTTGTAATTGGCTGAATGAGCACTGTAGTGAATTTAAACCCTAAAATGTAAAATAGAAAATTCAAGGGGAACTTCAGCAATTTAGTATCGTACTTCCATAAAGTTGGGGCACTCATAACAATAAAAAAATAAAAGAGTGGCTGTGTTTGAAACGGTTAAAAAAGCTGTAGTAGAAGGTGTCTAACTGTACAGTGAGGCATCGACTGGTCAGCTTTGAAGGCAGCATCGATGCTGACTCAATGCTGCCCATTACCCATAAATCTGCGTGCCTGCGGTAGCTCACAAAAAATGTATGGCAGACAAACAAACCAAAATTTGCCTACAAAATAAGTTTTTAAAGTTTTAAGTAGTTTTTTTGCGTTGATTTTTGAAGTTAGCAAGAGCTAAACACTGAACTATCTTATTAGCCCGTGACTGTAACCAACCAAGTTTGTTTAGTATGATTTCTGAGGGATCTGACTTTCTAACAGCTAGCTAGCTGACCCTAAGCCTGGTGACAGCCAGAAGAGACAAAAGACGGTGTGCCGACGTCACACATTGCCGTAAAATGCTGCCCTAATAGGCTATTCCAAAATAATGTTTTGAGATGCCTTCACTTGTAAGTGATGATTCTGAGGCACCTGTCGATTACAGTACCGAGGCAACTGCCTTCTGTCACACCCTAATCAGCAACTTTCTGTTTCTAGTACAAGGCCAAGCTGATACAACCTCGATAACATCACTATGACATCAAGGTCACAGAATCATTAATCCATAATATGGATTGAAGAGCATTTAACAGAAAGTAATGGCTTTAATGTAATATGACGCCATTTAACTCTTGATTTTAAAATAATGAAAACACATCCGTGTCGGTGGATTCTTAGAAGACTTCTCACAGCATGATGAAGCGATGTAACGCCTCAGTGCCCAGCATGCCTCTGTAGTGCTGGGCTGACTCCTGGGGGCGCAGCAGCAAGACGCTGGGGAACGCCGTGATTGGCTGGAACGGAATCTGCAAAGAGCTGCTTGGCTGAGCAGCACAGAGGTCGGTCCACTCTCCACAATCGACCGTACTCATTTGGACCTCTGAATCTGAAGAGATTTATTAACCAGCAAACATCAAATACATAATTACAGTGAAAATAAAACCTCCTTGTATATCAGAGGTGGGAGAGTTACAAGTTTTCATGAACACACCATACGGCAGAAGTTCCCTGAGGTTAATTTCAATATCCGTAAAGAATACGCATCCACAAATCAACTAAGAAATCATAGGAATGAGGGTCCTCCTTAACTCCAGAACTCGCCTGAGAATCTTCACATTTTTAAGTTTTCTTCAGTATCACAGTAATCCAGTAATAGTTGTCTACATCCATGGGTACACTGCAAACAGGAATTGCTAATAGTTAATTTGGCATACTTTTAATGCCAAAACTGAAACATGTATAGGCTAACAAACGGGTCTCAAGATGTAGCCCACAGCTAACTAAATGACTCTATGGAAATATTGTACATCACACAAAGGAACCAGTAGATCATCCCTCAAACTGACTTAAGACAAAGAATAATAATATGAGTTACAAAATCCATTAGTAGTACCTTTTATGTGTTGCACTACCAACATATTTTTCTACATTACTAAGGCTGAGAATGTCCCATCAACTTATATTCCTGGAACACTGACACCTTCCTATGTCCATTCATATAAAGATATTTGCTCTGTCATTGAAATGCTGTGGACAAAAACTTAATAATTTAATGGAGGTGCGTTTGCTTCAGTTATGTATGAGTGGGGTCAACAGTGTCAGAGTTTGAAAACCCGTGCCATAAGGACTCTGTTCATGCTGTACTCTCCTGTTTACCTGCAAGTCGCTCTGCAACTTCAATGAAGGAGCTGAGAAAAGCCATTGAAACAGCATCCCCTGGTGGTAAAAACAGACATTAAAATTAATTATTAATTCGCTTCCCCTTGCCGACATGTCAGTAGGGAGTGTGTCTTACATTTGAGGTAGAAGAGTGCCACTGTCAGGCTGCTTTCAGCAACAGCAGCGTGGAAGCTGTCTGAGGTTAAGTGGGTAATTGAGTCCATATCTAGTAAGTTGCCTCGGTTTTCGTAGACAGACGAAGCAATTTCATCGTCCAGTGTGCCTGGAGACAGACACAGCAACACACAAATACACACAGACATACAATTTCTTTCTTGGTACAGATATCTCGATCCCTCTCTTTAATTCTCTTTCTGTGACACTTACCAAAAGGCAAATCCTCCACCCCCTCGTCCTCGTCCTCCTCTTCGTCCTCCACCTCTTTCTCTTGATTTATGAAGAGCTCCAACACCTCATCAAGGTTGTGTAAGGTCAAATACTTCACCTCTGAGCTCTTGAAGTGCACACATAAACACAGAAAGGTTAAACACTTATAATCTTACTTTGTATGTATGTGTGTATGTGACCATCATACCTTCTCTGGCAGTCTGTAAGCAACATTATATTCATCGGGGGTTTTCACTGCAGGATTCTGCCTGATAACAAACACACAGAAATCCAAATAGAGATAAAGGTAGATTTAGACTGTTTTGCTGGGAATATAGAGAAAACAATATGGACGAAATACAGATAAAAAACATGCAAAATATAATAAAATTTAAACAGATAACAAGATTAAACTCTATCTGCAATTATAGGACAACTACAGCATGTGTTATATTTTACCTCTAAACCATGTCAGTAAATTAAAAACCCCGTGTCGTGTACCTGTGTACGAGCACCAGCAGGGCAAGGCCACGGAGTCTCCAGGCCAGAGCGGTGGCCGTGTCCAGGTCCAGGTGCTCGGTTGGGGGACGAGAGAACAGGAAGACCTGGGGGGTCTGCTGGAAGGGGAATTGGGGGGCCTGGACTGAGGATGGATCGTCGTAAACTTCAGACTGGCAGTGGAGAGACACATACGATTATGTCCAAATTAATACATTATATTCCTTCTTTTGCCTTTTAGACTTTTTAGATGAAAACACATTCATTTTGTTTTCATAATGTCATCAAACTGCTTACTTTGTCCATCCACAAGTCCAAAACCCAAAGTAATTCTGCAAAGACAAGCAGCTAATTGAAAGCTGTACCTAGAGAATGCTTGGCCTGTTTTCTGAAAAAAATGGTTTTAATTAGTTGTGAATTAATTGAAAAAGAGAATAAATAAAAGGGGGGAATCATTATTTGAACTAGGGCAATGCATTTATTCGAATTTTTAATGGCTTTCAACCATTATCAACAATTATCAAGCAAGATAAAACAATTTTTTCGTTTTGTCTTTTTTACAGCAGCGGCTCTCGTCTCTCCCTAAAAGCCCAAACTCCCTCTCTGCCAGGCTGTGGCATGTTTAGTTCAGCTCGTTCCAAGATAACTGAGAGTTATAACTGCTATAACTTGTTAAAGCCCCATTATTAACTTAAACCTACAGCATTATACACTACATATATTAGCCTAGGCTAATATATGTAGTGTATAATGCTGAAGCGTTGTCTGCCTGTTCTCTTCCTGTGTAATCTGAACTGGTCATAACCAGCAGACATATGCAAGCGGTGACAAAAAGTCAAAAGTAGGCAAGACATTGCTTGGTTTTAAGGGGTCACACGAAAAAAAGAAGCACTCTTTGACTCAGTGTGCTGTGTTCCACAGTGGCTCAATATTTCTATCCTACTCACCACTAGCGGAGCCTCCATGAGCTGCAGGAAGGAGTGGAGGCTGAGGGTGGACAGGGGTTTCCTCATGCGGGTCAAAGGGCAGCGCTCAAAGGTCATCGGGGTCACTAACCCACTGTGAACTCTACAGTGGAGGAACCACACTCCAGACGAGTGAGACAACTCATTCACCCTGAAAGAGAGATGGAGAGAGAGAGACACACGGTAAATAAAGGAGGTTGACGGCCTCATCATCATTTGGCAATGTGGTGTTTGTCTTGGCCACTGGTCTACAACGTGCTGCCGACGGTCTCTTTTGCTTTGTCAAAGAAAAAAATGGTGTCTCTCTCTGAGGTTAGGGCTGAACAATGAATCGAATCTTTGCGAAATCACAATATTGCCTAGTGCAATTTTCAAATCGCAGATTCAATCGCAGAAGGCTAATTGTGTGTCAAAATACCATTTAAAATTTTATATTGTTGTGCTGCAGAGATGTCCTAGTCTTCACATCATATTCTACAGACTTGAGAAAACATCTTTGTTTGGTCCTTGCAAAAATCACACCATAATCATTACGGTTTTCAATAAAGAATTTGAACAATAATAATAATAATAATAATAATTGTTCAGCCTTACAATGAGTTGGCTTTATGAAACAGATTAATACTTGTTTGGCTTGTTAGGCACATTCAGCCATTTCACAATAAGCCCTGCGTTAGCATATGATTAACATCAGAGAAAATAAAATAAAATAAAAAGAACCTACCCTAAATGCTTCAAAACTGGGCCCCCGGTAATGAGGATGAACTGGTATTTGGATCCGTACACATACGCCGTCTCCATCATCGATCTGTGCTCTTAAGTAACACAATCAGCAGAAACAATTCACTTTATTTGATTTAATACATTGTGCAGATAATCTCCATCACTGACATTTTGCCAAACGATGACTTTCTTCAACATTTGTTGCCTCCAGAGTCTGTTTATATAAATCCTCTCCTTCTTTTCCATACCTTGTGTTCCCAGACTGCGGACATATCCCAGCACAATATCCTTCTTCCCTCTGGCTGTCTTCTCCATGGCCATGAGGTCAGCGTCTGTGTGGACATACTTGACCTCTTCACGCAGAATAGCGCTAAAAGAGAAAGAGGCCAAAGCTCTGTTTTCATCTAACTTAAAAGATTTTTTTGTTATTATCAACAAATCCCATGAAAAGACCAAAAAAAAGTGCGTTAGTCCGTCTCTCTTTCTGACTTCCTGTCTGTGGCCTACTGGTTCCTACGGATGACAGAAATCTTTTGCAGCAGCTCACAGATATTTAGTTTCCTTTCTCAAAAAGCTCATGAATCTCCTTAAAGAGTTGGACAGTGTCGCTTTTACAAATGTTACTCAAACATGGGTTTATAGTGCGTAATTTGGGAACTATTTTCAGCTGTGGATTTATTCCATAAATGTGCTTAAGTCACAAATGTATAGAGAGTTAATGTCAATAATAGAACTGAAAGAGTCAATTAAAGGTGGGTATGTGATTCTATCTAGCAAACCTCTCCTCGCAGTCCTAGCTGTCCGTTCTGTGTACACTAAAAAATAATCCAGTGTCTGTACACAGCCCTGGCTCTGTAAAAGGAAAGCAAACAGAGTGGCCCGGACCGAGCCACACAACACTATTCCAGCAGTTACAGCCATGATTTGTGCGTCAGGTAACATTAAATGACTTGCCCACAGACATTCAGCTTCTTTCTACTTCACCAGCTACTGTATATATACTGAATGTTTTTCTCTATATATAGTGTTAAAAAATATTAACACTATATACATACAGGTACCACTTATAAGTGTATTAAAAAAATAGAATTTCAAAATTAATTGTTTGTTTTAGATACAAGCCAGGACTGAAGGTTAACGCTGCACACAACTGAGAGATTGTGTGAGGGAGAATTGCTTACTTACAACAGGACTTCAGAGACAATGGAGTTGACGTCAAACACGGTGTCCAAATCAAAACCCAAGAACTCCTTACCACCCCTGACAGAAAGACATAGACAGTGTGACAGCTAAGGGGTCGTTAGTTGTTATTATACAATCCTTCATGCCTTTGACAGAGTTATATGGTTATGTGCTTGTGAAGCCTTCATGTCCGCACAACCTACCTGAACAGAAAAGCTGTGTGCAGCATCCTTTCCTCTGTGCAGTATGTATGAACCAGCTCTTTATTACAGTTGACCTTAACAGAAAAAAACAAAAAATATGTACTGATCTGCCACTGCTCTGTGCATAAGCTCCCTCATATCTGTGTCCAAGTTAATAAAAACTTGTAAATTTGATGTCTACGACAGGTGGAGCACAAAGCACTGAGAGGACTGTAGTTACCTTGCCAACCAATACCCCATAATCCTGCAGGGCGTCAGCAGACTTCTCCAGCTCCAGCAAGAAGAGAGAGACGGTTGGAGAGACTGGAGACGGAGAGAAATACTTTTATCCTTGATTAAAGGAGTTAAAAGGCTTTGCTACTATCTGCTGTGTTGCACTTTGACAAGTCACTGGTCAATCACCATATGAACGGCTCTGATTTTTGGGGATTTAAGAAACTGAAGTTAATGTAACTCCTGTGCTCAATTTGAGCTACTCTTTATGTAAACTACTTGAAAAAATGCTCATGTGTAATGGTCAGATATGGTAACTGAGATCAGATCAGTCATTAACCACAGGTTTGATTTTTAACTTTAGTGTTTTGTTTTTAGAAAACTTGCCAAGTGGGATGAAAAAGCAGGACAGATAATTACTGCAAATACTATTAGCAGGTAGTAAAAAGGCAATAACCAGGACATGGCTGAAATAGGAGTCTCCAACACTTCTTGAATGGTTAGAAATAGTCCAGGAAATCTAAAAAAAAAAATGGAAATCTTCCTTGAATGTTAATTGATTGTAATGTTGTATATCTATTTGGAGAACTTTTTTCTATTTCTTTTTGTACTAAGACCGATACCCTGGACTCTAGGAAGGACTAAAGGACCATAAAATACAGTTTAAAAAAAGAAAAGATGCTAATTTAAGATACTATATCATCACAAATGTATTGCATTATCTATTGTATTACTGCAAAAATACAGTTCTATATACACATTTGGAAAAGGTTGCGTTGTTTACTTGTACGACAGAGTAAGCAGCCTACCTTGATGCTCGAAATAGATAAACATCATCTTCCCAGAATGCAGTTTCTCGTAGAAGTCTGCAGCTGTGTATTCAATTAGGTCTGATGTGTTGGCCTTCTCTGTGCATCCTCCTGTCCTGACCCACAGCAGGAAAACAGCAATACACATCCACATCATGGAGAACAGGCTCTGTTGTGCTCTCTGTGCTCTCTGTGGGGGTGAGGGAATAAGACATCATGAGAGAGAAAAACTATGTTGTCTGTGCGTTAATGTTTAGAAGACAAACTTGATGAAAATGATACTCATAAGACTGGATGACACAGAAGTAGGGCTGCAACTAACAATTATTTTCACTGTCAATTGATCTGTCGAATTTTTGGTCAATAAAATGTAAATCTGTTTCCCAAAGCCCAAGATGATGTCCTTGTCCATAACCCAAATATATTCAGTTTACTGTCATAGAGCGGTAGGCAAACCAGAAAATATTCACATTTAAGAAGCTGGAATCAGAGGATAATTACTCAGACCGATTAAATGAATGTCAACATAGTTGATTAATTTAATAGTTGACAACTAATAGATTAACCTTTATTTCATTCCTGTATTTGAAAATGTTTGTTTGCAAGCTGCCCAGTCACACGGTTACATTTCTATACATGTAACAGCACTGTCCCATTACTTCAGTGTTACTCATATGGATCCCAAACAAACCAAGGAAAGGTTATAATAGGAACACAATATGATTATTTCAAATGACCCGCACTATGTTATATATAATTACTTCATATTTGTTGGAACTGATAAGGTACACATCGGTTACAACAAGAAGCAAGCAGTGACAACAAAAGATACTAGCAGTGTTACCTGAGAAAGTCGAGGTTAGGGTTCAACTTTTGTCTTCCCAAGTGGCACAAACGTCACAACCCACAGTTAAAACTGTGGTCACTGGAGACGAAGACATTTTGACGCCAATTATAAAAAGTAAAAACACTTTACTTTATTTAGAAATGTGGGTTACTGCTAGCTACTTCATTAGCTAGGCTTGTAAACTGCCTGCTGATGTTTTTTTCATCCATGGCTTTACATGAACAGCCAACGTTAACACTTGTGCATTTAGAAGATACATGTCCGCATATGTATGTGGGAGATGTTACAGCAGGCCACGGACAAAGCAAGTTTACAAGATTATTTTACGCCAAGCTGCAGAGTGAAATTTGAAAAATGTTTCTCAGAAGAATAAGGCTCCATCTTTCGGTGAAGTGTCAAGCTAACAGAGTTAAAAAGTTACTTCCTGTTACGTAAGTTAAAGTAAAACCCTTGACAAATTTGTTGCAAAGTTTTTGAGTAGTCCATACAACTTAAAATGAACAAGAAAATGATCATGAAAGCATCCACAGTTGATAAAAATACAGCTTTTTGCATTTGTTCTTTTCGTTCCCAAACGATTCTGTTCAGTGCGCACCAACGTTTAACGCTTTTATTTTGAAAGCGACGTCACTTTTCTGGCAAATGTCGTTTGTCGCTCAGTAACTTTACGTAATCAAATTACTGTTGATGCCACTTTCTCAGCGAGACGCCCACGTGCTTCTTTGAGCCAATGGGTTTAGGGGACGGTTTGACTTGAACAAATAAACCAATCAAAAGCAAGCAAAGGGCGGGTACTGCCGCAGCTGACATCATCATAAACCAATTAAGTAAGAAGACTGTGGAGGTTGGGCGGCAAGATTAGCCAATGAAGCGGCGCTCTGGGGAAGTGGGCGTGAAGACGTGCTTCACTTGGGAGATTTAGCCCGGAAACTGGCGAGAATCTGTGGCTCCACGGTCAGCTGTTTGCCAGGAAAATCAGCCTAGTGTTGAGCCAAGATGGCGACTGCTGTAGCGCTAGTTTCTCTTTCAATTGAGAGCAAGGGGGCGGGTCAAAAACTGCATCACAGCTGATCTGGAGGTCCCCCCCCCTTAAGTTGTTTTTTGCAGAGAACAGCTTTGCAGAGATTCACAGAGGGACCTCTCTCTTGTTTGTTTTCTCTCTGTCTTGTTATTTTTAACCTAGCGCTTTTAAAAAAAAAAAAAATAGACCCCAATTTTTCTCAACCCAGTATCGGATTTAAACCCCAGCGCATTTTCATTATGCCACTTCTTTTCAGAATAAACTGCTTTTATCGCAATTTGTCACCAGAGTACCTTCGTCTTTTTGTCGCCCACGGCGAATTTAGCCCAGATCTGACCCAGGTTTAGTGTTTTTGCCTTCACAGCATCCCATGTGTTAGTGCGAGCCGTCAGTGGATATGTTTTCGGCAGGAGAGGAGGTTAATTCCCATTTGTTTACCTCACTGAGGGAGTCCCATGGAGCTGCAATCTCCCCAACACTGGAGCTCAGTCTAACTACCATCTACACCGTCCTCTACTCTTTCCTGTTTGTTTTCGTTTACCTGCAGCTCTGGCTCATTTTGCACTACGGACACAAGCGCTTCAGCTACCAGAGTGTGTTTTTGTTCCTGTGTTTGCTGTGGGCAGCGCTGAGGACGACCCTCTTCTCTTTTTACTTTAAAAATGTGGTGCAGGCCAACCAGCTGCAGCCTCTGGCCTACTGGCTGCTCTACTGCTGCCCCGTCTGCCTGCAGTTCTTCACACTTTGCCTACTCAACCTCTACTTCATACAGGTAGGACTGCACTGTGAGTGTGGGAAGGGGGACAGGAGGTGTGAGTGTTTGTGTGACCTGATTTCATAAAACAGCTGACATTGCAATTGTGTGTTTGCACGTCACATTTAACACACAGTTTAACTTTCACACAAGCAAATGGCGCTTTTATTATCTTCTACTGTATTTTTATTGACTCCTTTGGAGGATTCCTATTCTTCTAGGGCCTTCAATTCCTGGTGCCAAGATCACCCAATGGACAAAAAGCTCTGATTACCTAACTCTGGCACCCATGTGGACAACAATTAATCATGGTCATGTTGATTTTGACACAATGAACTTGCAGTAGACAAACATCAGTTGTCATTTTAGCAAAGTATAAGACCAGCTTTTATAAAACTACAGCTCCTGTGAGGCTTTTGACAGTGCTAGAGCTGGGACAATTAGTTGCTTAATATTAAATAATATATTGAAATCACTGTTAATTTATTAAATTTTTGTAGTTCTTAAGCACAAAAATTTCCAACTACACAAATGTGAACTTCCTTTACCGTAAACTGAACACCATTTGTTTTAGGACTGTTCTCGGGCAAAACAAGCAATTTGAAGACGTCATATTAGGCTTTGGGAACATTTTATAGACAGAACAATTCATTGATTCATTAAAAACATATTAGCAGAGCAGATTAATTGTCATTGAAAAGAATTGGTAATCGCAGACATTAAATAGAAAATTTATTATAATTTTTGGGTGGGTGTATTCATTTAAATAAGGATGAGGCCTCTGTCTCTAAGCAATGTGGTTTATCTAGAAATAACACATCACCATAAAGGAATACTTTTTGAGACTCCAGGAAGTTGCACCCAGCTGAGAAATAGCCGCCCCTGTCATAGCCGCCTGTAAAACGTGTTGTTTTTACAGTTTGGATTTGTTCAAAAGAAACAAGATACAGCACGTTAGTTGAAGAGCTTTAGAGGCACTGGTAAGATAGGCTAGCTGTTTCTAGTCTTTATGCTAAGCTAAATTAAGTGTCTCCTGGCTGTAGCTTCATACTTCATGGAGAGACATGTGAGTGGTATCTTCTTGTCTAACTCTTTGTAAGAAGGCAACTAAGCAAATTTCCCAAACTACTGAAGTATTTCTTTAAGCCTGTCAAAATGCAGTATTGGGTGGTGGCCATTGCCTTACTGTCAAGACTTGTCTATTTCCCTAGCAACGTCACTTTTTGGTTAAGTCGGGTTTCTGTAACAGCCAATGCTTCTTCTTCCTCAAATGAGGAAATGTGGTCACTATCAGCCCACATGCTCCATAGCAAGAGCGGGTTGAGTGACCTGAAGCAGTTTTTTTTTTAAGGTTGGTTTGAAAGCTCTGCAAATTGACACAGTTCATGTCCCGGGGTGAGCGATGTTAAGATCTCCCTTTAAAACCCTGTGTTACATTAAGTCCCAGCCTCCAGTGATGTGTTTTTATTCAATAAGTCAAGGCAAGACTCAAGCAAATGGCGTGTATAAAACAGGAAGAGAGGGACACAGTGGGTCAGTCACAGTTGTTTCACACCTGCCCACTCCAAATATCAAAGACCTGTTTGTTTCTCTCTCAGGAAACACCTACACGCCTGGGGACTTTTGGTTGGTGGCACCACCACAGTTCAATCACTGCTCCAAAAGGAAAACACAGAATGTGTCTCGGTCACGGGGTTAGTTGAGTAGAAAGGAAGTTTGTCTGACTGGCTAAGTTGAGATCAGGTAAATGAAGCCAATGGTGTCATATGACTGCTTTATAAACATTGTATCCCATTAGCTGACCTGTGACCAGTTACAGGATCCAAACTACGCTCCCTTGGCAGCAGAGGTTTCCACCATTACCAGACAAATTGTGTTTTTCCATATATGCTAAACCTGTCATTATAGGTTTAAAATATGCATCTATATATGTTGGGAAAATCATGTGACTGGCCAGCTCAGTGAGCAAACTTTTCCTACTTGTGGTTTCACATCTAGCCGGGTCAGAGCTGAGTTACACAGTATGTCAGATTCATATTTTCTCCCAGTAGAAACTTTGACCATCCGGCTGCAGTGCTGTTGTTCCTGACCCATCCGGCAAACAGTGCCGGGTGTAATGCCCTACACATGGTTGGTGTTACTTTCTTAATCACGAGTACTTAAACAAACTGTTTTACAGTCTTAGTAATATTAAAGATATCAATCAAAAAAAGGATGTCCCCTAATTAAAGTTGGAATAACAGTAAAGCAGCTATAATCAATCATTTTATATTAACAATGAGTCAAATGACTACATCTAAGTGATTTGTAGTGACAAACACAGAGAATATCACCCAACTCACCCAAAATGTCCTCTCAATTCTACAGAGCATTTTAGCATCTTTCAGGTCATTGTTTTGGTTTTCGGCCCAGTAAATTCAATGTTCTGCTTCTCTCCCACAGCTCTCATCAGTGTAGTTTACCGATAAAGCCACTAGCTCTACCAGCCCAGCACCAAACAGCAGACAGGCAAAGTTAACATCTAGCAAGTGAACATAATGGAGTATTTAGCAGGTGAAGAACAAGATATTTGACACTAAATACTCAATCCCAGGCTGCAATGGTACTGTTTTGACCACATTTTGAGACCCTGTAAAATTCATTGTGGGACGGCGTGACCTTGACAGGGTCAACTGGTTGGTTGTGTTTAAAGGGGACACAAGCCAAAAAGTTCGGGAACCACTGTCTTATAATTCAGTTATGAGATTGCACTGCATTTTAATTTATTCAGGGGTAACTAGATGTGCCCTCACTGACGGATCAAAGTTGACATTAGGGCTGCAGATAATGATTCAAATTGCTTTGCCTATCTGCAGCCCAAACTACAAATATATTCACTTTACTACCATATATGGCTAGTAATGCATCTGATTCCCACACTTGTGATGCTGGAACCAAACAATATTTGGCATTTTTCTTGAAAAATGACTAAAATGATTATTCAGTTATTAAAATAGCTGCTGATTAATCGTCTGTAGGTCAACCAATTGATTTACAGACTAATCTTGTCAGCTCTAGCTGACATGATATACATGTATTTAAAGTCCATAAAGCAGTAAAAGGCATGAAAACAGGAGAGCTTGCCTAGACTGCTTAAACACAAGCACAGAAAATCAGTTTTTGAGCAACGTTATAACTGAGGATGATTCATAAGTTGTTCAAACAATGTCACAACCCAGTTCCTGTATTATCGCCTTACTGCTGAACAGGGCTTTTTAATGTTGAACTCACTGAAGGTAATAAATGGCGTGATAGAACATCATGCCAGCGTGGCACAGGCTGACGCCTGACACGTGTGGAAATATGTGTGTAGTGTGTTTTTTGATGAGTCAGGCCTGAGTCCTGACCAGTGATTTACTTCCCCCTTATTACACTTTAGCTCTTACTTACTAGAGGAAAATGGATAATGGTAATAATCAGATGAAAAAACATTAATTTCACCACTGGGGAATCTCAGCTCTGTGCTTGAAGAGACAATATTGATTTAGCTACATTTTCTATAGGTTTCTGAAGGTACATAAAGTATGTAATCCAGCAGTGTTCTGTTGACTTGTTGCTTCATTTCTAGGTTACAAATTACCTCCTTCTGGCCTACATTCTCACGCAAAAGGCTGAATGTTTGTGTGTGTGTGTGTGTGTGTGTGTGTGTTTTAGTAAATGTTGACATAAGCAATTTTGGCCATGGCACCTATCATAATATCAGAAATTAATCATTATCATCATTAATCAGAGTCTGACTTATTAAACTACATTTTGGTTTTTAAAAAATGTCAAAAGAATTTCCAGGAAGTAGGTGAACTAGATCATTGAAGGCCAGTGTCCCGGCTTTTGTATACTTAAATTGGACTGTTTGATGTTTTTTAAGGTCACTACTGATAACATGTTGGCAGCAAGGCAACTCGTAGAGAATATGTAGTTTGACTATTTATTTGACCATTTTCGTACCAACCAAGCAATACAAGTACAGGAGAGTTTTGAGGAGATAAAAGGTACAGATCAGATGTGTTTTAGTACTGTGACTTTCTGATATTTCTCTTTGGATTTTCTGTTAATGAAGTTTGATCTCTCTTTAGGTTTTGCTCTTTTCATTGTCTGTTTGGCCGAGTTGGCTTAATACAAAAATTATGTGCTAATTTGATTGTGATTCAAATGAATCAAATCAAACTTTTATTATCATTATTGTTTTATTGCCTAGTGAAGGTGGGTCAACTTCGATGTTGAGCGGTATGGTCCTGTTTCTTTAACATCACTGCTTCCAAATAGCTGACTGTCATTGTCTTGTGAAATTACGCTGTCCGCATTTCCAGTCAATTCAAGTCAAACAGCCCGACCCACCACCTCAGGTGGGGGCAGGTGTGTGTGTGTGTGTGTGTGTGTGTGTGTGTGTATCATGTGTGTGATGATATTTCTTTTTATACTTTTCTTTGTTTAGGTGATGTTTAAGGCTAAAGCCAAATATTCACCAGAGCTCACCAAATACAAGTAAGTCTGTCCTGTAACTTTGTTGGTTCATATGTCACTTGCAGGTTTTCCAACATTTTGCCTTTGCCTTGACTGTTGGACATTATACTAAAATGAACTGTCGATATCTCCATCTAATGACATGCAATAATCTTTTCCTCCATGTTGGTTAAAGACAGAAATTCTCGTTCCTCTCCACAACCACATTCTCTCCCTCTTTCTTTTCCTTTCTTCTCTCACACACACACAGTTGGTTTGCAGCTTCAACACCATGAATGTTAATGAGTTGTTGTTTATGAATGATGTCACCTTTTTTGGCTCTTACTGTCTGCATATTCCTCTGTCTTTCTCTATCCAGGGTTCCTCTGCGTTTGCTCTTCCTGTGTCTCAGTATATTTTTCCTGGTGGTAAATTTAACTTGTGCATTGTTTGTACAAGGAGCTCTGGAGCACTCTGATTCACCGAGGTAAACAAAAAAAATACCATTTAAGACAACATTTTCTCCATTCATAATAATGTCGCATTTAGCTCCATGGAACGTTCGTTTTTACTACTTGATTGTAAAAAGTTAGCAACCTTTATGTCTCCAGTGATGGGGGTATCAGACATGCAGTCCTGGCCCGGGTCTTGATCAACGACAGTCTCTTTGTCCTGTGTGCTGTTTCTCTGGCTGTCTGCATCTTTAAGATTGCCAAGATGTCCTCTGCCAACGTTTACCTTGAATCCAAGGTAGGAATAAATGCATGCAAAATTTGTTAACATCTGTTAAAAACGTGTCAGTATTCCACAAATTAAGGTAAGCTATTGAAAAAATTTACCATTTTGGTAACATTCCCGAAACTCTTGCTGTACATTTACATTACAGAAGCTTATATATGGACATTTTCAGTTTTCAGAAATTACAGACTTCCTCGAATAAAATGACAGTTTAGAGTTAAACTTGTTTGTGGAACATCCGCACATTTCTTCATTTTTTATTACATGCTACACTTTAAAGGGCTGTGCAATTAATCACATTTTGTTTTCAATAACACCTTTTGCTTCTAACGATTATGAAAAAAATGATTTAGACAAAAAAAAATTGGTCTCAATGATGTTCTCGTTTTGTCCTCTGTTATAAACCTCTCTCCTTTACAGCAGTGGCTCTCGCCCCTCCCTAGAAGCCCAAACTTGCTCTCAGCCAGGCTGTGGCATGTTTAGTTCAGCTGGCCGGTGGTTATAACTGCTATAACTTGTTAGTCACCATTATTAGCTTAAGCCTACAGAAATTTATTTATTTATTACATATTTCATGTCACTGTTGGTGGAGACAATGAAAACGTCTCGGTTGGGGAGAGGGATGCACCACAAAAACAATCTCATTACTACAAAGTCTGCTGCTTGTCTACCAGCCTTACGTGCGCACGGTTCGAGAGGAGCTGACTGAAATTACTCAGGGGAATAAATTAGCCTACAAAATCATAGATTTCTGTATTTTTCACTTTCCTCCTTGATGGTCTGAATAACTCACTAGATCGATTGCTAGTGTCCTAGAAATAAAGTCACTGAGGGTCCGAAAATTGTAGGCTGCGGATCAATCCACTGTGAGGCATAATCTTTCAAAACTTAAAGTCACTGCATCTCCTGACCATGGTTAAATTGCAGTGTTATGTAACGAATCAAGTTGTCGTCACCCCTGGGCGGCCCATCTGTGCCCCTACGCAGTCAGCCTAAGCAAGCACTGGGTTGCTATCATTCTCTTGCCCTCTAAGATGCTGTTTAAATTCAATAATGTTGGATTACTACTTCTTATTTCATGGGCTATTTGAGTGATGAGTAATTAAGTTAAGAAAATCTCAATATTGGCTAAAATAAACGAGATCTTGATTTTTGCCATGATTGAGCAGCACTAATACTTTGCAGACATTTGTAATCTCTACCTAGCTAAATGACACATAGAAGTCCAGTCCAGTAATGGCAGCTAGTGCACATCTCACTATGACAAACAAGCAGATTAATTAAACCACATAGGAAGAGTGCCTTTTCAAAAAATAAAAATAGGAATCCCTGATCCACTAGGCCTACTCAAAATAAATTCAAAGGTTCACCCAAAGTAGTGAACAAACATGCCCTCAACAGGCCTCAGTCTTTCAGGCCAATACCCGACTGATACATGAGCGTGAGCCTGTAATAAGCACAGTACCTATTCCTCCAGGGAACATCGGTGTGCCAAGCCACAGCCATAGGAGCCGTGGTGATTTTGCTCTACACATCCCGAGCCTGTTATAACCTGGTGGTGGTGGCCCTCTCACCGCAGGATAGACCCAGTCCCTTCAACTACGGCTGGTACAGCGTTTCTGATCAGGTATGGTAGCAAGTGCGTTCAGTTATAGATAGGAAATAAGCTTTTATTTGGCCAGAAACCAAATGCCAGGTGTGTGAGTTTGTGTGTGTGGGCAATCAATTATAGGAGATGTAGGAAAGCAATGCTTAGTGGGGTAAAGGGCTTTGTTTGGCTATAAATAACCCCATGTGTCTGTGTGTCCTGACCTACATCAGGGCTCAAGCCTTGAGACAGACAGCCCATTTTAAAGGGTTTCATCGTTGGTGTTTGTGTGTATGTATTACACCAATGGACACCAACTGTGTGGATGTGTGGGGGGCATAATCTGGCTTTACAAATTATTCTGTATACCAGCTGTCAACAAGTCAACATTATTCTGTCCTGAGCATGTGTTTCTATGCTTACCAAGCATTTTACCCATATTTATGTATATATATTACATATAGTAACTTGGTATACATCACAGGTGAAGTACACATACACTTTATTTGAATCCTTAAATAGTTGTTTTTTAAAATTGTAATAATTATCTGTCTGTTCTGCATTTGATTTTTAGAATATTTAGTATATAATAATGTAATAATAATTTAGATTAGAATATAACATAATGTTTGAAAGTATTCAGGTGTAGGCCACTGTTAGAAGAGTTACAGGAATAGTTTGACATTTTAGGAAATATGAAATTTGCTTGTCATCATAGTATTTGTCATGACATCCAATTCTTTTTTTGCCTAGCAATTGTTAGTCGCTTTGGATAAAAGCGTCAGCTAAATGAGTAAATGTCTTCAGAATCGCATACCCCACCTTTAAACAAAAATTTATTTACAAGATGAGGTTTTATGGTATTTTGAATGCTTCAAATATTTCATGGTGAGTATGCATCCAGAGGGAAATAGTTTTACCGCATGTAATTACACAAAAACAAAAAACCTTTTTACATTTTGTGTTGGTTTGTGTACAGATGAAACACACAAGATAAAATGTGTTTTTAGTGAGCTAAACAGGTGTTGTTAGACATATTTTTTAAATTTAAAAAAAAAGGCAGATTTTGTCCCCACCACTTTTTTTAAAGCATAATTTGTAACAAAAAACGTTCGGAAATATAACTTGTATCTAAAAAAAAAAAATATTTGCACATTAAGTTTATTTATTATTAAGGTTTATTTGCACATTAAGAAAACATGCAATGCAATTAAAATATAGAAGAAATAAATGTGCATTGTCCAAAAAAGTAAGCTTCTGATTATAAAATGACCCAAAGACGTGCAGCACCGATCAGTAACTTGAACAACTTCTTGATACAGTTTCTTTTTGGCCAAGTTTTCCATTGTCTCCCTGTGAACATGACAAAAAAGGAGGGAATATTAAATCATGCCGACCGTTGTGTTGGGATGATATTACATGAGAAAAGTTGATCTATCGGAGAAACAGATCCGAAAGCGACACAGAATGCCTGAGACCTGCACTACATTATATTCTGTAATACTTTTGAAATGTCATGCGTCACCTGAGTTTTGTGGTTCCTTTTACATAAATAAAAACATTTCCACTATAAACTAGTGCAGAAACTTTCACCAGAATGCTGGAAATGAAGTGTTTAAAGATCAAAATGTCCTGGGGGAGGCACCCTACATCTCAGCATTGAGGATATCTTTGAGGATCTTTTTGTCTTGCTCTCATGAACCTAATATTGCATATCCTGATGTCTCGCGAGCTAAGTGTCTCTTCACACCCCTAATCTGAGCCCCTATGTCCCCACCACGTTTCAATACAAAGTGACGCACCTTGTTTTAGAGAGGCTGTTTCTCCTAGCTTGAAGTCTTTAGACATAGATAAACTAATTGCCACCTGATTCTACCTACATAAAACTGTAGGGTGTTCTCATCTAAGACTCAGCAAGAAAGAAAATAACCTTATTTCCCAAAATGATGAACAACCTTTAAGTCTGTCATTCTGATGATAAGTGGTGTCCGTTATGAAAGAAAAATTATTTGAAAAAGTCCATGTACACTCACAAGATGTAAAAGCACAAATGCAGCACGGGGTCCACTATTTTGTTTAGTTCAGGTAATGAATATGAATATTTTATACAGTGTGATACACTGTTTGTGTTCCAGGCTGATGTGCAGGAGATCAGCGGCGAAGCCTACATCGCGTTTGGTATAATTCTGTTTTTCTGGGAGCTGCTACCTACAAGCTTAGTGGTGGTTTTCTTCAGAGTCCAGAGACCAAACCAAAACCTGGTAAAATGACACGTAGAAAGCACAAATGCCAGCTATAATCTATCAGACAGAACTGTGAACTTTCAGAGCTGTAAACTATAATGAAGCTTTAACATGTCTGTACCTCTCAGGCTCCAGGAGGGATGATCAACAGCCACAGTTTCAGCTCCAGAGCTTATTTCTTTGACAACCCTCGACGGTATGATAGTGATGATGACCTTTCCAGAAGCATTAATAGTAGGACAGATCGGGCCAGGTGGGAACACACAAGCACACGCAGTCTTTCAGTATCCGTCATTCATTCAAGTACATCAAACAAGTTCAACCTAACTTCGATACCCAGACTGATAAAATGACTTTTGACATTATCCTCTCCCTCCTACCTCTTCTTTAAGACCTCTTTTTAATCCTTCTCATCTCCTAGTCTCCTCTCCACCACTCCCCAGCTGGGTGCGTCCACTTGGTATGGCTCCATCCAACCCAGCGCAACTCTGACAGCGGGTGTTGCGTCCACCCAGCAACCGCCGTCTTCCACGGCCCCCCTCCTTTTCGCCTATGGAAACATACAGGGTCACCATCACCACCATCACAACTACTACTCCACACCGCAGAACAACTACCACCATCATCATCACAGTAACTACTATTCCACGCCACAGAATTATTACTGCGGGTCGCAAAATTATTTCTGCACCCCACAGAATTAAGCAGGGTCCATCGTAAAGATTGAAAAAGACTGACTAATAACTAACAATGTCCTGTCACCATTTTGCTTCCCTAGATACATAAAATCAGGTGCTTTTAAGTGAAATTCTGAGGTATTGCTCTGGACCAGGCTGGGCTTCAAAATGGATTCACTTAACTATTCGGGAGGAATGTGGTGGTATCAGCAACTGGAAAGTTGTTGTGCCACGACTAACTGCTTGTTTTGGGGGTTTTTTTTTTAGACATCAACGTCTTTAAATGGCTATATGGACATAGAATGAAAGCAAGTGCAGGCTAGACCACAGGTTTAGCACTAATATGGCTAATACACCTAAAACTGCAAAGACCAAACTTGTTCTGTCAAATGTTTTGGTCAGATTATCATTTCTGAGACTGGAATTATCAGGGACTAGATAATCAACACTCATCATCCTTTCCCCCTTTTCCTTGTAAATTATATCCAAATGTGCTCCTATCAAATGTACCATTCTGCTCAGAAAGGAGCTATGTAGCTGGCTTATCAAGCTAACGTGGCTAACCCTAAGCTGCAGTGGTCTGATAGTCAACAGCTCTGGACGTTATATTCACTCAGCTTGGGCGGTGTGGTTGTGTTTAATGGGCACCTATATGATACAATCTTTTTCATTTGCATTAAAAAAGGGTCATTTAAGCTGGAAAAGAACAGTGACGGATGCTGGTCTGTTAGCCTGATCCTCAAAAAGGCTTTTCTGACAATATAAAACAAATGATATGCATCTACAAAGGGCATGTCATGCCGTTTCTCACTTTTAGGTCTGGTTACATACGACAGGAATTAGCTGTTGCTAATTTGCCATTAGATGATGTAGCAGTGAGAGCTAGTCAATGCTAACAGTTAGCTTAAACTCAACCTGTTTAACCAAGAAGATTCTCAGCGACCTAGCAAAACAATACAATAAGCTAATAAAACTTAACCCATCACAGACTTGGTAATATTATTTTAATGTCAAACAGTGATTGTTAATTTCGGTGCCACAAAAATATAAAGTTGTAAAAACACAGTTAGCGAGCTTGAGACTGTAGGCAGTCACCTTAGTGGATTCTTGTTTAGTTTGACAATGTTCATAACTAACAGAAATTCAAAATACTGGTCAGTTTATCTTCACAAATATCATCCATGTAAAATGCTTACAATTTATATGTAGCTGCCATATGGGTGTTCTCTCTTAATAGCACAAGCTTGTACAAGTGTGTAAAAAATGTAACATCAAACAAATTAATTAGGGGTGGAGGTGACTTTAATAATGACTCCGGCGTTAACAAAATCTGCTCTGTTGCAATTCCACTGCAAATCTAGGTTACCCACAATTATACAATGGAAACTATGTGAAAATGTAAGACAGGAGTGCCATGCACTGTCAAGTTGTTGAATGTTAAAAACATATCACAGATTTAATTGCAGTAGCATTATCAGTATCATTTGAACATGTGGATATACAGTATGACAGATCAAAGGAACAGTATGTATTCTACATTCAACATGGGAGTAGAAATCTGCCCTAGGATTGTTCATTAACAGGGTGGAAGTCTCTAAAACGTACTTTTGACCAAAAACATTTTGTGGAATCTAATCCTATCGGAGCTGTGAGGCAACAATTTGCACTTAGAAGACAGTCACCTTGAGAGGAAAGGCTTTGGGCCTGAATGTAGGATTTCATCTCCTACTTGTTTTATGTATTTTCTTCAGTAATCGTCTGTATTATATATTTTGCTATTTATCCTTTCAGAAAGGAAATATCAATGTGCCATCACATTTTGTCATATCTAACAGTTTCATTCCTTAAGAAAAATATATTTTTGCACAAGAAATGGTTGGATGGTGTATGTTTGATTGTTTGAGTGTCTCCAAGTTAATCAATTTCTAATCCATGTGTGTTAAGTGACATCTTGAGTCGATGTGTGTGTGAGATCTTAGATTTTTGTTTTTGAAGTTTAATATGTTTTTATACATCTTTTTTTATTTTACATTAATTTTTGTTTGATTTTCCTTTCCCCCCCCCCCCACTTTCCCTCTCTCCTATCGTTTTTCATAATCTCCTGATAGACTGCAGCCTGTAAGCAATATTTCACTTTGATGGAACATTTTCATATATGCCAAAATCAGTGTATCTGTGCTAACTAAGTTTGTCAGCTGTCATGAAACTCAATCTGTAAATGACAATGTAAAGTTTGACATCATACATGAAAACAAAACAAAAAAAAAAAACAAGTTTCACAGGACACTTTCAAAAATAGTAATGAAAATGAAGTTATCAGTGTTCAGCTGCTTGCCAATTTCAGAAGAATTAACATCTACTGTGCATGCTTCTGCATCAGAGTGCAAGAACTCAGTGTCATATTTTCTTTCCATTGTGATATTATTTGTGTATTTGCTCTATCTGCTTAAAAAAAAAAAAGGCAGTGGTACTTGTTTTATTAATTGTTTTATCCGTGGCCATACTGAATGTAACCTATCGTACAACAGATCACTAATGATGTATGCAAGAAAAGCACTACCATGTTTAAATAAAGGCCTACTGCACTGTTTTTAAGACGAAGGGGAACCAGAATTTGTCAATCGTTCAACCTAATGGGTATTACATTACATAACAGATAGTTTACTGCCCTTTCTCCCACCAAATAAAACAGCACATCACAACTACATGTGAAAAATCAAATCATCACCACTACAAACAGACATGAACTCCGGTAGCAGGTCATATGTCTGAATTAACCAGTTAACAAGTTCATGAGGAACAGCCGACTTAAGCCAAGGAAGTAGCTGGCCGGCTCAATGCAAAACATGGGCAAGCTTTGAAGCTGTTCTGAGATAAATATTTTAGTGAAATCACTGTGCCAGAAAATATAAATTTGCCAACTTGTAGATATTTAATTTGTTTTCAGACACACATTTGAAACATGACAAATCATTTGATATTACATGGTTTAAGTGTATTAAAATAATTTAGTTTTATGTGTAAAAATGTTGAGCTTGACCTGTGAGCAGATATACGGGGTTTCAAGCACCCAACGTTCTCACTGTGACAAAACAGTAAAAGCAGGTTTCACTGAGGACAGATTTGATTGGTGCTGCCACACTAGTAGCTTTGCATTCCTGAGTGGGGGTTTTCTCTGACAATCATCTGCTAAGCATATTATTATCTACATGCAACATTCGCAATGACTGATCATGTATTTTTCAAAAAGAAAAAAGTATGAGCAACACATTCTCAAAGTCTGATCAATCATTTCACAGCATGAACAAAAATTTCAAGTGGGGCTAAACAATACATACAAATAATTTTAATTATGTTGACTATAGTGAGTGTGACAAGCGTTTTGAATTATCCAGCAATTATTATGTCAAAGTCCAGAATCTTTCATACCTATTTGTAATATATTGGATTTTCTTCACCCAAGGCAAAAAAAGAAACGTTCAGTTCCATTTGTATAAAACCGCAGCTTTTTCTAAAACTGCATGCGCTGAAGGTTTTAGGTTCACCGTTTTTGGTTTTTCATGATATTGCGTAAGGAAAAGCATTATGTTTCTGTCCTGCATTTAAAAAGATGGTGGGTTCTTATTTTTCAAATCAGTCAAAGCTGTTAAAAAAAAATAAATAAAAGCAGCCAGATTTAAAAACACACAAATGTAAATAGCTTCAGTTTTTCCAAATTGCAAACATATTCACATTAAAAACATCTTAAAAGGATGCTGTAAGTTTTATTTGTAAGAAGCTGATTCATATATCACAAACTACTTTGATTCTTGTTGACTATTTTGCTTGGTTTCCCTTAAAGGTGAGGCTCAGCTCAGTCATGTTAAAGGATACATGGGGGTGGATGCTTGCTGTCGAGGTCAGCTCCCTCTCTGGGTGAATGACAGTTTCCCAAATTTCCCAAAGCACCCGCCCCACTGTTCCGTTGATAAACCAAGCACAACTTTTTATAAGGGTGTTTTCAGTTTACATCAAAAACTTGAACACCAACAAAAATGTGTGATATCCATTAGAGCAGAAAAAAAAAAATCCCAATTAAAAATATTTAAGGCACCTCTGTCATTAGACCTCACAGATCTGTGCACGCACAAACTGGCACATGAATTTGCAATAATACACACAGACACAAAACTAATGTGTTCTTGCCAATTAAAAAAAGTAATCCGATTACATGAAGAACCTGCGGAAACAGTTCTAGAAACACTCTGGACGGAGATTCAGTATTAAAACAATTTAGCCACTTAAGTTTTAATCCTGTCAGCATCATAGATGTTTCTAATCAGGTAAAATATAGTATGTGCTATATTTTTTAAAAAGAAAATCAGACCTGCCAGGAGGTCATACATGTTGCAAAACACTAAAACTAGAACTCACCATTTTCCATCACAATACCTACCATTATTTTATTATTTAAAATCTCAACTTTGTGTCGCTGAACTTTTCTGCAGCTATTCAAATCTGATTTTGGTTGACAATTTCAACAAAAACCAGACTGAACAGTGGACAGTGTCTTTCCAAGCAGAAAAATCAGGCTACTATTTGTTGAAATCGTGAACCTATTTGGCTGATTGCAGATCAGACCACATTGGAACACTTTAGATATAATAAAAATGTTTTCCCTGCTGTGTGTTCTTGGTGTAGAAACCAGTCCTGGTCTCTCCAACAATGTCTCAATCATCACTAATAACTAACATCACTAATCATGTTAGTTCAGAGTGATGGTGAAAAAGCTGGGCTTCTCTAAAACCTTAAGTTTAAATCTTTAAAAAGCTTAAATTTTCCTTCTGACCTAAAAGAAACAGGGTCATTCTGACTCTTATGGTTGTGGGTCCCTGAACCTAATGTGTTGAAACTATCACAAATGGTAACTCAGAAGTTTAAAGTTCATCGTCATCGCTGCTGTCCCAAGACGCGAGGTTAGTAGATCTCCGAGAGAGGAGTTTATGCTTCTGTCAGGATTCCTCTCCGACCTCCTGGTTGACCACATGGTGGTATCCCCGGCTGCTGTTTGGCTTCGTCTTCCAACAAATAACACAGAGGAGGAGGGCGATGAGGAGGAGGAGCAGAAAGCTGGACACCGCCAGACTGATGATCACTTCTGAAGACGGCAAGACAAAAGAAAGACAGATGGGTAGAGGACACAGGAGAGGAAGGAAGAATGGTGAAAATGGATGACTGGTGGTCAACTTTTTCATTTTATTTTAGCAGTTATTAGTGTTGGAAAAGTTCACCTTCATTGCTCCCTTCCGAGGGCACTTCACACTCTTTGTCCCGGTCTTCTGAAATAGAGAGCTTTGTAATTCTCACAAACTTGTCTAGGGGGCAGTCAAGGGAGCAGCCTGGTAACTGCAGATGGTAGGGCTCCACTGTGCTGTCGTTTCGGTAAAACATCGACACCGAAAAAGAGCTGCATGGACACAGAGAGAGAGAGAGAGACAAGGGTACAATATTCAGTTTAACAGTCTAATGTCACATTTAAACATGTTTAATGTCCACTTTAAGCTCTTTAAACCCACAAATAGTACTCATGGACATCAGTGTACCAGATTATGAGGAACAAGTATCGTAACAGCTCATTTAAATCTACTGGCTCCTTCACCCTTGTATTTTTGACACAGTTGAATCTGGTTGTGTTTCAAAGTAAAAGTCTCGTCAATTTTTACCACTTATATATATACATATTTTCTTTCTTTCTGGTATCAGCTTCTCAATATCACATGGAGCCTGTGTGTGTCATTATTATGTTTCAGTAAGTGTCAACAGTATACTCTTGTTTGTGTGTAATTTACCCATTGTCATCCCTGTACAGCTCAAGTATTTGACAGGAGGCATATGGTGGCTGTCTTCCATTGAACACATTCAAGCTGGCCTGAAGAGCGGCTACAGTGGTATCATGCTGTGGAAAATGACACAAAGAAATAGTTTCTTGCCAAGAGTTAGATGAGAAGATACAGCCAGGCGACGGTTAGCTTAGCTTAACACAAAGGCTGGAAACAGCTAACCTGACTAGGTGAAAAAAAACAGTAATTTAAAGTAATTCTTATAGCGTTTGTGTAGTTAACTAGCTCACCGCTGACAGCATCATCATTTTCAGTCTCGGTTTTGGGTCTGGGACGGCCATCTTGGAAAGATTCTTCACTATTTCACCCAACAAGATACCTAAAAGACAGCAGCAGCTCTAATTTCCCCACTTAATCCTGTATTTAAATGCCTGGAGACAGTCTGTAGTTTTCCTACTGTCAACAAAGCTCATGAAAAAACTAAAACCAACAATGAATGTATCCTACTATCAAGTATCTTCTTCCTCTGTGCCACAGAGCTCCATTGTTTTCCAAAAAATGCTCACAAGAGGAAATGTGGATTAATCCACTGCTTAAAATGTTCCCTAACAAATGCTTGTTTAAGCTTAAACTACAGTGCCCAGCTTTTTAAATAAATTATTTTGCCCTTTTCCTTAATGAAACTTTATATTCATGACCTGTTTTTGTTGACCATTAGAAAAATATAGTACTATACTGCTCGTCAGGGTCGACTATAATAATCATGATTGTATAGCAGTTGCTTTGACAGTGTAAGTACTATGAAGGGACATTTTATATATTAAAAAAAAAGCAAAGAAACATTATTACACACACACACAAATGTAGTTTGGCAAGTCCCTGCAGTAAAGCAGCACATACCTCCCTGCAGCCGGCTCTTTTCTTGTTGTTTGTAGAACCCGAATATGACCTGTGGACATCATGCATCAAACAGTATCATTACAATACTTTTAGCATGTGAACCATCATGAGACACCAAAAACAAATATTACCTGAAATCCAAAGTCTTTAAGCACTCTGAGCTTCTCCATAACATCAGGAGTAACCCAGTCAGGAGCAGACATGTTGTGCCGGGACTGAACGAACACACACACACACACACACACACACACACACACACACACACAGGGAATTATGGAAACCATGAAAAAGATAGTTTCCAATCTTTTATTAAGCTGTGGCAAGTTGTTCTTGATCGCACTTTGCCAGCAGTCTTCTGCCAGCAAGTCTCTCTCATTGTTGCTAAATTTTTCTGTTGATTGACTCAGTGACCCAATTTTATATTTGCCTCTTACTTAAAATCTCACACTATTTTGTATGTTTTTGACTCATAAAAATATAGATAATAATCCCTAAAAACATTTGAAAAATACTAAATCTTAGCTACTCATGTTAGTGTGGCATATGTGTGCTCATGCTGTCCACTAAAACCCCAGCTGAAACGCACACAGGGGCATTTGTTAACTAGATAAGAGTTGCACAGTCCCGTTACTCTAACAGCTTGTTTGCCAAAATGCCCACGTGATCCTCAAAAACCGATGAGGCCAGTTGAGTCACAAGACTAAGACACATTTGGTCAGTTCCCGTCTGGCCCACCAGAAGTTTCACACATAACTTGGGTGAACTTCTCAGTTGAACTTCAAACAGCTTGTGAATCATGTCTTGAATAACAGGACGCTCTTATTTTGAAATGAAGACAACATGTGTAGTGAACCAGACTTTTTTCCTATAATATGCAAACCTGCCAAAATCTCTCATAACAATGGATTAGACAAATTGTCATTATAATGATGTAGTTATATTACATTTTATTTCTGGCTCCAGTGAACAATTTTTATCATACCTTTAAGAAAAGGAGTCATGTCAGAACATTTTTTGTAGAAGTTAATGAGGAGATTATCTGAACATTTCCTGCCTTAGTCAAAAGAAATATTGATACAAAGCGTAGGTTTCATTTCTGCTCTGACTTCTTGTTTATACTTCTGGTGACTGTCTGTTTCGGTGTGTGTGTGTGTGTTCTCACCTCACAGAAGAGGGTGTCATACACGCTCCAGACTGACTCCACATTGGTCTTATTCAGTCCTGTTTTATTCCTCACCAGCTCTATAATATCCTGAGGAGAAGAACACAGTAAGCTCCACATGCCTAAATTAAAATATTTAAATATGTCATAATAATTTTAAGATTTAACACTAGAAAATACCAGAAAAAGTAATTGTAGAATGTATATTCCTTTTGATGCAACATATCCCACCTTAATTATCAGATATATTGGACATAATATAGTGGGGACATGACCTGAGTGCCTCTTATTAGTAGCTATGGCCCTAATCTTGGTGCCATATTCTGTATATGATGAAATGGGGAAAAGAGAAGCAGACTGTACCTTGTATGTGGTGGTGACATTAATAAATTCAGGTGTGTGTTCAGTTTCATTCATCAGCTGTTTGTAGCGAGGACAGTCTCCAAGAGGAAAAGAGAGAAGCTAAAAAAAAGGAGACCGAAAGTTTAGACAAGCTGCGGCGATATAGCAAGGGGAACTGACAGAACTATTTATATTATCTACATACCCTCTCTTCACTTTGTGGCACAGTGTGTACAGGTATGGGCTGCCACTTCAAGTTTGGGTCAAAGACCTGCTGACCAGTGGGGGGGTAGAGACCTAGATGAAGGACGAATAAGACAGACTGTTAACGTGGGGAAGGAAAGTACTGGAAAGAGAAATATTACTGTGTAGGCGGTAGAGCAGAGACCTGCGAGGTTGGCCTCGGCGCTCATCAGGGTGCGATCGACGTCTGTACTGCGAACTGAGATCTGAGGACAAAGGGGTTGCAAGTGAGGGGTCGAATGTATTCACACACTGTAGCATGGTCATCGCAGACTTTCTTTGCTCGGGTCAGTCCATTCTCAGGAATTGCAGCAGCAGTGGGAACCCTGTATAACACCAACACGGCAAGGGGCCCTCTCTTCTAAACGTTAACATGCATATGAGGCTTCTGGTGAGGTGTCATGTGATCTAAAAGAGGATGAGGTGAGTTCACCTACCTCTTGTCTTTTATAGGTGTCATTAAGGAATCCTTTGTATCGCTTCCGCAGATACTGGCCCAGCTCAAAGTGCTGCCTCATCCCCTCCTAAAAAAACATATACAAGACGTCGAGACGCTGCATAAAACGATGCACCTATTGAAACCGTTTTCCAGCTATATCAGGCAGAAAAGGGCTGGGAAGAATAAAAAGTTTGCGTGACAAGTACTGTGCGTGCTGATGTTTGCAGTCACTCCAGTTAAAACATATTCATTATACCTGTGATAGCTGCCCAAAGCCTTGAGGCCAGTCGCTCTCTTGGTGTGGGTCTGTGGGAAATGCTTTGACCGGTGACCTGTCACCATGCCGAAACAGCTGGAGGGGAAACAGAAGAGATGTCAGGTAACAATGCCCAAATAAGAACACACTACTTCCCTTTTACTGTGCAACTACAGCAAAATACAGGAAAATGTGACATGTATCAGTATTTTCTATTACCCCAAGCTGTTTTGAAAAACCCCAGCGTTGCTACACAGAGACTAGAAGGAAGAAGGATTGTGCTGTAATTAGGTGATAATGAGATTAGTAGGGTTGGACAGCAGCAGAATCGCTGTCTATACAATTTAATGTTGAAGTATTTTGGGAGCTAGATTAACACTCAACTAAATATATGACAGAGAAATTGGCTTAATAGGTCAAAATTGAGTGCTACAAGAAATATACCAACATAAAAAGGCTCTGACTTTATCTCTAAATTCTCTGATAAAAACTGTAATAGAAAGCGACAGATATTTAGATAAAAAAGTCCAAACAACGATTATGAAGGAACAGGGAAAACACTTTACCCTGACAGGACCAATGGCTTGTTTTGTTGAAGAAATCTTCTTAGTAGAAAAACACTGGAATGCAGCTGCACATGAATCTAACAACACGACGTCATAAATGACAGGTAAATGTGAATGTATTTAGCAATAAAATACTTTTGTAGCAAAAAGCCACTTGATAAAGCTGATGTATTGATTGTCAGCAAAAAAACAATGTTTACAGTTTCATTATGTGATGTTTGACTGTGGTCTTTACAAGTCTCTTTAGAAGCTCTACTTCCAACTTCTTGAGAATAGATAGCTTTATTTGATATCTCTTTATTCCGCCTTTAACGTGGAACGTTTGTAAAACTCCATGCAGCTCCTCTAAAAAAAAACAAAAGGAATCAAACCAAAACCTCCATCCTAATTTTATCTGTTATAATATTCAGTCAGCTGATGATAACGATCTTACCAAGTGTTGGTCTGACACCGCAATGTCATCCATAACCAGCTAAAATATGATAACTGAAGACTCCAAAACACAACAGGCCTAAAACCGATTACAAACTGCAGTATAAGCATGTCTGGAAAACAAAACAAAAGGAAGTCTAGGCTGATAATAAAAAGTGTGAATGCCATTTAATAAGTGAATGTTAGGACAGGATTTAAAAGTACAATACTAAAGAAACCTACAATTACTCAACATACTGTACAAGGGGAACTATGTTTATTTTTAACTGGGTGTTTTACTTGAAACTGTTCCTTTGACTATAAAGAACTTATGTTTTGAACTTTAATGTTGGTGTAAGTTGAAAGTAATAACTGTATCCAGTCAATTAGATTTTGTTACTGGATGCCACCACAAGAGCTTGTCTATTCAAGTAGAACAGTTTCAAGTTTCAATCTTCGAGCCACCAAAGAGAAGTGTGGGTTTGTGGTTTTCTGGAGTGGAGAGCATGCATGACTGATCCATCCAAAATAAATAAAGTATAATTTATTTTTGAAGGGCTTTAGACCATCTAATCTTCTAAACTTGATCCCTTAATGGCTATGTAGCAGTCAACTGGGGAACCATTCCTAAGAATGAGTGCAAAAAAAAGGACTGTGCGCCATTAAGCGCCCTCAATAGCAGTTGCAACAACAGTCGACAAAACTTTCATATGAGAAAATCTATGTTGACCCTCTGACCTGGCCTCCCTCTCGCATGCAAGATGCTCAATAAAGAGCCTTTAAACATGGGAAAACAGGAGTGTGTCCAATGCTATCTCAGTCCTCACAGAGTCCTTGTCTGTTACGCTAAAAGAAAAAGGACTTTCATCAGTCACAACGTTTGCATTTACAGCTTGCCACAGTGTGTTATCTCTGGAATGAACAGAGTATGGCAATGCAATGCTAACATTATCAGCCTCCTGCGAGTGTGTCCATACTCTCCCCAATTAAATTCACTGACGCTCACAAGGAGGACATGACAAAATACACTAATGTGAAGTCACCGGTTAGTACTCTATATAGATAATGGTCAAGGACTCGGAGAGGATAAGACAACCTTTATACATCCATCAAGGTCTAAACAAGCATTTAAAATGCTCTCACAAAATATTTGCACAGCCTAAGGAGATATACAGAATTGTGCTTGCGTGTGTTCTATCTGCGTAACTGTATCCTCTTGCAGTGAAGACAATATAATGTTTCTCACCGTTGCTCTGTCAAGACACTAACTTCTGTATCCCTGACTATACTGCATTTATTCCCTGGGGCAGGACGGCATTCCTGATGAGCTGTGAAAAGACAGGTCCAGGGCATCTGCAAATACTTAGGCCAGTGCTTCATTAATGTGTCCCTGAGACGAGTGAGGTTTCTACAATTATCAATCTGACCAAAAATTCTTCAGAGATTAGATATGAATCAAAGAACATCAGCTATTCCCAAGTGTTGTTTGATGTTTGCATTGTTGTTATAATGAAACTATAATGACCAATGCTGTAACTTGTTCCAAACATTTTAACATACATTTTCAGTCTGACAAGTAAGACAGGTTATTAAGGCATGTAATGCATAGCTGGCACTAGCTAACGTTAAACTAACGTTATTTCCTGTTTTGTTCTTTTTGAAGTGCTGTTGTTGTTTCGTGGTGTCTCACGACTTTGAATTTTTGCTACTTGGATTTTTAATACGCCGAATTCACTAAAATACTCACATTATGTGTCTTAGGCTTAATTCGTGATCAGACTAATATACATGTTTACATAAAAGCAAAGTAAAAACTAAATCTCCTAAATTTTGAATACAGTTCCGCAGGCGTCGATCCACACCGAAGAGAAACGACGCGGATCGGTTACACAGTTGCAACACAGCTTCGGAAGAGTTATACCAAATATTAATATTACTCACCACAGTCACATATACAAGTTCCCTTTCTGCTGCAGCTTTCCCACAGACACAGCCGACAGTTAACAGAAAGAGCACAGCAGTGGACACCATATTCCCGTCTGTATGACCGGGCAGCTAGCCTGTATTTGCTAACTGCAGATAGTTGATTGTCGGTTTGGTCTCCTAGCTGCCCTGAGCTACATCAAGTCAGCCATGGTTACCTTAGCCGCAACCATACCGGAAGTTAAATAGTAAAATGTAGCGTATACTTTTCACACAAAACCGTGCAAGACTGCGGGAACACAGTACGTTAATAAAAAAGGAAATATCTTTTCTATTTATTTTTTAAGGCTGTACTTAATTTTCACCGAGGCCTTATATTTTATTCATGAATGAAGGCACATGTTGTTTTGCACACATTTTATTTTGAAATAAAGAGTATGCTTAAATACCTGACTTGACAGAGAAAGAGAAAACGGAAGTGATGGATCCGTGTGCGTGTCATAGACTGTATGGTGCGTGCTTGTCAACAAACAGCATCTATACTTTCTCAGTTTTAACCCACATTTTTCAGTTTTAAGAGAGATTTTAAATGTACTGTCTTTTAACAACAAGCTTTTCAGCTTTTAAAATGAATGTGCAGTTTAACAACAAGTGCTAAGGGAGCTGTCGCACTACTACTAAACTACAAACTAAACCTTGAGGGTAAATGTTATTAATTTCAATAGGTTGTATTAAGACATGGATGTAATGGTGGTTGTTGTCCCTCCCGCAAACATTTAAAGTTTTACTTGTTTTAAGTGTAAGGTGGATATGGTAAAGTATAAATTTTAAAGTAGTAATAAATTTTATTGTAAAGGACTACAACAAGGTGTAGGTATAAATAAGAGTAAATATTAGTGAATTTTACCACTTGCATTAACTTTACACTCTAAATGTTCACTGACTTACTGCTGACTTTAATGTGCACCTAACCTGGTAGTAGGCTATAATAGAGACAACCACCATGACACAGAAAACCCCTTTGAAGATATCATTTAGAAACGCTCCTGCCGACCCCTATGTTAAATTACTGTTTGGTTATGTCGAGATCACGAGATAATTATCGAATTATAACGGGAAAACGGAGTAAGAAAAATATTTGAGTGGATGGCTGCTTAGGGCTTCCTAATCCGTACATAACTATTCACGCAGAACGAGTTCAACATTTCTAATGTTTGGCGTAGTGCAACTTTTTTTCCTCTCCACACTGTGATTGGTATCTGTCTGCTCACCATAAACTGTATACAGAGATTAGCAGGAAAAGCAGAACAGGTGAGCAATCATCATACAGTGTCTCCTGGGTAATGCTGTTTATTTAGGGTCACATGATGAATAGATAGGTTAGAAAACACTGGCAGCTTGTGAGAAGTGCCGGTGTGCTAAAGAGCAAAATATAGATGTATGGTGAGTAACGGCCCACTGCCCAATTAACATACAGGCGCAGGCATAAATAAATGTAGAAATATGGAAATACAGAAATAAATCCATGTAGAAATGCATTAATAAATACAGAATAAATACCGAAATAACCTTTTTCATTACAGAAATATATTTGATTTTAATTTATTTATGTATTTAATTATTTATTTTTGCTTATATTTATTTATTTATTCTTAAATTCATTTTTGGTCCCTTATAAAAAACTGTATACTGTCAGTAACTCTGTACCCATCTTGTCTTTCAGGTACCAGAGGAGCTGATTGCAGAACCCATTCAGATAAAGCACCGTCCAGCTCCACAGCTTTGTTGCTTGTGTATTAAGGATAATTTTTGTTATAAAATGGATCAGACAAAATATTGTAAAAATTTAAATCACATTCTTCATTCATCATCAGTTTCCTTTGTTAATTGGAAATAGTGTGATCTAAAGTTAATATACTATAGTTAACAGCTGCAAATGAAAATATTAAAATGGTGTTTATAGGTTAACATTTTGCATGTTAGTAGAAAGTAAAATAAAGAAAAGCTGATGCTCTATACTGGTTTTATTTGGACATTTATTAGAGAGACAAATGTGACATTCACTGAGAAGTTACACTCTATTTTGAGAAAAAAATAATTATCTGCACACTGAATAATGTTGAAGCCAAGTAGGAGGTGTCATTTACTGCGTCCTCTGAGAAGGTTTAGATGCCCTTATTTACCACAGGTGCAATCAGCTCTTACATTTTACAGTAACGTCACAATAAATTACACCACCTAGATGGATTTATAATTACTCAGTGCGCAGGTCATTCTTTGCTTCATCACTTACACACAGGTTGGTTTGGATGTGCACACATTCTTATGTGTTTAACCTAGACTTACAGAGAGCAGCAAACAAGGCACACTTCAAAAACATCAGGCTCTGGTACTGGGTGTAAGGCTCCTAATGTAGCTTTCCATCTAAGGTAGTAATATATATAATAAGGTATAATAACAATGTAGTGGCAACGATATGCATCTGTTAATGTCTCATTTATTTGTCAAAGCTACCCACGGAACTGTTTACAAACCAATCAATGTCAATAGGGAGACGCAGACCCACAGAGATGATGAAGACAGGACACAAGTCTGCCATGTAAAGTTCTTTAAGTGCACTCGCATAATTGAAACCAAAACTAACCAAATGTATCAAAACATGAAGTTTAGTCAGAGTTCACAATGAGTTTAGAATACAGATTACATTCTTAATGTTTCCAGATGAATATATAAAAGACACAGAATGATATATATAAAACACTATGAATGATATTCTTACATAACATATTCCCGGCTGCTGTTTTGCTTTGCCTGCCAACAAATAATGCCGAGGAGGAGGGCGACGAGGAGGAGGAGCACACAGTCGGACAGCAACAGACTGATGATCACGTCTGAAGACAAAAGAAGATGGACAGAGGAGAGGAAGGAAGAATGGATAAAATGGATCAGTGGTGCTCACCTTATTTCTTTTATTTGAGCAGTTTTTACTGTGAGAGAAGTTCACCTTCATTTCTCCCTCTTGAGGGCCCATTACACTCTTTGTTCCAGTCCTCTGAGATAGAGTGGTTTGTAATTCTCACAAACTCGTGTAGGGGGCAGTCAAGGGAGCAGCCTGGTAACTGCTGAGGGTAGGGCTCCACTGTGGTGTCGTTTCGGTAAAACATTGACACCGAAAAAGAGCTGAATGGACAACATTTAAACATGTTTGATTAAACATTTAAACATGTTTAAGATCCACTTTTAGTACTTTAAACCAACAAAAAGTCCTCATGGAAAATAAGGATAAAAGTACTGGTTAGTGTCTCAAATTATTAGGAGCCTTAAAGAATCATAAAAGCTCATTTAAATCAACTGGCTCCTTCACCCTTGTATTTTTGACACAGTTGAATCTGGTTGTGTTTCAAAGTAAAAGTCTCGTCCATTTATTCCACTTAGTATATTTTCTTTCTTTCTGGTATCAGCTTCTCAATATCACATGGAGCCTATGTGTGTCAGTATTACTGTATGTTTAAGTGTGTTTGTGTGTATTTTACCCATTGTCATGCCTGTACAACTCAAGTATTTGACAGGAGGCATATGGCGGCTGTTTTTCATTGAACACATTCAAGCTGGCCTGAAGAGCGACTACAGCGGTGTCATGCTGTGGAAAGTCAGACAAAGAAATAGTTCTACTATACTTGCCTCCTTGAGAGTTTAGAGGAGAAGCTACAGCCAGGCGACTGTTGGCTTGGCTTTGCACACTAGCTGGAAACAGCTAGCTTGACTAGGTAAAAAAACAGTTATTTAAAGTAATATAGCGTTAGTGTCGTTAACTAACTCACCGCTGACAGCATCATCATTTTCAGACTCGATTTTGGGTCTGGGACGGCCATCTTGGTAAGATTCGTCACTATTTCACCCAACAGAACACCTAAAAGACAGTCAGCAGCTTTTATTTCCCCATTTAATCCTGTGTGTGTGTTTTTGTGTGTGTGTGTGTGTGTGTGTATATATATTTATATATATCTCATTTTCCTACTGTCAACATTAAAACTATGAAACCAACTTACGGGCTTTTTTGGGGTGCCAGTCAGGTTTCTCTCCCGACATAAAAGATATTTTATGATATGTACAAATTTAAGTTTGAAATCACCAAATGTCACTAAGGATACAAATTTATGATAAGGACCCTCACATTGAATGCAAATAACCAGTGTACAGTAAATCCACAAGCCTGATTTAAAATGCAACAAAGGGAGGTTGTAATTAAATGTTTCACATAAGCAAATAATAAACGCAACTCAAATGTCCTCTCCGGGTTCAGTTCAATGCAGTTCAAGAAGCAATTCCATTCAGTTCATTTAATGTAGCAAATTAAATTCAGTCCGTAAATCAATGATCCTCTACTGCCGGTATTTGAAAGGCGGAAGGGATTACATGGCCTTTCTATTAAACTGCTCCTCAGCAGGCTCCGTGTTGGCGCCATCTCTGAGCAAATTGGAGGTCTAACTGCCGAGCAAGTGTGAAATGGCGGTTTTCACGGGTGGTGCAACCTGAGAGGTGCAGGTTGTCACAAAACACATTTATTTTGACTCACACACTGTCCATCCTGTTCTGAAAATGCTCACAAGAAGACCAAATGTGGATTAATACGCTGCTGAAAATAGTCCCTAAACAAACACTTTTATATCTTTCTGTTTAAGAAACCTTTGATAAAACTACAGTGCCCAGAACTAATTTAGCCCTTTTCCTTAATGAAACTATATATTTGTGACCCACTTTTGTTGACAATAAGAAAAATATAGAATATTACTACACTGATCCTCAGGGTGAACAGTAATAATCATGATTATACAGCAGTTGCTTTGACTGTTTGACATTTTATATAAAAAGCAAATAAACATCAACAACAAAACACACGGGTCAATAAAATTATACTGATGTTACACTGAGCTCTACAGACAGATTGATGTGCACGCACAAATCTAGTTTGGCATGTCCCTGCAGTAAAGCAGCACATACCTCCCTGCAGACGGCTCTTTTCTTGTTGTTTGTAGAACCCGAATAGGAACTGTGAAAATTGGCCATCAAACATGATCATTACAATAATTCAAATCCACTACAAAACTCCAAATTAAAATGTGGACCATGAGACACCAAAATCTTTTAATTAATTAATAAATTTTTTGTTTACCTGCAATCCAAAGTCATTCAGCTCTCTGAGCTTCTCCATAACATCAGGAGTCACCCAGGGAGGAGCAGACATGTTGTGCCGCGACTGAATTCACACAAAGTAAACACAATGTCACACTATGTTGTGTGTTTCTGGAAAATGCTAAATTATAGATACTGATCCTTGTGCTGTACACTAAGGGCGTGCTCACACTAGGCCCGAGCACGACTGTCCCCCCTCCCCACTCACCCGCTGGCCTGTGCTCACATTGTGCCTTTTTTGTGAAAGTAAAACAGGAGATTATTTGAACATTTCCTGCCTCAGTCAAAACAAATATTGATACAAAGCATAGGTTTCACTTCTGCTCTGAACGTCTTGCTTATGCTGGTGGTGACTGTGTGTGTGTTTCTGTTCTCACCTCACAGAAGAAGGTGTCGTACACTTCCCAGGCTGATGTCACATTGATGTCATTCCGTCCTGTTTTATTCCTCACCAGCTCTATAATATCCTGGAGGAGAGGAACACAGTAAGCTCCATATACCTAAAGTAAATATGTCATAATAATTTTAAGACATAAGACTAGAATATATCACACTGGGAGCTATTGGCTAGAAGGACCATAAGGAGCTGTGGTTAATAAAATAAATTAAGGAAGCAAGACTAAAGACACGAGTGGCATTTTGCTAGTCCTTTTAAGCTAACGAGGAGACGTTTCTTTTAGATTTTAATGCGCAAATTAAATCCTATATATTATCCAGATATCACATAGTAATAAAGATGCATCTTGATGCATCAATAATCGTTTTATAATCGCATCGCAGACCTCTCAATCGTAATCGAATTGTGAGGTGCCTAGAGATTCCCACCCCTACTATATAATGTATATGATTAAATGGAGAAAAAAGAAAAGCAGACTGTACCTTGTATTTAGTGGTGATATTAATAAATTCCGGTGTGTGTTCAGTTTCAGTCTTCAGCTGTTTGTAGCGAGGACAGTTTCCAAGAGGAAAAGAGAGAAGCTAAAAAAAATGAGGGACCGAAAGTTTAGACAAGCTGCGGCGATATAGCAAGGGGAACTGACAGAACTATTTACATTATCTACATACCCTCTCTTCACTTTGTGACACAGTGTGTACAGGTATGGGCTGCCACTTCAAGTTTGGATGGAAGACCTGCTGATCAGTGGGGGGGTAGAGACCTAGGTGAAGGATGAATAAGGCAGACTGTTAAGAAGAATTAAAATACTGTAAAAAGAAGAATTACTGTGTAGGCGGTAGAGCAGAGACCTGCGAGGTTGGCCTCAGCACTCATCAGGGTGCGATCGACGTCTGTACTGCGAACTAAGATCTGAGGACAAAGGGGTTGCAAGTGAGGGGTCGAATGTATTCACACACTGTAGCATGGTCATCGCAGACTGTCATCGGGTTAGTCTGTTAATGTACAAGTTAAAGTGTTGGATAATAAACAGCAAAAATACAGGAAAACACCTCCTGAAAGACACCTCTCAAACTTTCATCAAGCATCATGATCCAGGAATTGCAGCAGCAGTGGGAACCCTGTATAACACCAACACGGCAAGGGGCCCTCTCTTCTAAACGTTAACATGCATATGAGGCTTCTGGTGAGGTGTCATGTGATCTAAAAGAGGATGAGGTGAGTTCACCTACCTCTTGTCTTTTATAGGTGTCATTAAGGAATCCTTTGTATCGCTTCCGCAGATACTGGCCCAGCTCAAAGTGCTGCCTCATCCCCTCCTAAAAAAACATATACAAGACGTCGAGACGCTGCGTAAAACGATGCACCTATTGCAACCGTTTTCCAGCTATATCAGGCAAAAAAGGGCTGGGAAGAATAAAAAGTTTCCATGACAAGTACTGTGCGTGCTGATGTTTGCAGTCATTCCAGTTAAAACATATTCATTATACCTGTGATAGCTGCCCGAAGCCTTGAGGCCAGTCGCTCTCTTGGTGTGGGTCTGTGGGAACTGGTTTGACCGGTGACCTGTCACCATGCCGAAACAGCTGGAGGGGAAACAGAAGAGCAACTACAGCAAAAAACTTCAACTTTGGCACAAGAAAATGTGACATTTATCATTATTTTCTATTAACCCAAGCTGTTTTAAAAACCCCAGCATTGCTTAAGAAGGATTGTGCTGTAATTTAGTGATAATGAGATTAGTAGGTAGTTGGATATCAGCAGAATCGCTGTCTATACTATTTGATGTTGAAGTATATTTGGAGCTACATTAACACTCAACTAAATATATGAAAGAGAATTCAGACAGCAAAAACATGCTGACGATGCAGCACCCCCACCAATTCTGGGGGGAATTATTCCAGAGAAATCTGGTTCATTTCATCATTAACCCCAAATGTAAAAAGTAAGCAATTACATGGATATCTGAAGACAGTAAGGGGTCCTGACTTTATCATTACATTTTCTGATAAAAACTTTAATAGAAAACAACGGATATTTAGTTAAAATACTATTAAAAGCTTGTACAAAAGCTATTATGAGGAACTTGGGAAACACAATGAATCTTGATTCGCAGCTTTCGATTTGGCAGTTAAGTGAAAAGTTAAGGGGAACTTCAGGGAAAGTTGCCATCATTTCAGACCCCACTCTTCTTCTCGTGCCCACCAGTTAACCTCAAAGTATTCCTACCTTTGCCAGTCCCCTGACTTCACATACCTGCCTGCAAACATGATCCTTATTGGAGCACTTTAGCTACTACTAAAACCTCCATGTCTGTCTCAATTTCATTTCGTCTTACTCTCTGTACCTCTTACATTCTGTATATCTATCTATTGTACTTTCCTTAATTCTTTCATTGACTTTCACTTTCGACTTCCCTTGTCCTTCTTTTCTAGTATTTTTCCCTTCAGTTCTCAGTGACTTCCCAGTTTACTTGTCTTTTGCTACTGTTTCTCCCTTCAGTCTTTATATCCTTCCCTCATCTCCCTTTTTTCTGTGTCCATATGCCATGTAAGTTAACTTTCCTTTGAGGCGAATCAGAGGCCAACTTCAGCGTCGTTTCCGCAGCCGTCGATCCACACCAAAGAGATACGACGACGCGGATCGGAAACACAGTTCAACTCAACACAGCTCACGAACCGTTATCACAAATATTAGTATTACTCACCACAGTCACATATACAAGTTCCCTTTCAGCTGCAGCTTTTCCACAGACACAGCCCGCAGTTAAAAAAAAGAGCACCGCAGTGGACTGCATGTTTCCGCCTGTGTGACCGGACTGCTATTGCTGACCGATAGTCGGGTTCGGTGTCCTCAAGCCAAGCGGCAACCTTTCAGTTCTCATGTGTGAAGACACCTGGCAGTTACAAATCCTGCAATTCATCGAGTGGCCACGTGAGGCTGGCTGCAGAAGGGAGTCAATCTCCATTGATCCCTGTTGTGAGAATGAGATAAATGTGAAGAAAAGGGCGCTGGAAGCAATTGGTTCTGGTTCTTGGGGGGCCGCACATAGACCTATACAAGCCATAAAATTATTCGCCTGTGCTTGTGACTGATCATTGTTGACTGCTTATTTCAGATTGCAAAAGTACAACGTTAAAGTAAGAAAGATGTTTTGCTTGATATACTGTTTTATATTTTAATGTGCCTCT
Organism: Micropterus salmoides; assembly: GCF_014851395.1. Lineage (NCBI taxonomy): Eukaryota > Metazoa > Chordata > Actinopteri > Centrarchiformes > Centrarchidae > Micropterus > Micropterus salmoides. The sequence continues at coordinate 9,559,385 of NW_024040040.1, forward strand.
GCAGTCTCTTGTGCCCTGACCTTTGCTTGGCCTCCGGAGACCTATGTGAGTGCCCTTTTTTCTAACGCAAAGTTTCCTTCATTTTATTTATTTTAAAAGTTGTAAAGGCCCTTTTTGTGAAGGCCTGCCTGATCAAACCATCAGTTAAATCAATTTATAACTAGAACTGCAAGCAGTTGCAAGCAGTGTCCAAGCCTCCTGGCACAAGCCGCCTCCCATGGCCCCGCGGAGGGCGCGCGAGTCGGCCTGGGCGCCCCGCTGTCGTGCCGCATTCCAAACCTAGGTTAAATGTGGCATGGTTGGAAATCCTATTCATTTCAATGGGATTTTCCACGGTCTTTCAGCTTCGATTATAGCGCCACCTAGAATCCGAATTGAACCAAATTTTTCAGGTGTCATCAGAGGCCCATGGGGAAGAATTGACCCAAATTAATATATAATATATATATATAAAATGCATGTAAGTCAATGGGATTTTTTTTTTTCAGTAGCGCCAACTAGGGGCTAACTGTACCAAATTTTGCACAGCCCCTCAGGGGGGCATGCCACATAAGGTCCTCAAGTTTTGTGTTGATCGGCATTTCCAAGCCAGAGATATGTTATATTTCATGTTTTTAGCGTTTTTCGCAAAAAAATTGTTAGCTTGTAATGGGGACATTTTTTGTCGGATAAAAATTCCCTCTACAAACGTCCCAAATTTGGTGTCGATCGGCCATTCCTAAGCGAAGATGTGACATCATTTGCTGTTAGTAGTGTTTTCACAAACATTTGCTAGCATATAATTGTGACAGTTTTTGTCGGATCAAAATTTCCTCTACAAACTTTCATCAGCTTGGTCCAGAGATTATTCTTGCCAAGTTTGGGCTCGGGCTTGGACCCCTAATAATTTCGCAGTAAATAAAATGACCCAATTGATGATGTAACACCCCTAAATTAGTTCCCAATTGACCAGTGTATAAAATAAACACGCTGTACAAAATATAACCTCCAAATTTATTTGTATAAAATAGATATGCAAAGGGTTAAAACAAGACTGAGGCTAAGATAGATAAAAAGAGAGTTCAAATGGGGGAAACTGTTAGTTAAACGGAAATGCAGTTCGTCGTGGCTGGGTGTGCTCAACTTCGTCTTCCTGCGTGGGCGAAGCCAAACACAACAGGAACGGGTCTGCTGTTGGTCACAGCCTGGTCGGTCATAGCCTCACTGCTTGGGCCTCTGGTAACTCTACTTAGTAGCGGTGGCTCTACACTGGCAGCTCCCCAGACCACGACCCAGAGGTCACACTCTTGCAAAGAGTCAGCAGCCTCAGCACACCCGCACACAGGAGACAAACAGCAGACCGAACAACATCAATTTATAAACCATCCCATACAGACACTACCACCGGCCCACATAACAAGAGCTACTCCCAGGGAAGAAGACAGTCAAAATCACTCTGTACCTGCACACAGGAGACAAACAGAAGACTCTTGAGCCTAGTGTGTGGCTGGTTAAATAGTTTGCAGATGGATGTCATGCCCAAGCACACCTGTCTGCCATCATTTAATTCAGAACAGTATTGAATATATTTACATTTTGACAGCAACAGTAGTGTTTACAACAGCTCAACTACAATAAAAACTCAATAACTGGAAGTACATGTAAAAATGTCAGTACCAATGTAAAAAAAATAATATTCCTGACATCAAAGTAAAGAGTGAAGAAGAAAGGACCCTATAAGATTTGAGAAAAATGTATGAATTGTTAAAACAAACATAGGTTATATATGCTGATTTAACAATTATGTGACCATGAAAAGATGTAAAGTTTGTTGAGTGCTTGGGACTGGCTCACAGTGACTGACCTGCTCTAATACTGCAGCATCTGCCAAGGCTGACTGCAAGGGAGACGCTCACAGAGCTGCACACTAAGAGTTGCAGGTAGAGGAAATAAGATACCAGATTCAAAAACATTTCATACATTTTTCTGAAATCTAGTAGGGCCGTTTCTTCTTCATTCTTTACTTTGATGTCAGGAATATTATAAAAGATTAAGGCTAGTTTATTTATTTAGATATATGATTAGACATATAGTCAATAAAAATCCAAATATATCTCAGATTCACAATGCAATATATAAAATCATTATCATAATTTTGCGTACTGTAGAAACACAAGCAAGCAACACAGACACACACACCTCTGTCTATAGATTTGTTTGTCTCACTCTTTCCCCTGCCACGGCCACCCTAGTCCCAAACACTCAACAATCTTTTTATGGTACATAATTAACACATAATTGTTTAATCAGCTAAAATATATCCTATAGTTGTTTTAATATCTGTAGTCACAGATCACCTCCAGTAGTATCAGCAACAACACAACAGCAGCAGCCGCATCCATAGCAACCCCTCAACAGCAACTGTTCCCTGTAAGTTATGTCATCCCACAGTGTTTTAAAGCTAGAGTTGGGTATTCCCTGTTTCTTTTTGCATCACAGCATTTGCTGATGTATCGATACAGAAGCATCTGTATATGCGTGTCAACAAGGAATACATAATGATATATTTCTATGTCAATAGTATGAGAAGAGTCCTATTTAAATCCTTGTTCCATGTGCCCTTTTTATACTTTGAGCACCTGCCCTTCCAAAGGTCTCTGCACGGCCCTGCAGTACAGTTGCCAGTTTATTAGGACACCTAACTGCCCTGCAATTAATTCTACTTTCACAAAGGCTACAACATTTCGTTTTTATTGATTTTAGAGTTTTAGAGGAAAGCTGATTCCACTGTATGATCATTTTGCAAGATGTGATATTGATATATTTTATCAACTCTATCAGTGTAAGAGCTTAATTTATAGACCAAAATTTCTTTAGCTACAGGGGAGCCTTCCATCCCTGAACAAGCTGTGAACAACAGACTTCTTGCCAGAAAAGGAGCGGATTGCAGGTCGGTTTAGATAACCAAATGTGCAGTGGTGAAAGCTTGTGGTTCATATTAAGTTACATGATTGGTACAGCCCCGAGAATATTTATTTTTATATATACTTAAAGAGTTAGTCATTTGACATGGATATTTCACTCATATTCAGACAATGTTTAGTATTTTGTACCAAAAAAGCACAGTATCTATTGTTACTGTTATTTCCTATGTTAATGTGGTTAATGATTATTTGTAAAAAAGCCTTCCAGTCTGCAGATTTTCTAATTACTGTGTCTGTCTGGGGGCGGTGTGGTGGTGCAGTGGTTAGCACTGTTGCCTCACAGAAGGTCGTGGGTTCAAACCCCGGTTTCCTGGGCCTTCCTGTGTGGAGTTTGCATGTTCTCCCTGTGTCCGCGTGGGTTCTCTCCAGGTGCTCCGGCTTCCTCCCACCCTTCAAACACATGCAGGCTAGGTGAATTGGTGACCTTAAATTGTCCATGTGGGTGTGAGTGGTTGTCTGTCTATGTGTGGCCCTGTGATGGACTGGTGACCTGCCCAGGGTGTACCCCGCCTTTCGCCCAAAGTCAGGTGGGGCTCCAGCCCCCCCACGACCCTGTACGCAGAATAAGCGGTTGACGCTGGATGTGTCTGTCTGGGTTAAATCATTAGTACTTGTGTAGGTTTAAAAAATAATGCATGAATGAATAAATAAATTATATATTTATATATAATTAATATAAAAAATAATTGGATTACAGTAGTGTAACTGTAGTTTTTAACAGCAACAGTACTGTATTCTGAATTACATAATTACAGTAACATATGTTACTGTAAAAGTGAAAAAACAGTTATAGTACTGTAAATCTGAATTACAGTAACTTACTGGCAACAGTGCTGACCCTGTCTTATTAACTGCGCCTCGTCAAGTAATTCAGAAACATTCTTCCTCTTCTGAAAGATTTGTGCATGTCTCTGTCTCCACAGTGCCATTACAAGCCCTACTGGAAGCTCCTAACCTCTTGAGAGACCTCTTGAGCTGTCTTAAAAAACTGGGAGAGTAAGAGTGATTCTTAGCTTTGAGAAATTTATAATAACTTGCTTTTGTTCTTAAGTTTAAAAGTTAATTAAGGAGTAAATTTCATGAATTCTCAGCACTTAAGACTAAAATGGCACTTTGAGAAAGTTGATAAATACCGGCCCTGACTTGACACAGAAAAGGAAAACCTAATTGTTGGTACGTCCTATCCGTGTGCGTGCTTGTGTAACGGGTGTGCCTGTTCTGCCGTAAATCTGGCTGGATGCACATCCGTTGACGTAATGGCACTCCTCACAGGCACACATCATTTTAAAACAAGACAGTGATGATCTGATTCAATCAAGGTCTAGGTTTATCTCTGGACTAACGCAAGATGGAAAGCAATCAATTCACAATGACTAATGACTAATATAATGTTGATTAGTGGGGCAGACTGGGCAATAGGGATGCACAGCTCAATAAATATGTGTTAAGTCATAGTATAAATAATATTTAACATTTGAAAATATATTAAAGGAAATCTGGGGAGCCAGTTTGAATGGTCCTGATTTAGATAATAACTCTAAGTGGTGGATAAAGTAATCCTATTTAGCTTTAAGTACTACTACCTCACTGTAAAAAGAAAAACCTCTGTTACAAGCAAAAGTCCTGCATTGAAAAATGTTACTTAAGTAAAGGTGTATAAGTATAATCAGGAAAATGTACTTAAGTATTAAAACCAAGCAGAAAGTAAAATGTACCCGTGACTGTTTTACTATTATATATTATATCATTAGATTATTATTACTCATGCACTAATATAAAAGCAGGATTTTACTGTTGTAGTTGGTTGAGGTTGAACTATTTTGTATCAGACTGCAATTAATTTTCATTATGGATTTATCTGCTGATAACTTTCTCCATTTATCAGTTGTAAAAAAAAATCTAAGAAATGGGGGAAAGGTTGTCACAGTTGCCCAGAACCCAAAGTGACACATTCACAATGCTTGTTTTGTCAGTCTAAAAATTACGAAAAATACATTAAAATAATCAAAATGAAAAGCAGCAAATCTTGGAACGCTGGAACCATGAAATATTTTACATGAAAAACAACTTAAGATGAAAGATAGATGAAAGATGATCAAAATAGTTGCCAATTAAATTTCTGTACATCAATGAATGTACTTGTATAAACTGTCGCATATTTTAATTAAATAAATAATAATTTAATTAAAAAACAGAAAATCCTATTTTTTGTATGTAAAAATCTTTATTTTGTAAAGTAACTAGTAACTAAACTGTTAGATAAATAAAAAATTGCAATATTTCTGTCTGAGATGTAGTGGAGTAGAAGTAGAAAGTGGCATGAAAAGAAAATACTCAAGTTAAGTACAAGGACCTCATATGTACTTAAGTACAGTATATGTACTTAGTTACTGTCCACCACTGGAGATAGTAAGACTAGAGAATCAGAAGTGTCAGCTCATTTACTTGGAGACTTGCAGTTTTTCCCCTCAGCCACTAGAGCTCAGTGTTGTCTTGGCTGCAATCACGGATCTTGTGACAGACAAACATTACGTGCAGGCAGATTGCTGTGCAGCCTGTATTATCTGATATTTATTATTATATAGTTATTAGCCTATGTACCTATGGGCGCAATATGTTGCTGGACCTTTAGCCTTAAAAGGTCCAAACATGTGATCTGGAAGTTTTTTTTTTTACAAAGTATAGTGGAGAAAGATGATTGAACAAAATTTATGTCACAAATCTATTCAGCGACCATACCTAAAAGTAAAATACTGCATCTGGGAACTTGTTGACATGTTGTTGACTTAACAATTAATCAGGTAATTGCAAAATAAACATCCTCATCAGATTAATTAATCATTAAAATAAGCAAAACCTTTGACTCGTTATTTGCAGTACTATTTTGTACATATTCCACTAAAGCTGCATTTCTCACGTGGTCTTTACACATGTGGGTCTCGGGTTGAGTCTGTGTGTGTTTGAGCTTTGGTTCTGAGCTGACCCCTCGTATGACCCTGTGGTATGCTGATCTATATGTGTTTACACAGTGCAAAGCAGCTTTGTTGTGTGAGGATCTCGCAACGTGAAGCACTGAGCCTGGATCCCGGTGGGAATCTGATCTTCGTCTCACTTTTTTTATCACCAGTATTCATAAACCAAAGTACTGGTGGCGTAGAGCAATGCAGCTAGCATAGTTGTAGCACCCTTTACGTAGACTATTCAAATGGTTTTATGCTCTCTGTAATGTTTTTTCTCGATTAAAAGTTCATTGCATGTTTCCATGGGTCAATATGTTGAAATCCCCCACCTACAGCTTACTGATGTTATAATCCTTGAAACCTACGCCTTCACATTTACAGGCAAAACTGTTTTCTCAACTTTAGCCATTGATATCTCTACAGTGGCTTAACGGTTTTTAAACTGCATTTGAAATGTCCACCTCCCTCTGTTCTTGCAAGTTGAACTGCAAGATACCCTTAACCAATGTCTTACAATTTTAGTTTATATCAGGAGACAAACATGCTGGGAACATAGGACCATGGGAACATGGGACTAGCCTCAGCTAGCAGTAGTAGTAACTGTCATCTTAGCCTCTGACTTGGGTGGACTTGACATTGTAGTGTACTGCAATCACTGTGCTGCTAGTAGCCTACTACATTTACTGCTGTTATTACCACCAAGGGGTGTTGAAAAGTGGTGGGCACAGAAGAGCTCAGATTAGGGGCATGATTGTGAAGATACACTTGGGTCACGAGACGTGATGATGCATGAGAAGAAAACGAGAAGATTTTTAACACTATTTTGAAGAAATGTGAAATGCTAAAACACATGACCGGGGATCTGGGGGTTCTCCCCCAGAAATTTGGAGCATTAAACACTTAATTTCCTGCGTTCTGGAGACATTTTCTGCTCCAATTTATGGTGAAAATGTCTTTATTTATATAAAGGGAAATAAATTCAGCTGGCAGGTGACAATTCATAAATGTAAAAATATAACAGAATAGAATGCAATAATCAGTTGCTTGTTTTTTTAGCTTAAGTTACTTTTTTGGACAATGCATATTTGTTTCTTTTTTATTTACATTGCATTGAATGTTTTCTTATTGTGCAAATAAATCTCAAAGCATTTTCATTTCTTGGTGCAATTTACTTTTCAGAACATTTTAACAAATGCTTTCAGAGCAAACTGCGAGCACAGTTGGATACAGCTGAAAGCAGAAGGCTTTCCTTCAGCAGGGAACTGATTCTCAAACTGGAGCTGCTCCAGAGAATCATCTGGAAAGATGACACAGCGAGAGATTTTCTAGAAATGAGAGTCATCAGGGCTGTTCACACCGGGGTGGTACATAACGTGGCAGCTTCATGGAATTGAAAATGAACCGCCAGTGGAAAGAATCTCAAAATATCCCGCTGAGGTAGAGCTCCTAGTATGCCAATGATTTGCTTTACTGGTATCAAAATCTGCTTACACAAAAGGAACAGATAGCGTATTCTCTTGTTTGTGTGGATTAAAAAATGGCAACAGTATATGCAAGGCAAGGAAGACACAGCATTTTTAGACACACCTGGATGTTACCACAAAGAAAAGACCCCTGGGTTCAGGCAGAAAACACTCAGATTAGTGTTGAAATAAACCCTGTGGGAACACATCAGCACACCACATCCCACAAACTGCTGCCTGCAAAACAGTAGCAAAACAACAATATTCAGCATTCAGCAGTATTCCCTCAGTATTGCCAAACCTTTGCCAGTTAAATGTCAACAATAATCTCTTTGTTCCTTTGTTTTTGATATGTGTTACTTAATCCCGGTGGAGGTGTTTATATTTTTGCTCATTTCTCAGATTATAGGCTAGGTGACGGCTAATGCTGAAAACACATGCTATGCCTGAGCTTAGCCTCGATAAATTAACACTTGTGCAAAAACAGAAAAATAGGCATCAGCCAAATGTCAACACAATCTCACACACACACACACACACACACACACACACACACACACCGGCATCAACAATAACAATAATGAGAAGAATAGTGATTAGAGAAGGCAGGGATTATCCTTAATCTGCAGTATCTGTGTGTTTGTTGAGGGGGCAGATATTTTCATTAAGGGGGAATTCATACCCTCCTTTATAATCAATGTAATGCGCACTGACACTGAGGGGTGGAATCTACTTTTAGGGGGAGATTATGAAAAGCAATCCAAGTGTGTTTTTGGACAGGGGTCTGATGGCTGTTCTGGCATGACTAATGATCATGAAGATAACACTGGGAATTACTAACATAATTACCGAGATGATCTGATGAACAGATGTCTGTGAGCGTCCTCCTGTCATCTGACAGGCCCTTAACCGATGCAGCCCACCCCCCCCCAGTGCTTGGCTTGTTATTCATCACTACCTTTGGTGCCTTCTGTTTGCCTCTGACTGTGATCCAACACTTGGTAAAAAAAGTTTTTGTGTGTGTGGGAAAAGTTGTGTGCACAGGAGACTGAGCAGCCAGATGATGGCAGCATTTCTGCAGCTTGCCATTACACTGAAGCCTCTGACGCATTTGCTTTTGGTCTCCCCCCCTCTGTGAGATGGCTGTTTTTCATTTAGCATAAACATTTCGTAAATATGCAGCAAAGTGCAGCATAAGCATTAAAGGAATATCAACTCATAGACAAAGCTAGGTTGCATCCTCTTGGGCTGTTTTTCACACAGCAAAAGCTACATTTTCAAGACATAATGACCATAATTATTACCAAATGTAGACAATGCTGGAGTGTTAGATGGGAGAATAAGTGGTGAGGTATTGAAATAGGAAACACAAGGTTCCAGTTGGAGAGGAATACCCACAGGTTTATAAATAGGCCTCCTTATATAACAAGCGGGACATCAGGGACAGGGTTGTTTACAGTGTTACTGCCTGAGAAATGGTTACAATCCGGCATAATGTTGCACATTTCAAATCCTCATTAATCCAAATGGGCTCAATTAGCCTGCCAATCACACTGTAAACACAAGAAGAAGAATGTATTTTGATGGATGTCTCATTCTGCGGCATTAAAACAGATAAAATAAAAGGAGCCTTAGGTGTTTTCACTTTCATTTGACAGTAAACTATAAACACATCGTGTTGTTCATTTGGCTTCTGATCATTTCTGTTTCCACATGAGAGAGCAGTTGGGAGGCAGGGGCGGGGTTTGACTGGCTTGAATTATTTGATCAGCCAATAGGCAGCGCCAGCTCCGGGTGACAGACAGGCACGGCCCCTGCAGGAGTGCAGGACGCACCGCCCCCCTATGACTCTGTGTTTTATTCTGTTTTTAGAGCAGCAGCAGCGTCACATGTTGTTTTTCCCCTGGATCAGATCAGTCCCCGGTCTGGTCGGCCTGCACTGTTGCTTCTACCGTGGCAGACAGCGGACGCAGCTATATCGGTGTCTGCTATGGACTAAATAAAAAAAAAACAGGTTACCTTTTAAGTTTTTTTGCTGCGGGTTTTACTCAAATTAAAAAGGACTGCTTATCTTGAACTTGAGAAAAGAAGTGAAGAGAAATGGCAAGTCCTCCGTCGACGGGGGAACACCTGTTATCCAATGGGACGAACGGAGTGAAGAAGTGCGGATACCTCAGGAAGCAGAAACACGGACACAGGCGCTTTTTCGTGCTCCGGGAGCCGACCGAGCGCTGCGCCGCCCGGCTGGAGTATTTTGAGAGCGAGAAGAAATGGAGAAACAAGTCCGCCGCGAAACGGGTCATAACTTTGGACTCCTGTCTGTGCGTAAACAAACGGGCCGACGCCAAACACAAGCACCTCATCGCCCTCTACACCAAGGACGAGTACTTCGCTGTGGCTGCAGACAACGAGCAGGAGCAGGAGAGCTGGTACACGGTTCTGACGGATCTGATAGCCGAGGGGAAAGTGTATGACAGCCCAGCTTCCACCTCCTCTTTAGTGGGCTTTGAGGAGGCCAGCTATGGACTCATTACTCCAGCAGCAACTGCGTATAAGGAGGTATGGCAGGTCAACTTGAAATCCAAAGGCTTGGGTCAGATCAAGAACCTAACCGGAGTGTACAGGCTGTGTTTGTCCAGTCGGACCATCAGCTTTGTCAAGCTGAACTCCGAAACAGCTGCTGTCAGTTTACAGCTTATGAACATTAGGAGATGCGGCCACTCAGATAGCTTCTTCTTCATAGAGGTGGGCCGGTCAGCGGTCACTGGACCTGGCGAGTTCTGGATGCAGGCGGAGGATTCTGTGGTGGCGCAGAACATCCATGAGACCATCCTTGAGGCCATGAAGGCCATGAAGGAACTGTCTGAGTTCAGGCCGCGGAGCAAAAGCCAGTCCTCCAGCACTAACCCCATCTCTGTGCCCACACGACGCAACCTCAACAACCTCCCCCCGAGTCAGACGGGCCTGGTGAGGAGATCCAGAACAGATAGCATGGCAGCCACATCCCCGGGGAGAAAGTTCACATCCTGTCGGATAAGAACGGCCAGCGAGGGAGACGGAAGCGTGACCCGGCCTGTGTCCATGTCCATATCTGTGAACGGGAGTCCTACAAGTCCAAACTCTGGAAATCACCTCAGCAGGTCCTATACCCTTAGCAGTGGACGCACCTGCAGGATGCTAGAGTCCTCCTCTAACCTGCATCACAGCCGGTCCATGCCCGTGTCCAACTCCCCTCCAGCTGCCTCCAGCCCCATCAGCATGTCTCCCAGAGGGGGGGCTAGTATCTGCACTCCTGACAAAGCTAGGCGACCTTTCAGCTGCAGCGCCTCCATCTCTGGCTCCCTCACCGACAATGGCTTCATGCTGTGTGACGATTACAGCTCCAGCCCGGGTGAACTCAAATACCTCCCCCTGACCCGCAGCGACACCCCTGACTCTCTGTCCAGCACGCCTCCATCCCGTGACATCAGCGACCTCTGCGGCTACATGATAATGGAGGGGGCGAATGGCAGCAGGTCCGGGCCTGGCAGCGAGGGTCTGGCATTTGACAAGGCGTACAGGAAGCGGACGCACTCCCTCACCACACCGCGTCAACAGAGGGTGGTGGCGCCGCTGTCCTCGGCCTCCCTGGACGAGTACACACTCATGAGGATGGCCCACGGACAGAACTCTCACTCCGCCTCGCCCAAAATGTGCTACCCTGAGGATTATGGAGACATTGAAATCGGGTCATCCAGAAGCTCCAGTAGTAACCTTGGCGATGACGGCTACATGCCAATGACGCCAGGTGTGGCGACCCAGTCTGGCAAGGCAGACAACTATGTGCCCATGAGCCCCATGTGCGTCTCAGCACCCAAGCAGATTGTGAACCCTAGGGTGCATCCTCAGGTGGCGTCCAGCGGCGGCTACAAGACAAACTCCCCCTGCAGCAGCTCTCTTGAAGACAGCGGCTACATGAGGATGTGGTGTGGCTCCAAATCCTCCATGGAGAGCCCAGACAGGAATGGTGAATACATGAACATGTCACCTGGAAACCCACCTCCACCCCAGACCCCTCCCGACTACTATTTGGGCGTGCTGGCTGGCGAACCTGCATCAGTGAGGCCAGCTTACCAGGCCGGCTCCCTCACGCTCCCCGCTAAACTTAAAGCCTCCAAGAATGACGAAAGCAGCCAGTATGTGTTGATGAGCCCCCAGAGTGTGAGGCAGAGAGCGGGGGAGTCGGACTATTATTCAGTGATGCAGCCCACTGCAACTCAGACCTCACCCCAGAGCCCCTCAGTGCCCTCCCCAGTCAGACACGGCCGGGCGGAGAGCCTGCCCTACAGAGGGAGGCTGGGCAGGCCTAACAGGCTAGCCCTGGACACCCTGAGGACCCTGCCCAGCATGAACGAGCACCCCCTGCCCGGAGAACCCCGGAGCCCTGGGGAGTACATTAACATCGACTTCAGCGGCACCAGATTCTCCCCACCCTGCGTTGTTGCCACAGAGAGCCAGTCTTCTTTACTGGGTTCCAGCGGCAGGGGCCCGGGGAAATCCTCTCTAGCAGAATACATAAACCTGGAGCTGGGTTCACACTCACCCAAAGAGGCTGACACTCCTGCCGGGCGTTTGGACACACTCCCAGAGTTATCCATGTGCCCCTGCTCCGAGGAGGGGGCCATGTACCCTCTGGATAGTGAGAAAGGGTCTCAGGGCCTCGGTACTGAGGTGAAAAATGACTACGCTGAGATGACATTTGGCATGACCAGCTCGCCTCCACAGCTTGTTCCTCAGAACACAGCAAGGTATGTGTATCTGTGTTGGGAGGGACTCATTTTCATTGTTTGTTTGTCAACAGTAAGATTGATCCCGGGCAAAGGCAAAAACAGTGATTCAAGAACAGTTTGTACTGTGTGAGGAAACACACATTTTAATTACTCTGAATCAACAAATGTACATTTGCACTCAAAAAAGAGATTGAAAGTGTCTGATGATCTGCATATCAGAATCCAGATATGAACCATTATCCTTGGTTGATTTCCTTTTAATACATTTATCCTAATCACAAGAGAGATGGTGATAACAACTAGCAGATTTTTTCTAGCAAGGATTGTTAAGCTTCAGGACAGTTGGGATTTGAATTGTGATTCAAAATCAAGTAAATATCCTGACCATATTAGCAATTAAATTGTATTTTAAACCTTTTGTTAATAGCTGTATGGTCATTGTATATAGAAATATGAGCATAAAAGCTACTTGCTGACTACCCATCTCATATTTTGAACATTGTTCTCAAGCAGCCAGAGGAGGCTCTCTCTGGAGGACCAGGGCGTCCCAGAAGGCATTGGGGTCTTCCTGCTTGGGGCCACCTCTTCCTCTACAGTGGACCCTGACTTCTCTGCCAAGGTGATCCGGGCCAATCCGCAGGGACGTCGGCGCCATAGCTCTGAGACCTTTTCCTCTACTGCCACCGTGACGCCGGTCTTCCCCTCCTTCGCCCGAGGCGACGCGGTGAAGAGGCACAGCTCGGTGGAGAACATCTCGTCCCGGAGCAGTGAGGGCTCCGACGAGGAGTACGGCAGCCCTGTGAACCGGCAGAGCTCGGCCGGCTACCCGAACGGACTCAACTACATTGCCTTGAACCTCCTGGACAACAGGGTGGAGAAATGCGAGGACCTGGCGGGCTTCAAACCCACCAGCAGCTGCAAAGGGGGTATCAATGGATTACACAGCACACCATATGTCTGTTTGGGATTCAAGGAGGCTGCAACCACTGCCAAAGGTGAGTGAGGTGGATGTCAGATGTGTTACTGCTAAATAATTTAATATAAATATGACCTGCAGGTGTTGTTGCTTTTAAAGAGGTGATACAGTGTTTCAGGAAAGTATATCTTTTTAATCAATACAAATTACTAAAGCAGTTTGGTTTTACTGGATGAAAAGTGAGCTGTATCTCGCAGTTAGAAGAGAGGGGGAAAAAAACAAGGATGAAGGCGAAATTGCATTTCCTCTAGATTCAAAATCAAACTGGCTCTGTGGATTTCAAAGGACATAAGTAGGTGGTGCTGATGTGGCCTTCAGGTGCTCCTCTTACCCTCCTACTTCTGAGTACTGTAACATGAGTAGCGTAAGTTTCGCCACTGGGTGAGTGTCAAATTAAAGAGGAGTGGCTTCTGATTTTAGCTGCAATCAATCACGCTTTGACTTTTGCTTTTGCTTTTTCTCTGTGTTTTTGTTGTTTCGGTATTCCAAAACTTTCCCGCAACACGTGAACGCAGCACAAGGCTGCTATGAAACGTGACCAGGCAGAGAGCTCCGAAGTAAACAAGCACCATGACGGAGCAGGATGCTGCCTCGCTGCTACTGTTGTGGGCTGCAGATACTAAAAATACACAAGTAGATTTTGGGATTCCACCAACGCGCATTATGAATGAAAGCTGTTTGTACAAAAAACAAAAAGGAGAGACTAGAGATTCATTATGGACCATCACACACAAGTGCATAGTAAATATGAAGCCAGATGTGTTGAATAGTTCTTTATCAAGTCTATAAAACATGTTTACTGCAGCATGTTTTTGCCAGTAATGCCAGAGGAATGCCTCAGAGCTGATAAGTAAGGCTTCCTGTCAATTGTAATGTCACACCGAGCTGTGGGCATTTCCGGCTGTTGTTTTTCAGTTGGGTAGGCTTTAGGATGTGTTGCAACATCAATGTGACCTCTGTAGACCCCTTATTCCCACCATCCCCATAGATCAATACTGTGTGCAAGAATATCCCATTGAACAAAATAAAGCTGTGGTGTGGGATAGCAGACGGTAGAAACAAAGGCCAAAGCAGAATGTTAACAATAATGTTTGACTTTCTGTCCCCACGCAGTTTGTTGGACACAGTGAGCTCACATGTGTTTGCGAGCACATAAATCGGTTGGGGGTGGGGGGGGCTGTACGCTGTACATGTGAGGCTCAGAACATGTGGATATATGTTTGTGTCCTTGTAGGCAGCGAGGCAAAACAACAAAGTGGGCGAGTTGCTATGCGGCCATCAGGTAACTGGATGTCACGGTCCACATTCCTGGCAGAGTGGGTTTGAAAAGTTGCCGTGAGGCGGGGGGGGCTTGTTTTTGTTCCGGCTCCAGGACATTTGAATAGAAAGTGGCTTTTATTTCACCACAAGGCCACGGAGAGTGAAGCTATATTATGTTTCCTTTTGAACACACAGAGCAGAAACGCAGTATTGTCAGAGGCGTTCTGATAAAAAAGAGAAATGTACCAACACAGAGCAGCCGCCACAGAGTGGAAAATCTGTACTTCATTATGCAGTCTTTAAATTTAATTTGTGTATGGTCTTTGACTGCAGTCAAATGGGTGTTTTTCAGATAAACAGGCGGTAAACTCAGATGTTGACGGTCTTCTGCTTCCAATCAGAAATTTGATTTACAGTGAAACCACTATCAACAACACGTGCTCGCGTGTTTGTTTGTTTGTATCTGAGCTGTGTTGTTTTGCACGTGTTCGGTACGCATGTTTTGACTTTTACGGTGCCAATAAAGCTTGATGAATGTAATTGACAGGGGAGATGGGAGGGAAAAATAGTCAAGCACATACATGTGGACTCTTGCACGTACGCAAGCAGAGCATTCAGGGTTGTTATTTTCTCTTGGGGATCTTTTTTTCCCCTCTTTTTCCAGCCTGCACCCGTGAATACTTGGCAGAGGCGTGCATAAAGAGAGTCGCCTGTTTTGTTTTCCAGTACTGCTTGCCTGACTGTTTGTGGGAGACTGAATGAATGCATGCATAATAGGGTAGGATGGCACGTGCACTCCACTGCCCTTCTGCCTCATTAAGCTGTTCACTTAGCAGAAGTAAGACAAGCAGCAGCGGGGGGGGGGGGTTGTAGAGCACAGCCTTGTATGCTGTAAAGAGAAGGGGAAGGCTTCGGCTTTTTAAAGCAACAAACAAACCAAGTCATTGGTGAGGGCCCCTTCAACCGAGGTGCATTCTGGGAGCATTGGAGCCTAAGATTGGAGACTCGATGGCTTGTTTACTGAACAGTCCCACTGCTGTGTGGCAAAACGGGGTGAAGGAGGTTAAAGTGCGCTATGGGGGTTCTCGGCGCCGGGCCTCACTGGCGGAGGGCTTTGATTTCGTGTTTATCAGGAGGTCCCGCTGCGCTCCCAGACCATGTGCTATCCTGACCCAAAAGTCTACAGGTTTTAATTCCAACACCTCCGCGCCTTGACTCCACTGATTACTTTACTCTCTTAGTGAAATGTAGTTTGGCTGAAATGAATACCTGCTGACTCTCGCGTCAGGGTAACTTCTGGCTTACTGCCACTGCTCTGGAGGAACATGTGGCTGTTTGCCTGGATCAAAGCACCGCTAAACCAATCTGCCCCAACTGCCCCTTGGAATTTAGTGTTTGCCCCGCAAACCCACGTGACAGCCCCCTTGGTGGGAAACGTGACTGCACTGCTTCTAGTCAACAAAACCCTGAAGTCATAAACTTTTGACAGCTGGATATGGTTGTGTTGCTCCACCTAGGGTCAGCTCAGATGCCTTAATGCCTGCCATAAGGGTCCGGTGTTTGTTTTACATCTTGTTTTGTGAGCGGCCCAGCCCCATGTGACCCAGAGGTGGTGTTTACCTCTGCCTTGACCTAAGCCACCCGCCTCCTCTCGCAGGCCCTGGCTAGCCGCAGCTCAGCCTGGTGGATGTACTGTACCAGACCCAGATTAGCCAAGTCAGCCGTCTCTGTTTCCACCTCCTAGTCTGACTAATACCTTTATCTGACGGCGACGACAAGCTCCTGCTTCCCCTGTGGCGATTCAGGAAGCTTGATTTGCACAGTGAGATGACTCTTACAACAGTTAGGCTTATATGTCAGTTTGCTGGTGAATTGATTTGATAGCCTTTTACTAGCTTATAATCATTTCATCCTCAGGTATCACAGTACAAGGTAGGGGATAAAAAGTGGGTGAAAAAATGGGGGTTCAAACATCCAGAGGAGCCCTGCTGTGACACTTAGAGTCCCTCCTGAGTGCTAGTGGCAGATGGCCACTCTCCGGAGGGCAAGTGTGTGTGTGTGCAAACACTCATTACACACACGATCCCTGCCCATGCCCACACTAGCATGTAAACATATACATACCACTATATGTCTCTCTCTTATGCACACACACATCCCTACCATCTCACCATCCCTCCGCTAGCCCACCATCTGCCACAACTACAGGCTGAAGAGAGCATGACCGTCAGCTGTGTGTGTGTGTGTGTGTGTGTGTGTGTGTAATTCACTGGCCAGATTACAAGCATTCGTGTCCATCGACTCAAATCCCGCTTCCTCTTAACGTCATTCAGTAGTATTGCGAGTGATGTCATTGCAGAGAGGAGGCGGTGGGCAGATCTAAATGCACCCAGAGCATGTTATGTATTAACTGTGTTACTTACATTTCCTGTGATTTGTGTGTTTGTTGTGATGTTAAAGGGTGCAGCGAGCGAAAGAGGTCTAGTTGCACAGCCATGCATCCCTAACTCGCTCTGAGCATGAGTCATAACAAGGCGTGCGTTCACACACAGGGTAGAGGGAACTGGAGAAGAGATGTGTTTTCAAACCCCAACCCATCGACACACTTTTACTTACTTTCACATTAGAGTTGAAGTAATAACTGATAACTTATCGATGATGCCCCTCTTTGCTTTTTTGTAAAAAACAAAAAATAAAACAACAGATAATTTCCTCAAAAATTTATTCAAATGAGACCTGTGATGAGGTGTTGCGAGTAAACACAGCTTTATTTTAAGAGCTAACACGTCTAAAGGTTTAGAAAACACTGTCTTATGTGATAGTAAACTGAAAATCTTAAGGAATGCTTAAGGATTTTATAGACCAAATCTGCAGATTAATCAGTAATGAAAATAGCTGTTATTTGTTTTTTCTTTTGGCTCTCTGCTGCTCTCACACACGGAGACGTCTACATTTGCATAAGGGCTGCATTGATAACAATTTTTCCACTCCTGGAATTTTGGTGGACGTCACTACTTTGTGCAGCCCATGTGGCTCTAATTTGATTGCCTACATGGCACATTCTGTTCTGGCATTTGTGGAATTACTCGTAAAGGTGACACCTGATTTTAGCCATCAGCCTGATTGTTCAATCCATTGTTGCTGCCTCCCTGCGCACTGGCTCACACACACACGTACGCACAAGCTGTTAAATGTGTGTATTGACATCTGTATCAGACCTCCATTGAAGCCGATATCTTGCAAACATTACAAAGCAGTGCAAACAGCCTAGACAGGAAATCAAGATATGCCATGTTACTTGATATATAGAAAACAAACGCGCACACGTAACACTGCAGGCTCTTGTGTCAGAGTTTCCAGGCAGCGCGTGTGTGTGTGTGTGTGTCATGGCACGGGGAGGAGGGGGGCTAAAGTAGGCCGGGATGTTCCAGACAGAAGCGCTAGCTGCTAGATAACTGCGTGGACAGCGTTCCCCACATTTAGCCAGCCATGGCTCCAGATGAGATTACAGCCACTGCAGGCGAGATTAGACAGCCAGGGGTAGATCAGTGAGAGCCAGCGGCTACTCCACGGACAGCAGCTGGGTAATACGTAATGTAAGGTGTGGGCATTTGTTCGCTTTAGCCTGACAAAATTGGAGTTTGTTGTCATAATTAAGCACAAATCAACAGAAATCTATTTGAAAATTGACTACAAAATCATATGACAAATGGTCCCTCACATCACCCAAACAATAGTATCATCACCCTAATAATTTGTTGCTCCACCCAGAATTTGTGTGTGTGTGTGTGTGTGTGTGTATGTGTGTATGTATGTATGTATATATACACAAAGCTCCAAAAATGGCAACTTTTTCAGGACCTAAGAAAAACAGCCTGACTGCTGTGCATTTTTTAAAGACTTTCATCAGCCTTACACTGATAGAAGTTTCCCTGTCCGAAGACAACGACGTAATCCTTCTGTGGTTTCAAGAGACATGACTGTAGTGAGGATATTGTCCTCCTGGAAGTCCAATTTACCTAGTGTCCCTCCCTCCCCCTGACCACCACTCGGACTTTAAGTAAATCCTTCCGTCTTTCTGCTTGCAATGCCCCCAACCTCTTCTTCAGACAAACACACACACACACGCACTTCACACAGTGGCCTTTAAAACATGACAGAACACCAGAGAATCTTAAATCATTATAATTATTAGTTGCAATATAAATGCAACCGCAGTTTCTCTCTGCATGTATTCCAGAGATGCATCAGCTTCTGTACTGCTTGCTCACCCTCCTCTGCTCAGCTTGTGTCCATAGCAACAAGGAGACCCCAACCCCCATCACTCCATCACTCTACGTCCCAGATTATGCAACTACTCCCAGCCCCCCCGCGGAGGACGGCTGTCACGCCGTAGTGAGAGTGCATGTACAATCACACAACATGCACATTTATAAACCCTTACCATACACATAAAAGCACCATGGCTATAAAGAACCAATATTCATACTAAGTGTTGAAATAAAACTCAAATAATACACATAAAACAATCGAGGTTACACATCCCAAATCCCTCCCATTTAACTTGTGTGTGTGCAGCACTTCTAGCTGTTTTAGCCATTGTTGAACACAACCTAAATCTGTGAATGAGTTCCCAGCGTAAGACTCTGTCCTCTCAAACCTATCGGCTTTCTGAAAGGTCCGCATTGTTGAAACTGGTGTTGTTTTTGGGGAAATAATCAGACTACAAACTGCTGGTTTACTCACTTTAAGTGTACTATCAGACAGATGAAACTAGCTCTTAAAACATCCCTACTCACACACATGCAAGAATTGTTGCTACATTAGCTGCATTATATGTGATGATTATGTATTCACTTTGAACTTTTCAATGATTGTTTGATTAAATTACCTGTTGAATTTATTTGATACTTCCACTAACTCCCGCTTTTGCTCTTATCGTCTCTTTCAGACTGAAGGACTCCTACATCCTCTGACTTGGCATCTTTACCGACCTGCTGCTCGAAAAAAAAAATAAATAAAAAAATCAACTTTGCCCTTCCACTGAGCTGTGTGGCCCTAAAAGACTGTTTGGACCTTCAGCAACATTCGCACGCAAACACATTCACACACACAGGAAACAAGCGGGTCACCATCGTGAATTTGCTGACGACAGGTGTGTTTGTGTATGTGTGTGGGTGGATATTGGTGCGTCTCATGTTACCTGCAGAGACCATTTCTCCTCTGACCCAAATTTTGGCGCAAGCACAGAAGCAAAGATAGTCAGACAATGACAAAACTGTAATGGTACCCAGATACTATTTATCTACTTGAGGGTAGTTATATGACTGCCTGTATGTGTGCGAGTGTGTGTTTCTAAGACAAAGTATGACCAACTGGTATGTCTGTTAACAATGAAACCTACTATAGAAATGGCCCAGGGAGCGAGGATACTAAGGTACACAGAGTATCCAGAATAACTATATTTAGATTAGATATTTTATTTATTTTTGGAAGATGAATGTCTGATAAGACCCACCCAATGCCTTAATGTCTATATTGTCCTTAAGTTTTCTATAAAATAAGAGAAATATTCTATTACGGTATGTCTGTTTGGACCTACTACTCTATATTGTTATTCTGTTGTGAAAAGTAAAAAGCCTGGCTTACAATATAAAATATTATTTCTGAAATGTATAGTACAGTGAGGCTGCTTGAGATCTGATTTATCGTATTGATATTAAAGTATTTTCTTAATTACTAATTTCTTATTTATTCTAACCAAGTTTATTTTCTGTCCAATCAAAGCGCTGGACTTAAAGAAATATATTTCTAAATGTCTTTAAGAGTTATGCATGTCTTTATAACTCAGCTCAGATCCCACAACACCAGGCATCAGAATGCACTGTACCTCCCACAGTTCCTCAGTCACTTGAGCCTGAAAACCTCACACACTCCTACCTTCAAACCTACGGCCTGCTGTTAAGCTCCATGCAGGTCGCCCTGCTGTGATATCACTTGATGGTACAACTGTCTAGTTGAGGTGATGATAAAAGGGGGAAGCCAGTGAAAAATGTCAATGTTGGGGCACAGTCCAGACAGTTTCTGGTCAGGGCTGGAGGGGAGGGGGAAGGGCCACCGGCGTCAACAGTGCTGGGTAGAAAAATTAGAAGAAGAGAGGCCAACAGCCACATCTGGCACCATCATGGAGGTTCACTAGAGAAGCAGCTGTCTGGAAAATATAACCAGTGTTGGGAAGTAGCATCTATTGTACAGCAGTATGGAAACTAAAGGGTGCTCACATTAGCCACCATTAGCTACTGTTAGCTCCTGGCTGACATTAGCTGCCATTAGCTACTGGTCATACCAGACCAAGTAAGGTTGCAGCAAAACACCTGAGTGTAATGAAGAGAACAACAGTGAAGTGATGAATGAATGAATTATGAATTTGCAAAGTGATTTAACTTTCGCTGAACAGCAGCCACTGTGGCCACAAGTAGCAATTTCAGGAGGATAATAAAAGCTAACATGTATTGTAACACTAGTGTGTCAAGTTTGCTTACATTAGCTACCATGCCAAGGTTGTAGCAAGGATTTCATTGCTAGAGGAAGAATGTGTTATTTCTTTAAAACGTTGCGCTGTCTGTTTTAATTTAAAGAAATTTAAGATGAATAGAGAAATTTACATCTCTATAAACAAATACAAAAAACAAATTGGATTCTACTGCTTTCCAAGAGCTTTGAACCTCCAAAATGGCGGCCAGGTGGATGTTTATCTGTAAGCCCTCAATGGACATCCTGACTGTGTGGTCCCTCTGCATTGCCCACTGTGCCAACTCCAACTGGCTCACAACCCCTTAAGTGTACAGTAGATTGTAAAACTTTTAACCATGTCTGAATGTATCTCTGAGCTGGTGGGAACACCATAGAAACGTAATGTGGGAAACTGTTTTGACCGAGATGAATAATATTGGAGCTGTACCACGCTACGTCGGGGTATCTATTTATCTTCAGAGTCTTGATTGTGTATATTGTGTACATAGAAAGAGTTTAACAGGAAACAAATCTATTGAGACATATACTTAGATTCTACCTATGTTGTAATGATATTCCTGTGTAAAGACTTTGGCTACCAATTTTTAAAAAGAGAACTGGGT
Organism: Micropterus salmoides; assembly: GCF_014851395.1. Lineage (NCBI taxonomy): Eukaryota > Metazoa > Chordata > Actinopteri > Centrarchiformes > Centrarchidae > Micropterus > Micropterus salmoides. The sequence goes on from NW_024040040.1 coordinate 9,580,912, forward strand.
TTTTGCTTTTGGGTTGTACAGTGTATTGTATGAATTTTTTCCCCCTCACAGTCTTTGTGACTATATGAAAAAAGACACTGTCTATTTTATTATAGAGATATCTTTGCCTTGTCGACACACTTTACCTAATGGCATATGCAATAGTGACATGAAAACAATCTAGTTTACAACCGTGGAACCAAATGTAACATTACATTGATTATTCTTTTTGTGATGAGCAGAAGCTGTTTTGCTCCTTGTACATTTCTCTTTCTGCCAAGTGTTTTGTTTTTGTCGCTGGGAACTTTGTTCTTGACATCTCTCAAAGCGCTTTCCCCATTTGTCCATGGACAGACTCTTCTTTTACAGATTGATCTTGGATTGAGTCAGTCTGAATGTGTCATTGTCTTCCATTGTACATAATTCAATATACTGTTCATTGTGATGCTCACAAGAGATGATTATAATGATTTATAAATTCTGGTAGTCAAGTATTGCTTTTGTCTGTATTGATTATGGATAGCAACTTACGGAAATAAATGAATCTATTTAAAGAGGTACAACTTTGTTGTCATTTCTTAATTCCACAAATAATATCTCATGCAGCTTAAATGACTGTGTGGTGTAATATAAAGACCATCTCAATACAATAATGGTATTAAGTAATAATAATAAATGAACAAAAATACTGTATTTTCCTTTCTAGCAGTAAAAAGATAAATATTAAACTAAAAATAAAAAGATTTTCATACAACTATTGCTATAACTTGCTTGAAAGCTAGACTATACTGTAACTTTTATTAATATTTATGGGATAATAGCAAATTCTATTATTATCCAAAGTATGCAAGAGTCACAAAGTGAGCAAACTGAATCAGGACAGTCCATTATAAAGCAATCTAAACTTTTGCCAAAATTAGCAACATAAGTGGTTAGTTTTCCACTTAAACACAAAAAACTCTGAGTGTAATAAATTTAGCTAGGCTTTGTTTTATTGCATATGAATCCAACTTTTAAATTTGTAAGAAGAAAAAGGAGTTATTTTGTCTTTCAAATGTTACATAGTGTCTCTAATTGGTTGCTTTAATTAGATTTTCTCCTGAGTGATTCTGTACGACCTTTAATGTTAAACTCTTTCGTTAGCCTAAAGTGTGAGCAAACTGATTTTAAATGAGCTTTAAAATGAGCTTAAATGAGTTTACCCATCCTCCCTTCTTCTCCCTCATCCACTGGAATATACATTTGGCACAAAGTCTAATAGCTTCCCGACTGTGTGTCACATAAGAGGAGGATATCCTTCCTCCATCCTGTGGCGAGTGAAGAGCTGAGCTCTCTGGTCAACACTTTCTCTAAGTGTTTTTATTTCAGACGGAGGATGAGGCAGGAAGCTCATACTGAGCCAATGACTTCCTACCAAGCCACATGTCTCCAGAAAAGACTGCAGCCAGAGTCGGGAGGTCAGCAGGTTCAAAACATGAAGCAAAACAACACATTTCATCTGTTTCCATGTCCCCCGCACTTATATGTTGATACGGGGAGCTGTCTTTTTGATAGTTTGCTATCAATGCTTACTGGTATTTAAATTAATGGTTAATTTTAACAAATACTGTCTTGTTGCTTTATGTATAGAGCTGGAGCTAGGGATGATTAGCCTATATAGCTTAAAGTGGCTGGAACTAGGGGGGGAAACACCTTGCTGTGCAAAAACTGAAATGTAAAAACAAGTATATGTTCTGTTGTTCGTCAAAAATTATTTACAGCACGCTAAAGCCACAAACTCTCATGTTGTAGTGTTAGCTAGGTGTTTCCCCTTGCTCTCAGTTTCTGGTAAGGCTAACTGCCTCCTGGCTCCTGCTCATGCTTGACACACAGACCTGAAGGTGGTATCAATGTTCTTATCTAAGCTAATATTTTCCCAAAATGTTTAATTATTCTTCTTGTAACAACTGTTTTTTGTCCTAAATAAAGTTGTTTTTATTATATTTTGACACATTTCCCCCCTCAGAAAAGTGGGTAAACCAGCAACTTTTTGTCAGTATAGTATACATGTTCATTTGGCATGTTAGGTACTGTTCAGCATGTTAGCACTGTCAATGTGAGCATGCTGACAATAAAAACACCACTGTGCTTAAGTACAGCCTCACAGAGCTGCTGTTCAGTAAACAGGTTTGAACCCAAACGCATGACCAGGCAGGACAAATCTTGAGGTCGAAAGCAGGCAGGCAGGGGAGATGGTGCAAACATGTCCAATAGGGGACAAGGCTAGAGAGCAAGAGTCTAAAAGGCAGGCAGGGGGTCATGACAGGTAGAGAAAATGGCTGGAACGCTAATGCTGCATTCACATGGAATCAGGCAGATGGTAAACGGCAAAAATGTAAACTATTTTAACTTGGGATGGGAGAGGCGTCTACCGTTGCTGGTATTCTCTGACGGGCTTACCTAATTTTATGATATGCGGTTTTCCATCCACCTACAGGCGCTGGTCATATAATTAGAATATCATCAAAAAGTTGATTTATTTCAGTAATTCCTATCAAAAAGTGAAACTTGTATAATGTATAAATTCATTCCACACAGACTGATATATTTCAAGAGTTCATTCCTTTTAATTTTGATGATTATAACTGACAACTAATGAAAACCCAAAAATCAGGATCTCAGAAAATTTGAATATTGTGAAAAGGTTCAATATTGAAGACACCTGGTGCCACACTCTAATCAGCTAATTAACTCAAAACACCTGCAAAGGCCTTTAAATGGTCTCTCAGTCTAGTTCTGTAGGCTACACAATCATGGGGAAGACTGCTGACTTGACAGCTGTCCAAAGACGACCATTGACACCTTGCACAGGAGGGCAAGACACAAAAGGTCATTGCTAAAGAGGCTGGCTGTTCACAGAGCTCTGTGTCCAAGCACATTAATAGAGAGGCGAAGGGAAGGAAAAGATGTGGTAGAAAAAAGTGTACAAGCAATAGGGATAACCGCACCCTGGAGAGGATTGTGAAACAAAACCCATTCAAAAATGTGGGGGAGATTCACAAAGAGTGGACAGCAGCTGGAGTCAGTGCTTCAAGAACCACCACGCACAGACGTATGCAAGACGTGGGTTTCAGCTGTTGCATTCCTTGTGTCAAGCCACTCTTGAACAAGACACAGCGTCAGAAGCGTCTCGCCTGGGCAAGAGATACTGAATTTGGGATTTTCATTAGTTGTCAGTTTTAATCATCACGATTAAATGAAATAAACATTTGAAATATCAGCCTGTGTGGAATGAATGAATGAATGAATGAATATAATATCCAAGTTTCACTTTTTGAATGGAATTACTGAAGTAAATAAACTTTTTGATGATATTCTAATTATGTGACCAGCACCTGTAAATCCATGTGAATGCAGCATTAGACTGGCACAATAGACTGGCGGGGAATGAATGGAAGTGGGCCTATGCTGGGTTGCAGGGGCTACTGCAGGGAGGGTGGGATCTGAAAACATGGAATTGGCTGACATTTTGACAGTTGTGTTTGAAGATGAAGCAGAAAGTGAGCAGCATTCAGGCTACTACTCTCATTCTACATATACCAAATTAATTAGTCGCCCTGGGTCTCACCCAGTGCGACCCCCCCACCACCTCCGCCCCCTTTGAATACCGATCCCTATGATTTTGAAAAACATCTCACACACATTGTGATTATAATGCAGCTGTGACACTTTAATATTCTTTCTTGGCGTCACTTCATCGAGTTTCCAACTCTCCAGTACAGACACAGAATGAACACACACATACACACAAGCTGCAGTAAGGGCACACCTCTAGCTGGTGTGTATTAATTAGCAGTACGACACTGTCAATGGGGCACTGCTCTGCTGCCAGGCAGAAACCAGTCTTACATAAGAATCCACCACCAAGCCACCAGGAGGGACACTGTGTTCCTCACCCCTCTCTGCACTGACTGTCTGTCTGAATTTCTTTTTCCTTTAACAAAATTTGTATGGGCAGATTTCTGCTCCGAAGGCAAACCACAGGAGCAGGACACGAAAACAGAAGTCTTTGTTGCACAATGCTTTTGTTGTCGCTGGTTGTCTTTCTCAGCATAAAGGACAGTTTGCTAAATAAAGTGTGTCAGCGAAGTGAATTTCTCAGTTAACAGCAGTTAAGGGGTTCCTAAAATACAGTTTACTAGATGGTCCTTTGAAGTAATTGTGTGTGTGTGTGTGTGTGTGTGTGTGTGTGTGTGTGTGTGTGTGTGTCTATTCCTGGATGGCCTCAATTATTCCCAAAGTTAGAATCACATTCACAATCACATGCTTTTCAACAAACATGCAGACAAGGAAGAAAGAATTCATCATGGCTGAGATGGAGCCGTGTCATCATCAAACGATTTGGACGCTTGATTTCCTCAAACTTGTGACATTCCATGTGCTTAGAAGTCTTTGAAGATCAGGAAATTTCCAATTTTGAGTGACATCAAGTAGCATGCATTACTTTCCAAAGGGGGTCATGTAAAGACTATTAAAACATGCTAACTAATTAAGCAGCCATAAGTGGATTTGTTCATTTGATTACATACATGCAAGCACTCTACAAACATAATTTAATTACATATTTCAGTTGTTATTATTTTCTGCTAATTATGTGAGCAAAAGTCAAATTATTGTTTATAGGATAACGCATACATATATCAACTTTAAAATCTGTTTTTAATAGCAAATTGGTTAAACAGGTCATCTGCACTGATGAAACTGGAGAAAGAATAGCTGCACTGGGAGTTAAACCCAGGTCTGATTTGTTGGTGCCTTAATCTGTGGAGAACTAACGTGGAAATAATCACATCAAATTGAAACAACATTTCGTCCAATGTACTGCATGGACTTGATGCACCCTCTGTACAGTACATTAGAACAGCATGTGTGGTGTGCACTGTAGATTAGGGTCTTACAGAGTGAATAGCTACTCCTTTGGCAACCTCGTCCACCCTGCGCTCCACTGGGCCTCCCTGCCAGCTTGCTGCCGTGCTGTGCTGCGGCTCTTGAGGGGATTGGAAGTTGTTGGCCCCATTATTTCTCCCTGAATCAGCCTAAGGAGGGCTTCAGCCGGGCTCATTGAACTTCGCCGCGCAGCAATGGGGCGGAGCTGTGACCCACTTACAGTAGCCAGCTCTGGCTCTCTACAGAAGAGATGACAGAGGCACACACAGCACTCGTGATCCCACATGAAAACATAACATACTGACATAAATTTTTAGAAATAACATACTAAATCAAAAAGTAATATATCGCTTTTGTCACACAAACAAAGACATTTTAATCTACATCTAAGCATCACGCTGTCTTCCACTGATTGAGAAAATGCTGCCATGTTGTTTTTTTTAAAGTTAAAATATGCTATAGGCTAGTCTATGTTTTCTAATGTTGTATGTATTTTCTCTGTAGAAAACACAGACAGCTCATCATCAGAGGAGCCAATGAGCCAAGATTTGTAGAGTATTATATTCATATTTTATGACAATCCAATAGTTTATGAGGTTTTTTTAGTCTGGATCTAAGTGGTGAACCATCAGACCGACACTGCCATCCCTAGAGGAAAAATGACATAGTTGGTTCCGCTGTGTGAGAGGCCATGTGGTCAGCGACTATCTTTATCAGTGTCCAGTTACAGCCCGCACTCTCTTTAAGTCTTTCTCCTGGAGCATAAACAGCACTGAAGTAACAAAAAGGTCAACAGGTCAATCAGCCCTGACAAGCCATCACTTTATACTTAGAAAAAAAGTGCCACAAGGTAAAAATCTAGATACATGGCTTAGTATCTGAAGGTTGGAAATTTTTCATTTTGAGTCATTTTCATTCACAGAATTCTTGCTGGGATGCCAGTGAAAGTTTCTGGGTTGAGTTTCTACTATTTTAAAATGTCTTGAGAGCCTTACTGACCATGTGTGGTAATGCTGACATTGTCGTGGACTTGTGCCTACTCAGTTTGACACATGCCATGTGATTTAGGTCACTACAGAGTGCATTTTATGATCACTGATGCTGTGTTTGCATTTTTTGGTACTAATTTTTCTGCAGCTTTCAATGAAGAGTTTTGGCACATAAATCAAAAGAGAATTTGTACATGCACGTGTGTGTGTGTCTCAATGGACAGCTCAAGTGTCTGTAGCTCTCGGCCCATGGCATTCAGACTCCACGTGTTTGGACAGCATGTGGAGCCCAGGTTCCACCCACTGCTCACAAACACTCCTGCTGCTGTTTACCACGCTGGCAGCCGAGTGGAAGATTCCAGCCTGCCGGTCCACATGCCGTCTTATCAGCCGACACTCACTCACAGCTCGTAAACATGTTTTGCAAAGGAAATTATCTGGGAAAACACTGTTGTAAAAGAGCCAAACATATTTTTGTGTCTCTGATGAGTTGGTATGATATCTAGCCGGCTGAAAATAAGTCATGTATGCAGCATTACTTGTCACTTTACTATTTTGGAGTTAGCTAAGTAGATCACGGTCTGTGTGACCTGACCTGACCTAGCCTGTAGGATGGTTTTCTCTCATGCTCTCCTGTTTCTGTTCATTGCAAAACATGACCTGTACCTGATTACATCATGCTGGAAACCTTTTTTAGGCTGGAATTTTAGTTTCTCAGAGGCAAAGCAGATCTGGAGGAAGAATCAGTCTCATAGGTTGAGATAAACCTCAGAGCAGAGCCAAAGATTTGAAAGTAAAAGGGAAGTTAGCAACAAAAGAAGTGACAAAATAGGTCTAGGAAGCTAAAAGTTAGGATGGCTACACTGATGTAGCCTTGGTCAGCTAGGTTAACACACTGACTTGTAATTTATTGATCCAGAAATCAGTGAAATTATTATATTTCTTTCCATTCAGATGTGTACATTTTGGTCATACTTTGCTTTAATGTACTTTCTTGCTGAGAGTTAGATGAGAAGATTGTTACCTCTAACATCTGTCTGTTTAGTGCGAAGCTATAGCCTAGATTACAAAGCCTAAAAAACAGCTAGCCTTGCTCTGTCTAAAGTTCCTCCCCATAAAACCACAACTTGTTGTTTTCTATCTCTGACAAATTAAACAAGATATAACATGTTAATTAGTAAAAAATTTAGAGGTGCCGGTAGGCATGATACTTGTTTCCCCTGCTTCCAGTCTTAATACTTTACCAAGCTAACCACCATAAACCACCATTGACAGAGAGATCTGAGAGCTAAAGATAGCCCATGAATATGTCTTTGTCTATGTTTTCGTTTCTAGTTTATTGTAACGTTCAGCTTTATGACTGTACCAGCATTTAACACAAAGCAGTAAAAGTAGTTCTTTATAACATATATTACAAAAAACAGGAAACATAATAAGTTCTACAACCACAGCATTACTTTCCCACATGTATTAAACTGAATGGCTTGACTTGACTGGTCAGCCACACCCCACCTCCTTCTGTTTGATTGCATACCATACCTACATGCTCTGATTCATATATTTCACACTTAACTAAGTTTAAAACATTCCTCATGGGCGTCAACCAAAGGGTATCAGCTCATTTGGAATTTACCCTCAGGCTATTTAATGTTTGTGTGTGTAAGTTATCTAGATGAGGAAGAACAGACCCGAAAAGGCTTGAGACACTCTGGTTGACACACGCCGGCTTACATGAGTTACTGCAGGCCCGAGGCTGAGCATGTGAGCTGAACATGTGAACATACATTGGTCTCGCAGATCAAGGAAATTCTTGCTAATACCCAATATGCAAATCCACACTCTGACAACAACAAGTGTCAACTTAACTCTGTTTTAATGCGTTTTAGTTTGCACAGCCTTCAAATATTGAGAATGTGATGTGTTTCAACCCATTTCCTTGACACCCTCAGGTTGTTTGAAAGAAATTCTGATCTATTTGATGGCTTGCAGTTGCAGGCTTTCTCCAGGGAATCCAACATTACCTTAAAGGTACAAAATGTAAGAATTGAGACTACTGTCATATTGATATACTCCAAAAAAATAGGTGGCAGTATCACATCAGGTCTCAACTCAGTTAGACCATCAGGCAAAAAGAAAGAAATATATACATACAGTATGTAGCTATTATGTTGTAATTTACACCCTGCATGCTGTTCAGATGTCGCTCTGAAACTTTGCAACAACATAGGGGAAGAACAGGGAGCTATCTGTTTGTGTCTAAACAATATCCGTGCTACGCCTTTGTGAGGCTGTATTTGAGCTAAATGCTCACATCACCATCCTAACATTCTCATTTTATATTTGACGTGCTCGCCTTGTTAGTTTAACATGTTAGCATGCTGCTTCTACCATGTTCCTGCTCGACAGCCTTTTTGCTACAATTATTATTACTAGTCCTATTGTTATTATTTTCATTAACATTACTATAATTATCAGTACCATTATTCATTTTCAGTCTGTAGTCTGTATTGCTGTTTGGATATTGTGTTGGCTGCTCCTCCTCCCAGCCCTCTCTCTCCTTCACCCCCAACCGTTCAAGGCAGATGGCTGCCCACCCTGAGCCATGGTTCTGCTCGAGGTTTCTACATCTTAAAAGGAAGTTTTTCCTTGCCTCTGTCACCAAATGCTTGCTCATGGTGGGAATGTTGGGTAATCACAAAGAGTACAGTCTAGACCTGCTCCATATGAAAAGTGCAATGAGATAACTGTAAAGTTGAATTGATTCAACATTTTTTAATTAGCATTAAACAGAAAGTACAGCTGAGACTGACTGGAATGTCATAAGTTCAAATGTTTAGCCACAAACCAAAGTACAGAACAAAATCTTTACCACGATGGCGTTAAATGAAAAGTCATGGGTTAAAAGGTATTCAAAATCGTCCTCTGGGAAGCAGTGTCCCATATTTCACAGCAATCTATTCAAAATTTGTCGTGACATGTCCTATACTGTAAGACAAAAATGTCAACCTGCTGGTGGCGCTAGAGGAAAAGTAAGGCACTCACCAAAGTCAGTAGGATTCATCATCCTGAGATAATGAATATCTGTACAAAATGTCATGGCAATCCATGTAACAGTTGATTAGATATTTCAGTCTAGAACGTCAGACCAAATGACATTGCCTTCAATGAAGCTGTGCTGCGCTTGTGTGGCTAAAAGGGTTGAGGAGCGCATCAGATTTTATTTATAATCCATTATTTATCATGAAAAGCAGCCTTAGTGCTATAATTCCTGTAATTATATAAATCTCTTTAAATTCATGGAAAAGCCACATAAACATGGAAGATTCATCACACACCGTTTTCCCTCTAACACGTAATCCACACATCAGGAAACACAGCGTCTGCATGAGTCAGTCACCCATACACGCAAGGCGAGATTAGGAGATATGGTGACTTTGATGCACACATACAGGCATGCACATAAACCAGCTTATCCATGTTTCCATCTGTGTGTGATTAACCTTTGCTGCCTGAGAGTGAACAAAAAGACACACAGACATCCTTAAAGAGCATTTTCTCAGGTAATAACTAAAGACACCTTACTGTGTGTGATCACAGTTAGTTATTGCTACAAGCCGTGTATTTTGAGTTATTTCTTATCATTGGTTTGTATGATATGCTCACTCCTAATGTGTTCAAGTGTGAGGTCATTTGTTCTCATATGGATAAAAGGCTTTGGATTTGAACAAACCACACTAAGCATGACTGATGTGAACACCAGTCATCTAGAAAATGCAAAAACAAAACATGACTAGTTTAGATTTTTCTGTGAAGAAGCTAAACACACATTCACTGCTTTTCATTGGAACAAATAACATTTCTAAACTTTTTATGTTTCTTATACAGTTGTGTTGTTATACTATTGATACATCCAAAATTTCTGAATATCTGGGTGATGCTTCAGTTTCCTCCAGCTCTGCGTGGTTGGCAGTGATGCTAACAGGTCCCCTGTAGTGGAGGAGGGTGCTGTTTCAGAGTGGAGTCAGTGAGACACTGATGCTAATGAGGCATTAGTTTAAGCCTATAATGCAGAGCATGGCAGTTTAACATTGAGGGCGGCCCTCAGCACACGACCAATCTGACTCACTGGATTTGGGATGATACTGCTGGTGACCTAAAAGCTACAAAACACACATTCAAACACAGACATTACATTGTTTGCCTTATGCATTATTTTAATACAGAATTATTTTTATACAGAATAATACATAAATATGAACCCATCTGTCCATGAAAATATTGGCAGCCTAGAATTATGACAGAGTACCTTTTGTGTGTTGGACATGGTAGCAAGCTAGCGTCAGAAATTCCTTGATTGACTCAAGTTTCCAAGTTTAAATTGGTGATATATAAGTTAGTAACTAATACATGTAACTAGTAAAAATCAAAACAAGATTGAAAAAGCATAATAGGCTACTTTCAGCTGTCGGTATTATGAGGTCCTTGGGAGGTTTATGCTGATCGACAGAATTTTTGGTTGGATGCCGCTAAATCCACTAGCTAGCTAAAGCTTGGTTCATTCTAGAAGGTATTTAAATCTTAAGGGGTTTTGAAAACGTTGGATACCACCGACAAAATGACAGATTTAACAGCTTTTTAAAATATTTTAATCATAAAACCACCACCATCACCAGACGAATCAAGGTAAGACGCAGGACTACACACTTGGCGTTTATACTAAACAATTTCAGAGTGGTGGTTCTGGGGTACTGGGATCTCACAGAAATATGCGTGATGAAACGTGACTTCAGACATAAACAACAAGAAAAGAGAATAAAGCTGTGGATGAACCAATATGTATGGCTGAGAGGAGGGAATCAGCATGGTTTTCTAGCGCGAGCAAACACGAAACGTATTAGTGATGCTTCCCGGTCAATTCGTTCTGATTGACTGTTACGTGTTTCTGATTGAAGGCTCCCTGATTTGGAATCATAGTTAGCAACCTTAAAATTACACCTTCATCCCTTCGCTTTCGACACCTTCATCCCTCCTTTCTCGACACCTTCATCCCTTCACTTTCGACACCTTCATCCCTCCTTTCTCGACACCTTCATCCCTCCTTTCTCAACACCTTCATCCCTCCTTTCTCAACACCTTCATCCCTCCTTTCTCGACACCTTCATCCCTCCCCTCTCAACACCTTCATCCCTCCTTTCTCAACACCTTCATCCCTCCTTTCTCGACACCTTCATCCCTCCTTTCTCGACACCTTCATCCCTCCTTTCTCGACACCTTCATCCCTCCTTTCTCGACACCTTCATCCCTCCTTTCTCAACACCTTCATCCCTCCCCTCTCAACACCTTCATCCCTCCCCTCTCAACACCTTCATCCCTCCTTTCTCGACACCTTCATCCCTCCCCTCTCAACACCTTCATCCCTCCCCTCTCAACACCTTCATCCCTCCTTTCTCGACACCTTCATCCCTCCTTTCTCAACACCTTCATCCCTCCTTTCTCGACACCTTCATCCCTCCTTTCTCGACCCCTTCATCCCTCCTTTCTCGACCCCTTCATCCCTCCCCTCTCGAAACACTTTCATCCCTCCTTTCTCGACCCCTTCATCCCTCCCCTCTCGAAACACTTTCATCCCTCCTTTCTCGACCCCTTCATCCCTCCCCTCTCGAAACACTTTCATCCCTCCTTTCTCAAAACCCTTTCATCCCTCCTTTCTCGACACTTTCATCCCTCCTTTCTCGACCCCTTCATCCCTCCCCTTTCGAAACACTTTCATCCCTCCTTTCTCGAAACCCTTTCATCCCTCCTTTCTCGAAACCCTTTCATCCCTCCTTTCTCGAAACCCTCATCCCTCCTTTCTCGACACCTTCATCCCTCCCATCTCGACACCTTCATCCCTCCCCTCTCAAAACACCTTCATCCCTCCTTTCTCGACACCTTCATCCCTCCCCTCTCAACACCTTCATCCCTCCCCTCTCAAAACACCTTCATCCCTCCTTTCTCGACACCTTCATCCCTCCTTTCTCGACACCTTCATCCCTCCCATCTCGACCCCTTCATCCCTCCCATCTCGACCCCTTCATCCCTCCCTTCTCGACCCCTTCATCCCTCCCCTCTCGAAACACTTTCATCCCTCCTTTCTCTACACCTTCATCCCTCCTTTCTCGACCCCTTCATCCCTCCCCTCTCGACCCCTTCATCCCTCCCCTCTCGAAACACTTTCATCCCTCCTTTCTCTACACCTTCATCCCTCCTTTCTCGACCCCTTCATCCCTCCCCTCTCGACCCCTTCATCCCTCCCCTCTCGAAACACTTTCATCCCTCCTTTCTCTACACCTTCATCCCTCCTTTCTCGACCCCTTCATCCCTCCCCTCTCGACCCCTTCATCCCTCCTTTCTCGACCCCTTCATCCCTCCTTTCTCGAAACACTTTCATCGCTCCTTTCTCAACACCTTCATCACTCCCCTCTCAAAACACCTTCATCCCTCCCCTCTCGACCCCTTCATCCCTCCCATCTCGACACCTTCATCCCTCCCCTCTCAAAACACCTTCATCCCTCCTTTCTCGACACCTTCATCCCTCCCATCTCGACCCCTTCATCCCTCCTTTCTCGACCCCTTCATCCCTCCCCTCTCGAAACACTTTCATCCCTCCTTTCTCGACACCTTCATCCCTCCCATCTCGACCCCTTCATCCCTCCTTTCTCGACCCCTTCATCCCTCCCCTCTCGAAACACTTTCATCCCTCCTTTCTCTACACCTTCATCCCTCCTTTCTCGACCCCTTCATCCCTCCCCTCTCGACCCCTTCATCCCTCCCCTCTCGAAACACTTTCATCCCTCCTTTCTCTACACCTTCATCCCTCCTTTCTCGACCCTTCATCCCTCCCCTCTCGACCCCTTCATCCCTCCCCTCTCGAAACACTTTCATCCCTCCTTTCTCTACACCTTCATCCCTCCTTTCTCGACCCCTTCATCCCTCCCCTCTCGACCCCTTCATCCCTCCTTTCTCGAAACACTTTCATCGCTCCTTTCTCAACACCTTCATCACTCCCCTCTCAAAACACCTTCATTCCTCCTTTCTCGACACCTTCATCCCTCCCCTCTCGACCCCTTCATCCCTCCCATCTCGACACCTTCATCCCTCCCCTCTCAACACCTTCATCCCTCCCATCTCGACACCTTCATCCCTCCCCTCTCAAAACACCTTCATCCCTCCTTTCTCGACACCTTCATCCCTCCCCTCTCAAAACACCTTCATCCCTTCCCTCTCAACACCTTCATCCCTCCTTTCGACACCTTCATCCCTCCCCTCTCAAAACACCTTCATCCCTCCCCTCTCAACACCTTCATCACTCCCCTCTCAAAACACCTTCATCCCTTCCCTCTCAACACCTTCATCCCTCCTTTCGACACCTTCATCCCTCCTTTCTCGACACCTTCATCCCTCCCCTCTCAAAACACCTTCATCCCTCCTTTCGACACCTTCATCCCTCCTTTCTCGACCCCTTCATCCCTCCCATCTCGACACCTTCATCCCTTCCCTCTCGACCCCTTCATCCCTCCTTTCTCGACCCCTTCATCCCTCCCCTCTCAAAACACCTTCATCCCTCCTTTCTCGACACCTTCATCCCTTCCCTCTCGACCCCTTCATCCCTCCTTTCTCGACCCCTTCATCCCTCCCCTCTCGGAACACTTTCATCCCTCCTTTCTCGACACCTTCATCCCTCCCCTCTCGGAACACTTTCATCCCTCCTTTCTCGACACCTTCATCCCTCCCCTCTCGACCCCTTCATCCCTTCTCTCTCAACACCTTCATCCCTCCCGTCTCGAAACACCTTCATCCCTTCCCTCTAGACACCTTCATCCCTTCCCTCTAGACACCTTCATCCCTTCTCTCTCGACACCTTCATCCCTCCTCTCTCGACACCTTCATCCCTCCCCTCTCGACAACAAATGAAATGCATTTATTTTGCCTGACTCAGAGCATGCTATACAGTGCCAAATCTTGTTTTCCCCTAACCCCACATCTGTAATCCTCAGTCCTGCCACTGAGCCTATTCTCAGCCTTAAGGTTAAACAACTACAAAACAGTAATTTGCGTCAGTATGTGTTAAATCCTTAACACTCTGGGTAGTGCATGAGCACTATCTGTGTATTTAACATTAATGTAATCTTGTTGTCTTAACCTTAATGTAATGTAACCTGTGTGTTAAGCCTGTTCTGGTGTGTCGTTAAGTAACAGCAGCAGCGCCGAGTCTGAGCCAAGTTTCCCTAAGGGTATAAAAAAGTTTGTCTTATCTTTCCATTAGCCTGTGAATGAATGAAGAATTATTTCATGCTCACTCCTGTTAGACTGCAGTCTCTATGGACATCTTTCAAAATCCTTTTTTAAACCCAGACTTTTTTTGGACTTTTCTCTAAAATTGTGTTTGTCACTGTATTGCCAATTGAGGAATCTAAACCACCTACTTAAAGTCCAACATGAATTTCTGGCATTAAACCTTTTACCAGCCACAGTTTATAACTATATATTAATATTAAAGCAGTAGTTTTCCATTTTATTTAGCTTATTTGCTTTAGAGGAAAAGATTGATACCACTCTCATGCCTGTGTGTTGCTGCAACTAATGAATATTTTAATAGTCAAATAATCTAGTCATTATTAACAAATCATCGACTGTTCGGATTATGAATCGCAAAACGACTCAGTGCCTCCTATTTAGCTATCAGCTTTTAAATTTAGCTTGAGGTTGTTTTAGGCCTGTGCTGATTAACAATAGAGACAATAAAATGAATGTATCTCATCTTAGCTCTTGCAAGTCGTAACTACATAAATCTTCTATCATAAATCCCATATGTGAATACAACATTAGCATATAATGATACCATAACAATTAAAACAGACCTGTTATTGTCAGTATATTTATTATTTTCTTGCTTATCTCAATCATGGACTAAACAGGTTCTTGTAGCAAATGAATGTTGAGCTGAAACCATGTCCTGTCATGTCGTATAGCATTTAAGTCATATTTGTAACATGCACTATTTTGTCAGACTTACATGTAGAAGTACATCTAAACTTCATTTTTCACCATTTAGATGTTTTGGTCCTCCTGGGGTTCCTCTTCCTCACTGAGGAGGTTATCCAATGTTGTTGTTTCTCCTCTGCCTGAACATTGACCCTCCCAGAGTGCTTCCACACTTTGGAGGTTTTAGATCATGAAGGAGTTGCCATCACAGATTTTTACTACATTTCCCGTCACTGCAATAATCAGACAGCGTTGCTACTGCTCAGTGACGTCACAAAGTAATTGATAATTAAATTCATTAGCAACTTTGTCGACTACATCGATTATTCGTTAGTGGTTAGCTTAGCTTAGCATAAAAATTAGAAACAGCTAGCCTACCTGTCTGAAGTTAAAAATTACTTTTGGCACATAACCCCCCATCCAGCTTTAGAATTGCTGGAGTTGCATGTCTTTATGATAAACTAAGCTGACACTCTCCTGGATTACATACATATTTAACACACAGAAATGAGAGTGGTATTGATATTCTCATCTATCCCTCAGCAAGAAAGCAAATAAGCGTATTTCTGAAAAACTATTTCTTTAGTCTGACGAGTCTGACAAGTGGCGGAAAAAGTGTATGTAGAAGTAAAAGTAGAAATACCACAAATGTATAAAAATACTCCATTATAAGTAATTTAATAAAACATATTTATGTAAAAGTAAGGTAAGTATTATCAGTTTACTGTACTTAAAGAAAGTAAAAGTACTCTGCAGATTGCAGTTCATGTGAAAGTTGATGCAAATTTTATATACCTTATATACTGTTGGGCAGTTTGATCTGAACATGAGAAGCAATAACTGCAGATAAATCAGATCAAATAAATGTAGTGGAGTAAAAAGTACTATATTTTTTTCTGAAATGTAGTGAAATAGAAGTATAAAGTAGCACAAAATGGAAGTACTGAAACTGAAAGTACTTATAAGTACTCAGTTACTGAGCTATTGAATCTGACAGTCCAGTGTAATAAGTCTTTGAAAACTTTGTGTCCAAGTTCATTGCATGTGTCTAAGAATCAAAAATAGTCCATTTGTTTGAGGGGACTAACCCCTAAAGCAGAGTGGGTGTTAAAGGGTCAAACCTACCCTTTTAATCAGGCTGCAAAATAATGATGAAAAAGATTTTATTCTCGAATATTGTTTACATGATATTAACTGTCAAACATATGAACTCACCTTTACTACATACAGATTTTTCCTTCACTATATCAAGAAAACAAGATGCTAAAGCTAGGGTTTTCTGACTGAATATAAAGAAGGTTGATTTGCAAGTCAAGGATTCTACACAACCCAGGAGTGAACACATGAGAAACACCCCTCTTTCTCTAACGATGTGCAGCAGTTCTCCTAGCTCCAAAATCTCCTTATATGACTAAAGATATTCCAACTACAATAAAACCGTTATGGCAATGTTTGCAGCGTATTTCAGTCTTCCAGACATTCTTCAAGCATTCCTCAACCTCCAACGGCGACTGTCACTGTACTACAGTGGCAATTAACAGACTACGCAAATGGATGCTTACAGTTCTTGTTGATTACTGAGCTTTCTAAGCCATACATATTTTAATGATAGCTTGAGCTTGTATGCATGTGGGTCACTGAGGCTCAGATCCTCCAGCGTTTGGTCCCGTAGTTGAGCCAGTACCTCGCTGTTTTTGACCTTAGTCCCGGTGCTTGTTTACCTGCTCAGTGGAATGTGGGGTTATGTAAGGCTTAATCTATCAGAAAGGACATGTCCCTCTGTTACCTGAGCCAGGGCAACACACACACACACACACACACACACACACACATACACACACACACACACACACAGACAAACAGCTTAATGATATGGCCTTTCCAGTGTTGCACACTGTATATCCAAACGGTGCTCAAATGAAGAAACACACAGCTAAGCTTTACAACACACACACACACACACACACACACGAGTGTTGAGGTCTTACAGTCCGTCTGAGCTCACTGTGTCCTGACGCGTGCACTTTTATGACCAATAACTGGGCTTTTACGGTCACACAAGAAAGATAAAAGCCCACTCAGCTTACGCTGAAAACACACACACACACACACACAAACACAGAGGAAACACTCACACCTCAGGCGTTGTGAACCAGTCTGAGTTAGTCAGCTCCATCTATGGAAAGTTCCCCTTATGTTTGCTGAAAACGCACCGCTGACGTGTTTCCTGTGATATGTTTGTGTGTTATTGACGTGCAGACAAGGTCAATATTTCTTTCCGAAGGTTTCCAGTCATGGAACCCATCCGGTTCCAGTTTTGTGCCGCTGCCATGCATCTCCTCTGCGGCTTCATACTGGTGGGTGACTGGGTCATACTACTCACAAATGCCCTCAGAAAGTCTGTAACTCACCACATTGGGTAGCCTATCAATGGGCCGTGGCTTATAAGGTTTCCACATGGAACATACTGTATCAGTTTATTGAAAGTACACACAGAAAGCACACGTGTGACAAATATAACCGCTGTTAAACAATTAAAGAGGTGTTGCAACCGGTTTGCTTTGTATGCAAAGTTCCACTTTAACATACTGTACAATAGATTACATAATCTTATATTTGAGTATAACCTGAAATTCATTCTGATGTTGGTGTCACATGGAGCTACATGAGGCCACAGCTAAAGCTGTTCTTACTGGAACATTTACATTCACACATATCTTTATGTGACAGCAACACTGTAGAGGTTCTGTTGATTTAGTCAAACAAGGACTTGAGTCATCTACTGCCTGTGAATCGAGGTGTGTTAAACTTTTTGCAGCATGTACGCACAGGAGTGTTATTCTACGGTGCAACTGCTTCCCATATGCCCCATATAAACTTTTCACCAGCAGCTGTCTGCAGGAGTTTGAAACTGGGCCCAATCCTATTAGCGGGACTGGGTTAGTGCCTATAGGAATCTTAGTCAGCAGCACGACAACATCCACCAAACCGAGGTCAGACTGGTGACATGTTTGCGTGCCCAGCAGCCAAATAAATCATCTGTCAAACATGCCAGCTACAAGGCTAAAGCTTACAAAACAGGACACAGTCAAGAGAGACACACATTCAGAGGGGCTTAATGGAGAGCGATGGCACGCAAAGATGCTGTACCCAAAACCTTACGACCACATCCAGCAAACAGACTTGTGCAAGACACCCACATATACTCTGTGCTGTCCGCAAACACGCAAATGAAGCGAAGAACGAAGCTCCAAACACATATAAAATCAGCAGGTGCAGAATACAACCAGCTGTGGAGCCAAGGAACAGCTCCTTTGGGTAGCTGTGATAGGCTGCACCAAGGTGTCCCTCAAACAAAATAAACATGATACTATCGTAGTATGCCTCATGCTTGCACAACTATATTAAGACACACATGCATATCTTATGAGTAGCGCTGTTAGATGGCTGTTTGTTAGTCAACTTCCAAAATTCTCTTTTGACTAAATACTTGTTTTTGTCCTATAAATCCAGAGCTGGGAGGTGAACAGGGTTTCAGACAGCTTATTGTTATTGAAACAGCTAGCTGAAGCCCTGGTCCAATGAGCAACCTGCTTTCTGATACAGAGAAATTCATTGTGTTCATATTTGACATCAGAATTACAATTTCACTGTGGAAAACGTGCTCAAGAGAAATCATAGTCACCTCAAAAGTCATCAATTTTAGTTGTTACCAATGATGAAAAAGTGCTCCAGAGTCTCTGAACCAATAGAAATGTATTAATAACTTAATGACTTACTGGCATTAATAACTGTAACTGCTGGCTGAAATGAGAACCCAGGCAGATTTTTATTACTTCGTTAGCTAGCTAATTAAGCCAAGTTAGCTTTTTAATGCGAGAGTCCACTAAAAGGATCTTGAATATGCACGTGGTGGCTAATTCGCGCTAAAAGGCTGCATATCTCAGGCAGTCTAACTTGGATAAAGAAATAAAGAAAACACATTATTCCTGTACTTCAGTACAGAGCTTGTTATTCCCAGTATTATTAGTAAGATACGGAAAAATTTAAGAAAATTCCTTCTAACATAACCCTGTTTGTCTGCTTAGTTTACATACTTTCAAACCATATATTTTCCATGTTGGAAGAGAAAGGACTTTTGGGACGAGGACTATCCGATCTGTTAGATGTAACACTATCTTGGAGAGCGTTGGCTGGGGATGCGGGAGAGTAAACTTCCCCAAATCCAAAATAGAGCAGGACAGGGCTGCTAACGTCAGCCTAAACTCTGATAGCATCTGGGACTGGATACATAAGCCTACAAACGTATGTATTTTATTAACGATACGCTTGTAATACTACTGTAGGTATTAAGCTAGTTAGCCGGACAACAGTTACATTAGAGCAGATAAACACACTTGCAATTGACATGACTAAGCTATGACTGGACAATCGCTGATCAATTGATGACTAATAAAAAAGGTAGCACATATTAACATTCATTGATGGGGATGAGAAACAACAGCAAAATAACTTTTCACAACCTGGCAACCCAAAAGTTGCTTATTAATGGGTTATACCTGATCTACACAGCATTAGTAATTGATTTATTAACCATTAATAAAGTATTACAACTTATAAGCCCTTTATTAAGCGAGAGATATATGTAAGTGGTACCTTTATTTTAATATCACTTAAAAGCAGATTAGGGTCCATGTAGTTTTGAGTGGCAGGCAGTGATCAGATGTTTACATGCTGATCGAAAAATCATTCATGACTTTACATGCAGTATCACAGACCTGGACATGCATGGTCTTGCATTTCCAAAGAGGAGATAAGTGCAAACATTCAGACGGCATTGCTCCAGGCCACACAGACAGACCAACCAGAGACAGGCTGCGAGTACATGTTTGTTTACAAATGACCAGTTGCTCATTGGATTATAGAGAGTGCCAAGTGTCCCAGATTGGCACGAAGGGCCAAAGTACTGGCCTGAGGAAAACAAAAACATGCAGATAACACAGAGAAATAAACAATATAACAGGGAACACATCCATGATTTACCAATGGTCCCTGTATAGACACGTTAAACGCTTTGTTAAAGAAATCAATACTGCCCTGTCGTTGAAATTTGAGTGTAAATGATCTGAATTGATGCCTTTGTGATGAAATAGCAGGGTTTGGTCCCTGGACCATCAGGTAAAATTCCATAGTGACAATAAGATTTGGCAGTAATGTAACTACGCTGAACAGGACGGTTTAACGCTCAGTATTTGAGACCAAACTTCACAGCTTACTGTCTTGGCACTATTCCCTGGTTTAAATCAAAGTTTGACTCCTGTGTCCAACAGGATGTCTCAGTCCCTCAGAACACTGCCCTGTCATTAATTTGAATGTTATGTAAAGAGTTGTTTTTGAGCAGAGCTCTTAAAGCAGGGCCAATGATAGCATAATGTTGCATAAGATGCATTAGAGGGGGCTGTCTTGTTGTGTTCTCCATGGTTGCTGATAATGTTTGCGTTTAGCCTCTGATGTGACATGATAACAGTAAGTGAAAGTGACTCGTCCTGTTTAGGCTGAAGGTCAGGATTTATCACTCAGGACGCTATCAGTCAACAAGTTCACTTGGATAATAAGACTGCAACGGATGACAATTACAGCCGTCACAATGTTCAGAAAACAATATGATCGATCATATGACCTTACTGTAAGAGAAGCCTGGCAATACAATGACAACACCGCAAGCGCATGTTGCAGGGAGCCTGAACACAAAGGCGGCATTTTAATTGAACTACTGTGAGGCTTTGGAATGGCATTTAAGATACACTCAAGTTTATGCAACTTAAAAAAAGGCATCCATGGTATGATTGTGAACGTGTTGATGCACAATATTTCATTGGATGCATATGTTATATCCCCACCCCAGCTGTACCTGCATGTTTGTACAGCAGACATACTGCATGGTTCATATTGAGAGTAAACTCAAAGGGTCAACAGCAGGGCTGGATTAATCCAATCTGGGCTCCCAGAGCAACAATTTGCTGTGGGTCCCTATCATGGGCGCCAAAAGAAGGTGGTCACTGACCACCCCACTTTACGCTATTCCACTATACATATTGAATGTACATTGCTGTCTGACGATGTTAATTCCTTGCTAACGCCGCCTCAGGTAACCCGAAGATGTGCAGCCAGCTAAACACTGCACTTTGTCTGTTGCTGCAAGAACCAACACAAAAATCTTCATCTACTACCACCATCAGAGGAAGTGAAGACTCAGTGGATAACTTTATTTTTGATGGAAATGTCCCCACAACATCTTGAAATGTTTGCGCTAACCATTTTACTTTGGACTGCTTCTGCTTCAAGACTGAGGGCCAGTATCATAGGTCCATACCAATTTCAAACATAGAATCTGTAAAGTAACTAGCTGTTTTAAGCTTTACTTGACTTACATAATGTTCAGCAATGTTTAGCATGGTAATCAAGGTAATAAAAAACGTGAGGCTTTACTGAAATATAAATGTGTATCATCCACATAATAATGAACATGCAGCCAAGGCTCTGAATAAAGAGGCCCAACCGAAGCATATAGAACAAAACTATGAGAGGCCTGAGAAAGGAGCCCTGAGGCACACCACGTACCAGAACACAGAAGAGACAACAAATTTCCTCTATGACAAGTAAAAAGAAAATCAATAAAATGCAGATTCTTAAGTGCTTAAATGAATAAATCATGATGGTGTGATCAGCGCTGGTGTCAAAAGCAACAAGTAAATTTAACACCAGCAACATGGGCAACTGCCAACTTAGAGAGGCTTAGGTGTCAGTGGAAAGAAGCGTGGGTGAGAGTGTATGGCATTAGGCCGACACCTCCCTTTCCACTATGCTGATAATGGACCTAAGAGCAGTGTTTATGACTTCCCATGGCTTAATTAGCCCAAATAACACCTGAGCCATTCTAGATTGGAGCTACTTAAACCTTGCGTAGTGATATCTGAACACGTGGACATAACAGCAGAAACAAAGAGCAGAGGGGAATGAGCTTTTGACTTGACTTTGACAATCAATTCTACCAAGAACAAATAAGCTCATAATTAACATGTCATTACAATTTCACAGTAAATGTGGTCAGCAAAGAACAACACTAACTTCAGTTATATCAGTAAACTCATTGGTTTAATCCACATACAGTGCACCTTTGATCGCTCATGATATAACCCTGACCTTTTTTGTGAGGCCATCTGCTTCACTGAATTGCTGCAGGAGCTATTATCTCACGCTTTAACCCAAACCAAGGCCGAGCTGGGATCACTGAAGGGCTGCTGTGGCGAGCCCGCCACCCCTCTGCTATTATGCCACATGATGTAACCGAGCAAGACCTCTGCAAGACCAGCTGGCTGCCCAGTCACACTGATGAAAACAGAGAACAGTCAGGGATTTTATTGGAAATTCAATTTCATAACAACAGAGAGGGAGACCTGTTATGACACAGCGTGGTTATGACACAGTGAAGAGGAGAGACAGACGGCTATTAAACAGGTAAAAAAAGAGGGCAGGTCGCAGTGTTGAATGGCAGTCATGTGTGAAGCTGTTCTAATTTTAGTCGAAGGTCACAGAGAACTGTCTGGCTCGCCCCTGCCAGCTGAAAAAAAGTCCGACAATTTAGGTGAACGGGATCTCTCTGTCCTCATCTCTCCTGACATTTGTGTAAAATTGTGTGGTGAGTTCAGTCTTGCCTTGCGGTGGCGGTGCATCAAATGAGGCTTTGGCAAGTGCGCAGTTTTCTTTTTACTCTGTTTATAAAACAACTGCAGGGAACACATTAGGCACCATACCACCACCTTCTGCAACTAGTACGCTACATACAAATATGCATGTCATACTTCATTTTCATTCCACACTGAATTCAACAAATAAGACTAGATAAGGTAAGCCTTTATCGATCCCTGGAGGGAAAATTCTGGTGTTGCAGCAACACAAAATCAGTAAGTAATACGGTAAGTACAGATAAATAGAGAACAGGTAAGAAACATGTAAATAAGTAGAATAAAATTATACTTAATTAAAATGAAGTATAAAAAAGATTTAAAAAAATAAAACTATAAAAAGGCAATTCAAGTCAAAATGACAAGATAAGCAATATGTATAGTACCCACGACCAGTGTTTTTTTTAAGTGCAACAGTGCAGTGATAAGTAGCAGTAAAGACAGCAAAGTATAGTGGACACCATTATGTAATGTAGTGTGATAGGGGATTACAGATGAGACAATATATTACATCTATTACATTATGTATAATGTAATGAAATATTACACTGCATGTAAGCGCAAGACTACTACAAGAGCGTACATTATAGTATAATATAATAACCACAAGAAACTGATTTTAAAAAAGAATTTTGTTTGTCTCTAGTATGGGTAAAGCGCTAAAAAAACCATGATACAACATTTTCCATAGTGCAACCTAATAGTGTTGCTTCATTACAATATTACATGTCTAGCTAAGCATTTTTCTGTTACAGATTTGAAATCTTAAGCCCTAACCCTGATGGCATCACCAGGGATTTCTATGACTTGTTTTTTATCCACCCATCTAGTGTATCATTTTTGTATATAACATTTGTTTATGTAAGTAGCATAAAGGGATCTACAACTTCATCTTGTTATACATCCCTGTGTCATAAAAAATAGTCCTCATTGCATCTAGCAAAGTGATCTTCAGGTGTAAAATTAGTGAGTGCCCCTTTAAGAGCCCTTCTCAACTCATCTACTTAGTTATTTCCATCTCCATCTGGTGTGTTGCCTAATAAGGGATATTATCAATATTGTCTTTAACCTGGATTCACCACATTAGGAAAAGTTGTCAGTGTAAACAATCAATGGGGAGCCTTTTGGCAAACACATTTATCAATGTGTCATCAAACCAGCAAGGGGCAGGAAGTGTTTACGACTGTCTCTGCAGCCACACAACCACCAACAACAAGGCTGACACACCGCTTAATCATCGGCCATGTCGAGTGGGGGATTTTAGCTCCATTACTTTGCCCAATCCTCTCTCTTTCTGTCTGTGCCTCCATGCCAAAATCTCTCTCAGTGCTACAATAACGCACCATAAACAACCACCCCCCGCCCCTCCAATCCTCCTCCTCTCCTCTCCTCTCAGTCCCGATGCGAGCTGATGCATGCCACGGAAGCAGTGACGTGAGTTGTTTACTTGTAGGTCGCCGCAGCAGCACATCCAGCAAGGCTTATGTAACTCCACTGCCAGCTGCATGACAGCATGACAGGCCGTTTACTGCAGAGTGCGTGCCCTTGGTATGGGGGTGGGGGGTCTTATGCTGCAGCCTGCATCACCCACTCCCACGTAAGCACAGGTGCATGCAGTATACAGTAGGCTATAAACAGACAGTCAACCAGCTTTCCTCTCCACTGCACTACACCGTGTGTGATGTGAAAACACAGCGGGTTCACTGCCGGAGCACATAGTGGCTCCAAAAGGATCTTCTCCCTCCCCTCACATATCCCAGGATCCTCCACTGCAGCAGCAGCAGACAGGTAAACAACTCTGGCTGGCGTAGTAGCGCCGTCCAGCTCATCATGCACGGACACATGCCGCCCCCTGTTGGCAGCAGGAAACGAGAGACAGTACCATATTTGGGCTGGCGATGAATTCAGGAGTCAGAGTGTATTTTATTTTTCAAAATGAGGTCTCCTATTCTTAAGAAAGCATCACAATACCTGAGGAATCTTATATCTGTGTTTAAATAAGAAAAAAAATCATTAAGGGAAACAAACAAATTCCAGGTGAAATTTTTATTGTTTGTTTTTTTGGTACATTGCAGCAGAAAAACCTTCATATAATTTCAGGGTTACAGGAGTAGGCGCTATTACATGACATGTTGTAGGAAATAAAATATATGTTAACTAAATAAAGATAGTTAATACCTATAGAAGTGAGAGTCGACAATAAGATGAAAAGAAAACCTGTCACAGATGATTTTAAAAAATGTAAACAGGCAGTGAATCTTCCCACCATTTCATTCAGCCAATCTTTCAGATCTGGAGCTGTCCAAAGTCTGATCAGTTACTCACTGGTTGGATAATTCTGCTGTCAGTGACTCATTCTCATTGAGTCTCATAGTAAAACTTAACATCTCCCTATTCAGCATTTATAATCAACCATGTAATCAGTTGTTTGTCACACACTTGCAAACTTGCACGTCCAGTATTAGTCAACAAGCATAACTTCTTCAATGAAGACATTTTTTATTATCCCAAATGCGTTAATTAATATTTTTTGTATGGTTGTCAAAATGAGGCGTTATAGTTGTTGACAAATATATATTGTCAACAACTATAAATTATATATGTTCACAACTGCATTATAGTGAGTTATAAACTATTTATTATATGTTTCATATAAATGCTAACTAGGATGACTTAACGTTACCTTTTCAGATGTATAAATTAGAATACATTCATTTCCATAGTGTTAACTGTACTGATCATTACCTGTGATGAATCATTTTCATGATCTTATTTATTAATTTATCTGTGAACTTCATAAAGGTCCCCCCTCTACATTTCTACACACACACACACACACACACACACACACACACACACACACACACACAAACATTGATACATAAGCTAGTATAAAAGTCCTCACTGGTAGCACACATTATGCAATGACTGATGATAATGGTGACGTGAGTTTTTGTTATGTAACTGTAAAATGTACGCTCATCTTTAAAGATGCTTTCCTGTTGGTCATTCATGTCCCTTTTTATGATCTAGTTTTCAAATGTACCTCTTTTTGTTTTTTATGATTTTTCCCCAAGGTAAACAATTAAAGAAGGAAGAAAACATGTGACAAATATATAGTTGTGACCTGATTTCTGCACTAATGAAAATACATTCATGTTCTTGATATTTTCCTGTTTCCTAAGGTCTTTTGATTTTAAAAACATCTTATGTACAAGCTGCTATTTTTTTGTATCCTTTTGTGTGCCATGTCCATTATACAATTCAAATAAATAACCAGTATGATGCTTTATTAATCCATAGGGAAATCTCTCGTCCCACACTCACAAGTCAATGGTTAGAGTCGATGACTTAGCAGCGCCTCTGATCTGCAAGTGATTCACAGTCTTGCTCCAGTACACAGAAGCTGCCATCCAAAACAAAATGATAAAACCACACAAAAATCACTCAACAAGTCAAAAGAAAGTGATGATTGACAGATCACGAGTCCCTCCCTCACTCGTTATGAAAAACAAGAATTAGTGTTCGCGGAATGGACGTCGGTACAAGCCTCAGATACTAAGAACACGACATCACTGGAATGATTTCGCATTACTTTTCAAGTAATGCCGTGTACTTAGAATTACAGCAGCCACCTCCTCATGGTGCGAGCGTCAAAACAACTTTGTATTGGAAACAAAGCACAAGGTTAACAGTCGTGAAGCTGTTATCCAAACATGAGCAGGCAACAAATATGTTTGTGCAGTCTTTAATGACAGTAACTACTATGTTCAGGGTCAAATATGTCAGTGTTGTAAATCATAATCAGTAATTCACATGCATATAACAGGGTTATTTTGTCCAAACAAGATGACTGATTAGTGCCCAGCAATGAGAATAAGTCACTACCTGAAACCAATTTGCAAGTGTTATCAGGTATATTAAGGTGTCTCCTGCAGCTCTTATCATTTGCCAGATAAAATGTCCAAACCTGTTTTTTATGGGCAGCTGAGATTAATGGTGAAAGACAGACAATATGTCATAGTGAGGGTCCTTAACTTTTGTCCTAAATGTTCTCCTCTGTCCCCCTGATGCCATCTTTCTTTCTTTTTCATTTCATCGCAAGAGCCACACCTCGTCATGCCCAAATGACACTTGTGTTGTTTTCTCAGTCTGCACTTGAAAGAAACCTGTGTAAAGATGAAACCATACAAACAGAAACCCAAAACTGGGGATAGTGTTTGGTTTTATTATACAGTATCAGTCTGTTATATATAGGCTACATAACATAATTTGAACTATCTTTTAAATGACTCCTGGACCATCTGGCTCATCCTCATAATCATCATCACTTTCATAATGTTGTCAAGGCAGTGTTACTAAATAAGTGCGCAGGGAGGTTTTAAGTGATAATAACCTGCTACAACACGATTTGGATCAAAATATGTCTATGTAATGATTGTAGTGAAGAGAAACGCCTTCTTGTGATCAACGAGCATGCATTCCTAGCTTTTACTACCACCTTACTACTGACTCACTGGCTCCAGGCCCATGATGGTAAACAACCTCACCCCTCAGCACTGCAGCGTCTCAGGGTCGCCCTCTTCTGGTTAATAGAAGAGCAACAAGAATATCTGCAGGGAATATAACCAGTTTTCCCAAAATGTTTTAATCTGAGATTAAATCACAAGAAGTTCACTTTTTGTTGCATTAAATTAAACATTAAAAATGACAACATGTAGGCCTACTTACAACAGAGCAGAATAAACCTGTCCTAATACAATATTTCAGATCAAATGTACAAAACGTGACGCTTTTAAAGTGTGAACGTCGAGTTTACCGAGACCACAATTTAGTTAAATTAATATTAAAGTTTCAAAACACAAATCAACATTGTGGGGGAACCAAAGCTCCGCTCGTGTTTCCAGGGGGACGTTTTTCTTGGAGGTCCGAGGAAATGTTCAACATGTAGCTCACTGTGAGAGGACCTTTTTCTTTTGAGGATTAAAAAGAGCAAGGTAATCCTCAAATTTGATACATTTCATTATTTTAATGTGTATTTTTCCCTTACTGTTCCTCAACTTCAGCTACGGAAAATCACTTCCTAATTTGGCGGAGTGTTTTCAAAGTGAAGGCGCAACCATCATTACACGCTTAACCCATTCACATTTTGTTTTGTTTGAACAGAATATCATATTAAGCTGCCACTAAAAACACAAAGTTACTCTTAAATATTGCTTTGTTTGTCTGCAAATGCGCGTAACTTGTCCGGACAGGCGTCATAGGACGACGGATACTTTTTATTTTGAATATTAACTAACCGGAGTTGCAGTTTTCTGTTTTGACGGCAGAAACTGTTCATATAAGTACACTTTAAGTAATTTAAACTTAAGACTAGCAGCTAATAATCAGTACAAGATGCGTTGCCTCGTGTTTAGCGTAATATTAAATTAAATACTTACTACCATGTCTAGACTGTTTAAATCTGCCTGCCGCTGGTGAGATTAAAACAAAAACCTTATTTTAGGACATGTCAGAACATGTTGTAGTTTGACCTTCTTAGGACGGATCTGCAACTAAAATGTAAGTTATGGGGAATAGCAAGAATATTTGAATGTAACGTGCACCAAGAAACGCTCCGAGGTAGGTTGCTTTTTAATTAGCTTTTGTATTGTATTGCAGACCTTGTTCGTTCTTTAGAATAACTGTAGCCAAAAAAAGAGATGCAAGCAAACTGTTGAGAGCATATATGTCCTACATAATAAGTAATAATAATAGTAACTTTATTTTTATAGCCCTTTTGAATACATGTGATTTACAACAATGTCAAACATAAAAGTTGAATAAAAGTTGGTATCACACACACACACACACACACAGTGGTTTACAACAATGAATATATAAAAACATAAGTCAATATACAAATACAGGAAAAATAAATAAGCCTCACACAGTGGTTTACAATTAAACATGATCAAGTTAATATATATATACAGTGAGGAAAATAAGTATTTGAACACCCTGCTATTTTGCAAGATCTCCCACTTAGAAATCATGGAGGGGTCTGAAATTGTCATCGTAGGTGCATGTCCACTGTGAGAGACATAATCTAAAAAAAAAAAATCCAGAAATCACAATGTATGATTTTTTAAACTATTTATTTGTATGATACAGCTGCAAATAAGTATTTGAACACGTGTCTATCAGCTAGAATTCTGACTCTCAAAGACCTGTTAGTCTGCCTTCAAAATGTCCACCTGCACTCCATTTATTATCCTAAATTAGATGCACCTGTTTGAGGTCGTTAGCTGCATAAAGACACCTGTCCACCCCATACAATCAGTAAGAATCCAACTACTAACATGGCCAAGACCAAAGAGCTGTCCAAAGACCCTAAAGACCCTAGAGACAAAATTGTACACCTCCACAAGGCTGGAAAGGGCTACGGGGAAATTGCCAAGCAGCTTGGTGAAAAAAGGTCCACTGTTGGAGCAATCATTAGAAAATGGAAGAAGCTAAACATGACTGTCAATCTCCCTCGGACTGGGGCTCCATGCAAGATCTCACCTCGTGGGGTCTCAATGATCCTAAGAAAGGTGAGAAATCAGCCCAGAACTACACGGGAGGAGCTGGTCAATGACCTGAAAGAGCTGGGACCACCGTTTCCAAGGTTACTGTTGGTAATACACTAAGACGTCATGGTTTGAAATTACGCATGGCACGGAAGGTTCCCCTGCTTAAACCAGCACATGTCAAGGCCCGTCTTCTGTTTGCCAATGACCATTTGGATGATCCAGAGGAGTCATGGGAGAAAGTCATGTGGTCAGATGAGACCAAAATAGAACTTTTTGTTCATAATTCCACTAACCGTGTTTGGAGGAAGAAGAATGATGAGTACCATCCCAAGAACACCATCCCTACTGTGAAGCATGGGGGTGGTAGCATCATGCTTTGGGGGTGTTTTTCTGCACATGGGACAGGGCGACTGCACTGTATTAAGGAGAGGATGACCGGGGCCATGTATTGCGAGATTTTGGGGAACAACCTCCTTCCCTCAGTTAGCGCATTGAAGATGGGTCGAGGCTGGATCATCCAACATGACAATGACCCGAAGCACACAGCCAGGATAACCAAGGAGTGGCTCTGTAAGAAGCATATCAAGGTTCTGGCGTGGCCTAGCCAGTCTCCAGACCTAAACCCAATAGAGAATCTTTGGAGGGAGCTCAAACTCCGTGTTTCTCAGCGACAGCCCAGAAACCTGACTGATCTAGAGAAGATCTGTGTGGAGGAGTGGGCCAAAATCCCTCCTGCAGTGTGTGCAAACCTGGTGAAAAACTACAGGAAACGTTTGACCTCTGTAATTGCAAACAAAGGCTACTGTACCAAATATTAACATTGATTTTCTCAGGTGTTCAAATACTTATTTGCAGCTATATCATACAAATAAATAGTTAAAAAAATCATACATTGTGATTTCTGGATTATTTTTTTTTTTAGATTATGTCTCTCACAGTGGACATGCACCTACGATGACAATTTCAGACCCCTCCATGATTTCTAAGTGGGAGAACTTGCAAAATAGCAGCGTGTTCAAATACTTATTTTCCTCACTGTATATATATATTAATTTTGTTTGCATTGTTACATATCAAACAGATTTTAGATGGGCCACTTGTGTGACAAAGACAGAAAGCAACACAGATTCATTTATTTTATTTAACTGTCTGGCTAATTTAATCTTTCAGAAAAAGGGATTTCGCCACTGTCAATCAATCATAAATCACTGATTACAATTTACTAAGCCATAGCTTTAAAGTTATTGATTGTAGGGCTGCGGATAACAATCAAAACACAAAAAACACAATCAAATAGGCTTATACAATAGGCTTTATTGCCACGGCCAATGTTATGTAACAACAAGGATATTTTCACACTGGCGCTGTCGATAGTTATTCAAATCTTTAACGTGAACTTTTTCATTAAAAAAAAAAATCAGTGTTAACCACAAGTACGTTTTATTAATCACATTTAGACCATGATAGGACACTTAAAATGTAAAAATAAGTAGGTTGATTTTAATATTTTCATTATTGATTGAGCTGCTGATTATTTCCTTGATTAACAAATCACAATTTCCTTTAGTCCAAAGTGCTTTTTTTGTCCAAAGACATTCAGTTTATTATATCACAAGCCACAGGAAAACATAAAATGGTCACATTTAAGAAGCTGGAACCAGAAATATATTTGTATATTTGTTTTGTTGTTGATCGAATAATAAATTAATCGACCAACCGTTTCAACTCTATATGATTCATTAATTTATTGGAAAGAATGAACAGTTTCCAAACTGGAAAGTACTGCAGTGTTACTCCGCCACTACAAGGCTGATATTTTTTATGTTGGCATGTATTTCAGATTTCGCCATGGAGGGAACTTCCAAAAGCGATGCTGCAGGTCAGCCCTCTGTTGCTGCTCAAGTTCCTTTCCTTCACCTGTGCAGCACATTAGAGAAAATCCAGAAGTCTAAACTCCGTCCAGATAAATCCAAGATCCTCAGGGACTTCATTGAGTCATGGAGGAAGTTTCATTCTGCCCTCCACAAAGACGACCCCAAAACAACAGACTCTTTCTACCCAGCTATTCGTCTCATTGTCCCCCCCTTTGAACGAGAGCGCATGGCGTATGGCATCAAAGAGAGCATGTTAGCTAAACTCTACATCGATGTATTAGGCCTGCCAAAGAATGGCCCGGAAGCCAATAAACTGTTGAACTACCGTGCTCCGACTACGTCCCAAGGAGAAGCTGGAGACTTTGCTGGCATGGCGTACTTTGTGCTGAAGAAACGGTGCACCAGCCAAGGAAACCTCAGCATCAAAGAAGTCAATGACTTTCTGGACTCGGTGGCCATCAACAACGCTAGCAGGCAGAAGGATCTTGTGAAAAAGAGCCTGCTGCACCTCATCACCCAGAGCTCGGCTCTCGAGCAAAAATGGCTCATCAGAATGATTCTGAAGGACATGAAGCTCGGGATCAGCAAAGAAACTGTTCTCCAAGTCTTCCACCCAGATGCTGCTGAGCTTTACAACGTCAACACAGACTTAAACAAGGTGTGCCAGCAGCTCCACAACCCCTCCGTTTCTTTAAGCGAAGTCTCTATCGGACTGTTCTCTGCTTTCAAGCCTATGTTGGCAGCTGTGGCGAACATCCGCAATGTGGAGAAACAGATGGGAAACAGCCCATTTTATATTGAGACAAAGCTGGATGGGGAGCGTATACAATTGCACAAAGATGGGGACGTGTACAAGTACTTCAGCCGAAATGCCTTTGAATACACCCAGCAGTTTGGAGGATCCCCACTGGAGGGCTCCCTGACACCTTACATCCACAACGTTTTCAAAGGCCACGTTGTAAACTGCATCCTCGATGGTGAGATGATGGCGTACAACCCGACCACTGAGACCTTCATGCAGAAAGGGAGCAAATTCGACATCAAGAGACTCGTGGAAGACTCCGAGTTACAGACGTGCTTCTGCGTGTTTGACGTATTGTTAGTCAATGACCAGAAGCTTGGCAAGGAAACACTCAAGAAGCGCGACGAGATCCTTCAGACAGTTTTCACCCCAGTAAAGGGAAGGATACACCTGGTGCCAAAGACTGATGCCAGAACCATGCAGGAGGTTGTGAATGCCCTCAATGACGCCATTGACAACAGAGAAGAGGGGATCATGGTGAAGGATCCTTTATCCATCTACAAACCTGACAAGCGGGGGGAGGGATGGCTGAAAATAAAGCCCGAATATATGGATGGCTTGATGGATGAGCTTGACCTGCTGATTGTTGGGGGTTACTGGGGGAAAGGGAGACGGGGTGGTATGATGTCCCATTTCTTATGTGCTATTGCCGAAGCTCCAAAGCCTGGCGAGAAACCCTCAGTTTTCCACTCTTTCTGCCGCGTCGGCTCTGGCTACACCATGAAAGAGTTGCACGACCTTGGCTTAAAGCTAGCCAAGCACTGGAAAGTCTACCGGAAAAATGATCCGCCTGCATCCATCTTGTGTGGAACAGAGAAACCGGAAGTTTACATTGAACCCTGCAACTCAGTTATCATCCAGGTCAAGGCGGCTGAAATAGTCGGTAGTGACATGTATAAAACCAACTGCACCCTGCGCTTCCCCAGGATCGAGAAGATCCGAGACGACAAGGAGTGGCACCAGTGCATGACTCTGGCAGAGCTGGATCACTTCCGCGGCAAGGCATCTGGGAAACTCGCCTCGCGGCACCTTCACATCGATGATGCCGAACCGCAAAAGAAGAAGCGCAAGCTGCCATCGAAACCCAAGAAGGTGGTCGGGATCATCGACCACTTTAAACCCCAGGACCTCTCCGGGATCACCAAAGAGACAGATATGTTCGAGGATGTGGAGTTCTGTATCCTGAATGGCACAGAGGATCACCCCAAGGCTGAGCTGGAGAAGGGTGTGGCCAGGTAACATGACATCTGTGAAAAAGCCTCGTTGTTGTTGAACTAGAAATTAGAACTATGATTACTGACCACTTGTGAGCAGTGGGGGAAAAAAGCTGTGAACAATGACATGTTATTACATTTTGTAAGTTGATATGGGTGTCCACCGTACTGTATAAAAGAAGTGTATGTAGTCACCTACTGTTGAAGCCTTGTGTTTGGCATTTTGGCCGTCGTTGTGAAAACAAGCCAAAATTAGCAATTAGAAAACAAGCCAAAATAACAGGCTTAAACAAAATGTACTTAATGGAAAAAAATATAACAGCTCCTCCTTTAGTCAAACCAAACGCTAAACAAAACATCTTTTAGGTGACCGAAATGTTACAGTTCCTTTTTGTCAGTGGTGGAAGGTACTTAAGTACAAATTTGATCTACTTGCTTTACTTGAGTATTTTCTTTTCATGTGACTTTGTAGTTTCTGCTATTGCACCACATCTCAGAGGGAGATATTGTACTTTTTACTTCACAACATTTATCTGACAGCTTTGTTACTAATTACTTTACCAATTAAGCTTTTTACACACAAAACATATGAAGACTTAGTATAATATGTTTTGGTATAAATTAAATTACCCAACATTGTATTAGATTGACATTGAAATTAACTGGCAACAACTTTGATTGTTTAAGACATTTTTCATGTAAAAACATTTCCAGCTTCACAAATAAGAAAATTTGCCACTTTTCCTTTAAATTATTTTAATTTATTTGTAATGATTTTGGGCTTTGTAATGTTGGTTAGACAAAGCAAGCATTGTGAAGGTGTCGCTTTGGGTAATTGTGACTGCATTTCTCACTATTTTCAGAATTTCAAAAATCGATTAATGGAGAAAATAATCAGCTGATTAATCCATAATGAAAATAATCATTAGTTGCACTCCAATAGTAAATAGAAAACAGATATTTTCCTTTCTGAAAGGTAATAAAAGGTAATGTGCGGATCTGATACCTGCTGTGAACAGACGCTGCCAGCTGACTAATAGTTGAACATGACAGTATTAAACAAAAAGTCACTCACATTAACACACTATAATATTTACAAAAAGTTTGTTGCTTTTATCACCATGCATTAATGTAAATCAAATTAGTTCAAACAAAACAAAAGCTGGGACGCTCACCCGTTCTCCGACATGTCAATCAAATCTTTACAATTTACACTTGATTACACTCCCAATGTCCCATCAGTCCCAAAATTTAACTTCAATTTTCCGATGATTAAATCAATCCCCAATCCCCATTAGAAAGAATGCAGGTTTAAGACACTACTGTATTGGCTTCACTTTTCAGACCCGGAGGGTGCTGCTTGATCTGCACCAAGTCCTGAGGGAAATATCTGGCTCTTTAGCAGCTTAATGCTCTACTATGTTCACTAGCTGGTCGCTAACTTTATCTGCGGTTTGGTGCCGGGCAGTTAGTGTACACTGGTTTATCAGAGCCTTTTTGCTAAAAAAAACAGCTGCCTGCCTGAAACCAGTAAAGTTGTTGACTAGTAAACCAAAACAATGAGCTGAAAGAGGATAAAAAGCCCACTAGAGCTGCAGCGTCGCTTGATAATTCTTTGTGGGTAGCAGCAGAACCCTTGAGTGTATTGCATTGAGCAATAGTGCATTTTGATCGCACTAGTTAACTTTTCATTTATAAGTGATTACTGATGTCATCTTCTCATTAGATGTGGCGGTATCGTGGTTCAAAACCCAGGACGGGACACCTACTGCGTGATTGCTGGGGTGGAGAATATGCGCGTGAAGAACCTGATTTTGGCCGACCAGCATGACGTGGTGTGGGCCGCCTGGCTGCTGGAGTGCCTGCGCCAGAAGGAGGTGGTCCCATGGCAGCCGTGTCACATGATCCACATGTCGCCCTCCACCAGGGAGCACTTTGCCAAGGAGTACGACTGCTATGGCGACAGCTACTTTGTGGAGACGGACGAGCAGCAGCTGCGGGAGGTGTTCGGCCGGATCAGAAGCGTGGACGCGTCTGCGGCCGTGAACATCGGCCAGGTGGAGCAGCGTTACGGCTGGGAGGACCTTCCCACCAGCATGTTCAGACCCTTCAAGATTTACATGGACTGCTACGCCAACATAGGAGACCCTGACACCATCATACCTGCCACCTGTTTGGACATCCGCGCCCTGGAGTTTCGCTTCCATGGAGGGACAGTGGTGCAGACGTTAGAGGAAGGAGTCTCCCATGTCATTATCGCAGAGGAAACAAGACTTCCAAATTTAAGGACTCTGAGGCGCGGCTTTAGGAAGAAGTTTAAGATCGTAAGAGACTCGTGGGTGACGGATTCAATCAACGCAGGTTATCTGATGACTGACACCGACTACTTAGTTTGAAGAGTCTTCACGTGATATACACAGGCTATAAGTTAGCTATATGAGCATTTTTGTGCTAAATTAGTGCTACCATTTTAATTCTTATTAAGATTAGTAATGAACTATTTTATAAAGGTTGAAAAATAAAAACGGTCAAAGTCACCATCAAGGGTAAGACAAATTAAGTGATTTAAAATGATATTGCACTGTACATAGCTGTTGCTTCTCAGGGTTTCTTTATGAGTTTTATGTTTTGTGTTCTTAACGAGTGATTAAGGCTTCTTGTTATTGGTTTTAAATTGATAGGCTGCTGTAAAACTCAGAAAGGCAATGATTGGGTTTTTCAGTTTTAAAAGTTAGAATTGCATAGTGACGTATTCAAATATGGAAGCTGATTCATCTTTTATTCAGCATCTCCGCCCTTTAAACTTTTAGCTGAGCATTTATAAACACATTTTAGGGGAAGAAAAAGAGGGTTTCATTCTAAAAACTATGTGTAATTTTTGGCAACATAAATTTGAAGAAAATTAAGCTGCTTTCATCTTGTTCTGTCTTTAGATACAAATCGATAAAGTGGTCTACAGTGGACTGATTAGGATGTCAGTAAACAATGACGAATCTGTGAGTGCAAAGCGACTGGGGAATACTCCACCGTGATAATCTAAAATGGGCCCATCCTTATTTTTACATTTTAAAAGGGACACTCCATCAATTTAGTATTACACTTAGACATCATTTGGGGACTTAAATGGTCAAAATAAGCAGAGGCCATGATATCCTGACTCCGCAGTATGAGTCAAGCTTAAAAACACTGTATATCACATTTTCCATAATGCAACTGAGTGGTGTCTTTCATTAGACCTCTCTCGCCTCAAATTATTTTCAAACCCCATACCTCTTTTTCTACTGATTTCTGTCAAAATGTTATCATCACTTTGACATCATCAGGGTTTTTCTAACTTTGGAGCGCAAAGTCATTAGTAGTACTTTATGTGACAAATGAACCGAACTTCATGGGCAAAATTGGTGGAGTCAGACAAAGAAAAAAGGATTATTAATGTTTGTTTAAATACATGTTAAGTACAACTCTAATAAATATCTTGAATTGGTTAAAAATACAGGAACGACTGTTGTGTTTTTAAAATTTTAGTAATTAACTTCAATCGAGTGTCTGTGTGAAGTGATGGCCTTTGCCTCAGCTCTTCAAAGTGTACTCAGCTGGCAGAGATGGACCAGGGGACACCACAGGGGTACGTTAAAACCGGTTCCGCTCAAGGCCCTCCAAAGACGTTGGCATGTTTTCCTGTCTTCAAAAATGTCATCAAGGTGTCTTGGGATATGTTATAACCTTCATCGACATCGCCTCTAGGGTATAGGTGTCTGCCTGCGGTGTCTTGGGCATTGTGCGTAAATGTCGCATGAATACATTGTCAAAGTTAAAATGATGAGGTACCTGTTCCTAATCATATACTGTGCATAATGGCTCTCATTGGCATGTAGTGTTCCCTGTAGGTTTTAATGTTTGTAATTTTCACATCACTGTTAAACAAATTCATTAAAATTCATTCTCCATTCTTGGCAGTTTAGCTAAAGTTATACCACTTTTGTTAGAAACAGCACAAAAGCATAAAATAGTTGAAAGCAAAATGATCTTCCCCACTAGTTAAAAATAATTATATTGTGCCTCAATAAGCACTCCGTCACCTGTCACCCACTATGAACTATTTCCAGGTGATTTCCAGTGTTTGAGTGACAGGCTCTAATTAGAGGTAGTCACCTTGTGCTTATTCCAGCGATGCATTGTGTCGTTGCAGCACAAGCGTTGGTCTTAAAAATGCCTAACTGCCGGCAATCTGAAAGGACTCCCAGGAACATATTATCAGTCCTGAGGATCTGGAGATGCAAACAGCCGCTGAAGGCTAGCATTGCAGAAATGCCACGTCCTAATGGGATAAATGCTCCAATTAGGCAAGCTGTAGCTTTTGGAGAGAAGGCACCAGCGAGCGCCTTGGACACAAGCGGAAACAAATGGTTTGATGGCAGCCTCTAGACAACCAGCAGCTGCATGCGCTCAGCTGATATAAATGAGCTCCTGTAGAGACCAAACAGAGGCTCGTGGCTGCAGGGAAGGTTTGTCTGCAGCAATTAGCACAGCCCATCTTCAATCAATGAAGAAATTAGATTAAAAAAAAACAACAGAGAATCAAGCTCCCTTTTTTGCCTGATAAATAAGTGGTTATAATGTTCATAAACATTCCTTTATATTTGATCAACATCCAGGTCTGGTAAATTGGTCAAAGTGTCTATAAAATGTACAAACTACTCCATTTGGTATACGTTTTGAATCAGCCTTTTATCTTTATCACATCCTCACCCAACTCTAAATCAAGCTCTGAATTATAGTGTCAAGCACATTTTCAAAAGCTCCCATTTGCTTCAAAGTAAAACATTTATCAAGAGTAAGAGAGATTGCCCTTTACAAAACTATTTTCCACTGTGGAGGAGAGGAGCCCACGTGAAAACTGACTGGGCGACGTACAAGTACTGTAGGGATTAAACAAATAAGATGTTGTAAATAACATGTTAATTAGTGAAATGCTCTGAGGTGGGGGCGGGGTTGTTATCTTCACACAGAGCCAAGCGAGCCGTTTCCCCCAGCTTCCAGTCTTTATGGTAAGCTTTGCTAGCCGTCTCCTTGCTCTGGCTTCATATGTAGCATACAGACATGAGTGTGGTATCATTCCCCTCATCTAACTCTCAGCAGGAAAATAAGTAGGAGTGTATTTCCCAAAATGTCAAAGTATTCCTTTTAAAGGAAGCAATTTCAACTTATGACCTCTCATCACTGGTTGTGGCCAGCTCAGCTGAACAGGCCTGAAGAGGTGAAATTAACCTGTAATTCACAAAAAAATGTAAAAAGATATAGAAAATCAACATAACATTTTATAGCATAAATACAGTATATTTTGTCTGGTATTTCACGCCCCCTCAGATTTATCTTGTAACCCCGTGTAGGGGTCCTGAGCCCAAAGTTGGGGACTCCTGGTTTAATTTGCAGTTGAAACTTTCTTCAAAAAGCTTAATGGCTAAAATGAGTTAATTCATAAAAACAAATGCTTTACCTTCCCTGTAAAGTAGTGGATGAACTCCTAATTCTTTACCCTCATTACAAAAGCTGCAAATACAGCTTCACTATAGCCCCGAGCCCAGAAAAAACATTTAATAAAATGATCCTGTTTTAGCATACGTTTTTAGCCCCTTTAGGGCAAATCGTATAGTGTACTCATAATAATGAAAGGCACATTTCCACAGCATGCTGTAATATGTCAGACTTTTAAATAACATTTTCCCACCTTCCAGACA
Source organism: Micropterus salmoides (assembly GCF_014851395.1). NCBI lineage: Eukaryota > Metazoa > Chordata > Actinopteri > Centrarchiformes > Centrarchidae > Micropterus > Micropterus salmoides. Next base: position 9,619,757 of record NW_024040040.1, read on the forward strand.
GCCTCTGATTTCAAAGCATTTCACTGCTGGTTTAAGATTTACTTAGGCTACAGAGACTTTGGATTTGCTTGAATTGGCTAATCCATCACAATAAACATCATGTCTGCTTTAATTGCTGTCACAGTTGTCTCTGAGTGGTAATGGAGTTGTAAGCACTCATTGATTTAAAGATCTGCCATGCATTAAAAAGGACACAACTTTGGCACAAATAAAAATAGGCAAACTGTACTCATGGTCATGGATTACCTTTTCTCAGGCAAGTGTAAGTCTTGTTTCTTCATAAAGTAAACAGACAAATGAGAACAAGAAGTGGATCTTTGGGAAAAACACATGCTGATGTCTAAAACACAACAGCAGCCCGTTCTTTTGAAAATTGGCATCTGTATTATAAAGTACACTTGATTTTAAAAGGGCTGAAAATATGCAGAAGCATTGGTATTGTCCTTTAAAGAGTAAACCACTCCTTGCTTTGATGAGAGCATCTTACCTGAGGCTGGAACAGGTGAGTACCAACCTGTCTCACTGGTCCAGTATCAAGCTAGCTACAGTACAGGCTGTAATGTAAGTCTGCTAGTGGAAAATTTCAAAATAAAACCCTTATAACAAACTCTCCTTTTCCAGTCAGCACGTTTTATTGTTCAGTGACTTCTGTAGCCTGTAGACGCATGTTCTTACTTTTAGTAGTTGTTTATTTCTTTTATTTTTACTAAACACCCACCATTGTTAAGATTGTGTTTAATTTGAAGGCTGACATCATAGGCTTTCATTTTGAAGCCAAAATTACAAAATTCAGTTTTTTAAGCTGACTGACTTGACGCACCTTAGGCTACCAAGGGATGCGGTGGCCGCGGTGCGCGCGCACAACGTCAGAGACGGGGAGGTTAAGTCAAGGTAGCAAGCTCAGGTAGCACACTAGCGGATATTTGCTGATTTGAACTTCAAAATAAAATACAAAAGGCGTAGGCTATGTATCTTAACATAACCTGTTGAAATATAATTTTAGTACACATCTGTAAACGCACCAGTAGGCTATTAGCCAGGGTGCTGTGTTTTTAATATAGCCTTAAAAACAATAAAATAACTCAATTGCATTTTAAACTAACAAAGAAGCTGGACCCTGGTTCACAAACATGGGGGTCAGGACCCCTAAAGCGTTCCCCAGAGGGTTAACAGGAAAAATATTCTCTAACATAATTTTTATTTTTATTTTCTCTTCCTTGTTTTTATCCCTGTGAAATACTGGTTAGTTTCATCTCCTCTGGTCTCCAAAAAGCTTTCAACTAAAACCAGTCAGAGTGGAAAAAGTTAGACTTTGAACTGCTCATAAACTTTGATGAGGGGTCTCAAACAGACACACTTAATTTTAAGCATGAAGCAAAGGTGGGAAACATTTGGTCTAGATTACAGGACACGTGAAAAAAGACATTTTCAAATCCCACAGAGGTAGCTGTGGGACAAAGCAACATGTGCAACAGCGTGCGACCTTTACTTTGAATGTCACAACGGGAAATGCTGCCGGTTACTGCTGCTGACTTTACGCTGCTTCCTGCAAACACACACCGTCCCTTGGCGAACATGGCGGCAACTTGACAACGGCAGCGAGATGAAGACGGTGAGGGCTTGATAAAGAAAAGAGGTCTGTTACAGGCTGTAGGCCCATTCGCCGACACAAAGGCAGACAGCTTCGCCATGTTGGAAGAGGATAGCGCCATTGTCCCTGCACGACCGAGGCCAGGGAAAACGTAAACGCGTCGGTGAGTGTTTCTGAAAACGGAGTCGAGGCTACGCAGAGGAGCGGCGCGGCGCGGAGCTCAGGGCGGACGGGAGAACAGCGGCTTCACCGGTCAGCCATGGAGGATGCGGCCCGTGGTCGCCAGCGTCTGATTTGCCATCCGGCCCACGCTCATTTTAATGGAAATTACCGCTGATCGGAAAGGCAAGCCGGGACAACCCACCACCTGACACTTGAGGGGAGGAAAACGCGAAGCGGACCCCACGTCAATGACTGTTGCGGCAGAGGAGCCCCCACGGTGGAGTCGGCCGGTTCCCAAAATATGACCAGGGGTGCTGGGACGTGTTGGCAGCAAGAAAATGACGACGGCTTCCAAATCTGGCTAGAGCCCCCCCGCGATAACCAAAAGCCATTCACCGACTCAGAGAGGGCGCAGAGATGGCGACTGTCCTTGGCATCCCTCTTGTTCTTAACCATCCTCCTCTCTGATCACCTGTGGTTCTGCGCCGAGGCCAAACTGGCCCGGACCCGGGTCAAGTTCGCATCCTCCCACCTCCTCTCACCCCAGACCCACTCAGCACACAGCAGCCTCAGAGGAAACCCAGATGCTATTTTTATAGGAAACTCTACCAAACATTTGTGGCGGCTTGAAACTTGCCACCAGGATAGTTTATCTAAAGACTGCTTTACTTTGGCAGATGCCGACGATTTGTGCAAGGGCCTTTCCGACCAAGAGGGGACGCGGGCTGTAAATATGAGCGATTTGTACCTTTCCTTTTGTAACTCGTACTCTCTGCTGGATTTGTTTTACGGGTCGACAAGTCCGGACAAATTGAACTGCAGCCTCGACGTGCTCGGCGATGGCGACACCACCAGATGCAGCCTGTGCGTCCAGGCGTACCAGCGCTACGACCAGCACGCCCAGGAGAAATACGAGGACTTTGAGCTCCTCACTCAGAAATATGATCCGGGGGCATATTCAGTGAGGACGTGCATGGAGCAGTGCAAGGTAGGCTGCGAAAGGGAAGAGGGGTGGGTGGTGGTGTGGTGGCCATCTGTTGATTTTGGGCCCCGGATAGATGCCAGTTTTGGTCCTCCTCCTCCTCGTCCTCCTGTCGCCATGGAGACGGATGACAGGTTCAAGGAGACTCCCGGCTCCTGGCCTCATGTTCATTCATCTCCTCATTGTGCTTAGGCCCCATGCTAATGTGCAGATGGAGGCCCTGCTAGTGTGTGTTCAGCGTCGAAAGTCCCCCCCCCCCTTTTTTTTTAGATCACGCTCTGTTCTTTGACATTGAAGACCGCCTGGCGCTCTTTTAGCTCATAATCCGCCTGATTGGTCGTCGATAACCCCAGATAGGCTTGTTAATTGCACTATATAGCCCCAGCCTTTATAGCCTTGCGTTTATAACATTTTAATGAGCAGGAAGGAGGCTGCTGGCATATGCAAACAACTCTGGGAGCCTGTGTGTCCTATGTGTGTTGTCGCAGTCCGCCAGGTGTTCATCATGGCCGCCCACTCCATATCGAGAGCGTTTCATTAAAGTCAAGAGGTGGTTTCCCTGCCTAATGTGGCGGAAGGCTTTTTTTCGCTTGGACTTGTGTTTGCTCATTACTAGGCCTGCACGTAGGCCTCTTTTCTGCCAGGCCCGGGCTCGCTCTTTGATTGCCACGCGCTGTTTACCAGCTTAAGGTGGGTCAAAGTGGGCTGTAGTGGGTGTCCGGGAAACGCGAAACGGGGCCCGGTCAAGGAGAGCTGCTGTTTGAGGCCTCTGTGAACACGCGGAGCCATAAAAGCTGCATTCAGCACCGCGGACAGCTCCACGGCAGCGCGGAGCTGTCCGCGGTGCTGAATGGCGCTCCCCGGCTCCATTCACAGAAGTCCTGGCCAATCCCAGATGGCCTCCATTCACCCAACCAGTGGCAGAGGCACACGAATCTAATGAGGCCATCTGACTGCTTATACAAATCCAATGCATTTAGATCCACATGCATGTGAGCTGGGCCTAGTTTGCAAGGCTAGCTCAAATAGGAAGACCCAAAAATGAATTCCTTATGTGTGTGTGTGTGTGTGTGTGTGTGTGTGTGTATTCATCAAACAAAACAATGATTCACTTTCTTTTATATTCTCTTTGCTGTTGGATGTGTTAATCCTGGCAAAGACAACACAGCCGTGTTAGGCGAGATAATTCATATGGTTGTAGAGCTCACCTTCTTATTTTAATTTAAACACTCACACACACACACTGTGTACACAGAGGAGCTGGGGACTGCTGCACTTCAATTTATGTTGCACTCAAATGTGAACTCAGGTTTTACAGCTTTATATCTGATTATTTTGGTATCACAGTTCAAAGCCACGCTGTACAGTCAGTGTAGTTTGCCAAGTTCATTACAGCTATCTATCTATTTGTTCAAAATAATTCTCCTGTTCTGGATAGAACGGAAACGATTGGCCGATTAGTGGGTCAGTCAACTGTCAGAACTATGACAGGCAACTATTTTGCTAATCAAGTCATTTTCAAGAAAAAATACTGTAAAAAAAAAAAAAATGCAGAATATTATCTGCTTCTAGTTTCTCTAATGATGTTCTCTGTCATATGTCACTGTAACTCATTTTGGACTTTTGGTTGAACAAAACAAGACATCACTTGGGCTTTGGGAACTTGTCATGCATACTTTTCACACTTTCATAGACAGGAGAAAACAGGCGGATTAATTTGATAATGTAAAAATAATTGTTAGTAGCACCACTAGTTCTGATATTTCTCATAAATCATCATTGCAGGAATCTTTATATCCCATCTCTGATATCTCAAAACACTCTCTGCATACTGACGTCTTTACTGAGTTGGTAAAGCCTGACCTTAACTACTTCAGAGTCTTACTTCAAGGCTGGATGTTTGCCAGCTTTAGAATATGTAACCGTGCTACACAGGGAAAAGAAATGATGGCAATGGCCACTGGTGAATGCAGCTTTTTTTGATAAATATCCAGGCCAGCACCCGGCCCTGCCATCCAGTATCAGCCATTGATGTGAGTTTAAGATGGCTCGGCTGTGCGCTACACACTGAAGCCTGAATGTGCGACATCCTTTCTTTTCCCCCGCTGAACTGAAGCCCCCCACATGATTTCATGTTTTATCCACTGCCAGTCTCAGGCCGCCGTTTCAGCGTTCCCCTAGCTCACCTCTTGGCACTTGGAGGGAAAAACAGTCATTTAGTCACGCTGTTTATTTCTTCACCAGTGACCTTTCTCTATCATCTTCCTAATTATAGGTTTGCTCAAGTCCTCTGTATGTGGTAGGCAGCGTTACGGAAAGAGCATAGTCACTCAAAGGAGCTCTTGTTGAGTTAATAATGGAAGCCTAGCAGTGGAAGTTGTGTGCTGGCTCAGGCAGATTGTAAGTCAAGTACAGGTGATTTTGATTATGTAGCCAAATATCACAAATCACAATTTGCCTCAAGGGGCTTCACAACACCCTCTGTCCTTAGACGCTGACCCTCCAAATAACCCCCTATAGATGTACAGTTTATCTAATCTGTGTAAATATGGCGAGGTTATAGTGTACACTGAGCTGGCAAATGTGAAAACACTACCCGAGGTCCCTGCCTCATTGTCTCATTTCAGCATGCACGGGAGCAGTGGAGGCAGGTATAGCGAGTGTTTGGTTACCCACAGCCAGATGAAGATCTCTGACATTTCAAGTGGGGATATTTGACATGGAGAGCGGCGTTTGTTGTGCAGGAGTAGGCTCCTATGGTCCACAGGCGGTGCTTTGATTCCTCTAGCCTGAGGTGAAACATCAAAACATCACACAGTGCACATGGCCGGCGCGCTGTTGCTCACAATGGGATTCTCCATCATCTGACTCGGTGAAAACCCACCATTCATCTCGACAGCGGGGGCCGGGCTCGAAACATTTAAACCTGGGCCGACGCACTAATGCTGCATTTATTTTTTTGTTTTCAGAGTGTGAACCAGAACATGTCCGAGTCGCTGGTAGTTTCACAGCAAACAAAGAAGCCAAAACAAACCTGGCTTCTCAAAAAGCATGTTGGCAGAACAACAACTGTTGCCAACAAAGGCCTTGGGTCTCCGCACTATAATCACATATTTAATGTAGGGTTTCCTGTAAGTCTGCAGTATAATAACATAACTATTATTACCCGGCATGGCTATGGTACACTGCTGGTGCATTTTTAATAATTTGGGACTGTAAAGGTTCTCAGAGTGCTCAAGTTGCCAAGGTGTTACCTAAATGGACGAGCAAAAGACTTCAATAAAAGGCATCAATAACCAAGTTTCATCATTTTATGTAGTAAATTTCCACCTCTGTTGCACCAAAACAACCATGAACGTCTGCTTTAAAGTCTAAAAACATGGTGTTTTGTTGTTATTAGGGCTATAGCTAACAATTATTCGCAATATGGATTAATCTGCCCATTATTTACTCTCTAATCTGTTAATCGTTTGGTCTAAAATGTCAGAAAATAATGAAAAATTACAATTGACGTCACGATTTCCCAGAGCCCAGTGTGACATATTCATATGTCTTATTTTGTCCAACAAATGGTCCAAAACCCAAATATATTCAATTTAGTCTCATAAAAGATGACGAAAAGGAGCTGGAATCAGCTTTTCTTTAGCAATTCTTCACATTTTGACCATGATAGGACACTGAAATGTCCAACTGAAAACTGATTATTTCCCAGATTCATCATTTTGTCTAAAAAATGTCAAGATAGTGAAACATGTCCATCACAACAGTTCAAAACCAAAAGATATTCAAATAAGTATATTATATGTAGAAAAGTAGCAAATGTTTGTATTTAAAGGCCTTGAAAAACCTACTTTCTCAACCAGCTCCTTAGTATAAGTGACGGTGTCCTACATGACATGCTTGAACAGTTTTGGTTATTTTAAATAGAGGTTTTCTGTATTTTTTTTTGTCTCTCTCTGTGCTCTTCTCACTGGTTTGTGAGAAGTGGGCGTCACTGGTGTGGGACATGGTGATACATCCTTGAACCAATCAGCATTCAGCGACATTTGAATCAGAGTCTGATGACAGTCGGTGGGTTGTTTGGTCAGTCAAATCTGATCAACCCACACAGTCCTGATGAAGCAGATTACTTGGGGTTTTGAGTTTTGAGTTGCTTAAAAAAAATGACAATCAATTGTCACAGTTATTGCTGATTAATTTTCAGCCAATCAACTAATCCATTAATCGTTTTCTTGGATTACCAATCAGGAAAAGTGGGCTATTATAAAAATACTGCATCACTATATTAGAATATAAAGTGAATTAATTGGGGGTTTCAGATGACACCTGCATTATTCCCTAATCTTTGGGCCCCATGTTGTATAGGGTCCTCAAGGTTATATATAATTTTAAAGCCTTTGTTTCTTTCTTTCAGTTTATTTTGTGCTTCCATGTAAATAAATGAATCAAGTTAGCGCAAGGCAGTTACAAATTATTAACTAATATATACACAATGCACAGTGCGAGAGATTGAGGGGTCAACAAGGGCCCAAAGCTAATTTTTGCCCTAGGGCCCCATTAATCTGGCCTTTTGTGGGGAAGTAACACAGGACAGTTTAAGGGCTCTTCATTTTTAGATCACTCCGAGTAGAAAATGTCCCGGTTCCCCTCCTGACAACACAACATGAGACACAAACATCTCCAAATTTTCAGAAAACCGCACTGAAAATAGTTTGACAAGAATAATGAATCAGCTGAACAGGTGTCTGCATCCTCCCAGGTAATTTCACTCATTTGTGAGTTTGAAAGACTGAACACTCAGCATCTGGCCAAATAATGATGGAGTCTCTAGAACCAAACAACTCTATCTGCTTCTGTTACCACTTCTGCTACTCCTCTGCAACCTCTACTCCTTGTGGTACTACTCCCAGATCTGCTACATGTTTTTCTGACGTAAAATAATTTCAAAACAAGTCTGGGCACAAACCCCACCCCCACCCGCCCCCACCCCCATCCGCCCCTCCAGGTCCAATTGAATGTCTAATCTTAGCCGGTGTTGTGTGCAAGTGGAAAGGAGGACAGCGTCCACAGCGTGCTGCCTCTTTAGATCCTTGTCAACCGCACACATCTGCATTGATCTGAGCTCTTTTTGAGCCGGAGGGACGGGTGGCAGCAATACCAAGAGGTTGATCCTTATTGATTTTCCCCAAGCCCTCCGTGTTCGCTCGTCCTTCATTTGATAGTGGGCAGCTCCTCCGACCGTCCGAATTAGGGCTCAGTGAAGACATCACATTACTATCTGGACCTGTTTGATAGTGCTATAACACCTGGGAATGTGTGTGTGTGTTTTAGATTTACAGTTTAGGTAGACTAGTGTTAAAGTTGCACTCTCTTCATCTGTTATCGCCCTACCTACAATATTGACAGTTATGCAACTCTGCAGTAAATGATGTGTAACGAGAAGGAGAGCGGTTCTCAGATGGGGGGGCCTGAAACAAAATCTAAACACAGATGGGAGCCTTGTGAAGTAAAGCATTTCACACATAGGGTTTGGAAAAGGCTTGAGCCCCACATTCCTGAGAACAAATCTGTCCTTTCAACAAAATCCCACCAAACTGTTCACCATGTGTAACGAGTTCAGTCACTCATTTAGGGCTGCAACTAATGATTATTTTCCCTTTCCATTAAATGTTAAATGGACTGTACTTATATAGGGCCTTTGGAGTTCAGTATCTTGCTCAAAGACACTTTGACATGCAGAGTGGAGGAGCCAGGGATCGACCTTCTGATTGGTGTATGACCTGCTCTACCTCCTGAGCCATAGCTGCCCATCAGGATGAATTGTAACAACCTTTGACTTTTCATTTGGCACCATCATCTCATCGAGTTTTTTATTTGTCCAATATACCCAGATACTTGCAAATTGATGCAAATCCCATCAGCCCCACCTGCACCTTGTGTTTATTGCTAAGATGGTAAACAAATAGAATACCTGCAAAACATCTGCATCTAAGCATTGTCACTGTGAGCATGTTAGCGTGGTGACATTAGCAACTAGCTCAAAGCACCATTGTGCCTAAGTACAGCTTCACAGAGCCGCTAGCATGGTTGTAGACTCTTAGTCTAGTTATTATCTGTGTCAGTTGTTTATCCATCACAGTCTCCTTGTTAAATTTCTGTTGATTAGCTAACAGGTTAATAGACTAATCATTCCAGCCCTACTATACCGCTGTTAACTGAATAGCTTGTTGTTGTTCGCAGTCCTACCTCTCTCCTGTTGAAAGTAGGTATGTAGATGTATATCTATATCTCTCTATACACACACACACACACACACACACACACACACAAATAAATAAAATGCTTAAAATAATTTTAATATTATATGTATACAATGTATATTTTTTCAGTTTTCCCACCACTGTTTGAGCCACAGACACAAAAATTTGGTCAAAATGTTGAATTAAAATGAATTTAGGTCCATATGTCATTGCATATTTTGTTGAGAACTGGTCAATCAAATACATCATATATCAGAGGGACAGTACCAAATATCCTTTCATCAGGGAAGGACCACTATTGTAAAGGATCGTATTCTTTGCATTCTACTGTTTAGTTGATTATGATTGCTCTCATGCTGGTACCACTGTATCTTTGATTTTCTCCCCCCGTCCCACAGTACCTCCTACTAGACAGTAAGACACAAATACACGGACTCTCTCTTGCCAGATTTATCAGTTTTGTGACGTTTGTAATGTGGTTTATCTCATCTGCGTAAATATCCTGTGATCACCCATGTTTTTTTAAATTGCTGCCTTTGTTAGCATTTTATTCACTATTCACATTAGCTAACACTGTGTGTATCTGCTCCAGTCTCGCAGAGCCTCTCAAATGACAGATTGTAGCAGTGCATTACATTGTTCACTCGTCTTGGTTGCACAAGAGCCGCACACGGAAGTGACGCACACATGTGATTTCCGGCATTGTGTCTTCCTGCGGCGGTTGTGAATGCTGACCTTGGAGAGGGTTTTGTCCCCTCAAGATGCATGGCCCACTCCACGACAGCCCTTTTATGAATGGGCAGATTGCTGAGCTGCATGCTAATAAGGCAGGAATGAGAGAGGGGATGCTAGCTGCTGCAGTGCACGGCACTGCTTCCATATTGTTTCAACTGTGAACCGCTGTACGGAGAGAGCAGATCAGAGATAGCAGCAGGGCTGGAGGAGGGAGGGAAACGGCACCAGGCAAACGGGGGTTAAAGTGGGTTACCATTTAATGGGTCTCATTTAACCTCTGTGACATTTCCATTATGTGACGTTAGGTGACGTGACGTCATTTCTCTGGCATACAGTGATATTGTCAATCAAGGGTGAAGATTGTAATCATATCTAAATTGTCTCTGTGTATATAAATAATTTCATTTAGGAAACTAGACAACAACGGTCACCTAATGAGCCTTTGGGTTTTTGGCCAGGTTCTCAGCTTGGCACTGTTCAGTCGGTCCACTGAAATGATGGTGATCTCTTGACTTTCTGCCAGCGCCACCTTGACACTCACATTTTGTTTCACTGACATATCTCAACAGCTATTGGATATATTGCCATGGAATTTGGTATTGAATATACCTGCAAAACCTGCAAAACTAATGGCATTGCACCAGCTATACTTTGTTTTTAGTGCCAGTTAGCAGTTTGACTGTGTCTTCATGTCCATTGTTTGCAGTGAATCCATTAGTTACTGCAGGTAACCTGTGCGACTACTTATTTTGCCATCGATCTATGATACAATCTCACTGTCCTGCAGGATCTCATAACCTTAAATGTCTCTTACTGTCTAACCTCTGAAAATATGTCACATGACCAGATATGGGAATGATTAGCACCCATGTGCCCACACAGGTCTATTTCCCTTCCTTGAATAAATTAGGTAAAATGGCTAGTGCAGTCAAAATTCATGTCACTTTAAAAATGGATGAATTGCATAAATATCTTTGGAACAATACCTTTCAACACGTCACTCTTAAATACACTGTAGCTTCGTAATACAGACTTCCTGTTACAAATTTAAAGTCTGACGCCCAATTAAAAATAACACTGGTGACATCACCTGGGTTATCTTGACTTTGACCTGATTATGTCATCTGGATTTGGAATTGGCCTTGAGACTACATTTTTCTCAGGTCACACATGTAACAACTGTTACAAACCTACCATTGCAAGTAAACTGAGTTTCATGTGTAAAATTTGTGGCATGTCCCTTTTTTTTTGTCGCCTTGTGTGAAAATTAAAAAATGGCCCCAAAGAAAACACGCACGAACAGATGTGGTAAAATGACATTCTTAAAAACAAAATCCTCCCAGGACATGAATTGCATTTAGTTGCCAATCTGTTCAGTTAATGCCATAATGGAACCACCAGAATTTAATTATAGTAAAAACATTAATTACTTTGGCTTCATAACTGTGAGAAAATGAAGATGTTGCTAGCGGGTTGTTGTTTTTTTTCCTGTGAAACACCTAAGGGTCAGACTAATAGCATTCATTCATTTATGGGCATGACATCAATTAGTCTAACAGTCCTATTGTCTGCATAGGTATTTGAATGGATTATTTTTACAGGGGCAGATATAACCCTGAATGCATGTCCCAGCTGCTGTGTGCTTTAATGAAGTTTAGTATTTTGTGTAGAAAATGCAGGAGCAGGGTAAAGGTTTTGTGCCATTCAGGGGGCAACTCAGCACCGTTGTCCGCAGCTGGCGGTGTCAGATATGAAAACTGATATCCTGTGTGCTGCCTTCAGATGATCACGTGTAAATTCCCCACCTCTCTGCACTAATGGGATTATCTGACTTCCCCGTATTCCCCATTGGAGGTACCTCTCTCTTCATGGGCCCTTTAAAAAAAAAAAAAAAAAAGCTTTTTCACACCAGGTCTGCATGTATACAGTGGACTAGGTAAAAGGTTATGCTTGAATCTCTGTTAAGCTCTGTGTGGCCCATTAGGATGATTGAGGATGATGTCTGTCCTGTTAAAAGAATTGTCAGTCACTGGACACGAGTTTTGTTTTTAAGAGTGCCATCTTCTCAAAAGCCACTCTACACTTATAGTTCTTTAAAGTAAATTGCTTAATGCACAATGTACGCTGCTGTTATGTGAAGTTGATGAACAGTAAGACTGTTTACTGCACCCCCAACCTATGATTTATAACAGTATCTCAGGTTTTTAGTATATTAATATACCACCACCCCAGGATACTGTAAAAACTAAATAACCTATATTTACATTTACAGTGGGTACGGAAAGTATTCAGACCCCTTTAAATTTTTCACTCTTTGTTTCATTGCAGCCATTTTCCAAAAATCAAAAAAGTTCATTTTATTTCTCAGTAATGTACACTCAGCACCCCATCTTGACAGAAAAAAACAGAAATGTAGAAATTTTTGCACATTTATTAAAAAAGAAAAACTGAAATATCACATGGTCATAAGTATTCAGACCCTTTGCCGTGACACTCATATTTAACTCAGGTGCTGTCTATTTCTTCTGATCATCCTTGAGATGGTTCTACACCTTCATTTGAGTCCAGCTGTGTTTGATTATACTGATTGGACTTGATTAGGAAAGCCACACACCTGTCTATATAAGACCTTACAGCTCACAGTGCATGTCAGAGCAAATGAGAATCATGAGGTCAAAGGAACTGCCTGAAGAGCTCAGAGACAGAATTGTGGCAAGGCACAGATCTGGCCAAGGTTACAAAAAAATTCTGCTGCACTTAAGGTTCCTAAGAGCACAGTGGCCTCCATAATCCTCAAATGGAAGACGTTTGGGACGACCAGAACCCTTCCTAGAGCTGGCCGTCCGGCCAAACTGAGCTATCGGGGGAGAAGAGCCTTGGTGAGAGAGGTAAAGAAGAACCCAAAGGTCACTGTGGCTGAGCTCCAGAGATGCAGTCGGGAGATGGGAGAAAGTTGTAGTAAGTCAACCATCACTGCAGCAATCCACCAGTCGGGGCTTTATGGCAGAGTGGCCCGACGGAAGCCTCTCCTCAGTGCAAGACACATGAAAGCCCGCATGGAGTTTGCTAAAAAACACCTGAAGGACTCCAAGATGGTGATAATTAAGATCCTCTGGTCTGATGAGACCAAGATAGAACTTTTTGGCCTTAATTCTAAGCGGTATGTGTGGAGAAAACCAGGCACTGCTCATCACCTGTCCAATACAGTCTCAACAGTGAAGCATGGTGGTGGCAGCATCATGCTGTGGGGGTGTTTTTCAGCTGCAGGGACAGGACGACTGGCTGCAATCGAGGGAAAGATGAATGCGGCCAAGTACAGGGATATCCTGGACGAAAACCTTTTCCAGAGTGCTCTGGACCTCAGACTGGGCCGAAGGTTTACCTTCCAACAAGACAATGACCCTAAGCACACCGCTAAAATAACGAAGGAGTGGCTTCACAACAACTCTGTGGCTGTTCTTGAATGGCCCAGCCAGAGCCCTGACTTAAACCCAAGTGAGCATCTCTGGAGAGACCTGAAAATGGCTGTCCACCAACGTTTACCATCCAACCTGACAGAACTGGAGAGGATCTGCAAGGAGGAATGGCAGAGGATACCCAAATCCAGATGTGAAAAACTTGTTGCATCTTTCCCAAAATGACTCATGGCTGTATTAGATCAAAAGGGTGCTTCTACTAAATACTGAGCAAAGGGTCTGAATACTTATGACCATGTGATATTTCAGTTTTTCTTTTTTAATAAATGTGCAAAAATTTCTACATTTCTGTTTTTTTCTGTCAAGATGGGGTGCTGAGTGTACATTACTGAGAAATAAAATGAACTTTTTTGATTTTTGGAAAATGGCTGCAATGAAACAAAGAGTGAAAAATTTAAAGGGGTCTGAATACTTTCCGTACCCACTGTACATTATGATAGAAGGATTTTTCATGTTTTACATGCTGCTGAATTAGATTTTCTTTCTTCTCTGCTTGTAGCCTATTCTGCTAAAAGTGGCCGAGAAGACTGAGAGGAAACTGGAAAGTAAGAACAGGAAATAGAAGCAAAAAGTCAACTAGGCCACTCACATCAGAAATTCATCATTGCGAATTAGGCATTGCTAGATACCTGTGACGTAAGGACTACTCAGTAAACTACTGTAGCTGGCAAGCTAATGGCTAACATGCTAGCAAGTTGGGGAAACGCTAGTGATAGTCAGTCACAATGGCTCTCCACACTGCTTTCTATTTGACCCCCTCCTCGCGTTTTGTTCTCAGGATCATTTCATTCAGTAAAGAGTTATTGAAGAGGGGAAAACGCTCTCTGAGCTGGCTAGTTTGCTAACTGTCAGTTAGCTAGCCTAATCGCTAATGGGACAATACTTTTACACAGTTCTCCTGTCTCATACAAGCCACTGCAAACCATGCCTTCTTTTGGGATCATTTCAGGCTACACTCTAGAGAGGAGATTAAATAAATCCCTTGCCTTGGCAGAGACTTTGAATAGGTTTGGGAGGTAAAATTTGAGGATACAAAAAACAGGTATCTAAACATGGCAGTCCAATGAACGTGCTCCTTTCTATTATCATGGCGATGAGACATGAGACATTACTGTCCTTCTCTGCTCTGCCTGGTTGATTGCTGGCACAAGTGACTGACTAAAATTGTCTCTCAGTAGATTATTTTTTTAAGTATTGGACCTTATGATACAGATTTTGATATTTCAAAATGTAGTTTTGAATGCATGTGGTGCTCAGAATTATATTTAAGGTAATGGCCCTTCTGTAATGAGTTTTTAACCAGTTTTTCTGGGCCAAAATCATTATGTGGCTTGTAGGTACAACTTTAACTGTGGAGTGATGTTTGGGTGACTTGAGGGGTAATTTTTATTCTTTTCTATTGTGGAATGTATGTCAGTCCAAGCAGAGCCACACAGTCAGCAAATCCCACATGTCCATCTCTCAGTAATCCTTGACTTCCCTACCCGGTTTGTGGCCCTCAGCACTAAACCATCTGATTCTTACTGAATCTTTAAGGAGATTTAAAGAAGGCAACTTGTTGGTAATTTGACTATAGTGTGATCCTGAAAGTGTTTCACAGCAGTGAGCAAAACAAACCCTTCTTTGGGTTTGAAATATTATTCCATATCACACTGTATAAATTAACTTTCATCAAAATAAACCATGTTAATTTGGGCTTTCTTGAATGGTACTTCACAGTGAGCTTTCACTTAAACATCCAACAGCAGTGGTTTGCAAAGAAAATCAAATTTAATCATATTCTGAGATCTAAGCTGTAAGATAAGATGTAACTGTGATATCCTGTCCTTGAATATTGTTGCTACGTACTTAACAGAACATCCCTCTTTACCTGTGGTATCAAGCTTATCTTGCAAAAGAGAAAAGATGAAACTGTAAGCAATCAAAGTTGTATTTTTATTTAATTTTGCCTTTGTTTTGCTTTATGTTAATTAAGGACTTTATGGTTAAAAATCTAGTAGTGAAATGTTTTTACTGTCGGAAAAAAGTATCAAACCACTCCTTCAGCATTTCAGAGTCCAGACAGTTGTATTTGTACCTACAGTAAATATTGACATGTTCTACTGGCGTATTAATTTTTAAACGTCACTATAGGGCACATCTCCATCTTGGCTAGCCAGATGCTGCACTTTCTATAAACAAATGCCATTCAAGCAGCTCTGTGCGGCTAAATGCTGCTGTCAGCATGCTAACGTGGATGATAATGTTTACCATCTCAGCTTAGTGCTAATATATTCCAACATTAGCACTAAATACAAAGTAGGGCCACACAATTAGCTTCGCCAGTCCTTGTGTTTCCTTGAAAATTAACTGAACATTTATCAAAAACCTGCATTCTGTATTCACGCTGTGTAGACATTAGGTATTTCAACTGGCAGAATGTTTTATTTATTTATTTAATAATTATTTGCACCGGTTCTTTTATGTTCTGTTTGATAACTCATTCTGTAAGATAATGTCTTGTAATTTGTAGAGAAGATTGATTATCCCAATTTGTTTTTAGGGAAAGTGGAAAATGTAAATTACTCCAATTCTAGTTTCTAAATTAAGAGTGTGAATGATGTAAAACTAACGTTATTGAATGTGTTCATGGTTTTGCAGAATGGTCAAATATCAACGTTCTTGTCCGGCCGATAGGGTTTGTGGTTGGCAGTGATGTCTGAGAGAGCGGCAGGAAAATACAGGACAGAGAGGATGGCAAACAATTATCACAGCCACCTGGTACACCCACAGTGCTGATGTTGCTCCGGTGTGACCTCTCCTCCAAATCTTCACATCTGATCTGCCAAGTGGCCACCTGAGTTGAGAGCTGCTCTGCTGCCGTTTGAGGACACACCGAGGGCCCCCTCTCCCATCCCTTCAACAGTTCTCAGCTCTGTTATAACAGTAGATTTTACATGGGAGCGCTTGATCCTAGTCTGTATCTCTTTCACGCTCAAAAACAGCCCTAATATGGCTCCGAGATATCAGGAAAGTTCTTAGTGATGTGGGGAGTTTGGTTTTCAAGGCTGTTGACCGTCAAGATGGGGGAGATGGAGGACGAGGGGGTGTATCATCGCAGGAGCTGGTGGGCGGCACTGGAGGCCTCTTGGCTGTTTAACTTCTATTTTTTAACCTTGTACATTAATCATTCAATCCTGAATCGCTTTAGTGACATCTCTGAAGTATAATATACCAGAGCTCTACATACCATACTACAGGTTTTATTCCAAACTTACAGCAGATCCATTGGTTTAATGTTTAAGCTCTACTGCTTTTAGACTCCTGACCTTTCCTGTAGCACCACCAGCAGGTTTTAATTTGTCCAATCCACCTTATTCTGAGCCCCGTGATAGCTCGCATGAATTGTGGCCGTGATTTCCACTTATTCCTTTCATTTAACCGGCACCTGAAAGAGTTAGGCATATTCTTTGGGAAATAAATGATGCGGGAAGACGGCGTGTCCCACCTTAAATGGGATAATGTGATCATACCTCTGCCTACCGAGGGATGGGAGGACGACCTGTCATGTGTAATATTTTTCGACAGGTAACACTTGAGGCGCTTATTTTCTCTATCACCTCTCACTGTCTCACTATGACTGATAGGATCCAACATGAACATGATATATATATATATATACATAGCATATATTTATATACAGTTTTGGTCATTTCACATGAGACTTCTGTTTGTTCCTCTCACTGGTTTGAATAGCTAATTAGCAAATGTTAGCGTGCTAACATGCTAAACTCAAATGGTGAGCATGGTAAAAATTAAACAGCAGCACGTTAGCATTGTCACTGTGAGCATGGTGCCGTGCTGGCGTTAGCATTTAGCTCAATAGCAAAGCGTACAGCCTGAGGGCTGCTAGCATGACTATAGACTTAGCCTTGTTCTCTTGACAGGCAAAGAGTAAATGTCTTCAACAACCGTGTGGTACTTCATTATTTTATTCAAGTTTTGTTCCCATATTCATCAGCACTTTCAAAATGTTACAGGCGCGACAGTTCCTTGTTCTGGTTTCCTGAAAGAACGGTGATGACACCCTCACTCTTTCTTAGGCCGTGCCTGAGCTGAATGTTAACACCGACACTGTTATATAAGGATGGCAGTCTTGACCGCAGTTATCTGCCCTCCATCGCTCACACAGTGACCTTTCACATGTTCACTCCCTTTCAAGCAAATAAATCCACACGCTGATTGCTCTCCCTGCTCTGGCCAGTCGTTCCTCCTCATTTCCTCACTGTCATTACCTCCAACACTTTGCCGGTAATAATTTCATTTACAGTATTTACCTTGTGATTAAATCGTGAATTCCCCTCATATGTTGTTTTTTGAAGAGACCAAAGCGCAGAGGGTCAGCACATACAGTGAATGATACGACAACATGAATCTATTCTTATATATTCTTATTTTAACATGTTCCCAAATGTATGAGTACGTCTCAAGATAAGAATGTGCATTTACATGTGTAATCTGTTGCTATTTTAATTTTTCAATGTTTTAAAAGGTACAATATGTAAGAAAAAGTCTATTGTGTTGCACAGATGTCTACTGAAGTTAGCATGCTAACCAGCTAGCCCTGTCCTGTGTTGTAATGCCACTTGTGTTTCGAGAGGCCATAGTCCAAGTTGTTTCATCTGGGAGATGTGTGCGAGCAGCAAGTTTGCCATGTTACACAAGCTCTTATGGCTTTTTTAGTCTCTAAGAAACAAAATAAACTCACAAAATGTCAAGAAATGAAATACATATAATCTACACATGGTTTCCATATCAAACAGAAGTTGACTGAACTTGTTAACTCATCACAAAACAGACTTTATTTAAACTTGACAGCAACGCAATAAAACTCACCTGTTGTGGTTAGTCTTTCCACTGTTCTAACAATCACCAACTCTTTATTATAAATAAATCCTTAATTCACAGAGTTAGATGTGAAAATATTCTCTTCACGCTGTTGCCTCTCTGATGCCTGACCTCCCTCTCGCTTCTCTCCAGCTTGACACCTCTCCGGTCCCCGCCTGAACCCAGCGTGTCTTTGTCAGAGCCGCTGTAAATCACTTTGGCACTTTTAATACCATTTTCTTCATTTAAATCTTCCAAATAACTCTGTTCTGTTGTAAATAAAAGCTGCATCATGTCCACTGTTGTTAATCTCAAACAGGTTGATACAAAGCTGCATTATGCAACTGGTACAAACTAATTTGCCCTTCTTTTTGTCTTGAAGGAAAGGTTCCCATTTATTCAAGTCTCAAAACAGAACTGACATGCTCAAAACTGTTTCAGTCGTAATCATTTTCTATAACGGTAAGCAGTAAAGAATGTTGACTTGTTGTACACAAAACTGAAATTATATATAATATATAGAATTAAGACTGCATTTATCTAACAGTTTTCACAGTCTGACATTTGACAAATACAGAAAGATTCTTTGCTAAAAGGTTAGGGTACTTGTACGATACTTCAGTATTTAAATTTTCTGCTACTTTATACTTTTATTGGAAAGTCAAGAAAATTAATAAAAATAAGATATTGTTTTATCTTGTTGCAGAAGAAAATAGCTCGTGCTCACAGATGATCTGCATACGTTAAAAAATATAAACTTTGGGCCTCAATTATTTAACACTCACACTTTAACACAAAGAGGCCAGGTACTTGTACTTTTGATGTTAAAGTAAATTTTGCTGGTGATATTTTTACTCAAGTCATTTTGAATGCAGGACTTTTACTTGTAAAAGTATTTTTACAATGTGGTATTTCGACTTTTACTTAACTGAAGTATCAGAATATTGCTGCCACCACTGAAACTCAGAACTCTAAGAAGTAGAACTAACTAATACCGAAGTGAGGTCGAATATGACCTCAGGTAAAAGATTAGCTAAAAACACCAGTGCAAACCCAAATCAGTCAGAAAAGGATGAATGTGTACTTTTGCGCCATGTTATTGCATCAGTTTGGTGCTCACGCTATGGTGCTATGATGTGTTGTCCACTTTGAATTTAGGTTTCCAGTTCTCCAGTGTAATCTGGTGAAGTAGCTTACACACAAACAGGGTTGAGTTGAGGATGAACGGGGGCTGATAGTTATATGTATTTTAAGTGAGCAAATACTAACAGTACAGCTGAGCTCAGTCCAGTTTGTTTTGGTTTGTGTCAAAGCCCCCACTCAGCATTTTTCGGCTGTGTTTATCATGGAGCGACATCTCAGAGTTGTTCAGTCAATATGTACTGGGCTTAGGTCAAGCCTCCTGCAGTCAGCAGGCTCTACATCGATAGAGAAAGCAGAGCCACCCTGACCTATTCAGCAGCCTCCCAGAGCTCTGATCCAGCTGAAAATGAATTCTTTAAACCTTCGGAGAACAGAGCTGCAGAGCTGGAACTGAGCCAAGAGGGATCCTGCGATCAGAGCACTGCTTAATCTACTCAACATGAAACCAAACCTGCGAAACAAATTCGCATCTACTGGAAATTGGGGTTGTTTCCCACCGTCAATAGGATTTTTACATCAGTGGAAAGGCAATTCTCAGATCTACCTGTTTTGAAATCCATCCAATTCAGTGTTGCGCCTGCATGCCAGACCAGGCTGAAAACAAATCCTACCATATACATTCATGACAATGTTTTCCTCAGAACTAATCTACAAGACATGGTTCAGGGAAATGGATGCGATATCCTGATAGGTGAATCCAACCCTCCATGTCCATTGTCAGTCAGACCTCTTGCTCAGACGTCCCATAATGCTGTGTACTCTGCAGGGCATTTCCAGTTAAACTGTTCGGGGTTACTGGAAGCTTGTCAATACTATTGATGTATCACTAAGTCTCACAATGCTGTTTTGTGACTAAATATACACTGAACAAAATTATGTTTTTGCCCCCATTCATCATGAGCTGAACTCAAACATCTAAGACTTTCTCTATGAACACAAAAGGCCTATTTCTCTCAAATATTGTTCACAAATCTGTCAAAATCTGTGTTAGTGAGCACTTCTCCTTTGCCAAGATAATCCATCCATCTCACAGGTGTGGTATATCAAGATGCTGATCAGACAGCATGGGTATTGCACAGGTGTGCCTTAAGCTGGCCACAATAAAAGGCCACTCGAAAATGTGCAGTTTCACTGTACTGTGAGGACGACGAGCATGCAGATGG
Organism: Micropterus salmoides; assembly: GCF_014851395.1. Classification (NCBI taxonomy): domain Eukaryota; kingdom Metazoa; phylum Chordata; class Actinopteri; order Centrarchiformes; family Centrarchidae; genus Micropterus; species Micropterus salmoides. The sequence goes on from NW_024040040.1 coordinate 9,640,135, forward strand.
GCGCCCATGAGATGGTTCCTGACCGTTTGTGCAGAAATTCTTTGGTTATGTAAACCGATTGTTGCAGCAGCTGTCCGGGTGGCTGGTCTCAGACAATCTTGGAGGTGAAGGTGCTGGATGCGGAGGTCCCGGGCTGGGGGGTTACATGGTCTGCGGTTGAGAGGCCAGTTGGATGTACTGGCAAATTCTCTGAAATGCATTTGGAGACCATTTATGGTAGAGAAATGAACATTCAATTCACAGGCAACATCTCTGGTGGACATTCCTGCAGTCAGCATGCCAATTGCACAGTCCCTCAAAACTTGCGACATCTGCGGCATTGTGCTGTGTGATGGAACTGCACATTTTCGAGTGCCCTTTTATTGTAGCCAGCCTAAGGCACACCTTTTCAAACCCATGCTGTCTGATCAACATCTTGATGTGCCACACCTGTGAGGTGGATGGATTATCTCGGGCAAAGGAGAAGTGCTAACACAGATTTTGACAGATTTGGGAATAATTTGAGAGAAACAGGCCTTTTGTGTACATAGAAAAAGTCTTAGATTTTTGAGTTCAGCTCATGATGAATGGGGCCAAAACAAAAAGTGTGGCATTTATAATTTTGTTCAGCGTATCTTTGTTGAAACCCCTACAAAATACCAAAAACCTACCCTTGGCCTAAGTAGCTAGTTTATGTAATTCGCTAACAGTGCTAATATACTACGAACAGCTGAGTCAAAGAATTATCTACATTGTACAGTAATAAAATGACAGCTTTTAGGCCTATTTGATCTACATTTGAAATTTCACTTGTTTCACTAAACTATGTTTTAGCAGCAATTTAAAAAGCTAAAACACCACAGGCTCTGGAAGCCCGTCAATATGACTGATGGATCACTAATCAAGGCCCCCCGTTTACGGTTTTCACCTTTACACATTGCCCTTTCAGACGTGTTTGCTTCTCAGAATTGACATGGCTCGGAGCATTTTGTTGGTGTTTGTGTTCTTTTCTGCTTTGTGAACTTTTATTTTGTAGCACAAATAAATGAGTTTTGATTAGTGTTACAAACCTGAGCTATTGAAACAAAATGTCGACTTGAAAAAAAACACTGTAGGTTAAGTATTGTGGAGCATGTGTTTCACAACCACTTCATAAAAAAAAACTTAGAGATCACTTATTTGGGAACTTGTGAAAAATAGTGTAGATTAGGCGTGTGTGAAATTGACAATATATCTAGATATTTTCTGGGATTTTTTTGGGGGGGGATTTTGGTCAGGGTTCATGGGGTTCCCCTGACTTTCCCAGTCAGAAATCCGACGTATGGGGGCGTTCCAGTTGAAATTTCTGAGTACAACTGGAACGTACCATTAGCCCCAGAGTTAGCATTGACGTCTATCACTAATAGCTACTGTATATTTTAGCCCTTACTTCTGTCATAGCTGTTGTCTTAGTGGCTTTGATTCGGTCATCATCACTGTCGCGGCGTCTGAACCAGAGGGTGCTTTTGTGCTGGTACCTTGGCTCGTTCAGGTCTGTTTTGGACAGCTGACTCCCGAAGCTTTTCAAATTCTTGATAATCCGTGCGTTGGTTAGTTCGTGGTCTTTTGACGGCAACAACCAGCTCCATGCGAGTGAGGTTGATCCACGTCCAGTGATTCAAGCGAAAATTTGTCTAAATGACATATTAGACGGCGAGGCCGGTGGCGTCAGTGTTTTATCTCCTGGCGCCGTTCACTCACTTTCTCATTAATTTTTTTTAGCAGTTATTCCTTGATTCACTCCGGCACACGTGTAGGCTACTGCATGCATAACCCAGTTTTTTGCAATGTGTGTGATGTAGCCTACTCGATAGTTTCTGCTCAAACATCGTTAAAACAATTAAGATTATAGTAGACTATATCGCAATCCCCTACTGTAGACGCTGAGGATTTTAACTTTAAATATGCTCAGTGTCCTGTTGCATTTTGGACAGTGCAATTTAACTATTAAACAACTAGCTCTGATAATATTGAATAGATCTGTGAATTTGATCTGTATTTATGTTGACACTTTCCAGAATCTTATCATGTCTGTGCTCGTTTCTCACTATGTGGAGTGTCAAGTCAGTCAGCCTTGCTGTGTCAGACGTGTCATTTATCTTAGCAGTAACTATAGCTAGGACTGAGTTCCCCTTCCAGTTTCCAACCCTCAGGCCATTGCTTGGCAGAATCTTATTCAGAAAATAACCTGACATGTGAAGCCATTTTAAGCTCACTGAAATTTGTAGTCCTCCACTGCAGCCCTTCTGTGACCCCATTTGTTCGAGGGAGCACTTGTTGGTAGAAGATGACAGTGTGATCGTACAAAAACAAGGGTTGCACTGAATTGCAAACCATATTATTTGATGAGAACGCTCTGCCTGAGTGTGTCATTTTCCAGAAGCACAGATACAGCGCCTGGATAAGTTACATCACTGGGGACCGGGATGTAATAAGTGCAGACATCAATGCAGGAAGACAGACACCCGTATGCATCCCCATCCTGCTGGATTATCCGAGGGTTGCGTCACTGACCCGAGGCAGCCACTGAGATTTAAGTTGTGAGTGCATCAAAGTCCTGTCAACAACATTTTGTCAGGATTGAGTACGTTTTTTTTTGTTGTTGTTGTGCGTGTGTAATATCTGAAAATGCTCTTTCAATTTTGGAGCACCTAATCATGAAACAGACCAGGTGGCCCCATCTTGAGTTCCATCGAAAAAAAAAAAGTCCTTATTTCTGGGGATTTAGTTTCAGGGATCCCGGTTTAATATTTTGCATGCTCAGTACATTACGGTGCTCAAACGAATTCCTCTCATCAAACTAAGAAATGCTGCTGAAAATAGTACAGGTAGTGTGTGAGCCGCTGTTCCACCGCAGCCGTGATTTGTGTGAGTGGTAATGATCTGTGTCATTCAGCTTCTAACTGGGATCTCACTCTGCAGCTGACTCATATGCTTTTTATAGCCGTCCCTGTCATTCCACTTTATAGCTGCTGTGTCTGTGTGACAACACCGTCCTGCTGTGAAGAGAGTGCTGATACTTAGCTGGCATGTTGACTTAAAGTTTTTACATACCCGGGAGCTTAAACCAACATGAATACAGTTATCTTGGAGCTTTAGCTATTTGTGAAGCGTAGTTCAGGGATGGAAGCTATTGGCTGTAGGGTGACCAGATGAGAATGGGTGAGATTCGGGACGGGGGGGGGTCTGGCTACCGGTACATTGAGTGTCAATGAACATTAACACACGTGAAAATCAAAACACAATGCTTAAATTAATTATTTTGTTCATGAAGTCACCTGTCTGTTAATAGGAAAAACACAGCTGTGGATATAATTTTTATATTTATTTTATTCATGTCATCAGTGCAGTGTCACATCTGACGTGTCAGATCTCTCCGCTAATTTCCGCTAAATTCCACTAATCACAACAAAACAAAAATGGGAAAAGAGCACAACAAGTGTTAGCCTACTTTGTAGATATAACAACGCTGTTGACAAAATGTCCAGATAACCTGCAACCCCACTGGAGCGAGAGAACTATACAACGATCAGTAGGCTATGTTTAATTAGGATATAATCAAAACTCATGTTAGGTCTAATTTTCCGGACAAACCGGAAAGGGGTCGGGACAACTGCTCGTCTGGTCATCCTAATTGGCTGAGTAGTTTCATGTCTTGTTTTGGTACTGCATCATTGTTATTACATTAGACACATTTTACTAAAAGCATTTGGAATGCCTTGCACAGTCCCGCTTCTAAAGCTCATAAATTAACATGTTATATCATAAGATAGATATGAAGCTAGCTCAGCTTAGCAAACATAACAAAAAAAATTACTGCTGGTTTAAGGTGTCCACCAAATTTTTGGATGAAGTTTAGACTAATATGCAGCATCAATATTCATATTCATGCCATGCTATGCATGTATCCATTGAAATGGGTAGAAATTGCAAAGAAACTAAATATAATTGGGACAACATTTTTTGAAATTGGTCCAGCAAACAGCACATTTTACATTGCATTTTACATTACATTGTGCACATTTTGCACATTAAAATCCAAAAAGAAATGTCTCCCCATTAGCTTAAAAGGACTAGTTTGCATCACTAATTAGCTTTACTAACCTCAGCTCCTCCAGTCACCCCCGTCCTCTCTTTTCCAAAACCACTTTTCCAAGGACTGAAAACTAGTTTTAATCAGTCTGTACAGGACAGAGCTGCATGCTATGTCAGTTTAGTCTAAGTTTGTACCTGATGTTCTCAACATTGGACAAGTAGGCAGTAATAAAATACAGCTTCCAGTTACTTTCTATAAAATGAGCTAATGTTAAGTTACATAGCAGCTGTGTAGCTGCTGTAGAAGCTGCTCAGCTGGGCAGTCTTAAGGGGAGATGTTAGCTAACTTAGCGCTAACCGGCTTCACTTTTCCAGCAGGTGGGAAACAACAGACTTCTTGGTCTTGAGAAGCTGACACACTCGCTACGCACCTCCCGCTTCAGAGTTACGCTGCTCTTATAACACCATCTGTCATGTATGTTCCGCATAGAACGAGGAGAGTGTGCCAGTGAAAACATTTGTGTGCATAGTTTAATGATCGTGGGAATATTTAGTAGTGGCGGTCGCACTGCCGCTGCTGAATGCATATAGAGGAAACACTGAGTACTGAGCGAGCGCCGCACTTGGCAGCAGCGAAACAGGGCTGCAACGTAATCCTTGCGGGCAATTGCGCCCTGTCAAAGTACGTCCACTGAAATGCTTGTTTTTGCCACTCACAGGCTCAGATTGACAGTACAAGTGTCTGACAACACTGAAAATGGATCCTACAGGGATGGACCTTTAAAAGCGACCTTTTTGTTTAACCAGAAACAGTCACTATATCGCTCTCGTCAAAGCCGCTGCATCGGTCGGTTAGTTTGTTATCGTGTGATTTTGGTATTGGGTTACACAATAATGCAAACAAACTAAGCGATCGTGGCAGCGGTACACAAGATTACTAAATTACTATTTTTATTTTTTTTTAAAGGAGCACAGCTAATGTATTTAGTCAATGTTTTAATGTTGACACAACAAGTCCTCTTACCTAAACATGAAAATATGTTGATTATCAAGAGTCCAAAACAAAAACAAGTTGTCAAGTATCAGTCGAGCGACAAGCGTAGCTGACCTTAAGTACTTTATGCCACAGTGACAATTAACACGTAATAGTTGTTATGCGGTTGTAGTTTGGTAAGGTTTAGGCAACATAACTACTGGGTTAGGTTTAAGAAAAGATTGTGGTTTGGGTTAAAATAAGTATGTAATTAGTATTATGTAAGTCAACTACTAAACATTTGAAATATGTTACTCTCCTGGGTAAAAGTCTTTAGTTTCCTTAACAAATCCATCCAGCCCACCACCTCCTTACGTGGACTTTGTCACTCTTCGTCACCTGATTTCCACTAGGCCACTAGAGTTCGTGGCCTAACAAGAACACAAAAATATGGGTCGTAATAAGTTACTGCATAATCGACCTACAGGTCTGTTTTTCTCATGAGGACGTGCTGCAACATTACTAATTCTTTTCATTTTTCTATACTTTGTTTTCCTTTTTTGCCTCCAATTTTTTGCAATTACTTTTAAATCAATTATTCTCAGCATCAGTGGAAGCACAACTTCCAATTATGTCTCCAATTTTTGCTTTGTTATCATTTGATACAAAAAAAGCAGAAACTTTTGGAATCAGTTTTTAAAATCTTAGCAGGTGATTGAAGTTTTGTAACAGATGAAAGTGGATTAGGAAAGCCTTGGTTGTTGTTTCCTTCTATCATTTTATGTTGCAGCAGCTGCTTAGGAGTCATGTTAGTTCTTTGTCCAGGTTGTGAACTGAGTCTCAAACAGGAAAAATTCTCATCGTTAAAGACAACAATGATCCTATTGAATGAATATTGAGCAAATACTGATATTCCCTCTGCTGCTCAGTGGTTCCTCTTGTCAGGTTCTCCCACAGTCATCTGTGTCAGATGACAGGCATGTGAATTTGAATGGTGAGGGGAAGCCCTGCGCCAGGGCGAAGCAGAATGGAGGAAGAGCTGCTTTGCATGACAGATTTACAGGAGCTGTCAGCCTGAAACAGCCGCTGCCTGTGAGCTGCTGGAATGACCAAAGCTGACCCGCTTTTACAACACAAAATTTACAGCGGGGTACGTTATCCATCTAAGCTGAGCTGTGGATCCCCCCCGAAGCAAAGCAGAGAGAAAGTCTTTGTAGTTTTAAACAAGGGTCATCTCATTACATCATGAATTTCTCTCTGTGGCTGCTAATTTATTGCATTGAGCACTCAAATAGCTCAGTAATTCTCCTCATCCTTTCACATGTAGAACAGCTCACTAGCTGCTGTTTGCAACATCAGTAGATTATGAAACAGTGCGACACCCCCCACCCCCACACTCACCGTTGAGACGCGGCCTCTCCACTATTTGATTTGAAAATGTTTTTCCGCTCTCAGATTGATGCATGCTTCATGACAGCACACAGGTGGCAGCAGCAGCAGCAGCAGCAGCAGCAGCAGCAGCAGCCCCCCCAACCCCCGAAGGCATCAGATGCACACTTTTCCAACCTGCCGATTATTTTATGTGCTGGACAGAAACACGACATAGGAGCACATAAGCATTTAAAATTCACAAAAATCCGAAAAAGAAACCTTGGTGTTTGTTTTAATTTGTGTAGTTATTTTGTTCTATTTGTATTTACTAGGGCTGAACGCTGTAAAAGAAAATAAAATAAATCTAATTGCGATTAGTTTGACTGATATATCAGTATTGGAGGGAATGATAATTTTTCCATGATTATTCAAAATTTTTTTATTGAAAAACACATTTTAATTAATGTGATTTTTGCAAGGATGTTTTCTTATGTCTGAAAATGATGTGTAGGCTAGGACATTTCTGCAGCATAACATTTAATATAAAAATGGTATTTTGACACATTTTGCCTTTAACAAATATTGCACCTGCAATTTGAAAAATTGTTCAAGGCCATATTGCAATTTCTAGCATTTACCAAAAAGATGAAATATATTGTACTAACTTTTTGCAGTAATAGCAGCCCTGTATTAGTGTTCTCCTGGGGGCTTGAATTTTTGGTTCTGAGTACTGGTAATTTGATTAGTACAATGTGGCATTGTTGCTTGTTAGCTGACCAACCTTCAAATTATGGAGTAATGTACAAAGAGCATACAAAAGGTTACAGAACTACTCATTTCTCAGAGTTTTAAGTGTGTTCAATCAGCCCGGTCATTTGGCATCCCCACATCTGGAACCATGAAAGAAAGACTGCTTAAACTAGCTTCTATTATTTGTAACGAAAACAACACTGCGTGTGTGGGGGAGCTTCTGGTGTCTCAGCAGGTGTTTAGATAACGTGAATAAAAAGTATTGTCCGGTGGGAATCAGTGCTAACGGTTCTATGCATACATAACTTGTCTCCACTCAAGCTAGGCTAACTAGCTTTCATTTTCTGAGCAGAAAACGTGGATAACATTAATAGTATTAATAGTTAATATTAATAATCACATTAATAGTAAGACCACCTGATGTGTCAGCTTTATGTTGGTGGACACACACACACACACACACACACACACACCCACCCCTCATGTATAATAGCAATCATTGTGGTGAAATTCAGATGCCTGTGTTGCTGACACTTATCTGCTAGCGTCAGCGTTTGAATTTTTAGGCTTCATAGGAGTTGCATGTAAGCACTGGCAGACAACATCTTCTTGGTGTATTTTCTCTACGTAACTGTACCTATCCAAATAATCATGACCACCTTCTCCTTGATTTAATATCTGTGAAATTATAATAATTCAAGTGTTGGCCAATGTAACACCTAAGCGGGATGGGAGGGGTGATATGCTGTGTGTACTAACGGCCAGGCCGGGGCTGAAATCAGTTGCAGGCACAAAGCCCTGGTGGAAAGGGTTGGCAGCTTGGTGTCTTTCCTGTCTGTGTCTCTGGGCTTCAGTACATTGTTTGAAGCAGACTAAGCTGCATGGCGACAGAGGCTTTTTGAGTGCCAGGTTCCCATTCACACTGATCACACATTAGACTGATCAAATCAGACTCCAGGCCTGCTTCCTGACTAACTCAATTTGCTCTCATACGCTTCCCTTTTCACGCTGAGCACATGCACGCACACAGGGCTGAATGCACGCTTAAAAACGTGCACACAAACAGAAAACCAACAGAGAGCAGGGCAGTACCCATTGAGCTCTAATGAAAAGCAGAAAAAGCAGTTACCTTGGCAACTGCCAGCACACATCTTCAGGAGGACCCAGATTTCCGTTCTGACTGCGATGGTATTGTTTTGGTTCTCTTTTGATAGCAGCAGCAGCATCCCTAGACGGATTATCTCACCGCTGGCAAGAATTTATGCTAAATCATCGCAAATTAAACAGCAGCCATTTTCGCAGACAGGAAGTCCTGAAAATCCTCACTCGTGGCTTTAACACCTTCGACATACCCTGAACTCCTAACACATGTAATCAGTGATGGGAGTGATTTTATCTGCTGCTGACAAAAGCAGAGGTTCATGGGAATTAAACTCTCAGAGTGATTTATCCAAATTACCCTTTAACATGCAAAAAATAAATAAATAATAAAAAGTGTGTGTGTGTGTGTGTGTGTGTGTGTGTGTGTGTGTGTGTGTGTGTGTGTGTGTGTGTGTGTGTGTATGTATGTATGTATGTATGTATGTATATATATATATATATATATATATATATATATATATATATATATATAAATAGGTTTAGTCACTACGGTTTGAATAAATATGTTTATTATGACAGAACATCCACAGAAAATCATTTGTTAGTCCTGCTTCACAGGTATAACCTGTATTAAATTGGAGACAGATCTCCCAGCTAGGCAGTAAAACCAGTGTTGACCTTTTTTTTCTTTTTGAAGGTTGAGTGTATTTCCTGGAAACAGGTGAGAGGATTTAACCCCTACAGTACAGTTTATTCCACACACATACTGTATCAACATGAAGTCATGTATGTGCGGAATATATTTGATTTTACAAAGCATTCAGGTCCACACTGTTCTCATCCCCATAATCTGATTATTATAATTGCCTGTGCAGTGTTATCTTTGTATGTTGGTCTAAACAGGACACAAATCAGACCCCAATGTGATTTCTCAGCATTTGAAAGTGCAGTGGAGGTTGGAGGAGGGGCAGACGCTTTACCTTTTCAGCCTTGTGGAGGCCCTGGGTGTAATTTAACCAAACATCCATGACAATTTAAAACCACAAAAGGCAGTTAAGTATGCCACCTCCAAGCTATAGATGATCCTCTGTGGTTAAATAACACAGGGGATAATTAACTGTGTGTGCAGTGTGTTCTCTTCTTTGATATCTTTCTCTATAGGGCTTGATGTTTCTGTAGGTGGCTATCATGCCACCTACAGAAACATCACTGCTAAACTTTAGCAACAAATGTAAAACCAATAATTCCCATGACAGGTTGACTTAATTCTGTGACAGACTAAAAAGTTTATTTTCTAGTTCTCATATTATTACTTAAATTTTTTTTTTAAAAAGGCGCTAAAACCTATTTTCTCCATGATCTTCTAACTACCAACAATGGAATCCTACATGTATTCAATATTTTTGGCCAAAGTCTGAACCATTTGGAGAGATTTCTTCATTTCTGTTCGTGGTTTCTTTCTCACTGGTTTGAAGTAGGCAGCACACAGCTGGGAAAAACAAGATGTTATGTGTTTCAGTGCACCATTAGGACTGTTTAATCACTTTCAATCAGACCAGACGTGTAGGTGCCGAGTTTGTGTGTTCAACTCTTAGTTATAGCCAAGAATTGCTTGTTGCTTATTTAGTCAGCAATATTTGATTTATAAAGAAATGGAAAAAATATTCCTTATGTGTGTAAAACTCTCTTAATGCTGAACATATTATTATCCCACTTGGTAATTACCTGATTGCCGCTAATGGTTTGTTTTGTCTGTGATTCATGACTTTTGCACCCCTATTACTTGAAAGTGTCAGGTAGTCAAATGACTTAACACTTTTGATCACTTAATAGCGGCACATTTCTTGTATTATTTAATGGCAAGACTTTTCCCTTGTATGTATAACTGACTTCTGCACGACAATAGGTGACATATTGTGCTGCCATGTGGTCATAGGAGACCGACAGGAGCTGCGTCTGCCAAGCAAGCAGTCCAAGTTGCTGAGGTTGACAATAGAGTAACTTTGAATGCACTGCTTTGCTGTATGACTTGCCATACTAACATGAGACAGAACATGCGCCATCTAACAGATGATGGTACCCAAACCTAAACAGGCCAGGTTCTGCAGGCCTCAGGGGAAAAGTGCCTGAAGCCCAGTTCTCAACCAAATAAATGAAAGACAAAATACCCTCCAAGAATAAGTCTCACAAGTATTTTAATGAAAGAAAATGCCTCTTTAATAAGGTTTAAAAACAAATGGGAAAGGGGTTTTAAATGAAAACAAACATGCGGGCCTGCTGGCAAGGTAATGGTGGGGCAGGAAATATTTGCTCATTTGACACAAAGGCTGCCTTGCTTTAGGCACTAAGGGCCCTATACTCACTCTGAACTCAGGTCTAGAATACTCTATTACTTAAAAGAGACCGCCAAAGAGGTCTCAGGTGGTCCCAAAGGACAGCACTACAGGTTGATTTTGTCTGTGAACGTGCATTTTGCACACATACCAGAAGCTTCCCCAGAGTCCCCAGGTGTGCAGGTATGCTCCTCCTCTAATGCCTTCCAGAGTGGGCGTCGTCACACCCTGATTTGCCCAGAGTGAATCACCCAGCTGTATTCACTCACTGCCGAGGAGTCAGTCCCCAAACCCTGTGCAACAGGTGCTCTGAATGATCCTCTAATCAAGAACCAGAGTAATGTTGATATTGGGCAAAACCTAATGGGAAAAATGTATTAAAATAGCAGCAAATACTTACAGACTGCTACAGTCTGCATGGGATATGCCAACATCACTAGCCATTAGCCTATCACAGATATATATCTGCATATATGTTGACCAGTAGTTAACCACAAACTACAAAAATGGAGGAATATAATATAAATGCAAACATGCAAAGGTGTGTTATTAGTTATTGGTGACTTTTTAGCTGCACTAGCAGCGTAGCTCTAGCAAATGTGGCTAATTAGCACTAAGTTAGTGGTTGTTGTGGGCATGTTAGCATGCTGACCTTAGCACCACTGCAGTCTCAAAGCGCTTTTAGCATGGCTATAGACACTTGGGCTTGTTTGGTTATCAAAAATATATGTAATATTTATTATATAGGCTCGAAAATCCAGTTTCAGTCACACTCAAACATTTTAAAAGGGGTCATGTCACATAAAATGTTTATTTTCTTTTTCTTTCTCTTCTGATCTAAAAGTTTGGGTTGTTGCACTTTATGTGCTTGTAACTCTCTTTTTTTTATTAAAATACATTTAGGGTCATGCTGCCCATTTAAAAGCAAACCACAGACCCGCATGTAAGCGGTTTGTCGGCCAGAGTTCAGATGACCGTACCACCAGGTTGGTAGAGATTTCAGCAGCAGGAGGGGGTTCTAAACAAATCCGATTACAGTTTCTGTAAGATGGATTGTCTGTGCTTTTAGCTGTAATTTCCCTTCTTTGGTGTTAATCCCTGTAAAAAGCACATGAAGAAATAGCTAAAAATGAGAATGAATCCAGTCTGTGGTTTGCCCTTGGTTCATTTTGTTTTGCTAAGCTTTCCAAGCCTGAGGCTTTGGCTATTACATGTCACCATCTGTCTCCTTATGCACATTCGTCTGCATTTTCTATTACATTCTGCCTCGCAGTGAACTACAGCAGAACTATGCCACGGCTTAGATGGAGCTCACTTCCTATAGTTGGTGATACAGGGTGTTGGGCCGAATCTTGCCAAAGGGGGTCTATTAAGATCTACAAGGAGCGATGAGAGGTTGCTTTCACTCAAGCTATTGCAAGCCTTGCTGTCAGTATCATTAACATCGGAAAAACTCACTCTCACACTCAGCTCAGTTGGAAAGGTGGGTCCTGTTTGCTGTACAAGTTTTTGTGCTTTATCTTTTTTTGGGGGGTGATTTTAGCCTTTATTTTTGATAGTACACCTGAAGAGAGAAGAGGAAATGTTGGGGAAAAAGAGAGAGAGAGAGAGAGAGGATGACAAGCAGCAAATGAGCTGCGGGTTTAGCAGCTCATTTGCTGCATAAAAATAACCAACGCCTCCTGGTGCTTTATCTTAAAGGGGCTATATGTAAGTCTTTGATTTTAATAAATCAAATTGTCATTGCCTTATTGTCAATGGGCTCAAAACTCACTTGCTTGCATCAGCCACTATTCTGCTTTTAATGTGAGGTCTCCGGGTCGGATTCAGCTCTGTGCGCGCTCCCGAGCCTCTCTCAGGCTACAGCGACAACACGAAAGCTAACGACATGCTGTCCACTTACACCATAAGTAAAGATACAAAACAACAATAAAGGTTTATGTGCTGAAGCCCATCAGACCAAACAGGTTCAGAGGATGTCGAGTAAGAACAAAGTGAGCATTAGTAAAGCTGGAGAAACACAGAGAAAGTCGCATTAGCTCGCAGGCTAATGGTGAGCAGTTGCTAATGTTATCCGGTGCAAAGTTATATGCTTTCCATGTTACTTCACCAACTAACGCCACCCATGTCACTATCCTGTGTACCACTGTTTTTAGCCTGCAAGAAAGTATGTAACGGCAAAAGCAAATGTGGAGCGATTTGTTTACTAAAGGTAGCCTATAGGGATGCAGCCAGGAGCAGTCAGCTAACGCTACAATAGCTCGGACCTGCCGCTGTTTTCTTCGTCACATTCAGTTTGTTTATTGTGGTTTTACCAATACTCAGGTACACAGCTTCTCCACCTCTCTGTCGCTGTAACTAACGTGACCCACATAACATAAAACACTGCAACAGAACGGTCACAACAACCCAGAGGAAGGAAGAGCCGTCCACTATCACTAGTTACAGTAAAGTTACTGACTGCGGTCTATAAAGTGTGACACAATCTCATTATAATATTTAGTCCAGCTCACTAACCGTTTCATTATCATCCAGTACATGTAACTGTGCTGACACTGCTGAGCTTCCGGTGACAGATTCACAAATAGTAAAGATAGTTACTGAAAGCAGCAGGCGAGCTAACGATGTAGCACGTTGGCTAAATGCAGTAAATGTACCATGATCATGTAACGAGCGTGGATTAGTTCAACCTTCAGCTGATAAAACTATTACTGTAACGTTGCAGTGGGAGTTCACCTGAGTTTCCAGCTCTGTCTGTTCTCCCTGTCTGTCTATAGCCGCTGTCACTCTGCCTTTTTTCGGGAGTATTAAGCCGATATGCGGCTTGCTGCGCTGATGCGGTGCCGGTGTTCATCTGCCTCTGAGACGGGAACGTTTAAGTAACAGAACCTGAACATATCTGGAGAAAAGCCGCAACCTGCATGCTGGTGTTCCTGCGTTTATTGTGGTATTTCTGTATGAAAGTGGTTGTGTTTCGGATTATGCTCGCTCATGACTTCAAGCGAGCACGCGTACGAGCACACACCTGGTGGCAATGTTAGAACCGCACCGCTAGTGGCCGCTGGAAACTCCATAATGCCCCTTTAAATGAATTGTGGTGATTCGTCATGTAGACTGAGTGGGACCAAGAAAGTTAGTGTTTTCTGATTTTTGAGTTGAGAGAAATGAGTGACGTTTATGAAATTGCACCGCCGTGCTTCTACGGCGATCACAAGAATAGCAAACATGAGGCTGGTATCTTTATTAAAGTGAATTAGTGATGAATCACCCTTGTGCATGAATCATACATTAATGATAGCCTTTTAAACATGATCCAGGATGATGATGAAGATACAGAAAAATAGAAATGCATGGCAAAGATTGCCCCCCCCCAAAAAAAGGAGCTCAAATCTTATTAACTCCCTTGTGGTTTGCACCCTGACCTACATTAAATTAAACTTGAAAGAGAAAAGAAACTTAATGAGGTTATTGAATTGCATTGTTGTACGTTCATAAAGTATATGATTATAAGGCTTTTTGAGTTTTGACAAATTACTTCATAGCTGTGTGGTAGAGCTGAGACGATTAGTTGATTGACAGTAATTAAACAATTTTGAGAATCGATTAATTCAAGGAAATTTCTTCTTAAATATGAGGATTTGGTGCTTTTCTTATATGAAAATGAACTCTCTTTGGGTTTTGAACAGTTCTCTGGGAAATGGGCTGTGCATTTTTCACTGTTTTCTGACATTTTGTAGATCAAACATTAATGGATTAATTTAAGAAAATAAACTGCAGATTAAATGAAATCTAAAATCAGATTAAATGAAATCTAAAAAATAACTGTTAGTTGCAGCCGTAGTGTGGTGTTAAAGTGTCTTTAATGTTTATTATTGTAAAAGTTATTGTAACATGTTGCTGCAGCAGCTTTTCATAATCCATAGCCCATAAATAAGCAAATCATTACTGTATTTGGCATGGTTTACTTTCTGTTATGCTCTGCAGTAAGATTGATCCAGGATCCCAGTGGGGGCTCTGCTAACAGACTGGCCTTGACTTATATCTCCTGGGCTTTCATTAATGCATTAAATGCTAAGTATCCATTTTGGAAAGGTGTTTTATCTGATGCTCAGTGGTTTGGATATACAGGCAACCACTTTAAAAAACAAGGTGTTAGGATGACAAATGGACAAATGATTTGTGCAAATCTACTATCAACAGATGGAGACCCAGTAGAGCCAAACTACTTTGACTCACCAATCCTCAAGTGGATCGTGAACCAGCATCTATTAATGCCATCTTCTCTTCTTCTTCCTTCTCCTCAGACGGCCTATAAGCCCTGGCTGTGCGCTCAGTATTTCCCCACCACCCAGCAGTCCTGTCAGAAGAGGGTACCGTGCCATCAGTACTGCCTGGAGGTCCAGCAGAGCTGTCCGTTCATCCTTCCCGATAACGATGACCTGATCCACGGCGGCAGCCCCAGCTTCATCTGCACAGGTCACTGTCCAGTGTTACTTCCTGTTTACTGATAAGCGCATCCTGCGTGTTTGCATGTGTAGGTGTTTGTGTGGCTTTGCACTCTGTACCGCCTCAGAGAAAACCTTCTCATTTAATTTATGTTAATGAATAGCATTTTATAAAACGATGCACGGTATTAATTTATCCACAGTGGGTGTTTCCATATTGACTGGACAGTATTCCTCCAGGAAAACAGCAAGGCTTTTCTGAAGGCTTTCTGATGACATCTAGTGGTGTGTTTGAGCACACCCCAGCTCAGGCAAGGGCATTTTAACAATGCATTGATTAATTGAATTTGGCCTGTCTCTCAATATTTACTGCAGTTTATACAGTAGTACACACCAAGGACTCTGCCTCAGAGGACCAGACGCTGGCTGGATGCCAACAAACAAGTTATCTGGAAGAGCTGAGCACCATAACAGACGACCACACTGGTGTTTTCAAATGTATGAGCAATAGAGAAAGTATTAGTGGGGGAAGGGTAGTCAGAAAGGGGTGAGGGTAATGTGGGTTTCCCTTTTGCCGAAGGCAGGGTAGTCTGACTTTTTTGTGACAGAAGGAGAGGGTTTTTAAATTTTTACTCTTATAAATATCAGCCTTTCCTTGAGAGATGAATAAAAAAAAAGTATTTAGTAGTCGCAAATGATTTAAGGTTTAGTATGCGTTGTGAGTCATAAATATGCACTTTATAATATGCAGAGGACATCAATCCTTTTTGAGCGTTTTCACATCACAGTCAACGAGCCAAAACACATAATATAGATGTTTATGAATCACGGATATTAGATTAAGTCGTTTCCTCCTTCACTTTAGTCTTAATTATAGTAAAACATTTTGAAGTGAAATGTATCATAAAATTGGCCTATGATAAGTAAAGTAAAGCCTTTCATCTATCTGCAAGCCCTTTGTTTATGTTTTATTTATCTATTTATTCTGAAATAGAGAGCTGTTCAAATATTTATTTATTTTTGTTTGACAGAAAATTGGAAATTTCACTTCTTTTGTGTGTATTGGTGGCTATTGGGAAAATTATTATTCCACTAGATTAAGCCACAAACTCTTTAGTTCGTAATAGTGTAAGAGTTGTACCAACTCAGTACTATCTTTTCAGGTATTGGGGAGTAGGTTACAGTTAATTTGTAGGTATGGGAAGGGCACAATTAAAAATATAGTTAAAAAATATTGGGCAGGGTCTTGCTTTAAAAAAGAAAGTGAAAAATGCAATTTATTCCCCCCACCCTAATACTTTTAATACATTCCTATTAAGAATGATAAAGTTGTCAGTTTCACCCTCACAGGAGCAACAAAACCAACAGTAGAGTCACACAGTCCTGAGTCCTGACTAATCAGGTAGAATCACCTGCGCAGGTGAACTGAGGGTGAACTGAGGTGAGACATACGTATTTAGTGTACCATTATGGCAACCTTTAATGTCCTTAAATAAAGAGTTTTGCTCATTTACTTTCTTAATTCCTGATATATTTTTAGTCTAAAAGGAAGATAAATCCATGTGAGATTAGCCAGTCCTAAATCTGCTGTCATCACCCTTCAGCTGCTCCCTCCCTCTGCTTTAGCTCGGTGAGAGCTAAGTGAGGTTTTCCCCTCAGCAGTCTAGTTATCACTGTGCAGATGAGTGCAGTGACAGCTCCTTTTACACGCTGGCAAGTTAAGAAATCCAGAGTCATCAACTGATGCAGCAATGTGTCACCCTCTGTGTTGGTTGTGGACTTTAAACTCGAGTTCAGCTGAGGGTCACAGTGTCTGGTCCACTACGTCGTGATTAGAGCTACAAACTGAGGTCTAGTGGGGAGCGTAGCTATGTTCTCAGGGTCCTATGTTCCCCCGCTCAGTATCCTCTATGACACATTAAAAGATTTGGCCCAAACCTTAGTTTAAAACAATGAAAAAATAATTAACTTTATCAACAGAATGTGAAGAAGTAACAGTGCAAGTGTATTGTGTTGCAGAGATATCCACTCATGTTAGCATGCTAACCAGCTGTTGTCGTGAGTCTTTCCACTGTTCCAACTATCACCAGCTCTGGTTTGGTGGAAATAAACCCTTAATTCGAGTTAGATAACGCTACCGCTGCCTCTCTGATGCCCCACAGTTGTCCCCGGGCCCGGTTCTGTTGCCCGATCAACCAGCTCCGGTTCTGGTGCTCATTCCAGCTTATTAGCCCACTGATGTTATGCTCTTTTGTATACCCTCAAATTTGCAGGCAAGACAGGTTTGTTTTGATATCTCCACAGCTGCTGAACAGATGATTACCATTCAAACTGCATTTGAAATGTCTATCTAGCTGTTTTCTTTTGCAATTTGAACTGCAAAGATAAACCTTACCAATCTTTTACAATGTTAGTTTATATCAAGAGACACACATGCTGGGAACATGGGTCCCTGGGAACATAGAGATGAGGCTGTCTAGTGAACTTGAAGTGTCTACAGAGCTGAAGGATGTCCAAAAGGACAGTCAGTGTTGATGAGATAACCACCGCTGTGCTATAATTAAACTATTCAGTGCAAATTAGATTGTTGTCATTAACGGATGCTCTTTTTAACTGAACTTTAACCGTTTTTTTTAACCAGGCTTCATTCAGATGCCCTACTTCCTTTTAATCCTCGCATTTCTCCTGAAGATGGGCTATATTAGGTTATACCTAATACTGTATCAGTTTGGTTATTTATCAGGCTGATTTTGGCCTTTTACTGGACCTAAATAAACAAGTCATGTATGATATGCACATATCATGCAAAAATATAAATACTTTTTTGGTTATTTGCAACTTCATTCAGAAATACTTTTTATTGGTATCAGCTGTCAGCAAACCAAATAACCTTGACTGTGTGTTATTAATAGGTACACACTGTATAGTGAGGAAAAGTCAGATTTTTTTCTCCTGTGTCATCTCTTTCTCAGGGCTCTTGGGAGACCATCCATCAGACAGTGAGACGGAATGCTGCGACGTCCGATGGGACTCCAAAATGGACAATCCTTCAGGCGGGACACTAAAAAGGACTGCTTCTTCCTGCCAGCCTGAGGGGGCCTCGGTCACCTCCGCTGCAACCCCGAGACTGTGCAGCGGGCGACTGAAGATCTGCCTGCTGGCCCTTGTCCTCCTACACACTGTCATCATCATTTCAGCCTCCCATAATTCTACGTTGGTGGGTGTGGCTGCCATTTTCTCGCCAGAGGAGAGCACTTCTAATGAGGAGTGAACCTTGGGGTTGAATCCGGTGCTTGTCGCTCGAGAGGATTACGGCTTTTACAATGTCATGGCTGCCAGGGACACATCTGGCGAGATGCGCTGGAAATGCCTCTACAATCTGCTGCCGATGAACCATCAACCACAGGAAGTGGGAGGGTTTTAACTGGAGCTAAGGGAGCTGGGATTGGACATCGACCGAACCAAGATGTTTGAGAACTAGCCCCTAAAGAACTGACCTCTTGCCACTTGAAACCTGCTCATTGTTTCTATTCCATCCAAATGTTTTCTAGCACACTGTCCCTCCTCTCCTTCCCTCCCTTCCTTCCCCTCCGCCCTCCCCTTCCTTTCCTGACGTTTCCGGTGTGTGTATGGATGGCACGTCAGAGGAATAACGGACACTGATGAAGTGTGTGCTCTCACTCATCATTACCTTTAGATTTTTGCTGCATTTATTTCCAGGTGCCAGAATGTTTTGACATATCAACTGTGTTCCACTTCCTACACTCCATCAGCCTCCGGGGCATCTTCTTACAACCTTGTATGTGATGTTGCTTGAGGGCCTGCCAGGACCAGCTCATCAGTCATTCATGTGGGTCTTGTTTCTCGGAAAACAAAAAATGTGTGTGATTCTTCTATATTCTAATGTTCAGCTTGTGTTTTGTCGACACTAGACCTTTTCTCAACCCCTTACATGCCTACACGTTTTAGGACCTTAAGTGCTCTGAGACCGGCTCGCTTTCTCTTCTAACTTGTTGGGCCATTGAGCAAGTTAGGAGGGATGAAGTGGCAAAGGTAGTGACGGTTCAGCTTACAGGTTGCAGGGGGTGATGCTGAGCTTAGTCGCCATGCAGTGCTCCTTGAAACGGAAGTGATGTTCTCTGGTTTCTAAAGTGTTCAGTTTACCTCATACAGTAGTGTCGGTGTTGCAGACAGGCAGTGGCTCGTCAGGGACACTAGAGAACAGTTGCATGAAGCCAAAACACCAGGGGCCTCATTTATCAAGCGTGCGCGTACGCAATTTCTTCCTGTGCGTGAGAATGTACGTACAAAATCCCAGTGGTACACAGGCGAAACCGACTCTTCTTCTACGGCACCACTGAGCGATTCATTCACTCCTTTTAAATGCCAATATAGCCCCATTAACTTAGATATAGTGATCATACAATAGTGATTTTATCTGCATAGCAACACTTGTTAACGGTAGTATTTATGAGCCATAATCAAAGTCAAATTCAGTAACAAATTAGATGCATAGTTAAGAATTAATCACAGGCGTTTATATACATTCACAAGTGAATTTCACGATTCGGAGATGCAAGCTGGTCCAACCAAAGTAGTCCAGGCGAGTAAAGATGACGGAGCAGGGAAAAGAGCAGAAACATCTCCCGTGAACAGAGTAGGGATCAGATTTTTGAGTTTATTTTCTGTGGCAGTTAAGTTCCTTAATATCTTTAGGGAAGAAAACAATCGGTGACCGTCTCTTGTATCGGCCACAGTCAATCTGATCACCAATCAGCTCCAGCCTCATGCTTGGATGGCTTGTGCACACCTCATCACTCACAATCTAATTGCATTCGCTCGGAATGACTACACAAGTAGTGTTATGGAAAATAAGACCAGAACAATGTAAGAACAAAGACTTTATATTTGTTTCCAATTTTGCTCAAGACGAGTAACGTTCGTGGTATGTGGTGCACTTTAGGGGCGTGTCTGTATATTAATGAGCTTGTATGTACACAAGCAGATGGATGTAGAGCAGGTGAGATTTATCATTGTTCATTGCAAAAATAAAGACCTGTTTTCTTGTTCGTACAGACAGTTTCTATGCACGTATTTAGAACTTACCCTACGCTTGGTTTGATAAATGAGGCCCCAGATCTTTGAGTGCCTCTCTGCTGCGGACGCCCAGTGAGGCAAATGCTGGCAATGGAGCAATATAGGAAAAAAAAAATACAACTAGTTGTGTTAGTGTCCTACTTTGTGGCATCTTCACTACTGTCGGCTTGGCTTTTCTGTATCATAGAGTTGGTGCAAGTGGCCAGCCAGCCAATCAATCAATCAATCAATCAATCCGTTGACTCTTAAATACCCTTAGACAAGCTGATCAACCCGCTATCCTTCACAGACTAGCAAAGGGCTGTGTTAGTGTCAGTCAGCGTGCGAGGAGTGTGAGGAGTTTTCAAGGGCTGATCCATCCGATTTTGCTTTTGTTGTTTGTTTTTTTGCATGGCTGCTGCTAGTAAAGTGCACATTGACACGAGGACGAGTCACACAGGAATTAAAAAAAGTTTCACCTCAACTTTTTAGCTAGGAATGCTCTGAGATTGGCCAGAAAAGAAGAGATTAATCCAATGTAAAAATTTGATGCCATGAAACTGGGGATATACCAAAAATTTAAGCTAAGGATGATAAATCTCTTTGAGGCAGTGTTTCTGTCCTCCATCCTGTTAGCTGAAGACAGATTGCAGTAATTGTGGTATCAGTGCTGCACCCCTCCTCCACGTTAACAGCTTGACCTTACCACATCACGTAACGACCATCAATTCGCTCTTCACACACACTTCATCAGAGTGGGATGTCACATGGAAGTCATGTCTACACTTGTCTCTAGATTTTCAAGATGCAGTTCACAGAAATTACCCCCCCTCTCCCCTAGCCCACAGTTTACACTCTGTTCCCTATTTGCTTGATATTCTCGTGTGACGTGTTGTTTGGTTTGTTTTGTTATCCTTGAAGAACTGTGATGAGGAGAACTACATTCCCTTGAAGACAGCAGCGGATGTAATAGGCCCACACTTTGTGCTCCGTCCCTTCTAGCTGTTCATGATCTGAGTCTTGTGGATCTATGCAGATGAATTCTACCACAAACAAACCCTCCCCGCTACCACCGCTACCACCACCACCTTGTCCTTTCTGTTGTAAATATGTCCTGAGGTTGTGGGATCCCAAAATGGCCACCCCGTCCCCCCTCCTCTTCCCAGACCTCCCCGTCCCACCCCCTACTGTTGGAATCTCACTGTGTTTTTCTGTTTGCCTCCTTGGTTTTTGTCTGTTTTTTGAGATTTTTGCCGCATTTTTCTGTTGTCTAAAGCAGTGGTGTGAGTTGATGAGTAGGACTAAGTTGGATGTTAAAAAGACGAGATGAAGAGGTCTTAAGAAAAATATACAAAAAAATGAAGCTTGACTTGAGAAAAGGGTTCAAATATAGAGAAAACATTATGATAAAGTTGTCATATTGTCATACTAGAGATGCTTTAGTTTGCTAATTTACTTTCTTTTTTTTCTACAAAGACTTGGATGAAATTATTTATAAAATGCGTCCCACGAGTCATGATCTTTTTTGGACGTAAAACAAATACATTTATTAACATTTTGTTCAAAAGAAAATAAATATAAATTATGTTAAACATTACTGGTGTTTGTGTTTTTTTTCACTGAGTGTCTTTGACATTTATCATTATGGAAGTGTTCAATATTAAAAAAGTTAAAGAAGAATTATGAAATAAATTGTATAAAAATATATAATCGATCCAATAATTTGTGAAATAATTAATTATTAAAAGTCAACTCATTCTTGTTAAATATTATTTCACTTATAATTCACTAATATTTTCATATAACTGAATTCTATTGGATATAATTTCAAAATGCCCCTTTTCATAATGGCATTTTTCTTAATGACATTTTTCTTTCATAATTCTCATTTTATCTTGCAAAGTTTTCATGGTGTGCCTTCACTGCCCTCTCACCTTTCAGCCAATCACAGGCCCCCTTCTTAGCACGTTTTAATAACTGCTACCAAATCGGCAAGGCGTAGTTTATTTGTATAGCACATTTCAACAACAAGGTAATTCAAAGTGCTTTACATAAAACATAAAAGCAACAGGGAAATATAAAAAAGTTTAAAAGCAACATAGGGAAATTGAAAAAATACACATTAAAATATAATAAAAGTTACAGTGCAGTGTGCAATCAGGGTTAAAAGAGTTACATGGAAAATAAAAACAGGAGAGGTTGAGCAAATAACTGAGTTACAATTATTTTGAAAACAGAATAAACAGAGAAGTACATTTAATCTACTGTCTCTAGCTAGTCTGTACTCGGGTCCATAGCAATGTTTGGGCCACTGAAACTCCAAAAACCCTCGGACACTACAGAGAAACCAGGACATGTCTGTCCGCAGGCCACTTTGATCCAGTTATACTCTGGACCCACTTGCACGTTTACAGGTGGACAGAGGTTCCTGCAAATCACTCAGGCGCGAGATTTAAGACCACTTCCTTCACTCTGTTCAATCTCACACTCATTATCTTTTCACTCAATTACCTACTCATTTCTCACCGTGTAAATATTTAATTAAAAGTGATGGTAAAAAGCTAAAAACAAAGAAAAAGAAACCAGGACAGTAAAAGTTACAGTGCAGTGTAAGTTATCAATCCAATAGTTAAAGGCAGGGGTAAAAGGAAAAATCTTAAATATTTAATTAAAAGCAATGGTAAAAAGAAAAGTCTTCAGTCTTAATTTAAAAGAACTGACAGTTTCAGCAGACCTGCAGTTATCTGGGAGTTTGTTTCAGATATACGGAGCATAATAACTGAACGCTGAACGTCAAATACAGGTATCATGTGCAGCATTGTTAAGCTAAATTAATAAATGTTCATTTACAGCAGCAGCCAGATAGTAAGCTCAGAATTACTTTAACATTGTTGTGAGCTAACAGGAGCTAACTAGTTACATGTTTGGCAGTTGTTGAGCTTTCTTGCTTGAGAGGCAGGAGGTATGTGATTGGCTGAAAAGTATGACAACACCACAGGCATGAAAGTCAATGAGAGTGGCCTGACATGAATATGTTATTGGGAAAAATACGATTGAAATAGATAGAAAAACAGATTTAAATTATTAGTTAATAATTAGTAATTAAATTTCAACTATGAAATAAAAATAAAGCTATATTTATTTATGCGATTATTTGATTCATGTACACTCCGGGGCTCTATAGAGGATAAAGCATCTGCAGGCGTATACAGTACAATCCAGATTCTCATGTCGACCAGCAGAGGACAGTAAAGTATTATATCCTCAAATTCAGACGCAATGATTGGAACAGATTTTATACATCATACATTGATACATCAGTCACATCTTATTACCACTTGCTCTCCTTTCCTGTTTGCTTTCAATCACGCCAGCTCTAACAGGGCTTTTTTTCAGTCAGAGGATTTTTCTCACTCTGAGTGTTAAACATAATTTAGTCTAGTCTCAAAAACGGATTTCTCACTTGTGGGCATCATCAGTGATGAAGTTGAAAGGATTTTCTAAACAGGCAAAACATCTTCAATCAAATAAGAGTATCTCATATTTCTTAAGGGCTTATAATCATCTCTCATGTTTAGATTTGGCTTGTGATCCATATTGTATTTGATCTTCTGCCCATGTCTGCAACAAAATGTTTAATTACTTAAATTTACTGTGAATATTTTGTGTTAAAGTATTTTCAGGGAGCGATACTCTTAACCTCTCTGTAGACCTGACTTATCTGAGCAGAAAGTGAATATCTTCTAAATGGGAAACAATATGATCAAAATGAGTATATTGTGTCTGTCTTCAGGATCACTGTTCCCAACAAAGACAGAGTCTTACACTTAATCCCACATAACACACACGTTGTTACTCTTGGTGGTTAAAACAAACAAGATGAAAAACGTGTTAACGAATTAATTGGTGAGCTTTCAAGGTGCTATTCGGTGGATTTTGTTACCTTCCAACACAACCAGGCTAGCTTTTCTCTCTGTTACAGTCTTCAGTCTTCAAAGTTAAACAGCTGCTGGGCCCAACTTCATCTTTACTGTGTGAGATGAATTTCCTTTTTGGCTAATAGTTAAACCTGCAGTAACTGACGTTTATTGGCATTTCGCCAGCAGAAAAAAGCTATAAACACGTAATATTGACATCATTTCACCTTATAAACTATGATATGGTGTTAGCAAAGAGTTGTATATTTGCACAATCAGCAGATGTGGAGCAACGTCAGCATTCATTTGGAGGCATGATTCCAAGTCCAATATTCACTTTGCTTTTAGCTGTGGTTGGTCTCTACCAATCAATAGCTGGTGGCTAAATCTGTCAACGCTTACAACGCTGTGAGAGTGAAACAAAACAGTAAAGTTAGAGGCTGAAACACCAAAACAATCAGCTGAAAGATGCTAAAATGCAATGTGTTTAGGGAGTTGGGTGATAACTGACAATAATATGAGACACCTGTCACATCTGTCACATACAGAAAGTCATGTGATCAGTTATAAATAAAAATATAGGTCATAGCCACTTTATTATCATTAGGCGACCTGACTGACAACAAGTGGAATGGGACCACAAGCTTGAAACAATGTCTCCTGGTAAGGTACGGTGTGTTTTTACTTTTGCTTTTGTGATAAAATCATTGAAATGTGTTTGTGTGACATGCTAATCGAAGTGCACCAATAGCACATGTAGAGTAAATTTAGCAAACTCACTCATTAATATCAGTTACATGACAAAAAGTTTGCTAATACTAGCCTCTACAAGCTACTGGTCATACGTAACCAAGGATGTAGCAGCAAAACCTCTGACTGTACTGATTTGAGCGAGGGCGTTAACTTTTAAGATTATTGTTTAGTTTTTCAAACGTTAGCTACTTAGCTTTCAAGTAGATTTTTAGTTTAGTACGGTATTTACTACCATCCCTACTACTATGTAAAATAAACACTATACTCATCTTCAAGATAGAAACTGGCTGCCCGGATATCATGTAAACAGTCTGGAGTTTTTTGGTTTTAACTGTGTTTGTGGGATCTGGATGTTACTCATGCTCTCAAGTCCTGATCAGACAGCATGAAGCCATGAGATTCACGTGTGAATTCATGTGCGAGGTAGTTCACCTCTCCAAAACTGAATAAATGTCCTGCCCGTGCAAGTCATGGCGGTGTTTGGCCTACATAATGCACTCAATCTGGTAGTCAGGTTAAAATGCTCCTCACAGAATGGAGGTTTGGTTATACAAACACTTATGAGGCAAAACTGCTGTGGGAGGAAGAATAATCTCATTGGGTGAGTTTCCATGCCATAACACAGGGTCAAACAAAAATATGTGAGTGTACTTATTTACATTTCACCAATGATCAATCATCAAGATCAAATTCCCAGTTGATGCTGAAATAGCAGTCTGTCGCAGTCTGCAAGTAGGTCTTTGACTTTGATTTGAATTTTTCCAAACATTTTAGCAATACTACAAAGTTGGTCATCTGTCAACTGAAGAGCATTGCTAAGATTTGATGATTTCTTTCATTAAATGAGGCACAAACCATTAGACATGTCAATTTAGACAACTGTAACTCTATATTTGCACCAGAAATCAATTAACGGCCTCAAGCTTGTACAAAATACAGCCGCTAGTGTTCACACAGGATCTAGATTGTGCATATTTGCCCCTTTCTGCCCCCCCGTGCACTGGTAACCTGCAGCGTTCAGAGTTGATTTTAAAGTTGTGCATGTCTTTAAGGTACTGATAGGCCTTGCCCCACCCTGCACTGTTGAACTTCTTACTCCACACAACCCTACTGGTAGTCTACAGTCTGCTCACCAGCTGGTGTTGGTCCTCCAGGCACGGCTGGAGACAGAGGTAGTGGAGGATTTCCTGGAATAGCATTCCACTGGGAATCAGCCGATCAATATCAGTGTTCTCAGTGTAAATAAATATATAAATAAAGGATATTACTATAATCGTTATTACTAATGCAGGATCTTAGATAAGTGCACTGCCATCCTCCCAGTTGGAGACAAGGATTTACCAATACACTAATCCAGGCACAAGGTGGCACCATAGGACCAGTTTAGAGCCAAGAGATTGCGCTAATGCAGGCTGGATACATCTTTAGAGCCAAATACACAGCAGCAACCTTAATTAATACAAATAGCTTGATGGTAATATGTTAAATTAGAAGAGTTTAAATATGTACATGGCTTTTAGAAGAAAGTATGGCTAACTACATTAGAATGGCAACCTTGTGTTTTAAAATGACACTTATAACCTTGTAAATTATTATTTAAACATCATTATGTCCCAATTCTCGAGCTCAACATTTTGACAAGCATCAGTGTAACGTGGGCACAAAAAGCTGTTAGTTCATCTTTACCGCAGATTAACATGCTTTCAATTTCCAGGTAGTCAAATCAGTGGCAGGTTTGGCTGTTAAAATGGTTTGACTACAATTTCCCCTCTGTGCCTTTTCCATTTCATGAAGTCTCTTACAGCAGAGCTCACACATCTCCTATCATTTCACCTTTTTTTTCTCTTCTCTGAACTACATGTTAACTGAACAGACATTTCCCATCTTTTTTACCTTGCAAGCTGTCAGACATTTGTACAGGAGTTGTGAAAGAGGGAAGACGTTTTAAACCCTGACATCTTGTTGTACCAAGAAGTTCCTAAACATGTCTTCAGTGTGAAAGTGCACTTTCTTCATGAGGCTTTCTTTGTATTAATGTCCATGTCCATTGAAGCCATTTGGACATGCCAGATATAAATCCTAAAAGATTTTAATACTGTTTAAAACCTATGATTGGAGATGAACCATGGATTTTGCTATTTAATGTACTTTTCTCCAAAGACCCCTCTTTGCAGCTGCAGGGTTTCACCATTTTCTACTAATGTCCAGTAATCATACAGGGCAAAATCTCACACAGAAGAGGCAGAGAGACCATTTTCTCTATTCACAGAAGCCATGTAATGCAGCCATAAGATATGCTGCGATTTTACAAAGGGTTAAAACATGTTCCTTTACTCTTAAGTGCTGCAGCTGTATAGTCTGTATGCCATCATGCCACTTCAGATGCAATAAACTGCACACATGCATTGTAAAAGATTAAGACTATATTTATATATTATAATTATAATTCCATGTGCTAAAAACTGCTGATTGCTTTCTGAATTTCTCAGTTTGTTTATTCATTTTATTATAGTTGTGATCTCAACGGACACCTGCACAGGAAATTTAAATTTCTGGTGTTGATGAGAATTTTATTTAAGGCCATCTGCTGTATCTCAACAAAAGCTGGCTACACAGAGGCCTTCTGTTTGCAAGTGAATTGCTCAGCTACAACAATCTAAATGGAAGCCGTTTTTGCAATTTTCAGATTTTTTTTACTCACAAGGAAAGGTAAATATTTTGAACTCCAGATTTGGTATTTTAACTGCAAGACTTTGTATGTCTTTTGTCTTTTGAATCAGTTAGGATAAAAACCAAGACACTCTTACTCATGCAGAAAAGTAACCACCTGTAATGCATCCAGGCTGCAGGGAAAATGTTAATTGAAAATATTTTTGTGGAGCCTTTTTTTAATCAATTGATTTTTAAAGGGAATATGACACTCTCTTTCTTTTAGCATACTTGACTGTGAGTTTCTGTGTGTCAAAGTTGCTAAAATCTTAGCTTCAAATTTTCAAAAAGAGTATTAGAGTTAGAAAATTACACGTACGTCACTTGATTACACATCTGCTCCTGATCGCATTTTATATTGTTTATTACAATAGAAGTTTCCTTTTTCCGGTAATACTGTCCTCTAGAGCTGTGGTTCTCAAAGTGGGGTCTGGGGACCTCCAGGGGGTTCAAAAAGTTGAAACTGAAATTTTAAAGAAAGCACAACACATTTCATACATAGTATAGTTACCTCAACTCCTTAATTATATAATTCCACCCATAATATGACAGAATGTATTTTTGCCATGGTTGCCATGCCCTTTCTGTAATAAAACATCTAAAAGCAAAAGTTCTATCAGATGGGGGACCCTGGGACAAAATTTTATCTTATCTGCGTCAGTTTAGGAGTCCTTTATCGAAAAAGAACCACTGCTCTAGCGCCCCCCAAAATCTGTAACACGTGCTGGGACAAATTAGGAGACATTATAAAACGGATAGCTCAAATCAAGCAATCTGATTGACTGTCAACCGTGGTATTATCACTGTATATAAAAACAATGACATCTAATTCTTTTACACAATTCAGTATCACAAACTGCGACAAAATGGGAACATTTAAGTTCTGTAGTGACAGGAGCGGGTCAGTTACATTTAGCACATTGTTTTGCTATACCGTCAGAAACGGTAAAGGTCGAGCTCTATGGCCTGAGCAGATATGTTGGTCTCTGTGCTGGAATACACATTACAGTGTTTTAGGGCAAATCTACAGACTCCCTGCCACTCATCCACAGCCCCATTCTGTCACTCTCCACCTCTCCTGCATTTCTTCGCTGAGCCTTGCTAAGCTAAGGGAAAGATACCCGTTCAAGGTTGTGTCAGCGTTCCAATACATCTAGCATCAGACTGGCATCTAGCTAATCTGCTTCATCAGATTCTGATTCAAATGTTGCTAAATGCAGATTGGTGCACATGATGGCACATTTAACAACAATGAAGCTCCGCCCACTTTACACCAGTGAGCATTTAGGGGAAAAAATACTGAAATCTGTCATGTACTTTAAGCAAAACTGTTCTATCTTTGGCGGGAAATATTGCGTTCATGTATGGCCACATTGCTCAAAGTAGGAAGCTGATTTAGAAAATATTTTTTTTGCAGCCTTTAAATTTCAAACACACAGTAACACCATAACTGTGTTGCTGCTTACTCTAACAAAATGATTGATGGCAAATAAGATTTAAAATATGATAATAAAAATAATATGATAAAATCTAATAATTAATATTACTTTACAAATGATGAAATGAAATGTCTGCTGTGGCTTTTGCAGACTGGACCCGCTTAAGATTTCAGATGCTGAGCTGAAAGAAAAACCTGGTCATAAAATGGATTTACACCAGCACCTGTCACTTACTCACATAACATTTTGAAAGGATGGCTTTCATCTTGAGATCTTAATGCACCTACGCTGATGGGCACTTTATTCAGGCCAAGTAAACACAACACACAAACACATGCAGAGATTGTACCGAAATATAGAAATGCAATCAAGCAAAAATATATTTCTTCCTCTTTCTCTTTTTTCTCAACCACACATACAAAGAACATATGTGTGCACGTGTTTAAATTACAAAAAACAGCCCACCACCAAGCAACACCAAAAACCCCAGTCTGTCTTCATGCTGTCACATGCTCTAAATGAATCGGAGATGCCAGCATCCCTCCTACCTCGCGTCCTCTTGCTGCCCACTTTCCTCTTTAGTCTGAGTTTATTTATTGAACAAACTGGCACGCAACTCGCTCAAAACGCTTCAGTGACTTGACACTTCAGCTGCTGTCGCCAAATGCACCATCCATCCGACGCCTAGGCTCATCTGCATCAAAGGCCTCTCTGCAGCAGCAAGTTGGAGGGGTGACAAAAAACAAATGACAGGGTGCAGTTGTTGCTGCTGCTGCTCCCTGAGGCAAAACAGCCGGGGTTACTACTGCATTGTACATGCAGCAGAGTTAGGCAGTTTGACATGCGAGTGAATGAGAATAATGTGTTTACATGGTCCTTTTTGTCTGAGGGAACTGCAGAAGCAAGGTGCTACACAAGTTAATTCACACACACACACACACACACACACAACACTACTGAGGCCCAGTGACTGCAGTCTTACATCGTGCCCTCTGGATACACATGCCACTTCCCATCTGTCTTGTGCAATCTGTCAAACAAGCTCCTGGAGCCATTGTGTTTTCGATCTAAAACCAGAGAACCACGTAAAATTTTCATGCCACAACATGAGTTTGTTCATGTGAGCCATTGCATTTTAACAAGGTATTTTCTTACAAGGATAAATAAAGAATAAAAGCCAAAATAATTAGTTTTCAGCGCCTTGTAATCTGACTGTGGAATTTAACCACTACTGACTCATTAATGTAGAAATGTAAATATTAAGTTTGCACTGAAACAACACTGAAATATTTTACTTTGAAAACCATCTTAATGTATGTGTTTCGTTTCCAGAAGGTCATTTCAGGTAGTGCAATTTCAAAAACTAGTGTATGTTTAGGATTCACAAATTCAGATAGTGTCCAATATTCAACAACTATATTCAAATTGATCAGATTCAGTTAGTGTGATCTAACAAGCCTAATGCTGTGTCTCAATTAGGATTTTTTGGTTAGTACACTTACATGTAGTAGGCCATTATGTACACTTTGTACTTACTTGCGTGGTGTATGAGTTTCAACAGGGTAGTTTTGTCTCAAATCAAACATGGCCAATCGTTATTGGTAACACTTGACAGTGATTTTAAAAATGAACATGCTTTGGTGTGCAATCGCAAACGCTAAAGCTTCCACGGTCGCCCTTTTCCCAAGTTTGAAAATAGGTTGGTGGTCCCTCCTTTTCCGCTACGTAGCCAAAATGGCGACTGTTGAGCGTTCCACATTTAACTTTCTGAATAGCTCACTAAATTCTTACTGCAAGTACCATTATTCCACCATTCCCAACCTGGAATGTACCATTTTTGACAAGCATCGGGGTAATGTGGAGACAAAAAGCCAGTTGTTCATCTTTACCGCAGATTAACATGCTTTCATTTTCCAAATAGTCAAATGATTCCAGTGGCAGGTTTGGCAATTTCCTCTCTGTGCCTTTTCCATTTGATGTAGTCTCACACAGCCGAGCTCACACATCTACTCTATTCACCTCCGCCCCTCTCTTTCTCTGAACCTCATGTCAACTGACCTGACATTTACCCGTCTCGTGGGCTCTTTTTTCTATGCAGGCTGTCAGACATTTGTACAGGAGTTGTGAAAGAGGGAAGACTTTTTAAACCCTGACATCTTGTTGTACCAAGAAGTTCCTAAACATGTCTTCAGTGTGAAAGTGCACTTTCTTCACTAGGCTTTCTGTGTATTGATGTCCATGTCCATTGAAGCCATGTGGTCATGCCAGATATAAATCCTAAAACATTTTAATACTGTTTAAAACCTATCATTGGAAATGGATTTTGCTATTTAGTGTACTTTTCTCCAAAGACCCTTCTTTGCAGCTGCAGCGTTTCACCATTTTCTACTAATGTCCGGTAATCATAAAGGGCAAAATCTCACACAGAGGAGGCAGAGAGACCATTTTCTCTATTCACAGAAGCCAATCAATGGAGCCATAAGATGTGCTGAGATTTTTCAAAAGATTATAATATAGCCTGTATACCAACATATCGGATATAATAAACAGAGCATATGCATTGTAACAACATATTAAGACTAGTCGTATAATTCCTTATGCTAAAATCTGCTGATTGCTTTCTGAATCCAGAAATTCTGTCCTCTAGAACCCGCAAAAAGCTATGATGTGCGCTGGGACACTCTGACCTTGAAGTACGAGGCAGTGGCTTGAGCAGTCATAAAGCTGAAATGAACAGAACACCGCTAAGCAAACGAAATGGGCTGTCAAACGCTTTGAAGACTTGTGTGAGCATAAAAGTGTAGTTTTAGACGCTGAGACAGTGTCAAAGGAGCAGGTCAGTGATGATTTGTAAGCTTCCTATGGTACTGTCAGAAACTGTAAAGGCAAGCTCTGTGACCTGAGCAGATATGTTGGTCTCTGTGCTGGACTAAACTGTTACATTCGTGACCTGCTGCTCAGTTGGTCCTGGTTTACAATGTGCAACAGTGTATTCACCGGCGTTGTAAAAACCTTTAAAAGAACTGGTAATAAAAAATGTTTCCAACAAAATAAAATAAATACAGTTGTTTAGTACACTATCTGGGTACTCATGGTGCACTGCATTTTGCCGTTTTTGTCACACACATATGCACTCAAAATATCAAGTGTGGAAGAGCGCAAATTGAGACTTAGCTTAAGAGTCTACAGATGACAGCTTAGCAGCCATGTGAGGCTGACTGTACTTTGAGCTACATGCTAACGTCAGCATGCTAAAATGCTGACAATGACAATACGGACATGCTGATGTTAGGTATAAATGTGAAATTATTCATCTTGGTTTAGTGTGTTAGCATGCTGAGATTTGCTAATTAGCACAAACTACAACTGAAGATGATGGGAAATGTAGATTTGCAGATGTCCAAAACATTGGAAAAATTTAATTTTGGACCTGACGGTGGCACTAGAGGAAAAGTGATCACAAAAGTTATTACAATTCATTCAGAGGATTTTCAAATTTCATGACAGTGAAGATTATAAAAATAAATGGTGTACGGTTCGAGTGTATGAAGTGCATGAAATAAATCCAATGAGACCTCCTAGATTGTTCAAATTCTGATGCTTTTCAAAATAAAATGTCAATAATACAAATTTAGGAGTGTTTAAATTTCACCATTAAAGTCCCCTCCACCTGCTTAGCTGCTTATACGATTCCAATTCTTATGGCTCTTAATTTGCTAAACACTGATAGATCTAATAGGTTCAGATAGAGTATTAGCATTTTGTCTCTAAAATAACGATTTCAGTTGCTCAAGAAAATGAAATACAGTTATAATAAAGTTATCACAGTGTTTACATGGCTGAGGTACATATGATGCATTGGCTTTGGGCTAGCGCTGTTCCTGTTTGTTGTAATATAGTTATTGTTAGTCTTGCAGTAGGTAGAGGTCATGGTGATGACACACTGAAAGCGATGCAGGGTTTTTTTCATCGTCAGATCACAGGTTTCTAAGTTTTATAGCTGCAGGTTTTCTTCAATGCTGAAGTTGAGGTTGCATTTTCTTTGCAATGTCATTTCTCATTGATGAGGGAGATGACAAAGTTAATCATTTCTTTCTAGCGGAAAAGGGTTTAAAACAAGAAATGTAGGCCGGGACTAATTCCATGAGGACACAGAATGATTGTCAGTCTGGATGTTGTATAAATTGTCTGGATGTTTTTCCTTTCATAGCAGTTAAAGAAGACGACACGGATACATGAACTGACTAATAAAGTCTGGCAAGCTGTCAATATTCTCTTTTGTTGGCACAGGCTGTTGAGGTGAACTGGTCTGTCTGAATCTTCACGCAGGAAACTGACTCTATGTGATGCGAGCAATGCAGGGAGGACGTAAAGTAATCTCTCCAAGAATCTGTAAAAAGTCTCAATTGCCAGATGGCTTGTGAGTCGCCCGTAGCTGCACCAGACATTCAGCAGATATCACTCTTTGCAAATCTCCGTTTCTAGCTTCTTTGCACTTTGAGCCTCTGTATTTTTAAAGTGCTTCACTACATGAATCGTTCATAACAGTATGCATGCTTACCACACTGTTTAATTGCCTGTGACAGAAGTAAGCCTTCTTTGCCATCAATCTCTTTTAAATGTCTTTAAGGTCAATAAGGGTTGGCTCAGAGGCAACAGGAAAACCATTCATAATCTCCATTAGCGACATGGACTATGCCTACTAACACAAATCTGTGGCTGCTAATCTGATCTATAGTACAGGATAACATTCTGCACACTTAAAAATACTGTTGTGGACAAATAATTAAGCCCTTTGCCATTTACTCCCACTTAAGGAAAGCAAATTCCAGCATTAAGAACAGTATAATCACAATCAAGACACTCAGTGAGAATTGCGTTATAAAGGTCACCTGTTTAGGTAGTTAAAAAAATTCTTAACAAATGTAATTTTCTTTCATCTTCCAGAAGCTCTCCAACACATTGCTGTAATACTCCAACATTTGGTTATGTGTATGTGTTGTTTCAGAATAAAACCCTGTGTCTGAACTGGTGCAACACGTTTAATTAAGGGATTACCTTTACAAACGTTTTTCATCTGGCTACACAGTTCTGTCACTGACAGAATCAATAGTACAATAATACTGTGCGTTCTGACAGAACAGACACAAGGCAAAGTTTATGATTGCATCCACAGTCAGTGGAAAGGCGCGTTAGGAAAGGTCACGCAAATTGACATGGGGATGCATCTGCACTAGCTGAAAGCGATTCAGCTTGAGCAAAAAATGTACACGTATCCCTTGGCTTTATGAATTTACTTCATAAACGTATAGAGATGAGAGGAAAAGGGGGAGAGACTGGAGGGAAATAACAAAAAAGGTACTTGAGTTTCCGGTGAAACCTGAGATCAGTCAGAGGCCAAACTGCTGTACAAACACACACAAACAGGGTGGAGCTCCTCTCACTGGTCACTGAGAGCACTATTGTCAGCTCAGCCATGATACACAGTACGTTACTGGCTCATTAAAATCATTAAATATTAAAAGACACCAACAGGAAAAGAGACAATCATGATGTGATAACTCCAACATGTTAACAATGAGCTGACGTATGACAGTGCCAGACTTGCTTTTTCTCCTGGTTTCCAGTCTTTGTGCTAAAGTAAGATAACCAGGTGCTGGCTGTAGCCTTATATTTAACTGACAGACACAAGAGTGAGATTGCTCTTGTCTCATCTAACTCTGCCAGAAAGTGAAAAGGCATATTCCTCAGATGTCAAACTTTTGTTTCAACAGTATTTGGCACTGTCGTTGGCACAAATAATACAGTAAATCAACAAAATGTCTGCCATTTTTGAATTACAGTAGTTTCCTAATCTTCTCTCAAAGCTGAGACAAGTTGGTAAACCAGTACGTTCACCATACCTTGGTCAGCTGTCTCTTTGAAAACTTCAGTGGCCAAATGTTGTTTATTGCTGTCAAATCTGGAAAATCCACATTGATGTTAGACTTCCAGGTAAAGTTAAATGATGTGAGAATGAAAAGGAAGCTGACATAACCACCTGAAGTAGTTCCCATTAACCTGCATTGATTTTAAGCATGAAATCTATTGAGTAGTAATGACTTTTGGTTGAAATGTTCGTGCTCACACCAATCGAATGGCAACGAGTTGGCTATTACTCAAAGGTAACTGCAGCTCTTATATTTATGCAGGTGCTTAGAGGGAGCTGGAAGAAAATTTTAAAATAAGAATAATTTGCCACTAAGTGAAAAATGTACTCAAAATAGCAAAATGTTCAGGTGATTTATATGTTTCTGTGATTGCGATCCATAACGAAGACAATACACCGGCACAAAGCATACGCATTGGTAATTTCATTGTGTTCCTCCCACATAGCGAGAGTGACGGTATGCAGGACAGGGTGAAGTGTGGCCCCCGAGGCGAGCCGAGGCTGTCAGCTGCCTGATAACCTGGAGGAGACTGAGAAATTAGGGGGTGCAAACACTTACAAAATTCACATCTCCCACACACATTGATTATAATCAGGGAAAGCTGAAGAGCGGAGAGCAGAGGGAGGTGTTTGTTGTTGAGAGACCAGAGGAACAAAGCCCTGGACTGCATGTAAAAACAAACCTTCTTTCTGTGTCTGTGAATCACAATCTTGCTGCTGTTTCTCTGATTTAAAATAATGGTACAGTGCAATGTGTGTGTCTGATACTCATGACCTTTGACACACATCCACACACATCTTTTACCTACAAACCCTTAGGAAGGAATAGGTAAAGTTAGCAAGCGATTATCATATCCAAGTATAAAGACTAGAAGCAGGGGAAAACAGCTAGCCTGGCTTTGTCCACCTCCAAAGCTCAACATGTTATACCTTTTACAGGGAGGTGTCACAGAAAGTCACTTTTCCAAGCCAAGAAAAAGGTAAACCAGGGCCCTGTTTCAGAAAGCGGGTTTAGTGAAAACTCTGAGTAAGTTGAGCCTGAGATGAGGGAAACTCTGAGTATTTCGGTTTCAGAGAGCGAGATCAGATAAACTCTAGTTCTGTAACTCCGGCAACTTATGCTGTGAACCTAACCTGCTCAGGAGGAGGTTTACTTCAACTAACACTGAGTTTCTCTCTGACTCCTCCCCTCCTGCGGAGCTTGTAGCTGCTGTCTCACACACCGTTTCATTTCCTCAATTATACTGTCGATATCAAAGCACATATTGGAATTACGTCTTTAGAAACATCGAAATCACGGCTGAATTATCTTTGGACATCGTAAATTTATCCTCAGCACAGAATAAAATATATAAGCTACACTGTCCTTTATAACACAGTGACTCCGTGGACATTAAGGCAAAAAATTTAGGCCTACTGTGCGCTACAGTGCTGCAGTTTAAAGTAATCTGTTCAAAACTGATCAATGAACAGTAACCTTTCATACTGTAGTCGCACAGATTGAAGATTCCTATAGTAGTTATCAGCTGGATATGATGTGAATATTTCTAAGTGAGGATGACTGTGGTGCAGCTGAAACAAATAGGCTAAATGTAGTTTAAAAGTGAGTTTTTCATTATCTGCTGATAGTCGGAATGTGTTTTCACAGCATTTCATAAAATACGAAATGAGCAAGATTGTGACATACACGTCTTAAACTTCACAGTCAGTTTGAACCTAGAAACATTTTACATTACAAAAAAATAATCATTAATAGGCCTGCTGAGTCGGACTGTCACTTTATAATCACAGGTCCATGAGGAGCCTAAACTATGTCTTCTGTTCGATTAATATTTTCATCTTCAGTTATTTAGCATTTATTCCCGTCAGATTTCAGATGAATAAACAGGCCTGTAGCCTATTTAAAATGAATTACAGGCTGGAGGAGAATTCCTGCACTTTATCAATCATTAAGGAAATTCCAGTCTGGTAAATGATGAATGAGCAACGCTCTATAAAATGTAATATTGTTAACATATCGATCCTCCACTCCTGCCTTTTAGAGCCAATCAGGGTCCGCGTTGGCAGCATTCATATTTCTAGCTCCACCCGATTAAAATGGAGGCTCTGCCTTTATTTACCCGTTGCCATGGTGAATTGTAGTATCGGAGCTCCATTGATGATTTCTTTTTTTCATCCCCACGCACGCGCTTCCATCAGGCTCAACATACTCAGAGTTGATTGAACTTATTCTGATGGGCCTTTTTTGAAATGGAAAACTCAGAGTTTGACAGCTCAGAGTTCGTCAACCCAGAGTTCAGGTTTACACTTGTTGAACCTGCTTTCTGAAACAGGGCCCAGGTAACTCCCTGTAAAACCACAGCTTGTTGTTTTTACAATTTTTTGTACGGATTACAATTGCTTATGTGCTGGTAGGCGGGGTTTTTTACCTTAAGACAAGACATTTTCCTACTGGGCCCAGTCTTTTTGCAAAGCTAAGCTAGCTGTCTCCTAAATCTAGCTTCATATTTGGCATACAGACATTAAAATATTAAAATTAAAATTGTCTTATCTAACGCTCACCAAGAGAGTAAACAAGTGTATTCCCTAAAAGACTGTAAGTTTCTTTCCATTGCTATATTTCAGTTTGTTTTTATAAATATTATTTTTTCTGCATTTCCACACGCTGGTAATTATGCCTACCAGCATCTGTAACACTCAAGTAATGAACAAATATATTTTGTATGATCATTACGCAAACTGAAATGCAAAAACGAATGGCTCTAGCTTCACATTTATTGTACAGACATGACATGCAAGAAAGCAAATAAGTGTATTTCCCCAAAATGTCAAACCATTCCTACAAGCAAATAGACACTAGGGACTCAGAAACTCAAGACTATTAATGCTCAAGGAAAAGCCTGCCTGCCCCAATGTGTGGTTTTTAAAACATCTCTGGAGAAAGTTCACAGTCTGGTTGGTTTGAAGTACTCTTGCACAGTTTAAGAGAGTGAGAGAAAGATAGGTAACATTGGGAGTGAAATGCCCATTTGGTATTTTGTCAAACGCCCCCTCAGTATTGGTGCACAACACTTACTTAATGTAGATTATCTAAGTCACCTAGAATGATTTTTATTTCCAGCACAGTGATCCGTGGGAAACTATTGGCAGTGCTGCCACACGCAGGCTCAGCTGCAGTCTTCACTGTCATCTTAAGTATGATCCTTTCCAAAGAAGATCTCATAAATAAATCAGTGTCTAAAGACACAAAAAGGAATGAGATTAAATCATCTCTCAACAGTCCCACATTGGGAGTTAATGTTTTTCTGAAGCCATCTCTGAATAACTGAATGGAAATCCTTTGAGTACTGTTTAAGGCACCTTTATTTCTAGGATGATACAAACAATATAGAGGAGCACATAACAACAGATTAACAAGCATGTAGAAAGTCAATTTACAGGATGAATAAATTGTAGTTAGTTTGCTTGTGTGGGCTCAATCAGACAACAGACTTTGTGTTAGTGAAACATCTGAATTATGTTCCTTAAAAATTTGAGGAATAATAGCCAGCAGCCTGGCAGACAGACAGTTAAACAGGCAAACAGACAAAGTTGATAGAGTCATAAGGCTTAAGAAAGAAAAGAGTTGAAAGTGTTTTCTCTGACTGGAGTATAATTCATCCACGCCAGACTTTCAGACCAGAATATTTCACGGTTAGGTGGAGTGATGGAGGAAAAATAACTGCTTCCATAAATGGGCTATTCTTTAGAGCCACGCAGTGTGAATACATTTTGGAAAAGGCATTTAGAAAAGCCAGTTCCTTTGCACTTTTGTTGTGTCATTGTAGTGGCAATGCTTTCCAAAAACCTTATTGAAGGCCAAAGATATTTTACTGCAACAACATGCATGGAAATAAATAGCCCTTACTGGGGTCAAAGCCAAGAACGCAAGAGATCTGACAGCGAGAATATCAGCTTGATTCATCACTCTGAAAAAGTCCTGCATCTGTTCTGAAGACAGAAAATTCCACTAATAGAGATTAAATTGTAGGGGAAATGGTGCCTGACATAGCTGCCATTACCACGATGGTGATGCTGTTTGAAGAGAATTAACATTATGATAAACTGGCAGCTCTTTGTGAGGGTGTGTGTTTATTGGTGTAAGCATTAAAGAAATATGCCTCCCACCTTTCCTGTTTGTGTGTCTTTGTTAGTTTATAGCAGGTGTTATTGCAAGATTAGCTTAACGGCAACATGGCCAAATGTGGTCTATGACAAATCTGGGTCCATCACAAACAGGTACAACGCTTGAACATGACTCATCTACTTGCCAATAGGGTAATTCACTTACTCTTAGTTGCAAAAAATAAGTACTTTAAAGTTGCTCTTATCAATATTTTTATATTAACGTTGGATAAAATTGCTACTTGTAACGTGGAAATGGGCTTGTACTGAGGAACCCACAAAGATCTGTCTCCCAGCTTCGCAGTTCCCGTTTGCTCTATGGAATGTTTCAACAGCCGATTGTTTTAGTTTTCTGACCTACAACTTTCATGTTTAGTCTCAGTCTCATGACTCTCAGCGTAGTTTTCGGCCATTTCTGGCAGATGCAGCTGAAAGCCAAGCTAACTGTCCAGTGCTAAACAGCAGACAGACGTAGTTAGCAACTAGCATTTAGCAGATAAAGAGCCAGATATTTCCCTCAGCAGCTGATGGAGTTAACTATCTTAGTTATTTACATTTGTCAGGTGGCCAGAAACAACAAATTCATATGAAATGTGCTAAAATGGCTCTGTATCTGCTGGTGTGCAAATACGTGACTGTTTGCTAGCAAATAATATATCAACTAAGATACTAACTTTATACTGTCCTCGCATTTGGTAATTTTGTGTTTCAGCCTTTCTCTGCTGCCCCCAAGTGGACAAAGAAAATAAATAAATAAATCAGGTATTGCAGGTTTAACTTGAAGCCAGAAAGGAAATTCACTTGTGTGGGACATGAGTGAGAAACTAGAGAGAGGAAGCTAAAATCCACACACACACACACACACACACACACACACACACACACACACATGCTTTGCAGAATCCTTTCTAGAACTTTTATATAAATTAAAAGAATAAATTAAAATATGTGACAATTACACATAAAACATATTGGACAGCTACAAATAATGCAATAATGCCAGTAGCCATGGTCACACATCGAACAGATGGCAACGGCATTTACTGTAATTAAACCTCCTGTCCTCTTTGTATGTCTTTGTCACGAAAATCTTCTGTGTTTCACAGCCAGATGGTTAGAAATGGTTAGAGTTAGGTGTTAAAAGTGTGAGTAATAAATATAAAAGAGGAAGTCCACATATGCAATGTGCAACATTTCACAGCCTGAAAGGAAAAATCCAGCCACATTTGTGGCTCTGTGAGGCTGTCATGCTCATTGTAAAGAAAAGTGGAGCATAAGGTCCAGAGTTTACTTTTGATCTTTAGCCCCGAGGTGCTAGTCTAAAGAGTCAAAGGAAGGAAAAGCTGGCCCTCATAGAGAGGGGGGAGATGCAGTCTTGTTTAAATATGGGAATAATGTACACATTTTCAGACAGTCTCGCACGGAAGGCATTCATAGTGGTGCACTCGGTTGTTCATGGACAGTAACACAAATGAAAGAGGAGAGCTTGAGAGAGAGGATCACACCCCGGCCCCCTTTCTCAGCTCAGTTTCTGAAAGTTAGAGAAATTGTCAGACGCACGGGTTTCCCAAGCTTTTCGAGTTCAACCATCCAACAAACTCTTCTGATGAAGCATACTGGCGGTTTAACTCTGATGGCATGTCTACACAGGAGGAATGCCAGCCTCATTTTTCAGTCAACCTCACCTGCGTCTGACAGAACAGATACATTTCAACATCAAGGGTTGTTATTGGTCTGGACTTCTTACCCAAAGTCCCAAAAACTGTGTGATGTCTGTGGTTGTCTTATTCCTGTCTGATAAAGTCCACAGTCAGTGAAATACTGCAATAAAAGTCAAATACCCTACAAGTGATGTCAGGATTTTCTTCAAAAATGTGTTTTAAAAAAGGCAAATTCCTTCGAATCGGACTTATTTGAGAGAGCGTGGCTTTGCTTGCAAACCATCTGACAGTAAAACAAGGGTTCTCACTTGACTGCCGAAAATAAAGAAAAAGGAAGCCGCATAATGCAGGAGGTTTAAATCATGTTGAGGCTTCTTAATCCAAGAGCATTCAAACTGTTTGTGGATGCTCATTTAAAGTATCAGGCCGTTAAAAAGGCCCACACAGCTGGTTCATCTGTCTGTCTTCTCTTCTTCTAAGAAAAGTGTGTAAACATTTCAAGCAGAGCTATTATCTTCTCTTTGAAATTTCAGGAAATTATCACATTTCTTTTAAGTTTGAAAAGAATCAGTCATTTTTGGAGCATTTTACTTCCAC
This sequence comes from Micropterus salmoides, assembly GCF_014851395.1. Taxonomy (NCBI): domain Eukaryota; kingdom Metazoa; phylum Chordata; class Actinopteri; order Centrarchiformes; family Centrarchidae; genus Micropterus; species Micropterus salmoides. The sequence continues at coordinate 9,681,406 of NW_024040040.1, forward strand.
AGCAGTAACGTAATGCAAAATAATGGCCTGAGTTTGACTAAAGACATGTACGTACAGCAGTTTCTGTGTGATGTTTCCATCTATGGTTTCGATCTTGTAAACAGCTTGAGATGCAAATCTGAACATGATGTACATGACAACATGGGAGATGCATCTTCTATTACAACAGAAAGGTCATTTGCATATACCATATGGACACCTGTAATTGCATGCTGAAAATGCACATTACAAAACTCATTATTGTGTATCTTAATATTTCTCATTAATTTTGCAAATGTCCATTATAAAATGTTATAATAATTTTTTCTTCATCATATTCTTTCTTTCTTTGCTGAGTCTTTCCTACTGTGTGTATGAACATTCGGCCATAATGTTGCACACATGAGATGTGCGGATGATGATAGTTTCCCACCCAAAAAGTGTCACAACCCTTACCTTATTTTATGCTTTGTTATTTTGAACTCCGTCTTCAGGAGGACCGCCTGCATCTGCGAAGCTGTCAGACCACAATTCCTCCAAATCTTTTGAAAAGCTAATTATGAAGTGTGGGCTCATTTTAACTCTGACCTTCACTGCACCGGAGACCTTTGGCGTAGCCCAAACCTTTTTTAAGAAATGAAGGTAAAACGCTATTTTTCTCATCAAGTTTAAAGACGTGCTTGTTTGGCCTTTGCAAATTGGGCAGAAATGAAAAAGCACAGTTCAAGGGTCAATATCTGCATTTAGTGGCTTCATCTTCAAGTAGATAAGAATAAAAAGTAAGCAGTAACTAGAACTCAAAAGTTATGCTTCTTCTCCCCCTTACTTCTCTCAACAATCTTCAAATGCAAAACCATTTGACTGTATGTCTATAACACCTGGCGGGTAAACAGCTGTGGATGTCTGAGACGTAGATAAGACTCATTGTAACCTGCCAAGCTTGTTTAATAAAAAAACACAAGACCATTGAAAAAGCATTTCTCTACAAAGACAAATGGAACAAATCCTTTAAGCAAACCAGGCGTATTGACTCAAGACATTAACATACTGCATGACTTGTTGAATAACAAAGTCAAATGTTTGCAGGTTCATACCTCACCTTTGGCATTATACTTCTTGAAGGTAAATGGTGCAAGTACATTTGCACAGTGGAGTGCGAGCTCCGGCATATGGCATGTCAGGTGTCGGACGCTAATACTGCTGTTGTTGTTAAGAGAGAAACACTTTGAGAAACATGTTCGTTTGCTTTCAACTTAGATGACAATACAAGCAGAAAGTTAGCTTATCTTAGCAAAAGAAAAAGGGGTAAACAGCTAGTCTGGCTCCGTACAAAATTAACAAAACTGCCCACCAACAGCCTCTGAAGCTCACTGATTAAAATGCAATGAAGTCACTGCATCTGGATTTCGTTGCGATTAGATAAAGCCAGGCTAGCTGTTACGTCCTGTTTCAAGTCTTTATGCTAAGCTAAGCAGCTGCTGGCTATTGCCTTATATTTAACACAAGAGGGGTATCGATTTTCTCATCTCACTCTGGGCAAGAAAGAAAATAAGCAATTTTCCCAAAGCCTTGAACTATTTACTTAAAATATGTAAAAATGTAAAATTATTACTAACATTTAATTTATTTATTTACATTTTTTATTAATTAGCCTCGGAACATTTCTTAAATTTGATCTAGCATGTCTCTGTTGGTATTTGCTTGGCTTAGGGCACAGTCAATGGATGTATGTTACATAGGTGTCGTTTACACTGGGGACTACATTTTGAAACAAGCTAATTTTGTCCCAATTACTGAAAAATAGCTTGCACCAAGAAATTGAAGCCAGAAAGGAAATTCGAACAAATGAAATGCTTTGAGAAAGGTTTATTTAGACAATAAGAATACTATGGAATGCAATTTAAATATAGAAGAAACAAATGTGCAGTACCCCAAACCCATTATTCAGCATTCCTATTTATTCAAAATAGTGTTAAAAATCTTCTCGTCTTGTTCTGGTGCATCCTCACATCACATGCCCCAAGTGTATCATCTCTCCCCTAATCTGAGCCCTTTTGTCTCCACCACTTTTCAACACAAAGTGACGCTCTTGGTAGGTTATACTATGGGCAAAGGATTAAACTCTAACTTGCAAGGGCTCTAAATTCCAGTTTCATTTAGACTTCTGCTTGTTGTCGGGGCCATTAAAATCCCTGTGCTTTTGTTTGATGATTGGTTTTGGCTTTCAGTAACTGGCTTTGTTGAATCTCAGTGGATGTTTTCCATATATTAGCTGACCTATGCTGATCACAGGTGTATTTATTTTATGAACATCAGGAGTTGGAAGGAGTGCTGTATCTTCAACCTCTTCGTTATATTGATCAAGTGCTATGGACCCAGCAAGCACTCCTGTGAGGCCTCCTCACTGTCCCTTGGGCCATGAGCCTTACTGGCAGCATCCTGTCAGGCAATTCAAACCTTTCTGCTGGATAAGTCACATAATGATGTTTACAACTACAGTCAGGTGTTATTTTAAAAAAGTTTTTCATTCAAGTAACCTTATCAACTTAAATTCCATTTATAGAAGGAACCTGGGAACATAGAGAGTTGTTATGGCGTGTTTTGTAAACCATTACCCATAAACCCTAACTAACCCTGCAACTGGGGACCCTGGGAACATACGTAGGAATGACCCGCAATGAACAACAGCTTATCGTTGTTGAAAAATCTTATTGTGTGTTTAGGTAATGTCTACTGGTTAATAAGATACCTGTTTAACCAGGTTTAGCTGCTGTTCATTTATTGGCACTAGACTCTGCCAAAAAACCCATCAGACTACACAGAATTTCAATCATAATTCAATACATTTTCCCCACAAGAATGTACAGTTTCATTTACCTCCTCTTATTGTGTTTTGGGGGATTTTTCATTGTTCTTTAAGGCTGAAAGAAAGGTGTTTTTGAGGTGGATGTCACTTGCTCTACCTAGGCTTATGACAAAACTTTTTCTGGCTCCAGTACCTGCCAAGCTTTACCAACATCATGTTCAGGTTTTCATGCAGCCTTTAATACATCTAACTTGTCCCTCTCAACACTGTTTGTAGGCAAAGCACATTTTCTGACACCATAAGTTACTGTAGTGAGATAAATCATCATTACACATGGACAGGTTTTAATTGTTTAGAAAATCGTAAATTACTAAATCAAAAACAAATTAAAGGATTTTGCTAACAACTGTATATTTGTGGGGATACATTTTAAGAATTCTGGGTATTATTGTGTTGCGGGACTTGATGCTTCATGGAGCTGAACTTTTTACCTCTGAAATACACAGCAGTGTCTCTATTTAAAGGCTCAGTTCACCAGATTACTACTAAAATCACTATTTTCTCAATAACCTCTTGTGGTATATAGCAATTCAGATAGTTTTGTTAGCTAACATTAGCCACCATAAGCAGTAAAAGTCCTGTGTATTGAAGTGAACAGGAGTGCGCTTGATGCTAACAAAGTAAATTTATCATTTGTAAAGAGGAAGAATGTTTTATTACTTGTTTAAAGGAGCAGTGTGTAGAATTTAGGATTGCAGATCGCAACCAACTGATAACCCTTCCCCTCCCGTTCCTACCATAACCTGTAGGAGAGTCTACGATGGCTGTTAAACCTGCGAAAAACTCTAAAGGCCCACTCTAGAGCCAGGGTTTGGTTTGTGGCTACTGTGATTTAAATGTGAAGGGCTCAAACTAAGGCAATCTCAGAAACTCATCAACTATCATCTCACAATGATTTAGCCTATGGGCGCAACGGCCAATAACTGAGGTCTTCCAGTCAAGACTGCCTCTACTATGCGCCGGTCACGGTTTACACACCACTTAGCAATCTAGGGAACCCATTGGCTATCGTCTGACGTCCGTATGTAATGCAAATTTTTTTTTTTTAAAAGCTAATAAAAAGCTAACGTTTCGTCAGATAGCTGATGGGTTCCAAGATTGCATTTCAGCCAATGTCTTCTGCCTCTTCTGCTGTTTACCTGCATGCAACCAAAGCCCACTCAAATGATGACTGGTCAATATTAATCAGCAAAATTTTGTCCCTTGCTTACAGATTCTGCATTCATATGCAGATATCTGTTTAAAGAGATAAATTCTAAAGCAAAAAACACAACTCTTTTTCATTTTCAGGTGATTATACACTAATGAAAACATACTTATGAATATTATATTATATTTTGCCAATATCCCCTAAATTGTACACACCGGTGCTTTAAAAGCTATGTGGTCTCGCTGTAAGTAACTGAAATATATACTTACTACTTCTCTAAACAATATTGATTTCCCCCAGAATGCATCCATTACAAAATCCATGAAGATGTTTTCATCTCTGTGTCATTGTCATTGAAGTCTGTGGCATCTCTGCTGTGCTCAGAGTGAAGCTTCTTTCTCTGTTTATGTCAAGCGTAATCAACAACTAATCCTGCTGCTTTCATGTCACACTGAAGGGCACATTCATCTCTGGGAACAAGGAAGCAATCTCGACCCCAAGGGGCTGCATTAGACTTGATCTGAGAAATCCTTTGGAAGCTGTGAGGCATGTGTGATATTTTCATCCTCAATGCTGTCTCTGTGCATTTGTAGGTAACGGCCAAAGCCCATGTCATTTCAGTCAGCTTTATAGTTCAAAAGTATATTCACCTTTTCGTATTCTCCTCTTTCTTTCTTTACCTTATCACACACACACACACACACACACATTCTCTCACATTACAGAGGCCAAAGCAGCATCCCCTCACTGCCCCTGTTGGCTTATAGACCCTGTCAGTGAACAGAGCCAGCAGCAGGCGGCCTCATGCCACTGTGCCATGTGGCGTGGCCTTGGAAAGATCACCATTTTCATAATGAGGTGTCAATAAGGATGACGGATGATGTCTTTCCTCTCCGCCTCAGTTTGCACTCCAAGGTGCTGGGACTTGGCAAACGGGGCCAGAAGGAAATCAGACAGCAGAGGAAATGTGGGAGATGTGGGCAGCGTGACTGAGTCGCATGTTTTTCCATCTCTCCCATTAACAGAGACATCAGCTGTGACGCAAGCGCAGAGAAGTGCCACAGTCCCAGATATTACTGCCAGGACCAGATTTGCTGATTTCTTTGGTCTTAATAATCTGATTCCCACTCAGTCACTGGTGTTAGTCAACACCCAGAAAGGATATTACATATATTATTAAATTTTTTTTGTGCTGTGGGCCAGTAAAATTGTATTTATGCTCATTTTAATTGTTTCATTGTCTCATTGCTTCCTCCTCCGCTGCATTTCTTTGCGTCACTACAAAGCCTCTGTCGCCATGGCTCCACACATGTTTTAGCTACAGGTGCATATTGCATCCAGAGCTGCGTCTGCTTTTGTAACCTGGAGCTTGAGTTTACCAGTTGTTCCTTGGGAAGAAATGATGCCTCATGGAGTGAAAAAAAAAATTCCGTACCCACAAAAGACGAATATTTATAATAATGTCAATCATTTATGGAAATGCATACAGAAAACCTGGAGCTTGAGTTTACCAGTTGTACAGTGGTTGATTTTGAATCAGCAGCTATTTTATTGACAGCTTTCATACATGACTTCCACTACAGTGGACAGAAATTTGGATTTTGAGCCCCTTAAGTTATAGTCCTACGTCGTAACCACCACGTGGCAGACCCCCCAAAGCGTTGTCTACAATTCCTTGATTATTATCCTTGTATCTCTGTCGTTTTGATATACTACATCATAAATTCAAAATAGGGCGAAGAGGAGATGCACCAAGTATCTCAACTGTAAAATCTTTTTATTCTCAGAAAACAAACTATTTTTCATCTAAATGGGATGTAAGAAATTATTTTTAATGATTTACTTCTTGTACATTTTCTTCTGTGACTGAAAAAACATCTGTCCACTCCAGTTGTGCACCAAAGGGTATATTTTGCCTTATTTTGTATATTTTATTTAAAATTATGATATAATTTGCACTTGAATAACTATATGTGTATTCATGAGTTCCATTTAATGACTTTCCTATTGCGGTGGACACATTTTAAAATAAAATATATTGGAGGGGAAAAGTCTATATAGGAAAAGTTTTTCACTTGTTTAAAAGTAAAAATAAACAAAAAACACTGCTTTGTGGTTTAATAATTCATGCATGAATTCATGAGAACATGTTTTTAAAAAAAGGCTACAGGGATGTTAAGAAAGTGAACATTGTCTTTTGTGCGAATTTGACAGCTGGACCGTGTTAATTCTCCCCAAACAGCCAATACTGTGCAGACATTAGCTGTAAGCTAGCTAGCAACAGACTGTGTTTATGGAAGTGTGTCTGTGTGTTTTGTGTTCAGCTCAGCCTCTGACTGATTCACCATATACTCTGGGTTTTCTGCTATTTCCCTGCAGCCTTTCTCGCTTTTCCTCTCGTCTCTGTAGCGGATTCATAAAGCCCAGGGATTCTGAATACTCATTTTACTTGTCAGTATTTCTGCTCTAATGTGGCTCTGTGGACTGCAGTGTGTGCAGGGGAGCAGCAGCATGCTCAATTGACCAATCAGACAGAAATATGAATGGGGAATATTTAGACTTTTTATTATTTAATTAAGTTTTTCAAAATATTGTATATACTTAAATACACTGAACAAAATTATAAACGCAACACTTTGGTTTTTGCCCCATTCATCATGAGCTGAACTCGAAGATCTAAGACTTTCTCTGTGTACACAAAAGGCCTGTTTCTCTCAAATATTGTTCACAAATCTGTTACAATCTCTGTTAGTGAGCATTTCTCCTTTGCCAAGATAATCCATCTACCTCACTGGTGTGGCATATCAAGATGCTGATCAGACATCATGGGTTTTGTACAGGTGTGCAATACCCATGCGTAATACTCCAATGGCGTTTCAGAGAATTCGGCAGTACATCCAACCGGCCTCAAAACCGCAGACCGCGTAACCACACCAGCCCAGGACCTCCACATCCAGCATCTTCACCTCCAAGATCGTTGAGACCAGCCACCCGGACAGCTGCTGCAACAGTTGGGGAGCATAACCAAAGAATTTCTGCACAAACGGTCAGGAACCATCTCACGGAAGCTCATCTGCATGCTCGTCGTCCTCATCGGGGTCTCGACCTGACTGCAACTTCGCACAGCCATTGAAGAGGACTGGACCAACATTCCACAGGCCACAAACAACAACAACATGATCAACTCTATGCAAAGGAGATGTGTTGCACTGCATGAGGCAAATGGTGGCCACACCAGATACTGACTGGTTTCCGGACCCCCTCGGAGAAGACTTAATCAGATTACCAACCAATTATCGGTGTGTATGCCAACCTGAGGTGTTGCCAGTTTGAACTGTGCAGGAACTGGTGTTGTTTGATGTGCACTCCGTCTCTCCGGCAGACTTGTAATAGAGTTGGGTGTGCAGCTGCGTTCAGTAATTATTTTATCCAGTCGGGTATTCCTAATTACAAAATCATCCTGATGTCAGGATGGAAAGAAAATTACATTTTCACAAATAAAACTGAAAAGCTTTCATTTTATTTTGGGAACCACACTCCCGTACCTTACACACGGACTACATGTATGAAATTAGACAAGGAGATCATTTTACAAAATGGTTCTGGCCCTGGCCCTGATGATGACATGCTATTGAGAAAAATGTCAGTGCCTGTGAATTTTCCTTGAGGGTTGTTCTTACTGTTGCTTCATCTGTACTGACTGAGCTTTACTGTGTCCCCAGTTACTGTGGTTTACATTAAAAATAAATTGTATCAGCTGGGTTTGAGATGTAGTACATACAGATCTTATACAGTGTACACCAGATTCCAGCTGTTTGGATGCTGAACACATTTTCGTGTAAAAGGCGTGGTAAAACCAGAAAGTGGCAGAGCGTAATTCATTGGCTTTCCTTTGAGAAAGGGTTGGGTTTAACCACTAGCATGTTAGCGGGGGAGGGGGTGCTACTCTTGGAATCCATTGCTGCCCTATTACAGTAAGAAATGCAGCTCATGAACATGCTGAAATCAGTCACGAGACCTTCAGCTTGGTTATAAAGTGCAGTTTTAATTAGACAAGCATGAACGTTTCATATTAGCAAAGTCGGGATGACAATATCTGCATATTAAACACCCCAAGAGCTCCTCACATTAAGCATTTTTTATCTTTTTCCCTTCTCCTGCCCCACAGTGCCGCACTTGAATCCATTTTCCTTCTGAGTAAAACTTCAAAGTCCTTTTTGAGGCAGCTTATGTCTGAGTGCTTCTTATATGAAACAGCAAAATGTTTATGTGAGAAAAGATTCTCCTTAAAAAAATAAAAACTTCTTCTATTTTTATGGCCTCCCATGCCTTTCATGGGTTTCAAGAAGACCCAAGCTCGAAGCATCAGTCATAGAAATAGATTTCCTCCAGAGGACATCCCCCATCTGTTAGGCAGAGTCTCACGACGATTGTGGTTAAAGTGTGATTCCCGAAGAAACAGAGTAAGGTTAAGCTGTCTTTTGCTGGTTGGAGATTGAACCGGCTCAAACACACAGCATCTCGAACCAACACAGAAAGGAGAAGAACTGTGTTGTGCCAAAGATGTGAGTATAAACCTGTTATACTGACACGTCTTCACATTTCCCTCTGGTGCAGAAAATTAATTTCCACTTTCCAAGCACAGTTGGTCCAAGTTTGTAGATGGCCAGGACAGACATCACAAACGCCAAAATGAAGTAGGTAAAGCCCAAACCCATTACCATTAGCTGCCACAACACAGGCCATGTGATTACTTTTTTGTAGAAAAATTGCTAGGAGAGGAGATTCCCATATTATATGAATGCCTACCCATACATACCATGCAGGGTTTCATTCCCATGCGCTCCTTAGCCATATTCTCCAAACGAAAGCTTTAAATGTAACCACCCCATCTCTGCTCTTCACAGTTCTCAAACCACCATGTGTTTTTATAAAGAATATGTCAGATTTTGTATCGCGGAGACTGCTCTTTTCAGCTCAGTTACTTAGCAACAACATGACATATCACGCAAATAAAAACCCGGAGCCCTCAGTGGTGAGAAAACTTTGAAAAACAGAAGGACGTCTCAGTGATTGCTGCGATAAATCTGTCTCCCCCGGGCCAGCGTGTTCAAGGTGGGAGTGTCGAGCACAAGTTTTCCTCCCACAAAGGGCCATTAGCGCTGTTAGCACACCCTTCTTTAGTGATGGGAGTCATTAAAGGCATCAAAGCTCCGTGTTGCAGGACAAGAATGACAACTGGGTTGTCGTAGCTTAATTTTGCCATCGTCAAATGCCATTCATCAGGCTGCATGTCACGTCACTGACTGACTTACTTACAGACAGCACCAGCTGGCAAGGTTAATTTAATTTAAAGTTAACTTAAGGAAAGTTGTTCAACATAGATTTTTTTTTTGCAACAAACCTCTGTGGGCTTTTCAGAAGTTTCAGATCTCTCTCAATGGGAACCCTGAAGCAATATTTGGTTTTCTGCTCACTTTTTGCATGAAATGAGGTTTTGTAAGGTTCCCTCATCAGTGCTAGCTTCTCTTGGGACCGTTCCTTATACATTATGCCATTCAGAGCTCGTGTCGTCTCGGCTAGCTTCGTCATACTTATGCTCCAGCTCTGCTTTGAAAATTCACAAATGGCACATTTAAAAAAAAAGACTATTTATTTGTCATTTCTCCTTTACTTGATAGTGACAGAGAGAGATTGGATGGGCAGGAGAGAGGGTGGTAAGGACTCAGCCTAGTGGACGGTATCCAAGCTATCAGGTGAGCTAGGAGGGTGACCCAAAAACGGCACATAGTTTGACAAATAGTTCCAAATTGTGTGCTTGAATGAATGAATTAGGCAGGGTGTAATTTAAGACCTTGTCACTAATACCAAGGTATGCATTTAAGGGTTAATATCTGACTCCTGTGTGCTGTGATGGAGGTTAACCTGATTTGATGAAATAGAACAAACATCACCAACACCATTGGCTTTAAATCTGGTAACAAGTGTAGTTTGGCTCTTTCATCCGAGGATTAAGCCTCAGTGGAAGGGGAAGGTTTTTGTGTTAGGCATTTAGGTCTTTTACCTGCCTGGGTTGGAGGTTTCTGCACATTCAAATAAAAGAAATCTCTCCTTTCTCTCCCTCTCTGAAAGGTGCCCTTTCACAATGCACCCTTTCACCCCTTGGATCTATATCACTCTACAGGGAAATTGAAAAGCTCTTATTATATCTGAATTAGCCTCTCAGGATTCGCTGAGTTTGATAGCACCTTTCATCAGTGCACCATGTTTTGCTCACACCGGAAGGTGTGTGAAAAGAAAAAAGCATGGCCTGAAGGCTTTTATATAGCTCACACTGGCTTTTGTACAAAAGCGCTCTATGTGTTGGACAGAAAATACCTACATATGCTATGGCCTCTGGAAACAGAAACGTTACTTAAATGGTGCAGTGAATCAGTTATGCAGCAATCCATAGCAACACATGGATTTATTGTACAACACAGCATGAAATATAAAAGGGAGATGCATCTCTAAAGTTTCTTTTATTCCTTCAGGCTGTTTGGGTCCAGGGATCCTGCAGTTCTTTATAATGCTATAATGCTGTATTTTCATTACATTGTCCTAAATGAAACAACCCCTGCCTACAAGCAATAGGGCCTATCATAGCTTAAACTTGCTGGTCAGGCCTATTTCATGGAAAAATACTGTTTTATTTTGCAAGTCAACATGAGGAGAAGGAAGAGGAAGATGAGGGGATGAAGAGTTATGAGCTAGAGATGAGGATAGACCATTAGGAATACCTGCTACAGGGTTGGAAAGAAGATAAATGAGAGGTCTGTGTTGCTCTGTTGGGTGGGGGACACTCCAGTGTTGACTTCCATTACTGAACCCTGTGGCAGAAAGCAGCCATGACAAACAGTGTAGGATTCAGCGGTCTAATTTCATACAAAAACAAAGTATGAGCTCTTTGGTTAGGTATAGGCAACAAAAGCACTTGGTTAGGTTTAGGAAAAAATTGTGGTTTGGGTTGCATGAAGTCAGTAACACTATTTAAATAAGATCTATAAATAGGTAAGTGTCCTGGGTGAAGGTGCTTTGTTTGTTTGACCCATCAATCCATCCAGCCAAACCACCTCCTTACGCTGCCTTTGTCGCTCTATATACTACATCACCCGGCTTCCTCATGTGCTCCCATGATACGGCCACTAGAGGTTGCGGCCTAACTATTAATGTGAATATGGGTAGCAATAAACCGCTTCACAGTCGACCAGACGGGCTGGTTTCAAGACAATGTAGCTGAAGGGGACACAGGAATGAGGACTGCAAAGACCGGTTCTATCTGTTGCAGATGCTCCTGCTGTGATGTTGCGAACATTGCTTCCATGCAGATCATAAATGGTGGCAGTGTCACGTTGCACAAATCTCTCGCGGGTTCACTTTCAAGTCAATACAAGCCTCGCATATTCTATTGGGTCACATATGGCTTAGTTTTGTGTTTTGTTAGTAAAACATGTGAAAATGCGCAAGAGGAAATGCTTTTATGATGCAAATCACAGCTTGTATGTTGCAAATCCAGTGAGACTGGCCCCATGTTCACAACAGAGCTAGCCCAGGCTCATTAGTCACTCCAAAAAAAAGCACAGTCATCTTGCATTTTCAAGCTTTCAGGTTTACTTCAATTAACCATTTTTTCCCTGTTGTTTTTGAGTTGTGGGTTCATTAAAACAAGCAGCCTCTCTCACATTACACATAATCATTTCACTAATTGTTAAAATTATTGACTATAAGAGCTTTAAAGCAATTGTCAGAAGCATATATAGGTGCCAGGAAACAACAGCTAATTAATACCACATGATTGCTCAGTTGCATCAGTTAAGCTGATGTTGGCACAGGACTGTACTGTTTGTGTTTTCAGTACAAAAAGTTAATGTATAAAATTAATTGTGGCTGAATTCCATTTAGCTGCTTCAGCTTCAGGGTCCTGGTATTGTGATTGCTGACTCACTGTCACACTGCCATGACTTACGAAGCCATTGTTAATTTTATTAGTAACACCTGTGCTTTTCCGACTATGACAAGTCAAAATGTCTACTACTGAAAAAGGCAGCCTGTGACATCTTTAGCGTAATTAATGCAACTGATTAATCAGCTGGCACACCTGGTATTCATTAGCTGGTGTTTCCTAACACCTCTCTACTTGCTGCGGCTAAATGTTTTATGTAAAACAAAAAGGCTGAAACAACCATGACTCTCTCTTTTTTCTTTCTGTTTTGGTAGAAACTTTACTCTTTTAAAGTTTTTGAATAAACACTGGACAAAGTTAATCCTAAAACAGGCTAAAACTAATATTGGCACATTACAAATGAACATAAGCCACTTAAATGACTAAACTCTCTGGAATTATTTAGATTTTCTACATATTATTTGTAGAAAAAGACATGTATAGCCATAATATGATTTAAAAAAGTAAAAAGTAATTTTTAAATCATAAATTTTAAGTAAGGATTTGCAATTCCTCATACCCACGACTGTTTTTCAGAGAAGAGCCAACTGACATCCATTACAACTGTAAACAGCATAGCTACCATTAATATTCAGGAAACGTGTCATATTTCACTGTGTGCTCTGACTGTGTAAAATATTTAAAAAGTCTCATGGACTTCTGCACCGCCTGAGAAAAAAACAAATGTGTTTCTGTTTTTACACAGTGCAAAATCCACGTCTTTAAAGGAGTTTTCTGGTCCGAGACGCTTGAAGTTGCGGCCAGGCGTGTTGCTATGGCAATAACTCCTGAGCATTCAGCCTCTTCTTCATCCCGGTCTGTGAAATGTGAGTTTTAACTTCCTTAAGGCCTCTCGTCTCCCGAGGACTTTAATTTATACCGTATTGTGTTCGCTGGGGAAACTGAATTGACATTGTTTGTTGTTATTTTTGTTATTCATCGCCCCTTTTCAAGTTTATTCACAGTCCAGCTCTCCTCTGCTTGAGATGAGAAAGTCTTTTAAACTTCAGTGGAGAAGGACTCATTTGGAGGCAGATATTATTTATCGTCTAGTAGACTTTATACCAGAAGCCTACTTTTCATCGAAGTAATCACACATGCTCTCACACACATAACATAAAGACGTAATCATGTTTTTTCTCCCCCAACATTTATTTTTTGTTAAATAATTGGCATGAAAAAATGCGGTACGTGTAGCCATGAAAAAACAAGACTGCATCATAGTAATTGTACAGCGAAAGCAAAACATCACAAACATCAATAACCTCACATTTAAAACCTCTCACAGACATGAGAGCACGGTTCTGTTTCAACTAACAGACAATTACGCATTTTATAGTATTACAATGTAGCACAAGCAGGCACCAAAAGGAGTTCAGCAGACCTGGAGACTGCTCTGGTAAACATTTATCGCATGGAGACGTAAAAACACAGACAGCTTCACCATCAAAGAAGTGTTTCCAATGCTAATAGGAGCTAAATATATGATTTCATCATCTCATCTCTGCGCCTGCTCGCTATCTCAGCATCTCTCACTTTGTTGACTTACTTGTTTACTGCTTTACGATGGAGTTTTTTTCCCTAAACACGTAAAATGCTCTCTCAGAAGGTGTTAAGAAGTCTCAAAGTCCTTAAAAGAACAACTACTCCTCTTGTAACTCAACCGTTGAGAAGGAAAAGGAGCAGAGAAAGCTACCAGAAGACACATTTTCCCTTTTATTTTTCTTTACAAAGACGAAATCTGTTAGGCTGAGCAAAAGGCGTACATGAAAAGGAACAGATGAGAGCCGGTTCTTTGACAACTCACATCAACTACAGTTCTTGGTATCACTCACGTGCAGAACCTGTAGACAAAAACAAAATATTTAATTCTGTGCCTGAGGCGAAACTACAAAAATCTCTCTTTGCAATTATGAATTATTCTGCAGAAGAACAAAATAAAAAATTCAGCAGAGGCACATTTTACTTGCAGCCGTCCTCCAGGTAGCCATTATAAATAATTGAGAAACGTATGAGTTTACTTATGAGTGCTTTGTCAGTGTTTGCTGCTGGCTGAACATCCTGTAACTCCAAGCAGTAAACGTTTCAAGAACTAAGAAAAAGCAGCTTTGTTTGTAGCATTTTTAAGTAAAGATTTAGTGAGCTCAAGGTGAGCAAGGTGTGTAATCCTTCAATTAGAGTGGAAACATGAAAATCCTCAAAGTTAGAGGTTAACTGAGAGCCAAATCGTAATGAGCGGCTTAACGAGCAGATTATCTATTTGTAAGCTATTTGTTGGTGCTTGTAGAAGCAATTAAATTATTATCATACGTAGCTTTGAAAAGTGAACGACATGCTCTCTTCTTTTAAGAGACACAAATGAATCATCAGAAATATGAGGGGGTTACTATTTCACTGCCAGATAAGTGGCATTTATGGAAGATGACGTTACAGTCTTTTGTGTCCCGAGATGATCAAATCTTTTTCCTCGTGTGCTGCTAAACTGAAGAAGCAAATGAGGTGTGCTGTTTTTGACTCCTTGTGTGCCGCCTGAAGCTTCTAATGGGATTCTTGTTGAGGGAGGTAGAGATAAGAGTGAAACCAACTGTGTGCACCGTCCCATGCCTCGGCCTCATTTCAGTTTCAATTTGCATCGGGCATTGTTCTGGGGACGGGGTAAAAATTAGATTTCTCACATCAGAGACAGGGCTTTTTTTTTGGAGTCTGTAAACTTAACTGTGATATAGCAAAAACCTATTATTTCTGTAGCCTACTGTTTCTTTCAAGTGACTTTCACAGTTACTGAACAGAGGCCTGCAGTGGAAGTGCTCCATAAAGCCTGAAAGAAAACATGTTACATTTTGGAAAATGTGTTTATTTACTTTTTAAGTGTATTTCCTAAAAATGAATTTGAATCATCGCTGCATTTAAAAAATTTGCCCATACTTGCAATAGACTTTCAAAAGAAAATAATGGCAAACAATACTTAATTGAAAACACAGGAAACAAACACAGTCTCCTGGGTGAAGTCCAGTTCTGAACCTCCTGTCCACCCAAACCACCTGCTTACTTTTGCCTTTTCTCTTGTTTATAGTAGGCCTTCTTTTAGCATTTGCACCCCCAGTGCATACTATGACTAAAGGGTTCCATGTACGTTGGTGCCAGATGCTGAAGGACGTGACGAAGTGTAGGCATTTGACGCCCTGGGAATGAGAATGACTGGGGAGCTCTATGACTGTGTGGTAAATAGCTAACCAGATATAAAATTCAACAAAAACAGCATTTTTTTCAAAAGCAAATTTTGGTCTCTCTTGCAGGCTTTTACCATAATGTTTACTATGCAAGGTTACCCAGAAGTTTTACACTGTTCTTTCATAATGAACATGGCTAGAGACATATTTATTTTGTGATGTTGTAAATCTACAGGCAATGGAAAACAAAACAATACCACCTCTGGATCAAGAGGCTTATCCTCATTATTCCCACTCAGCTATGGTCATTTACTTTAAGATTAAACTATAGGCTCCAATTTCATACCGTTCACAAAATATTTGGATAAATACAAATTTGATGGAAGGTGAAAGGGTGCACAGACAGTGAAATAAATCCTGACTGAATCCACAAGGTTCTCCAAGTGCTGGCAAAGATATGGAAATCACATTCCTTAATTACGAAAGCACACACAGAGTGGAAGCCGGCAGACGAAGTGTTTACAAGTGAGGCTCTGTTAGGGATTTTTGTGTGCCAATTGTCTGTCTGCGAGCCGAACTCGCCGTCACCTCTGCCACCGTCTGTAAACTGCTCTTGGACAGTGCTTGTGCCTGCAAATCTCAGCTGTCACCCACACGCTATTGTCATTCATGTATTCCTACGCTTCTGCACTGAAAAAGGATAAAAAAAGGGAGGGTGGTGGGCGGTGGGGCTGCAGGGACAGGGAGTGCTAGGCGAAGAGAGGACATGAAAAAGAGGACCAAACTTGAAAGTGATAGGAAATGACAGCGCTAAGCTGTCAACGTACACCGTATGTAGGACAAAAGTATTACATCACACTGCTTAACACAAATACAGATACTTTTGTGTTGCAGAGGCCAACTGATACAATTCTGTCTACTTTTTATCTTAATGGGGTGTTAAATTATTCACTGCAACACTTTCATGTCCATATTTTGGCATAATTAACTGAATTTATGAATGAATTCATTTTTCTAAGGCAATCTGTAATTTGTTGATGAACATCATGTCCTGTCAACAAAATAATATCTATCAATCACTGGACAACGTCAATTTACACATAGCTCATGAATCATTTTGCTCACAATTTCTATATATGTCAGAGGTCGCACGCCTCCGGAGCAACTAGGGTTTAAGTGTCTTGCTCAGGGACACACTGGCAGATGTCTCACAGTGGGAATTGAACCCGGGTCTTATCCACCCCAAATCAAACACCTCTGCCTTAACATTGAACACGTACTTCATGTGTACATAAAATTCAGTGGGTATTTAGAGGGTAACTAATGGATCATGCTAACTTTGCACTTGCCACCATTGTTATAGAGTTTATGGAAAGCAGGCAAGCCTCCTAAAGTCCCTCCACATATGTTTAAATATTACATAAATTATTTCAAGTGCTTGCCTCTGAGTCTAAACCTAAGTAAACACACAAAGTAGCCACCTGGATAAGTTACTGCAGCTAACTGCATGAGGATCTACTTCTGCAGCTACCTATTCATCTTCACACTGGTTTGTTTACATGCAAGGCTGTGGCTTGATTTAGCATGTGTGCGTGCAGGAGAAGTAGTATGAGAGATTTGTTTGCGCTATTGTCTTCTAAGGAAATTAAATAAAACTAGGGTGCAAAGGGTTGTTAGTTATCAAGTGGACTATTATTAAGACTTCATAATAGGAGCTTCAATAGCTAATCCAGGAGGCTTCTTCTTGTGTTTACTTTCATATGGAATTATTTATGTAAAATTTAAGTTAAATTTGAAATCTTGGGCTGCTTGCCCCAATATATGTTGTTTTGTTCAAGTGGCATTTCCGCAATAGTGCAAATGTAGCATGACCCATAGCCATAATTAAAAGAAAAGCACAAAGGTTAAAATAAAAATACATAAACTTTCCTTTAAATAAATATTTTTACATTTTCAGAAATACGTTTATTCACATGCTTGATTACATAAACAAAATATTGGTCTTTTGCTAAGCTAAACTAACCGGCTGCTGACTATAGCATTTTATGAACAGATATCAGTGGTGTACGTCTTCTCATCTACCTCTCTGTCAGAAAATAACAAGTGTATTTACCCAAATGTCCCAAAACTTTAGCTTCAAAGCCCAACAGGGCTGTCAAGTAAATGACACCACAAGCCCACAATAAAGGTTCTGCATTATAAATTATTATACATTTTACACAAATCTGCACAAGCTGAGAGCTTTAGAGGTTCTGTAAGTGGATTTTTTAGCTTTAGACAGAGCCGTGCAAGCTGTTTCGCCCTGTCTTTAATTGTTATTAATTGTTGTTAAATCAAGTTGTTGATCTTATTGTTATTATCATTAAAGAATTGAAGGGCTCAGATGTGGTGTGTTAGCGGAGCCATTTGGCGTCAGTTTTATAAAGGCAAAGCCGTGAGAGTTGCACTGCAGGACAGGGTCCCTGAGAAACACCTCGTTAGTCTAAGCCTGGAAATGGGGCCTTTGTGCTTAGGTAATGCTCAGAGTAATTGGCAGCACTGAAGCGGAAGGCAGAGAGAATACATAAAAAGACACCACAGAGATAATTGAGCAGAACAGGTGAGTTTGCCATTTGTCGCAGGGGCACATTGGAGTAACAAGCAGGTGCCTTCAGCCTTTCATGGATAGAACATCAGCACCTTTTCTGTTAATTCACATCCTGATGTCAATGTCTGCATCGGTATTTAATACACATTTGTAGCAGTGGCAATAGGAGGTTTAAGTCCCATGACCAAGCCTGTTTCATCCCAGTTTGTTTTACTGCAGTAAAAGAAAATTGCCTGTTTCTAAACACCAGGCTTTCTTATTTATGTATGCCAAGAAGTAAGGCTTAATTACAGTCTTCAGATGTTTATCTTGAAGATGTTTACGTTAACATGCACCTGCCTTATCAGTCTGAATCACAAAGCTGTGCTGCAAAAACATCCTGTTATAAGAAGCCGACAAAATAACCCAACTGAATGGATTTTGGTGTTTGGATATTTGCAGGAAATCTGTTTTACACACAGGAAGTGATGAAACAAAACTCATAAGAGCAAAACACTGTCAAAGCTGAGCAAGAAGCTTGTCCGGAAAAAGGTGGACTAACTCTGTTTCCATTGATATTGACCCAACAATGTCCAAGTTATTTAGTAGAATAATACGGATAACTGCAAGAGAGAAATGCCCTGAATGAATGAAGATGAAGCAACATTAAACACAAAAGGAAATCCATACTGAATCATTACTCAGTTAATGAGTCCTCACTGTTCAGCAGTATTTCTCTGTCAAAAAGGAACATTTGGCACAGTAAGAACATGAAGACAGTATTTACAAGTACGCAAGATTAATATATTGAACGTAGTTTGTCACTATAATGTCTTGTCTGAGCCAGTGAACAAACCACCATGACAAACGAAGCCACACAAAGAGCACAGGCACTTGATGTTCTCTTCAGGATGCAACAAAGCGGATGCTGCCAATTAAACAGAAGAAAAAAGAATGTCACCAAACTGAAACGACATTTTCCCCGCCTCACTTTCTGCAACCATGCACACAGAATTTGAAGGAGACCTTTTAAAAAGGCCTCATAAATGAGGGCAGCGATATTACTCAGCACATGACTCATGGCATATTAAGATGAAGAGTGAAAAACAAGATTGAAAAAAGCAGATGGTGCGCACAGTAACCGCTGCTCGTTAGCCACTGATGCGACCACCCAGCTCTCACTGAGGCTCAGCAGGTGCCGGTGGTGCTAACGGTGGTGTAGCTGAACTTCGACATAGAGGTGGCCATCGACGTGGCCATGGAAGCGGCGGTGAGGCCGTCTTCTCCTGCCTCCCTCTTCCTGCACCACCAGCACTGGCGACAGAGCCAGTTGCGGCAGCAGCAGGCGAAGGTGGACAGCAGGGCCTTGCGGAAGCGCGTGTTCATGAAGCAGTAAATGATGGGGTTGACGCAGGCTGAGGTGTAGGACAGCAGGTGGATGAAGGAGATGGGCGCGCCTGAGAGGGCTTTGGAGGCTGACTTCAGGTCAAAGGCTTTCCAGGTGTTGGCTGAGTACAGGGGCATCCAGCAAATGAAGAAGAGCGCCACAATCACCATCAGCATGCGGATGACTCTCCTCTTGGCCTGCAGCTTGGCCTCTGAGGTGTTGCTGCGGGCGCGCTCAGGTTTGGCCTGGATGGCACCAGTCGAGGCAGAGAGTGTGGGGAGCTCTAGAGCAGAAGAGGGTTTTTTAGACACCTGGATGTAGCAACCATCGTCGTCATCATTCGAACCTGTGACAGCCCTTCCTATACCGTTCTTCTTGCCTGTGGAATGTCAGAGAGTTTACATTTGGAGAGTTTCCTTGGAATTCAACATAATGTAAATGCCTAGTATTTTTAAGTGTGTCTTAAAACAACTGTTTTTTTTTAGACAGACTAAACACGCTAAAAGACGAATGGAAGTTCATTGTTTTGCTGCATTCCAAATGAATAAAACACTATGTTTATAAATGAGCAGTCGCCACTGAAGGCTATTTCAGATCGTCTCAACCTTGATGAATCACACACACAAGGCTGGACTCCTTGGAAACTGGTCCTACTGATGCACACAATGCACCCAGAGATGTGTCTCATCTGTAACACAGAGATTTTTCTTTTTCTTTGGGAAATACCAGCTGTAAGGCCACTAGAAATTCCAAACAGGCATGAAAACAAGTCGAGTGGATATTAGGACAACTGAGAAGAAGTGTATTTTTGGATGTAACAGGTGCAGAACCTGTAGGTAGCAGCAAAATATGTCATTCTGAGCTTGAGGCACCCTTTGTAGTTATGTTCTATTATTTGTTTGCCTGTACTGCCTGATAATGGGGGTTTGTGTCTATTAGATCCAACAGGCGTGTATTTAATTGGAGTTTTTTTGTGTCATTACTGGCAGTTGTGATATTTTACTGGACTGCTGATAAAACCTGCTGTTTCCTGTCTTTCTGATGTAATTCAATGCAGCTTCATACAGGTCTATAAAAAGTGAAATAGATGTTTTCATCCACAGTATGAGTTAAATCACTGTGAACAAAAAGCTTTTTCCTGTTTGGATTGATATATGATGGTTCTCACCGGTAGTCTCTCTGTTCTGGCCCAGCTCAAACTGAATGCCTCGTACGAGCTCTCTGGAGATCAGACCGTAGGCTACAATCATCACCACTCCTGGGATGAAGAACAGAGTGAACAGCAGCAGCACATACCTGAAAAACAGCCAGATGGAAAGAGAGAGGCGTAAAAAAAAACAACGCAAAGAGTAAAAGTCTCTACTTTATCTCGAATCAGCCCTAAACACCAACCAAACACATAACCTTATCCAGCTACTGGCTGAAAATGTGCTTGTGAACTTAACTTAACAGTGTATCTTTCTTTCCTCATACACCTTTGTGCATGTGTTGGAGCGCTGCTGGAGGCCCCCCAGATGGTTGATCCCTCCCAACAGGCCTCTTTATCCCCAAGGTACTGAACCCATCCAGCGCTACAGCTTCTCACTGCAGGCTATCAGGCTCCTCAGCACCCTGGGGGACCGATCATGTCATACCGTGTCACAACAGCAAGCAGGCCACACTGAAGAACATACAAACAGCATCAGAAACAATCTCACATCTAAAAAAAATTAGGAAATGGGATGAGACTTTTGAGACTTTCCCAGAGTTAGTATTTATTGGTGGGGTACAAGCAGTTAGCCAGTCCTGAGCTCTGCGCTGATGAACAGTAGTTCAGTGACATATTGAGGAGACATTTATATAATATACTGTAAGATAGAATTGTAATCTAGACATAGCTTGAGTTGGAGAGCCATGTGCATACACAATAGTATCATCTGCATAAAAATTGTTATGTTATTATGTCACCACATGGAAAACAATGGCGAGGTCGACACGTAAAACGCAAAGCCTTAACAAGGAAACTGCACCAAATCCCCTCTGGTCTGTTAAATCACACCACAGTGTGTGATTTAATTTGAATCCAAATCTTGGATTCCTATAGGATGAGCCCCACAGGAGCCCCCCATGATGTGGCCATGAAGTCACCAAGCCTATAAGATGGCTAAACATTTTACAAAGAACGCATCATTTGGAATTCTTGTATGAACTGGACAGCACAAATATCCCAACAATCATTTTGGCATTCAAGCGAGGAGCTGAAAACAGCACTGTAAGAGGCCAACATTTTTATACAATTTTAAATGTTGTTTCATTACTACATCCACTTCTGAGACGTTTTGAGGCAATCAGCTGTGTAGATTTCGAATATTGGCAGTTTTACAAAAATTTATGGTGAATCGAAAAATGTGCTCCAACATTTTCGGAGTTGATAAGCGCCACAAGAGCCCTCTTGTCCCACAGTCACACAGACCACTGCAGCCAACGAAACAGACGAGTCCAGCAGCAATGGCAGAGGAAAGACTATCATTACATTCTGAGGAATGTTATAGCATTTTAACTTAAATCAAGAGACATCAGGCATCTGAAACTTAGCAGCACTTTAGAAGAAATAAAATCAATAAACAACCAAACAACAGGGCCAGTATGAAAGGGAACTGTTGCTCTATAAATAGACATTATATTGTCAGCGTACAGTTGGTGGAGTAATCAGCTAAGCTTAGGGTATGTCATTGCGCAACACCGATTGTTTTGGGTGATTTTAGAGAACTGCAGGCGGCCTCTGTCACAATAGCAGCAATAATGCATCATCTCAAACTGTCAACAGTGTTCTGTGTGCTTGTGACTTTTTGAGTTCATTCTTCCAATAACGACTAGCAAGAAGGTTCTCCCCAAATCTGTTCTTTGCACTCTTAGGATCAATTACAATAGACCTGTATTAACATTAGCAAAGCAATTCAGATCAGTTTGACAACAGAATAGTTCTCTGAAGAAAACAGGTTTTTACAATTTTGACAAATAAAAAAAAGTAATCAAAATTGATGCAGCCGAACCAGAGACATCTTTTTTATTCCATGCATTCTTCTGCCTTGTCAAACCTGGGGGCCTGCATGACCCACAATGCAACCTTTCTGCAGCCTGTTCTGTTGGAGATTGAGGTGTGTTATGCAAGTAGCAGCTAATGTAGCCTCAAGCCCTTTAAAAGTAAAAGAATGGATGTCTGAAATTAGTTACAAAAAAATCCTCTTATTAGTCAAGCTGGTGGCACCTATGTTTAAAAATGACCTGACCAAGGGCAGAGAGATTTTCAATTGTTTTCCACTTAGTACTTTTACATGAATGGAGTTACAGTCTTATCTTATCAAGTGAAGACATATGGGCCCAAAGGGAAATGGAGTAAAAGAAACTGTAACCTGGAGAAAATACTAAAATGAATTGAAATGCTTGATTTAACTAAATACACTGCCCAATCATATGTTCTCAACATGGAGGACATGTTAAGTCACCAACATCTGCAGAGTCAGTTGGACCAGTTGGACCAGTCAGCTGCTGCAGGTCTGACACTACAAGACAGTATTTTCTTTAAGAGGGTGGCAGCCATCCTGTTCAATGTGGGGAAGGTTTTCAACACAACCTTATCAAACTGTCACGTTGACATACACAGTAACAGTGCATATTGACATACATGGTTACAACCTCATATGGACGCACCCTTATATATACCCAGAAATGTCCAAATAAGGAGGTGGCTGGGTGGGTGGGTCAGAAACCGGACTTTCACCCAGAAGACCCGTGTGGTTACAAAAAAACTTAAGTTAAAGTTATGTCACAGTTATTTTCCTAAACCTAACCAAGTTGTTTTGGTGCCTAAACCTGACCAATATTTTTCACAATGTTAACCACATGCCGTTTCACAACGTAAAGCAATAGTTTTATTTTGAAAGTCTAACCAGACTTTGCATATTTATTCATGCTAACTTGACCGCAGAGCCTTACAAGTGCAAAAGTGAGGCCAAAGTGTCCATATGTGACGCACTGGGATGAGAACGTGTTGACAGACGGTACCCATGGCTATGACACAACAGAAAGAAATGTGTATAATTGATCGTGGTGAGATTGATGACACCTCAAAGAAAAAGTAGTGAACTGAGTAGTGGGGGGAAAATGGAACAAAATGTTGAACGAGGGGAATTTGTAAGGAGTGTACAAAATTCAAAGGGCTCAGAGCATCTGTCAGTTTGGCACCATCTGTATCTTCATCTTTGTTTGAACAACCAGCGAAGTACAATGACTGAGTGAGCATGAGAAACCGCTTGGGATTATAAAAGTGTACGCTCTCTCTGAAGCGAATAAAACCTATAAGTAAAATTAAGTGAACTGAAGGGAGAATGATAAAGAGAGGAGGAGGGAATATGCAATTATTGTAAAAGAGAAAACAAGAAAGAGTAACCCATGAATAAATAAATAAATAAGAAACTGTACAGATGTCACTTTGATCGTAATAAATCTTTACCATCACGCAGCCACATCTCCCTTTTGATTCGTCATAATCAGAGAATCCTCTTCACAACCACCGATGTCTGCGGTGCACATCAGTCAGCACATGAAAGCGACAGCAGAGAGGAAGAGGTCGGGTTTCATTCATTCTCTGATATTCTAATCTAGTCTTCCCCGGCAAACCCTCTGAACTCTGCACAGCCCCGCTCTTTCACTTCTCATTTAAAAAAAGGCTTCAGCCAAAGTCTCTCATCAGCTGGCTGTTTGATACTGTGGAAAATCTGTTAGACAAAAGCTGTCTGGAAGTGAACGTGCAGGAGTGCGGCAACACACCACTGCTGGTGGATATTTGTGCTTGTTTTGCCTCAAGGGGGAAACCCAGATGGATGAGGCAGAGGGACATGAAAAAAACATGATGAATATTCATATGTTACTCCCTCTTTTGACTGTTCCCGCATCACCTGAAAGCTCCATGATTATCAACCACTGAAGGTGTGTTAGGTTTATATTAATCATCAAAGAAAATGACATGCACGTGTTACCCATTTCTGCACTACAAATAAACTTCACCTGGGACAGGGAGATATGAAAATTGGATCATTGTCTTCCTTTGCAGAGTTTTTGATTTTGTTTTGTTTGAGTTTGAAGCTAAGTGGTGTAGGACTCTGTGGATGGCAGCGTCAAGTCTCTGCAGACTGAGGTATCTCCAACAACTATTGGATGGACTGTCATGACATTTTGTACAATCATGTCATATCATATGTCAATCAAATGTCCATTCCCTGAAAAAGCCCTGCCTCTTTCTCAATATATTATATATATTTTGAGTAAAATAATTTTGTTTTTTATTTACAGTTAATATTCTCCTAAAAAGACGCAGTAATTGATCAGCAAAACACAGTCCCCTTCCTGTTGAAGATGCAAACATCAAACAACAAGGATAATAAGAATTAACATCGTGATTAATAGCGGATGGGTTGCTTGTGGGTGAAACAGGGTGAGGCGTCTCCCCATTAAGAGAGACACTGTCACAGCTTTTTCTTTCACTGGAAACATTTAAAATTGCAGACAGCGGCCTCTCTAATCATTAAAGTAAATCGTTATTGGAAACACTCATACATTAGTACAACACACAATACAGACATCATCTGGACAGCTTGCGCTGCTCGAGTAATTAAATGGGAACACAGCCTACAGGGACCATGAGAGATGGAGTGAAATGTCCATGAGGGTGCAGGTCTCTAAATTGGAGAAGATAATTTGGGTGGGTGGCGGGTGATTGATTTATGTGTACATGGGAATTCAGATGACGTGTATATGATTATCTAAAGTATAACATCATAAAGTATCAGCAATATAATTTCTGTTGTTATTTATTATACTTCTATAAGTGTGCCCATAACCAAGTTTCTCTTTAATGCAAAAATGTTATCTAGTCATATTATAATGTCTACTTATCTAGTGGCTGAGTTCTCTCAATGAATAGGATTATTCAACCCTCCAGATATTTTGTTGTGTAAAACTCCAGTCTGTGTACAGTGCACACCATGCATGAGAATAATTATAAAAATCATTAAGAAAATCATTAGATTTGCCTTTGACTAGAGAAAAATGGTTCATTAACAACTTTATGGCTCTTACGTGTCTTGATATAATTCGCTTATCATCTCAGACTAAGATTTCAGTCTAAAAATGGATGCTTCAGTAACTCTATGCCTTGCTTCATTAGGTGCAAAAAAAGGGCCATTTTCATGTAATGAGAGGTGGATGAAAGAGGTGTTATCTCCTTGGAATTGAGGTTTTAACCCCTAAACCCTGGTGTAATTTAAAAGATGGCCATGACAAGTCAAGATGAAACTGTGAATTAAAACTTGAAAGGTCCTCCTAGTCAGTGACACATCTGGACTTTTGACATCTGAGTCTCGACTTTCTGCCTCCTCCTCCTCCTCCTCCTCCTCCCCGAGCAGACTAATTAACTGGTCTCCCACTGCCTCGCCTTTCCCAGAGAAGCTTTGCGGTTTGATAGACAAAGAAAAGAGAAATCTTCAGAGTGTTCGACCACAAAAAGCTGTCAAGTAGAGAGACGTACAAGGTTTTGCCATGTGCAGCTTCTTCTTCTTTTTAATTGCGCCATCCTGCAGGAAAAGTTGTGTGTGTATGGACAGATCTATGAAAATCCCTGAGTAGTACATCCCAAGATGCAAGAACATATCTTGTCTGTGGCTGCTTATCCCTCTACCTGTGGTGCTTTTTAACAACATGCCTCAGAGGGCATGAATGTAGATGGATGGATGCCTTTCCTAACACAGAGCAATTCAGACTGTAACAGCAATAATCGCTTCTCTCCTGCTTTAATCCTTTTCAGTGTACAGTCAGGAGCAGAGAAACAATCATGTTCATTCAAAATGACAGCAAAATGGTAACATGCACAGATACCGAAGGCAGACACATTATCTACAGTGTCTTTGTCTAATGATGTCGTCTCTACTTTTCTTTCCTGGCTCCTCTGTTTTTTTTGGTATGACCCCTGCTATGCTAGAAAACGGACCCACACAGTCTGTAATTATGCCTCAACGGGAGCTGCCGGGTCACCTTTTTCATCTTAAAGAAAGAGACTCCCACTTAATGATTTCATTCATTTTTCAGACATCACCCCTGTAACCACCTTTACAGCTTCATCCCAGGGGTTCAAACCTAAAATGACAAGAATTTATGAGCCTTCTTTCCATCATTAGCAGAGGTGTAGGACGAGGTGTAGGACGGGGGGGGGCGGAGAGTGAGTACACAGGCTGACCTTTGAGAGCCCAAAATGGCGGAAGCTATTGTAGCTTATTAGCTCAGTTGCACCATCCACTTTGAGTTAACCTCCCTTTGCAGAGATAAAACTGCTTCACCAAAGAGGCATGGTTTGCAGACGTTATGAGAGACCAGAGTGGCTGGTACAAATGTCTTTTTGAAGTACAGTGATGATGTATTCCACATGAAGAAACTGGAACAAGTTAAAACTAATATATTACAGCAAACTTTTTTATTCCAGTTACAAACACACAGTGTACTACAAACGCTGTTTGAATTGCCTGAGAACAGTGGATCTGCTGGAGGTTTGTGCAAGAAATTTGAGCTATTTTACGAAAATTACCAAATCAGCATGCACTCTGTTTTCCAACTGTGAGCAATCAGCAGAAAGTGATCTGATTGCACTGCTCAAAAAATTAAGCTACTTTTTGCTTGTCATGGTAATGCATATGTAAATTACACAATTACACCGGATGTAAATCAGAGTATCTCCACACATTTGGAACCAAAACCAAGCAGATTGCATTCGATTCACTAACTGACTCCGTCTATTCATCTTTTACCCATCATGTCTTCTCTGGTTCTGATTTTAGCCTGCTCCTTGATTTCTTTGCCTGTTTGGACTCATTACTTTAACATAGCTACCAGTCCTCATCGCCCAACAAGTCCTGCTGATCAGACTAATGTTTGAACAGATGAATGACTGAGGGTGTTCCTTTTATCCATGCTTTTTTCACTTATTCATTGGAGGTTATTGTGTCACCAGTACCTACCAGGTCTGCTCAGCTTGCTGGCTGGGCCAGTCCAGGCGACACATGTGGCCAACAGTACCGTTGCTCTTTGGGAAAGACTTGAGGACACTGAACACTGGGTAGGGCACCATGACTATCAGTGACACCACCCAGGTGGCCGCAATGACGCGGTAGGCGTGGGATCGGGTCTGCCAGGATCGGGACTTCAGCGGGTTACAAATAGCGCTGTATCTCTCGATGGCAATGGCCACAAGGCTGAAGGTGGAAATGCTGACAGAGATCCCTGCAGGAAAGAAAAGAAAAGCAACGAGAGAACATTTAGAGACCTGCAGCCTCGTTTATAAAACGGATACACATCAAAAGGTTGCGTATGGACGAAACAACTTATGCACAGAAAGATTTATAGCATAGTGCGTACGCATGTCACAGGCTGATTTCCCTTTTATAAATCACAATAAACTTTGAAAATTTGGCTCACATGAGCAAGCTTTTTTCCTTTTAACACTCATAGTTGCCTATAAATAGCCAGTGAAACACTAATTAATAATACATACTGACTGCATGAAGACAACGACGGCAAATTCTGACAGAAAAGCTAAAAAAATAAATTTCGTCTAGTGTGAAACTGAAGTTCTTGGTGGTGAGGTTGAAACAAGTTTGATGTTGATGCACAAGATGACCCATGTACGTAAGTTGTATGGTTCATGGTTTGAAATGATCGTGAACCAAATACCTTCAAGTTGTTTACACAAACAAATGAGAATTTTTCTATTGTTTTTAGTGACTGCGTGTTCCAGCGGGGTTGGTGGAGCTGCAGCTGGGCAAGGAGCCCAGCCCTGGCATCTCCACTGCACCTCCTGTGTCTCAGCCCTCCAGCGGCCGTGTAGTTGTAGTCTTACAAATGCAGAGACTTAGTTAATGAATAGTGTTACATGTTTCCCATACCTCATCACTGCCACACGCTGGCGCACAGCATTTAGCTCAAATGCCAGTCTGCATTCATTCACTGAGCCTAAGTGCTCAAACAGAAACTAACATTGGTGGAACAGCCACCAGGGTTCAGTATCTTGCCCAAGGATACATTGACATGCAGCATGGAGGAGCCAGGGATTGAACCGCCGATTAACGGGCAACCCACTCTATCTCCTAAGCCACAGCCGTCCACAAAGGAAAGACCAGGCAAGATCTCTCCGCTACAACTGGCAAGATTGTCATGAAACCTGTTACTGATTTTCATGGTCCCCAGCAGAAGATTACAAATTTCATTGGTGACCCCTTAAACTTTCTTTTTGTGCCATCATCAAGCAACTTTCTACTCGGACAGAAGATAGTTATCAGTCAGATTGCTCCCCAGAGAATGAACCCTTTCCATTTTGGGCACTTCACAAGTTTTCCTGGGCCACCTTAAGGACAAAACACTCCAGCAATTCCACTGGTAAATTCCACATGTCATAATTAATGTCCCGCTCCAATATTCAGTGTCAATGCTAATCAGTGTTCACTTGACCTGTTAGTGGCCATAATGTTATGGCTGATTGGTGTAATTGATCCACTATGTTCACCAGCCAGTTGCTAACTTTGTGTCTGCTGTTCGGTGCTGGGCAGGTAGTGTACAGTGGGCTTTTTTTCTGCTGAAAACATCTCTAGTTTTGACAACTGCAGAGTTTTCACATACAAGTAGAAGATCCTTTATTGTCACATACACATACATGCTGCAAAATTCATCCTCTATATTTAACCCATCCCTCAAGGGAGCAGCGGGCAGCCGCGGTGCAGCGCCCGGGGAGCAACTCCAGATCTTTACCAGTGTCTGGTCAATAACACTGACTGTAGAACCTAACATGTTTTTGGTGGTTGGGGAAACCGGAGCACCTGGAGGAAACCCACTCAGACACGGGGAGAACATGCAAACTCCTCACAGAAAGGCCAGGGCAACCGGGGTTTGAACCCGTGACCTTCTTACTGTGAGGGCACAGTGCTTTTGGGGTTTTTATTTGTTTTTTTTAGTAGTCATGTGATTGTTAAAACATCTGCTATACTCAAAAAGTCACCAACCTCAAACTTTTTAATTTTTTTTTCATCCAGACAATGTAAGTGCTTCATGATATAAACATGACTTATTCACTTCATCTAGCCATTGGTATGCAAAATAGTTTGCTTGAGAGTAAAAACAAATATTTTTGTATATAGGTCACCTACTCTCTCAATAGTGCTAGAACCTCTGTGATCATCCAATAACACCGTTTAATGATAAGGTTCCACCTTTTTACAAACTATCTAGTTCAACAGGGGTTAAATTCCTTAAGAGAAAATCCAAGGCCAGTTCGTATTTGCATGTATGAATATGCATAATCTGCAGCCGGGGGGAGCATAGTCTGTGTTCTGAAGGTGAGCCGGGTGAGATAAATAGCATTAATAAACCCATACCTGCGTGTCACTAGCTGCTACAAAGCAGCGCCCCGGGAATAAATTCCCCACACTGATCCTCTGTCACGAGAAGCAACAACCTCAATCCACCATTTCACTGTCACACATTAATCTCCATTCATTGTTCCTTTGCGACAGAAGAACATATCCTGTCTACACCATGGCTTTGCATTATCATTCAAGGGAGGAAGTCATTATGCATACTCCTATGAGCACGGTGCAATTCAATCTACAGGAACCACGTTAAGTATTTGAGTAGTGGACTGCTCTGTGGCTTGTTGGAGAACAATTTATCCTCCCCGGGATCAGCCTTTGACTATGGTCCCTCCTGCAAATATGATGATAAAATCACCCTTCCTTTGTACTGTGATAAGCTTTGTTATCCGAAGATAAAAGGTAAGTCTTAAGTGTATATTGTCAACTGTATTTTTTTTTTTAAACCTACAGATGTGGTTGTAACCTAGAAAAGAAAAGAACTATGCAGATATTTGGTGTGGGATTTGATGCGGAGTCTGATAAAAGCAAGAGAATGGCTTTATCTTATTCCTGCTCTAACAGAACAAAGGAGCTGACTTATACTCCAGAACAAAGAGAACATCATCGTCACAATAAGACGTCTGAATGGCTTTTATGCTCCTTGAGCAGTCGGAGAGCCACTGTGCATTATTAAAAGCATTTCAGCTCTTAGGCAGAAAGAAGATTCTTTTATTTTTTTTTTGATTGCAGCTTCACTGACATGAAACCTGACAGAATACTACATCAAACCAAAACCACCTGGTCAATGACCCACTCACATGGAGAATGATACATATTGTAAGCAGTTGTATGATGTTCAAACTGGGCTTATTGGCTTAGCACAAGGGATTTCAAATAGTGAGGCACACCTCCCCAGGGGGGCAAGGAGGGAGAGACTGGAGGCAGAAATACTGCATGAGGTGGAAGGGACAGGTGCATGTCCTGTTCTTAAAGCAACAGGAAGTTAGTTATTGTAGTTTGGCCTGCTGATATAGCCTGCTCCCCAACACCAGGCACTCTTCATTCTCGCAGTCTCAGTATTTATATTTTCAAATGCAAATTGCATTTTAAAATCTGAACATGATACACATATTTTTAAATTCAGTGGGGCCTAAACTTTCTAAGGATATGCTCTCCAACGTCCATGGTGAAAAAACATATCATACGTAACTTTCGTATCCATACAGGTGCTGGTCATATAATTAGAATATCATCAAAAAGTTGATTTATTTCAGTAATTCCATTCAAAAAGTGAAACTTGGATATTACATTCATTCATTCATTCCACACAGACTGATATATTTCAAATGTTTATTTCATTTAATCGTGATGATTAAAACTGACAACTAATGAAAATCCCAAATTCAGTATCTCCGAAAATTAGAATAGTACTTAAGACCAATACAAAAAAAGGATTTTTAGAAATGTTGGCCAACTGAAAAGTATGAACATGAAAAGTATGAGCATGTACAGCACACAATACTTAGTTGGGGCTCCTTTTGCCTGAATTACTGCAGCAATGCGGCGTGGCATGGAGTCCATCAGTCTGTGGCACTCAGGTGTTATGAGAGCCCAGGTTGCCTGATAGTGGCCTTCAGCTCTTCTGCATTGTTGGGTCTGGCGTATCGCATCTTCCTCTTCACAATACCCAATAGATTTTCTATAGGGTTAAGGTCAGGCGAGTTTGCTGGCCAATTAAGAACAGGGATACCATGGTCCTTAAACCAGGTACTGGTAGCTTTGGCACTGTGTGCAGGTGCCAAGTCCTTTTGGAAAATGAAATCTGCATCTCCATGAAGTTGGTCAGCAGCAGGAAGCATGAAGTGCTCTAAAACTTCCTGGTAGACGGCTGCGTTGACCTTGGACCTCAGAAAACACAGTGGACCAACACCAGCAGATGACATGGCACCCCAAACCATCACTGACTGTGGAAACTTTACACTGGACTTCAAGCAACGTGGATTCTGTGCCTCTCCTCTCTTCCTCCAGACTCTGGGACCTTGATTTCCAAAGAAAATGCAAAATTTTATCAGAGAACATAACTTTGGACCACTCAGCAGCAGTCCAGTCCTTTTTGTCTTTAGCCCAGGCGAGACGCTTCTGACGCTGTGTCTTGTTCAAGAGTGGCTTGACACAAGGAATGCGACAGCTGAAACACGTCTTGCATACGTCTGTGCGTGGTGGTTCTTGAAGCACTGACTCCAGCTGCAGTCCACTCTTTGTGAATCTCCCCCACATTTTTGAATGGGTTTTGTTTCACAATCCTCTCCAGGGTGCGGTTATCCCTATTGCTTGTACACTTTTTTCTACCACATCTTTTCCTTCCCTTCACCTCTCTATTAATGTGCTTGGACACAGAGCTCTGTGAACAGCCAGCCTCTTTAGCAATGACCTTTTGTGTCTTGCCCTCCTGTGCAAGGTGTCAATGGTCGTCTTTTGGACAGCTGTCAAGTCAGTAATTGTGTAGCCTACAGAACTAGACTGAGAGACCATTTAAAGGCCTTTGCAGGTGTTTTGAGTTAATTAGCTGATTAGAGTGGCACCAGGCGTCTTCAATATTGAACCTTTTCACAATATTCTAATTTTCTGAGATACTGATTTTGGAGTTTTCATTAGTTGTCAGTTATAATCATCAAAATTAAAAGGAATGAACACTTGAAATATATCAGTCTGTGTGTAATGAATGAATATAATATCCAAGTTTCACTTTTGAATGGAATTACTGAAATAAATCAACTTTTTGATGATATTCTAAATATATGACCAGCACCTGTAAATCCACTCAAAGACATGAAGCCGCACCTTATAACTCCAGAGCTTGCCTGAGAATAATGAGAGTGTCCTTAAGTATCAAAGTTATGCAGTTATATTTAGCAAAAAGGAACCGCTAATAGCTAATTCAGAATACTTTTATTGGTGCAAAAAATGAAAGCAAATACAGACAAAAAAGCAGGGCTTGTAGGGCTTTTAAGTTGTAGCCCACAGCGTGACTCACTGAATCCATAACAACATTATACATCCTGTTTACCCTAACCCTTACCATGATTATCTACTAAAACAGAAGAAGAAAGGCAAAGAATAGCTTTATTTATAGAAGCTTTTGTCATGTTGCACGTAAATTGAGACAAATATAAAATTAATATTGCTATCATTAATAGTACTGTTATTCATTTTTATTGATGTTTGTATCATGACAGCATTTACTGGTTTCTGCTTTTCTGTGTAAAATATTGTGTTGGGCTGCTTCTTTCTCCATCTGCCCCTCCCCAAAGCCAAGGAAGATGGCCGCCCACCCTGAGTCAAGGTTCTGCTCAAGGTTTCGACCTGTTAAAAGGGAGTATTTTTTTTCCTTTTCTGTGTTGCAAAGCGCTTGCTCGTGGTTGGAAATGTTGGGTCTAGACCTGCACTATATGAAAAGTGCAATGAGATAATTATGTTATTAACTGGCATCTTTTTAAATATTATACATGCCTATAACATCACTTGGTTTTAAAAAATAATGTCTTTATGTGATCGCAAATCAAGAAGAGCAGGGTGACTCTTTAGCGGGCTCTACCTGTGATCATAGAACTCAGGTTACAATTTCTATTTTTGCCAAAGAGTCTCCACTGTCGATAGGCTCGGAGTGAATAAGCCTTCCTGCAAACCACAGGGTGGAGCGGCCACCAGCGTCGTTCCATGACACCATCCTGTTGACTACTGTACACTACCGGTCAACTATAATAACCACCTCCAGCTCCAGCAGCTTAAGCTGGGCAGAAGGAGGTGGGTGGCACAGTCAACACATGCAGATCTTAACAGTGTACCGGCACTGTAAGAGTCTCGCACAAAAAGTCTCTCACACCCACACATATCTTTCAAGTGCTAAGCACAGACACAGAGAAAGACCAAATCACACACGGGGGGTTCTCTTTTGTTGATGCTTGAGGGCGGTCATGCCCAGCCACAGCGCACTGACCGTGGAAATGAGGAACACAGAGCGGTAGGAATTTTGGTCTTTTTCTCTCTCTCCCAACATGGCAAGCAGGAGGAATAATCAAAAGGAGCAACAAAAGTAATGAGTAGAAGAAGAAAAAGAAGCATTATTTATATAGCACTTTTGTAAAGTGCTTTACAAAGCAAATAGACACAGCAGGATTAAAAGAGAAAGGGCATTATAAAAAAGAGCAGTATAAACATTTATTGGTAGAATGCAGACTAATAAAATAAATATTATTAAAAAACACTATTGAAGGTCTTTGCATAAGTTCTAAAGTAAATGTTTCTGGGAATTGTGCTTTTTTCTTTTTTTTGTGTTAATTAGACACTCGTCTAACTCCTGGCAAGAAAGGAAATAAATATATTTAAATGTCCAAATCTTTCTTTATGAAGTGGTTTTAAAAATGACAATGCTTTTGCAAGCTGTAAATGAAGTACGGTGCAGTTATCCTTGAGCAGTCAGGTGTGCTTTGGAAACAAGAATGAAGGAATGATGCAATCATCTTCACCACCAACCAGCATAAAAACTGCATAAGGAGTCTATATTGCCTCCTTACAAGGCCAACCACCATAAGGTAGAATTAGATCATTATATTTGGCACAAAACATATTTAAATGTAATTTTTCAGAACCTACAGAGCCCCATTACAGGGGTAAGCCTGTGTGAAACGGAGCCACAGGTTTTCAAATGAGTGATGTTTTAAAACCCTACACTTACAAAGAGTGGTAGCTGGGAGGTTGTGCCCAGTCATGCTGAGAGGAAGTGCACTTCCAGGTGATGTATAGCACCCCAGTAATTTGAATTGATGACACAGTTGCAAGTGCGCAGACAGCTCAAAGAAATTCAGAGCAGACTAATGTGCTTCTTGTCCGAGGGATTAGATTCTTGTCCACAAGCACTAGGCCCAAATTCATCAAACCTTTCAACATTTCAGTCCAGGTCCACATGACCATCTGTTTTAATGCTACCAGGGTAACCTAACACTGAACTGTGATCAACAGTGCTGATGGAATCAATTTGTTTGGCCTCTAAAGAAGAACTATGGAACAAAACAGGAAATCTTGGTGTAGTAAAACACATTTTAAAATATACTACAGGAGCTGATATAGATCATACTCTCCCATGCATTAATTCTGCATGTCCATTACAGTGCACTGAGAATACACAGTTACATTTTTTGTCTTCATTTCAATTCTAACTTGTGAAATCATCAGTAGCAGCTAAAATCCAAAACCTGGACACTTTTCCATGATGTGCACGTCTCTCAGTTATTGCTGCATAAAGTCCACTGCAGTATTGGGAGGCTAATGTTTGAGGAGAGTGTGATTCTAGGCAAGGTGCTGCCAAGCTAATTACCAGTCAACTCACTGACTAAATGCTCACATTTTCCCACTGCGCTGTATCTTCTGTTCTCAGGATGAAAAAAAAGCTCTAATCCTTTTTCTTGTTCATTAAACTCGAGTCGGGCAAACACTCACAGTAGGCCGCTTGATAACTGGCTTTTGAGTGAAACGGTAAAGTTTGGAGTCGAGGGTCTCTCAGCGCACCTCAACCTGGGAGAGGAGATTTACATGCCTCGGCTGATTGTACGCCTCTTCATTCTTAGCTCACACCTAATTCTCAGGGTGTTGCCGTTAAATGTTGCCCCGAAGAAGCCTATAGGCATAAACACTTCTCAAATGGAAAAACTGTGGTCTAGGTGCCAGATGCCCTTGCAGCCAATTCTGTAAAAGTAAGCTGGAAGACATGAAAACCAAAAATTTTAATACATTATGCAAACTGCACCCCTGTGGGCACTGACAGACTGAGCTTGTAAGTTGGTTGGTAATTGCATCATATGACCAGCAACACAAACACAAACATGGATGCATAAATGTGATTGTGGACTGCACACACTCGGAATATTACAACATCGATCTCTCTCAGCTGCCACCGAAACAGTACAAGG
Source organism: Micropterus salmoides (assembly GCF_014851395.1). Taxonomy (NCBI): domain Eukaryota; kingdom Metazoa; phylum Chordata; class Actinopteri; order Centrarchiformes; family Centrarchidae; genus Micropterus; species Micropterus salmoides. The sequence continues at coordinate 9,716,898 of NW_024040040.1, forward strand.
CTGTGAGTCACATGATTATCGAGCTCAGGGCAGATGAATGGATGCATGGACGAACGGGTGAAAAGAAGGATGGATGGCGTATTATATGTCTAATGGCCGTGTGCTAACAGATGAGCTTACAAAGGGTGGATGAGTTTGCAGAGCAGGTCTGCCACACAATTAATCGGCGAGGATAGTCACAATGATCCTGTCTATTGATTGGTTTTAGCTGATAGAGAGCCTTGCTCGTAGGAGGTTCAGATCAGACTCTCGAAGGAGGCTTGACTGATATTTACATGCAGATGCTGACATTTGTGGATGAACATTTATATGATATTTTTCATGTCAAGACGTGTAATGATTCTGTGTTCCCTCCAAAGGCAGTAGACATGTTGTCTTGTTCGGGCTAGTTGGGGGGTATAATTACTTAACTGTGAGGCATTTGGAGGTCTGCTACAGACACTGTTGAAAATAATAATATCCAGCCCTCTGATAGGATTGGTAGATAGAATGTAAGTGCAGACAGATGACAGGCAGGAGAGAAAGAAACAACTTTGGAAAACTCATAAACCTCTGACTGAAAAATTATACGAACAAGCAATACACAGAGGGACCTTAGGAAATGCCTATAAATGGTTGCATCATTAGTGAGAATATTGTAGCCAAGAGTCCAGCTCCTAATAGCCCTGAATGAAGCTCCTTTACTTGTTGTGGCGTCTTGCAGGACGTACTTATTCAAGGCTGGGCGCCCAAGTTCTTCCTGGATGTCGGCTAAGCTTGCAATTCTCTCCCTCTAAGCTTCTTTATGCCTGCCTGCACTCTGCATTGTCACTAGTCTCTGGATCCTTTTGACCAGGCTGTTTGATGATGAAATAGACAAACCAATGCGTTCAACCCCTGTACGGTACGTATAGATGGGTGCTGGTCGTCAACTCACCCAAGAGATTCCAATGAATAGAAGGTTGCTATGCCAATTAGGGGCACTATTGGACCGGATCATGTGGAGAAACAGATGCCGAATAAAGGACATTACCCCGCACTTTGTATGTCAAGCATCTGGTCATTTCTTGGTGGGCCTATTGTTAATGCCTGGTAACACCAGCATGAATGGTTAATCTGCATCATCTGCAAGCGTTTGTGTCGAGTTTAACTTTGATAGTGCTGACCTTTGAGGAAACTGAGAGTCCAAAATGGAGGATCATTCACTAGAATTTAACGCTTCCCTGTCAGGAAGGTGCTCTGCACTTATGAAGGAGGAGTTGATGGTATAAATACATATTTTACTATCAATTTTACTGTCAATTTATTGTCCTGGGGCTGTTAGTTAGCGGGCTTCTTAGCTCTGAAAACTTCAATAACTCAGTTTAATGAAATGGTGTACACCACGAAGAACAAAATGCCAGGGGAGAGTAAAGGCCCAGTACAAAGAACATACAAGCTTAGAGCTACTGTGACTAATTAGTGGTTAGCTCACCAGCTACAGTTCACCGACTGGGCCTGTGAGCAAAGACACAGGTGAATTTTAATGTGCCACTTTCTTGATTAATTGGACTTAGAATTGGAGAATTTTAGTCTTTAGAGCAAAAGAACCTCTACTTTGATCATTGTTTGAGACATTAATTCAAATCTAGACTAATGAAACTCTTAATCATTGCGTTTATTACGCAGAGAAAATGAATTTTTATTGCTGTTTTTAGGTTAGCTGATCCAGGAAATAACATCTATCACATTTGCAGTGGAGGGCATCCTCATTATTAGTCACAGGTTAAAAAAAAAACCAGTGTTCATATGGTTAAGTGATTCATCATTTAACATAATTTATTATCAGTTAAACTAATCTGCCGGCCTTACCTTGACTGAAATGATACACATAAGACAAAGCGGCTAAATAACAAAAACTTTGTATTTAAAGTCCGAGGCAGCTGGCCCTCCTGCCCTCCTCCTCCTTATCACAGCTCAGAGAGCCCAGTAATTGAAAAGGAGATTTAGCAAGCCTGTTCTCACAGATGGTGCATCGCATTTCTGAGAGAATAATACGATTGTGGCCCTCACCATTCAATAGCTCTTCTCAACCATTCAAAGTTTAAAGTGAAGCGAACAGACAGACGTGCTGCAGCGGATCTTACTTTCTCTACCATCTCTTGTGCTTCAGTCTGACTCAGGCCTCACGTGGCACCTTGACTCTGGCCTGATGGGAGCCAGCTCATCGCTAAGTCACACTCCTGAAGATGTGTGACTGTTCAAGCACTTTCAGCTTGATGGTTACCTTCTGACAGGCAAAATGAAGCCCACAGAAAAGCCTCTCTGAAAGACAGGCTCTTGTTAGATATTGAGCAATTTTCAGGCAGGATTCTAAGGCCACATTTTCTGATCGGCTGTCAGCCACAAAAAAAGGCCAGCTTTTTATATAAGAATAAGAAGAACACCTATTAACCCAGTCAACATAAAGTTATCAGATTAATTTGATCCCCCCCCTGTTCCTGTCAGCTCTGTTTGCAGATTTCAGATTTCTTCAACCTCAAGCACACATTTGATGGTATTAAAAAGCTTTCCTTCAGACAAGTGTGGAGAAGGTTTGTATGGATTATAAACACTTTCTGCTCCCTTAAGGAATAGTTTGACATTTTGGGAAATACTCTAATTTGTCTTCTTGCCGAGTGTTAGATGAGAAGATCAATACCACTCTCGTGTCTCCGTTCAATTCAGTAAGGAACTATAACCAGCCGCTGCTTAAATTATCTAAGCATAAAGGCAGGAAACAAGAAAGAAACAAGTAGCCTCGCTCTGTCCAAAGGTAACAAAACATGTCTACCAGCACCTCTAAAGCTCACTAATTAACAAATTACCTTGTGTGAGATATTATCTTGCTTGTTTAAAGGTTCAGTGTGTAAATCTTTCCAAGCATGTAGGAGAAGCTTCGGTGGCCGACACGCTCTGTCGGCTCTTGTGCTAAATAATATGTGTGGTCATCCATTTGTCCAAATTTCACATCTCTTCTTACTTCTAATAAACCAGACTACTACTACTACTACTACTACAACAACAACTACTACTACTACTACTACTTCATACATAATCAACGTAGTGACAAAACGTGCTCTGCAAAGCATTTTATCCATTTGGGCTAATGTAGAAACATGGCGGCGCAACATGGCGACATTTATGGTGTATGTAGACAGAAATGGCTCATTATCTAAGGTAATAAAAACATAACGGTTCATTATTTAAGGTCTTTATATACCACGCAAAATATAGTTTTGTTTATTTTTATTGCATTTCTGTCAATAGATCCTCCTAAATATTACACACTGAACATTTAATCTGTACAAAAATATACAAATAATGTAAAAACGATAAGTTATGGTTTTATGGGGGATTGTGTCGAGGAATATTTCTTGGCTGGGCGCAGTGACTTCCTGGAAGTGACTCAACAGACTAAATAATGCTATTTAGTGTGCTTTAGAGGTGCTAGTAGGCCGATTTTCAAACCTTCAAACAGCATTTGGCTGTTTCATCCAAGCTAACCAGTTCAAGTAGCTCTTAGCAGAAAAGCAAATTTACTGAAATATCAAATTGTTCCTATATTAAAATTTAAGTCCACCTGACATTCCTGTCTAGCATAATAGTGTTGCTACATTTAACTACATGACTCTACACAGCTCCACTATGGACGCTAATAGTGGTCAGTGTTTGTAAGAAGAAAGATTGTCTGTGCTACCATAGTCCTTAATGCTGTTTGTTATATTGAAAAATTGTTGAAATATTTACTAAATTGCAGGCACAAAGTCTTGAAAGGAAAACTAAAGAAAACATATCTTGGTTAGAATTAAAAGATTTTAGAAGATTCTTACTGCCCCCAAATACAAAATGGTGTTAAAGCCCTACTTTGCCAGCTAGAGAGACTTATGATGACTTCCATCCCATATTTAAAAAACAAAACACAGCAAATTAAGCTGAAATATATTGTAATGTTGTAGTTTATGTTGCTGTTCAGACCAGGTTTGAAATTAAATAGTTCATTCTCACCCATAAAGTAGGAGACCGTCTTGCACATGGCGCCCCCGAAGATGAAGTCCTCCAGGATGTTGGGGATGAGGGTGAATGGCATGCAGAAGATGGCCATCATGAGGTCGCTGACCGCCAGCGACAGCAGGAAGGAGTTGGTGACGGTCCGCATGCGCTTGTTCAGCATCAGGACCACAATGATAAGCAGGTTGCCAAAGACGCTGAGCAGGAAGATCAAAGAGTAAAGCAGGATGCGCAGCGAGTCCGTCTCTGACAGAGAAAGAGAGAGGACATTATAAGATCTGTTTTTCTACATAGTTTGGCTGATCAATTAAAGGAAGGAAACACAACTGAATTACCAAGAACTATACACAGCTTTGAATGAATGGAATGGCGTTGTCTGTCTTCTACAATAAAAATATGAACTTGTTGTGAACTCAGTTCGTCAAAACCTCTGTGTGCCTGTGTGGGTACTTTTTCTTGTAGTCCTGGGAGACAACCAAATGTTTATTGTTACTGGAAACTGCAATAAACAAAGAAGAAAAAGTGGAAGAACAAATAAAGGAGGCAGAAGAGGAAGATTGATGGTTTAAATGGACTGGCTGGTTGACAAAAGACAAATGTAGAACATTTTCTTCATCTGTATGCAGTGCTTTTTCTTGGAATCATTCAAGCAAAACCCACACATTATATGACACATGAAATGATAAAGTAAGCAGACGTTGAATACAAAAGTGTAAGAAAACATCGATACATGAAGAGAACAGTCTCAGGTTTGTCACCTGGGAAATGAGGCTCCGGCACATACACAACACCAAAGTCTATTACAAGGCAGAATAACTTTGCATAATCAACATCTTAAATTGTGCTATGTCAATATTTTTCTGCTCGCCCTGTGAACCAGACGATAATTGAAATAAGAAAAAAAGGAAGACATACAACATCAACAGTGCTGCACAGACTGTGTCAGGCGGGAACCTAGCGGGAAAATAACTCAAACTGGAAAAACAAAATCAAAATTAAACTCTTACTATTTGCATCATCAACATTACATTTACATTAAATTTATTTAGCTGGTGCTTTTATCCAAAGCCACTTAAAGTTAGTGCGTTCAACCACGTGTGTACAATTCCAAAATTATAAGAATCATGCAGGAACAACAAATATCAAACACACTCACACACAAGTGCTCCAAAAAAAAAGACATAAAACAGTGCTGAATCACTCAAACACAAATCCATGCATGCTATGCACACTGTATATACTGTCATATCTACCTAGAAAGAAATGGCCAATAAAGCCTATTCTGAGCCTGATTAGCCTCCACTGGATAAACCCACCCCTGCATAGAAATAATAGAACATTTTCCATACCGTGCTATCACCTGACAAATACAAGTAAGAATGAAAGAAACGGTCAACTTAAATAAACGTGTTTCCTTCTTTCAGCCTTGACATACAGCTGAGCATCAGTGAGAGCTGGATTGCCCAGCCAGAGGGTTTTTGGGATGCTCTCTTCACTCACACCGGCCTGTCACAGTGAGTCTGCTTGAGAATTACAGTATCTAACAGGACAAGGTCGGGGCAGGCCGTGTGCTGTGCTGACTGTGTCCTCTCATTAAGGACAGTGACATGGGACAAGTCTAAAGGTCTGCAGCAGAGCCTGCAGACAGAGCATCACACATCAGCTTGGAGGAGCACACACACACACAAACACACACACACACACAAACAAACAGTACTGTATGTTCAAATAATTATCACTCACATGTGGGATTTACAATGTGTTTTTGTGCCACAGGTAGTGGCAAACCAAGGAAACAATGATGCAATTTTGTTTTGATAATTTCATACGGTCCTCTCACACAGACTTAAATCTCAATGCTTCCTAAATAAAAAACACATGAAACGTAACAGTGAATTGTGGTATTTCAGAAAGTATTTTTTTGTGTACAGTACAACAACACAATAATTTTGTGCACGGTGGTGCAGTGGTTAGCACTGTCGCCTTACAGCAAGAAGGTTGTGGGTTCAAACTCCGGTTTCCCCAGCCTTTCTGTGCATGGTCTGCGTGGGTTCTCTCCGGGTGCTCCGGCTTCCTCCCGCCATCCATAGACTAGGTTGATTGGTGACCCTAAATTGTCCTGAGTGGTTGTTTGTCTATGTGTGGCTTGACTGCCGACCTGTCCAGGTTGTACCCTGCCTTGCGCCCAATGTCAGCTGGGATTGGTTCAGCAAAGTTATATGGTCTTGCTTTAAGACATGTGAACACATAAAACATTCTTTTACTAACTATTTTCATTATTTTTATGTCTTGCTACTAACTAACTAACCTATGTCTTAAACCTCTTACCAAGTGGTATGTAGTGCATGGGCCTTTGTGGGCATATTTACTAATTTACTTATTTTGATACTGTGGTATTAGTATTTTGACAATTGTGTCTTATGACATACGTCTTATGTATTTAATGTGTGATATAACCATTTTGCTAAAAAAAAATTTAACGTTTCATTTGATTGTCTGTTGAGGCAAATGTTGAGGCAATAGCCAATATCAAGTTAAGGTTTTCAATTTGCAGAGGACAGCAAAGATAAAAGTAGATGAGGTCTGGATTTGAACCCAAGACACTGCAGGATGCATGTTAATCACCTCTGCCACCTGAGAGACCAAGTTGCCCTCCAATATGAATAATTCTTTTGATAAAATAATCCTCTGATGGCTTTGAGAGCAGTTTCATCAGCCAAAGATTGACAACACGGTCACATAAGCAACATCCACCCTGTTACAGCCAGTGAAATATAAATCTGCAACGCGGGTGACGAGTTTGACAAGAGTCTGATTTAAACAAAGCATTATTGGACATATGCATAATCAGCACTGACTTCTGTGACCTCCTACACAAACACCAAGAGGGGAGCCCCTACTGGCTGGGCAGCCTCTATTGTGTTAGACGTTGTGCGATTGAGCCGAGTGAAAATGGAATTATCTATTCATTGAGCACCAGCGGTACGTTGGCTCCCCTGAGCCTAACGACTGCAGGACAATTCACTTTAGTTCCTCTGACTCCCTCAAGCGTGACAGCTGTGTTCAAATCCACAGGCATCTATAAATATATCACAGGGATGGAGCTCACCTCTGAGATGCTTATTTGCAGCAGGAGTTGTTGACGTGGAAAATCTTAGCCACGACGACCCAAGGCTGAGGCATCAACACTGCAGCTTATGTTAGGGCTATATCTGTTTATCTAATCTCCGTTTGCTCTATTCGTACAGTGTATCCTATTGGCTGCTGCGATGCAAACTGTAATTATGTTTCCCCGCAAGGATCATTAAAGTTTCATTAGTTCACTTTGTCTTATCTTTAGGCGAGGATTAGCACAACTTCATAGGAGACATCATGTAATTTGAAAGCTTTGTTATTTATTAGAGGTTGTAAGATGAGTATTTTTATAGATTCATCCTGATACACAAATAAAAAATTCTAATGATCATCAATAATGAGTAGTAATAAACTTAGAGGTGATATGACTGAGATGCAAAAAAAGAGCCAAAATTCGGAACTATGCTTTTAATCACTACCTTGCCAACACGCTGTAAACCCCAGTGAGATGATGAAATATTAGACATGACTGTCAGTTCCTTCCAAATCTGATGTTACACCTAATTACAAGTGAGCAGAAAGCTCTTTGGAAATGAACCTGTGAAGCAGTAGATATGAGTCAGTTAATGAGTCCTGAACTTGTGGGAGTCAGCAACTAATTCCCTTTTCTCAAGTTCTGTTCAAGTAATAACTAGTGTCATTTAAATCAGGAGAGACAAGGGAATGAAGTAAAGATAATGTTTACTATAATAAGACATGTTGACAAAAAGGTGCAATCAAGGGTCATCTGCACTGAGCAGCAGCAAGATAAATCCCCCCATGGAGACCAGACACTGGTGGTGCTGGCTAATGACTCTTCTGAGGCTGATTAAATGATGAAACTGATAAATCTGCGAAGGTTGGGCTGTGATGGGGAGGTGGAGGGGCACGCACAAAAGCAGCACAAATGTACTAAAGGCAGACAGAGAATCATATTTTAAAAAGACAGCAGCAAGATGGTAAGCTAACAATGTAGGTATGAAACAGCTGATATGACAACTGACATCTCTGAGAGGAATTAATGGTAGGATAGTTTGAGAAATAAATTACAGGCAGGTGAGTTAAAAGCTCCGTTAAAGCTAGTAAGTGGACCTTGAGTCAAGTCATTTTTTCAAATTTCTATTCCAAGGTCAGGAAGGAACTTTTAATGAATGCATTTATGCCTGACTTAAAGTAATAATTTATATTTAGCTGACACTTTTATCCAAAGCGACTTACAATTGCTATATATGTCAGAGGTCGCATGCCTCTGGAGCAACTAGGGGTTACATGTCTTGCCACACAACAGTGGATGGGTCACCCGGGTCGCTCACACCAAAGGCAAGCATCTTATCCATTGCGCCATCACCACACCAATTTAATGTCAGTCAGTTAATGGACTTTGTTTCAGTGCTAATTTCAACACAAAAACCCGCTATTTACTTTCATATTGCATGGAAACTGTAGTTCCCTCTCAAGGGTGTGCATTTCAAAGAGATCTAACAACAGGTGCGTTTGAGAGGACTGCAGCTGATTTTTGTCAACTTGATAATCTAACGTGAGCTGCAGGTGACTGCAGGGGAGGGTATAAAAACAGTGCTGTCAAGTCGGACACATTCTACCTGCATGAGCTTACTGTGAGCTGAGATCAATGACTGATCGTGCGGGATTTGCAAGGAAAAATGTTGCAAGACCAGGCAATAGTAGGTTTTAATGTCATGTGACATGGTGACATTTTGCAGCGCCGGCGAAAGTCGGACACAATTTCTAACCAGCATGCCTTACTTGAAGTCCAGCATGCATCACATTAAGTCAGTGCTGCGCAGTGCTAAATGAAGTCAAACGCACCTAATGTGTGTGTGTGTGTGTGTGTGTGTGTGTGTGTGTGTAGTATTCTGTTTCTAAGCTTCGATAGGAACTACATAACATGGTGCACCTTGTAAGTACTACGCAAGGTTGGCAGAATCATGACGTTTCACTGTTGTTGTGCATGTTCACCTACGGAAGCACTAAGGGGCCATAGATTTATCTCTTTATTTTACTCCGTTTCCCCGTGATAATGGGATAATTATCTCGTGATCTCGAGATAACAAAACAGTAGTTTAACATAGGGGTTGGCAAGAACGTTTCTTAATGGTTCTTAATCTAATTGAAGGTGGCATTAGTGTCACTTAGTGGTTCAGTTGGTAAGATACATGATTTATAGTCTTAAGATTGTGAGTTCAATCCTCATGGAAGATTAACTGTTGAAAACAGACCCCTTTTTCCAGAAAAAACGCCTAAAATGACATACCCAAAATGAATCAGGAATAACTCCTCAACCATTTGGCCTAGATGCATAATTCTGGTCTCCTTTGAAAAGTCAGAAGCTAAGAAATATGAATCCATTGTGTATTAATATATTTATTTTACTTTTACAGACTACATGGAGATGCAATAAAGAAAAAATGTGATATTTTTATCCTCGCCTGGTAAAAAAAAGCTATATTTTAATGCAATAAACCATCAAAAGCATCCTGAGGAAGCTTTTAATGCAACTGAATATCTTCTAATACACCTAGAATGCAATTGTAACTGTAAATCTGATGAAAATAAACTAAAATACAACAGTTATCATACAACATTTTCAAATATACCAGGCGAATTTCCATATTTTGGCAATATTTATTGTTAAAATGTTGACTTTTATTGATAGATATCTTTAAAACACTCAGTCCATACAACTTATTTCCAAATGACAAAACATTGAAATATTGATAAAAACAGGAGTATTCATCAACATTCCTGTCACCAAAAGCACTCCCATCCTTTACAGGCCTGTAGATTGAGAACGGAACATCACACAGTGATGGCAGGGGGGGGTTATAAATCGATTCGGCTTGAGCAGACCATGTCTATATATCTCCAACGGATCAGCCACAAAATGGCAAAAAATACCGTATGTTTTCAAGCAGCATTTTTCCTCTCTCCAGAAAAAGACAACAGCAAGCAGGCAGCTTGCAGGTATTGCGCAATAATGAAGATGGCGCCCGCTTAGACTCGGAGCAACAACGTTGGCAGGTTTCGGCGTTAAAACGGCGGAAATTTTTTTTTTTCAATCAGTAACATCACCCAGAGCGCCATCGCCCCTGGTACCGCGTCTGTTTTCAACAGGTTAAAAAATCTTATTCATATTATTATGAAGATGACTGATTCACATGCTCACAATTAATCACGTGCTGGAGTGTGCGCATCCTGGCGATTGGTCCACATTCATCAACCTATAGACTTTTCATTTCCCAATCATTCCCAGGCAGAGGAAATTCATCCGCTTCTCATTCAGGTGAATCAATTTAACTACACATTTCCTGACAGCTATTTCAGAACCTTTGAAATAGCCGTAACTGCTGACTCAGCACAATGACACAAAATTATCGTTAGGAAACACACGTGCCGACCCCTGTATTCAGCTATGGTTCATTATTTCGAGATCATGATCATCATTATTATTAAATAACAATATGAATCGATGGCCGCTTAGGGCTTCTGTATTCGCCAGTTTGGGATGGAACATTAAACAAGTGGACGCAGTTATCTTGAAGAAGTCTTCCCCATGCTCTTACTTTACCCATGTCTGACCAGTATCCTTATTTCCATCACTACAGATCTAGTTAACGCTAAGAGTAACCAGCATTACAATAGCAACATGCCAGCAAAGGGAGGAATTAAAAGTACTGCCATTTTGCAAACAGGGATGTAAACAACACAGGTTCCAAAATATTCTCAAATTTATCTTAACAAGTGTTTTAGGAAAGAAATGCACTTAACATGTTTGTTAAGAGTCAAGGATACACACAATGCATTATGGCAATAGAACATAAATGTAAACATAACTTTGTTTGTTTACAAGAAAATGCCACAGGGTACCTTTAACCTATAGACATGAATGTAACTTCAGTTTAATGCTGGTGTAATGTAGAAACACATTATCACTGAATTCTGTCTGACAAATGTATTACAAAAATCCAATATAATTGCATTTCTCAAAGTACTATTGTGTTGAGACATTTCCAATTTTTCTTTAAAAGAGAAACACATTCAGAAACAATATTTTTCGGGAAAAAGTGAAATGTCATCAAGAGACAAAGAAATGTAACAGTGACTGACTTTTCTGTAGCTCGTAAAATGTTTCCCACATGGAGGAAAATCTCATCTCTCTGAAAACTGAAGATTATCTTGGTCCTTATAAAACCTACAATAACTTAACTTACATTTATGTATGTGGTTCACCCACACATCTATGTAATGTTAGCTATGAATAAAGAACTTGTCTGTGCCCTTTGCTGTAATTTACCTTCTATGGTGTCTCTCTGCTACACAGCACATGAAAAAGCTGGCGGAATTCAGGTCAGACCAGACTGTGTTTTGAAATTGATTCTTTTTTTATTATGTGCTTTCCAAGCACAAGGACCTGCTGGTAATTACATATAAACATCTGTTTCCTTACAACCATTAATGGTTGTGTTTTGAAGTCATTTCTTTCTAACTAATAAACACTCCAAATTGGGAATAAACCACTACAAACATGTTTGGTATGAATGTTTACTCAGAGTGGAAGGTTGTTTCGAATGCCTGATTTGTATCCACACTGCCAATAAATCAATATCTTCTATCACAGAGCACTTAATAGCTCTGGCTTTAATCCCTATCATTCTTTTGCTGGTTGTCAGGGCTAATCAGACGCTGCCTCTTTTCAAATTGCAAAGGTAGCTTCAGAGAGGTGACAGCATGTCTTGTATCCTCATGGATTCAATCAAAAGAAGACATCTGGAAAGCGTTCGTTTGACATCTTCTTCATAGTCAGTTCAATCACAGAGGGAAAACACGATGACTGAATGACAAGAACGATTTCACCTTCTGTCAGGTATGTGGATCCCTTTAGAATTGTTTGAAAGGATAAGACTTCATCTGTGGGCTTTATAATAAAACCCATGTTTAGTTTCTGATATATTGATTGTATGGGTTATGAATTTACACAAATAAGGATCAGACCCGCTGCAGATTTAACCTACTGGCCTTCTTTTTACCTCTACACTCCGCACATGACCACATGACATTAAAGAATTGGTGAATCCTTTGCCGCAATTTAGCTGCTCATTGTGCAGAGGCACATCTCTGTATTGCATTTTATCACTAATGAGTTGTTACAGTCAGCACAATTCAACCCAATTAGTCTTTCCACCATGAGAGAATAATATTGATCCAACATTACTTTAAGATTTTTTGCAGCTGGAGAGAGCTTGTTTGTAGAGTACATTCAAGCTCAGCATATATTCAATTACCCAAGAGGCCTTGTCAGACATGTACATAAGCTTTTGATGCCATTAGTTCCTCCTTTCTATTCACTTAAGTAGTTTAAGACACTCAAGTGAATGTTTAAACTTAAAATCATGTAAAGAAACCAGCTAATCAGTAACATTCACCACAATGAAACAGGAAACTTAAGAAGATGCTGGGCAAGTTCGGACAATAAGCTTGATGGCAGATAGCACATGTATAGTAGGTGTGAGCTCATGTCTATTTAAAGTAAAGCGTTTGGCAGACAAACTGAGGCTGAGTTTTTTCACTGCAGCTTCTCCTGGGGGGTGACAAATTCAGTAAATCCCTGCCCATTCAGCAGTGTCTGCAGACACAATGACAGGAAGCCAAATGCCTGACAATGTTCAATGATCAGGCTGGCTGCAAAATGTATTTCCATGGAGTCCATGTTTCCAATGCGTGAGCATTCCAACAGTGTTGGTGTCAAAACAATAATGCATTACTTATTTACGTCCAGTAGAAAGTAATTTGTTATATTGCTTTTGCGTTACTCCGCAACATCACTTGAGATGCACTGCTAGATAATTGGCAGTTAACAATATAACGTTAAGCATTATATATACACCCCCATCTCAGCACAAATTCCTATCCTGATAAGGAGGATATCTGTAACGGAAGCCAGATGGCTGTGCATTGAGTTAGCCTCAAGTGCAATTTATACTTCTGCGTCAAATCGACGGCGTAGGTGACGGTGTAGGCTACGCAGAGGCTACGCCGTCACCTGACGTGCACCTCCTCAAAAATGTAACTACACGTCGAGCCGACGCGGACCGTAAGCTCTGATTGGTCGGCTGGGTAGCCTCGCAATGCCTTGGAGCCGACCGGAAGTACCCCGCACTTTGAAGTAACATTTACTAGCGGCCAAAACGGCGGCTGTAACACAGTGAATCAATATATTTGACCGTCACAACCTGAGCGAAATGACTCATTTCGCTATCAGAATGTGATCCATTCAGTCGGTAACATTTGAAAAGGCTACACCAGCCGCACGTATACAATTTTACCCCCATTTACATTAGCGGAGCGCTAAACCGGAAGTTAGCCTGCTCGGCCGGCAAAGGTCAACACAGTGGACGCTGTAGCGCTACTGCCGACTAGCGATTGGGGGTGTAATTGCAGAATGACGGACACACCTGCACACAAGTATAAATGCATGGCTACGTGCGTAGCCTATGGCGTAGCGTCCTGTACCCAAGGTCACCGGTTCGAGTCCGGATCGTGCAGTAGTACAACCTTGGTGGAGAATCGAATGGGAGTAAGGTTTAGGGGGGTGAGTGTAATGGAAGGCAGATGGCTGTGCAGTGAGTAAACCTCACTCCCCAGAGCCTTAAGAGATGCTGAGGGAGAGATGGATTTTTGCATCGGCTTCCCGTACCCGAGATCGCAGGGTCAAGTCAGGACCGTACAACCAGGGCGAGAACCGTTACACTTACACAAGATCTTTTTTTATGTTCTTTATACCATAAAGCCGGCAGCAAAGTTGGTGAAAACCAGCCCAAAGAGCGCTTCACAGAGAGAACGAGGCTCTATTGGATGCCTAGGAGAGTCAAGGAAGTACTGACAGTAGGCTATAATTGCCTAAGTAAAACTATCAGTACACAAAACAATAAAATGGAAGTTGGCCTTTCTACCACAACAGCAATGTCTGCGTGACATTTTACATTAAGAGTAACTTAATGATAAAGATTAACACAGCTCAAATCTATGATTCTGCAAAACCCTGGATTACTTCCAATGCCATTCTGCAATATCTGCATGTGGCAGCTGCCATGTGGTTACAGTAAGGAAAAAGTTTATATAGTTAACTATAGTTATAGTTAGGCAACTAAAACAATTGGTGAAGGTTACAGAAAGATAATGGTAGGGATTAATAAAAACACAATCATCAATTGAACCAGCACTACAAATAGCCCCGGTAAAAACATGCGGATTTAGTTAATTTTGGACAGAGCTGCTGTTAACAAACTGGCTGCTGACACTAGCTTCATGTTCAGCTACAGACATGAGTGTGGTATATATATATGTCTTTACATCTAGCGCTTGGTGTGTCGCTAAGTCTATTTATATAGTATGTATCCCAAAGCATGGAAACATTCCTTTGAGCCCTATTTGTTTTCTTTGTATTCCTCTTGATTTCATCCTTCTCTTCTATCTTCCTCTTTCCATTTCTTCTTTCCATGAAGTAACTTTTGTTTCGAAAAGTGCTATATGAATGAAGTTCCTTTGCTCGCTTAGCAAATCTGAGACAACCAACTTGCTGAGTGTAATGTGAATGAGTCACTTGTGAATCAATGCACCCCCAAACTAACCTTTTCAAGCCTTTATAATGTAATTAATAGAGCAGTAATTTTCTAAACTGCAACCATTATACTCATCTGTTGAAACTGATTAAATGAGATTTTCCCCATTCGCTTCAATATATTCATTGGAACCAGCGCCTCGTAGTAATTAGAAGAGCTGCATCTTAAGGGATTTCCCCATGGAATTAAACTTTCAGCCGAGGTGTTTGCCACTTGATTCCCATAAATCACTATGCAAACAAATCCAGCAGTGAGGCACCACCACCAGTGAGGAGTTTCCATAGGGAACACAATGCCGCGCAACTATTGATTGGACTTACCCAGGACTGAAGAGACCTTAAACTTTGTGAGATTCAGACTTCACAGAGTAAAAACCAAAAATTACAGATCATTTATTTCAAAATTGTTAAACTTCCTTTGCTTTGCCACTTCAACAACACTTGCGAGTCACATGACTTAGGATTAACCGTTGAGGAAAATAGTCAAGTAATCAAATGCATCGCTCTGCCTACCTCCGTTCCTCTGCTACAGGCAGTTAATAAAGTCAGTGTGCAGACCATTACAGCTATTACATGGTCGAGGGAGTTCTGCACATGTTTGCGAGGATCTTCATTTGTGCTGTCGTACTCTATGTAGCAAACTGACAATAATAAATGCATATAAAAGCAACAGACTTATTGATTTTCCCTATTGAATGTATACTAACACAGAAAGATTATGCGGGATATGGATTGTGCACAAGAGGCAGCAGCTCATTATCAGGAAGGAGGATGCACCAAATATTTTGTACACTCAGTGCCTGCCTGTGCGTGCTGTTTATTCTGCCTCACCAGGTCACTTCAGATGTTTCCAATTATTTGTTCTGATTACCGTGATCATGTCATGACTACATCTACCATCTACATCACAGTGTACATACCCAAAGGGAACAAGATTTTTTCTTCTACAAGAGACCTCGTCTTAGAAATTGGTTAGATTTGAGGAACTCCTGAGCAGTCCCTGCTGCAGTAACTAGTCTTGTTTTTACCCAGAGCCCAGGGGGACTGGCTGGTTTCTGAAAATGAAACAGTGTTCATTTAATGCTTATGAGATCCACTTGATGATAACTTATCTCACATGAACTCAAAAGGACAGGGTGAGCTCAGCAAAGTGTCACTTTGAATCATCGGGGAGTGTGTCCGGGACGAGCCAAGGTGCAGATACAGATGTGTCTGAACTGAACTGCTCTCCAGGGTCCTGAATGATTACTATAATGTGATGTATGTCAGGGGTTGTTTCATTTTGGTGCTGCGGGGGTTTTACAGCTGCTCCTTTGAACACTGCAGACACAAGATGGAAGAAAACAGTCTCCAAAATGAACTGAATGTAAATACAGATCCCAAAGAATATAATTATATTTTGGTCATTTATATTTCAGGAGGATTCACATTCTGAGTTTTAGTTCTACAATTTCTACAATGTTCACATTTTTAAAAAATGCCAGTTTGCAGAATTAGCTATTAGCAGTTCCTCTTTGCATTGTACCCATGGATGTAGACTACAGACAACTACCACTAGATTACTTTGACACTGAAGAAAAAACGTGATGATTCTCAGGCAAGCTCTGGATTTATAAAGGACCGTTTTTAATCTGATTTCGAAGTGCGTATATGGACATTTATCATGTCTGTGTGTTCAGATATGAGTTATAACTGAGAATGAGCACCTGAATCTTTCCCCTCAGACAGCATCTTTGCTTCACATCGCTCCCTCTGCAACCCCCTTCCACTTTGCCACTTTCCTACACCTCCCTGAAGCATCACAGTTTGAAAACCTCTACAGTATGTATAGTAACAGTAATAGCAGAGTAAGAAAAAGGAAAGCAAAATAATTCAGGCAGGGGTGGCAGCTAATGATAGGCAAAGTAGTTATATCCAGTTTATGGTATTATTATAATTACTTCATTAAAAAGATTTGTTCTAAAGAGTTGTTCACCGAATCATTCAGTGCACTCCGACTGCAAAATCCCAAACTTTCAGTTCAGCTCACTAACTAGTGAACTGAGACGGTCGTTTGTGAAGGATAAGACAGAGAGCTGAGGATTTTGTTGGATAAAGATACCGTTTGCAAACTGAAAGCTGCTATGAAGTCTTCCCTATATAACACATATATTTTTGAGACGCCTAATTATTAAACAAAGTATTTGGTACTACCTATTTCAAGACAAGACACGAGAGGCAATGAGATGGGCGAAGTTGAGAGACTTAGTGGCTGTCTATCATTCAGGGGGGCACACCTTCATTGTGTATGTTCAGTGAACAAATCACTGAACATGCTGGATCTGGATCTGAGACACGCTCACACTTAGCCACCCGTTTGTTCATACTGCAGGTTTCACCCCATGTTTAATGCAGATAATGTTACATTAATGTTGTTGAATCATTGCAGCTAAATGTTAGCAACCTGAATCAGCTGTGCATTTGCAGTCTTGAACACACCCTATTCCCCTCTGTGAACTGAATGACTTGAATCGCACGCTCAGTGAGTGAGAGTATCCCTGCACGTTCGCTTGCAACTGACCGGCTGAATCCCAATCACAGGGATCTCAGAACTTTGAGGCACGCTTGGGGCAAGTCCGTGAGGGCTTAGGGCTGTCCCACTGTCAAATCGTCATGTGCATGAGTGCTCTCTCGCAGACTTTTTGAGCCCTAATTGCACTCTTTCTGTAAGTCCGCATCCCTGCAGACTTTGCCTGAGGGAATTACCCACAGTTCATAGTGTTGTGACGTTAAACATGGTGTTAACATGAGAAGCAGGGGTTAAAAAACAAACATGGAAGGGGCAACTACAAAAAAAAAAAAGTTTACATGTAAGTGTATGATGCTGCTCTGATAAAAACGAGTAAACTGCTTATTTGGAAATTACCTCTTGTCCACAGGTAATATTCAAATAATGAATTTACTCTGGAACATGTTCAAACCAGACAGTCGGTCTCTTCAGTGCCTCGGCTGTGAAGAAAGCAAAGAGAAGCCTCTCGCACTCAAGCACTTACCAGGTGACGTCAGCTAAGTCTGTGAGGGTTCAGGGCTTAGGCTTTAGGGTGGAGTGATTCAGTTCAGTTGGTTCACCCAGAAGATTCGTTCTTTTGAACGCAATGTTCGCAAACCTCACAGTACTGCTGGTAGCAGTGTAATGGAGCATACATACATGCACATAAATTGTTTGAAATATGATCAGCACTCTTAAGTACATAAGAGTCATGTAACTAGAGCTATATATAGATACATATCTTAAAGATTTTTGTTGCCCAGGAGCTTTGAAGTACAGGAAGAGAACAAAATGCATGCCTTAAGTCCCATGCGTTCCAAGTTTTTCCTCTCAAAATGACAAACATTTCCTGGTTCCAGCTTCTCTGTTGTGAGGATTCGACGCTTTTCTTTATCTTATGTAATAAAAAAACGGAATATCTTTAAGCTTTTTATTGATAGTCAGAAAAAACAAGACATCTGGTGAGAATACATTGGGTCTTACATAATTATAATAGGCCTTATTCATTATATTAATGTATAGAATATTAAGTAATCGATTAATCAGGAAAATAATTCATCAATAATGGAAAGAATAATTAGTGCAGCCCTGGCTCATTTATAAGTGTCCATTTTATAAAAAAGCTGAAAATAATGATTTATGCTAATTTTTTCCAATATAACCAACAAAAGAAGCCTTTTTTCAGATTTAAAACAGTTATGACTGCATCAGAAGCTTAGTCCTTGTGCAAGCAAAGGACAAAATATCCAATTCAAGGTATCGGACGGAGGTAATTCCACAAGTGGCAGGTGGAGCGGGGCTTTCATTTCCTGTCCCGGGGCTGGAGCATCTGAGAGACCAATAATGCAGCTGCATAATCAGGCTCCATTGCTCTCCCTTGGCCTAAAGGCAGACAGCGGAGACAGAATAGATCCCCTAAGGATTACGGTAAATAAAAAGCGCCTCACGTGCATGTGACAGAGGGAATGAGAAGGAGGCAGGACATTCCCTCTGTCAAACACTGAAACACAAGCCCACAGGGTTTGATTGCTCTCTAATGAAGCCTATACTGCTGACGATGTTACAGCCTGCCTCCCGTATAAGGTCAATAAAAGTAATGCAGCACAGACGAAAGGAACGCATGTGAATTATTTATTGGGGAAAGATTTGAAATTTTCTCGATACTGCACCACTGGCAGGGGGATTAGAAAGGAAACTCTCGCCCACGTTCAGACTTCATTACCCAATCAGCCCTTTTCCACTGGTGTCCCGATAGACAGAGCTCGGGAGACTTATCTCCCCTGGTGTGGGGTTTAATCTCCTCAAGGGGTAGTCAGCATTTTGAGAATTATAAGCAAGAAAAATAAACATTCAGAATTACCATGGCTTCTCACACTGCGCGCACAAACACACACACACACACACACACACAGCTGCTCATTCTGATAGTGGCATTATTGATGGAGAGAGGAGCGGCAGCTATTTGGGGGCTGCATGGTGATTGATTGCATACAGAGACTGAAGAACTTGATTTAAGCAAAACTCCTGATTGCAAATCATTTTATGCAAAACAGTGTTCGGGCAGGCCGTTGAAAAATGAGGAAAATCAGTGATGGTTAGAAGGTAAAAGTGCATTTTGTTTGTGTAACAAAAAATCCAATTTAATATCTGATCAAATTACACTGGGTCCACTGATTACATGTTAAAGCAGGTAATCAGTCATAGGTGGCAGTTTGTAATTAGAGGCAACATTGTCCAATAAATTAGTCAGACTTGTTTATATGAAGAAATAAGAAATAGTTTATTTGTTTGCAGTGCCAACAGAAAGAAGGGAAAGAATGACAAATCCTGATAATAATTTTAACAACAACAAAAAAACAATAAGTAGCCTAACACCTTCTTTTTAAAAAAAAAACATCTGTTTGGAGCCAGCTGTTGCCTTTTGCCTGATGGAACCATTTGGATGCCACCTGAAGCATAAATACAGTTTAACACCTGCAGCGTTGATGAGCCATGAGAGGCAGCTTGATGGATAAGACCTGAGAATAGGAAATCTTACCTCTGCTCTTGGTGGCCGGTCTGGGGAGGACAGAGCTGTTCGTACAGCTGATATTATAGTCGGTAACTTCCGTGAGGTTGCCCTGCTCCACGCAGCCCGCCGACACCTCCACAACACTCTCATTCCCCGCCTGCAGAGCCATCCTCTCTGGTGACAAGGACGACCGTCAGGAGCGTTATTACACCTTGCAGAGCTGTTTAAACCTGGAGCCGCACTGGAATCAACTTGCCACCGTCGCCTTTTTCTTCATAACAGCCGCAGAGAGGGCGTTGTGAAACTTGGAGAAAGCCCAAACTGGAGTTTACAAATTAAAAAAAAATCTAACACCGCGGAATACCTGGAGAACAACCGGACTGTGACTGGTTAATTAAGGTGAAGTCGTGTAGGTGAAGCGCAGCGCAGCGCTCACTGCTCCGGACTGAAGCCCGACTGTGAAGGAATGGAGCTGCGCTGCTAAGGCAACTGAGGAGCTCTCTTTCCCTCTCTATCTCTCTTTCACACGTAGGCCTACACTCCCTCTCTCTCTCTCTGTCTCTCCCCATCTCTCTCCCTCATCTCATTCAACTCACGACTGTCACTGTACAACTTAGCCAAAGCACTACATGAATAGGCCGTCTTATCTGTAGCTTCAAGGTGGGGGTGACTCCAGGTTCCCTCTAAACTGAGAAAATTAGTTTAAATTGTAATTTTCAAAGTGACAATAGAGCTAAAAGGCAAAGTGGCCATGGAAAGAATCATGGAAATGAGGACAAACCCACACGAAATTATCCCCTTACTTATCCCCTCACCTTATGGAGCTTTTTAGAATCTTTCAGCTTATTGTTTTGGTTTTATGCCTCACCTTTAGCCACTTCTCATTTCCAAGGCATGCTTTGTTAGGTCCTTCAATGTCTGGCCCCCTGGCATGGCACCCCTTGTGTCACCATTCAGAGCAGGGTAAGACCTTTAGAGTCATTGCTCACTGCTAAATATTGGGAAAGTCTTAGGTAGGTGGGTCGGTTAGAAACTTGACTTTCACCCCAGAGACCGGTGTTTGTTTCAGTGTGAAATATAAAGTGGACATAATAATAACAACAACAACAATAACAACAACAATAATAATAAAGCATTGGAAGCGGAGACCATGTTTAAGTATGATATATCTAAGTGGCAGGGTGTAGAGGATGAACAGAAGAGGACCAAGCACTGAACCTTGGGGGACGCTTGTGAAAGAGGAGCAATGGAATAGGTACAGTTGTTGATGTTGATGAACTGTTGTCTGTTGGCAAGATAAGATCGAGCCAGGAGAGTGCAGCGCCAGTGATGTTGGAGTAGGTTTACAGACGGGTGAGGAGAATGAAGTGGTTAATGGTATCGAAGGGTGCAGTGAGGTCGAGCACGATGGTGAGGTGGTAGTTAAGTCACATATGTAACAGTTATTTTAACACAATAGTTTTCACTATGTTAACAATGCACCATTTCAAAATTGAGACGTTTCGTAGTGTTAACAAGTCGGCCTACTTTTATTTGAAACTCTAACCAGATGTTGCATATTTATTGTTGTTAACTCGACCGCAGAGTCCTATAAGTTGCTAAAGGGGTACCCAGGGTGTTAAAAAGTGACTTCAAGGGGTCTTGATCAAGGGTCCAAATGTGAGGAGTTGGGAGTGATAATGTGTTGGACAGAAATTTGGCATGGGTAGGTGTTGGGGTTAAGAGAGAGAGATAGGGATGTAACTGCAAATTCTAAACCACTTCCAAGAGCTACACAAAACAACAAATATATGTATTTAGGTGACACTTCTTTTGAAAAACCGAAAAGACGTTTTGTTTTGAAAGCTCAATACTTGTTATGATGTCAATGGTTTCAGAAAAGGTGGGGCAATGATTGGGAGGTAAGATATGAAAAAAGGAGATTCCCAAAGCAAAAATCTCACCCAGGGCCCCATGAAAGCTTAGACCGGCCCTGTCTGAATGGCCGTCTTGGCCCTCAATTACAGGATCAATGTCACCAATTTTGTTAGAACTTTTCTTTCCTTAAATTGTTTTAATTTCATGTTCCATTTCGGCAGATCGATAACAGAACAATCTTTTTCTGAGAGGGAGTGGATACTGCTGATTTCTCTGCTCTGGTGAAAAACCTCCAGGTCTTGCAGGATGTCAGTGGGGGATCATCAGTGGGACAAAGAGCCACAATTCTGCAAGGTTCAGAGGAGAGTACTGGCTTTCTCTTTCTAAATTGCCTGGTGATTTAAAGCAGAGGATGTGCCATAGTTACAAATTGTTTTTTGGCACAGGAATAGATATTTGACATCCTGTGTTTTATACAAGTGTTCTACACACTTTTTGTGAATGCCACTGTCTTGTTTACACTTTGACTGTTTCAAATGATGAAATGTTTTAAACTGGAGAATTGTCTGGGAGTTTTACTCTAGCCTGTGAAACAACTGTTAAATTTTCCATTGGGCTATCTGGCCGACCCTCACGAAGAAGGTGATGGGCTCTGGGACGCCTGATGTGCAGCACAATGACTTTGTTTATGGGGAACAATCTAAGAGTGCCTCAAGGTTTAGTTCATATACTTTCACTTGAGAAATGATGCTGAGGCTGCGGGGGAGGAGGGGGAGTTAGTTGGCACTGTGGGGGAGGAGGGCTTCAGTATTTGTCTTTGTGATTTGTTCGGTGGTTGCTGTCAGTCCTGCTGATGGTTTTACAAGTGTTTCTGCCGCTCTTGTTACTGCTTTCATACTGCTTTTGCGTGGGAGGTGTGTTTGTGTATGTGTGTGCGTGGTGCTCCAGCTTTTGCTAACATGTGCTGGTGTTTCTTCTACATTTTTAAAGATAAAGGCTTATTAAAGTAATGCCAAACATCGCTCCCTTCTGCTTCCTCTCAAACCTCTGATGTTGTTGTTGCTGCTCTGTATTGATTTTCACAGTATAAATGTTTCTCACAGGTCATGACCAGCATGTCTGATAAGATGGGGGAACTATTCCCCGTCTGATTCTCCAGGGTGTCAGAACATCCTACTCCACTAGAGGAATATTGTTGGCATTTTACTTTAGTACTGCAAGTCCTTGTGTAAAAATCCACTGAAGGGAATGTCAGTCTTCAATTGTAATGAACACAGATATTTCCGAAAGCTAGAAGCAGGAGAATTGACCTTTAACTTCACAAAATTATAGGTTGCTGCATTGGCAGTGGAATAGTGCATGAAGTTATTGTGTGAACCCCCTTGGGGTACAATAATAACATATCTGAGATTATAAAATGAGTGGAATTTTCCTTAGTACATCGTCTTATAATGTCACCCGACAGACACAACATGATGTGTTTCACCCTCTCAACTCTAAGATAAAGGTCTTCAGAAGGAATTCATACAGTAAATAAAATAATGGTGGACTGTGAGGATGAGAGGATGGTGCGGTTATTAAATAAATAATAACATTAATGCTGCTGTCAGGTATCAGAATCTGAACCCAAGAGCAGACTGGTGTAGGTGTGAAAAGGTTATTATTTGAAACAACAGAATAAATGAAAAACTGAAACTGAACGAGTGGCTGGTGAGTGGGGCTGGGGTTTGATTTGAGTTCAGAGTCCAAAGCATGCTGGCAGGGGTTGGCTGGCAGGCGGGTGAGGCAGGTGTTTCATGATGATCCAGTGAGTTCAAAGGCAGGCATAGTGAGCTGGGTGGGTGTTCAGAGCAAGAGGTCTGGCGGTGAGTTACTGAAGACAAGGTAATCCAGTTAGTAACACATACCAATGACACAACAATCCAGCAGAGACAGGAAGGCTGGTCTGTCCTTATGAAGGCATGGCTGATTGTGTGTGATGAGGGACAGGTGCGTGAGTGGTGATTGTGAGTGAGACTGCCAACACAGGAAAGCCAGAGGACGCATCATCTCCACACTGAGCAGAAAAGAGGGAACAACACAGACAGACAAAATCAAAACACACCAAGCACGCAGCATCCATCCAAAAAGTCTAAATAAATCTAAACACACTCTTGTACCAGATTTCACTTAGGCAGGTGTCACGGCAGGGGGGGACATGACAGCTGCAGTTGAATATGAGCTTTTTTATGTTAAAATACATACTTACTCAAACTATTTAACGATATAGGCTAACTGACTTTATGGATAGTTGATAATAGTCTCTCACTGCTTGTGGGATGAATAAAAAAAACAAAAGTTTTATTAAAGCAAATTGAAATAGAGATGGTTGTATGAAGTTTGCTGAAGTTTATGTAGCAGAAGCACATTGGTCTCTGTTGTTATCTTGATTTGTAGCAGCCAGGACAACAATAAGTTC
This sequence comes from Micropterus salmoides, assembly GCF_014851395.1. Taxonomy (NCBI): domain Eukaryota; kingdom Metazoa; phylum Chordata; class Actinopteri; order Centrarchiformes; family Centrarchidae; genus Micropterus; species Micropterus salmoides. The sequence goes on from NW_024040040.1 coordinate 9,741,010, forward strand.
ACTAGTGTTTTTATCCTGTGTCATGATTCAATCTATGCATAACATCTTGTCTTTCTTAGCAATTTAAAGTTATTTGAATTGATATAATTTGCATGTCCAGGTCCCATGCTGAATTAAATCTGTTTCTGTAATCCTGTAGCAGATGATATGAAATCTGCTTCCCACGTTGGTTGGTGTTTGCTGCCAAACCCTCACTGTTCTCAAGCTAGTTTTTCAAACTTCCAGGGTCCTTAAAGGGTTTCAGAGGCGCCCCTGGAAAGTAAGGATTTAATTTAATTTCCCTAGAAAATTATTTAATATTCCCTCCTGTTCATGTATGGATTATAATGACTACTGTAGTCACATATCTCATTATGATTATTACCTCCTCCTGTTGTCAGACAGATGTGGAGTTCACTAGTGAACGACAAAGTGAAACCTAGAGAAATTTTAGTGAGTCCATGACCATAGGTGTGTGTATTTGGAGGTTTTCGACAACTTATATTTTAGGCTTTCTCTGTCGCCTGAGGATACTGTCCTAATCCTGTTATGTGAAGAGTAGTTAAGCACATGGACCGGAGGGAGGAAAAGCTAGCCTGGGTCTGTCCAAAGCAAAAAAAACAACACCTTCCAGCACCTCCAAAGCTCACTGATTAGCACAAATTATCTTCTTTCCATTACTTTTTGGTTTCATCTAGCCGGACTAGCTGTTATCCCCTGCTGCCAGTCTTTATGCTAACCCAGGCAAATATTGCTTATTTAATCCACAATTAGAGAGCTTTAGGGCTCTTAGTAGGAATATTTTTTTACTTTGAACAAAGTCAATATATTTGTTTTCCCCTGCCTCCTGTCTTTTTGCTAAAATAGGCTAGAGCGTCTATAGCTGGCTCTAGCGTCAGACAAGAGACAAACATGAGAATGGTATCAATCTTCTTAACTAACTTGTATTTTCCAAAAAGTCTGTAAAACTATTATTAATTAGTATCTTACTGAATCTTACTTGTGCTTTTTGTTTAAATAAATGTACACCATAAAATGGTACTCTCGTGCCATGTTCACTCTTCGCTCAAAGTAAATAGCTCTCTTCCACAACTGGAAATTTGACATTTAAAAATACGAACATGCTACACATTTCCAGAGTAATGACACTGTGAGAGACATTTTATGGTAAACACAGTCACTCACACGTCGGTGTACCACCAGCAGACACTTCACCTCTTATTACCCACCGACTCATAAGAACCCTTAGACCCCTCAGGAATGCATGCACCAGTAACCCTCCGTTTTGCGGTCTGTCCAGATGTTTACACAGCTTTTCCTCACCACATGCACTCTCCAAGTTAATGCACCTCATAAAACAAAAGAGTCCAATGCTGAAATAAACTGTTGGAGTGATCATATGTTAGATGAAAACTGTCAGGTGATGCAATGTTTGGCTGGATGTGTCTAAATAAGTCCTGAACTAGAAGAGAAGAATGTTTGAGCACATAAAGTAGCAACAAATAACTAAGCTCTAAGCTCTAATCCCCAAGAATAATTTCTTATCTCAGCAGTGCATGTTGCCTTAACTATTGATGCTATCAGTGGGGTTAAGGTAATATTATGCATGTGCATACAGACAGTTTTTGAAATGATGTAAGCTTGCGACTGAGTGCAACATAGTGGCCTGCCGCTCTCATCCAGAAGCATTAGTGCTTTCATCCATCATCATCCATCATCCAAGAAACAGTTTGTGATGTGTGCTTTGATTCTCTGTCTGGGACACACACCTAAACACACATCTTGGGTTTGTGCACACAGGGCCGAAGCTGAGACAGGTCTTGTCTCTAGATCTTACAAGCAGCTCATGAATAGACATGATGCACATGTCAGCAAAGGAGCTGGAACAAAGACTTGAGTTGCTGAGGTGTAGTTAACATGCAAGCATTTTGCTGTCTGGCTATAACCACAAAGCAGCCAGACTGAGACAGAGAGCACTCTGAATAAAGAAAAGACAGCACTCCAACAATAATTAATCTCAACGGGCTAAAACTTGAAATATGGTGAGGAACTGCCAAGAAAAGCAGGTTACATAAATTATTAGTTGATAATATGACACTTACATACACTTCTGAATTTCAGGTGATGAGTTACTCCCTCGACTGACTAGACTGTATATTAGGATAAAACTCTCATTGTATGCTTCTTTATTCAGTTACAGGTGTTTACAAGCACCTGGCGTCTGCCTTCCTCATGCTACAGGTCTGATCTAAACTCAACATTGTACTGACATCTGCTGGTCAGATGTTACATGAAAGATTTCTACAAACCAACATGTCTGCCTACATACTGTAAAAGCAGACCTCGCTTTAGTGGCAGCACAAAGTCATTTCCAGTTAATTCATTATATCTATTATTTAGGGGAATATCTTTGTCACAAACACTGTTGACTCTCAACAGAGTTTCAATGTGCAAAACTCTTTTTACCTTTTAAACACAAAATGATGTCCTTCTCAGAAAGTGCAACACAAATCAAATACTCAGATTTTAGAATACAGCTACCTCAGCACAAGTCAATGCTTTTTAAGTAAAGAGGTTACTACTGCAATGCAGTAATGAAAACAGCAGTGTAAGTCGTGGTTGAATGCTAATTATTTGCAGTACTGCAGCACTACTGTAGCATACTGTAAAGCAGAAAGTGATAAGTGATGAGTAAAGACGTCTTAGATAAAAACAAACTCTGCAAACATTTAAAAGTTTGAGCATGCACACAAGGCAACAAGACTATGAAGATTTACAGCTATGCTTGGTGCTCTGTGATGTGATTTTATTGACAAGGAGCTGGTCACCTCATGAAACTCACATCCCTTTTGTTAAACAGAATAACATGTGCAATACCTGCATTTATGGTCCTACAATGTGGACCTCTGCTCTTTCTCAGTCTAGCCTTGTTACTGTTTGTTTCATGTATTTGACTTAATGTACCTTATCTAATCTTCTCCCTCTTACAGTCCCCTCCAAAAGTATTGGAACGGTAAGGCAAATTCCTGTTGTTCACTGAAGACATTTGGGTTTAAGATCAAAAGATGAGTAAGAGACTAGAGTTCAGAATTTCAGATAGATGTGTTAAAAAACATTTGTATTAGACCACAGCAATCTTAGGTGAGCAAAAGTAATGGAACAAATAATCTCAAAAAGTAAATAACATTTAATATTTGACATCGACATCACCAAACTGTAGCATTCTTCATATGTGATGCTATTCCAGGCTTTTACCGCAGTTTCTTTCAGTTCTTGTTTGTTTTGGGGTGTTTCTCCCTTCAGTGAAATGCAGCTCTATTGGGTTAAGGTCAGGTGACAGACTTGGGCAGTCTAAAACCTTTCATTTTCTTCCCCTGATGAAGTCCTTTGTTGTTTTTGGTGTGCTTTGGGTCATTGTCCTGCTGCATGATAAACTTCCTCCTGATTAGTTTCAATGCATTTCTCCGTAAATTGACAGACAAAATGTTTCCGTACACTTCTGAATTCATTCTGCTGCTACCATCATCAGTTACATCATCAATAAATATTAATGAGCCTGTTCCAGAAGCAGCCGTTCACGCCCAAGCCATGACATTACCTCCACCATGCTTCACAGATGAGCTTGTATGCTTCGGATCATAAGCAGTTCCTTTCTTTCTCCACACTTTGGCCTTTCCATCACTTTGGCACAGATTAATCTCGTCTCATCAGTCTATAAGATTGTGTTTCAGAACTTTTGCGGCTCATCCAGGGGCGTTTTTAGGATCTTGAAACATTGGGGACTTAGCCCAGCCCATAAAACTTCATATTTGACAATAATTGACCCCCCCCCAAAAAAAAGTTAAGTCTGTAAAGCAGTAAAGCAACAGTAAACATCCTCTACTTATATGCCACAACAAAACTCAACAACACTATTAACTGTCTCATTTTGATGTTGCAATGTGTCTAATTATAATAATATAACAACAAAACTGCAGCAATATGAACCGGGGGGTCTGAGGGTACTCCCCCATAAAATTGTGAGTGTTAAACACTTAATGTCCTGCATTCTGGTGTTTTTCTGCACCAATTTGCACCTTTTCTGCATTGGTTTATTGTGGAAATCATTTATGTAAAAGGACGCACAAAATTCAGGTAGCAGGCAGGTGTCTGAATCTTTGTGAGCTGGTTCCACTGGTTGCTTTTAAATGACTTGAAGGCTGGCAATTCTGCCTTCAGATGTTATGACTGATTACTCTTTGATCGTCCTTGATACTGAATTGTGATGAATATTTAACAACATTTTGATATTTTATGACCTTGTAACTGATTATTTATTCCCATCTTAAATGTGCAATTGTCTTACTGCCTGCCTTGGCCAGGACACTGTTGGAAAAATAGATGCAATGCAATTTGCTTTGCTTGTTGATTATATGTAATTTAGCTATTTCTACAATTTTATTTAGCTATTTCTACAATTTTATATCTACAACCCAGAGTTGAGACCAGGAGGCAGAGTCGCAGTTTAACACACTTCTCTGCCCTTCTTTTTCAGCAGTTACCCACCCAAAACCCTACGCAGAGTCGCAGTCTAACACACTTCTCTGCTCCTCCATTTCAGGAGTTACTTAGTGAAAACCCTATAGTGACGGTGTCTGCCCCCCGACCATCGAAATTATTTAAAAAGGTAAACAGAAGAGGAGCTGTGCATAAAAACCTCATAAAAATTAAAACCACAAGAGCAATAGTGCAAACAATAGGAGAGTTAAATGTGGACTCTTAAACATCAGATCTCTCTCTTCTAAAGGTGTACTAGTAAATGAACTAATATCAGATTATGATATTGATTTATTTGGTCTTACTGAAACCTGGCTGGGTGATGGAGAATATGTTAGCCTAAATGAATCCACCCCTCCCAGTCATATTAATACTCACATTCCTCGAGGCACAGGCCGAGGAGGTGGAGTTGCAGCTATCTTCGACTCTAGCCTATTAATCAGCTCTAAACCTAAACTAAACTATAACTCATTTGAAAGTCTTGTTCTTAGTCTTTCGCACCCAAGTTGGAAATCACTGCAACCAATTCTTTTTGTTATAGTGTACCGAGCACCTGGCCCGTATTCTGAATTCTTATCTGAATTTGCAGAGTTTTTGTCAACTTTAGTCCTTAAAACGGACAAAGTTATTATTGTAGGGGATTTTAATATTCATGTAGATGAGAATGACAGCTTCAGTACTGCGTTTATCTCTTTGTTAGATTCCATCGGCTTCTCTCAGAGTGTTCATGAACCGACTCACTGTTTTAACCACACCCTTGACCTTGTTTTGGTGTATGGTATTGAAATTGAACATTTAGTGGTGTTCCCACAGAATCCCTCTTTATCCGACCACTGTTTGATAACTTTTGAGTTTGTATTGCTGAACTACTCGCCATTGGGCAAAAATTTCTATACAAGATGTCTGTCTGATAGTGCTATAGCTAAATTTAAGGATGCGATTCCATCAGCTCTAAATACATTATCTAGTCACAAAGTAACGGAGGACTCCTATGCTAATTTCAGTCCCTCCCAAATCGATCATCTTGTTGATAGTGCTGCTGGCTCGCTGCGAATGACACTCGACTCTGTAGCCCCTCTAAAAAAGAAAATACTAAAACAAAGACGGTTAGCTCCATGGTATAATACTGAAACTCGCAAATTAAAGCAAATATCACGGAAACTTGAGAGGAATTGGCGTTCCACCAAAGTGGAAAATTCTCGTTTAATTTGGCAAGATAGTCTTAAAACTTATAGGAAGGCCCTCCGTAATGCCAGAGCAGCGTACTACTCGTCATTAATAGAGGAAAATAGGAACAACCCCAGGTTTCTTTTCAGCACTGTAGCCAGGCTGACAGAGAGTCACAGCTCTATTGAGCCAAGTATTCCCATAGCTCTCAGTAGTTACGACTTCATGAGCTTCTTTAATGATAAAATTCTAGCTATTAGAGACAAAATTCACCAAGACCTGCCCTCAACTGGCACCGACTTATCTCTAAACTCAGGAACCTTAGAAACAGCTGTAGAACCAGATACATGTTTAGACTGTTTTGCTTCCCTCAATCTTTACCAACTAACTTCAATAATTTCTTCATCTAAACCATCAACCTGCCTCTTAGACCCCATCCCGACTAGGCTGCTTAAAGATGTTTTACCCTTAGTCAGCACCTCTATACTAGATATGATCAATCTATCTTTATCAACAGGCTATGTACCACAGTACTTTAAAGTAGCTGTAATTAAACCTCTTCTGAAAAAGCCCAAACTTGATCCGGATGTTTTATCAACTATAGACCTATATCTAACCTTCCATTTCTCTCTAAGGTTCTGGAGAAAGCAGTTGCTAAACAGCTGTGTGACTTTCTACAGAGCAATAGTTTATTTGAGGATTTTCAGTCAGGATTTAGAGCTCATCATAGCACAGAGACAGCACTGGTGAAAATTACTAATGACCTCCTTATTGCATCAGACAAAGGACTTGTCTCTGTACTGGTTTTATTAGATCTTAGTGCTGCATTTGATACCATTGACCATCAGATCCTATTGCAGAGACTGGAATATTTCATTGGCATTAAAGGAACCGCTCTAAGCTGGTTTAAGTCCTATTTATCAGATCGATTTCAGTTTGTACATGTTAACGATGAGTCCTCCATGCACGCCAAAGTTACTCATGGAGTTCCTCAAGGATCTGTCCTTGGACCAATCCTCTTCACTTTATATATGCTTCCTTTAGGCAATATTATCAGGAAACATTCCATAAGCTTTCATTGTTATGCAGATGATACTCAGTTATATCTATCGATCAAGCCAGATGAAACTCATCAGTTAGCTAAACTTCAAATGTGCCTTCAGGATGTTAAAACCTGGATGAGCTGTAATTTTCTTATGTTAAACTCAGATAAAACTGAAGTTATTGTTCTGGGGCCTAAGCACCTCCGTGACGCATTATCTAAAGATATAGTTTCCCTGGATGGCATCGCCTTGGCCTCCAGCACCACTGTGAGGAATCTTGGAGTTATCTTTGATCAGGACATGTCGTTTAAGTCCCACATTAAGCAAATTTCAAGGACCGCCTTTTTTCACCTACGTAATATTGCGAAAATCAGGAACATCCTGTCTAAAAATGATGCAGAAAAACTAGTCCATGCATTTGTTACTTCTAGGCTGGATTACTGCAATTCCTTATTATCAGGCTGCTCGAAAAAGTCCATTAAGACTCTTCAGCTGATCCAGAATGCTGCAGCACGTGTTCTGACAGGAACCAGGAAAAGAGATCACATTTCCCTGTTTTAGCTTCTTTGCATTGGCTTCCAGTAAAATCCAGAATAGAATTTAAAATCATTCTTCTTACCTACAAAGCTCTTAATGGTCAGGCACCATCTTATCTTAAAGAGCTCATAGTACCTTACTACCCCACCAGAGCACTGCGCTCCCAGAATGCAGGGTTACTTGTGGTTCCTAGAGTCTCCAAAAGTAGACTAGGAGCCAGAGCGTTCAGCTATCAAGCTCCTCTCCTGTGGAACCAGGTTCCAGTTTGGGTTCAGGAGGCAGACACCATCTCCACATTTAAGAGTAGGCTTAAGACTTTCCTCTTTGATAAAGCTTATAGTTAGGGCTGGCTCAGGTAGTCCTGAACCATCCCTTAGTTATGCTGCTATAGGCCTAGACTGCCGGGGGATTTCCCATGATGCACTGAGCTCCTCTCTCCTCTACTTTCTCTCCCTCTGTATGCAACCTTATCCCATTATTGCATGTTACTAACACAACTTCTCCCCTTTCTGGTAGTCTTGTGCTTTCTCGTCCCTCTCCTCTCTCCTCCTATCACTTCCTGCAGGTTTTCTGGCTCTGGAGCTGTGGAGTCTGGATCTGTGGCTGCGGGTCGCCTGCTGCCCCCGTGTTCCTGCTCGACACCCTCTACTGCAGCGACTGTTGTCGCTGGTCTTATTGTTATTATAATCATTAACATTACGATGGTTACCATTAACACTATTATAAATATCTGTACCATTTTTCATTTAGTTATAGCAACATTACCTTCGCTGTCTGTACCTCTGTGTGTATATTGTGTAGGCTGCCTCCCTCCCCTCTCTCTCTCCTTACATCCCTCTCTCTCTCTCTCTCTCTCTTTCTCTCTCTCTCTCTCTTTCACTCTCTTCTCTCTCTCTTTCTCTCTCTCTCTCTCTCTCACCCCAACCGGTCGAGGCAGATGGCCGCCCACCCTGAGCCATGGTTCTGCTCGAGGTTTCTGCCTCTTAAAAGGAAGTTTTTCCTTGCCTCTGTCGCCTAGTGCTTGCTCTTGGTGGGAACTGTTGGGCTTCTGTAAATATCATCACAGAGTACGGTCTAGACCTGCTCTTTTATGAAAAGCGCTGTGAGATAACTGTTGTTGTGATTTGGCGCTATATAAATAAAATTGAATTGAATTGAATTGAATTATTTTCATTTTTAAATCTCCATGAACATATTGATAAGATCACTTTAAAGTATGTCAACGTCGGACATCGCTATAAAACAAATTGAAAGGTCACTTAATAAACGCCCCCTATATGAGCCAGCTCCGAAATCGCCTGAGCCAGGAAGGCAATGCGAAATAAAACTTTACATTAGGAAAGAGGGGGGGACAAAACATAGATTTTGAAATGAAATGTTTATAATGCCTCCTATGCCTATCAGGTGATTAACCTCACCACAAATCCACACAAGTTAATTTCAGCGCCTCTGATAAAGTGCAGCTCACAGCCGCTTCAGGTGGAGCTGAGAGGACAGAAACAGAGCTACAGCTGGATCATCTTATTCTCCCGCTAATAAATAATAAATGAAATAAAAATAAATAATAAAAATCTCTCTCTCTCTCTCTCTCTCTCTCTCTCTCTCTCTCTCTCTCTCTCTCTCTCTCGCTCGCTCGCTCGCTCCCGCACCCTCAAGTTCAATTTTCGCCCTTTTGTTGTTTGTTTTTAAAAAACCCTTCTGAGATCCGGGGTATGGGCTCATCTCTGTACTTCTTTGCAAATTTCAATCTGGCCTTCCGATTCTTCCTGCTGATGAGTGGTTTGCATCTTGTGGTGTGGCCTCTTTCTGCTCTCTGAGTCTTCTTCCAACAGTGGATTGTGATACCTTCACCCTGCACTGTGGAGGTCGCTGGTGATGTCACTTACTGATGTTTTGGGGGTTTTCTTCACAGCTCTCACGATATTTCTTTCATCAGCTACTGTTGTTTTCCTTGGTCGACGTCTGTTGCTCAGTACACCAGTAGTTTCTTTCTTTTTCAGGATATTCCGAATTGTTGTGCTTGCTATGCCCAATGTTTGTCCAATTGTCCAATTCAATTTTCCTTCTTTTCTCAGCTTGGCAATGGCTTGCTTTTCTCCCATAGACAGCTCTCTGGTCTTCATGTAGGTTTATCCTCTTTAACAGGAAATGCAGTCTTTATAGGTTTGAACCAAGGATGAAAACTTAGACTAGTCATGCAGAGCTATTTAATGTTTGGACAATCAACCTAAAAGGCAACACCTGGGCAACAAGAGACATGTCAGTCACATGTTCCAGTAGTTTTGGTAGTAGGGTGGTATGTCCTGAGTTGTTTAACACATCTAGATGTGAATGCCAAGAAATAAAAGCTGAAATTCTGAACTTTTGTCTCATACTCATCTTTTGACCCACATGTCTTCAGTGAACAACAAAACAAAGAAATTTGCCTTACCGTTCTAATACTTTTGGAGGAGACTGTATATTCTTATTGTAAATACATATTCTCCTTTGTAGCTGAACAACTATCATACAAGGGTTTGTCTGTACAGCAATGATATCCCAGGTCTCATTAACTTAAGACAGAATGATTATAAATTACACAGTACTATGTCTCATGTGAGTTTATTAAGTCTTTCTGTTTCTGAGGCTATATACTACCAGGCAGTCCTTAAATAAATATCATTTGCACTGCGTCATTTCTTGGCCATGATCAGCATTGACATCACAGCAGTTCACTGCAAATAAGAGTCCTGTTGAATCTAAACCCGGGAGAAAAAAATGAGCAGGAATGGATGCAATGAAAAGTTAGTTGAGAAACACAAAATGTCGTACTGGAAAGGTAGATAACAGTCAAGAAAGAAACTTACTGAGAAGTTTCAAGTCAAACCATCTGACCCTTATTAAAAAAGAAACACATGACCTAGAGTATAGGCAAATATACACATATAAAAACGTGTCACAGACCATCTGAAAGATATAAAGTAATCAAGGCTCTCAGCTCAGATTAAACATTAACCTGAACAATGACGGTGTTTGGGGCTGCTGGCAGTCTGTGGCTGAGGCAAAGGTCTTCTAAAAGCTTCTACCATCCTGAAGTCAGTGTTCGTTGCAAACAAGGAGTTGCCTTTCACAAAGTGACAATGCTCAACTCTGTGGGACTGAACCTTGTGGTGCTGCTTTCAGCAATGCGAGCAGCCACAGTAGAGAGGTGAGTTTTATTCATAAAATCACACACTGACGGCTTGTGTCAAATACCGTTTCTCAGAAGGTAAACACAACATGGCTAGGGACATTACTGTGGAAGCAATCTGTTACCTTTGAATCCAAATCCTTACAATAGTTCTCAGAAAGAGCATTCACTTTACTGACTAAAATATGAAAATATTCCCAAAGAAATTGCAAAACAGCCCATATGAGAGTGTTTATATATTATATATTTTTGTTATTATTGATGCATCCAACCGAATCATCACTGGAAAAGTTCCACATTTGTGGGCCAGGGAGCAGTGAGCTCCTTATTTCTAGTGGCTGTGAAGTAGCCCCACAAGCAATATTTTTTTACCTTTGGACAGAGCCACGCTAGCTATTTCCCCCTGCTCCCAGTCAGGCTAAGCTAAGCCAGCCATCTCCTAGTGGTATCTGTAGTATCAATCTTCTCATCTAAATCTCGGCAAGTGGATGGAAGCAGCATTTTGACGATGAAGCTGGTCAAGGTGGAGCTCCTTCTACTGCATACTTGAATAAACGCGTAAAACCATTTGTGGCTCCATAGGGAGCTGTATGAAGTCTTTCAGGGGGCATTACGGAGGAATTTTGTTGGCTCTGTGGTGGCATCAGCCACCTTCTACGGAGTGGTCTGCTTGGGCAGTGGCATTGCAGTGGCAGATAGGAGGAGACTTGACAGGCTGATTAGGGAATCCAGCTCTGTTCTTGGATATGCCCCCATGACAGCATGGAGGGGGTGGGAGATATAAGGATAGTTGCTAAGATCCTCCATGATGGAGAACCCTTCCCAGCCCATGCAGGTTGTCCTGAGGAGACTGAGCCGCTCCTTTAGTGACATGCTGCTTCAAAGAGAGATACCGCATGTCTTTTCATTCCTGGTTCTGTCAGACTTTACAATCAGTCCTGCTCCCAGTAGACTACATGGACAAAACACACACACAGACTGATAATCTGTGCAATACTGTAGATACAGCTATTTACTAGTCATTCTCTTATATTAATATATTCTTAGATTTATTCGTTGTTTGTTTATCTTTAGAGTGTCTTTTGTACTTTTTACACTGCCTTGCTGCTGTTTCTGTAACATTGGGAATTTCCCCGTTGAAGTAAATTGAATTTAAATGAATTTCTTTAATTTTATTAAGGATGAGGAGACATACAACACAATATTACTGAGGTAGGACACAGTTCAGAAAACCACTGGTTCTCATGTGTCTCATGTATTTTGGTGTGTGCAACAGAGTGGAGTATGACTACTACAAATACCATCCAATGCCGGAGGTGAGAAGGCCCGATCACTGCTCTCGCACATGTTACTTTGACACACACACACACACACACACACACACACACAGACACTGATGTGTGATGTTGCTCCACCCTACAGATCACCAACTGGATGAATCAGACTGCGAAGGATCACCCTGATCTTGTGACCATAGTGGACTATGGAAAGACCTATGAGAAGAGGACTATTAGCTTGCTCAAGGTAAAACAAATTTCTAAGATTTCTGATCAGATACCAGAAGCATACTGGAGAATATTGTTTGTGTTTATATGATCCAGCAGCCAAATAAGAAGCTCAATGAATTTGTCTTCCAGATTGGCCTGAATACTGGAAAGAAAAAGAAAGCTATCTGGATGGACTGTGGGATCCACGCCAGGGAATGGATCGCCCCGGCCTTCTGTCAGTACTTTGTCAGACAGGTGAAAGACATCTGATCTATTAATTATTAGTTATTATTTTTTCTGTGATGAGGGTTAAACTTCATATTTAAAGGGGACAATAAGTTCATGTCTTCCACAATATCTGTCTGACCCTGATTTTTTTGTTTCTCCCTCAACTTAGATCCTGCAAACATACAAAACAGACCCAAAAATGGAAGAGATGATGAAGAACATGGACTTCTACGTCACCCCTGTGCTCAACATGGACGGCTACATCTACACCTGGAAGGACAACACAGTCAGTACTTGTATTTGATGGATATTTACCAAAATTACTTCCTGAGTTGTGCATCAAGCTCTCAAACTACTGGGGAGCGGGATATGAGAGAATAATGGTCCATTAAAGCGATGGCAGTGAAGTTTAAATGAGTCACAGTTCAATCAGCGAATCAATTGCTTTCTGATGATCAACATGGCCCAAGTACAAAATCATTTCATTTTCTAAATAAGATGAATGGAGAAATAACATCAAACAGCAATCCAAGGCAGCATTTAGTTATGTACAAAAACGTTAAGTGCTGTTTAATTCTCAGAAACGGCTGATTTCACTGACTGACCATTTTGGCCTGTTTAGACTCGACTGTGGAGGAAGAACAGGTCACCAGGACCTTCAGACTGTTACGGCACTGATCTCAACCGCAACTTTGACGCCAACTGGGGCAGTGAGTCTTGTTGTGCTTCTCCCTCTACATATTTATACAGCTTGTTGCTCTGATAACCATGGATTAGTGAATATCACACCAAGGTGTTCTTGAAGCTTGAAGCACAACACAATTTGTTTTAAAAGCACTTAGGCTCAGTGAATGAATGTGCGTGAATGGTGAATGCAGATGTAGTGTAAAAGTGCTTTGGAGTGGTCGAAAAGACTAGATAGACGCTATACAATTACGGAGCATTTAGCAAGTTGGCTATATAATTTAAATGATGTCACCATCAGCGTGTTTCTGCTGCCCCCAAATGGCCAGAAATCAGTTAATGCAGCTTTAAACATAAATGTTTTGTGTACATTTATATTGACGTTGCCTCGTGGAACTTGTGAAGCTGAAGCTTTTACATGTGAAACGGTGAACTTGCTCAGCCTGTGCGATGGGAAGAAGTGGAGTCACTTCTACATTTTTGGCTGCTTTCACAGCAATAGGGGTATCATCTAACTGCTGCTCAAACTTCTACGGCGGGAGAGAACCTTTGTCTGAGCCCGAGGCCCAGGCCGTAACTTATTTTGTAGGAAGCCGGAAGGAGGACTTCCTGTGTTTCCTCACTATCCACTCCTACAGCCAGATGCTCTTGATTCCCTTTGGACACCCAAACTTCACCGCTGACAACTACGAAGAGCTGGTACTTACATCTACAAACACATAATATTCTACATAATATTGCATAGCTATTCAGGACAAACAGTGTCAGTGTGTCTTTAAAGACTGATTATGATTTTCACTGCATGTTCCTACTTTGATAAAGACAATACTTTGCATATTGTCATAGAAACTGAGGTTATGCAGCTCAAAACAACCCACAGTAAATGTGACCCAGGAATTAAAAACCATATCTGTGTTTGATTCTCTTTTATATAGAGTTATATTTTAACTATTTTAGCAGAGCAGGAAGAAGAATACTATGGTTGAATTGGTCCAAAATCTGTTATATCTGGATTAGAGCAAGACGACTAAATTAGCCAGGACAATATGTCAGCTGATACTTGATAATTGCAAATACACCGATATTGGTGTAAATATAATATTAATAATTAATATTATAATTAATATATATATAATAAAACACCACATCCATGTGCATAAATGGAAAGCCAAGGCAGAGAGCAGCATTAAAGGGTACAGAACTGAGCATTAATACAGCTTGCAGGGGAAGCAGCAATGGCAGGCAGGCTGTAGCAGCTTAAATAAGGCGCCATGTATGTAATTTGCCAGTGAATGCTAAAAGACGATTCAGCTGAGCTGTCCGCTAAAGTGACTGGCTTTAGGATGGCTGCTGTCAGCTGACACTACCCCCCCATCATCAACATATGACAGATAGTGTGTTTTCTGACTGGATACACAACACTAACTATCAAAATCAGAATAACAAGCGAGTTTATTAGGTACATTTTCACATACAAGGAATTTGCCTCAGCATGTATTGGTGCTTAACAGTACACACAAACATAAATATTGAAATATAAATATAAAAAAAGTAAAGAGATCAAAAAGTTTACAAAATAATACTGAAAATTCAAATACCTACAATATGTATGCACACAGAACTGATGTGGATGCTAAAAACTGGTGATCCGCAGCTTCAAATGAAGTACGAAAGATACATTTGCTTGTTCTGTTGTCAAAACTGTAATTTGCTGAACACAATATTGCTTTCATTCCATTGTGTTTTATGCCCATTAGGCTTTACTAATAGAAAAAATAAGGTTTTGTGCTCTCTGGATCTCTGCTCATTTCAGTGATTGTATGACAAATGCTAATGTCTGGATCCTCAGATGGAGGTGGGTTTGGCTGCAGCAGACGCCATTAGGGGGATCCACGGGAAGAATTACACTGTAGGAACCTCAGCGAAAGTATTGTGTAAGTCTGCACAATACCGCTATTCATACAAGATATTTCTTAGGGGGCTTAATTGATGTAACAGGGAAAGGTAAGACAGGTCAAGCTTGGAGTGATTAGCTGACCCCACAAGTGTTCACTGACCTTCAAGTTCTAGTTATTTCTCTCATGTAAACTATTTTGTTTTATGATGAAATACCAGAATAAATGACATTCCCATCAGCCTTAACAGTACATTGTGTTTAGTGCTAATACAGTGGGTACGGAAAGTATTCAGACCCCTTTAAATTTTTCACTCTTTGTTTCATTGCAGCCATTTTCCAAAAATCAAAAAAGTTCATTTTATTTCTCAGTAATGTACACTCAGCACCCCATCTTGACAGAAAAAAACAGAAATGTAGAAATTTTTGCAAATTTATTAAAAAAGAAAAACTGAAATGTCACATGGTCATAAGTATTCAGACCCTTTGCCGTGACACTCATATTTAACTCAGGTGCTGTCTATTTCTTCTGATCATCCTTGAGATGGTTCTATACCTTCATTTGAGTCCAGCTGTGTTTGATTATACTGATTGGACTTGATTAGGAAAGCCACACACCTGTCTATATAAGACCTTACAGCTCACAGTGCATGTCAGAGCAAATGAGAATCATGAGGTCAAAGGAACTGCCTGAAGAGCTCAGAGACAGAATTGTGGCAAGGCACAGATCTGGCCAAGGTTACAAAAAAATTTCTGCTGCACTTAAGGTTCCTAAGAGCACAGTGGCCTCCATAATCCTCAAATGGAAGACGTTTGGGACGACCAGAACCCTTCCTAGAGCTGGCCGTCCGGCCAAACCGAGCTATCGGGGGAGAAGAGCCTTGGTGAGAGAGGTAAAGAAGAACCCAAAGGTCACTGTGGCTGAGCTCCAGAGATGCAGTCGGGAGATGGGAGAAAGTTGTAGTAAGTCAACCATCACTGCAGCAATCCACAGTCGGGGCTTTATGGCAGAGTGGCCCGACGGAAGCCTCTCCTCAGTGCAAGACACATGAAAGCCCGCATGGAGTTTGCTAAAAAACCCTGAAGGACTCCAAGATGGTGATAAATAAGATCCTCTGGTCTGATGAGACCAAGATAGAACTTTTTGGCCTTAATTCTAAGCGGTATGTGTGGAGAAACCAGGCACTGCTCATCACCTGTCCAATACAGTCTCAACAGTGAAGCATGGTGGTGGCAGCATCATGCTGTGGGGTGTTTTTCAGCTGCAGGGACAGGACGACTGGTTGCAATCGAGGGAAAGATGAATGCGGCCAAGTACAGGGATATCCTGGACGAAAACCTTTTCCAGAGTGCTCTGGGCCGAAGGTTTACCTTCCAACAAGACAATGACCCTAAGCACACCGCTAAAATAACGAAGGAGTGGCTTCACAACAACTCCGTGGCTGTTCTTGAATGGCCCAGCCAGAGCCCTGACTTAAACCCAATTGAGCATCTCTGGAGAGACCTGAAAATGGCTGTCCACCAACGTTTACCATCCAACCTGACAGAACTGGAGAGGATCTGCAAGGAGGAATGGCAGAGGATCCCCAAATCTAGATGTGAAAAACTTGTTGCATCTTTCCCAAAACGACTCATGGCTGTATTAGATCAAAAGGTTGCTTCTACTAAATACTGAGCAAAGGTCTGAATACTTATGACCATGTGATATTTCAGTTTTTCTTTTTTAATAAATTTGCAAAAATTTCTACATTTCTGTTTTTTTCTGTCAAGATGGGGTGCTGAGTGTACATTACTGAGAAATAAAATGAACTTTTTTGATTTTTGGAAAATGGCTGCAATGAAACAAAGAGTGAAAAATTTAAAGGGGTCTGAATACTTCCGTACCCACTGTATAAGCAAATGGTAGCATGCTAAACTAATAGGGTAAACATTATACCTGCTAAACATGTGTGTATCATTGTAAGCATTTAGGTTAAACAGAGCCTCAATCTAGCATGGCTATAAACACTAAGACCGGCTTTAGACATGTGTAAAAAAAAAAAAAAAAAAAAACTTAAAAAGATACATTTATTTGAATGAGACCAATCCAGTAATGCAGCAGATTTGCCAAGGCAGAGGGCTCTGCCAAAAAAGTTGAACCAGGTGGCCAATCAAATAGGTCGGAGCACACATTCCTGGTAGACTACTTTGTAACATGAATGCTGTATTATTGCTTTTTACTTTACAATTGTTGCAATGAAGGTGATAACTTTCCAGAATTGTAAATTGTTTCCTCATTATAAGCCTTCAAGCACATGAACATTCAAGGATTCAAAGTGTTTATTATCAGATGTTCAAGTTTCTCTGTACACTTTGCTGTCCACATCAAATTGCTACAATAAAAATAAAATATATTTATTCATAAAAATACAATTAAAATATGAAATATAGAAATATAAAATAAGCTGAGTTTGTGAAAATGTTTTAATTTAAAGTCCTCAAACTGGACTCACCCGTACCTGAAGCAACAACTGAACTCCTACTTGGTTTTTTGTGCGTTTTTGCTCTACTCACACTCATCATCTTTTTTCTGTAGTTAAGCTGTAGTTTAACTCAAGATGAATTGGATGTGTGAGTGCAACTGGTCACATGCCTCTGACATATAGGAATTGTAGTGTTGTATTACTCGAGACCGGTCTTGGTCTTAAGACCACTTTTTGATGGTCTTGGTCTCGTCTCGGACTCGACTGCATTTCCACTCGGTCTTGTCTCTGTCTCGGACATTGAGGACTCTGGATTTTATTTCAAGACCAGTCAAGACCATAATGGTGGGAATATCAATAAATTGCTTTTGCATTGTCTGATTTGTTAACATCCTAACTTTTATTGGAAGTAAAACATACTGCTTCAATGCAACCAATAACTCTAATTAATGACACCCCTCCCTGCGATGCTTATGTTGATTTCAGCTCTTAGTGTTTGTATGTGGGTGTTTTAATGGGAAATGTGGATCTTTCAGACGAATTTGTGAAGTACCTATGATCTTGTTCCACATTTTATTGCGTACCATGCAATCAGGGAACTGGTCTTGACAAGTCTTGCCCTCTCTCGGTCTTGGTCTCGACTGCTTTCAGCCCCTAAAAGTCTTAGTCTTGTCTTGGTCTCAATAAACTCTGGTCTTGTTCTTGGTTTGGGCGGTTTTGACTACAACACTATCGCTTTGGATAAAAGCTTTCACTAAGTCACTAATTAATTAACTGTAAATATTACCTTTGAAGCTACTAAAGCTTATTGAGAAGGTTACATGACACCGGCCAGTAAAATGTGTACCCTTTTTCTACAGACCCCAAATCTGGTTCATCCACAGACTGGGCTCGGCTGCAGGGGATCCCCTTCACCTACACCTTTGAGCTAAGAGACAATGGGACATTCGGCTTCCAGCTACCCGAGGATCAGATCCAGCCGACCTGTGAGGAGGCCTACAGCGGAGCCCTGCACATCATCACCTACGCCCACGACAAGACCTTTAATGGTGCTGTGGCACCCACTGCTGCAGCCCTGTGGACCATGCTGTTAGGAGTGGGTTTCACCAACACCACTCTGATGTGAATTAGAAAAAACTGCATGAGGGGAAACTGACTAAAGCTGTACTTTTTTGAGGTCCAGTCATCCTAAAGAATCTGCTTGATTCTCATTTGAGGAAAACATTTTTTTGTTGATAAATTATTACAAATAGTATTAAAATGTATAATAATAATAATTTTTATTTGTAGAGCACTTTTCAAAAACAAGTTACAAAGTGCTTTAACAAGTGTAAAGACAATAATACCCAAGAGACAATAATACAAAAACATTACAAGATAAAAACATGAAAACATTGAAAAGACTAAAATACATGTTTAAGATAAATATAAAATTAGTAAAATACAATAAAAGGGATAAAATAAAGTCAAATCAGATCGGGAAATGCTCTCCTATAAAAGTATGTTTTAAGAAGAGACTTAAAAGAGTTCACTGACTCAGCCGACCTGATTTCCTCGGGCAGGCTGTTCCAGAGCCTCGGGGCCCTGACAGCAAACGCTCTGTCCCCTTTAGTTTCAGTCGAGACTCTGGAACAGACAGCAGACCTCTGCCCGAGGATCTCAAGGTACGTGCTGGTGTATATGGGACTAAAAGGTCAGAAATATAACAAGGCGAGAGGCCATGAAGAGCTTTAAAAGTAATCAATAGAATTTTAAAGTCAATTCTAAAACATACTGGGAGCCAGTGTAATGAAGCTAAAATAGGAGTAATGTGGTCATATTTCTTTGTTCTGGTTAAAAGCCTGGCAGCTGAGTTCTGGACAGTCTGTAGT
Source organism: Micropterus salmoides (assembly GCF_014851395.1). Taxonomy (NCBI): domain Eukaryota; kingdom Metazoa; phylum Chordata; class Actinopteri; order Centrarchiformes; family Centrarchidae; genus Micropterus; species Micropterus salmoides. Next base: position 9,760,067 of record NW_024040040.1, read on the forward strand.
CGATCAATAGATTTTTAAACAGGTGAAAAGGCTGTTGCAATAATCCAGGCATGATGAGATGAAGGCGTGTAAAATGGTCTCGGTGTCCTTAAAAGTTAACATAGAAATATAGCAAAAATTCGATCTAAGTTGATAAAAACATGATTGAACAAGCTTTGTGGTGTGCTGCACCAAGGTTCTTTGCCACAGGCTTAATGTGATTTACTAGGGAACCAGCAGATTGGGTCCCAGCAGGCCATCTGCTGGGACCCAATGACCAGGATTTGTGTTTTGTCTGAGTTCAGTTGGAGGAAATCATTTGACATCCATTTTTTAACTTCACAAAGGCAGTTGTTAAGTGAACTCAGCATTCCAGGGTCTGTGGATCTGACGGGCAAGTATATTTGTGTGTCATCAGCATAAATATGAAAAGAAATGCCATGTTTATGGATAATATGTCCAAGAGGAAGCAGATACAAGGAAAACAAAATAGGTCCTAAGACCGACCCCTGAGGCACACCATATTTAACTGGACAGAACAAAGAGACATAGTTGTTTACAGACACGCAAATGAAAAATGAAAACCATTCTAGGGCAGTGCCAGAGATCCCCACCCAGTGCCTCAGTCTGTCTAACATGATGTTGTGATCAATGGTGTCAAAAGCAGCGCTAAGGTCCAGGAGTACCAGGACTGAGCACATACCTTCATCAGCAGACATTAAAAGGTCATAGGTGACTTTAAGCAGGGCAGTCTCAGTGCTGTGGTACTTCCTGAAACCAGATTGAAACTTTTCAAATATTTTGTTATTTTCCAGTACAGTGAGCAGCTGTTTGGACACAATTCTTTCTAGAATCTTTGCAATAAAAGGCAGTTTTGAAATTGGTCTAAAATTATGTGGGAGGGAGGGATCTAAACCAGGTATCTTTAAAAGTGGGTTCACGCAAGCCGTTTTAAAATAATCAGGGACACAACCAGTAGATAGGGAGCTGTTGAAAACAGAGATCAAATGGAGCCCAACAGAATCCATTACTTTCAGTCAAAAACTCATTTGTGATACTGTTTTTAAAAGCTCAGACAAGTCGATGGGATAAAACTGGTTAAAACTCTCTTGTTGCTGGTGAGGAACCTCTGAGTAAGAGGCCGCAGGGGTAATAGAGGCTCTGATTGACACCACCTTATTGATAAAATAAGATAAAAACAATTCACAGTCATCATTACTTGCAGCTGAGGCACGAGGAGGGGTTGGGTTTACCAGCTGATCCACAGTCTTAAACAGAAACCTGGGACTGTGTTTATCTGTAGTAATGAGTTCAGAAAAATAATGTGTTCTCGCATCCTTAACCATGTTATTGTAGTTAATTAATAAATCCTTCAGACTGAGGTAATGGACTTGGAGACTGGATTTTTTCCATCTATGCTCTGCTTTCCTGCATTCCCTTTTTAGGCTGCGAATGCTGTCATTTATCCAGGGTTGCTTACTAGTTTTAGACGTAGGCCTAACCTTTAGAGGAGCAGTAATATTTAGTGACAACAAGCAGATATGATTGAAGTGATCGACCAGATTGTTGGTGTTGGAATCAGACAGGTGTTGGCTTTGGCTCTGAAAGAATGCGCAAAACTTTGAAACACTTTGTTCATTAAAGATGCGACAACACACGGAGCTTGGTGAGGCGGCATGAGTAACAGGCGAATTGCAGCTAAAAACAATACATCTGTGGTCAGATATGGTCATGTCCACCAATTCCACAGAGGAAATGCTGACACCCAGGGTAAAAACCAATTCCAGTGTATGGGTTATGGGTTTGCCCTTTGACATGTTGTTTGAAGTTAAAAGAAGTGGCCATATTTAAAAAGTCAGTTGCATTAACATTGGTGGAGTCATCAACATGAATATTAAAATTGCCACAAAGAACAATTCTGTCACAATTTAAAACCAGAGTAGATAAAAATTAAGGAAGTTCTGATAAAAATCCTCCAGGTGGTTTTGGGGGGCGATAAATTATAACAAATATGATAGCCCTCCAAGTTTAAGAGTGAGAACTTCAAAGGAGTTAAATTCATCACAGCGTACTTGATGACATTTTAAATTTTTCCTATACACGCTCACTAGCCCGCCACCACGACCACTGACCCTCGGTTGACTAAAACAATCATATTGAGGCGGACACAGTTCAGCTAGCTTCATTTGCAACCATGATTCAGTTAAAAACATAAAATCTAGATTTGCAGACAAGATAAAATCATTTAAGATAAAAGTCTTACTTGACAGAGATCTCACATTGAAGAGAGCCATTTTAAATGTGTTTGTTCTCGGTGCTGGAGTTGTTGCAGTTGTCCTAATCCTTAAGAGATTACTAATATTTCTGTGTGGGATGTGCACATTTCGGTTTACTGGTCTATGCGTGATGATCAGGAATAGAAGTCTTTTGAACAGCGCTGGGAGCAGACAGTTTTACATGCCAGCAGGTGCAGACAGTTGTTTGTGGCAGTGAGACAGAGATCTGTTCAGTGACCGGTGGTGCGTCCAGGTGTGTTGCATGAATGATTAGTCATTCACGTAAATCATGTGTGGACCGCACCACATGCTGTATATGTGAGCAGCTAACATTTCTGAGCCCCGTTTGTTTGGGTGAAGTCCGTCTGTCTTAAAAAGAGACATTCTTTGCCAGAAAATATTAAAATTATCCACATAACACACACGATGAGCCCTGCAGGCGGACTGGAGCCAGTCGTGGAGGCCAAGGAGTCTACTGAAGCGGCCAGCACCTCGACCAACTGTGGGAATGGGACCAGAGATAAAAACAGACTTTCCACACTACTTTAAAAAATTAAAAGACGGTTAAAATCTGATTTTGTCAGCTCAGACTGCTGAAGAGCTGTGTCATTTGTTCCCACATGGACTATCACTCTTGTGATGGAGGACGGGAGCGACGGCATCAGGTCCTGGAGTTTTTTTAAAATGCAAGCTGTGGTGGCACCGGGGAAGCAGTGAGTGGTAGCGTTAAAGAAACAGATGTTTCTGGTTATGGAGTCACCAATTATTAGTGTGGTTGGGGAGAAAAGAGGACGAGGAGATGCTGGTTGTGGGGTTCCAGAGCAGGACTGAGCAGAATCTGCTTCAACACTGCGTGCGGACTGAGGATGGAGTGTGTGAGCTGCCGAGTGTTGTGTTGGAGTAGCAGTAACAGACCTGAGAGAGGGGCTACCCGACGGTGCAGGGTGGAGACGGCAGCCTCCTTCAGGATCCCAAGTAGGGAAGCGGAGGCCCAGCGGCAGACCGGCGGCCCAGCGCGGGAGATGTAGCCGGTGGAGGTGATGCAACATTTATCTCTTGATAAATAATGCATCCTTTAAACTATTATCAAACCGTTGTGTCTAAAAGTTTCTTTAAATACTTAAATGTTTATCTTATAATGTATTGCAGCCAATAGCTGATGCATTCGAAGAATCCAATTTAATTAACATTAATTATTGTGACATATAACTGACATGATCTGGTGCAAAAGAGCAACAACTTGCCCAAACAGATTAAAAATATGTTCACTGTTTCTTGTTTTGAACATTTGTGATGCCTATAAATTAAATTATACAGCTAATAGAAACATCTAAACTTCATTTTAGGTGTTAAATTCTCTACTTTAATTCTAAATGAATTTACAGCTGACAATCTGTATGTCATGAATTCCTAAAATAGAAAATGCATAACTATTCTACTATATTTACAGTTCATACTATTGGCAAAAGTTACAGTATGTACCATAACAGAAAACATAAAGAGGTAAGTGTGTTTTATCTTTTAGTGTAGGGGACAAAAGTTTCCCAGTGTAACAGCAGTTTCATGGCTCAGTGTTTGTTACTGTGGTCCTGAATGGGTGAAAGCCCTGTTGTCTCAGACCGGTTAGCAGCAAGAAGAGCTGATCCTCTGGAGGAAACTGGTCCCACTGTGTCCATGTCCAACCTGAGAGGGAGAGAAGCACACAGTCTCTATAATGAACTACTCAGTCAGGTGGGAATCATGTTTTTCAATTTAAGAAAAACTGTAGTTTAACTTTACTCACCCTCGTTCTTCTCCGGCTCCATGTTCTCTGGCTCTCCTGACTTCTTCCTGTCCAGTACTCCTTGCATGATTATAGTGACGTAGTGGTACTGATCCTCCAGGCGGATGGAGTTCACCACTGATGCAAAGCGGATGTTCACCAAATGCACCCCTGCTTCCTCTAACACCTCTCTGTGAGCGCACTCCTCCCACGTCTCTCTTTCAGGGACATAGAAATAAATGTCACATCAACTGGAATTCATCGCATTCAGGTCTTTTATCATTTCGGGGCTGGTCATGTACACTGAGAAACATATTTAGACTACTTCGCCCCCACTCCTCGCTCTAAGCTCGACCTTTACTTTGAGATAACTGACTGTCTTTAGTGAGAGATCTCAAAATGATTTCTCAGGTTTTCTGTACACAAAACAGCATTTAAAATTTAGTGAATTGTGCACACTTATTTTAAAATAAATGATTAATATTTGGTAAATGATTTGGCATAATTATAACTGTTTTTATTTCAATTTTTGTCCTAATGCTAGAAAAGCACACAATGGTTTAAGGTTCAGTGTGTAATATTTAGGAGGATCTATTGACAGAAATGCAATATAATATTTGTAACTACAGTGGATAGAAAAAGTCTACACACCCCTGTTAAAATGCCAGATTCTTATGATGTAAAATAATGAGACAAAGATAATCATGTCAGAACTTTTTCCACCTTTAATGTGACCTACAATGTGAACAATTCAATAGAAAAACAAATTGAAATCTTCAAGGGGGAAAAATTAAAAATAAAAACCTTACAATAACCTGACTGCATAAGTGTGCACACCCTCTTATAACTGGGGATGTGGCTTCAGAGCAAACTCACATTCACATTCAAACTCAGGTTAACTAGAAGTCATTACACAGCTGCAGCATCATTTAAAGTGACTCTGATTAATCGCAAATAAAGTTCAGCTGTTCTAGTAGGATTTTCCTGATATTTTCTTAGTTGCATCTCCGAGCAAAAACCATTGTCTGCAGAGAGCTTTCAAAGCATCAGAGAGATCTCATTGTTGAAAGACATAAGTCAGGAGACAGGTACAAATTTCCAAAGCATTAGATATACCATGGAACACAGTGAAGACAGTCATCATCAAGTGGAGAAAATATGGCACAACTGTGACCTTACCAAGAACTGGACCTCCCTCCAAAATTGATGAAAAGACGAAAAGAAAACCGGTCAGGGAGGCTTCCAAGAGGCCTACAGCAACATTAAAGAAACTGAAGGAATTTCCCTTAAAAAGTGTGGTACATGTGACAACTATCTCCCATATTCTTCATATGAATGGGCTGTGGGGCAGGGTGGCAAGACGGAAGCCTTTTCTTACAAAGAAAAACATCCAAGCACGGCTGAAGTTTGCAAAAACAAACATCAAGTCCCCCAAATGCATGTGGGAAAATGTGTTATGGTCTGATGAAACCATGGTAGAACTTCTTGGAACCGGGGCCTTGGTCAGGGTGGAGGGAATTATGAACAGTTCCAAATACCAGGCAGTTTTGGCACAAAACCTTCAGGCGTCGGTTAGAAAGCTGAAAAGGAAGTTCACCTTTCAGCACGACAACGACCCAAAGCGCACATCCAAATCCTCAAAAGCATGGCTTCACCAGAAAAAGATTTAATGTTTCGGAATGGCCCGGCCAGAGCCCGGACCTGAATCCAATTGAACATCTGTGGGGTGATCTGAAGAGGGCTGTGCACAGGCGATGTCCTCGCGATCAGACAGATTTGGGGCGCTTTTGCAAAGAAGAGTGGGCAAATATTGCCACGTCAAGATGTGCCATGCTGATAGACTCCTACCCAAAAAAGACTGACTGCTGTAATGAAATCAAAAGGCGCTTCAACAAAGTATTAGTCTAAGGGTGTGCACACTTACGCAACCAGGTTATTGTAAAGTTTTTATTTGTCATTTTTCCCCCTCGAAGATTTCAATTTGTTTTTTCACTTGAATTGTTCACATTATAAGTCACATTAAAGGTGGAAAAGGTTCTGACATGATTTATCTTTGTCTCACTATTTTACATCATACAAATCTGGCATTTTAACAGGGGTGTGTAGACTTTTTCTATCCACTGTATGTTTTCAGTGGTGTATAAAGACCTTACATAGTGCCCTTTCTATCTACACACACCCTTTACATGAAAGTTGGACATTTTGAATTTAATGGTCATGGCACCACTTACTGGCAACAGGAAGAAAATCCTTTGTGAAAATCCTCATTTGATTTACATGAAATTTTCACAGTGTGGTCCACACTTAATGTACTTGTACATAACATATAATTAGCGAGTGTCCTCTAGCATCACATAGGGGACACAGCGAGTGATGTTAAACTGCTTCCCGAGGTGCCCAAAGCCCATGATAATTCAGAGCCACATCGATGACCTCCAGCGACTGCATCTCGCCCCAACAAGCCCCAACGCGCCCCAACGCGCATCACGATGCGAGGGCCTGTCAAACGCTGCTTGCAGCCTTAATTTATATTAAGATTCCATCAAGAGCAATATCTTTTTTTTTTTGTCACACACCCTGTTCATTTGGCATAATGTTCTCAACAGAGGTTCAATGCAGATTTTTTTTCCCTTTAAACACAAAATTCTGTCCTTCTTAGAAAGTGCAACACAACAAATCACATGCTCAGACCCCAGAATCCAGCTACCTCAGCACATGTTTCAGTGTGTATTAGCCTACTAAGAATATAGGTTACTACTGCAATGCAGTAATGGAAGCAGCAGTGTAAGTCATGGTTGAATGTTAATTCTTGGCAGTACTGCAGCACTACTGTAGCATACTGTTAAGGGGAAAGTGATTGAAATAGTTTATAATTAATAATTCTTAAAGGCTTCTAAAATAAAAACAAACAGTGATGTTGCCACAGAACAATAAAAGGGATCTGATGCAATGAATCCAGTCAAATTACAATAATCATTTTGCCTTGTCTGAATGTAGGATTTATTAGTGTGGTGTACAGGCAACAGTTAAAGGTTTTACCATGCACAATGCTATGAAGAACACTATGAAGATTTACAGCCATGCTTGGTGCTCTGTGATGTCTGTTCTTAGCTAATGCTAACGTTACTGTGCTAGCATGCGTACAGTGACCATGCTAACATGTTTAGTTTAGCAAGTATAATGTTTATCGTTTAGTTTAGCATGTTAGCATACCAGTATTTGGCATTGTCACTAATCACTACAGCTACTTGGTGATGAAACAAAGTGTTGTGCAATTTTTGACATTGGGGCTAAAAGTTAAAGAATCACCAAAGTTATCTATGTTATAATACCATAGGACATGTACTATGTGGTAAATGTGTGGTAACCATATGTTATAGTACCACAGGTAATACATTACCACAGAATTTGCTTTACTTGTGGTACAGGAAGGTGGTACCACATGAAACACAAGTAACACCTTTTGTTAAACAGAATAACATGGGCAGTACCTGCATTTATGATCCTACAATGTGGACCTTTGCCCTTACTCAGTCTGGACTTGTTATTGATTGTTTTATGTTTTTGACTTAATGTACCTTATCTAATCTTCTCCCTTTTTTATTCTTGTTATAAAAAACATGTTCTCCTGAACAACATTACTCAGACAAGGGTTTGTCTGTACAGCAATGATTCCCCAGGTCTCATTAACTCAATGACACAATGGTTATAAATTAATCTTAAATATGATTTGCACTGCATCATTTCTTGGCCATGATCAGCATTGACATCACAGCAGTTCACTGCAAATAAGAGTCCTGTTGAATCTAAACCCGGGAGAAAAAAGTGAGCAGGAAGGGATGCAATGAAAAGTTAGTTGAGAAACACAAAATGTCGTACTGGAAAGGTAGATAACAGTCAAGAAAGAAACTTACTGAGAAATTTACTGTGCTTGAATGTGTTTCAAGTCAAACCATCTGACCCTTATTAAAAAAGAAACACATGACCTAGAGTATAGGCAAATATACACATATAAAAACGTGTCACAGACCATCTGAAAGATATAAAGTAATCAAGGCTCTCAGCTCAGATTAAACATTAACCTGCACAATGATAGTGTGTGGGGCTGCTAGCAGTCTGTGGTTGAGGCAAAGGTGTATGCTTATCTGATGGATGTCTTCTATAAAAGCTTCTACCATCCTGAAGTCAGTGTTCATTGCAAACAAGGAGTTGCCTTTCACAAAGTGACAATGCTTAACTCTGTGGGACTAAACCTTGTGGTGCTGCTTTCAGCGATGGGAGCAGCCACAGTAGAGAGGTGAGTTTTATTCATTAAATGACACACTGATGGCATGTGTCAGATACTATTTCTCAAAAGGCTAGGGTCATTACTGTGGAAGAAATCTGTTACCTTAGAATCCCAATCCCCACAGTAGTAGTAGTTCTCAGAGGTGGAAGGAGCATTCAGATACTTTACTGACTAAAATGTGAAAATACTCCCAAACAAAAGTACTCATAACGCAAAACATCTCATATCAGAGTGTTACATATTGTTGTTATTATCGATACATCCAATTTTTCCAATTAACAAAAATTTAAATAACAAGATATATTGTGTTAATAAGTGAGTCTTTTTAATTTAAACTTTTGGACAGAGCCACTCTAGCTGTTTCCCCCTGCTCCTAGTCAGGCTAAGATAAGCTAGCTATCTCCTAGTGCAGTTGAGCAAAGATGGGAAACAGGCTACTTTTTGTTTTGTTAATTTAATCAAAACCAGTAGGAATATTCCTTGTATAAAATAAGGCTATCTTTATTGCTTCAAAGGTAGGGAGTCACCACTTCTTTTTTGTCTCTCTTGTTTACCATGCTGGTAAATCTGAATGAATAATACTTTGGTTATTTTATTATTTGCTTATTGTTTCCGTAAAATGAACTGAACGGTTAAATTGTGGAGAATCTAACCAATCAAACGTACGATGTGTAGCATGTCAAGATATTTGTATGCATTATCTATGTAGCCTAGAACCACCTCAAGAAGGCAACCCAGTGGGCTTTAAGATGTTTTATCCATCCAAAGAATTTCTATAAAAACAGACCAGGCTTCTAACTGATACCTGCCTTAATTTATCAAATTGTGTAGCCACAGCAGGCCATTTAAAGAGACAGGTGTCTAACCGGTACTGCGCTTTTTAATTGTAGTGTTACCGCATACAGACATGTGAGTAGTATCAATGTCTTCCCCGTGATTTTAACAGTTCAGAGTTCAGTAGCAGAAATGGATTCTTTCAAGAGGGCAGATGATTAGCATTTTTATCTAAGTATGAGGAGACTAAAGCAGAACACAATATTACTGAGGTAGGACACAGTTCAGAAAACCACTGGTTCTCATGTGTCTCATGTATTTTGGTGTGTGCAACAGAGTGGAGTATGACTACTACAAATACCATCCAATGCCGGAGGTAAGAAGGCCCGATCACTGCTCTCGCACATGTTACTTTGACACACACACACACACACACACACACACACACACAGACACTGATGTGTGATGTTGCTCCACCCTACAGATCACCAACTGGATGAATCAGACTGCGAAGGATCACCCTGATCTTGTGACCATAGTGGACTATGGAAAGACCTATGAGAAGAGGACTATTAGCTTGCTCAAGGTAAAACAAATATCTAACTGTTGATTTCTGATCAGATACCAGAAGCATACTGGAGAATATTGTTTGTGTTTATATGATCCAGCAGCCAAATAAGAAGCTCTATGAATTTGTCTTCCAGATTGGCCTGAATACTGGAAAGAAAAAGAAAGCTATCTGGATGGACTGTGGGATCCACGCCAGGGAATGGATCGCCCCGGCCTTCTGTCAGTACTTTGTCAGACAGGTGAAAGACATCTGATCTATTAATTATTAGTTATTATTTTTCTGTGATGAGGGTTAAACTTCATATTTGAAGGGGACAATAAGTTCATGTCTTCCACAATATCTGTCTGACCCTGATTTTTTTGTTTCTCCCTCAACTTAGATCCTGCAAACATACAAAACAGACCCAAAAATGGAAGAGATGATGAAGAACATGGACTTCTACGTCACCCCTGTGCTCAACATGGACGGCTACATCTACACCTGGAAGGACAACACAGTCAGTACTTGTATTTGATGGATATTTACCAAAATTACTTCCTGAGTTGTGCATCAAGCTCTCAAACTACTGGGGAGCGGATATGAGAGAATAATGGTCCATTAAAGCGATGGCAGTGAAGTTTAAATGAGTCACAGTTCAATCAGCGAATCAATTGCTTTCTGATGATCAACATGGCCCAAGTACAAAATCATTTCATTTTCTAAATAAGATGAATGGAGAAATAACATCAAACAGCAATCCAAGGCAGCATTTAGTTATGTACAAAAACATTAAGTGCCTGTTTAATTCTCAAAACCAGCTGATTTCACTGACCGACCATTTTGGCCTGTTTAGACTCGACTGTGGAGGAAGAACAGGTCACCAGGACCTTCAGACTGTTACGGCACTGATCTCAACCGCAACTTTGACGCCAACTGGGGCAGTGAGTCTTGTTGTGCTTCTCCCTCTACATATTTATACAGCTTGTTGTGTTGTTTTTTACAGCACAATTTGTTTGTGACTTAAAGTTATCAAGCCAATGTTCTGGCTGTTAATTTATTGTAGTGTATAATTAGCCTATTGGTTTTGGCATTAAATAATATTCAGTTAAAGCTGCTATAATCAATTTTTATATCAATAAGGGATAGAACGACTACTTGTATGTGAAAGCAGTCTCTTACAGTGACGAACCCACAGAGAATTATCACCTGACAGTACAGTTCCCTTTAGCTTTACAGAGCATTTTAGTGTCTTTCAGCTCATTGTTTTGTTTTTATGGCCCAGAAGTGGTTATAGTTCACTCTCAAAGCGTTGTTTTCAGATGCAGCAGATGCCCCCAACAGCAGAAAAAGTTAGCGACTAGCTAGTGGAGCATTTAGCAGCTAAAGAGCAAGATATTTCCCTCAGAATGTGATACAGTAGAAACCAAAAACACAGCTATAAGAAAGTGAAAATTGGACTTAAACACACCAATTTCGCCAGAAATATGACTCCAAATGAATGATCTGCTACTTACCGAGGTCTAAAGTTGGCCATGTCACTTTAAGTGTCACTGTCAGCGTGTTTCTTTTGTCCTGAAGTGGCCAAAATCAGTTACATTTACTCATTTGGCTGACACTTGTATACAAAGCGACTTACATTTGAGGAACATCATAAAGTAAGAGAACTACAAGTGACAAAAGATACTTTTAAGAGCAGCAAATAATACTAGAAAGAAATCTTACCATGTATGGCATCAATGGGACAGTAAGGGGAAGAATTAAGAGTTAATGAATAGTGCAATCAATAGAAGAGAATTGCATGTTAGAGGTTAGGAGTTAATGCAGCTTTAAACATAAATGTTTTGTGTACATTTATATTGACGTTGGCAAATTGTGAAGCTGAGGCTATTACATGTGAAACGGTGAACTTGCTCAGCCTGTGTGATGGTAAGAAGGGTGTCACTACTACATTTTTAATTCACATTATTCCATTTCTTTGGCGACTTTCACAGCAATTGGGGTATCATCTAACTGCTCCTCAGACATCTACTGCGGGAGCCAACCTGTGTCTGAGCCCGAGGCCCAGGCCGTAACTTATTTTGTAGGAAGCCGGAAGGAGGACTTCTTGTGTTTCCTTACTATCCACTCCTACGGACAGCTGCTTCTGGTTCCATTTGGACATCCCAACTTCACCGCTGACAACTACGAAGAGCTGGTATTTACATCTACAAACACAGGGATGCATGTTTGACACATATCTGAGAATTAACATACACACACAATATTCTATGTAATATTGCATAACTCTTCAAATTGTCATAGAAACTGAGCTTATGCAGCCAAAGTAAATGAGACACTTCAGTACACGTGTTAACATTAATTTACTTTTGGCTTCAAGGCTTTGGATTTAATATTGTTTGTTGTTGTTGTTGGATGGGGCAAGGCAAAATGCATTCGGACTTCACACAGTGTATACAAACCACACACATGGCAGGATGACAGATGTCATTAACAAGCTTGGCATCCAAGAGCAGTCAGTCCTCATCTGCCAAGACAGCAGAACAGGAGGAAGCTGTGAAACACCGATAGTGGAAAACGAAGGAACTGTTGCTGTTAGGAGGGAGGCTGATGCAGGCAATAACCCACTGGAGCCACAATACATGGAGAATTGTCCAAAACAGTTTAATATCTATTCCTTTCTCCAGCTTTAGAATGACTTTAGCGTAGGGAAGCCGGCCTGCTCTCCAGACCCACTCAAACAACACCGTGTTTCTTTGGCTTGTCAGGATGCAGAGTCACATCAGACTTTCATGGATGACGTGATGAGGTTTTCAATTATGAATCTCAAGTGAATAATGCTGGAGAACTATAGGTTTATGAGCACTGAGACTCTTGAATTGATGCAACAACATCCTGCCAGGTCTTCTTGATTAGACAGTAACAGCTGACTAATACTGGATTTTTAAGGCAGAGACTGATAGATAGACTGGAGTTCTAAAACTACAATAAAAATATCGGCTGATAGTAATCTCTTTTAAATTTAGACACGTAATGTAAACAAACAATCTTGATAGGGATCCCTTACATTTGTTTTTTTTTTATTTGTGTCCAAGATACATACTGAGTAGGATATTTTATTGTGTAAAAACAGCTTGTCTAAATTATCTCACTCCTAGTTTGGCATTTCTGTACTGCAAATTTATTGTTACTATTGTACTGTATGTACTGGTGTTATGTTATGTTACTTATCGGCCAACATATACATTGATACAATATGTCTGAAATATACTAATATAGGCCAATATGCAGTATTGATGTGCCAGGAATTAAATAGTGAGTCTAAGCTGCGTGTGTGATTCTTTTTTACATACAGTACTGTGCATGTAGACTATGGTACAACAATTTTAGAAGAACAGGACGACTGCTATGGGGAAATTGGTAGAAAATCTGTTATGTCTGGATTAGAGCGAGACAGATAAATTATACTAATTTACTCAATTATTGCAGCTATATTAGTATCTGTTTAAATATCAGCCAATAAGTAACAAGAAATTATAGTGCAGAAATACCAAACTAGGTTTGAATTGAATTGTCATTTTAAAACCATAGCAGAGTTTGTCCACTAGAGTACTGAGTTTTAAACTGTAATTTGTTTTAAATCTAAGGGATCCTATCAAGATTGTTTGCCTATTTACTACAGCCCAATATGCTGTTAGCAGATTTTTTAAATATCTCAAATATCGATATTGGCTTCCGGTTCTAAATTCCAGCATTGGTCAGTATACACTCACTGGCCACTTTATTAGGTGCATGCATGCAGAATACCATCTCTGAACCCAATCACACCATAATGTAGATGGGCTGCTACAACAGCAGAAGACCACTCCTGTCAGCTGAGAACAGGAAACAGAGGCTACAATTCACATAGACTCACCAAAATTGGAAAATACAAGATTGGCAAAACGTTACCTGGTCTGATGAGTCTCAGTTTCAGCTGCGACACTGAGATGGTAGTGCCAGAATTTGGCGTAAACAACGTGAAAGCGTGCGTCCATCCTGCCTCGTATCAACAGTTCAGGCTGCTGCTGGTGGTGTAATGGTGTGGCACTTTGGGCCCCTTGGAACCAACTGAGCATCGTTTAAACGCGACAGCCTACCTGAGTATTGTTGCTTACCATGTCCATCACTTTATGACCACAGTGTACCCATATTTCCAGCATGACAATTTACCATGTTAAAAAGCTCAAATCATCTCAAAATGGTTTCTTGAACATGACCATCAGTTCACCGTACTCCAATGGCCTCCACAGTCACCAGATCAATACCACCAATAGAGCACCTTTGGGATATGTTGGAACGGGAGATTCTCATCATGGATGTGCAGCTGACAAATCTCAAATCTGCAGCAACTGCGTGATACTATCATCTCAATATAGACCAAAGTCTCTGAGGAATGTTTCCAACCCCGTGGTGAGAGTATGCCACCAAGAATTGAGGCAGTTCTGAAGGCAAAAAGGGGAGCCAACTCAGTACTACCAAGGTGTACGTAATAAAGTGGCCAGTGAGTCAATTCTGGTTCCCAAAAATATCTCATTATCGTGCACTTACAGATTAACCTGCAATGAAAAGGGCAATTGGCAATAGGTAATATCTTGATCCACTGCTAAACATTTACAGAAATGTTCAAGGAAATTATGCAAATTGTAGTAATTTAGCAAATCTAAATGCAAACTTCTGACTGATACAGACTGAAGACAAAAAAACATATTAAACATTTCAATCCTCATGTTGGTATTTCTGGAAACAAACTGCAAATAACACTGGGCTGCAGCACTTGTTCACTGATCTCCATCAGACATGTTCTGGTTGCAAAAGCCTTTCACATTCCCATTTTAATATATGACAGATAGCGTCTCAAGCATGCACTCACATTCTCCCGTCTCTGTCACAGGGAAAGAGCATCAAGATCTAGAATGCTTAAATCTGCTTCCTGATGTCTCATAGTTACCTGAGCGTGTTTTCTGACTGGATACGGTCACTAGTGAAAACCTACATCATATAGGCACACAGAACTGGTGAAAGCTACATTTGCTTTTGTAAACTGTGATGTTCTGTTGTCAAAACTGTAATTTGCTGAACACAATATTGCTTTCATTCACGTGTGTTTTATCCCCATTAGGCTTTACTCAATAGATAAAATAAGGTTTTGTGCACTCTGGATTTCTGCTCATTTCAGTGATTGTATGACAAATGCTAATGTCTGGATCCTCAGATGGAGGTGGGTTTGGCTGCAGCAGATGCCATTAGGGGGATCCATGGGAAGAATTACACTGTAGGAAGCTCACCGAACGTATTGTGTAAGTCCACACATCACTGCTTCTCACAGATTCATTATTTTCAGCACTGCTGGCATCGTAGCTCTAGGGATGGCAATAAAGGTCTGTCGGTCCACCACTTTGGCCCAGACTGAACTGATCTCAACATCTACACAATGGATTGGCACAAAGTTTGGTACAGACATTCATAGTCTCAAGTTCAGGCTAGAGGGTTTTTCGTCTAGCCACTATGAACAACTACGATGGGTTGCAATGAAATTTGGTACACACATTTGTGCCACCCTCAGTAAGACTTTGGTAATCCCTTGACTTTTAATCTAGTGCCACTTTGATATTCGGGCATATTTTGGTTTATGACCAAATACCAAAACAAATCACATTCCCATTAGCCTAAGCTGTACTTTGTGTTTAGTTCTAATCAGTAAATGTTAACATATTAGCATGCTAAACTAATGTGGTAAATATGGTAAACATTATACCTGCTGTTTGTGTGTTAGCATTGTGGCTGTAAGTATTTAGGTTAAAACTGTCGATTCTAGGACCACGTTCAGGCGGACTTTAGCCGAGGCAGAGGTCTCCGCCATGAAACTGAAACCTCCTGAAATTTTCTGGATTGTGTTTCATGTCTCGTTAGTACCTGAAGCAACACGCTCCCACCAACATCAGTCCTGTGTGTTGTTTTAAAGGAGGGCTGTTTTCCAACTGAACTCCTACTTGGTTTAGTTTATTTTTGCTCTACTCACACTCATCATCTTTTTACTGGTTTTTAGTTTAGCTAACAATACACTGGTTGTGTGAGTGTAACTATAAATATTAGGTTTGAAGGAATCATCCATAAATGTAAAATAAAGTGGCTACTAAAGCTCATTGAGAAGGTTACATGACGGCCAGTTAAATGTGTACCCTCTTTCTACAGACCCCAACTCTGGTTCATCCAGAGACTGGGCTCGGTTGCAGGGGATCCCCTACACTTACACCTTTGAGCTGAGAGACAATGGGACATTTGGCTTCCAGCTTCCCGAGGATCAGATCCAGCCGACCTGTGAGGAGGCCTACAGCGGAGCCCTGCACATCATCACCTACGCCCACGACAAGACCTTTAATGGTGCTGTGGCACCCACTGCTGCAGCCCTGTGGACCATGCTGTTAGGAGTGGGTGTCGCCGGCACCACTCTGATGTGAGGTAGAAAAAATGAGGGAAACTGACTAAAGCTGTACTTCTTTTAGTTTCAGTCATCCTGCAGAATCTGTTTGATTCTCATTTGAGGCAGAATTGTTGTTGTTGAAAAATAATAGTGCATATTTGGTTCATACTACTATAAAACTGTTGTCTTTTATTAAGTGTCTTTTAATAATCTGAAATATTTATCTCCGTATAACTGTTTGAGTCATTTTGCTGCCAATAGCTGAGGCATTAGAATATATGATTATTTATTTATTTAACATTGAATATATATAATATAACTGACATGATCTGGTGCCAAAGAGCAATTACCAAAAAGAATAAAATCTTTAAATATGTTCAATGTTTGTTGTTTTAATGTGTGTGTTTTAAAACACTTGTGAAGCCCATTAATTGAACACAGCTAATGCATTCTTTGCTTTAAATCTAAATGAATGTACAGCTGACAATCTGTATGTCATGAATTCCTTAAATAGAAAACACATAAATCTTCTACTACATTTGTAACAAAAGTTCATGATACTGGCAGAAATTACAGTATGTACCGTAACAGAAAACATAAAGAGGTAAGTGTGTTTTATCTTTTGATGTAGGTTAAAAGTTTCCCAGTGTTAACAGCAGTTTCATGGCTCAGTGTTTGTTACTGTGGTCCTGAATGGGTGAAAGCCCTGTTGTCTCAGACCGGCTAGCGGCAAGAAGAGCTGATCCTCTGGAGGAAACTGGTCCCACTGTGTCCATGTCCAACCTGAGAGGGAGAGAAGCACACAGTCTCTATAATGAACTGCTCAGTCAGGTGGGAATCATGTTTTTCAATTTAAGAAAAACTGTAGTTTAACTTTACTCACCCTCGTTCTTCTCCGGCTCCATGTTCTCTGGCTCTCCTGACTTCTTCCTGTCCAGTACTCCTTGCATGATTATAGTGACGTAGTGGTACTGATCCTCCAGGCGGATGGAGTTCACCACTGATGCAAAGCGGATGTTCACCAAATGCACCCCTGCTTCCTCTAACACCTCTCTGTGAGCGCACTCCTCCCACGTCTCTCTTTCAGGGACATAGAAATAAATGTCACATCCACTGGAAGTCAGTCAGCACATTCAGAACATGTCTTAATATTTGCTGAACATTTCACCTTTATGGTAACATGGCAGAAAACGTCACAATAGTCAAAGGTGTCTTCTCTGGAATAATCTAGTCTAGATTTGACAGCTCTAGGTATGGTGTTTATTGATGTGGACCTAATTAAATGTGTCCTATATGCAAAAAAAAAAAAAAATAGGATAAAAGTTTCATGAATCTGAAACAATGCTTTAAAGAAACTGTAGCTTCTCTGGCATGATCTAGTCCAGATTTGACAGCTCTAGGCGTAGTGGTTTTTGATCTGGACCTGTGTTTAACTGCCTAATCTGAAGCTGCGGGAAAAGATGTTTGCTGAATCATATGAATGAAGGACAGTGTCAAACATTCATAAACAGCCTTGCATCACATAAATATGCTGCTAAGAAGTGTCAGATTTGTGAATGGAGTATGCTAACCAGCTGAATTAAAAGCTAACGTTACCTACCTACCCAAACTCCAAGTGGCCTCCGGGGAGCTGGTATGTTCCTTTGCCCATTACGCCTTTCCGTTTCCCCAGGAGCACACAGCCTGGGTGGGCTGAATCTGTCACAAGCACCCCGACACCAACTCCTGGGCGTTTCACGGTTTTATCTGACATCTGGGCAAACCTAAAAGAGACCCATAAATGAAGTTAGCTAAACAGACCTAACTCGGCAGGGCTGCTGTGGAGTAGCTGTCTGAGGTGCAAGAGGATTCCCGTCTGTGTACTTCCGTCTTCGCTTAAACAAATCGTTTGGGAAATGAGTCCACTCTTGCTGTCTGAGTTACGGTACATTAGCTTCTTGTTTGGTTCTGTGAAATAGGGTTGCAAGTATATTACGGTAAGTAAGTAATACGTAGCTGATGTAATACATTAATTAATAATATATTTATTTATAAGCGCCTTTCTAACCACCCAAGGACACTTTTCAAATCCAGGTAAGACAGTCAATACATAATAAAAGATAACAATAGACGAGTGATAATAACAAATAACAACAACAACAACAGCAATGACAATATTGACAATAGTTATGCTAACAAGCGCCAGAAGAAGCTAGTAAAAGAACAGAGGTGCAACACTGCTCCCTAGTGACAAGTTGTGCTCACTGTATATTGTAGTTGTAGACCTAGAGGGAATATTGTGACGTGAACTGAAAAAGGTCAGTTGTAAATGATCATAGCACTTAGCTTATATGTGGTAGGCCAGGGGTTTTCAAAGTCTGAAACTGTGGGTCTCAGCCCCCCTTAGTTTACTTGCTTAGTTTTGCTCAATTCTTGTATGCCTACGAGATCATGATTATGTTATTTGATCCCAAAGACACGCACCAATTGAGCCAAGATAGCCTAATATTGCTGTTTGGCATCTAATACATTTATTCTGACTCTGGGAAAGTGTACTAAATGAAACGTTTTTTCACTTCCATTCACTGAGCCTTCCCTTTAACAGTTTGGATCCCCCCTGGGGAGGCCCGCCTCACACTTTAAAAACCTCTGTGTTAGAAATCATAGGATATATAAGTATGAACATGCACAAAACATTTCATAGTAAGATGCATGTGAAACCTGGGAAAGTGCCTGAATGAGGATTTCTGATCAGAATCAGGGGGGTTGAAAGGTCCTGTGTGATGAGGGTTGACCAGCTTCATTTTAGCCAAAGTAAGAACAGGGTTTTTTAAATCGACTTTAAAGCCATCTTCCCTTTTTTTTTTTTTCACAAAGTGAAACAGTTACAACTAAACAAAACTTCACTGACTGGAACACAAGTTTAATTAAACACATTTTAAATGACTATCGATTCATTCATTTAATTTAAAACAAGAATGCCATCGAGTGTAGGACAGAGAGATAATGACTTGATGTGTAAGAGATAATGAGATTCTTCTTCCTGTGGAAAGAGAAATAAAGATTTGTAATTTTTTTGTAAAACAAAATGTTGTGTGTAGACAGTGTTCACAATGTCTCCATGTAGTAGTACAGTGGTTATCCTGGTATCGCTGGTAAGTTTTCAGTATTCATTTACTTGCATTTCTTTAAAATGAAAAGATCAATAATGCTGCAAAAAAAGCCAAGTAAACTGAACTCTGTAAATTATTAACATAGCTATCTGAAAAATCATTCCTCATAGTGACTGATTATGTGTGTCAAGTTCTACCAGTCCATAACACTAACTGAGAAACACATCATTTCTGCTCTCTTTTCCCTTTTCTCTGTTCCTTCATCCCTGACGTAAAGATACAAATGACTTTTTGTTGAACAGCATCCTTTTCCAGCATCCTCAGCACTGTTCGATCGGTAGGGAGTCCATCAGTATCCTCCAAAATGCTGATCAGAAACCACACACTTCAATGATTCAGTAGGTCAACAAAGTTCATTTTCACTCAATGAAGACCTGAGCCCAAATAAACAGCATGTTACAAAGCAAGTGATGGGAGGAAAACGTTAGACACTGATGCATTTCTAACCCTAAACCCTAGGATCCATACTGGGGACTAAATGTCACAATATCTCAAGCTCAGTGCTGCATTGATTGACTCTGTCACGGCTCCACCAAAGAGACATTTCCTCACTGAACTTCTCACATGGTTTCATTTAAATAACTGTTCAAGGCCCAAACAGATGATGAGACAATGCCAGTATTTCAAACACAAAACAAAGATTTAGTAAAAAAAATAAATAATAAGATTTGTAATTTGTGTTGCACAGCTGTGTTTTCTTCTGTCCCATCAATCATCTGTTACCTCTTTCACCACTGGTTTGGTGAAATGATAAAACGATCTGTGTCTGTTCACACCTTTACTCTACTGGTATTTAGAAGCTTTCCACCAACACCTGTTTACCCCGCTAGACCTGCCTGGTGGCTCTGGCCCCGCCCCGCTCACCTCTACCCACTCTCGCCTGAGAGACAGCATTTTCCTCCTGTGAGTCCAGGCTAAACAAACCTCTTCACTTTCCTGGATCTTTCTCTTCCACTGTTCTGCTTTGGATTACTAAACATCCCTGAGTGTCATACCTACTAACCATCTCTCTGTTCTCTCGGTTTCTTCTTTCTATTGGGTTTGACAGTGTAAGCATGAGTGCTAAACTGTGGACAGAGGAGCAGTTTAACTGCCCTGTGTGTCTGGAGCTCCCAAACGATCCAGTCACCATCCCCTGTGGGCACAGCTACTGCATGGCCTGCATCAAGGACTACTGGAGCAAGGACGACCCCAAGGGGGTCTACAGCTGCCCCCAGTGCCGCCAGACCTTCTGCCCCAAGCCCTCCCTGTCCAGGAACACCATGCTGGCTGAGGCAGTAGAGCAGCTCCGCAAAGGGGCTCTCAAAGCTGACGTGCGTGAGTCTATGCGAAGCGCCCGTGGTGCTGCCGCCTCCTCGTCTAGACCCAAAGGGAAGCTCTCCACCACAGCAGTGCCATGCGACTTGTGCAAAGATGAACAGCGAGCAGCGGTCAAGAGCTGCCTGTCGTGTATGAGCTCATACTGCGAATCCCACCTGAAGCCCCACAAGACCAAGAAGTCCCTGAAGCAGCATGAGCTGATCGCACCCACGGGCAATTTGGCTGAGAAGATCTGCACCCAGCACAAGTACCTGCAGGAGTTCTTCTGTCGCCAGTGTAAAGTGTTTGTCTGCTGGCTGTGCACCAGCAACCAGCACAAAGGCCACGAGAGTGTGTCCACCAAGGCCGAGCGCCTGGACAAACAGGTAGGCAAGAATGGCCTCAGGCACCAAATGAGAAGCTCCCAAAAAAATGGCAGCGATGAGGGGCCCTCAACCAGTTACCAGTGTGTACTGTTATATGAGTTACTGTTAAGAGGTTGGCGGTTCAATCCCCGGCTCCCCCAGGCTGCATGTCGGAGTGTCCTTGGGCGAGATACTGAACCCCGAATTTCCCCTGGCGGCTGTTCTGTTTTTGAATGTGTGTGTGAATGATGAATGCAGATGTAGTGTGAAAGGCGCTAAAACCAGTGCATGCATGCATGGAGCATTAATTTCCTGTTGGTCGACTAAGACGCATTCGAACAAGTTGAACAAGTTGGCTTTATGAACAAAACAGAGACAAGAGAAAAAGGGAGAGAGACTGGTTGGGAAATAAAAGAAAGAACTGGAGTTCAGTCAGACAGACACGCACAAACACACTCCCACGGTCGGTGCGTCCATTGCAGCTGGCTTGCTAGCAATAACATACAGTTAGTACATAAGCTGGGAACAATCACACACACTATAATTAGAAAATCCCACCTTAAACAGGGGCAACTGTTTCTACAATAGGCCACAATCAATACTTTTTAAATACAGTATATCATCACCCTGCCTGCCTTTTAACCGTCCATTGTTCAGTGTAATGGGTTTCTGTTTAAGATGTCTGAGGACATTCCTTACTACATTCCTGTCTGTTCATAACGCTCCACCCTTGGGAGTGTATCTATGTATCAGGGTTATATGTTCAACAGATTAACCTCTTAATATGACAAATTAGGAACACATTTGGAAGGGTTTCATGTTCTCAGCAATGTTTTACCTGTAGGTTAAATATTCAGTGTATGTGTCCCCGGGTCAATATGTTGAAATCATCTACTCACAGCAAGCAGTCTACTGATGTTACACTCCTTCAAACACACACCTTCACATTTGCAGCCATCTTGGCTTTAGACATTGACAGTGGCGAAAAAGAAATTTACCATTCAAACTGCATTTGAAACGTCCATCTCCCTGTCGTTCGAATATAGCCCTTACCAGTCTCTTACAATGTTAGTTTACATCAGGAGACACAATAGTACAAGGTAACTTCACGGGGTTCAAGTTGGCTTGAACGTGTGATTCTCATCTTTCGAACCATAATTTGAAAATTAATGATAAGATCATGGTTGTAAGGTTAGCCCTAACCCCTAATCATAATGAATCAACAATCAACTTTTTACAAATCGTAACAAAAAACAGTATTTGTAAAGCTTTAAAATCACAGGTAAGACTGATGTAAAGCATGTCTTATGTGTTTTATTAAGGGAATATAGAGCTGGGGAACACAGGACCCTGACAACATAGGGATGACACCGCACCATCTCACATTATGTTCAGTGTCACATATACAGCTGTTTCCTCTTGCTTGCGTTTGTCTGTTTGAGTGAGATAGATGGGAATTGTTTTGATGTTGACTCTTTATGTGTAATGCTGTAGAAAGTTATGTCGGAGATCCATGCACAGAATCAGCAGAGACTGAAAGACAGAGAGCAGGAGCTGAAAGACATGAAGACGATGATTGAGGCGATGAAGGTTGGTCAGCAGACTTTTTCTTTTGGGAGCTTTTTCTCTGAGTTGGGTTAACTTGCATCCATTTTGCAAGTGCATGCTTTTTTCCCCCACTATTTCTCAAAATAAAAACCACATTTCCCATAAACCCTGCAATAATGTCACAGTTGTTTTAGATCGGTGCAAGTGGGCCTTACTGCATGTGTATTTTGGCAGACTGAGACATAAACAACTTACCGTTTCTCTCCCTGCCTGCAAAGCGTTCTTCAGACAGGGTCCATGAGGACACGGAGCAGGTGCTGTCGGAGCTGCAGCGCTCAATGGAGCGTCTACAGGAGCTGCTGGAACAGGTGCTGGATGAGGCCAGCCTGGAGAAGCTGGGCCAGGCTCAGGAGGTTGCCGACAGCCTGGAGGCCGAGGTCAAGGAGCTGAGGAGGAGGGACACGGAGATGAAGGACCTGGCCTGCTGTGACGACCACATCCACTATCTGCAGGTAGGCTGGACCAAGTTCATTGAGGGATGGAGGAGGTGGACGGGTCTCCTTTACAGGAAGCTTGAACTCCAATATCTCGTTTAACCACTCCACCTTGACATATTCAGATGCTGATTGACACAGATTTTGTTTACTTTACCTTGCTGTGTCCATGTGGCACTTTGTGTTCTTATGATGTGCATCATTCTGCATGATCAGACCTGCTTCAAACAGGATGCTTTTTTTGTGGTTTTTATTTGAAGTAGTAGAGTTGAAGGTCCGGACTGCTGTAGTCTATACGTTTCCCCCAAGAGTCAAACTCACCGCCACGTTTTCCTTCAGACATATGAGTCCATGTGCAGTCCCCTGGAGTCCGGGGACCTGCCCACTGTGGTGGTCAATCCAGAAGCTTCCTTTGAGCCTGTACGAGACGCCATACTGGCTATCAAGGAGCGAGTGGAGGACCTGTGCAACGAGGAGCTAAGCAAGATCACCAAACAAGGTCTGTCACAAGAGTCTTATCTTGTTTAACCTACCTTCTTTCGTTTTCACGTCTCATCTTATTGTCTGTTCTCTTCCAGTCAATGACACAACACTGTTCACTTTGGGAGACCGTAAGTTCCAAACATGAGCATAACAAAAGTCGCAGGTGGGTTGAGTCTTCTTTCCTAACAATGACTTCCTCTAATCTTTTCTAGCCAACCGGAGTGCAGGACAGAAAGGAGCGATTTTTAAATGTAAGTTTGTTTTTTTTATCTGAATATATTGTACACATACTACATGTTCCATGATCCTGAAACAAATTTTCTGATTATTTCCCCTTTTTTCTGTAGTCTTTTCTGGTCTGGGTTCTCGCAACACAAACAACCGTTCACCAGGTATGTCCAATGCTTTTAAGTCTATGTTTTATGTCCTATCTGTGCATCTTTTCACTTTATTAGATTTTATATAAATACATGTAATATATACATGATTTCTTTCAGCTTCCACAGCTTCCACACCCAGTATCTCAGTTGGAGCGCGGAGTACAGACAGACGAGGACTTGGTACTGTACACTAATGTTCATATGTGTGACAGTATCAAAGGTATTTCAATGTGTAGTCCTTGTTAAACATGACATTCACATTAATTATTCAGGTATAGGGCTCAAAAGTCAGGATGTGAGGAGCAGAGACACACCACGAGGTAAGATTTGATGCTTGAACTAGCAGTTGTCGAAGCAGTAAAAATGTGTGTGTGCACGTTTTTAAACTATGCTTCTTTCTTGTCGCATACAAAGGAAACACGAACTCACCCAGACTTCGGGACAGACAGAGAAGAGAGGAAAGAGAGACGGGTAGGTTCATTCATGCTTTGCCTGGCAGGAGGTCACACTGGCTCTGATTTAAAACCCAAAGACTTCCTGGTAATAATGTGGCTGTTACTTCCTACTGACAGAAATGTTTCTGCATGTCCTCATGTTCTAAAAGTATAGAATTACACAGCATATTCATTTTCAGTTGCTCATTTTGTCCTTTAACTCAGATGCATTAGATCCACTATATCCTTAGGCAGTGGGTGGTTGACTCTGGGTCAGCCCTGGAGTGGTTCCTCTATTACCAGAGTTTTTCAGTTGCTTTTGGTAACTATGTCTCCCAATCTTTAGTGCTTACTAGCAAATGTTAGCATGCTAACATACTTAACTAAGCTGGTGAACATGGTAAACATTGTGCCTACCAACCGTCAACATGTTAAGATTGTCATTATGAACATGTTAGCATTTAGCTCAAAGCACAGCTGTGCCTATATACAGCCATACCTAGCTACTGTAGCGTGGCCGACAATGTCATTGAGCTGCCACGATTAGTCGTTTAATCGATTACTTGTCAACTATAAAAGTAATTGCCAACTATTTTTGTTATTTGTCTAAGAAAAAATGTTCAAATTCTTTTATTCAAGCGTCTTAAAATGTAAATATTTTATGGTTTCTTTCATTTTTCACAAAATAATGTGAATGTCATAAAGTACCCCTTTCAAAATCAGCTTCAGACCCACCTGTTTAGACTTTCCTTTGTTTAGGTGTATTTATTTTTATCTCTATTTTATTTATCTTTTATATTATGTCTCTGTCTATTATGTTTATGTAAGCACTTTGTGACATCCCATCTAAAGTGGTGCTACTACAATAAATAAACTCTTCTTACATGCAGTTCCATGTGAATAATATAGCTTGATAAAATAAATTTAATGTGAATGTACGGTAATAAGCTTTTCAAACATAGTGTTTGGATCAGTAACTAATATATTTGTTAAGATGTTACCAGCTGACACTGGTTGTACTGTATCCCCAACCTTGATCTGACATCTCACATGTCTTCCAAACAGAGAGGGAGACCAGACCCGGCCCCACTCCCAGCCGCAGAGAGTCTCAGTCTCTTTGGAGCAGGTCCAGTCATAGCCAGCGTGTCCCTGCTGCAGCCCCGACCCCAACTCTGACTCCAATCCCAGCCACTCCAACTCCTACCCCAACTCCTGCTCCTGCTCCTGCTCCTGCTCCTGCTCCAGCTCCTGCACCAGCATCAACTGGAGGTAAAATAAATGTTGCAACTTGAATTTACTTTATGGGGGATCAATAAAGGAACATCTTTATCTTATCTCATCTGACAGAAAAATAAATGAGAGTGTAACACCTTTTGTTTTCCATCTCTGACCTTTGTCTTATCCTCCTGGTTCGGTCAGGTTTCAGTCGGATGGCGTCGATCAGCAGCCTCTTTCGCTCCCATCGGCGTGGCACCAGCCAGGCCACCCCAGCTACCCCAGCCAATAACTCACCATCTGCAGGAGGAAACCCATGTGAGATCACGTTCCTATCCGCTATCTAATCACAGCATTAAAACCACTTCAATGATCTGCAGCGGGAGGCAATGGAAAGAGATGAAAAGAAGCAGGGCTTAGATACTAATGTAGATATAGCTTTTTATAGTACATGCTAATATAATATATCAGGACATGCAATTTGTCCTTAATGCTGATGGCCAGTTGTTAATAGCTATTTGCTGTAGCTGCATCTTCTTAAAAAATTAATAAAATAAAAATTATGCTTGAATTAGCAGTTTAAAAGGAGGTGCTGAAAGAAGTTGAAGTATCAGTTGAAGAGCAAGCACTTAACTGCTGAAGTATCAGTTGAACTTTTGAAAAGAGTTTCAGTGTCAAGTGTGGGTGATACATTGATCTGTAAGTGTCAGTCAAAGTGGAAGTCCTGAAAGAATTTAGTGCAAGTTCAAGTGTGTACGCTAAAACATGGTGAAGTGTCAGCTGTTCTGCACTGAAAGCAGTTGGAGTTAAATGTGTATGAACGCTGGAAGTTGGGAGAGCTTTTTTTTTTGTTGTTGTTGTTCAAAGGTGAGGACCTGAAAGGGTTTGAGGTGTCAGTCAAGGTGTAAGCACTGAATTGAGTGGAAACATCAGCTGAAGAGAAAAAGATTAATAGAGTAGAAATATCAGTTGACGTGTAAGTGGTGAAAGGATTTGTATTTGAAGAGCAAGAGATGAAAGCTGCTGAAATGTCAGGTGATGAGTTGAAATTTATTACAAAATTATAACAACACAAAAAGACAGAAAAGCAGAAAGACTTCAAAAGGGATCATTTTTATTTCACCCTGCTAATTTTTCAGCCAAGCTTATTTTCCATGGACTTAAATAATCCTCTTCTTTCACCACCTCAAGTCTTCCAGAAATTCATTACTTTACACAACTCATCTAATATCCTAAATCTGCCTTTTGCACTGCAGTTTGGATAACTTTCACTGCGGGCTCTGGAAAACTTGAAAGAGGATTTAAAAGTATCTGTCAAGCTTAATCTATTAATTTGGTTGTTCAGTATCCAGTTTAGATGAATCTACTGTAGCTGGCGCTCTTCTTTAGAGCAGTCTTCCATGGCAAACATAATGACCTTTATTTCTTAAATAAACATAAATACAAGCAGCAATGTTGTGATGGCCACAGATATCAATAGATACAAGAATCATCCCTGTGTCTCTAGAAACATGTGGACCTTTGAATGCTTGTACAGTATTGTAAGTAAGAATTTTGGGTCTTCTGTGATACTATAGAAAATCTTTACCTCAGTATAGTTATAAAGCACGTTGATTATGTGTGTGATTAAGTGTGTGACTCATGTACACTCAACAGGGGGAATTGATGCTCTGCCTGAAACACCAACAGGAAGTAAGATGTCTTTATATATATATAAAATGAATATTGTTCTTTTGGCTTAATGGTACATTCAGTACTGTTATTTCACATGGACAAGTGTGCGTTAATACTAATGTGTCTAAGATGGTTTTGTAATTGAACAGTTAACCCCAGTCTCTTCCTGGACTTGCCCACACCTGACACCGTGATGCACTCTCCTGCTTTCCCTGCATGTGAGTTCATGTAACTTTTATCTTCGTGGTATCGACATTTTGAGATGAGAAACTGCAAATAAATGAAACATTAAAAAAATCTAAATATAATATAAATACAATGATTCATCCAACAAAAAACCCAGCAAAATAAACAAAATCAATGTCTCTCTCTCTTTGTGCATGAGCTTACGTACAGTATTGTTTGGTTTTCCAGTGAGAGAAATCAACATTGACAGCATCCAGGCCCCAGAGCCGAGGACCAGAGAGGAGTTCCTACAGTGTGAGTGTCAATGCTTCGCTTCAATGTTACATTTTAGATCTTAGATGACTTTCTACACTGAGCAATCAGGCTTTCACTGAGAAAAACTTTTGCAGGACTAATGACTCATGTCATGTCTGCCGCAGTGATTGCTAAAAAAAACAGTCAACCCTCGGCGCTTATTGCTGTTCATGTTTACTTAAAGAAATCTGAGAAAATACTAAGTTTATTAGGGGTTTGTACAGGTGCTTTCTGCTGTTTCACATGATCGTCATCAACTTGTTTACTGACATGGACAAGAAATTCTAAGAGCTCCATGGATGAAACCGTAACAGCTACTGAGCTAACATGTCAACAGATCCATCTTCATAGCAACTGTGCAAACTCCGCCTGCTGATGTAGACCATGTGATACAGTAGAAAAGAACTGAAAAAAGCTAGTAAGGGGCAAAGGTCAAGCATGAACTTAATTTCTCCTCCCTTTCCTAGACACTGTGATGTTGACCCTTGACCCAAATACGGCCCACCGGCGGCTGGTTCTCTCCGAGGGCCACACCAAAGCCACCCTGCAAGGGACATCGCAGCCCTACCCCGACACTCCCCAGCGTTTCGACGGCTGGACCCAGGTGATGTGCCCAACCCCGCTGTATGGCGAGCGCTGTTACTGGGAGGTGGAGTGGAGAGGCCGGGGCTCCTCCATTGGCGTGGCCTATGGGGCGATGAACAGGAAGGGCTCAGACGCCAGGTCGGGGCTCGGTTACAACGCCCAGTCCTGGACCCTGGAGCTGTCGGACACCTGCTGCTCAGCCATGCACGAAAATGAGAAGAGGGACATACCGGTCACCTACTCGCCCCGCCTGGGCATTTACCTGGACCTGTCCACAGGGACGCTAGCGTTCTACAGCGTGGCAGGGAGCATGACACACCTCCACACATTCCGCGCCAACTTCACCCAGCCTCTGTACGCTGCCTTCGGCGTGGGCAGTGGAGTCGGGGTCGGTCTGGACTTTGCCCTCGGCCAGTTCAGCTCCAGCTCTGACAGCATCAAGATCTGTCCCATATGAGGATGCAGGATGGAAGGCAGTGATTGGCGGACAGGGGTGGACAGTAACTAAGTACATTTACTGAAGTACACATTTGAGGTAGTCTACTTGTACTTTACTTGGGTACTTTCTTTTTATACCACTTCCTACTTCAACTCCACTACAAGTTAGTGGGAAATATTTACTTCACTTAATTTAGCTGACAGATTTAATTACTAGTTACAGACAACACATGAAGCTTTAATGATGTTATGCTATAAATTAAACTGTGCAACAGTTTAAACAGATAAAACGATTGACAGAAATAAATCAGCATTGTCATTTTTTATTTGATGGTTCTAGTTTCACGAATGTGAAAATTTACAGCTTTACGGCTCCTCTTAATTATTTTAATAATTTAAATGTATTTATTTATTTATTTATTTTGAGGTCTGGGCGGTTGGTTGGACAAAATAAGCATGGGAACGGTGTCACTTTGGGCTCTGGGTAATTGCGATGGCATTTCTCACTATTTTCAGAATTTTTACAAACCAACCAATCAATCGATGAATGGAGAAAATTATAAATGATTAATCCATGATGAAAATAAAAATTAGATACAGTCAAAATAGCTATCTATAACAGTAAAATTCTGTTTTTACATGACTGTATGAGTAATAATAACAATATATAATATGTATTAGTATAATTATGGGCTGAAATATGTGTCACTTTTACTTTAAGTACTTTTTCCTAAATATACTTACATACTTTTACTTAAATAACATTTTCAATGCATGACTTTTACTTGAGAAAAGGATCTGAATACTTTGTCCACCACTTTTTGGCATTCATGTCGATAAAACAACTGACTTCAGAGTATAACAGAGCAGCTTGGAAGTGGTCATAATGATCAAACTCATTCCAAACGGTCAGGACACAAAGACTGGAAGTCTGGTTTCACCTGATCTTTTTTTCTTTCAGCTTGTATACTGCCTTAGTGAAAGAAGTTTCTGTTCTCCACAAAAAGCTAAACTTGCACTGAGTCCGTGGCTCCATGGATGGACGGTCCACCACTTTGGTCCAGACTGAAATATCTCAAACCACTGGATGGATTCCTATGAAATTTTATACTGACATTTGTGGTCCCTAAAGGATGAATTGTAATGACTTTGGTAATCTGACCTTTCCTCTAGTGCTGCTGAGAGGTTGACGTTTGTGGTAAGGAGTGGAACAAATTGACAAATGATAGATGGACTGCTTTCAAATTTGGTTTAGATATTCATGTCTCCTCAGGATAAATTGTTATAATTCTGATGATCCTTTGACTTTTCATTTTGTGCCATCAGGTTAAAATTTTTAATTTGTCCAATACTTTGGTTTGGGGAGGCATTAGCTCAGTCTGTTAAGACTTGGCTTAGAAACCGGTGGGTCTCTGGATCGAGTCCACCACGAACCAATGCTGAAGGTGTCCTCTGAGCAAGGCCCTGAACCCCGAAACGCACCCTGGGAGCTGTACGATGGCAGCCCACTGCTCCTAAAAAGGATGGATTAAATGCAGAGAACTATTTTCCCCTTCCCTTTTACAGAATTGCCCCTCGGGAATCAAAGTATTTCTGATTCTGACCTGCAAAACGAAAGACTGCTTTATTAAGTGATGATTGTCAGTGAGCCAGTGGCTTTGTTTCCATTGCTTTATTAAAAAAAAAAAAAGAAGAGACAACTGAATAATAACCATGAGTAGTACAGATCATGAAAAAAAAAAAAAAAAATCACAGGACATTTTATACTTTAAACAAAGAAAGACACATACCTGCTTTACTGGAAAACAGTGGATATGACAACTATGACAAATCTGAAACGATATAACAGTCTGGATGTGCCTTCTTTCCTGTTCTCTTCAATCCCACACATGTACAAAACAATAAACTGAAGCGCTTCTTCCTTTATTAAATGCGATAGTCAATTAGCACAAAACATATCACATAAACATATGTGAGCCAGAGTATTCAATTTCCTCAAAATAAAATAAAAGTAACACTTTTGGCTTGATGTGGATTCCCTTCTGTGGGCCTCTTCATGTGGAAAGCAAAACGAAATTTCTACATATATTAAAAAATCTTGTGTTAGCTGACATTGTTACAATAGGCACACATTATGCTAAAATTTCTCATTAATATGTTAGACTCTATATACTTCAAATAGTGGTGTCACTTAAACAAAAGGTTAAATGAAAAAGTGCAGGAGCTGAGTGGGAGGGATTGGCTGGATTAATGAACGTCAGGGACAGCAGCGCTGACGGCTGGATGGCCACAGGGGTCAAGCACAAAGCTCTATGCTTCCTTTTATTTAAACATGATATTTTATATTATAAAGTAGTATGTGGATGAACTATGTGCTTTCCTCCAGGAATACTCCCACCTGCTGGCCAATGTGAGAACCACATATGAGGTTGAAATAACCCCGAGACACCAAGCACAGAAAACAACCACGTACTGTATACTAAACCTGGATGTGATACACAACAAAAAAAATGTGTCAATGGATTTCCCCTCTTAACAGACCAAAACTGAACGTCCCACAGGCCTGAGATAAAGAATACTCAACAATAAAAGTCCTAGAAGCGGTGGTGAAATATTTTCAACCAAGCAGTGCTGCTCAAACGAACACAAACTCAACCGCCAAATCCCACAGAGTTGAACTAATATATACAAACATGTCTAAACAGGAACACAAAAGTGCTAGCTTCTATTTAAGGACCTGAAGGAAAAAGGCAGACTCATTTCTTTATTTGCCTGCCGATATGGATCTGACCCTTGCCTTCAGTGCGGCCCAACCAGTGTGCCGACAGGTGCATGCAGGGGCCTGTAGGCAAGTTCGCTTTGGACGTGTCATGCAGACGCTTGCAAAAGGCGGAGAAAAGGGGAACGGCACATGGACGGTCACCAAATATCCGTGCGACAATGGATTACTGTAAAATAATTATAATATTAATACTGGCATGTTAATGGCATGGTCTGATTACAAGATTAGCCTGGCAGTATGCCGTTAAGCTAGCTAGCACTTAAAAGTCCAAGTAAATCCCTTCTTTTCTGACTTCAAATTATTTGCAGATGATACTGTTTTATTACAGACTAAAGATTTTCCAATCCACTACAGAACAAGCCCTTTAAAATATCAAGACTCTGGATGCTCAGCCTTTCTCTCTTCGCCTTTCACTTACTTTCTCTTCTGACCACACTCTCCCTTCCTTCCATACCTTTATCTTAACTCTTATTCTTTTCTAATCCACGTCCACAAACCTTCGTACACTTACTTACGTTGTCCTTTACCCAACCTCCTCTACCTGTACCTGAACATCCAGAGCCTAGCAGGAAAACCACATAACCTTATTAAGATTCATACACAACTGAGAAGGTACCGAGAGCTGAATAACCCACTCAGAGGCAAGAAAAGGCCTCCATAAGTCGCATAATGGCAAACATCTACACAGACACTGCGGCGTTGCTAAAAACAGTCAATTTAGTTCAATTGTGCTTTAAAATTAAGTCATAAAAAGGAGGGGATTGTTCTGCCCACCGGATGCCCTGACTCCTCTCTCCAAAGGCAAAAAGGAAGAGATATGAAGGGAGGAAGAAGAGGATGGAGGTGTAAAGGAGGGGTTCATGTTCTGGAGTGTTTGCCCTCCCTCCCGGTCCATCCACCTCTCCCCTTCAGCGTTTGGTTGAACTTGATGGGGCATGGGGGACAGAGGCAAGGTGCCGGCGACGTTCTTTGGGGTTTCCCCAGGGTGATGGAGGGAGGGCCAAGGAGGTGGGGTGAGGAGGAGGTGGAGGATTACCAGCTGACTTCCCCGCTCGGGCACCAATCATGGCTGGGAGGCTCTGGTTGCGCCTCAAGCCATCCAATAGGCTTCCTCCGCCTGCTGACACAAAAGTAGAAGAATCCTGTCGTGGCACTGAAGCCTCAGACTCTGAACCCTGGAGCACCTTGGTGAACCCGAGCCGCCGCAACCTCTCCACTAGGCCAACACTGACTGGGTCAGGTCTGGCTCTGCCCGATTTAGGGGACGGGACCAGGGCTGGAGTTTCCAAGGAAGGGCTTGGCAGGTCGGGATGTGGTGCACGGCCCAGATTCAACCCGTAAACGTCCTGGAGAAAAAGCTCTGCTGGCCGTGAAGCTAGGAAATTGTCAGCCGGGTGTTGGCGGGACTCCATGGGCACCGGGGAGGGAGCAGGTGAGTGGGAAGGAGAGTTAGGGGGTGTGCTTGGGAGGAGGTGGAAGAGGGGCTGCCGGGGTGTGGGTTTTGGGGATGGAGGAGGGGTGTCAGTGGAGACTTGTGCAGAAATGCCCCTCTCCAGGACCAGCTTGGCCAGGCCGCTGGTGGGCGCAGGGGGACGTCGAGGGGGAAAGGAGTCACCCAGACTCAGTCTGCAAGGAGTCACAGGGGTGCTGGGACCTGTCCTCATGGAGCTGGGTGTGTTGGCGAAGAGGGGCGACTGAGAACTGAAAAACATGAAGACAGAAACAAGGTGAGAAAAGAGAGGCACATATTAGCGTTTCATTCGAACAATGGCTATTGTTAGCATGCCCAGCTAACTAACTGAGGTTGCTGCTCTATTCTTACTTCCAATACCAAGCACATTATCACATCATTAACTAACTACATCAGTTCATGAGGTTACAGAATACATTTAAAAAAAGGTTTGCCGGAACTTGTAGCTGTTTATCATGATATAGTGTATGTAGCCATAAAGCGCACATTTTAAAACAAATCAGCTGGAAACATTAAAAAGTCAGCCAGAGTTTTAAACCAATTTATGGAGCTTAACGTTAGCTAAATTAACAAGCTACCTCCACTGACTTCCATAAATCATTGTAAACTGCATAATGTGCAGTGCTGGAACAGAAGGCTTAAAAGGTATAACTAGCTAACTAAGGAAGGCAGAGATTAGCGAATGGTCAGTTGCCTGCACAGGCCTCTACATGGTCTATCTGGATTTTTGTTATAAAGCAATGGCTTTAAATAAGATGCCTGCCCTCGATAGGATGTCATTATTCTTTCTCATTAATCGTACCCCTTCATTTCCTGTCGTCCCATCACTAATCAGGCCGTAATTAAAAAAAGAAATGTTATAAAAGTTCTCCTATGAAGAGGACTTACCTTGAGGTCACCTGTGTGATGTCACTGGGGTGCAGGATGCGACAGGTGGTGAAGGTATACGTGGAGAAGGTGGAGCTCTGGCACTTGCCTGGATTTTGGACTGAACACACAATAAATCATATTGTGAGAAAAACAATCCTACTCGTGATGGCAACAATGAGCTCATCCTAAAATTCCTCATTGAAATACAGTGTATTGCACAAGTAGTTTTTACCAGAGGAAGATGCTGTTGTTGACGTCGAGGTACAAATCTGACTTTGTGATAGGACCGTTGCTGTACACGCTCCTGGAGTGGGCTGAGACGTCAGGCTGGATTTCTCAGTGACATGCCGGTTTGCGGGGGTCAGACACAGGTCTGATCTGACAGAGGAGGAAGTGGCAGGTGTCCCAGGTGATGTCGGCAGAGTTTGAGAGAGAGGAGGGACAGGGAGAGGCGAGACAGAATGCTTTCTGTCTTTCCTCTCCTCTGGCGTAGACGAAAAGCACACCTTGAAAGTAATCCCACTTTCCTCCTCTTCCTCATCCTCCTCTTCCTTACCCCGCTCCGCGGCCCCCTTCTCCACGACACCTGTCTCTCTGTGCTCTTCATCCTCCTCATCCTCCTCCATGTCAGACAAGCGGTAGACAGAATCCTGAACCAGTGGGCAGAAACCCTTGGTCACCACCCCAGGGTGGGGGTCCAGGATGGTGGCCAGGTGGGGTTTCGCCAGCTGCTGCCAGTGATGGAGAGTCAGTGAGCCTGAAAAAGAAATGACAGAATTTTACGGTTTGAAAAATGCCCTTAGAGTCACTGAAAACCTTTATCTCAGCAGTTAAAGGCACCCAGAAGCAACCTAACAAATCATTTGTGTTTCCTAATAAACAAACTGGATTGCAAAAGCAGCAAGTGATTTTTTGGAATTTGCTATGCCACTGCATGAAAAAAAAAAGATTAATAAAGAATACTTTATTTATCCCGCTAGGGGAAATTCAATTTAGTTATGTTCACGTACTGTCAACAACAGTTTTAATTTTTAGTAATTTTCTACTGGAGTTTTTATAGTAGCTTTTGCTGATGAAACTGGGAGCAGGTTGCACCAGCTCTTTTATACAAATACACATGACTAAATTAAAAGCGGTTCCACCACACAAACTAGTTCTTACGTAGAGATTAGTTGTTACTAAATACACATATACACCCAGTTACTGTCAGGTGTTAACGGTTGCATAGCTAACTCAACTAACTGACATTAGCATGTTAACATGACTCGTGTATAAATAATATAGTCCATATTTAGTAACTAACCAGACATTTTTACCAAAATGCAGTTTAATGATGTTGTAAACTGGCTTTTTACTGTTTTGTGGCAAACACATTAGCCTAAAATGACCCAAATAGCAGTGAAAAAGTTTTTTTACTCATTCTCAAGTGCATGAACAACACATAAACATACATATTTATCCATATAAACAGATATAAAATAACAAAGGAACACCAACTTTTACAAAAGGATTCCTACCAACCAATTATTTAGCTACTAGCTAAGATGTTTCTATTTTAATGGGGAAACCAAATTTAGTGAGGTAAATTTTATACTTTCTACACATTCTTGGTAATAGCAGCCCAGTCCAGCAGGCTGTTGTACCAGCCATGTGTAAGTTCAAACAATGCTTTTTTTGAACATTATAACTTATTGGGCTTAACCATATAAGTTAGTTACAAAGCAAAGTTAAATATGACTTTAAATGAATCCCTCCACCGAGCAGGTCTAAGTCATTCCATATATTGTTTCATATACATTTGTTTCCTACTTTGGTGTAGGAGTGTAGGAAAGGGCCCTCCCTGAGCTCCTCCAGTCTGAGTGCAGAGGGAGCCAGCCAGTCACTGTGCATCAAGAAATGTGTCGACAATAATTCTGCTTCAAATTAAATCGGTCACACATTTGACAGATGCTCTGCCTTCGTTGCTTTGTGTTAAATGGATAACTTCACCTTCCATGGGCTTGACGATCTGAAGCTTCTCAGGCAGGAAGGTCTTGAACAGGCTGGAGCTGATGGAGAGCTCTGACAGGTTGGAGAAAGAGGAGAACATGCTGCCCATCGGCGAGCTGCAGCCGCTGCCCTCCCCGTCTGCCTCCGCCCCTGCCAGCGCCTGCAGCTTCTTCTCGCGCTCCGCCTGGAAGAACTGACGCTCGCACAGGAAGTTCTGCCGTCGCAAAGACAAGCGGTGGAGGGCTTTGGTCAGGTCGTTTCCTCCTGGAGATCCAGGCTGGCCTAGTCGCACCTCCTCCCTGCAAACACAGACACACGTAGTGAGTCCACACTTCGGTTAAAATGCAAGACAGGAAGCGAATACGTTATCTTTGCAACGTACCCCTGAGTGGACGAGAAGGGCTGTGCTGTCATCACTAGAGAGCTCTGTCCCGAGCCGGGGATAGGAGGGGTGGCCGAAGCTGCCCGCGATGCAGAAGCATTGATGGAGCGGACTGTTTGGAAGACTCGCTTCTGGGATACTCTGCAGGGAGAAGAGGTTAAAAGATCAGAGACATGGTCCACAAATTGTCAAGATACTGTAGACTATTGTACCAGTTAGTGAAAGCAGCTGTTGTGTCCATGAGGATGATTATAACCTACAATATCACTGCCATCCGTCCAAGTCCAAGACTAGTAATGTAATTAAATGTGGATTATTGGACCCAGTGCTTGAAGTGCCCTATAAAACTAGTTTGGATTTATGTGAAGGGCTATAAAGAGGACTCAATATATCACGGCCACACTCACTATATCACCCAATCTGTGTCAGGAAGTGGGATTTAATTGTTTTTAAGAAGCAGAAAATCGAACCCAGTCTAAGTAAGAATAAAAAAAACATCGTACGTTTCTGACCTTTGGTCCTGAAAGGTGGTCTCTTCCTCAACACTCAGCTCTCTCCTCATGGTGCCCTCGATCTCTGCTGCCAGAGAGTCCTACACACACACACACACACTTTATTCACAGCACAGCCACTAGGTTTCCCAGGCTGCTCGGGTTCAACATATTTGAACCTTTAGCACTATGCCCTTCAGGACTCAGTTCTCCATTCAACTCTTTCTCCGTGCGTGAGTGTGTCTCTCTCACCATGGGGTAGAGGCCGTAGGAAAGGTGCCTTCGCATCCCAGCACAGGGAGTGTTTTTACTGCGAAGCTCTCTGATCTCCTCCTGGGATTCATGGAGCATCTCTACACACTCTGCATTCCTGTCCGCCAACTCGTTCAGCTGCAGCACACACACACACACACATACACACACACAGTGGTTATTTAAATAGATTTGTTTCTGCAATTAATTAAGCAATAATTAATTAAATTAGGCATTATTCAGAATGTAAATGTATAATTTAATTTGTCATGTCTTAACAAATTCTTTAAAAATTCTATTAATATATTTACAAAATTAACATAATTACTAATTCAAGAAAAAAATGTTCTTAAATGAGACACTTTAACTATTATAATGTATTTGTTATTCTATTTAAATAAAAAAATCACTCAATTTAATAATTCGAAACTGTCTTAAAGCCAACCCGTACATCTGTCATTTACTTTTATCTGCGACCACTTTACATAAAACTGGTTCAGAGTCCATTCATAGACACATGAGTAGCTCCTGTGAGTGTGTGAGACTGTACCTCTGCTGTTAGCTGTCTCTGAGCATCTTTAGAGGCCTGCAGGTGGATCCTCAACTCCTCTTTCTCCAGAGCCAGCTGCGGAGAAACAACACACACACCATACGCATTTAAACACAAACACACTCTCATGATAAATGTATTCACTTGTTCACTTCTGTTGTTCTGACCAAAGACAATGTGACACTGTTTATTTCTTTAGCCTTGGTGCATTACCCTTTTGACTAGGATTGTTGTTGGATAGCATTTTATCAAAATTAATCTAGTCTTAAAATTTGTAATAAAAGAAACAACTAAAACTCAAAGATTTCAATGAGCTCAGCCAGTTTTGAGTGGAGTGTAATTTTTGGTCACTATTCATAGATAAAACTGTATATGACACACTGAAAAAACAGCCTACTTACTCTGCACAACAGTCCTGATTCAGAACTATAAAGTTATTCATCTTAAAACATGGATCAGCTAGACTGTTCCACTAGAAATGCATCGCCACTCTGATATAACAAAGTGGTGCTTCTTTTGCCTCACAAGTGATCTTTGGCCACTGGCTTGGGGAGAGCACATTGATCAAGACAAAGGTATCATTTTGATGATTGTCATCAGATTCATTACTCGAGTCTGAGCCAAGTCCAAGTCATGTGACCCAAGTTCACACTCCGGTACATTATGCATACAGCTATCTGTAACAGTAGATCCGTCTCTCCTCACCTCCTTCACCCTGTGTTGCAGCTCAACTATCTGGGACAGCAGCTGAGCGATTTCCTCCTGGTGTCTGAGCAGCTCCTCGTTCTTTTGAGACAGTTCATCTGTCAGAGACACCATCTGGCTGTTGGACTCACCTACAACCAACACACACACGAAAGTTAAAATGAGCTTTCCAGACGTGACACTGTGTCCTTTGAGTGTAAATGCGTGTGCATCTCACTCACGGAGCTCCTTCACACAGTCGCTCACTAGCTGCTGCTCCTTCTCCTCATAGGTGACGGTGTCTCTCTTCAGTTGATTCGCCTGGGATGGAGATGTTGAGAGGAAGCAGTTAGCATTTCCAACATCTCATAACTCACACGCTTTTTCCGCTGTCTGCGCATTTCATCATCCTAAGGGACTTCGACATCTAGAATTAGCGCCCCATGATTTTATGCCTCCGCCAACGAGTCAAGTAGCACTTTACATGAGTATCTGTCCAGACTCATAATATATGTAGTGTACACTTGGAAAGAATAGAATAAAAAGGTATAAAGTGCATTGTTTTGGCTAAATGGAAGATTATGAGCTGCATGTCACATGCTCACAATCAGCTTGGCGCGTTCCAATATGTTGTTAGCAGTCACGTGATTCAGATGACGCTCAAAATTCAGAATGACGCAGGAAGGGAAGGGAAAGACAGACAGGACAACATAGAGGACAGCATGTACTCTGCCAGTTGCTGCCTACTCATTGTATCGTCCCAGTCAACGTGTGTATGAAATATGGAATCGCCCAGTGCATTCTTTAATTATTGCTTAAAACATATCTTAAGGTGCCAATGACGTTTGAGTCAAAGTGTCACCTATTCAGTGTCCGACCATCTGTGAAATATGGTCACAATCTTCTCTTCTTTTTCTGAGTTATGGTGTTGAATAATGACCAAAAAAGTGTTTTTCTAGGACATCCTGATGTCAAAGTTGAGTCAACGATTAATAAACTTCATCTCCAAAGTCAAGTCGAAGTTTGTGCCTAGTTTAAAGAAATCCCTTACAAGCATTTCTAAGAAATCGCGTTCACGAGAATGAGACGGAAGGACGGACAACCCGCAAACATAATAAAAGCCTACAACGGTACTAAAGCCTGAAACTTCCGCTTGCACTGTGGCATTTATACTTCTCTGTTTTTGCAGGGGAAGATTGTTGCATTACAGTATGCTGTTTAAATCAATGTTCCTCTGTTTCATTCAAATGTACCACATCATCAGACCTGATGCCACACGATAAAATGCACTTTTTTTTTGGCAAAAGCTGCTAATTTTGGCTAATCCACTTGGAAATTTTCATTAGTAATTATACTCATTTCTGAAAATGTGGTTATGATTTAAACCCCCCCCATTTCACTTTCTATTATTTTCTGTTCCAGTGTTTCAGTGACTCCACTATAACCTCGTCTATCCTGTGTGTAAGTCGTACCTCACTCCTCAACGTCAGGTTCTCCTCCTCCAGCTCCTGCAGCTTGCTCTGCAGGGACTCCAGCTGGCTCAGTGCTGCGGCGGCGGTGGTTCCCCCCGGTGGCTGAGGCTGCCGCAGCGGCGTGGACACGCTGGAGTCGGTCTCGCTCTCCTCCGAGACGCTGGCCACAATGCGCAGCAACTCGTCCTTCTTACTAAGCTCATGCTGCAGCTGGTGAACCTGGCCGGCGAGGAAAGGTTTGGACAGAGCGATTACTGAGTTTGTAATATTTACTATTTGCATTACAGCTAAAACATTTGAGAATCTAATTGCTAACCAATTATCATAGTACATTTTAGTTTACGCATTGTATAATAGTGCATTAATCATGTCTATACATTTACATTGGTTGCTTTTTTCCTTTTAAATGCATTTACTTTAAATATCTTTCATAATTAAAATGGCTTTCAGGTCCATTTAAAATATCGCACTCACCACTATCTCTTTTTTGTGTCTGTGATTACTGTTTACTTCTAATAACTCGCATGTGTAAGCTACCTGGTCCAGGGCCTGTGTTAGCTGCTCCTCTAAGGCCTCGTTGCGTTCCTGCAGCAGGTGGTTCCTCTGCAGCAGTGACTGACCGATCCGAGCCGCCAGCTCCAAGTCTCTGTCCCGCTGTCCAACAAGAGCACGCAGAGTCAATCAGACAATTACTGTAGACGCTGCTCCTTAACAGAAAACAAAGTGTTACAATTGAGGGGACACCCACCTCAGCCAACAGGTGCGTGACCACTTCCATTTCATTGTATGTCTTGGTCATCTGTTCCACGCGATCACCACTGAGGACTGGCAAGAAAAAAAATATTATTTTTAGGAGACATGCGAGCAAACACGCACATGCAATCTATTAGACGCATTGTGGCATGTGCATGCAAAATGTGCATTCAGGAAACACACAAACAAACAAAAAACTACTATACCACTTCAACCTATTGGGACACACTTCTGTAGCGTGCCACCTTTACTTACTACATAATAAAATGTTCTGACCACAAGCAACGTGAACATCCACTAGTTCAAAATCTGCGTATTTACTGTACATTTCTCTGTGTGCCACTGGAGTTGGCATCAGCAGCCCATGATGAACCAGTGTGGCTCAAACATGTGCCGGTTATTTTGCTGAAACACTACTGCAGCCATTTGATGACATAGCACCACAACCTGGCAATGTGGTTGCTAGTGGTCTGAATGTAATCAAGCCACAATACTGACATTAAGAGACTGCACACACACACACACACACACATAGTACTACAAGCTGTGTACAGTGGCAGACAGCAGACCTATACTACGCAAATCTCTTGTCTGCGGTCATCTACGTGCAAAAGAAAGCAGAGAGGGGAGCTACAGGTCTGTGGCTCTGGACTGATTCCAGAGAGAAGTGCAGCAGTCAGAGCCACATTGTGGACCGAGGCCCCGCTCTCACACTGGAGCTAAACGAAGAAGATGCAGGGTGGAACAGGTAGAGAGAGAAAGATACCTTTGGAGAGGCTCTGAGAGCCGGGGTGGGAATAAGAGGAGGGCTCCAAAGCAAGATACGCTAGTGAGGGAAAGGAGAGAGACAAGAAGGGAAGGATCAGAAGGTGTACAAGCAACCAGCTTGGTCTAAGATGAAAGGGACAAAAAGAGACAGGAAGGAGGAAAGAAGCAGCACAGAGAGGTAAGACGAAGAGAGAAGGAAGAAGCTCAGGGTGAAAGCAGAAGCTTCAATAAATCAATTTCAGATAGAAACATTAGTTTGTCGAGAGTCAGAGAATCTACACAGCAATTAGTGCGGTCCGCTTTTAGCACCTGAGTGGGTGTCACCAGCGCTGCACCGCTCCCCCTTCCACCTGTTTAGAGAAAAATGGCAACTCCAATCATTTAAACATTGCCTTTTTACCAAGAATCATTTCATAGACTGAGAACAGACTCCAGACTCTGCACCTAAATGTAGTCCCTCACAAAACTCCATGTTAAATACTTTCTTTGCTGTGTTACCACACCTTGTTTCACCATATTTGATTGCAACACTTACATATGTATAGAAAAATAAGACAAGTATTTTGAATAGCATTGATACTATAAATGGAATATGGCAAATTATAAAATACACTAGAAACTAATAGATAAATTCTGAATTGACTATGGCGGACGAAGAAGATCCATAGTAAAGTGCAGTTACTTTATATTGTTTATAAGAAAAGACCTGGAACTATTGTCTGCAATCAAAGTATTATATGGTATTCATGCACTCCTTAACCACACAAAAGACTGACAGATGACGCTGCAAATGTTTGTAGCTCAATTTATCTTATGTACACTCATTGTGCTGAAACAAGCTACAAGGAACTGAATTTAATAAGCAGCGCTAGAAAGACTCAAGTGAAGCAGCTGCTCAAATGCATGAGCTCTGTAGTCCGGTAACCTGAGGCCCGCGGTGACCTCTGAATCTGGACACCGCACACCCTTCCAACAACAGACGGTTAAAAATAACTTCCGCCCAACAGAGCTATCTTTGTTACACAAAGGAAGAAGAATACTGTGCATACACAACGCATATAATCTCTCAAGTTAATGTACATTTGACACAACCCACACGCATAGTGAAACACTAGTGTGGGTTGTGTTCACTTGTAAAGTACAGTGACTGAACTCTGGCCACAACACACTGCATAACTACAAAGTCCAGTGAGTTACAAAATAGTACTTGGAGTGCACGCATACTCACACACAGTGCAATGGTCAGTGGGTGACTGCTTAAGAAACACTGTAGACCTTTTGAATTAAGGTTGGTTGGACCTTTGGCCCTAATAAACTTGCTACACCAGCTGCAAGTACAACATTTGTTTATTTGAGTAATTCCATCCATCCATTGTCAACCGCTTATCCTGCGGGGGGGCTGGAGCCAATCCCAGCTTACATCAGGCGAACGGCAGGGTGCACCCTGGACAGGTCGCCAGTCCATCGCAGGGCCTATTTGAGTAATTTTAACAGCCAATTTCAATGCTTAGTTTAATAAATACTTTTTACTTGAACACAAAAAAAGCTGATTTAAACATCCAGGATCAGATTTTCTCTCTCGAATGTGAAAGTCAAAACAAACAATGCTGTACATTCCAATTATTATTATTTTTTTGTTAAACTATAAAGTAGCTACTCCATAGTAGGGCTGGGCGAAATGGCCAAAAATGTTGTCACGATAAAATGTGTCATATCATTCGATATTTATAATTATCACGATAAATATCAAATAATTTCATTCAAGTTTAAAGGGTGATTTTTGCTCGCAAGTGAAAGTTGAAGAAACCAGATGATTAACACTTGATGCTAAACAATGGATCACTTAACAATTGTGAGGTAGAACATTCTAAACAATTATGATAATTATTTTTTTAAGTCCCTTTTCTTCAACAAAATAAATATCAAAATAGAAAAAAATAAGTATCAATTTGTTTGTGATTCAGATGAATTAAATCAAACATTTATTGAACATTTGTTATATAGTTATTGCGGAAAATTATGTTGTGATAATTATCATTATTGATTTATTGCCCATAGATCTTACACTTGTGTTGCTGATGTGGTTTCATGAGATTTGGATCAGGCACAGGACACATGAGGTCAGAGTTTCCAAGACCAGAATACATTAGAAGCAGGCTAATGCTTTCTCCATGTGTCTCAAGACTCATCGCTTTACACTGACAAAACCACATGCTCGTATTTAAAATCAGACCACAGACCAAGCTGCAGCCACAAGATCTGGTTGTATTTGGACTGTTTAATATATGGGGTTCACTGCATTGTGATTTTTCCAATAAACATACTTTGCATTTGCATAAAGTTTTAATTGTCTAAAGTTTCTAGTATTCAAACAGCATTTTTGTTTAGTCAGCATTAAACAGCTCCCTCTTCCAATTTCACAACATGACACAAAAATGGGATGCTTGATACCCGAGATGCTTGTATCATGATCAGTATTGTAATATGTAGGCTATTTGCACGTTGTCAGCACAGCATTGTTTAAATATATAAAAACCACACTCCTCTAAGTGCTCTCACGCATTTCATCATGGATCAGGCACTATTAATAGGCCGTGTATGATTTTACACTGCAGAAGTAGAGCAAATGTTTCACCGAGCAGGAATGTGACTCCCTTACTGTACCCCGTCTCTCACACGTGCAGCTGAAACACACACATACACAGCAACTGAACACACATCCTATACAAAATCACGGAAATAAAAGAATTCTGAATCTACCGTGTTACGCCTGATATCATAAATCTTCTGTTCTGTTCTTCTGCACGTGTTCAGGTCAGGTGTAATCACATAATGCTTTTCATTAAACACCAAACGAAGCAAACAAAAAGGTTTCAAACACAGAGCGGAAATATGCTTTTTTGTGAGAAAAACATAAGACAGGAAGTGGCGTCGATCCAACCACTAGTAACACTGCTCCCGCACACCACACGCTTGTGTAAATGTAAACACATAAGCATTCATTGAGACTGACACACTTCCTGTTTTTCAAGGCTTCCACCTAAACACTGTACACACACACACACACACACACACACACACACACACACACACACAGACAGACAGACAGACACAAACTTTCGCTTCCACCTTGTCACGTTCTGCTTGACCTTGCAGACGTGATTAAAGCTGCTTCTGCAGTCACACCAGCTCGCGTCTCTCTCTCTCTCTCTCACCTTCCATGGTGAAGTTATCGTAAACCTCTTCTTTGGGGATGTTTAA
Source organism: Micropterus salmoides (assembly GCF_014851395.1). Classification (NCBI taxonomy): domain Eukaryota; kingdom Metazoa; phylum Chordata; class Actinopteri; order Centrarchiformes; family Centrarchidae; genus Micropterus; species Micropterus salmoides. Next base: position 9,804,428 of record NW_024040040.1, read on the forward strand.
AACCGGCATGGTCCGACTCCTCTCTTTACTGTCCTGTCTTTATTCTCTACCACTCTCACCCACTCTCCCTCAATCCCTCCCTTCCTCGTCACTCTCTGTCCCGTGACCCTCGCTTTGAACTCAGCTACACTTAACCCTGGCTGGATCACTGGATTCCTCTTGTCCTCACTGTCTCTCACTGTCCCTCACACACACACACACACACACACACTCTGCCCGCCACTGGCTTGACCAATCAAATGAAAGAAGACAGAGAGAGACAGAAATTTAAAACACACACACTTACTCATGTAGCGGAAAGTCTCCTCTGCCAGCACGGGTGAGATGGCATTGTGCTGGACGGGGCCTTCGTCCGGAGAGCAGCTCGGGGAGACCGCCCAGTCTTGGCTGTCTGACAGGTAGACGGAGCCGGCCGAACCCGAGCCCAGCGAGCCGGATCCGTAATGCTTCCCGCTGCTGCCAAGCCCCTCATCTGTGGGTTAGGAGACAGACATAATCCAGCGTCCAGCATCCAATGATTACTTGACAGATCAAGCATCCTTTAGATTCAATTATCTTCCACACTGACAAACATGAACATAAATGCCCAACATTATCATCAATCAATTAACTGACTGATAGTTTTAGCGTTAATGTCATTTACAGTCCCCACAAACATATCGTTGGCTCCGGTGCGCTGTTTTAAATTTGGAATTGGCTTTCTTGCTGAGTGAGAGAGTGAGAGATTTAACCCATTCTCGTGTCTGTCCACACAAAAATATGTAGCTACATCCGGGAGACGGTGAGCTTAGCTTAGCATAAAGACTGAAAGCAGGGGGAAACAGCTAGCCTGGCTCTGTCCAAAGGTTAACAGAATCTGCCGACCACCACTCTAAAACTCACAAGGTAATGCAACCTGTTATATCTTGTTTGTTCAATCCGTGTTAAAACAAAAGCTTGTGGTTTTACAGAAGCTTATGAGTGGGTTATTATATACTACATGGTTCAACAAGCTAAGTTTAAGACTTTTGAACATGTTTCACAGGCATAACTTATTATTGCTGAAAACTGACACTTGTCCTTTGTCTATGAGTCTGATGGTTCTGACTGAAACTCGGTCAAAAAACAGTTACAATAAGCTTAGTTTGTAGGTGTGTAAGGTCTCCTGACAGCCCACAATCAAAAACAGAAACATTTTATAGCTAACATAACTACTAAAGAAAATATTCAAGACTTTTTTAGGACGTTCTAATTATTCTAAACTATATTATTATATCCATTTTGGTGGGGAAACTAGATGTAATTTTTCAAGCCCACCACATACCCTGTCTGGACAGAGTCAGGCTAGCTGTATCTGGGTAGCTGTACCAGGCCTTCCAGTCTTTATGCTAAGCTAACCCTATAGCCTCCAGGCATTAGCTTCAAATTAAACATACAGACACAAGAGTGCCAGCTATCTTCTTCTCTAACTCTCGGCAAGAAAGCAAATAAGCGAATTTTCCAAAATGCCAAACTATTCCTTTAACTTTGGTCTCTCTGAATTTTGAAATTACACTAAATACAATTATACTGACAGACTGTAGGAAGTGACTGTTTATACTATAATGTAATTATTCAGTTGATGAAGGCCATAATCGCCTACAATACTGTAATACTGTTGATATATAAAGACAAATGGACTGTATTGTATAGTATATTATACTATATTGTGTGTGTATATAGTGGATATTATATTGAAAACAAATCACAGCTTTACCATGTTATCATGCATCATTAACAATGCTTTTATTTTGTCAAAACATAGTAGCCCTGGTAAGATATCAGACTGCAGTGTGTTTTGAGGACACATGCGGGCTGATAAAGCATTTTAATATTTGTGTGTTTCTTGGCTCAGGCAATATACAAGCAAATGTCCTTCCACTTGAGCAAATATGTGGTTTACTGGGACAGATGGGGCTAACTATAGCATCAAGCCCCCCAAAGACAGAGCATAATGTACTTCAGGGCAGCGTGACATTGGCAGAGCATCATTTGAAATTTGCACACAAAGCTGACGTCGCACTGTCAGCATTCGTTTGATGCGCGACGCAGCTGCACACAGAACAAAACGCCCAACCTGTCTCAGTGCTCGACTCTTTCTTCTCCACCGCCCGGGGTTTGGCTTCAAACATGTCCTGCCCTTGGAGCGGTAGGGGGGGTCCCCGCTCGCAAACACAAAGCTGGACAGAAAACGGGAGCACCTGTGCGACATCACATCCTGGTCCTGCGCCGATGTGTGGTGCCTACGCACACACCTTTACCTGCGGAGAGAAAGGTGAGGCGTGAAAGCAGCAATGGTGGTGTGTGTGTGTGTGTGTGTGTGTGTGTGTGTGTGTGTGTGTGTGTGTGTGTGTGTGTGTATGGAACTCCTCTGACTCCAGGCTATATTTTCTTCTTCCCACTTGGCTGCTGCCATTTAAAGCCAGATGGGTGTTTTTCCACTTGGACATTTAAACCACTGATTGTCTGGCATCTCTTTCAGGGTTTGTCAGATCGATCTTAGATGTCACACCCATTTAAACTACATCAGTCAAGCCTTAAACTCCCAAGGAGCTGCAGGATCTCTACTCTCTTCCTTCTATCTGACGAAAGGCATTTTTAAGATATACAGTATAAAAGTCACTCATTAAGCTTCAGCAGTTAAAGTTAAACCAGGCCAGCTGCTGTAACTCAGATGTATTTTCATTTCCTTCTTATGTGCAACATACTATTTTAAACATAGGTGTCATTTACACTGGGGACATGTCCCCACCACTTTTTGAATGCATTTGTTAAAAATGTTCTGAAAAATAGTTTGCAGCAAGAAATGTTTTGAGATTTTTTTGGCACAATAAGAAAACATGCAATGCTTAAGCTATAAAAAAAATATTTACTGATTACTGTATTATATTCCATTATATTTTTATATTCTGAATTGTCAACAGCCATCTGAATTAGTGTTTCCCTCTATATAAATAAAGACATTTATTGGTGCAGAAAATGTCTCCAGAATGCGGGAAGTTAAGTGTTTAATGCTCAAAATCTTATGAATGAATATTTCTTTTAAAGGGTATTAAAATATCTTCTAGTCTTGTTCTCATGACCCCAATATTCTGCTTTGTCACGTCTCGTGTGTCTTGTCACAACTCTAATCTGAGCCCTTAAACGTCCACACCACTTTTCAACACTAGTGACGTCCTTGGGGGGCAGATGGATGAGAGAGGGCCCTCCCACATCCTGCTGCCTTTCTCTGGAGGAATGAGACAGGAGGGCCTTAAAGGGATGAGCTCTCTATAGAGAATTTAGAAAATGAAAGACATCTGACCTGCTGTGGACACATGCTTGTTGTTGGCATCCACCTTTGGTGTTCATTGTCTTTCAGTAGTCTGTCACACCTAAACGGCTATCACTGCTTTTATTATATTTATTTACATATTTCTTCTGTACCAAATTACCCGCTGCTGCCGGAAACATTAAAAACATTAAGTAAACAGGGATTGCAGCAATTTAGTGTTTCATTTCCATAAACTAAGGAGGCTTGCGAGAGACATTCAATGATAAATGAAAATCTGAGCAGCAGAGGTCAAGATATTGTGACTTTTAGCCCTAGTGATGCCCTAAATACTCTGGCTCCTACACTTCCCATAATGCTATTGATAGCATTTTTCATAACATCCTTCCGGCCTGATAAACACTTGCATGTTTCAAGCTCCTCATCTCCAGTTTGTTATGTCCACTTTAAGTTAAAAATGTCTCCAAGCCCAAGCTGAGACAAACCTGATGACTGATCACTATGAAATCATCGGGGTTATTTTCTCAAACTATCTGGAAAGCTACAGACTGTTTTCATAGGCTGAGTAGTCTCCCTCAAAGTGGATAGAGGTGTGTGTTATTGTGAATTTATGTTGTGAAGAGTAAAGAGGAGAAACTGTTTTTATAAGAAAAAGCCATGACGAGCTACTTTACTAAGAGGATACTGTGCATTAGCATAGCGCCTACCATCATTTACAATCCCAGCACCATCTGCATCCCTGACCTTAGTGCCTGGTCTGTGCATGCAGACCGATTACATGCATATCTGTGTGGCTGTGTGTGTATCAGTAAGCATGCCTGTGCAAAGACAGAGTCCTTGGGCAACATTCATCCTCTGCTTACATAACAGTGAGGCTGAAACTGTTTGCTCCATAAAGAGATTATTGTGAGGCACGCAATGCCGCAGCCTAAATGTGCTGTTTAGCATTAGAGGCCTGGCAGATACACTGTACTGACCCACTAATGACACTGATATTGGCTTTATAATAGTCACGTTCATATTAGAGCTAGGAGCAATCCTGTGTACAAAATACTGCATAAATTAATCATCTTCAAAAGAAATCCATTATGTCCATACTCATCATGGAAACATCGTTCAGATGCAAGTTTCTTCTTCGTTTCCATGATATAAAGTGCCTGTGAGTCATCTCATGAGTAACGCTATAACAGACAGACAGGTTCTTGTTTGAGATGCAGCCCGATATTCTGATTTGGAGAAGTAATATTTTAGACATTAAAATAGCAAGAGATGCACTTCTAGTCCCAGGGCCTCTTTAACTTCTTGACAAGGTTAAACAAAAATATAGATAGACAAAACACACAACACAATTTCCATTAGATCACCATTCTGACCACAATCTGAAAAACCACCACTTAATGTTGGTAACAAATTATTGCCAGGTGTAAAATGTCAGCACAGCAGCCCTGCAAGTAACTCTGTAAAACACAGACAACACAGCAGCATTATACACAACACTAGTCAGGCCCAGCTGTCCCAGAGAGACTGTCTGCTTACATCAGCTTTTCTACAGACTTTATCTCCCTTCATGTCTAATCTGAGCGTCAGCTGATGCTCTTATCCAGAGTGACCTACAACAAGTGCAGCCGAATAAATGTCAGAATCTGAATACCATGCTCGTATTTATAAGCTGAGGTCAAAGCAAATAGCACAACGCTACAAACTACAAGGAGTTCTTTCCCCTCCACACCTGAAACTCTAACCTCAATTTGTGTAAATGTGGAAAGATATCCTTCTAGGCTTTTCTGTTGTTTCCAGTTGCCAGTCATTTGCCGTGCTTCGCCGTCTCCATATGTGCTGTATCACAGCGTCTGCACTCAGGCCATCTTAAATCTGACAGGGCCTGCTTCAAAAGACATAGCAGCATGTGACACTGACTGGACCGGAGACGTTAACGAAACAACCAGAAACCTCTTAATGGAACATCAGCAGACTTCCCTCGCCATGCTGTGCCAAAAGTACGGCTGTCTTTTTGCACTTTGGTAAACACCGACTGACATTATTCCCCATTTTCTGACTAATAAACCATCTACTGTATCTACTAGTCAGTTAACGTACCTATGAGGAAAATAGGACTAATAACTTTTTAATGAATCCTCATGGGGTCAAGTTTCCAAGTCGGCATGACATCAACACACCACCAAATTTTACATGTAATGCAACTCTCCTTCTGTCATCTTCCAGTGCCTTGATGGGCTGTGTATTGTTATCCAGTGCTGCTTCATGATATCATTTACGTGCAGACTTACCAAAAAGATCCACAGTGTAAAATAAATATATGTTAAATTATCATGATTTTAATATAAGTATCGTTGACTAACGACACTTCCAGACCTAACTGCAAACAGACTGTTTCTTTATACAGATTATATATATATAATGTTATATATTTATATGTATAATAAATGTTATCGGATCATATGAAGGCTACGAGCCACCGATGATGTTTATTGTTGTTAAGATAGCTAACCTATAAACAAAAACGTTTAGCAGGCCAGCTATGATTTACCGTTATGAGCTAAACCAACAGATCAGATTAGTTGTTGGTCCTTTATCAAAATCTCCTTGATTTTAATCCACTATTAATATATTTGCTAAATATTTAGCATTAAGTTAGCTAACGCAAGGTTTCACATGTATGCTGGGCGCGGATGACAACTGTTAAAGCCACCGACAAACTGGCAGCCTCCCTCACTAGAGGTGACTAATACTAGCATTAAATGAATGAAAGGTAATGTTTAATTTTAATAAAACGTACCTATGTCAATGTTACTCCTCAGCATGGGCAAGTCCAGTGTTCACGCCGTGTGTATCGATCCTTCACCAGAGCCTGAAACAATAGACGGGAAGGGAGGGAGGTGGCAAAACAACCGTCATAAACGTGCGACAGCGAGCTGGGTGACGTTTTTATCAGGCGACAAGTATCTGTGTCAAATTAAAAGTCCTGTGAGAAGAAAAATAAATTTTCTCTTTGGGGTGTTATGCGCGTCGACACTGACAGTATACCCCGGTACTTTCTGCACACCCCGTTATAAAATAATGTGAACTTTATAGACAAAACGAGGTTTAGGATGTCAGACTCTCCTTGGTGTTTTTAACTTGTTTACGTCGAAGAGGTGCAGCTGTCGAGGGGAGAAGGTAAGCAGCTTCGTTTTTATTATTACAGGGTTACTTAAATAAATATAAGACCCATTTTTAACTGAGCTAGCTCGATGCTTGAACCATGCAAACATTATCTACATTAGGAGTAAGGTAAGCCGAGCTGGACTGTCCTTCACATAGTTAAAAATCAAGAAATGTAAAATAATGTTACCAAAATGAAACGATTCGCCTGTTCGTTTGCTAATATTCATTAACAGGCGACGTTAACCCTCTGTTTGCATTATAGCTTCGTCTGATTAAACTAAAATGGCTGCAGTTAATCTAACCTTGAAGTGGGATTGAATCTGAAATTATTGGTGGGTTTTTTGGATTGTATTCAAGATTCAACACTTGTTGACACATCACCTCGTCTTTGTAACGTTACACCATAAACAAAGACCCCTGAGCAAAACATTGATATTAACGCGCAGCCCTGTGACCAAACACCGGACTTTCATTCACACTTTTTGTTCCGACGCCACTGAGTCGACTGGCCGGACGGGGATCTCCGCCGGTGAATCACTCGCATCACATCTCCTCCGATCCTTAGATCAGCTGATGCAGCCAGGTGAGGTGCAGGCGGAGGGATGAATGGCTGATGTTGGAGGGAAGCTGGCTGCTTAGTGGAGGATCCTCCGTTTGTCTCATATTACACTGACTGCGCATCGTCGTCCCGTCTCCCGCGGCCTGTGAGCGGATGAATGCCAAAGCCTCTGATTTCACCATCGCCAAAAGGACTCCATGTCTTTCTTGGTAAGATTATCGCGCTGCATGGATTTTGCTTTGTGCCTCACCGAGTAGATGTATCACGAATCAGTTTGCTCATGCTGATGCCTCTGGTGGGATGTGGCAAATTCAATCAGTCTTTCAAGTGTGTTTAAAAAACAATAGTAAGTGCTTTCAGATAGGATGCACCAAAATGTATGAAATTTGAGTTATATGAGCTGTCAGATATTCTTTAGATAGCTTATCTGAGAATGTAAACCCTTTGCATTTACGGATATATTATAAGCTAATATCACAATCACATTTATTGCCAAGTTGTTTCTACATATACAAGGAATATTGGCAGCCAGGTGCGCAACAACAGTAAACATAAACCTATAGAAATATAAAGATATCTAAAACATATGAGAATATATACAAGTATTTACATGTGCAATAGAAGAATCGGAGTCATGAAAGTCAGAGTCAGTGGGGGTCCCGGTCTTGTTGATGATGTATATGAAAACATTAGATATTAATATTGGCTGTCAGTGCATCCCTCACATCTAATTATGTATGCAGCTCTTATCTTTCTCTGTTGGGGCACATCAGTGAGTCAGCCGCCTCTTTGTTGCCTGTTATCATCACTCTAATTCTCTCACCACTTCCAGTGTTTTAAAAAAAATGCCCTGTAAGTGCCTTCACAGCCCATTTCCCAGATGCTTGCCGCATCTCTGAACCCCCCCTCCTGACCTCCCCGAGGCAGTTTATCACCTTCCACTTCCAAGCTCCGTGTTTCCTCTCCACTCTTCCTTGTCCTTGTAGGGCATGTCTCACCTGTGCTCCTTACCCTCCCCTTCCCGCCCTTCACCAGGACTGTTCCTGCATCTCCCACGCTCAGGTCCAGCCCTTGGACATAGAGGAGCGCTATGAGGACATCAGCCACCAGTTCCTGGTCAGTAGCCAAGACCCTGTCAGCATGGAGACAGGTGTCACACTGAAGCTCTGCCATCATTTCATAACTATTCATTTATCATCTATCTGAAGCTGCTTAACCCTTGCCTTAAAGCTGCAGAAGACTTGTTGTTGTAACTACTGGAATAACGTGCAGCTGTTAAAGCTTTTGGTAATGCTTAAAGGGGTACTCCATCAATTTAATATTCCATTAAGGTAAGGGGATTCACAAGATATAGATTAAAACAAGAGAGGTCAAAATTTGTTCGAGGCTGAGACATCCTGATTTTAAGTCCCTAGTATGGGTCAAGCTCCAAAAACAGTGGATACAACAATTCCCACAATGCAACTCAGTCAGGTTGTTTTTTCCTTACACATTTTATGCCTGGTGAATGCCCATACCCCTTATTAATACTCCCAGTTTATAACACAGGCTTTTTGTAATGAAGTCTCAAGCCTAAGTCAAGATAACCCAGATCATTTTGACATCATCAGGAGTTATTTTTGACATGACAAAGCTCCTCCAGAGCCACACAAGACATTATACAGCCGGCTGAATAGCACTTAACATGGCGAGTAAACTGTATAACGTGTAAAATCAGTGTAGAGACTCTTTAAAGCATCGCCTTTAATCACACATAAAAACTTTCTTTGCAGGATTTCACCATAAAGTTTGCCTGTTTCATGATATTCTTCTACTATTATAAGCCTTTTTAATGCAGTCGTTAATATTTAGTAGTAATAATATAACTACTACCTATTAATGTACAGCTAAGGTGTTTAAGGTCACTTTCCCCCTGATTATACAGACAAAATGCTGGGACAGTATGGATGGTAACTATAAAACACATTCAGCTGGTGTGTTTTAAAGCTGCATCCGAAACATCGGCCAGCTGTCTGATGTTGAAAGACAACAAGACGCTATTCTGTCCCAAAAATGTGTCTGTATCACTACAAATGCAAGCATCCATCTCTCCCTCCCTTTGGCGTCCCCTCACACATTACCCCACCACCACAGAACTGGTTATTGAGTAGGAAACATAACTAAAGCTGCAGTAAGTGATATTTTTCCTTGTACCACAGCACAAAATGATGACAGTATAACTGAAAAGGTTTTGTATTTCATTTATTTTGTGCTGAAACTTAATCCACCCCTACCCTGCCTACTCACAGTATCAGCTGCTAAGTGATGTTGCTCCAATCCAGCAGCATTTCAGTATTTTCGGTGGCACTGTTTTATCTCTTCACTAAACATTTGTGTTGGATATCTCCTGCAATTAAATAGCTTACTTGTCTGTGCTCTGAAGATGTGACCGTCTTGTTTGTACCAGTTACAGGGGAGAGACAGGCGCTCCACCACTTTGGTCCAGACTGAAATATCTCAACAACTATTGAACGGATTGCCATGAAATAAACAAATCCTTGTAACTTTGGTGATTTCTTAACTTTTCATCTGGCGCCATCATCAGGTTAACACTTGAATTTTTTAGCTGTTTTTCCCTTTTTTTTTGTTGTTGTTGGATAGGAGGGACACCTACCACCTACACAACAGCCTTTGAACAAGGACTCTTTCTTCTGGTTCTGTCATTATAGATTCAGTTCCTACTGGTCATTAATGTAATAAGAGTTTGATAACGGTCATAGAAAACGTAATGCACGTGTGGCTGCACATGTCTATATGTTTGAGTTACTTACTGAGCTACTTTATTTTCCATTCTTTGTTACCTTCAAAATAAATGCCTTATGTGTGGCGTGTATGTATGTGTGCGCAGAGCTGTGACAGTTCTGAATATACTCTGCAAGGGCCAGCAGGTGGCGATGACGTCACAGGGCTGTCAGCCGAGCCAGCCCACTACCAGCTACTGTCTGAGCTGGGTGAGAACACCACAACACACACACACACGCACTTGAATCAGACCATTACAGCAGCACTTAATTTCCCACCTGGATCTTTCACAGCAACGTCTAGGTGCAGTAAGATTTCACTTTCCAGTCAATTCTCTGTATCACAGGGAGGGGCTTCAATAACCTGAGCCAGGTGAACATGGCACGCCACATCCCTACTGGCCAGCTGGTGGCCGCCAAACATACCAACCTGGATGAGTGCACTGAGGAGGAGCTGCTGCAGCTCATGGTGAGTGAGTGCTTGTGGTTCTTCTTTTCAGAGCTTATTTTAGTGTAAAATTTTTGAGCTTCTTTCCATCTGTGTTTGTTTACATCTGATCGTGTCTCAAACCCCAGAACGAGGTTCTGCTTACCAGGCTGTTCCGTCACCCCAGCCTGCTGACCTCTCGTCTGGTTTTCAGCTCCTGCTGCCAGCTATGGGTCCTCACACCGCTCATGGCCTATGGTCAGCCACTGTCACACCTCACTTTGTGTTGTTTTGTCCCTAAAATCCATCAGATTTACTAGAGTCTGTTTTGATAAAAAATATATAATAAAAATATCTCTCTGTCGTTGTCCATTAAATTCAAAATATGTTCAAGTTTAATGGACAATAAGCAGTTTAACAGGAGAAATAAATGGAGAAATTGGTCTCAGACTATGATTCATCTGATGTAAATAATAATATAATAATAATAGTAAATTTAATATTTTGGGGTTTTGGACTGTTGGTCCGACAAAATGTGACATTTGAAGACATCACCTTAGCCTTTGAAAATTATTATGACCATTTTTCACTGCAGTCCCATAAGTTTTGGCATTAAATTGTAACCACTTAGAGATTATGAAACATAATGCTGTTTGTATTGGCAGAGAATAGCTTTTGGTGGTTTTGACATTCCTTATCAATGCATTTATTTATACAAAACCTTCTCAAGTCAAAATGATTGTGCCGCAGCCTCAAAATTCAGATAGATCACTACTGATTTTCTATGAGAAGTCATTTCCCCTCTCCTCTTGCCTGCAGGCTCTGCAGATACCTTACTAAGAACATATTTCCCAGATGGAATGAGTGAATCCCTGATAGCATACCTGCTGTACGGCGTGCTGAAGGCGCTGGAATACCTGCACCGGATGGGCTACGTTCACCGGTCAGTGGGGGACAGGAGACGTTAAAAGATATTACAAGGGAAGAAAGCTTTTGAAATCAAAAAGTTTTTTAATCTTAATGCACATATTCCTCTTCTCCTGGCAGGGGGGTGAAGGCCAGTCATATACTGCTGTCAGGGGAGGGGCGTGTCTACCTCTCAGGGCTCCACTGTGTTTACAGTATGATGCGTGAAGGCAAGAGGATGAGGGCAGTGTTTGACATGCCCCACCACAGCCCCGCCTTGTTGCCCTGGCTCAGTCCTGAACTACTGCGACAGGTCAGGACTCCCTAGATTAAGAAAGATGCTACCATATGACATGAGCTCCACTTTCTCATATTAGAGTATTTGCTCAACTAGACTACTGAACAAATGCATTATTTCCTCCTTTAATATTGTTCAAATCAAAGCTGGAGTGATGCAGTATTTCCAAATGGGGCTATTGTACCTAAAAGCTATATGTATCTCCTCTTTTTTTCAATAATAGCAATGCATATTTCAATAAGCAACAATATAGCAGTGCCAGTTATTTTAAACCTTTTTCTAATGGATTCTGTCTCCCCTCTGCTCATGGTGTTGCCCTCAGTAGGACCTGCATGGTTACGGAGTGAAGTCAGATATCTACAGTTTAGGTATCGTGGCCTGTGAACTGGTCAGCGGCAGGGTGCCTTTCCAGGACATGCCCCCGACTCAAGTAATAAAAACACTTCCGTGCATACTGCTTACAAAGAAGTGCATATTTAGCTTTAAAGGATTGGTTCATCCACAGTTTGCTTCATTGTTTGATTCTGGCTGTTCAGATGCTTCTTCAGAAGCTGCGCGGCTCCCACTGCTGCCTGCTGGACGTGGCTCCCTTCCCGTTGGGAGAGCTGGGGGGCCTGAAGGTGTCGCGGTCCGGGGTGGACTCCGGCATCGGGGAGAGCGTGGCCACGGGAAGTCTGACACACAGCGCCACCGCTCCTCCTGCCGACCGACCTCAGAGCCCAGGACCCAAAAACCACTCGGCCACCCTGCACAACCTGGTCCAGCTATGTCTGCAGCAGCAGCCCGAGCGCAGGTCATTACGTTAAAGGAACAGTCCGCTTCATTTGACAATTGAGCTGATATAATTGCATTCATATACAGTACAACAATACAGTCCTAAACGCAAATGAAAAGTGTTTGTCCTGTTTTTGTCTTCCGTAGACCGTCAGCGTCTGCACTGTTGACCCATGCCTTCTTCAAGCAGGTAGGCACTGTTGCCTGCTTTAGTCTAAAATCACTTCCTTGTGAACTTGTTGTTATGTCAACTTCCACAAGGCTTTTGCCGTCTGGAAAAATAATGTTCTGTTACAGCAAAGAAAACTACTTACTTAGGTGGAGTAAAATGTAAATCTGCACACATTAATTAATACAACACATAGAGCACTCGTGTTTAAATATATTCCATTGATTCTACTGTGTACATTAGGACTGTATATAAAGAAGCAAAAAATAGTTCATATCCACTCTGCTTGTGATAACTGCTCCTTCAGTGTTTATTCTTGTCCAAATATTTTGTTTTTATAGCAACTCATTCAAGACAATCTTAAGAATAGAAGGGAAATTCAGTGTGCCATGCAACTTGCAAAAGTTAGTCAAGAGGCTAATCATAAATGGCAACAAAGCATGCTGCCATGCTAAAATGCCGAATGTTACATGCAAAATGTCCACATTTGAACATCCAGTAGTTAATTTTAGCATATCAGCATAAAACCCAACTAGTGGTAAGAATCCTAGAATAGCAGTAAATAGCATAAGCTTTTTTTTTTTTTGCTGCTATTCACGGAGTGGCTCCATGGATGCCAGTGCTGGATGCACTGTATTCTGCGCCAGTGTTTGAGCAGAGTTGTGTTGTTCTGTGACAGGTAAAGAGGCACACCAGAGACTCCTTCCTCAGCCTCATGTACCCAGCAGTGCCGCTCACCAGCCCCGAGGACGCGCCGGTATCCTGCCCGCCCACCCCGTCCTGCCATGCTTCAACGTCAACCTCCGAGGCTGTGTGGGACTTCTCCTAACCCCAGTTCTTTACCCCCAAAATCTCCCAATCCTGACTAGCAAGCCAAACACAAGACAATCAAAGCAAGGCCAAATTCTACTGTGCTTTTATTTTGTATTATTAACCCGACTCTCTGAGCCTTTTTTAAGTAGTTTTGTAGTTTTTTATATGTTTGTCTGATGCATATGTGGAGTTCGGGTCATGGGTTTGAGACACAACTGTGAAAGTGCTGGATCAAAGACGCTGCTCTGATCATATAAAATGATATTAATAATGGACTGTCAACGAGTCCCAGGACAAAACACTAATCAGTTGACTAATAATCACGCACTTCCTCTGAGTTAAAAGGCAACTATGACTTAAAGGAAAACTCCACCCAGAAATACTTAACGTTTAAATCAGCTATTTGTGCTAAAATGTAAATGCCTGGGAACATTGTTTTTACAGTGTACTTTTCATATTTCTATGGATAATGGTTATTTTCTGGGTGACTGACCTGTTCTTCTCTGTTAAAGTCATTCAGAAAAATGAAGGACCTTGTTAACTGAATCATAAATGCATAAGTGAATACACTACAACATGTAAATCCTAAAAGTTACTGACAGAAATGATGTGAGGGTGGATTTTTCCTTTAAATTGTTATTCTGTATTCATACTGTGAATAGTGAATACTGAGGTACATAAAAAGATATTTACAACACACGTGCATATATATTCATCTATATAAGAGGTTTTCAAACTGTGAGTTGAAGGGGGCTGCGGAGTGAGAGGCGTGAGCAGCCATTTGTGTCAAAAATCGCACTCTTATCATATTTTAGATACAGAGTGACTTACACTTTCCGAGGAAACCATTATCTCTGATGCCCATCGAGAATAAACGTTCACAGATCTGCTTAGAAATTATAGGAAAAAAAACCCACTCCTTAGTAAGTTGCTGCAAACAGGAACTGCTAATAGGTAATACTTTTAATTAGGGTTGAGCGAGTACTCTGCTGAAACGAGTATCCGGTACAGATAATGTGGTTTTTACGAGTAGGAGTATCATCAGACTATATGTGTCAATATCTGTATTCTAATAAACAACATATACATAGGAACTTTTAGTTTTAAAAAAACATGTTCTCTTACTATTGTGATTAAAAACGTTGCCCTGAAGCGTAATTCTGAGGCTGTTCTGAGGCTTCAACCAATCGATTTCAGGTTTAAGTTAATCAACCGGCGTCCGTTTAAACCCCACCCATTCTTCATACAGATACGGATAAAGATAATTTAGTTGGTTGGGCAGATACAGACAATGAGAGCATGATTAAGCCCCGAATTTATATATGCATTGATTTATTTCATTCTGAATTGAAGTCTACACACTCTCCCAAATTTTAGGCGTTATTACCTTGATGCCAGTTTGAGACTGTATCAGAAATTAGACTTGATTTATTCAAAATATTCAGAAAACAATCAATTACGTAAATACATTTGTTTGTTTGAACATATATGCACATAGTGTTTATGTAGGCCTATAGTCACATTAAAATATGTTCACGTGTTTGCCCATGAGCAAATAAGACAACTTTAGTAAAACAAGCAATAGAATATATCTAGTGTTCCATGTAGGAGTTAGAAACCATCCCTGCCCTGATCATTAGTGATACACTAAATAATACTTCTACTGTGCTCTGTGACCACTTCTCCAACAATGCCTTTTTATTTGAATGAAACCTGCATTCTGAATATGGTGATCTATCTGTAACTGTGATTAAGTGTACTGTGTATGAGAACTGTGATCAGTACATATCAAACATGGTAGCTGTATGAGCCTTATAAATATATACACATATTATAAATGATATGTATATACAAAGTGTGATTTCTAAACTTTTTATTTTATTTTTTTTACCTTTGATTGATTTCTTTATAGATTCTAGTTGATAGAAAAGTGTTTGTATGTGTGTGTTTTGAAGGTACGCTCCATTCTGAAGTATACTACTTCTTAAATCCCTGAACTCTGATGGATCCTCAGAACTTGCATTTTCTTCCGTGTGGAAAAGATCCTGCTCTGAGCTCTATTTTTAATCACATTTGTAGAAAACCAACAGGTAAAAACATCACCCCATCCTTTTTCTTACTCAATGGTTTAATAATAAAACACTTGCACTCTGCTGCTCCACTAGATGGCAATACAACATCAAAACACACCGATGGAGCTCTGCCACCAAGCCCAGCCCTTAGCAACCACGTAAGTTAGCTCCACATCGACAACGTAAAGTGGGTACACTGTCGCAAACACACCGAGGAATGTGATGTATTTTTTTTAACGTTAAATACGCTATAAAAGAAACACGTATAGTGTATCGAAACTGCAGCTTGTGCCGTGTTCGCTTGTTTGGTAGTATGTTTATGCCAGTAGCTGCAGTGTATTATGGGTCCGGTTTGCCTACCAAATTAAAGGTTCGTCTTTTAATGTGCATACCCCCATAATGCGCCATATTATATTCCTTTGCAAACATTATTGTACCACACCACTCTGCGACTAGCGTTAACATGTAAAGTTACATATATTATATAGCCTAGGCCTAGAATAATGTTATTGTTCAGTTCACTTCAATGAGCTTTACTGGCATGAACGTTTCAGTTAAACAATGTTGCCAAATCAAAAAGTTTACATTTTAATATAACATAATGAGTGAATTTAGTAATTGTAAGTTACAACAAGAATTACTGACAATATTAACTATATTTTATTTGACTCAAGTGAAAAATACCAAACGTTCAACAATAGAAAAAGTATTTTGAAAATACTCTAAAGCACAGTTTATCAGGTTGCAATCAAACGAATTTAAGAGAACGAGTTGAAACAGTAAATACAAATGTTTTGTGATCTCTCTTATTTAGAAATAAATCCGCGTTTTCTTTGACCGGAAGTCGCTGTTTCCTTGTAAGCGCGGTGTCGTTGTCGGCAACTTGACACATTTGCAACAACTCGTCAGTGACAGTTTGTCTTTGCGTTTCACAGGTGAGTGGTCTTCAGTTTCTCGACGGGTTTGATCAATTTTATCAGGGACTCGTACGTTTATTCTTTTTTTTGTAAGGGATTCCTGTAGCCGGGGCAGGCTGGGAAGGACGAGGCGTTTCTTTCACACGAGGAGGAGGAGAAAGGGAGGCAAAAAAAATAGAAATAGGCTTTTTTGACAGCTAGCTTTTAGCTAGCTTGGTCCAGGTAAGGTCGGCTCATACTGTAATGTTTACCGAGGATAACCTGAGGCGTTGTACAGCCGCCCGGGGCGAGCGAGTCCGATTGTAACTTAGCTTGTTTGTAGAGCACTCAGCAGAGACAGACATCATTAATGGTGTGTGTTTTTGCCGTGTTAGTTGAACTAACCATCGCCTCAGTGTGTCTGCGCCTGGAGCCAGCAGGGCAGCTCAAAGTGCACAAGAGAGTAGTAACGTTACTGAAAGTGTGTTGACGCTGCTTGCAGGGAAATAGTTTCGCCATTCGTTAGACCTTGACAAAACATCCGCTTTTGTGATATGTAATTGTATGTGTTGTCAGCGCAAACACTGCTGGGAATACCCTCTGGTCCTCCGAGAAGAGACGAAGAAGTGGCAGCACAGGCCCGGCTGCACCAAGTGCTCTCTGGGACTAGACAGCTCTCCTCTGTCATGGAGTAATCTTTTGGAAACCATCGTCCATTGCATCTTTTGAAGGAGTGCTACGCCTCGCTAGAGTCGGACCCAGTCACGATGTTGAGCGTTGAAGGCCAGCTGCAGAGGTTTAGCTCATGACTGAAAACCATGAAGCAGCCAGGGAAGTGATCTCGGTGCACGCTACACCCTAAAGGGTGCCCCCCTCTCTGGCAC
The DNA here is from genome assembly GCF_014851395.1 of Micropterus salmoides. Classification (NCBI taxonomy): domain Eukaryota; kingdom Metazoa; phylum Chordata; class Actinopteri; order Centrarchiformes; family Centrarchidae; genus Micropterus; species Micropterus salmoides. The sequence goes on from NW_024040040.1 coordinate 9,821,460, forward strand.
CATGGCATCCAAGGAGAGACTGTACGAGGTCTGGATGCTCTACTGCACTAAGGTAAGTTGTATTCCTGTGCTCACACACTTCCACTGTGGCTGTTTTGTCTCCTGTGGACATGTCATTAAGTTAAGTAATGGACAGCATGATGGCATGTCCTCCCAGTCAAAGAGGTTATTCTTTTTTTGGCATTTATATTTTGGAAAGCCTACTCTTACTGGCTGTGTTCATAACAGTTTAAGCATATCTGATATCAATTAAATGAATGTGCGATTTCAAAGCTTGTGCTGACAGACATTTTTAAACCAAAGCCACTGTTTAGCATGTTTTTACATCCTGCGTTACACTTTTCATGATGCAAAAGCCTCTCAAACGGCATATAAAACATTACAGGAATCTAAAACGCTCCAGTAAACCCAGACTAATGAAATTGCGTGCAGATCCTGAAGGATTTATTAGTAGGGTGCATATTAGGCTTAGAAATGAATAATTAATGTACAGAGAACCAATGAAACTTACTGTCAGTTTATCTATAGCTGTGGTTGAATAAATAAAATGTGATAGTTTTCAAAAAGTGAGCGCCATCCAAATTCACTCTAAACAAAGATCTAGCAGTTCAAGACTAAAAATACAACACTATAAGGGATGCTATGTGGTCATGTGAGGCTGTAAAATCAATCTGTGGTAGGATGGGGCGCTGCTGCAGTGTACTGCTTTGTGTTTACAGTGGAGATGAATGAAAGACACTCTAGAAGAGACAGCACCCCTGCCTTGAGTCAGCTGCTGGCTAGATTTAATTCACTTGGCGATAAAGCATGAGCACGTCCTGGCGTCCAATCAAAAGGGCCTGCCTGAGCTGCTCCTCACGTGAGCCTGGCTGCAGTCACACTTACTTCCCACAGTAATCCCTCCCAATAACACAAACGCACACTCAGTACTCAACCCTCTCTGAAGTATTTACCCCATAAAAGCAAATCTGTTTTCTGCAAGTTCAGGATGTAAAACTGAATAATCCTCACCCCAAGAAGTAAAGTGTGGAAGCTTGAATGCTGACACAAAGAGAATATGTGATAATGCCAGTTGTACGGGTGTTTGCGGTTCCTACAGAAGTATTCAGTCACACTGCTGCCCGCACACACTTGTCACAGTCACTTGTCAAAATGCCGACAATTGCTGCAGGCATTCACATCACATTTGTTCTAGCAGGAGTGTGTATTTGCATTGACTAAGCATTACACTGCGAGGAAGCATCGTTTCATTTCATCCTGGCTTTGAGCCCGGGTCCACTGGGACAATATTTCTCTCTGCGGGGGGCAAAAGAGCCGCTGAGAGAAAAGCATTTAAATATATAGCGTTTAACTGTCATTCCCCCCCCCCCTCTCGAGCAGCTAAAATGTCAGGTTTAGCCAGCGGGGTGTCTGTGCACTATATATGTGCGTGTATGTGAGGGTTGCCAGGATATGTTGCTGGCTGTAAGGAGAAGCTGCAGTCACGTGGCCTAAATCAGATGAGGAATGTTGGTGTGAAAGCTCTGAGACCCCCACTGATCCCACGAAGGGTTAATTGTTTCACAACCTCCCCTTCTCAGCCTCTTGTTTATCTAAAACCAGCACAACCATATTCTTAATCTTACTGTGTGTGCAAGGAAATACTAATTGTATGTTGTTATTGTAGAATCAATCACCGCCACACGGGTGGTTTGGTTGCATTCATGTGTTTAGTAAGTATTGTCCAGGGTTTCGTATACTCATTTTTGTTGGCATTTTAGGGTTACATTTAAATTAATTATCAGATTTTGATATATTCAGTTCACCTAGTACCATATTGCCACTGATCATAAATACAGAATTCAAGCAACACCAATTTATACTAGATGCTGTGATTCAGAGAGAGGACTTGGAAGGTGTTTTGTTCTTGTGCTCATCATTGGTCCCTCGTGCCATGTGTCCGTTTAATGATTGACAAAACAGTGGAGACATCGCTGCCTTCAATGTCAGAGGTTAACACTGCTCTCTGAGGAGGAGTCAGTCCGATGTGTGCTGTTGACAGTAGAAGCTTGTACAATACAAGCAGCCGAGGGTCACATTAGGAGAACCAGCTCGTCCTGCTCCGTCAGCTGTCTTATCTTTGTGTTAGGGGTGGGCGATAATATGGTCAAAGTCTTCTGTCGGTACATACGGTATATGTCATTTTATATAATCGTAATGCGGTATATATCACGATCATTGTTGTTTAAATTCAATTAAGAAATGGCTTAAAATAGAGCCACAGCTATCGTTTATTTTAGTAATCGAGTATTCTTAAGATTATTTCATTGAGTAACTGGATAAGAAGTACTTTTACTTGGCGCCCTGGGTACCAGGATCTGCTGTGTAACTCAAATCACTGTAATGTTGCAACCCAAACTCAGGGACTAACCAGTTAGAGAACAATCGCACGGTTATACATTTACATCTAAGACTGATGTGTGGACTGGATGTGGTCGTGCTGTTGTGGTAGGCGCTAGTTTCGTTATACGAGTTTCTGAAATATTTCAGCCCTAGCTTAAAATAACCATACCGTACATTATTTCATCACATCTTCTTGTTTTTGGAGCTTCCATACAAACAAAAACAACTCCCCCTGCTCTTTATTTACAATTTTTCTTGCTGCCTCCATGTTTTCTTGTCACACTTTTTTTTTCTTCCAGCTTAGAAGTGCGTTTCTGCCACCAGCTATAGCTCTCACATCACATAAAAACTTGGTAAGCAGTGCTGCCCAATTACGTTTCCGTAAGAGATCACATGAGAATCCAGCCCTTATTTGCGACATATCCTGCCCCGAATATATAGCAGAGTTGCTGAGGGATAGCTCCTACGCTGGAAACGGGATTGCCAAATCTCCACGGGTGGACACATTTTTACCACTGAACAATATGTTGTCATATTGTTAGTGTTGGGTATCGTTTCAATTTGATTTCAGATTCTGATTGTACTTATTGATTTGGATATTGCACTTTGCCATATTGCAATTTTGATAATATCTGTTTATTGTGCACCCCTACTGCAGGTGGTGTATTTTGCTGAGTCGTTTTAGTGAAGCTAAGCCAAAATTTGCAGCATTTGCTGCGGTCCGCCATGGTCCAGGAATGTAAACAAAAAGTAATCTCTTCGTCATGCTTTGTTGAAGTACTGCGTAACAAATGACCTGACATTTCTAGGTCCGTGTAGCAGGTGCTGGCAGATAAGGGACACTTTAATGGACTGTAAAATGATCACTACAGCTCGGGGAGCGCCACTGAAATATGCAGAAAGTTAGGAACCTACAAGCAGAATTGAATTGCACGTGTCTTAGCGAGACTACGGTTCCTGGAAACTTGGTACTCATTCCAACTTTGAACCGTTCTTGATGCCCAATCCTACACATCACCCAGCTGTACTGTGTATATCATTATTATTCACCTGATTGAAACAAAAAAAGAGGAATGCCATTACTGTAATCCAGTGAATCACTTTATTCAAATTGAGGAGTGATGACATCATAAAACATGACGACAGACAGAAGTTACATTTGAAAACTTCAACTAAAGCTTCAAATGTAAAAGTCAGTACAGCCCTATTTTTATCTATAATGTCTTAATCATTGCATTTGCGAATGTGCCTGTAATTTTTTTGTAGTCAGAAAAGTGCTGTGTAGGCAGTTAAAGACAGACAGTGGACCAATGCACCATCATCCTACTTGCAAATTGGACTGGTAGATGCATGTTATTTTATTTTATAATACATTGTTTAAAAATGTTGGTATGTCCTCCTTTTAAAATGGTAGGATTATCACACCCAGAAACTCCCCCTGCAGGTTTCTGCACACAGTAGGGGCTTATGAATAGCACAGGGGACGATTCTGCATACTAGCGATCAGGGTGAATAGATGTCTGAAGCAGTCAGAGGGTTTATAATGTTTACATCTGAACAATTATGAGAATCTGCAGCAGTTGCAGGGGCTGACACCAGCTAGCTTCTCTGAGTCATAGAGGACCGAGAGGTCACATATGGCTCTAAGGCTGTTAGGTAACCAGCAATCCTCCTGTAGTAGCCGCCTTTCATTGGTCGGTGCCGGAGTGTTGTCCCCCGAGCACATGGAGCCGCTGGTTGCCGATGATATACAGTGGCAACATCGCAGCTCTGCAGTGGCTCTCATCTTTCCCCAGTATATTATCCAGAAGGGCTTGTCAGAGAAAGTGGAGGGTTTAGCCGACTTCTAAATAATGCCTTTGTCTGCTGCAGAAAAGCCCTTTTAATTCTCAAGCACACTGGGACATGCCTCAACAGCCAAGGGCATCATTTCACCCATCAGTGGCTTTAAAGCTCAGTCCCGTATCTTAATTCTGGAGCAGATATCCGCACTCCCTTATAATTGGCCACAAACCAGGGATTTCTGGTTAAGATTCACAGAACCGTCATTCTGTCTTATGTCACGCCGCCCTTGCCTTACTTTGCCCAGTGAGTCACTTTTTTTGACCGGATCGAAGAAGCGACAGTCATTTGCCTAAACCCCTGCACTTATGGGAGTCAGGATAAAGTGAGAGGATTGGAGGGAGAGAGGTGAAAAGAGAGAGAAATGAGGAGAAGAAAGTGCCACGGTTTCACATATTTGCTCAAGCATATTAGTCGGGTCTTTTCCCGGCTTTGCTGCTTGTTTGCGAGTCACCGTCTAATCTCTGTTGTCACACACACACTTGCACACCATGCCACACACAGTCACACAAGCTCACACACTCAGGCTTTGGTTTATATGCTGGTATGCAAAGTTTGTTCCCTCGGGCTATCTTTCTTTCTCCTCTGCTCCTTATTTCTTTCTGTGTTTGCCTCTTGCTTCTCATTTCCTCTGTGCTATGAATATCTCTGGAATAACACTGATGTCACTGACATGGTGTATCAGACATGCCTCGTGTGGTTTTGACCCCTCCCATCAGCCTCTGTAAATACACCCCTGGCAGTGACGTGATGTCCAGAGTAGCTGTCGCAGGCTGATAGGCTGACGTTGGGCTGTGATGGTGTAGAAACAGATCGACCACAGCCGTCTTTTATACCTACAGGGAGGAGACCTTTAAACATTGTGGTTTTAGTGACTCCACGCCACTTCCACCAAGCCAGGTCACCCACCCAATCTAAGCAAAAAGTCACCCGGCTGGCCGCGCCTGTCTGGAGGGGCGGGGCACTAGCTGAGCTGCAGACTGTGTAGCTGCACTGCACGAGAGCGACTGATAATAGATCCATCAATTAATAAAATGTGTTTTTAAAGTATCTGTATCCTTTTTAAAATTTCAGTCAAAGCTGTTGGTGTTGCGTTGCCACAGAAAATAATGACATATTTAGCCTTAGGGTTTTTTTTATATTGTGTCATTATTGTTTCATGAGAGTAGTAAATTCTGTTTTTTATTTTACTTGTTTAAACTTAGCTGATTTCAGTATTATGTGGTTTTTGCTTCACTTGCCCTTGACTTCTTCTTGTTTCTCTGCCCTTATTTTGAAGGTTGACTTGCTGTAGTTTGCGCTGTTTTTATAGGTGGCTAAATGGTTATTTTAGCGATTTTATTTAATTTCCACTAACTTAAAGGTTTTCTTGTACCCATCAAAGGTTCTGTTCACATTTAGTGTTTGAATGCTTTGTGTGTTCTGTATGCTTGAGGTTCACATGTTTACATGTTGAGTGCATTTCCTTCCTCAAAACATTCGGAAAGCTTTAAAAAAACTTTAATTTTTTTTTTTTTTACTTCTGCTTTGTTTAGATCCTTGTTTGCTTGCTGTCTTCTTCTCCATTGCATTTGTTAGTGTAGGAATGCCACCAACTGTTGATCATTGGTATAAGCTGAAACCAATGCCTGCATGCTCGCTTGTACGGGTGAATGTATGTCCTCATGTGGGTGCACAACACTAACAAGACGGGGTCACGCTCGTAAAAACATTACTCAATAGCACTGCTAGTGGTTTTGCCATGTAATAAGCGCTGCGACCAGTGATCGATCAAATTAGACAGAATCAATATTGTTTAATGGGTTTAGTCTTTTTTTCAAGCACAAAAAACAAACTGATTCCAGCTTCTCAATGTCGGGATTTTATGCTTTTCTTTGTGTTTTATAATAGTAAACCAAAAGATCTTTGGGTTTGGGGCTGTTAGTTGAATAAAACAAGCTATCTTAGTACATCACCTTGACCTGTGGGAATTTATAATTTTGTCGTATTTGTAACATTTTATAGGCCAAACGATTTACCAAGAATATAACTGACACATTTATCAATAAAGAAAATGTTTTTAAAACAGCAAATTTAAAAGCCGTCATGATTTATATGAGGTTGTACGGTTGTATTGCGTTTTCCACTCACCGAGAGGGACACTGTCTGAGAGTTCAACCCCTCATTATCTGTTATTATCAGTTGCTGTGAAGCATCCAGTGCTGGGAACATGTTATTAGTTGGAAGGATAAGATGCATCACATAGCAGCAGAGGCTGATCTGCTGTCCCAGGTCAACACATATCTCATGTTTTTCAAAGCGCAGCATTTGACATATCAAAATGAATGAGAGCTGTCAATGGATCCAAACATCCTTTATCAGCACTTTCACTGTGGGCAGTCTTAATAGTCTCTCTGTGGGTCAATGGGGATCTCAGTTTCAAGAATGAAGCATACTGACCTGTGTTTCTGCTGACCTTGTTAGCTTTATAGAGGTCAGCTTAAGAAGATCATTAGGAATGTGATGTAGTAGCTTGGCAAAGGGCTTAATATAATAATGGATATACAAAGGAGAGGCATGTGATCTTCTCATGTTGGACACAAGATGGTTGTTAGAGTTGAGACAAGGTGACTATTATTGAGTTCGGAATCCTACTTGTACGTGTGTGTGTGTGTGTGTGTGTGTGTCAGGCCAGCCAGCGATGCAGGCCGTGGATAAAAAGAGCCATGTAGAGCAGGGTGTGTCCCTGCCTGCCACAGTCCAAACCCTCAATGGGCATCTGTGCTCCCAAGCTGCTTTCTTAAAGAGGACTTTCTTTCATATACACACCCACACAGTCACTTGAGAGGGAAGCTGCTGGCTTAAATCATCCACTTCTAATTTTTTGGCAGTTAATTGAAATGCACGTAAAGACAATACAGTAGTGCTTAAGATAAAGAGCAGTCTGCTCAAATAAATTAGTTTTCCTCATGTAGTCAGTGATTCAAGCAGTTAAGGTAACACAAAGAAGCGCACAGGCCATGTTCTCCCAACAGAACATATTAACACGTGGCTGCTGCTGACTCCATTCAGATGTCTTTCTCCCTCTTCTTTCTCTCCCTCTTCTCTCACATGCACACTCAGAGGCCAACATCGCAGGATTGCTCTGATGACTTCATAGGAATTGCACAGAGCTGGCTTCCTGCTTCGTTCTGGCTTATTCCCACTCTGACACGCAGACAGAAGCAGTCGACTTTTCAGCCCCTCTCCCACTCTGTAGCCAGATGGCACTGATGGCATCCTGAAAAAACAGTTTTTCCCAAGTTGTCTTCAGTTTCAAACTCTCATCTGCAAATTCTTCCATATGAAAGGAATAGCTTCAGAGGAAATTGTATAAATTGGTTGGCCTTGTGTTCAGTCTTCCTGTTTGTCTGAATTTGGCATCATGGGATATTTTCAGGTGTATGTTGGTTGCAGTGTCCAGCTGGGGATAGCTTCAGTGCAGGAAAGAAAGTGCTAAGAAAATACAGTACATTGAAGTCCAGTCATTTCAAAAAGATGGTGAGCATTAGCACAATGTTCTCTTTCTTCTTTTATTGCATTGTGTTCTCCTTCTTCATCGGTGTCTTTGTTTCCCAGGGTAGCTATATATATATATAACAGAATATTCTGTTTGAAAGTAGACTGACAAATGTGTGACAAACAAACAAAGGGCACAAACCTCAACAGCTGTGACAAGGGATGAGAAGATGGAGGAGATTATGTTGCTTCTAAATCCATGTAGTCCCTCGTGGTTGCAACAGACCACAAAAGGAAACATTTTTTATTATGAATTGTCTAAAGTCAAGTTAAAGAGAGCGTTAGAAAAATGAGTGATATATACGCTGCTGTTGACCTTTTTAAACGTAGCTAGCTGCATGGCATTGTTGATTGGCCACTTTACCACTTTGGTCCAGATGGAAATATGTTGACTACAACTATTGGATGGATTACCAACAAAACAGACATTCATGGTCCCCACAGGATGTGTGACTTATGATGAGCCTCTGACTTTTCGTCTGGCACCAAGAGGTTGACATTGTTGGCATTTTTGTTTTTTTATATTGAAAAATATCTATTGCTTCCAGGCACTGCTGTGCTTTGAAGTAAGCACTCACAGAGCTGCTAGCATGTCTGTAGAAGCTTTAGTCTACAGCAAGTTAATGTCTTTCGCCTCTGATGTGATATATGCAACACAGCTTGTTCAGTTATACATTAATGGTAGTATTGATTTAATATAACACATTCTATCTGTGTGGAGCCAATGGATCATAATCAGATTTTTGTTGGGGGTTTTTTAAAGGAAAAATATAGCCAGGCTAGTGGTGTGGTTCAGTCAGTTGTTCTCGCACGTTTGTATGCCTTATTGGATGGATTACTATGAAAGTGACACCCATGTTCCGCAGAGAGTGAGTCCTAATTCTTTTTTAACAAACCGTTGACTTTTTATCTAGCTCCAACAGGTTGACGTTTGTCCAACACTACAGTACATGACAGGAGACCTCTAAATGAATGGCCTCCAGAACCGTGCTGGTCAAACTGTACTACCTAATGTACTAACTGGTGTTCTGGTAATCTGGCCTGATCACCTCTTCAGCCCTCCTTGACCTCAGTTGCTCACCCTCCAGATGGCCCAAAGTCTCTGGCAGGACCTGCTGGGGGGGGTCGTGAGCAAGTGATTACTCCTGGTCTATAATTAATGACTCTATCCGAGCTGTATCGGGCCATCCACGTGTCCTGCACCCTGAAAGTCTGCCTCAGAACACACCATAGTTTTATAACCCAGAAAATTTATGATAGCCCTATCTCTCAGATTGCTGTATTCATAATACCCGAGGCCCTCCCCTTAAAGCCCCTCTGTGTAAAATTACTAGGTGGTTATAGCATCTTTCAGCTTATTCTGATGACGGTAAGTTTTTGGTTGCAGAAAAATGAGACTATGTGGTGAAAATGGTTGCTTTCAACCATCCATTAGTGTCCCTGGGTCAAATCCCAGTTGTGGTTTGACTAGACAAATGAAAATGGTAATAAATGATGGTAAAATAAACTTACACCACTTGACATTATTTGTAATTTTATTAAGAGCGTGTTAGCTCTTAATAAAATTAAGACTTTTTTAAGTCTACAAATGTCTGTATGGTCTTGCTGTTTAAGCAGTTTTGCTGCGTGGTCCCCTGTGTTTGTTCCTGTGGGCTGAGGGGATTTTACACCAGGAACTCTGCTGTGACCTAGTGGGCCGAGTCAGGCCAGCCTTCCTCTGGGGCTGAAGTTGCCATCCCATCCTACTCTGGGCATTGTTCCAGGAATTTAGGAAATGTCGATCAGCCGGCTGTTAGAAACTCCCCCTCAGAATGCAGCCAGTCCTGTTTTTCCACTTTCAACAGGTGCAGGTTTTCGCCTCCGTGCCCTAAAAACATAAGACACACACTCACCTGAGACATTCCTGCTGTTATGTGTGTGGCATGACAAAAGCAGCTTCATAAACCACTATAACCAGTTATGTTCAGCATACACTGCATGTTGTCCTCTTGTCCTTTTAAGGTAGCTTCATATTTTTGCTGGTTGCTGTCTTAACAAGAAGTGCAAATGTCTGATTTAGTTGATGTAAATGTATTTAAGTCCTTGAGGAAATGAAAACATTGTCTTGAGAATTTGAAAGGGTGTGGCAATTTTCAGTATCCGTTATTATTATCATGAATTAAGAGAAAGTTAGCGGCCTATTGTTGTCTGCTATAGAAGTCACAGAAGACACACACCCACACATATACACAATAAATGGAAACAAATTGCAGACAGGGCCTGTCAGCGGCCTGCCATTTATATATAGCTATTATAACCATGACAGCTTTTGTCAGCAAAGGCCGCTAACTGTATTCGTCTCTTTCTTTCTCTGTCTTTTCATTCCTCAGAGGGATCCAGACTACTTGAAGCTATGGCTGGAGATTTTCATCAGCTCCTATGAGCGATGCCTGGATGTGGACTTTGAAAAGCCACCTTCAAGGTAACTTGTGGGAAACTGCTGTCACAATCAGTTGAAGCCCATTCTGATGATAAGAAACATATTTATACGTTTAACAGTTAAAGTAGTAGTAAATAAGCTACCACTGATTACACTGAAAACCCAGTTCTTCTGTTTCTCCAAAACTAACTGGAAATATAAAATGTATCCCCCCTATACGACACTTCTACAGGAGGGATATGTTTCATGGGGCTAACTGGTGAAAAACTGCAGATTTTATGCTGCGTTGACTATATTAGTTACAGACCCTACACCAGTGGTACACCAATGTTTTTGTCACAGGTTTGTCAGATAAGAGAAATACCTCCATCTGTAAGTATGTTCTTGAATGAATGCCTTATAAGATATATGTTCTTTAACACTATTAATTATATAAAAGTGGATATTGTAGCAATATTTTGTCATATACTTGTCAGTCTTTCGGGTTGTTTTAGTCTGCAGGCACTATTGCTAACCATTTATCCCTTACTTTTATCCACACTTAGAGATTTCAATTTCTTATAGCAAACTATTTAGATTGTAAATTCATTACTTTTTAGTTAACTTATTCAGCTGTTTATCCACGCTTTTAGCTAAGCATAAATTTCTCTGCATGCTTTGATACTAGTTTTCTCACACAATCAAGTACAACATGCGCTACAACTATGCTTGATTTGAATCGGCTGTTTATTCTCCTCAACACAAATATGCAGATATATTTTTAATCATAATTTATTTTCTTAAGTTGATATATTTAGTTTTACCCCTGGCAACTACTTAAGTACTCCTGAGGTACAATAACCGCTGATTGGGAATCACTGCCCTAGGCCACCCCGGGTCGACACAGTTACGCTGACCTCCCTAATAAATTCAACAGTACACCAGTGCAGGGATCTGCATTAGGTCGTCACGAGTGGGATCAGAACTTCCGCTTCATGCATGCGTCATCCACAGCGTGACCACATACTGTGCAGCCTTCCACAGCACAACCCAAAATAGCACGGCCACACCAGATGCAGAGCGGCCACATTTTGTTGCAGGTGATGTTCTGATTGGTGTTGACGTGTGAACATATGATGCAGGTTAATGTGAGAGCCCCCCAGTGCTTGAACACGTCTTGAAGGCTGGTATTTTAGAGCACGCAGAAATAAATGAAATGTGTTGATAGTTTACCTCAGCTGTGCTAGTGGTTGTGATCACATGAACATTAGATGATGTCCCGGGGACATCAGTTACATTTTACAATGGAGGGAGGGAATACAGGTGGTTAAATCCTGTTTGTTGAGTTATCCAAGAAGGGTTTAATCAAGGGCAATTGGACTTGGTTGAAGATACTTCATCATCTAAGATGCTTTATCGTGACTTCTAAGTATCTTCAACCAAGTTCAGTTGCCCTTGATTCAGCACTCCTTGCCTAACTATGACCTGGATGACTGAGAATCTTCACCCACAATCTATTTTGTTGAGCGTTTTATCTCCCATTCTCTCTGTAATTTCCTTTCTCTCCACCTCCTTTGACGCATTCTCTCCCATCCTCTCCTGGTTTTACTCTGACTCTTTCCTTCATCCTCCTCCCTCCACTGTCTCTTTGCCTATGGTCCTCTGTCTTCTCTCCTTTTTCTTCCCTCACCCCTCCGTCCCTTCATCTGCAGCTGCCACATCTGTTCTGTTTTCCCACCAAAACTCATTGCATGGGTTTGGCTGCGCTGTCTCTCATATGAGCGATGCAGCAGACATGCTGTTTTTCCGAGGAGTTGATGCTTGACTGCATCAGGCGTGTGTGTGTGTGTGTGTGTCTCTCTCTCAACTTATAGAGCAATCGTGTAGGGCAACGTTGCTGTCAATGGTAATGATTACTTCCGTAATCCCCTTCCCCCCCCACTCCCCGCAACATTGCTCAAGAAGTTGCCCCGTGTATCATCAGCTTAATGGAGATTCCTGTTCATCCTGTTTCTTTTGGTTGTGGTGAATCTGTGTCTCTAGGCCAGAGGAGGTTCCCCCGGTGTTGACGCTCCTCCCAGACAACATCCTGCAGGTCTTGCGCCACCAGCTGCTGCAGTGCGTCCAAAAAGCTTCTGATGGCCTTGAGCCTGAGCAGCAAAACCTGGCTCTGCTGCTGCTCAAGTTCCTTATCATCATCTGCAGGTCTGGACAGTAAACATGCACAAATAGCATAACTACTGTTGTGTTGTACTGTATTGAAGTGTGTATTTATGGAATATCCTTTGAAGCAAGTAACGGTTGTCTTGTTCTGTATGTGTTTGTGTGTAATTGGTTGTTTCTGAAAGGAACCTATCCAACGCAGAAGAGATTGGCACTTGCTCTTACGTCAATCACATCATCAACATGACAACACTCTATATTCAGCAGGTCTGACTCCTCCCTGATCTCTCTGTTTCTCTCTGCTCAGCAGAACATGGCCCCCAATAAATGGGTTGAGGCACAACATTTCCAGTTTATTTATTAAATAGTAGTTGAATGGTTTACTCATTTTGGAGGAACATAAATGCCGACGTGACATCTGTGCCATTCTGCTGTTTGGCACCAGAAAAATAAATCAATGAAGATACATTTTTAATTTTTTTAAATTGTTAATTACCTTATGTTGGATAGATTATGTAGAAATAGTCTGAATGAGACACATAATAGCAAGTGTGAAGTGGGTCTGTGCGTTTGGTGTTCCAGCTGAAGAGCAAGACCAAAGAGAAGGAGATGGTGGACCAGAGCCAGGCGGAGGAGTTCGTCCGTCATGCGCTAGCATTCTGCGAGAGCCTCTATGACCCGTACCGCAACTGGAGGCATCGAACGTGCGGGTAACATCCAGCAGCTAGCTTTGCTTTACAATAGCATAACAACAAAAAAGCTAACTATTTCTGTTGGCAGTGTTTTTGTAATAGAAAAAGCTTATTGAACACTGAACACTAAACTGGATATAAGAAAAAATAAAATTTGTAGTTTTGCTATGTAAATAATTTTGAACATGTCCTAAACTGTAGCTTGGAAGTTAAACTTTTGCAAACATGCTTGGTTTTAAACTCATGTTTATTATTCCTCAACCACAATTTGCAAACATCCTGTCCTAGTGTTGATTTAAGCTGCCAAACAGGAATGATGGGCTATCAAGACTACCAAGTAATGTAATGTACAAAGAACTGTATGTCTCTGCGAAGGATCCCTGTAGAAAAGAGACGGCGTTAACCAGCCGAGTACGTAACTTGAGGACAGAGAACTGAGCAGCTCTCACAAAAGATGCTGTGTTAGCTTGTCATGGTTGCCAAACTAATTGATAGTTCAGATTCAGAAGAATAAAGTGTATCGTATCCTGTTTGCATTGCATGCTTGCTTGGTTTCATCTCATATCTCATATGAACTGTATGTGTATTTTTTTCCCCAGGGAGCAGCTGGGTACAGTGGAGAGGAGCAGACAGAAGTACAAGGCAGCTCCGCTCACTGTTGAGTTTGTTCCTTTCTTTTACCGTAAGTCTCTTGTTTTTCGCTCTACTTCTCAGTCCGACTCTCTCTGCATGTGCAACACAGTGTTGGTAGCATTCTGGAGAAAATGTGTATTAAAATGGGTTGAGGTGTAAACATCAACTGCACATGGTACTGTCCTAAAAACAAAAAACACTGTATATGGTCCCTAATTTGCATCTCCTGCTTCAGTAGCCTCCATGGGTGTGAAGGAGGAAGCAGTCCTCTGCAGCACAAAAGCCAGCTAGTGATCACAGAAGCTACGAGCTCTTATGCCGTCACTCTCTCTCCCTCTGCCTCCTCCTCTTTCCTCTCTGGGTCCAGTTGAATCCACTCTTTGTGTCCATGTGCTGTTTGCCAGTACGCTGAGATGAGCCGATAGTGAATGGTGTCTGTCAAGCCACTTCAGCTACGCTGGCAGCCATTTTGAACAAATACTCCCTTCTGTACTGTGTCATGTGTGTGGCTGCTGTGGTTTGGCACCAAAGATAAGACCCAAGGCCCAGTTGGACAGACTCTGTGTGGTGGTGGTGGTGGTGTTGTTGTCTTGTTATGTGCAAAGTGTATAGGAATACTGTAAGAAGTACATTTGATAAAGAAAAAAGTCCATTTCCATTTTCCATTCATTAAGCTCATTTATATATTAAGCTCAGTTGGATACTGTTGTCATTAGGGTGGTCCAGTGATAGTAGAATGTAATTTAGGATGTGCTGACAGATGAGTTAATGGATGACTGGGGCTATCATGACCCAGAGGTTATTAGCAGGACTACCACATGCCTGTGTGTGCTAACTGCCGTCCTATCTTATTTGGTTTGCAGATTTCATTGAGTTTTGTTGAGGCGTGTCTGTGTCAGTGTTTTGTTTATATACAAAAATCCGGCAACTTCAACTGTTTGTTGTGAGCTCTAATTTCATTTTGTGGTTGTGTTGTGTTTGCATAGCTGCCATCACGGCTACCGATCAAACTGTGTGTGTGTGTGTGTGTGTGTGTGTGTGTGTGTGTGTGTGTGTGTGTGTGTGTGTGTGTGTGCCCTTGTTCCAGAGTGCTTCCAGGAGAGCGAGCACCTGAAGGAGAGTCTGAAATGCTGCCTGCTGCACCTGTTTGGAGCTATAGTAGCTGGTGATCAGGTAAGCCTCTGGAGGTCACAGAATCTTAAGTGGCACAGGCTTGATTCCCTTTATAACTTGTGTGTCCTTATCAGCTCTTGCTGGCCACAGCTGTATTAAAAGAGTGTATAAAGTTGCACCACATGCAATCAATCCAATGAAACTGATCATAGAGGGTTTCTTTTTCTTGGACCATTAGACATGGGCATTGAAGTAGTATTCATGAAACAACGATGACTACTGTGTTGTGGTGGCTTTTTTAGGTATTGTAACCTTAGGTATTGTTAGGTCTTTTTTTTGTTGTTTCATATAGCTTTTAGTCTTTATTTTATCATGGTAAAAGTCATACAAAAAGACACATACTTTGCATGTGAATATCAGTTCAGACTGTGACAGCTAAAATTCGACACACGACCCAACACTCTGGGGCTTGTTGCTGACTCCTTTTTATAAATTATATTTAGTCAATAAAATGTCACGTTTTTTAGCTTATGGTGGGGAGTTTCTGTTAGTTGTCAAAGGCCGGCGAGTCTTCTGTTCTCCTTATCTTGACCTAACCCCTATCTCTTTCTTTGTTTCCCTCTCTGGCAGAGGAATGCTCTGTTTGCCATCTCTCCAGCCACAATGGAGGTGTTGATGCGGGTGCTGGCTGACTGCTCCTTGGGTAGCTGCTCTTCAGATGAGGGCGAGGACTGGGACAGTGAGGCACCCGACCGGAAGGCGCTGCTGACTCTGGGCTGCCTGCGGGAGGTGGTGCAGCGCCTCCTGGCCTCAAGCTCTGACCAGCGGCAAGTGGAAATCGCCTCGGTGTTGGAAAACTACTTCAAGCTGCTCAACTCTGACCCGGCGGCTGTCGTTGCTGCCCAACAGCAACAGCAGGCCAAGGGCCGAGTGCCAACACTGGGCCGACACTGGGAGAGCCGATTTGTGGCGCTGCAAGTAAACATGCTAGGTAGGGTCTAAATTGGCAATAAAAGCATCCAACAACACATAATGTTATTATTTTGAGGTCTCCTGTTTTGTTGATTTCATGATTTTGCATTCAGGGAAGCCAAACTAATTACTTAACTTATCCCACCTTTTTTATTTCTGTTTGTGTTTTTCTTTGTTTCTGTCTGTGTCTCTCTTTCTCTCCATCTTTGTCTCTCCTACTGTTTCTCAGACACTATCAGGGACATGTTCCTGTGTTCAGACAGGCCAGTTCTACAAGCAATCTTCCTCAATAGCAACTGTTTTGAGCACCTAACACGACTGCTGCAGAACAGCAAGGTAACAATACCGGTTTTTCTATCTACATTTAACCTAAAACGTGTGAGAGGCTTGATCTGGTGTTTGATGATTCTGAGGTTGGTTTCTTGCTGGGTAAAATTGAATATTATTCCTAATTTATTACAGTAGTTGCACTTAATCATTTCGTGTATCTATTACTACGAGAACCTAAGCCTGTAGTTGTAATCTCATATGAGTAGAACATCTCCATATATATAATATTTGCCCCACTGCAGTCTCTATTTATATAGAGGTTTATTATATATTTTATGACATTATCAGTTCTAAAACATAGTTTTTATTCTTTGATACAATGACTCACTGTGTAGTAGTGTAGTACAGTTTGTTTGCAGTTGTGTTTTATTCTGTAAAACAGGAGAAAAATAACAATTTTTGATGAAAGGTGTATATAGAAGGTTGTTCTATTTTAGATAAACTCTCCTCTGGTGGAAAAAGTACTGAGATCCTTTGCTTGCTTCTGAAATCAGTTGTAGTGAGGTCAAAAAATAAAGTAGCATTTAATGGAAACCCTCAAGTAAATGACCAGTACCTCAAAAGTGTATTTGTACTGTACTTGAGTAAATTTTTAATACTGAAACTCTCCAAGATCATTTTACATGTTTGTAATTTAGAGTTGGGGATTGGTTATTTACCTCTCTCTGTTTCTGTAGTTCTGGTACTGTATTCACAAAGGATCATTTAGGACTCCTCCTAAATGGCACAAAAAAAGCCAGCTAAGACTTTCCTTTAAGAGCTTCTCACAAAGAGCCACTTTTAGTAAGGAACATGGAGAACTCCCAAGCTAAGAGGAAGAGGCAGGTTTGACCCTGTTGCAATGGATGACATCATGTTTTTTGAATGAACTGTGTGTCTACAATGATTGGTTCACAGGTGACCAGTCAGGAAATTATGAACACGCATAAAATATTTTGATGTCGTACATGAATAAAACAAAATAATTTACTTGAAGAACAAATGAGCCATTTTAGTGTTGAAATGACAAAACACAGGGTTTTGCCTGTAGGTTCTTCTAAAATGATGTGTCACAGAAAATATCTTGAATCCTGTTCGTCAAGTCCATAAAATTAAATTGTATTCGTTTCATAAATCCAAAATGCCTCCTTTCTTAAGAGCTGGTTAATCAAATTACCCCCTCTTGGATGATGTTCCACTCTTTCAAGTAGTCAACCCATGTTTTTTCTTTTTCTTCTTGTAGTGCCCAGCAGTGGCATAATCCATGTTTCCATTTCTAATGGTAGCCTTATGCTCAGCAACTCTCAGTTTAAGATTGCGTTTTGTTTGGCCCACATTCATTAATCCACACGGGCATATCAGTATATAAATGCCACATGTAAAGAGACAATTAATGAATTACTTTATGTTGTATTTCTTTGTTTGAATCATTTGTCCTCCTCTAGACCTTTGCTTCAAGAAATATCAGAGATATCATTGTCACATTTATTATTTTAAGGAACCTACGCAAACTATGACATAAAATAATTAATTAATTGTCTCTCTAGACGTGTCATTCATATGTTATAAGTTTCAGTGTCAGAAGGAGCATTTTGCCCACCTTGCATGTTTACCTCCCCACAGCAAGGCTGGATCACCAACACCCCTCCACACAATGACCCCTGCTGAGGGTCATGGCTTTTAACCTCTCACCCTCTCCTCCACTTACAACATCTTTCCTCCCCTTCACCATCCTCTGATGCTCCCTTGTCTTCATTTTCTCTTTTTTAATCAACCTCCCCACATGCTATGTTGACATGTTGCCTGTTGTGTGTCAGCTGGTTAATGCTAGGTGCACGGCGGCAGACAAGGACCAGAAAGATATAACCAACAACAGGTTACTGACAGGAGAGAGGGACACTCAGGTACCGCCGAGAAAGACCCACCTCTCCATACCTGACCCCCATAACATTCACCTACCTGCCCTTACCCTCACCTGCTGCCAAGTCCCACCACCCTCACCCAACCAGAGCCACGTGGCCTCTCCACAGCAAGACTCTTTCACTGCTTTGTCCCAGATAATAATTTGTAATTGGATCATGTCTTAACAGAAAACTCACTGAGTCATTGGACTGTCCAACTGTTGGCAGGCAGTACACTATAATTCGTGTGTGCATTAATTATTTAATACATTCTTACAGTTGTACCAGCCTGTTTTGAGATCTGTCTGTTAAATATGAAGCTACATGCAGGAGTCAGATAGCTTAGCTCAGCACAAAGACTGGAAGCAGAGGGAAACAGCTAGCCTGGCTCTGTCCAAATGTAAGAGAAGCTACCTACCAGTGCTATATCTTGGCTGGGGGCAGTGACATCAAGACTTAAGGAAGTCACTGAGCCTCGCCAAGAAATCTAGTTCAAACTCTTCTGTCTAACTCTGCTTAAATTTGCAGATGTATTTAGATTTACGTTAGACCAACGGCCAAATTTTGGATCCGTGTATGACTATTATTTATAATAAAGTTTGAGGGCAATGCAAATTACAGGAGGGCGCTGGGAGATGGCCTTGAAATACGAGAGAAACCCAGGAAAAACAGAAGTATTGGCAGGTATGCTCCATTCTCTATGCTAAGCCAAGCAAACGGCTGCTGCCTGTAGCTTAATATATAATGAGCAGATATGAGAGTGGTATCGATCTTCTCCTCTAACTCTTCTCCAGAAAGCGAATAGGCAGTTTCCCAAAATGTCAAACTATTCCTTCAACAAAATCAGATCATGATGCTATAAACCCCACCCATCTGGTCCGTGGTTAGAAGGTTATAACAAGTTTAGCTAGTCCTATCACATAGAGATTTCTCAAGCATGTACTTGAACTTAGAAAAACAATAAAAGACGGTCTGAGGCCTGAATGGTGTAATGTCAACCATCAGTCAGATCTCTTTCACTGAATCATCTCGTGCACAGAAAGGGCACTTGTTCCCCTCAGATTATACCAGCTTTCATTCACCCTTTGTACTTTTTCTACTCACAGAGCCACCTTTTATAGGGTATAATCCCTCCATTGATCTGGATAATGTGAATACAGGTGGACAAACTAGTGCAAAGACACACATCACTGTGCCTCTGTTGTTTTGCAGCTGTAACCTGATGCGAGGGCAGATGCTGCAGCCTGCTTGGTTTTTAGACATCAAGCTTTTGTTTCCGCGCTCACCTGTAGGACTCTAGGGTAGAGCTTAGTAGGTAAAATCAGTGTTTTAGGTCCTTTACAGCAGAGAGATTTAAAAGTAATACATATGTAATGAAAAAACACCAAAAATGAAATTTCAAATGTGCTAAATGGCCGGTTCGCATTGCAACTATGCCGTCTTGCTGTGGAGTGACCGCTTTTCCTCTTTCGCGGCTATGTCATTATATTTATTTTATTGCCATTTTCAGTTTCCTCACGCCTCCTCGGCCCTCCTCCCAATCCCCTCCCCTACACGTTGTCCTGGTTTTCTGCAGTATACTATGGGTTCCACTGGAATGCTATCACATTGGCTTGGTGTGTGTTCTCACAGAGTTCAGTGGTTTGATGTGATCTGGACTCGGTGACGATGATCTAAGTGTTTGATTTTTGCCACAGTCCCTCTCCAGCTGGTCCAAGACACTCTGTAGGATCAATCAGTCTACAGCTGCATGTTTTATCCTAATGGAATAACAGGTTCAGTGACCCAGAACCTGTTGGACATGAGCAGGACAGAGCTGGATGGAGATTTGTTTGTTTTGTTTTCATGGTTTGGCTTGCGTTTTATGGGTTGCATGCGTTTTGTGAATGTGTATCTGTGTGTGTGTGTGTGTGTGAGGAAAAAGAGTGAAGTACTTCTTTGTGGCTGTCTGTGTGTGGAGGTGACCAAGCCCTTGAGAGCTTCCTGCTCCAGTCAGATCATCATGCTGTTAAAAGGATTGTCTTGTTCTTTACCTGGAGCAGAAAGACAACACTTTCCTTATCTGCACTTTAACATCTGCAGTACAAGCTTTGATGCCAGCGCCTACTGCAGCGACCTAACCATCATCAATGATTTTTCAAACACACTAATTGAATCAAGCTGCTAGGCCTCTAATTAAGTCTCCCTTTTTATTCCTCCAAGAGTGTTGCATGTTGTATTTTAGTGCCTTCAATAAGTTGATCATTTTAGCATTGCAAACCTTCTATATTCTGGCTTTTAATTGTATGCATGCTTGTCACCTTATAAAAATCTGTGAAGTTCATCTTAAATAAGACAGGATTTAACTGTCCAATCATCTGTTATTACATACTCAGCCCACTAAAAGAATAAGTGAGTAGCTTTAATGCGACTGACAAGTCTGATTTTCCTTCAGGTGTTTCAAGGGCGACTAGATTCCCTCGCTGTAGCAACCATCAAAGCCCTGACAACAGTGATGCACAAATCACCAGCTGCAAAGGTAACGAGGACACAAATACATGCATTTAATAACAGGCAATATTTGTTGTTTGGGTTGCAAAATTCCAGCACTATTAAAGGTTGAAACTTGGAGAAAAAAAATAATAAAAATGAAGGGGAAAAGAATAATTAAACCTCCTCAATTAGCATGCTCAATCACATGATAACACCTAGCTAGCACAAATTAGGCGAAGGTGTTAACTGCTGTAAATATAAAAAAGATAAAGTGCATTCACTGTGAAGATATAATCCAAATTTACCTGAAAGCACTGTGCATGCAGAGGGTTGTAACTGTACTGAATTCCTCTTTAATGTATGGAAGAGTGCGCTACTGAATGCTGTGCATGGTTACAATGCAATTAAATGGGCATACTTTTAACCATAATGTGCCATAAGACCTGTTTTATTATTTTAAAAAGTAAATCCAGACCGATTAGATCAAATGAAAAATAACAGATTAAATAATCAAATATTGTCTATGAGATATAAAATCATAAATCTGTTAAAAGCTACAGATTGTGAACTGTAATCTATTACACAGTTTAGTGCTGTGACAGCAAATGTACAGTCACCATTGCTTGCAAATGTAGACTTAAGAACAGCGAGAAGAGCATTTTCTGCTGACCTCACTGTCTGTATTTTAATTGTTTTCCGCTGCCCTGCAGGAGGTGTTCAAGGAGAGGATTGGTTACAATCACCTGTATGAAGTGCTCACCTCACTCGGCCAGCCGTCACGAAACCTTCTCAAAGAGCTGATGAACATGGTGAGAGAAAGATTCCATGTTTCTTGTCCATCTATTCAACCCCCTGTATGCATGTTTGCCTTTTTGTTTGTTTGTTTGAATGATTTCAATCGACTGCTCTTTAATCCACTGTCTGTATCTGTGTGTATTCTGTGTCCTCAATCTTTGTTGGTGTTTATGTTTAATTCTCTGTCTATGTGTGTAGGCGGTAGAGGGGGAGCACACCTCAGTGGGGCTCCTCGGCATCAGTAACGTGGAGCCCTTGCTGCTGCTGGTCCAGTGGCTTCCAGAGCTGGACTCTTCGGAACGGCAGCTTTTTACAGCCGACTGGCTCCGCCGCCTCAGCTGCCTCAACCGCCAGACCCGCGCCACCTGCGTCAATGCAGCCATGGTCATGCGAGCGCTGGCTGCCCTGGAGGACCACCAACGGCTACACCGAGCTTGTGCTGAGAGCCTATTGGGGCTGTTGGGCTCACTGGGCTCACAGTCCTTGAGCGCCAGGGAACTCTTGGGACTCCTGCGCCTCCTCAGGCCTCCAGAGTCCACTCAAGCACACCCTTATGTAGGTCCTGCCCTGAGAGCCCTCCTGACCATGGTACGGAAGCAGGGCCTGGAAAGTGCCATGCAGTACTTTGACCTGTCCCCCAGCATGGCTGGCATTGTAGTTCCGACAGTGCAGCGCTGGTCAGGCTCTGCCTTCAGCTTTCTCGCCTGGTTGTCACTAGATCAGGACCAGCTGGGCCCACCCAGCAAGGACAAGAGGAAGCAGCTCTACAGGTGAGAGGAAAACAGATGAGATAGACAGTGAAAGAACTGAGGAGAGAGACTTGCTAAACTGTTGTCCTATAATTTACCCCGCACAGCTTTTTTACCCCAGGAGGGACGGGGTTTGAGGCCTTCATCAGCTCAGCTGGTGTGCTGGTGGTGGCTGTATGCACGAAGAAGGAGTATGTCACAGTCATGCTGCCCGACTACTGCTTCTGTGACTCTCTGTGGGTGAGTCAGATCAGTTGTTCACAAAAAATTACGGAAAGGGCCGTGCCACTAAAATATGGAAGTGTAGACAGAAAAAAGCAGCTTAAACATAGAACACAGTTGGCCAGAACATTGTGAATAAAGGTCTGGCAACACTGATGGCACCCTAGATTTAGAAGATTACAGCTTTTTAGGCTAATGTCTTGTAGACTGATTACAGAGAGCAACACTTTTTAAAGGGATTAAATTCTGTCTGAACTTCTGTTTACAGCACAGCATCGGTGTGGTGCATGTACCAGGAAAGAGGCCATTTGGACAGAGTCTCGTGTACATCTATGTGGATGGACAGCAGAAGCTGTCTGCACCCCTTAAGTATCCCACCATGACAGAGGTGAGACCTGCAATTGTTTGGAAATTCACCAGCTTGATTGTGTGTGTTTTCATTCACTTAATCTGCCAGTGCTTCAAGTGACAGTGAAACTTCTGCTTAATTTAGCAAGGCTGTGCTTTTAACACTCCCTGTACAACAGCTGTGAGGCTTTAGCAGGCGTTGCAGTAAGCAGCTGTCATAAATCTAAACCTATCTGAACTGGTAACCTGCAGTTTGCTGTTTCTAATGTATTTATATGTTTATTAGATATATTTTATGCTCATCATGCACGTTTTTCTTTGTTCACTCCCCAATCTTAATATGTTGTCCTCCACCAACAGCCATTCATCTCTTGTTGCATCGGCTCAGCTGGCCACCGGACCACCACTCCCCCGCCCTCTCAGATCCCAGATCCTCCCTTCTCCTCCGCCACCACACCCACCACTCGCTCCTCGCTGGGCGGCATCCTGTCGCCGCAGACCTGGGGGGGGCTGCTGGGTGGGAAGTCTGAGTCTGTGACTAAGCTCATCTCTGCAGGGACCCAGGACAGCGAGTGGGGAAGCCCCACCTCCTTGCAGGGCCAGCTGGGGAGCGTCATGGTCTTCCATGAACCCCTGCAGCCCAACCACATAAAAGCCATCTTTAGTGCTGGTAAGTAGAGGGAGATGGGGTGAGAGGAGGAAGAAGAAGGAGATTTAGAAAAGAAAGTATAGTGGCATGAAGGAAGCATACGGTTTGTTAGAACAGTGTGAGCAATGAATATAAATAAGACCAGCATTAAAGATGAAAAATTCACATGACAGAATTAAAACAGACTCCAGACCAGAGATTGAGTAAAAGTAAGCTAAAAACAATGTTTTTGTTCTGTCCTAAATTCTCACTCTCCTTCTGTCTTCTACGCAGGTCCAAACTGCATCTCTCCATTCAAAGCCCAGGAATCAGAACTCGGCGATCTCTCAACCAAATTGCTGCTGCACTACTCACCCAAGGTGATTGGACCACTGCGGCTACAGCCATTCCATCTTAAAGCCTTAACAGCAGCCACATACAGCGTGGGGTGCAGTGGATGTGATTCTG
Organism: Micropterus salmoides; assembly: GCF_014851395.1. NCBI lineage: Eukaryota > Metazoa > Chordata > Actinopteri > Centrarchiformes > Centrarchidae > Micropterus > Micropterus salmoides. The sequence continues at coordinate 9,845,084 of NW_024040040.1, forward strand.
GTTGTCGTATCCATTCGTTTAAGACCGTTTTTCCTTTGTCGGAATGAGGAAATTTGATGTTGTCATACATTAATTTTCCTCTCCCTTAATGAGTGCAAATGAAGGCTTGATTCTGTCAAGATAAAATTGGGTTTTTACACAGTCTTATTTATTTGAAGGAAATCCACAGACTGTTAACTAAACATGTTATTTTTTTCAACAGGCGTGTAGGAACCCCATCTGTCTAGATCTGTCTCCAAACATGCTGCATGGACGCCTGACTGGGAATAAAGTTGTCAACTGGGATATCAAGGTGGGAGGAGGATCCAGCTCATACTGTCATGTAGCTGGATCATGCTCAGAGGAATATTACATATTGAATTGCATGGATGTATATTGTGTTTGAATATGTGTTGTTTGTGCGGCAGGATATGATCAACTGTGTGGGTGGCGTGTCAGTGCTCTTCCCTATACTGGAGCAGTTGGCCCTGGTGACCCCTGATCAGCAGGCAAGTGATCCTGAAGCAGGGTCGGATTTCATTACCCCTGATGTGACCACGCCGGCCGATGGAGATTGGGTCATTCTCCCATCCAACAGGGCTTCAGGTCTGTTCCGCGACAACCTACAACCTGTTTGTCTTTGCTCTCGGTTTGATTGTGAATCTTGGGGCACATATAGAAACAAAAGTGTTTGAATTGTTTCAGAGGCACGCCTGGAGAAGAATCTGGTGGCCACCTTCCTGCTGGTGCTGAAGCATTTCCTGCAGAGACACCCGATCAACCAGGAGAATCTGCTCCACTCGCATGGCGTTGGTACACTGGGAGCCCTGTTGCAGAAGGTCTCAATTAAATTGTTTTTGCATACTAACTAATATTAAAAGGGCGTCAGGATGGAATTTTAGACCCTATGCAGGCTCCTCAAACTCTAGTCTAGTGTAGTTTGTTTACTTCTCTCACACACAAAACAACACATTTGTTAAAAGACATAATTTGCATGTTTGCAGTTATTACCATACTTCCATCACTTCCCTCTGTTAAATATGTCTGAGGAGAACGGTTATCCTGTATCATATAATATAATGTTAGAAACTGCTTTGAGTTTTTCTTTGGAGTAGACCAGTTTGAAATAAAAACATGAAATGATTTAAATTCACGCTTGAGGACCAAAAGAGACACCAGAAACACAAATCCCATCCCTCTCCCCAATTTGTGGCCTTAAAACAAAGCAAGTTACCTAATTATCTGGGGTCTCATGCTAATACAAACCCTGCAGGAGTCACGCTAAATGTCAGCTCGGCGTTATTGTTTTTCGGCGTACGACCACAGATGTGTGGTTTCCATCTTCCTGCAGTTAAATGAAAAGAAGACCGTAATGTTTTAAAAGCATTATCTGGTCTTTACTATTGAGTGCATTTCACAAAATGCATTAACAAGGTCTTTGCGTACTATTAGTCCATGCAAAAAGGACATAAGCCTCTTGTTTTACTCCCTGTTTAAACTGGATTAGTGGTTCTGTAGAGGACTCACATATAGCTTCTATTAAATAGCTCATACAGCATCAAACTCAAATGGTGTGAAAAGTAAGTCACGTCAGATAGCGTTTGTCTCTGTCTGTTTCTGCTCATTTGTACCTCTGCTTTCTTCTCTGGTTCAAGTACCTCCAGTTTTTATTTGTTTATCAGTGGGGAGGGGGTGGATAGACCTCTGAATCAGCATTTACACCATGGGGGAAAATAAGTCTCCACAGAGACTCCGATAAAAGAAAATGTCTTAGATGCGCCACACCCTGTAAATGGTGTCCAAATAAACCAGTAATGTGTTTCCCCATTCCAACATGTCTCTAATCTGTTTTGTGGAGGAGAGTTGTGGTCAGGGATTGCTTTATACTGGTTAACTTTGTCGTTGTCTTGGGTTATGGGACTGTAGATAAAACGTTTATGAACATCACATGCATTTTTCAATTATCTCCCTCTTTCTGTGGTTCACCGTTTTCTGTGTGCTCCAGTAAATGTGCATATAATTATAACTTATTGTATGTATGTTTTGTTTTAGCTGCCAGCAGGTCACGTGGATGTCAGTGTGCTGGTTGCTACGCAGCTGCTGATAGAGCAGGTGACATATGAGAAGAACCAGGCTCTGCTGCAGCAGCTTCACACACATCTGCTGTTCAACTTCAACATCTGGAACAAAGGAGACTTCCCTCTGCGCATAGGTTTGATCTGTATACATGTGTTTGAGTGTGAGAGGGTGTGTAGTCATATTTTCATTAAGTGTTCTTCTAGAAACATGGAAATTAGGTAAATGTGTTACTAAATAGGAACAAGTTGACAACAATACAGGAATCATTAAGAATAGAGCAAATGAGCTGTTGTACTGTGTGTGTGAAAAGAATCAACAATTAGAACAGATGAATATGTAAAGTAAAATAGAAATGCTCTGCGCTCAGCAAAGTAGGTCGCTACTTAACCTCAAGGAAAACCACAACTTGTCAAACGAGATATAAGGTGTTAATTAGTGAGCCTACGCTGGGGACACACAGGAGGCTGAAGCACTTCTGCCTGCTTCCTTTCAGCCTCCATGTTAACCAGTTGGGCTGTTCAGACAGGACGCGTCGCAGCCAGCTCCCGATCTGCAGCCATAGTTTTTTTGTTTGTTTTTTTTTCCCCCGCGCAGCACAAGGGAATTAGGCAAAAGAAACACACTGATAACGATACAAATGATAACAATGATCTGATTCTGAATGTGTGTACCATGCTAACCCTTTTGATTTCTCTGTGCTTCTACCAGCTGTTCTCCTGGAGTTTCAATTCGCCCGATTTCTGTTTTTAAATGATGTATTTTTCCACATATTTATACAGTCTATAGTCTAAACAGAGTGACAGAGAGGAGCCCCTCCTCGCTCCTTTTAACTTCATTGTTGCAGAATCTAGGAACACATACAAATCTTATAAATTCATTAGGTTATTATCAAGATGAGCTCTATGTGTGATTAGAAAAGAGCAAAGGAGGATTGTTGAACAGCACGTGGTGCTTCTGATGTGAACTGCAGGGATTCTGCTTGTGTGAGAATTGACGTTTTGCTGTGCTTCCCTCTCCTGTTTCCCTGCGGTGTCCGGTGTTGTCCGATTATTATTATTTTTTTGATTATCTTTGGACAGGGACAGGCTAGCTGTTTATGCTAAGCTAACCAGCTTCGTATTTAACAGACAGATGTAAGAGTGGTATCGCTTTTCTTATCTAACACTCTGCAAGAAAGCAAATCAGCATATTTCCCAAAATGTTGAACTTATCCATCAAAACAGACGGCATGCAGATGAGTGTAATTTATTTAGAAACAAAGTTTATATTGGAATTGTGAGGTAAAGATTACATGTTAGTGAAAGAATACAGATGAAAATATTTTATCCAAGTATCATGACATGTTTGCGCTGGTTGCTTTAGCTTCTTCTTGACTGATGAAGGACCGTGAGAGTGATGCAGTCAATTAATTTTTTAATTCTCTGTACATTTACCCTGCGTTTTCTATGCATCTGTTGTTGTTGTTGTTGTTATTATTAGTCTATTTATAAATCTTAATGGCTGTTGGCTGCACCGTTGCTGCAGTTTGTGTGTGAAACACAGGAAAAAGAGTGTGTCCCTGACTGAGACTGTTACCAGTTCTAAGTTGTGCTCACTTGTTTTCTTCTAATGAAGGTCATATCCAGTACATGTCAACTGTCATAAAAGATAACCGGAAGCAGTTCAGAAAAAAATATGGAGTTCAATTCCTCTTGGACACTATACGCCTTTATTACGGGTGAGATTCCATATCCCTAAGTTCATTCCTTATACTTAGAGATTCACATACAGTTCACTAAACATCATTGTCATCTGCTCTGTACTTCTTTAGGAAGAACAGCAATAAAGAGAGCGACCTGAGTGAGGACGATATTCGTACCATCCGGGCGTCTCTCTACGGCCTCGTTAAGTACTACATTAGCAAGGGAATGTCACAGGACGAGATGCACAGCATCCTGGGATACATTGCTGCCATTGGAGACGAGGACCAGGTGAGGGGGGTTGGGTCAAATATTATGGTGTGCACAAGTTCTTTAAATAAACTGGTTTTGTGAGTGTGAGAGGCGTCACAGAGCCAGCAGAAAGACAATGGTGACCTTAAAACTTATTAGTATCATATGCACTGGAATGGCACTAAACTTCACTTTGAGGTGTGTCAGGCCAACATTTAAGACATTTGGAGTAGGTCAAGTTATTCATAGTGTATGCGTGGCAGATGACCCACATTGTGAAACTGGCTAATGCCAACCACTCTTGCTATTTGAGGATTTCATTGTGAAATAAGATGACCTTTTAACTGCAGGATTTTCTGTTTTCCTACGAGACTAACTGCAGTGATGCCTGCGCAGGAAGCTGTCGGCTCATATCCCGCCTGGTAGCCTGTTTTTTCCAGCCCCCCTCTCTCTCTCACTCTCTCTGCATTATTTTTTAACATTTCCTTGCTCTAAGCAATATCCATCAGCGGCTGCTGGCTGAAACAAACCACTTAATATCTTTTCCTCTACGACTGCAAAGCTCCAACTGTTTTCGCAGGACATGGTATCTGTCACCTATTTTATGAAATCCACTTCCTCCTCTTGTCACACCTCCTCCCCACTTCTCTTCCTTTTTTAGTCCCGTCTTGGTTTTCATTTTGTCTGTCACTTTGCATATCCTCTTACACCACAGTACTATAAGTGGATGCTTACATCACCATCTATGAACATATGGTCAATATTATCTTATGATCCTCCTCCCCTGCTCAGCATCTGCCATCTCTCTGATACTATTTATCTATTCATTAAGCCAGAGTGAGTCTTCAAACACTTAATGAATTATGTTAAAAATATGAAAGAATCACTTTACCAAAGCATAATCTTCAGTTAAACATTGTCTAGGTGTAAACATTGCAATAGAATCACTTAGTTTTGCTCTGTGAGAAAATAGATTTCAGATTTATTTTGCCCGCTTCCATTGTTTTTATATTTTAAATTAACCAAAACTCTTAATCACAGTGATATGACTTGCATGATTTAGCTGTTTTGCTTCTCAAAAGAATGTAGAAATCTGTCAAAACATGCAACCATGGCTAAGTAAAAGTAAATAAATTTAGTTGCAATTGTGTGTGTGTGACAGTTGTGTGGACTTCTGGAGTTGATACTCGGCCTTCTTCAGAGCAGTCCGGCCAGGGACCAGCTTTTCCTGCTCCTCTTTGAGCCTGGGGCGGCCGACTCCTGCTACGCTCTCATGCTCAATAACAAGCACTCAGATCGACTACGAGAGCTTGTGTTCAAGGTGGGTTACTGCCAGCTATGCCTGGGACATTCTGACAAATCAAAAGCCACTCCACGTCTAAGCTGCGATACTTAATTATTGCCATCATGAGTCCATTTCTGAGTAAAACGCTGTAAAAGGTCACAATTAGTTATGAAATTCCTGAAATGTGATTGAACTTTAAGAGATGTCTTGCATAAATTCAGGGGTTTTCGTGTAAGAAGTTTTGAATTAACTCTCAGTAACTCTTTTATAAATGCTTCACTTACACAGTATCAGTGTAAAGAAGACAGAATAATTTAACCAAGTCAATGCTTTTAAGCTGTCTGTGAAGTATTTAATACACTTAAATGTAAAAGTGACTTTGGACCAGACACCAACTCACTCAGAATGTCCAAGCAGAGAATAGTTGCTAACATGATTGATGTGAATCCCCAAATCTCAACAGGAATTCACCACAAATGTATGATAACACTATTAGTCATAGAAAATCTGCAAAACCTTTTCTCTCTTCACCCCTGCACAGTTGTTTGAGCGCATGTTGCGCTGCGACCGAGTCTATGAGAGGAATAAGCAGCGTCTGCGGCTGAGGGACGCAGGTTACGCCGGCCTGTCGCTGCTCTTCTCCGAACTTCACATCACTCCAAACCTGACACGCTGTCTCCTCAACCAGGTCCTCCACACAGGTAAGTTTGTCTTTTTTAAACGACTAGTCTGTTTTACACTGTTCTACCTCCCTGTTTTACTAGTGTTGCCTCACCTTTATTTTTTGCAAATAGAAGATCTCTCCTGTGACCATAAATCGTCCCTTGAATTAAATGTGTTCAGCCTAGGTTGCAGCAATTGGTCATCACTTGTCATTCTGTGAATTAATGAATCGACGCCATGAGTCCTTGCGGAGCAATAAGCCAGTTCTCATTATTGCCTGTCTTTAAACAGAGGAGCAGTGTGGATTAACCTTAATTCAACTACTGTCATATTCACAAAATGCCTCAAAGCTCAGGCTTTGTGTTGGAGGCGGTGGAGAGAATTGATCCCATGTCTGTCATTCGGAAAACATACAATTTCATCAGAAATAAATACAGTATACTGTCTCACAAATGTAAAACTGTGTGTTTCTAAAATCTTCAGATCCAGTGGTGAACTACAAGGACCTGATGGCTCTGGTCCAGCTGACTCATCGCGCCGGACCCAGCGTACGCCTCATCGTCTGCAAGAGGGTGAGGAAACACCTGCACTTAAACCTGCTGACACAATATAAATTATATATATTGAATCCTTCCTTCATCAGAAGAGCAGCTAGTGTATATGTTTACAGTGCAGCCTAACAAGCTGACATTGGTGTAAAGAAGTCAGACAATAATTGTCATCATGTCGTGAGAGTTAACATTACAAAATGTAAACACATTAAATCAATGACCATCAATCAGTACCATAAAAAATCTTGTGATCTGTTTCATCAGTTTAATACCCTCCATTTGCTCTATTCTTTTGTTTATATCTGAGTAGCTTGGCTGTAACTTGTTAACTTGTATGTAAAGATTCAATAATCACATGCATTTAATCTTCCCACTAATAATAATTAAATAATAATTGAATCTTCAAAACTCTAATAATACTGTTTTAAGTGTGTATCAGTACGTAACCGAAGTCGAGAAGGAGCAATGATCAAAGTACATCACTTAGAAATTGGAAATAAAAGTGATTTAATTGTTTCGTCATTAGCACTTAAAGCTTAGCTTTGAGGTTGTGTTGCATTTAGATCCTTTACCCTCTGGTGCTGCATGACTTAGTTTTCCTGCAGGTGTCATTAAATCTTAATCTTTTCCTCCTCGGTCTTCAGGTGTACCAGCTGCTACAATCCCAACAAGATGCTGCCGTCCAGATTTCGAAGCAGCAGTGTTGGCAGGACACGCTCATGCGGCTGTACCTGCGGGGTGAAGGGTCCTTGCAACTGAGGAGCACTGACACCGTCAGCACCTGCAGTCTCGACTTGAGCCGGTCCGGTGGCAACAACCGCCTAGAGCTGCCGCTGGAGAGGAGGGCGCGGACAGGAAGTGCTGGCCGCCTGGACCGGCTGGAGGATGACCGGCTCAGCATAGGTGACGCTCGCTCTGTGGACAGCCTGGAGAATGGTGACGTGATCTCGCTGCTGGACACGCCATCTTCCTCTGCCTCCACCGAGCCGCAACTACACGTCAAGCCCTGGGTGGTGGGGAAGTCCGGGGGCCTGATGCTGGATCTGTCCCACCTGCAGGCTTACGAGGGTGGGGAGAGCGGCAGCCAAACGCCTGGTAGCATGCCAAGCACGCCGTCACCACTGGAGAACTCCAAGCCTTTCCCAGGGAGCTCCGGGGATCGAGATGCAACTTCTTCCCTGACTGAAGACAGCTTTCTCTTCAGTGACAACATCTCACTGGGGGAGTCTTTCAACAATGCTGAGGTGAGAATGACGATACTTTTAATCTACTTGAGATGATTCAGGAGAAACGAGTTTAGGAGAGAGTTTTGTCGTTACATTAAAGGATCAGACTGCCAGTATTCTGTTTTTGTTACTGTCATCAAATCCTATGAAAAGACCAAAACCAACTCAATACTTTCCTTCTGCCTTTCTCTGTCTGTTGAAGATGTAAATCTTTAAAAAGGGATCAAAAATACTGTATATATTTTTTCTAAAAGGCACTGTGTATTACTCAAACAGGAGTAAATAGTGCATTTGGGGGGGGGGGGGCTTTCTTCAGCTGCATGTTTGGTTCTTTAGTAAGTATTTCTGGCAGCTGGACGGTGCAACCGGCTGAACCTGGTCTATATGAAGTATAATATTTTTTTCTATGAGCACTGGAATGTTGTAGGTGCCGCCCTCATTTTGTTGTTTGTTGTTTGTTACCTGATAGTTAGCATGTGATAAGAAACCCCCTTGTCTTATTTCACATGATAGTCTGTATTCCAAGCTTGTTTTAACGCTACTAAACAGTAAGAGCTTCTTACTCAGTGGGTGAAATGTCACTGCTGCCTCAGGGAGCCCAGCGCTGAATTTATGATCTAGTGGGCTCTTGTCGTCATTTCAGTGACACATGAGGGCAGAGGTGGAAGAAAGACAGCCTGTCTCTTTCACATATACATACTGAAGCTAGCGGTCACACAGCTTTAAGTAATAGAATAAATTAAATACTGAAATAAAGAATAGTCTCCTCACACACAGTTGATTTTAAGATTGTCCAAATTGATGGTGACATTATATCTGTCATCTTCTTCGTCTTTGTTTCTTTCCTGTATCCTGTTACCTACTGCTGCAAATATACACCAGAGGGATCAATGAAATTTAATTGAATCTATTCTAATCTCCTTGTCTGTGTCTTTGGTGTGGTGGCACCCTCTAGCGGGCAGAGGAGGAGCTAAGCAGCATGCTGCTGGAGATTGTGCTGTGTGTGATGTGGCGTGGCGTGGAAGGTTCAGACGATTCGGCGTGGCTGGAGCGTGGCCAGGTCTTTTCAGCTCTCACCAAACTGGGAACCGCCAACGAGCTGCTGCTTCCTGTCGACCAAATCAAACTCAGGTGAGCCGTCTATTCCTCCGCTGACAGTACTGGACATAGCAGGAGTTTCCAGAGACGGGCTCACCAGCAGCATCTAACGGTCCTTCCTCTGTGCTCTCGCTTTCTCATTCAAGTCTTATGGAACGTATGTTGGAGTGGGCTGTGAGTGATAACCGCGAGGCATCGGCCGCCACGTTGCCACAGCACACTGAGAACGCTGTGCGTTTGCTTCACATGGTGCAAGACTTCCTGCAGGCGGAGGGCCTGGTCAATCCAGCGCTGTGGACGGAGAAGGTGCTGGACGAGACTGTCACGCTGATGGACAGCCTCATGGTGTGGTACTCGTCCGGCACGCAGTGGTTCCAGCTCTCACAAGTTGGACTGAGACTGCTGCTGGGCTTCATGGCTCAGGAGGACCCTGATGTGAGTTATTTTTTCCCATTGTCCACTGTGTCTTCCTTGTTGGTTCTTTTCCATGTGTCATTGTGAATAATAATAAATGAGCTCTGTCCCAGGTGTGCGCCATGGCCACTGCTAAGCTCAATGGTATCCTTCAAACCAAGGAGGTGTCCAGCCAGGACGAGGCCTGCTACCTGCTAGGTAAGGTGGAGTGTATCCTGAGGCGCTCTGTCCAGGAGCAAACCGAGGAGACATACTCCTTCCTGGTTCCTCTGCTGCGAACGCTGCTCTCCAAAGTCCACCGCCTCCTCTACATGGAGCTGCACCTCCCCCAGCTCCCTGACACCAACGGCAGCCCGTCCTTCTTTGAGGACTTCCAGCTGTACTGCAAGTCACCTGAGTGGCGCGTCTACCTCGACAAATACGTACGAGATTGAGATTTACACTTACTTGTTGTTTTAAATTATATTAGATACACATTTATTTGAAAATGTAAGAAGGATTTTCTCTCTTTTACTTCTGCCTGCTTCTGCTCTGTCTTTAGATTATCCCCTACATGAAGCAGTATGAAATCGAAACATTCAGCCAGGGCCACGAGACCATGGCTCTCTACTGGAAGGAGTGCTACGAGGCCTTCATGGTCAGCCTGCATAAGAGAGAGAGGGAGAGGGGTGAGAGCAAGATCCGCTTCCAGGTTAGTTGGATCAAAAATAACTGAAGCCTCTTTTTCTCTATTTCTCATGTTGGTTTGGTCTAAAACTTGCCTCCCACAAACTCATCACTTTCCCTTCAGGAGCAATTTGTGGAGCCTTTCTCACGCCGAGGCCGCCAGGAGAACCTTCGCTACAACAGCATGTTGAAGCAGCAGCACAGCCAGAACAGCGCCACCCTCAGGCAGTGGAAGGCAGCACGCCGAGGTCTGGTGTGTGAGAGAGGGCCCTGGGCTGACAGGTACTGACATCAACTTGTTTCCTTACCTGCATTTACTGTGGTAATTCAAATCTTATCAACATGGGCTAGAACTTCATGTCGACTTTAGTTTATACTTTATTAAGATAAGATGGAAACAATTGCAGCAGCAGGGGTAGTGGGGAAAACACTAATAGGAATAAGTGTATAAATATAAAGGTACAGCTTTGGGATTATTACAAGTGTGTTTTGTAACCATCTAAAAGGCAGCAGGATGAGATGCACTGGAGGGTTTCCAGCGCTGAGAACTTCTCCCGCATGAGGCTGAAGCTGGTCCGTAATTACAACTTTGACCCACATCGAGAGGCCAGCGCTCTGAGAGACAACCTGGGTAAGACTACATTTCCTCTCTGTGGGCTTTAAATCAGGGTTCATTTTTGGTCTGAGTTTAGAAAACCAGCCTGGTACATTTTCACTGCGTCTCTTAATGTACTCTTGAATATTTAGACTAAATATAAACCTCCAGTGGCCTTAAAGCTGCTCTTGGCAGCGAAAAGTACCTGCTCAAGTAGACGTGTTCAGTTAATAGGTGATGTTGAGGTGGGATAAGTGTGTGTACAGTGTACACTTTCTTTTCCAATTCTCTTCAGGTTTTTTCTTTCAATAAATAGAAAGTTTTATAACCACCCAGCATGTGTCAGATTCAAAATAAGTTAAGAAAAGAGGTGTGAGGTGTTATTTTCCTGGCAGGTAAGTATTGTAGTTTGTCAGCCTTTGACAAGCGTGCTAACAAGTGCTAAGAAGTTAATTTCCCACACTGGCATGTGATATTAACCACTGCACCATCTCTGGATGCCTCCCCTCAGTTTTTAATCCTCTCCTGTCTCCCTTGCTTTGCTCAGGTGTCCATCAGCAGCGTATAAACCCAGAGTCTCTGCTGTTGGAGGCTGTGAAGCAGGTCAAAGTGAGCGACCTGGAAGACGACATCCTAGAGCTGCCGGAGGACGACCCCGCTGCTGCCAACAACCAGTCAGTCACCAAATACAACAACCACAGAGCAACAGTGTTCAGATAATTGATAAAAAGTCGAGAATTACAGCCTCCTGTTCTTTGTCCATGTCCTGCAGAGTTGAAGCGGAGGAGGCAGGCCAGAAGGAGAAGCTGGTGCTGTGGGAGGACTGCGAGCTGGTGACGGTGGTGGACGTGGTGCCCGGCCGCCTGGAACTCACCACACAACACATCTACTTCTACGATAGCAGCCAGGAGAAGGAGGAAGGTGAGGAGATAGTGAAGAGGTGGATGAGGAAAATATCGGAGAAACTATGCTTTTACTTACTGTCTACTTGTTTCCCGAAGGAGTGGGCCATGACTTCAAATGGCCCCTGTCTCAGATCCGAGAGGTCCACCTGCGGCGTTATAACCTACGTCGATCAGCTTTGGAGATCTTCCTCATCGACCAGACCAATTACTTCCTCAACTTTAAGAAAGAGGTGAGAGTCACAAATCTAATCCAATTTATAAACTCCAGAGAAGAATACTTGCCTTTTAAATAGTTTATAACAACATTTTGTTTTCTTCACAGGCGAGGAACAAGGTCTACAGTCGCATGTTGCTTCTACGATCCCTCAGCCTTTATGGAGGCCGCTCACCGCAAGAACTCCTCAAAGCCTCGGGGCTTACACAGGTCAGGACACAAGAAACACTGATACAGAGCGGTCATTAACAATTACACTCATAGTTGAATGAAATGTATTCATTGTGTAGGAGTTTCACACCTTCCTCAAGTATAGGAATATAGATGATGACGACAGGACTCAAGTATGTCATGAAAAGTTCTTTAGTGCGCTCGCATAATTGCGAAGTGAAATCAGACCAAAACTAACCCAATGTGTTAAAATGTATCAAACCATAAGTTTTGGTTTGTACCTTGGTGCGACTTTCAGGTGTGAAAGGCCCATTTTGAAGTCTTTGGTCTGTGAGTCCAGTCAATCAGCTGCTGATCTCTTCAGTGTTGTTGGCAAACATAGTTTTGAGTGTATTACTCACAGGAATGCAAATGGTGTTTTCCGGATTTGATGTATATCATTTTAGAAGAAAAGACTTGATGGGCTGTGTCTCCCACCATGTCCTTTTTCTGGTCGCCAGGAAAAAGTACCCTTAAAACACGTGGTGGTGAATCACTTCAAAATTGATATGGTCTCCCAGACTCTTGCTTTTAGGCGTATGCACAGATTTCATTTATTATAAACAACACATGCAAGAGAGCTTCTGCCTCTGCCTCACATGTTGAATGAGACCACACTGTTAAGAGCGTTGCAGTAATTAAAGGAGTGGTGTCGTATGGACACTGGGTTGTTTATCAATTAAAATAATTACTCTTCCAGCTTGTGGTTAGAACCATATGTGGAGCAGGCAGTTGTTGTTGTTGTTGTTTTTTTTTAAAAGACTTCCCCATGTCAAATGATGAACACTGTAAATTTAATAATGAATTCTGCGCTCAGACAGATGATCTGAACAGGACTGAACAAACTCTCATATTGTCAATAGATCGACTTTAACGCTCACCTTTTTTTCTTCTCCTGTCATTTTGAGTTGTGAGCTGCTGTAAGTTTGTAATTTTTTGTGGAACTGAGGAAAATGAGAATAACAACTGTCTTTGCACAGAAATGGGTGAACCGGGAGATTTCCAACTTTGACTACTTGATGCAACTCAACACGATTGCAGGCAGAACGTACAACAACCTGGCTCAGTATCCAGTGGTATGTTCCTCACTGAACACATTACTATACATTTAACTGTGGTGACCAGGTCAGTGTTAATATTTTAGCTAACGTGTGTGTGTGTGTGTGTGTGTGTGTGTGTGTGTGTTACCAGTTTCCCTGGATTCTAGCCGACTACACTTCAGAGGAGCTGGACCTGTCTGATCCGCGGGTATTCAGGGATCTATCAAAACCAGTCGCAGTACTAAACGAACGCAACGCTAAAGCTGTTAGAGAGAAGTATGTTTCATCTTGAATTATTCCCATAATTGAATTAGCATTAAAACCAGCATAAAATGGATATATAGAAGTTTGTCAGCAGCTAGATGAAGCTACGTTGCTAAAAAAGCTCACGCTACCTTTTTTAAATGTGTCCTTTCAGGTATGAAAGTTTTGAGGACCCAACAGGCACCATTGATAGGTTCCATTATGGCACCCACTACTCAAACGCCGCTGGAGTTATGCACTACCTTATCAGAGTGGAGCCCTTCACCTCCCTGCACATCCAACTCCAGAGTGGACGGTAATGAGGCCAGCCAGACACTAATCAGCATGTCTGCCCTGCATTACAGCCACTTTACCTCTTTTAATCTTTCATGTTGATAGTGTTTGTAATGATAGCATCCTCCAGAGGACGTTTAGTCGTAGTGTGTTTACTCTATTGTGTGATGCTCATCCTTCCTTGTCTCAGGTTTGACTGTGCAGACCGCCAGTTCCACTCCATCCCTGCGACATGGCAAACTCTCATGGACAACCCCAATGACGTCAAGGAGCTCATCCCTGAGTTCTTCTATTTCCCAGAATTCCTTGAGAACCAAAATGGTGAGGTTTGAGTATAAAGGATCCTTTAGCAAATGCTTTAAAATATTTATATATATATATATATATATATATATATATGCAACACATGCTTAACTGCTTTACTAATTTGAATGCAGACCTACTTTAGAATAAGTGTGCAGTGGATCGCTCTGATAGGTAATTTAAAGAAAAATGAAATATGATTACAAATATTTATCAGATTCCGCCTTGGCAAATGAACTTACGGTGTTGCCTTGCTTCTTCTAATTATTCCATGGGTTAAACGTGGGTTAAAGAGAGTCCAGTTGTGAGAATCATCATAAATATATTTTGAATTCCTTCTCTGATCCCGGTCTTCTTTCACTGGTTTTCCTCCTCTATACCTCACCCCTCTCTTTCTTTTCTATTGTCCTCTTGCTGTCACCCAGGCTTTGATCTGGGTCGCCTGCAGATCTCCAAGGAAAGAGTAAATGACGTTGTTCTGCCCAAATGGGCCAAGTCCCCTGAGGACTTCATCTACAAGCACCGCAAAGCCCTGGTGAGCTGAAGATTTAGCTCTACTGCTGTAGTATGACTTTGCTCCTTAGGGATCATTCTCAGAAAATATTGTGCAAGAAGAAAAACCATTATTAAAACCTTACCCTAACATTAACATCAGCACAGAGTGTTCAGAAACATTATTAGTGTATGTGTATTTGTGCAATGGCTGGTTTACGACCAGGTGTGGTGGTGTGTGTTTTTGTGACAGGAGTCGGAGTACGTATCAGCCCACCTTCACGAGTGGATCGATCTGATCTTCGGTTACAAGCAGAGGGGCCCTGCAGCGGTGGAGGCCCTCAACGTCTTCTACTACTGCACATATGAGGGTAAAGCATCCAGAGCAGCTGTCACGCTGTCGTGTCATGGTTTTATGGTCTTTTTAAAATGCTTTTGGCAACACTTTGTTTACAAATGGATGTAAATTTTGATTTAAAAAAACAAGCATTCAGTCAGGATTACATCATCAAATACATATTTAATTAATGGTGTTTTTCTAAACTGTAATATAACAATGGTAAAAACATACTTAGATATTTTAAGTTCTTTGGTGTTGCAGGGGCGGTGGACCTGGATGCCATCACTGATGAAAAGGAGCGTAAGGCCGTGGAAGGCATGATCAGCAACTTCGGACAGACACCCTGCCAGTTACTCAAGGTGCAGACACCTTTTTTGTTTTTAAAAAGAACCAAAAGCCTGCAGCTAATCATGACTCAAGGTGAATGATATGGTGATTAATCCGATTTTTGTATGTGTGTGGCTGCATAGGAGCCCCATCCGGTGCGTCTGTCTCAGGAGGAGGTGGAAAAGAGGAAGGCTCAGCTAGACTCGTGTCCCCTCAGCATGTTCGAACACCTCAGCGACCTCAAATCCTTCTTTGTTGAGGTTTGATCTCTACTGCTCATTTACCCATGAGAAGTATTTTTTCTAACCTGTTTTTTTTTTTTTTAAATCTGGCATTTGATTTTAATATTACCATGAAATAATCCCTCTATAATAACTTGGATTTCAATTCGGTCCCCCGTCATATTACAGGGCATCAGTGACAGTGTGCCACTGGTGAAGGCCGTGGTGCCAAAGAACCAGTCCCATTCTTTCATCACCCAGGGCAGCCCCGACACCATGGTGAGTCTGACTTTGTAAACAAAATGAATGATGAATGAAGGGCAGGCGATTAAAAGTGATGTCTTCATGGTGTTTGTGCTGCCTCCAGGTGACAGTTAGTCAGAACTGCCTGGTTGGGACTCATGGATGGCTGCCTTACAACAAGAACATCTCCAACTACTTCACCTTCATTAAGGACCCCACTGTCTCCAACACCAAGTGAGAACACCCACAGTGTGCACTACATTTACAGCAGAGTAGCCAGCTGGGAAACGATGTAATGCTGCCTTTACCGCCATTTTTCTAAGCTTGTCTGGCTTCCTTTCACCATCTTCACCTAGGACCCAGCGTTTCCTGTCCGGTCCCTTCGCCCCTGGCGTGGAGGTTACAGCGGGACTGTTTGTGGTCTCCCACGATGGCAAGTTGCTCTTCAGCGGTGGTCACTGGGACAACAGCCTCCGGGTCACCTCACTGGTTAAGGGCAAGACTGTGGGACACCACATCCGACACATGGGTAAACACGCGCCCTACACATGTCCCAGTGACGCAAACTCTGCATCTTCACTTGTGTTACATCCAAATCAAACAGGCCAGGTCTCTATTCAAAATAATTAGCTCTTCCTCACACTGCAGTTTACCTGAAGAAGTTGACATATAACCACCTGATAGCTGTTAGATTCAATTTCTAGACTGGAAATAGGTTTAAGCACAACGCTGCTGTACTGGGCTGCAGCCTGGGGCCTAAACTATGAAGCAGGTTCTACATATGTTCGTTATCTGGCTTCACTAACCCTAACGATGGCAAGCAAGCTAAGTGGTCACACAATGCTGGTTATCAGCTCGGCAAGTCCACCCAGGGTTTTCTAATCCAGCAGACGATCAATCCCAAACATGGACAAGTCTACTGGCAGCAGAGTGTCATATTTTACAAATGAAAGCAAAATACAACAGTGGACAAGACAGCTAGCAAAATAATCTCCAACTGTGTGAATGCACAAGTTAATAGGCTTATAATATCAATGCCCCATCATTAGGGCACAAATATATCTATTTAAGTATAATTACATTTGTATATTCCATTAAATCACTGCATTGACCATTTTAGTCTTTTAGTTCAGCTGTGTGATGAATTTTTTGCATTAAAAAACCATTGAGTAAGTGGTCGTTTCACCTAGTGTTAATTTTGTCAGCCATTTTAAAAATTTAGTCTTAGTCCTGTGTCAAATGTCCTAGTTAGTTTTTGTCATATTTAGTCCACTGTATACTATTTTTATTAATCAAGTTTTAGTTTACTAAAAGTCTGATTTTAGTCAAAAAGAAAATCTGTACTGTAGTTTTAGTCATTAACCATCACCATTATTTTTGACTCTTCTAACTCAATTTTGATTAGCATTTTGGTCAATTTGCTCTAACTAAAATAGAGATTTATCATTTTAGTCTTTATTTCACTCATCTCACATATAGATAAAATGTTTTGTAAAATTTGAATGTTTGCTTTGTTCTAATTTTTATTGCAAAGGAGACTTGTTATGCTGCTTCAAGTTTGTAGTGTTGTTTCCAAAAATCTTATAACCACATGGCTTGCCGTCCGATATAATTAGGTATTTGAAATGGGACCAAATATCTACATTAAGTGCCTCTTTCTCCCTAGCATGTTGTGTGCATCAGTAATGCCTTCTGACAAAAAGAAAGAGATTTTATTAAAGTTGTCATTTTATGAATTACATTTTAGTGTCGTAATTTTTCGTCAACAATATTACATGTTAATATAGTCACAGTCAGTGTTTAAGGACATTGTCGCCGTCTCGTCATCGTCTCGTTTTTGTCAGATTAAAAATGGTCGTTGACGAATATACTTTGTTTAGTTTCATCTGATGAAAGTAACCCTAGTTCAACCTCACTTTTACAACTTCTCATCACTTCAAAGATTAAGATTAATTTATGTCACTCATTTAGAAACAACACGCATCCTGGGAAAGTAAAGCATGATAAAAATACACAGTTTCAATTAAGTTTATGACTCAGTGTCGTGTCCCTTTTTGTATATGTGCTGTGGTTTTGTGTGTCTCCTCCAGACATTGTGACCTGCTTGTCAACAGACCACTGCGGCATCCACCTGATCTCTGGCTCCAGGGACACAACCTGCATGGTGTGGCAGGTTCTGCAGCAGGTTAGGACAGCCACGACTTGCTTATACACCATGACAGATATTGATCTACAAATAAGAGTTTTAAAGTAACAGATTTAACTTAACGTGTTCGTTACTCATTAATATGGGAACCTTGAATAATTACATCATTCTCAAAGTGAATGACCTGGATTCATTTGTCAGTATTACTTATTTGGCTCTAGACTTCTCCTCGACCGTCGTCTCTCTTCGTGTCATGCGACCAGACACATTCTCTTAACCTGTTTTGTTTGTTTGCTGTGTCGTGCAGGGTGGAGCTCCTGTGGGTCTCTATCACAAACCGGTGCAGGTGTTGTACGGACACACGGATGAGGTGGTCAGTGTCAGCATAAGCACAGAGCTGGACATGGCTGTGTCTGGATCACGGGTAAGAGCGCACACCGGACTGCTCACCACTGATTTTGTAGCGTTTGTTAATTGTCATCCTGCAAATTCATGTGAACCGTACATGTATAAAAAATCCAATGGAGCCAGGCTGGATATCGAATCATGTGCGTTATTGAAAATCTTTTCAATTGCATGCTGAGATGATGAGCTGGAACTGGAGGGTTTAGAAAGTCAGTGGCTTATAATGTGAAATGACATTGATCTTGCAAATGTAGCAAAATAAAATAATTATGGAGACTTTTCAATCAACTTTTACAGCTGAGTAAAACTTTCATTTTTATTAAATTTTACAAGAATCTTGGAGGCTAAATCTTTAAACTTGGAAAAAGAACAGTTGTTTCAGGTAAATTAGTTATTGATTCATATTTGTTAGTAATATAATGGACTAGATTTAACGATGGACACTGGCAATGCTGTATATGTGTTGTTATTTGGCTTAAATCAAAAATGGTTGGATCCAAAATTTCTCATCATAAAAAGTGGAGAAGCCGGGCGGTTTGTTAAGTGGAGTGCTGGCACAAGTGAAATGGAAGTATTTTATGTATTAGCTTGACTTTTCGAATGAACACCATGACAATGTAGATGAATGTAAATCCGTGCGTGTCTTATTTAATGTGTGCTTCCACTTCTTGTGCCCCAGGATGGGACAGTGATCATCCACGCGGTGCGTCGGGGTCAGTACATGCGCTGCTTGCGGCCGCCGTGCGACAGCTCCCTGCCGCTCTCCATCCTCCACCTGGCCGTGTCCTGGGAGGGTCACCTGCTGGTCCACACCTGCCTTGAGGGCAAAGCAACGCTCAAGGTGCATGCACAGTTTGTTTCACACACACAGACATCTAAAGAGGGGAATCTGGGACTCACTGAATGTCACTTTTTTTTTTCTTCTTTCTCTTCTCAGGATAAAAACGCTCTACATCTTTACTCTGTAAATGGGAAGCACCTCTGCAGCGAGCCTCTGAAGGAGCAGGTGACTGACATGTGTGTTTCAGGGGAGCATGTAGTCATTGGCAGCGAGCAGGGATACCTGTCCATCCGTGACCTGTACAGGTAAACTCCCATACATTTTTAAACTTATTATCAGATTCTGATAGAGATTTTGAAGCTTGTCCTGTCTTTTTTTTTTTTTTAAATAAAGCTCTAACAGCAGTCTGGGTACATATGGACATTTTTAGATTTAACTGTTTCTCCTGTGCAGTCTGTCTCTGTGTACGGAGCCCATGGCCATGCGGGTGCCGGTGCGGAGCGTCTCGGTCACCAAGGAGCAGAGCCACGTCCTGGTGGGCCTGGAGGACGGCAAGCTGATCATCGTGGGCGTGGGCAAGCCGGCGGAGGTAAAGAACTCTCTGAGGAACTACATCGCTCAGAGCCTGGAGGGATCGCCGCTCATGGCCTCCCCTCTGCTGGCCCCACTACGAGCTCGCTCTCCAACCCACCTGCTGCACCAGTGCGACCAGCTGGTGTTTAGCCCCAGTTCCAGCTCCCAGAAACCCAAGCACCCCTAGTCCCTTCCTCCACTTCCATTGCTGTAGATCTGACATACACCCATTCAAACACACAAATGAACCTGCTGCACACCGTGTTGCAATGCTCAGTGTCCTCAAAGACCTTTTAACCCGCAGTCACCTCTCTTTCTCAGGGATGATTGTCGCCCACATTCAGTCATTTGGCTTCATTCCTCCCTAACCAAACACACTCTTACATCTGAGCCCCACAGAATGACAATAACACATTCCTTCAGCACACAGCCGAGCAGACTCAGCGGCCACCAGAATTGCGACTGTGATATGATAACAACGTGTAGTGCTTACCTCAGTCTGGTTTTTTATTTTCAAAATATTTGGCATCTGTGCAATATTTGACTTGATTTGGCCGTTGACCTGGGATAAACTCCATCCCCCTGCTGTTTACCTGAAGTGTCATTATGTCACGTGTTTGAGTGTACTCTACAACTATAACAAATATGCTGTGAAACAAACTCAATACTAAGTAACGCTTCTGCAAACTCAAGCCATATTAACAGTGTAGCTACAATCAAATAATGCAAACTAAGAATCTTGCGCCAAGATAGACTTTAATGTTTTGATAACGTAGATAGTGTGGTGTTGTAGATGTCGGAGGATGTCCCCCCTCTGAATAGTTTGATGTGAATCATCGCATCTTTCTGCTTTTCATTTTTTCTGTTCAAATTGACCAAAGTGAATCAAGCTTTGATTTTTTTCTTTAATGCTTCACAAGATTCACAAGTCAATCGAGCTCCAATGAATTAATCAATCACTCATGAATCATATCCCCCCCCCCCCCCCGTTTCCTTTGACTTCACGCTTTTCTTCCCCCCTCCTCTTCCCCCTTCCTCTTTCTCCTCCCCCTCGTACTCTTCCTCCACTCTTCTCAGATGCGTTCGGGCCAGATTACGCGGAAGCTGTGGGGCTCCAGCAAGAGACTGACGCAGATCTCCTCGGGGGAGACGGTGTACAACGCCTAGCACGATCGCAGCTGACCCGTCCCGGTCCCCAAGCCCTGAACCCTTCCCGCCATGCACATCCCACATTCCTGTCACCCAGCTCGCCTCCATACCGGTCTGAGGGACTCATTTCACTTCCTCCAGCACCTTTCCACAGTTTAACGGGTGGTGGGCAGCTGTCTTGGGGTGCTAAAAGCATTGAGCATCACAGCGTCTGCATGTCCGTGTGTTTGTTAAGGTTTTTTATGTGTGTGTATTCCTGCTTTGGATTGACCGTATGGCGCTGGCGCTGTGGTTCAATTCCAGAAGTAGCGCCACCACCCACTACTCCCTAACACCATGTCTTCTCTCTTAATTCCTCACCTAGTCATAATTTTTTTTACATGATACTACCATCAGCCATGTTTCCCCGGCAGGTGCCTTTTCACAGAGGCCCCTGTGTATTCTCTGACCTGCACAGCTTAAATCTGACAGGATCGGTCAGCTAACTGCTCTCCTGTGTGTATGTGTATGAATGTCTAAGTGTGTGCATGTGCATTGTATTGCCATGCTCTATCTGAAAATATTGTTTGAAGTGGCCTTTTTGCCCCCCCCCCCCCCCCCCCCCCTAGTTTGCCTTGGCTGCAAACAGGCGGGCCTGTGCTCTGTAGGCCGAGACTTTTCATTGGTTGCCTCAAAGGTGCCACACAGCAACCTTTACGCAGTAAGACGGCTCCATCACTCATAAGACCAAACTCTCTGCCTTTCATATGCTTTTATTATAGTGTGTGTGTGTGTGTGTGTGTGTGTGATTTTCATGTGGGTTTTTTTTGTTTTTTTTATTGCAAATTCTGTATTTTTTTGTTTTGTTTTTTTTGACAGATTTATGCATGTGCCCAGTTCTTATGCATGGAATATTGGGTCAATTTTTGAGATCAGGTGGCAGACGCAGCAATGGACAAGTCATGTTTTTAGTGTTTTATTTTAATTTACACTTGGATATAGCCAAAAATGTCTCTGATATAGCTGACTTGTTTTGTTTTAGAAACATCTTACACACAACAGCAGATAGCAATGTTAGCTTATCATTTAAGTTTTGTAAAAACAACTCTCACTACAGGCAAAACACTACATTCTTAAACACAAACGGCTTCCATGTGAAGATTTATCACAAGAGTACGGAGAAAAACGACAAAGTCACACAACATTTAGCTCTCCGTGCTTCATCGAATGTTTTTAAGTTACTTGAATCCATGTTTATTTATAAGTAAAAGTAGCAGTTTTTTAAATCACACTTTGTCTCTTGAAAACAGACAGCAGTATGGCATATTTTCAACCCTCCTGACTGTTCAGGCACCTGTAAACGAAGGAGAACGAAGAAATCCTCAAGGGCTTTATGCGATGTCAGTGTTAACAGCAATACAGCTCCTTCGTCAGGTGGCTGTCGATGCTTTCTTCCTGTTTTTCTGTCTTGTCTTGGTTGCTCAGCCAGCCCTCCAGTCTTCCTAGAGCTTAACTGGGACACTAAATGTACCCTAACCCCCCCACCCCAACCCCAACTGCCTCAAACTATCATCTTTTATTATTTTTACATCTCATTCTCCCTCATGCTCATGGTGAAGTGATTTCAGAGGAGTTTTTTATGGGGTATCAAGAAGGTTTGCATGCCTCGTTTAGGTCGCTTGGAAGACGTGGTGTTTGCGCGTGTGAAGTTGATTTCTGTAATAGCAGAATCAGAACAAAGCCACAGTATGAAGCTCCTGTGGATGAGACAGTGCAGTGTGGGGTGTGTGTGTGTGTGTGTGTGTGTGTGTGCGTGTGCGTGCGTGCCAATGATACATGTTTATTTGTTATAGCCAGATTCTTGATTTAATCGTACATGTTGATGTGGTGTCTCTCTGCTTCTGTGAACCATGGCGGCCCTTGATTATTTTGGCGCATGTCATGGGGTTTGGCATTGGACACAGGGTTGCTCCTGCGGTTCTCTCTTTTTGTTTTCAACATGATTTTTGTATTTACTTATATATTTAAATGTCACAGCGAAGTGGAGTGCAAAGACCAATCTGTGTCCTTCTTTAAGACATTTGTGAAAGGTGCATAAAATGTTTTTCAATGCAGTTTTATTTTTCTTTCATTCATCCACATTTGTCATTCAGACAAAAGACCACTGTTTGAGTTGTTCCACGACTGCAACAAACGGAGTGCCTTTATCCCAGTGTGGTGTTAACATAGAGCTAGGTTTCTCTCATTACTGAAGCTTATCGTCCCAGACCTTAATATAAATCAGATGACAGGAGCATTCCGGACGTTCAACGACCTCCACAGTTTCAACGGGAACCAAGAATATATAGGGCAAAACAAAATCACAAAGTACTATTTTGTGTCTTAGCAACATTCTCTGTGACTGTCACCAAATGGATGTGTGTATATCTGTGATTATTTATGAATACGGTATATAATGTACAGCATGATTTTTATTTCAGCGTATTTGAAATGTACTTTTGCACTTTCCAGGTACTAAATTGTAACAAATTGTTTTAACTTTGCTCCCTAATCTGTACAAACTGCTTTGTATACACAAGTGGAAAATGATCATTAAAGTCTTGTCTAAATTTAAAATCAAAAATTTCCTCGTGTTTGTTAGTTTTGTGCAGATATAAAACAGACACAGATGTAATATGTCAAGTTTTATTCAAGGAGATTCAAGGAAATCCAGACTGATGCATTTAATGGTAGCCCAAACTAATGGAAACAGTATTGACGGATATTCAAGAGGAAAGAAATCAACCGGGGCACTGTCTTATGCTGTTTCTTTGTGGTTTTCATGCAGAGATTGGGTATGAGCAGATGGACGCTCTCTTCAGTTCACAGTCGATGGCCGTCCACCAGCTCTCATCTGCAAACAAGCGGTAGGGACAGATTTGTAAAAGACATACTGGCTTGCCTAACGTAACACATAGATGGCGTTTGTAGGCCCAACGTGTGTTGTTACAGGTACTTTACTGTATTTATGATTATTAAGCTTAAGGGACAGAACAAAGAGGAAACTTGTACATCGAGACAATCCGGGTATCCTCAGTGCAAGGCAAAGGTTGCCATGATAATCTTATCAACTCATTCACGTAGCCAGTGAGTTCTCTGAGCTTCTCTGATCAGTGACCCTTTAATTCATAGTACAGCTGAAGGTGTGATTTCACAACCCAAGACTCTCAATCACAATAGTGTGATTAAGGCAGTAAGTATGTGTTTTATCAGCTCAACTAATCTAAGGAAGGTTAAAATCAAGGGAAGCTAGACTTGGTTGAAGATACTCGAAGATTTTTGCCTCATTTGCCCTTGTTTTTTACCCTCTGTAGATTACTATGAATGACTGAAAACCTTCACCGACCGCTCAAGTAATGAATAGATGCTGATGTTAGTTCTTACAATATAAATAACCTGACTAAAAGATCATTTTAATGACACAGGTGGTAAAAATAAAGTTAGCCTAGTGGCCATACCATCCCACCCGGAGTTTAATGAATGGAGAAATGGTTTTAGTATAACAAATGTGCAATGTTTTTTCAAAAGTGATATAGCAGCACTTTAATGGTCTGCCTGTGACATCTCTTCTAGGAAATTCTGACTTCAGACATAAATCAGTTGCTGTGTGTGTGTGTGTGTGTGTGTGTCTCTGTAGTGTCCATGGGCAGTTCTTACCTATCTTGAACATTTCCACACAGACCGGTTTATCAGTGTGAATGTTGGGGTGACCTGGCATCCAGTCACTGTAACGCCACTCTGACCCGTCTACCCATGATGCCTGCTGATTCTGAGGTGTGCGACACCAACACACACACACAGCACATCAAAACCATTCTTATTAAAACACACAATTAACAGTTAACATATTCAGTGGTATGGCAAGTATTCAGACCCTTTTAAGTAGAAGTAGCACTAACACACTCTGTTAGTAGTAAAAGTCCTGTTTTTAAATGTTTTACTTAAGTAGTAGTTTCAAAAATACGGCCCATGTTCCTGATATATTATTATTTACCATTTATAAGATTGTTAATACTGTTGCATCAATGCTTACAAAATATTTCACTGTGTTTGGCTTTCTGGACTAATTTACTGAGAGCTCAGAAACAGATGGAACATTTTAAAATAAAAGTTCAAAGGTCAATGTTTTACCAAGGTAAGAATAACACTATCTGCCCCGTTGATAACATATCTGATGACACTCTCCTTGGCCTTCATGCTGCGCCACAGTACAGGACCAGACTGCTGGCGTCACAGTCAGTAAGCGCTATAAAATAGTGATATGAGATTTCTGAAAACATAATTTAGAGATTGTATTGTGACTCTTTTCTGTCTACTGTAGATAAACAATTAAAGATGTGTTTGGAGAGAGAGAGAGCCTGGATAATGGCACTGCTACATTATGCGGGGTAGACGAGAAAGAACTTGCCTTGACCATGCCTCCTAGCCAGGTCAACACAGGGTTGCTCTCACCACCATTTGTCACTAGAGAAACCAGGCGGGAATGGAGGTCGCCACTGGTTATAGATGCAAGCTCAGCATTTGGGGCAAGAGCTCTGCATAAGACCTGGGGGGGGACAGAAAAGTATGAGATTTAATTTGTAGAGCCACAGACTTTCAATTTGGTGTATTGTCTATAATTGTAATGTGACATGTAATTCGTCTAACCTGTGCATCTTCGAAGGCCAGCGGCGTGGGGTTGAACTCATAGCAGTTTTCATTGATGACCTCCCCCTTACATGCCACGGTCTTTGTTTGGAGCCCGGAGGTGGAGGGTTCGGTTCCTTGTTTAAAGCCCTCTGGGATTTTAAGAATGGGTTCAGTGCCCTGTCTGAAAACATCTGGGATAGACATGAAGGGTTCAGTTCCCTGTCTAAAGCCCTCTGGAAGGTGAAGAGATGGTTCAGTTCCCTGTCTAAAGCCCTCTGGAAGGTGAAGAGATGGTTCAGTTCCCTGTCTAAAGCCCTCTGGAAGGTGAAGAGATGGTTCAGTTCCCTGTCTAAAGCCCTCTGGAAGGTGAAGAGATGGTTCAGTTCCTTGTCTAAAGCCCTCTGGGACCTTACGGACAGGTTCAGTTCCCTGACTAAAACCAGCTGACATAGACATCACATGTTCTACTACTAGCCTAAGGCCATCTGAGGCAGACCTCATGGGCTCGGTTCCCTGCCTGAAACCATAAGGGAGCATCATGATGGGTTCGGTTCCCTGTCTGAAACCATCTGGGATGGACATCTTGGGTTCGGTTCCCTGTCTGAAACCATCTGGGATGGACATCTTGGGTTCGGTTCCCTGTCTGAAACCATCTGGGATGGACATCTTGGGTTCGGTTCCCTGTCTGAAACCATCAGGGATGGATATCTTGGGTTCGGTTCCCTGTCTGAAACCATCAGGGATATGAGAAGCAGAGGGTTCCTCCACACGAATCCAACCGCCACCATTCTTCTGGGCTGGAACGTCAAGAGGGACTGGAAGACAGAAGGCCATGTTAGGTCACCATCTTAGTTTAGTATGTTTGCATGCTAACATTTGCTAATTAACACTAAACATACAACTGAGGCTGATGAGAATGTCATAAGTTTAGCCGACATTTGGTCATAAACCAAGGTACTGGTGGAACTGAAAGTATAAGGTGATGCTAGGTGGACAGTCGTGACCAAACCATCCAACTGTTGTTCAGATATTTTAGTTACAACCAGAAGTGTTGGCATGCTGTTAGGACTAGAAGAAAACTTGCCACGTCTGTATCTTTGTAGTTTGTTGTGGGTGTGGGCTGAAGGTTGTTAAGAGTAAATCGTGGTTAATTTTCTAAACATTTTGACAATTTCACTATTATTGCTCCCTCACCCTTGTCTGTCAGCCAGTGTCTTCTCTCCATCTCTCCAAATCCATTTCCCAGAGAAGGCTGGATGAAAGCTGAAAAATGAAAAACATATCCAGTTTTGTGGCTAAAAAATTCACTCACACAGATACTTAAATTAGCATGTTGGCGTAGTTCCATTAAATAAGCTGCCCAGATGAGGTAAATGACCCAAAAAGAACCCAAATGAGTTAAAGTAATCAGTTATTGTTTAGGTTTGATCATATACGTACCCACTCTCCTGTCCATCTCAGTGATGTGCTCCTGCACCAGGCCGGTGTTGAGGTCAACAAGGAATCTCCTGGAGGGCTCGGTACCTTGTCGGAAGCCATCGGGGAGCCGGTAGGTTGTCCTCTGCAACCTTCGAGGGAGTGCAAGCGGGACAGCCTGGAGGCCTGTGTAGGGTGTTGTTTATTTTACAGTTAGCTGTTTTTTGGCTTCTCCTCGCAAGTTGAATTTCTAACAAAGCAGTTAAACTGAGGGTCTGTATTCATGAAAACCAAAATGAATTAATGAAACTCTTTGAGCTGTGGTTGCACACACTCTTGCCAGTTGACAGATACGTAACCGTTTGGCCTTTCACATCAATTATTAACTATTGTGCCAGAATAATATGTAGACCACAGCCTTTCTTTAATGGTGTAATATTTTCATAATGGTCAAAGTCTCATTTCTGCATGGGTCAGTTGCCACAGTCAACACTTTTGCTGTTAAGACAACAAACCATAAAGAATTATTAAATAATTATGATATTGAAATAATCTAACATAACATCTAACATTCACAACAACCATTAGTCTGTCAAAAAGCATCTAATTGGAAATGTTTATATTTAATATAAAATCATTTTATAAAGCATCATTCATACATTTATTTTATTGTAATTAGACTTTTTATGTCAGTGTCAAGAAATAGATATTTTGTGTTCATGATAGAACAAACCCTGCGAATCACATCATCTGCAAATTAAAGCATTCAGTAACTCGTGTGACATAAAACAAGTGTTTGCAGAGAGATCTTACCTGACAGCGTCAGGAACAGCAGCACTAACTTCAACATCCTGTAAACACCAGAAAAACAGCAACGTTTCACAGACGTCTTTTTAGCAATCAAACTGCTGTATGCTGTAAAAAAGACTTGACAGACTGCTGTAGTGTGGAGACGGTGTGTCAGTTTGTGTGCTGCTTACCTGAGATGGAGGTGGTGAACACTGAGCAACTCGGAAACAAAAAGCTACCCATTAATATGCTACAGTCCTGGTCGTAAAGCCCATTATTTATTGATGTGATTACTGGTATGTGATGCACTTTGCCCCTCAGGTCTTGCCTGATAAAGGTTTGAACACGATAATATAACAGCAGGTAATAAAGTGCAGGCTGTGAACAGTTGACCCCTTACGTAAAGCCCCATCAGCCAAAACAGCCAGTTTTCCTTGACACCCTACTATACTGTACACATCCCGTTTTCGGGGTCTTGTAAATAAGGTGAATGGCACTTGGTTTAATCGAGGGTAGTTCAATCAATATTTGGGAGAGTAGGCAGAGGGTAACCATGACTGGTGCTCATACAGTAGGTGGGACAGGAGTATTTACAGGCCATCTGATGTAGTTGATACACATGCACAGTTTGCTGTCATAACCCTGGTAAGAATTCAGTGCCCTTGATTCCCACTTCTTTTTTTTTCATATGTTAATGATCTTTTTCTATGCAGTTTGCAGAATTATCACCATTTCAGCAATGGTAAAGTCTAAAGATACAGTAGCCTCGGTCATGGATTCTTTATGAAAGAGGTCTATATCTCTGGCTCCATCTGGTGTATATGCAGGAACATACACACTGCCAAACTACCAAATCTAAAATATATAATTTAAATATGTTAAAAATATTTTTTATGGAACAGCATGGCGTAAATATCACGTATTGTTAACGCTTCTCTGCACAAAAGCTACTCAACTCGTTCCTGTTGTCGCGACTAGGTCATGGTGCTAATAACAAGGTGTGTCCTGTTTTAAAACATTTCAAAAGTTCAAGGTCGGGTGTGACAACAAGTTCAACCACTTTGCCGGGACAGAGCGAGTAAGGATGTCCAACATGTGGAGGGCTTTGACCGGGCTTTGACCTTTATTGAGCAACACTTTAGTGTTTCTCGATTTCAATGCTCTGTTCCACGACGGGGTTAGTTAAACTGCTTAAGTGAGCGCTCCCAGGGCGAAAAATACTAACTCCGCCTGCCGGCTGACGCGGTGACTCAAAACGAGCATTAAAACTCGGTCGCCCTGATTTGCGAACTTACGCAAGCACGCACGCAGGCACGTAGAGTAAAGCTGGCGTCAACAGGAAGAGTGGCGGTTCAGCTTTCAAAATAAAAGAGACTTTTGATAATGAAGACGTTTGTGCCCCGAACCGGGTCAGGGTGGAAATGTTGGATTTTAAATCTCTCTAGAGCTCTTATTAAGCAGATTTTAGATTCAACCTCTGTAATCCCAGAAAAATCCCAACATGCTGAAAGGATTAATTAAACTAGTGACGCCTCGAAACGTCACTAATAAATCCTTTCAGCGGGAGGTAGTTGGTGTGCAGATATATCCATTTCAACCAATAATTATGTTTTATATCCCGCTCCCGTCCGAGTGGACTGGGATGTGCTTGTCTTTTTCAAAGATTTTTAATTAACGTTATATTCTGACATTATTTTCATTGCCAGGAATAACTACACGTCTGTCACGTTTGCTGATTGACCAAACGTGTGCGGTGTGATTGCAGCCCGAAACCATTTGTGTGCTGCTTAGTAGCTTATTATCACAAGACAATCAATCAGCTAATTGACCCGGGATCTCAGAAAACGAGCCGGTTGCCATAGGTTCAAGTTAGACGTTACGCAACGTGACATTGACAGAGTGAGATCCAGCAGATAAAACAAGCTAGCTTAGCTAGTAGCTAGCTCGGTGGGCTGAATCAAACAACTTCAGGTGTCTCGCCGGTGAGAAGGAAAGAGCTCGGCCGAAGAGGACTGTGTAACTCAAGGTGTCTGTGTGTTTGATAGTTTCTCAGCTCCTTTTTCGACTTCTTGTCTACTTCAAATGGCTTTGGTAACCGCGCTGAGGAGACTGGCTCCCTGTAGCATAAGAGAGTACTCCAGGAGGACGGCGGCAGTAACTTCGGGTGCCTGGCTGACGGGTCGCAGGAGTTTGACCGCCGGCACACAGTCTCTGAGGTGGGTGACTTTACTGAGAGCAAATACGCTTAACCCGGGGTCTCTGTCTTGTATGGACAGAGCCTCACGCCAAACTCCATTCAGAAAACACGAAGTTAAACATGACCTTTCTTGTCACTATCGGTGCACGTCTGCCAGAGTTCAGCAGGTAGAACATGGTGAAGACCGTTTAACGCCCATTATCCTTTCTTTTGCTGGGGTGAGTTATTTATTTTTCCTTATGCGACACATGAGTTGGAAACTTCTGGCAGAACTCACTCGTTAAGCCTTGAGGTTTAACTGAAACAAACTGCTGCTTGGTTTGCCCTGTAGTTACACTTGGAAAATTACCTAACACCGGGTTGAGGTTAGATTAATATTTGATATTGGTAGGTTTTCAGAGGGCTGTTGCCTTCAATAGCTCAGTGTCAAAACATCTGTCTCCCAGTTTTAGGATATGCCAGAGAGCTCATTTATGCAGATGATTCATAGTTTACAAAAATAATGATGCAGTTGAGAAATTTGACTAACACGTCTAACAGGTAGGCTTGGGTAACGTTAGGGGAGCGTCGTAAAAGTGCAATATGACCCATCTCAATCTTTAATAACCTTTTTTTTGTTTTTGAGTATAGACTGCTCAAACCATTATCAATATAGAGTGACCACCCTTAAACATTTCATAGTTCATGTTCACAATCATGATTATCTTTGACCTATTTCCTTAACTGGACACATTGCAATGTTGTGATTTCAAAAGTTTGCTCCTTTTTCTGACATCAAATAATCTAAAACTTTGTATAACTTTCACAGCTATTATGTTGTGGGGGGGAAAGGTGCTTTAAGAAGTCACTCATCATGTTGCCTTAATGTACATTTCGAGGTTGTAATTTCAATAGCTGCACTAGACAGAGGTGAGTTGATGCCAGCATATCCAGAAATGAGCAAATTACTGAAAATACAACCTTAAAGTTGAAAAAAATGCGTAACTCATAATGTTCACAAACTAAACAGCTGTGAAAGTTGTGGGATGATGTCCAAGACGTGGTTCGATGTCGGTATATTCACAAATGAGCAAGTTATTGAAATGTCCACCTTGCAATGTGCATAGTTGACCCTTCGCTCGGCCACGCCCCGAATACAAAGCTGACCAATCACAGCGCAGTGTAGGACTCGCTATAAACTGAGCTCGGACACTTTCGTGGATGCGCTACATTGATGCAAAGGAGTCGTTTTCTTTGTTTTTATTTATTTTTTTACCCGCTGCCCCACTGTTCCTGGGGCACTTGTAATCATTACAGTCGCTACCCAGAGAGGTTGATAGGAGAAGTGCGATTTATTCTCTTTCCAAAACCTAATGTAAAATAAATCAGGGGGGGCTTAATGAAGGGTCAATTAAGGAAATGGGTAAATGGATTTTTATGGGGGGGTTAACTCAAAGGTGTGAAATGTTTAAGGGCTGTCACTTTGATAAATGCCGTGGTTTAAGATTTATGTTATTAAAGATTGAAATGGGTCTTATTGTAATTTTAGGACAGTCCCCTATGTACATGGACAGACATTCAGCTCTTTGCACTTTAAACTGCATCATCCTTTTTGGTGATTTATTAAATTTTTTTTTGAGTTGATCAAAACTGAATCGTCTGCCTAAATGATCTCTCTCTCCTATCCCAAAACGAGATATCGGCTTTGACACAGAGCTATTGAAGGTAACAGCGGGAAAACTGACAAATGTCAAATATTAAAACTAACTTAAAGCAGTCAGCGTGGCTGCTTGAAAGTTGTAATGTGTGTTGCACCATTTAAAATGTCACGTTTGTGAATGGAGTTTGGGGTGATATGCTTTCCCCAAATAAAGTATTTAGTGTTTTAAAACATGATCAAAATTACTCGCAGCATGATATGGTAAATTGAAACATACTGATTAGATGTGGATTTAGTTTTTAATGAAAATCTGGCCATCTCAATGTGTGAAAACTATTGTGCCACAAAAAACCTCAACAGAGTGGCAGTTATCCTCTTAGAAAAGGCAGATTGAACCTTAAAGGAGGGTAAGTCTTCACATGTCCACAAGGCTCGTGTGATCCACCTTTCTGCTGGGGTACAAGGCTTTGACCAAGGCTAGGCTACCCAGGGCCAAATAACTTGATGAAGTGCCAACTCTCCCAGACTGAAGGTTTTGCTTCCCAGGCTGGCCTTAAACTGGTTGACACCGTTTGTGTGTGCTCACATCAGGCAGGCACGGCTGGCCCAGACCCCCCCAACCAAGCTGTCATTTTCTGGAGTCCACTTGGGCGATCAAAGTTTCATGCAGTTATTACCAAGTCTGCCTAAAAATGTCATGTAGCACAGGAAAGTGGAGGAAGCAGAGTTTAAAAGCAGATTACTCAGGGTTCATATTGGTCCTGAGATTTCCAGAAGGTCGTTGAGTTTAACGTGTTTGTCCGGGGGAAGTCTGTGAATTGACTGTGTTGTGCGTTCATATGCTGTTAAACAGGCAGTAGTAACACAGCTTTGTGTAAGAGCTAGACCTCTGAAGTTCAGTGGCGGTGCAGTTAAGGCAGCCTGTCCTGTGTATGCAGTTAAAAAATAACTGTAACACCAGCTCAACAAAGTTTTTGCTGACACATTGGAGAAAAATTGACTATTTTGTTGCCTTTGAATAGCTACAGAGGGGGATAAAAGTACTCGCAGTTCCTTCTTTCTGGCTCTGTGCTACAATTTATATTGTCTTGTACTCTGGATTTTTTTTTTTTTTTTTTTTTTGTGCACAGCCGCAAAGGAGTTTCTTGTAAATTCACAAATATTCCAATGTTCATAGCACAGACTCAAATCCCTTGTTAAAACCTAAACTTGCCCTGCCTGTGGTTGTAGTATGAAGCTGGAAAAGTTGGCGTCTTAACTTGATACCCCACTAAACATTCACGGGCAGTTGATTAGTGACGTGACTAGCAAGGCTAAGCAGATAAAAAATGTTTATCCTCGCCCCGAATTACCCGGAACAGAAACATTCATTGACTGGATACAGTCAGGTTTTGTCAACTTCAGCACAATGGACGAATGAGTCTCGTACTGCAGCTAAAAATCATGTCATACACACTGTGAATTCTTAATTATTTTATATAGTGACAGCTAAACAGAGGTTTATCATATTTTTGGGCGCATTTTCTATGCAAGAGACTGTTTTGTTGATGCTGTGTGAGGGGTAGTGAACTACTCGGATAAACCTGTGGTTTTCCTGATGTGTTTGGAGGCACCGTTGATTTTTATATTGGTTTGACTAATCTGATAATTTGTGTTAACGCTGGGCTGGAAATTGGCTTACCTTTAAACCTTTTTTATTTGAGAGCTGGAGAACAGAAGTCTGTTTATGCTGAAAATATATAAGACCGTCATAAGAAATGACACTGCACAAAGGGCTCAACCATAGAAAGCAACTCCTGCTACGTATTAATGTCATTGTGTTGTAGCGAGCATCATCATGCTTATTCTTCTTGAGGTACTCGAGTGTAGACGAAGTAGGATCAGTTTATATTTTTGTTTTACGGGTTTTCCAAATGTTTGTCGAGCTCATTTACCCTATATAGGCAGAACCACTTCTTTTTGTTCTTTTTTTCTCTTAAACATTTACCATAGTGGTGGATTGTACGTAACACTTCAAGTTTCCTGCATGTGGTTATTTTTGATTTGTAGTTTTTGCATGAAAAATGAGTTGAATGATTGATCATTAATTGGTATCAGCTAATAGCGGCAGCTCTAGATTTGTATTAGCTCTTATTGTCTATGAAGATTCTCAGTCATCCAGGTCATAGTTATCCAACGAAGGTTAAAATCAAGGGCAACTGGACTTGGTTGAAGATACTGGAAGACGTTTCGTCCCTCATCCGAAGGACTTCTTCAGTTCTGACTGACTGGCAGGGAAACTCAGCTATTTAACCTCAGTGGGGTCGTTATCCCGGGTCATCGATACCGCTGGTTCGTTAGTGTTCCTTGTTGCTGTGACGACAGTCAGGTCAAGACTCTGCAGTCTACTTACATTTGAAGGACAGAGGACACTCATTTGAGGACCACCAGGTGCACATTTTAGACAGAGAAGATGGATGGTTTGAAAGAGGTGTCAAGGAAGCATCTACACCAGGGTTGAGAAGCCGTCATTGAACAGGGGAGGGGGTCTACGCCACCACTTATCCCCCACTTACAATGCTGTCCTTTCATCACTTCCCAGGAAACTCAACAAACCTAACCTATTGGCCTCAGGTGAAGTTACCAACGATGGTCGTTCAGTCTTGGCCACAGGTAGTCTTAACGACGGTAACGACTGTCGTCACAGCAACAATCCTGTTCCAATATCCAATATCCTGGAGATGAATTAAACTGACTAGTGTGATAAGGGAGTAAACTGTGCTTGTATGGATAAACAAGACCGTAATGATTGTGTATATAATTTATCTTGTTCTGAGTGTCCTACATTAATGGTTGGAGGACATCACTACAAGTGGACCAAGTGTTCAGAAATCAGAGGGCAGCAAGATGTCGGTCAGAGCTGTAAGGAGCCTAGCAAGAGTCGTTTGAGGTTACAAAAGAGCAATTTGTGTGCAATTGAACAAAAATATCCTTCTTTCTTATCTAGTTCCTATCTTACCATATAAATGCGTAAAAATAAGAAGAAATAATTGGTAAACTAATGCTGTTGTGTGTGTGTGTGTGTGTGTGTGTGTGTCAGGTCAGACCATAAGGTGACAATCCACTTCATCAACAGAGACGGGGAGAAGATCACGGCGAAGGGGTCACCCGGAGACTCTCTGCTAGATGTGGTCATTAATGAAGACCTCGACTTTGATGGCTTCGGTACGTAGCGCGTACACACCAATGGGTGTGGGGTTGTATCATAGACTGAGTTGTAAAGGTTTGGATTGGTGTAATCGGCAGCCTCTTTCCCTTCATCACTCATTTTTAATACCGTTTCACTGGCATGCCTCGACCTGCTGTCTTACAAGGAGACGTGCAGCAACGCCGCCCCTCTGCTGAATCTCATCCTTCAGATAAAGTTCTAAAAGTGTGTGTTTGTGTTTTGGCTTCAGGAGCATGTGAGGGAACATTGGCGTGCTCCACATGCCATCTGATCTTTGACGAGGAAGTCTACAAGAATCTGGGGCCAGTCACAGACGAGGAGATGGACATGTTAGACTTGGCCTACGGCTTGACTGACACGTAAGGACATGAACACACAAGCAGGCTCTATTGTCCAATTTGTACGGAGGTCCCAACCTGCCTTTTTAAATATAACATGTAATATTTGTAGCAGGGCTGAACAATTAATTGAAATGGCTATATGGCTAACAAATATTGCAGGACAGGCAATATTTGTTAAAGGTGATATGTGTCAAAATATAAAACATTTCTCAGTGGCAGCATGTTATTCAGATGCAACTGTTTTTAACAGTATATTAACCTTATCAGGCTTTGGTTACATAGATGCTTGTTACTTACATTATTCATCTTTCAGTTGTATTTTCTACATAATGTGCTGATTTAAAAAAGAGCAGTGTCAGCTGAATCCTTTAAAAAAAAAAAAGTGGTGTCACACCGGCAGACCTTTTTAAAACGATGAAATTAGAATATCGTGGAAGAGATCAACAACTCAGGAAAGCCTTGCAGGTTTTTTTTTGAGTGAAATAGCTTACAAGAGCTCTTAAGTCGACATTTTTGAATTATAAATTTTTCTAAAACATTTTGATTTCCATGAGGTATAAGCCATAATCAAGATTAAAACAAAAGAAAAGGCTTGCAATATTTCACTTTGTAATGGATCAAGAATATACATTTTATTTTTAATTAAATTACTGTAGAAAATGTGTAAAAGTCTTCCACAAAATTATAATTCTTTGAGATGTACGTGTATGTATGTATGTATGCTGCAGGTGCTCAGTTCAAGTTCACCATATTTAAAAAATGGCCTATCACTACTATATAGAGGTGATTAAAGGACATAAATAAATTAAATGTCTGTTCCTGAAAACATGCTGACCACTAAGATAAAGACTTAATTCGCCACACAGATCTCGTCTGGGTTGTCAGATCTGCCTGACGAAGTCTATGGAGGGCATGACGGCCAGGGTTCCAGACAGCGTAGCGGACATCCGACAGAGCAAAGATGGCTCTTCTTAACCGGGGACCTGTGGATGCAGACAGTGTGGGGTTGTGTGAACAGGGACAACGGTGGGTATAAATCTGTCGGTACTGTTGCCGCAATATTGTTTCAGCAAAACAAAACTTTTAAGTCACAGACATGTCAAGCCAGCTCTCAATTACCAGGACAGAAGAATACAGGACTTGGACTTTTTATTTTTTTTAATAGAAAGTAAATCATATACATCATATCTCTGCCTGTTAATCTGCCCTGAATTTAAGGTTTGTCCATTTTAATCACTGTCAGAAAAATGTTTATTTGTCCTTTTATGGATCACTTTAAAGCAACCAGCAAGATTTCGGCTCAGACCACACATTAACGCTCAGACTGTACACCTCCAGTTCGTGGCTGTACCTTCGACTATCCTAAAGTATCTTGTAACTATGACTAAATTTCCACACGTTCATTTAATTTTTGAAATGTCTTCTCTTTGTGTGTAAATTCATTCACTGAAATAGGGGAAGGAAAAGGTGCACAGCTGACTGCAGCCTGTGACTGAAATGTTTGTGAACAGTTCTCGACGCCTTACGAGATTGGGCTGATGCTGACCCCTCCCCCATTATTTTATTCTACACATGTATACCCTATTATTGGTTTGATCAAATCCTTCATGTAACCATATAATTCCATCATGTGATTGTACATAGCTAGAACACACTCATAACTGTGTATAGAGAGAAACATAATGTAATAAAAAAACACCTTTCTAATGGCGTGTTGAACTGTCAGTTTGTACGAGATAGATATATATAGATGGATAAAAAAGAGAATCAGTTTGAAATGGCATATCCTGTTTTTTGCACAAAACTTAAAGCCTCCTTTTCTCCTACCAGTTACCACAAATGTAAACCAATAATTGCATCAAATTCATTTTATTTGCAAATGCAGATTTTTAGCCTTATACAGCGTGTGAATACATTTTACATAGAAACGAGGCATAGAAAGTATAATAAAGCAACAGTCTTGTGGCCTAAAGGTTTCAGCTGCATAAAATATAAAGCTTTAAAAACATATTTACATAATAGAAATATTGGGACAGCACGCGTGTGATTAATTCAGTCAATACAGGCTTGTGTGAAAACCACATTGTTGGCAACAAATGGAAAACAAGGATCATACCTACTGCATGTAGGTGCTGCAACGCTTGTGACATAAGTGATAGTGCCGAGAAGCATTTGGAATGCATGTTGTGTAGAAAATACTTTTAAAGAACAGTTAATGCTTTTTATGACCAAATATTTAAAGAGCAAAGACTCACTACATCGGTGTGTTGCCTAGAGAAGTCAGTTGGATGTTATTCCACTACCTCCGTAGACACTAGTTGGCAGAAAGCAGCACAAACGTCAGA
Organism: Micropterus salmoides; assembly: GCF_014851395.1. Taxonomy (NCBI): domain Eukaryota; kingdom Metazoa; phylum Chordata; class Actinopteri; order Centrarchiformes; family Centrarchidae; genus Micropterus; species Micropterus salmoides. Next base: position 9,882,039 of record NW_024040040.1, read on the forward strand.
ACAGCTGTTAAAGTTCTTAATATGCATGAAAAGTGTAAATAGTGAATAATTACATCTCCTTAATCTACAAAACTCAGCTTGTGTATATTTTAAAACCGTTAAATGCAGAAGTGGCTCTGAATCTATAATCCTCGTTGTAAGAGCTATTATAAAAACAGTTTTGTTGTGAAATGACTACTCCGAAAATACTCTGACGTGGTGTAAAAAGCAAAGTACAGTGTGTACCCAGGCTGCATTTACACTACAGGCCAAATTAAATTAAAACACATTTTCTAATTATATCCCATATCTCCTGTTATGTTCAAATGTAACTATTGAGTACATTTATTAATAGAGTACCAATGCAGGAAAACAGAGTGACGTCATATTGTTTTAAAAAGTAGTGCAGGGCGAAAACAGTAAAGTTTACGTCCTACTTAATATCAGTGTTGAAACTGAAAACAATCCTTTACCATTTCTTCACTGTGCTTTAGCTGTCATGCTTGGAAATGTCTAAGAGTAAAATGTGAAACAACTGCATATGAACATGCATTGTAGGAGTTGCTGTACTTTTACCATAATCTGTTTAGGCTGTACTTTTACAGCATAAAGCGGATGTATGTGTCCAAACATAATGCTGCAGTACGAGCAGAAATCTTGAAGTTAAACCTAAAGCAAATGTGTTTTCTTTAGAACTCAGCTCATGTAAGTTATCCAATGACCAGTCACTAAAGGGAGATTGTATTTATGATGAAAGAAGGCAACAACAGGTAGTTTTAATTGGCAGGTTTAAACTTTTGGCCTGATAGTTTAAAAATCTGTTGAGACTGTGAAACATGTTATTTTTTATATAAATAAGGTTATTAGTAGTATTCCTTCTGTGTAAATCCAGCCTTGAGGACATTCAAGCAAAAACAAATTCCCTTAATGGCAATAAGCTCTAGGCAAAGTTTAAAATAGTAGTTGTTTGTTTTGTTTTTTTAATCTACCTAGTCATGTGAGAAACTATTCTTCCTGTTTCTTCTATTTCAGCAAACCTATTTAATTTCAAGTCCTGTTACAGACTTAGGCAAAATGTATTGCATGATTGAGCTCTGCACATTTAATGAAACCGAAAAGCAGTAACTTTTAAGGTGGTGAGTATAATAACTAATTTATTCTTAACAGCAGTGACGTCATGTATTTAGTTAAGTGATGCATTTATCTAATGTAGTGTTTCTCCAGGTTACATTCAGTATCAGACGTAGGATTCTTCAGAAAACAGAAGCTGGTCGAAGTCTGGTTCTGCTTTGGGATCACTGCATCTCTTCAGCCATTCTTTGCGGCTCTCCACCAGGGCGTGCGCCACCTGCTGGCTGCTCTGGGGATTACTGCGAGGGTGAGAGGAGAAGTAATCCCTCACTGCTTTGGTGGCTACGGGGGAAAGCCAGAAACGGGCCTCTGATGTCCCTCCCTGTGAATCCGGCTCGGTAACCTTCAGTCCTGGGTCGCTGGGCAGCCTTGCCCGTGTGAGGGTGGAGGTTTGGTCCACAACCTGCTGTCCGGGTTCTGACCCCCGCCGCTGGTAGAGCTTGGCGTTGCATTCCTCCTCGACGGAGTGAGACTTCTTTTGCTTGAACAGGGACAGAGATGGCCCGCTGTGCTTGTAAAATAAAGACGGGGATGGGACTGGCTTCTTCGGCTCACTCTGTTCACTTTCTGCTGCGCTCCTGTGATCGCTGATGTCACCGCCGGCGTTGGCAGCATAGCTGAGCTGCCTGTTGTTTAGCGGGGAGTTTGCGGAATGAAACCAGGGGGATTTGGGAATTTGGAGACTCCCTGTAGAGCGGTGGTGGGAAGGGGGGCTGGAGGAGTCTCGTGTAAGATGTCGGGGCTTCTGCGGCTCCTGGCAAGGCCTCCCTCTAACGTGCCCCCCCCCTTCTCCTCCTGCATCTTTTGAGGCTCTGCAGGATGTTTTGGACTTGGGTTGGCTGCTGGAGATCAGCTTCCCTCCTCCCCTTTCGCCTGCCTTTACTTTCTCTGGGACGAGTTTCCCGAGCGGCTTCTCCCCCTGTTTGTAGAAACATACGGTGTATTAACCTTTTGAGAACAATATCTGGTGAAGAGAATCTAAGGTCTGTTTGTTAATGATTTGGCATCTCACGACCTTTATTCACGGACCTGAGTTGGCTTAAGTTACTTTCGGGTCATAATACGCACATTATGGTTCTAGGATGGTGTCTGACGTGGGATTTGGGTGGGCTCCCTGATCTTTCTTTGGCTGTTTAACAGCTCTAGCTTGATAGCTAGTCAACTCCTTGACCAGTTTTGCTCTGGTCTTGTCTTGCTTCTGGAGATTCTTTGTAGCTTCACCTATGTTCCCACAGCTGCTGCAGGAAATACCATAATTCCTGTACACAAGGGTCTCCTGTCATGAATGCAGGTGTCCAGGATCAGCAACTTACCACCCTGTTCCTGCTCACCAGTAACCTGGGGTCACTGTACATATTAGCTACAGTAGTGGACCTGGATGACCACATGGCTGTGCCTTTTTAGTTTGTTTGGATATGATATGTAGTGTCAAGATACTTCTCCAGCAGCTGTCTAATCTAATGACTAACTGCTGCCTCGGACATGTTACTAGACAGTCCACTGACATCAAGGTATAGCACGCCATTATGAATACTTAATACAAAAAATTTAAAAGTCACTACTTAAAAGCTACTAGTACTTATTTATTAGTTACCAGTAACTATTCACGTTTTGCTAATAACTAAAAATTAAGTACTAGTATATAATCAATTGTTATAAGTAAACTTGTAACAATTGATTATGTAGTAGTACTTAACTTTTAGTTACCAGTAATTTTCGTTTTACCAGTAACTAAAAGTTAAGTACTAGTGTATAAATTCACTTCAGATCTGTCCTTTTTAATATTTAATAGCTAATTTGCATTGTTGAAGATATCTTCTTATGTCTGAATAGTTACTAGTAAAATGAACAGAGTTACTGGTACCTAATAGTAGCTTTTAAATAGCAACTAGTAAGTTTTTACGGATACTATCCTTACTGTCAACAAGCCATTTTACCAGTCACTAGTGAATAACTAGTAACAAGATTTTACTATGGCAAGCCGTTCTAACATTAGTCCTTTATAACTTTTTCTAGACGCTATTTAAAGCTATTAGTAGGCTATTCCATTAGTCACTAGTAATTTCCATTTTACTAGTCACAATTATTTAGAAATTTTTTAGGTACTAATAACATTTCAATTCTTACTATAACAAGCCATTCTAGTCTTTAATGAATGACTAGTAACCCAAAAAAAAATGTACTAGTATCTTTTAGAATTGGATTTACTAGTTTCTAATGAATCGGTACTAGTATCTAAATAGTTACTAGTGAAATGGTTACTAGTAACTAATGAATAGGTGATATCTGAAGTGCCTCATAGATTTCAATGTCAAAAATGTGCAATTAGTAACTAATTAGTAGTGGCTTTTAAATAGTTACAAGTAAGATTTAAGGAAAGAGATTTAAGTCCTTAATCTTCTGAACATGATCTCCACTGTTCTTAATTTGTCTGTCCCTTTCAGCCAAGGGCCCAATTACATTTGCAAGAAATGTAGCTGACTGATAAGGGATGCTACCAACGTTGGAGACGGTGAGTCTTGAGAGCGTTTATGTACCCTTTTTTATTTAAGTCTTCTGCTGTTGGGCACACCTGTTTCCAGAGGAGATGACTTTGTTCTCCTTCCACTCTTTTCAGGACCACAATGAGCGTTGTAATTCAGGTGATATTATCCCTTAGAAGCATTTGACTTCTAGTTTCATACGTCTCAGTATCAATTACATCTACACCTCCCTTTTTCTCTGCCAGCAGGTAATGATTCGTCCTTTCAAAGCTCCATCAGGACTTCCAACATTTGAACAACCTGCCCGTAGACAAAAGGAGGGTAACAGTCCCAACAGCTATGTTAACCTTAATTTAGATCGAACACAGAAATACTAGACTAGTCGCAATCCTAAGAGTGGACTGAGAAAGCAATTACCTCCTACGTCCTCTGGAGGAAGTTGTATCCAAGAACATGACAAAGTTTTTGGGCTAGCAAAGGTACATGAAACAGAGATGCCTCTTAGACATATGGCATCCAGCGTTGGTAGTATCAGGTTCAATCAGCAACATTTATTTATACAAGTGCTATATTAAGAACAATGGGGATTTTATAAGACTCCTCTCTCTCCTCTCTCTCGTGTCTTTAGAAGTCAAAGCACTGTTTAGTAGCATCCTGACTGAGAAAACACTAAGGGTAAATGGGCCGCAGCTAACATAAGACCTCTTCTGGAAAGACAAAATTAACTTTAATTTCATTATCCACCTGCTAGACACATGTCCAGACAAAACATATTTAATTATAGATTTTTAATCAGGTCACCATCTTCCCATTTGTAGCTAACCTGCATGTGGAATATTTTTAAGAGACTGCTTTGACTGGTACAAGGACAACAAATTTCAACATCAGTTTGACCAGTGAGCAGGAAGAAGACAGGAAGCTGCAGATGCTAGACATCTGTGTTCATGTGAAGTGCGATAAGATAAAGGCCACAGGAAACTCACCCTCACTCATAAACACCTTAAATCCAACTGTAACCACCACTAACGACACAAGATCACCGGTGAGGACCTTCCTACACAGAGCAGAATATCTAGTCAGTGAGGAGAGGACAGAGACAATAAGACCCATTGACTGGGAAGGGGTCATCGACCAAGAGCCAGCTGACGCTATCTGACACTAGAGAACCATGACAAGCACCATATTGTCTCCTACATATGACTGCTTGTTATGTGAAGTTCATCTTGCTAAAATGACCTTTTTAACTTCACATCCCTCCAATAACAGTTAATTGAATACAAAACAATTAAACTCTAAACTTCCTGCAGATGTTTCAAATTAAAAGCTTTCCATGACTGGTGGGGGGATTATGCTACATTTGAGCAGCTGGAAGGCTTTTGTTTTGAAACATCTGTGCAGCGCCTGGAAAGTAGTCTAAGTGACTAACTGAGACATGACTTTAATTTTTACATCCATGTTTGACATAAATAGTGGATAATGTGATTCTACATATGCTGCTATAATTAGTTGTGGTGTGTGTGTGTGGTTTTTTTGTTTTGTTTTTTTTTACTCACCCGAGTCTGGTCCTCTTCATCCTTCTCCAAGTTATCTTGTTGGGTTAGTGACAGCCTCCGGCCTTTCTTGAGCCAAGAGTTTGGGTGGAGGCCTATACAGCCTTTTAAGGTCCCCCAAGTGTGTGGTTCTTTAGGTGGGGAGCCTTTTGCACAAGTCCCCAGGTCTGGATGTCCGCCGGAGGTCAGAGCAGAGCTTATGGTGGAGGGTGCTGAGGGGAAAGAAGAGGGAACAGATGCAGAGGAGGGGTTGTAGGGCAGATTTGTCTTGGTTGGGTACTGCCCCCGTCTCGTTGCCCAGGTGTGACCAGTGCTGAGGGACTGCAGGGAGTCAAGAGAGTCCAGGGAGGAGCGGGTTGGTGCAGGGGAGGTGGGGTTAGAGGAGAGGCTGGAGGAGCTCGCTTCCATAGCTGGTGACCTCAAACCATGCAGGTTTAACGCGGTCTGACCTCGGAAGTGTGCGTTAGCGAGTGTGTGGCAGTTGGAAAGGTCTTCTTCACAGTCTTCTTCTTCACCGTCTTCATCCTCACCTGTTAGACCGTCGGTGCTCCCTGAAACGCATGGCCGAAACTTGGCCATGTATGCTATAGCCGGCTCTGAACGCCGCCGTCGTCTGTGCCGACCATCCAGGGACAGCGAGTCCAGGTTGGGTGAGGTGTCCGCTGCCAACGCATCTTGGCTAGGGCTGGTGAGTTCTGGGTCTTGTCTCCTGCCTCTGGTTCTCCCCAGCGGGTGCAACTTTAGACCCTGCAGACTCTCATCTTGGGTCTGGTGTGCATCTGGGGTCTGTGTCCTGGTCGTAGTCGCTGAATGTGAGGATGGAGTCCAGGCTGCCTTGTAGTGGTTTGGGTCTAAGGGGCCTTCTACTGCAGTAGCCTGGTGACCCACCGCTGCTGTTGTCTAACTCGTTCTCTAGGCTGTCGTAGGATGAGTCAGTCAGAGGGTACTGCCAGGACTCTGTTGGTCCGGGGTAAGGACGAAGAGTTGACGCACAAGGAAAGAGGAGGATGACAGACACAAACTGTTTTTACATAATGTTGCAAATGGGGAAACAAAATTTGCAACTGCAAGCCACAAAATACTTGATGCAGAATGTTCTTGTGGAGATTTCAGTGACATTAATGTATACCTTTTAATGAAACCATGAATAAAAATCACATTTTCCACGTTTTAATCCTGCTGTGAAAATATTTCTTGTTATATGCCAAACATACGTCCAAATAAATTGACATCAAAATGCCTCTTTTCTCTTCCTGTTAAAATATTTGGGGCGACTAGCCATTAGCTCAAGGGTCACAATAGCATAACAGGTAGGAACATCATGGGCCAGAGGTGTGTGTTTGGATCATTTAGTTTCAAAAGATTTACACAGCTCATTAAAACTACAGTACATGTGTCCATATTGGTTAAAGGACTATTCTAAATGTATGCGGGAAGTAAAGACCTGTAACTGTCTGTCTTGACTTGAACACACAGTTTGTCATGTTTCAGTTCTGTACCTGATCCGAACTCATCAGTGTTGGGTCTTTGTGGCGGCCCTCCAAACAGGGCGGAGGGATCCTCTCCCAGAATCTGCTGACAGTGTTCGATCATAAACTTCACCAGCTCACAAACCTGCAGCAGAGAAGAGGAAGAGTGTTAATAGTAGTTTTAGCATTTGTCAGAGTTCAAACATTTCAAGGCTGCGTGGACGCACTTTGACACTCTTATCTCCTGCCTGCATCATTTCTGAGCAGTTTCAAGGTATTACAACGCAATCATTAAAGATGTAATTAACAAACACAAAGACCTTGTTCCAAAAATCTGTCAGTCGACAGATTAGGCAGCTATACACTTATTTGTGAATGATACATTTTTGGTGAAAACATGCATGTATGATTGATATCCATGCTTGTAACTAAACATACTTGTTACCCAAACATGATGTTAAAATGTTCTGAAGAGAATGTGGTTTCTCTTTAATGGAAATACTTTAATAAATGTATACCATATATTTTCCAAATCAAAGAAGGTTTTCCTGATAAAGGTGGGCATTTGGCTTACGACTGTTTCTTTGGATTGCAATGCCTGTGCTATTTTTAGTGTTTTTTAAGGCCAAAATTAACAAACTTCTCTTTGTTACTGTGACATGACTTAGACCAGAGGTTTTCAAAGTGGGAGTTGCCTCCCCAGGGGGAGCTCAGTAAATGGAAGTAAAAAAAAAAAAATATTAGTACAGTAGTTTTCAGGAGATCAGAGAGACACCTAAATGTGTGCAACTTGGTTCAAAGAAACAGTAGTTTGGGGAATTTTACTGCTTTTCCAGGGTCAGAAACTAATAAATGCCTAAGGACAGACTTTTTTTGTGCATTCGGTTTAGTCCCGACATTTTGTTAAACAGCACAATTAGGCTATCTTGGCTCTGTAGTTGAGTGTCCACGTGATCATCCCATAGGCATCAAGAATGTAGTAGTGTATTTAGACATATTTTGGTGAAACTATGATAGAAAGATAATGGGCACACAGATGGACAGCAGATAAGTGGTTTAAAAAGGTTTCTGTGGACTCTGGAGTCCTTTAAAACTGACTGAGTTCAAGCTTTTCCCAGCTGCTGTTCTCTGTTAATGAGCAAACTAACATTTTAAACTGTCAAAGCTGCACAACTCCCTTCCCCTCTCACCTTCTTAGTTCCTTCTCCCTCCACCTCAGGGCTACCAGGCGCTCCAGGAGGCCAAAGCATGCTGGGAGCGATGCACACCGATAAATTGAAACTCGTCATCTGGTTCTCGTGGGCGTTGCCCTGGATACCGAGCAGCATGGCCAACAGGTAGCGTAGCAGCAAGGCGTTTTCTTTGGGCAGACGACCAATCATCCTGCAGGGAGACAGAATCAGGTGATAGGAAAACAATACTATTGTGTGTTAGTGTTAATAGCAAAGTCTCTGAAAAATCATGTCATGGTCCAACATTTAGACTTTTACAGATGTTCAGTTTAGAGAGTGTGCGTGTTACCTCAGTATGTCCTGCACTTGTTCTTCCTCCTCCTCTTCTTCCTCCAGCACATCCATCCACTCTTCATGCAGCTCACAACACAACAAGCTGCCTGGGATGCTGCGCAAGAACTCCTGCAAGCATGCACACATCAGGAAACCTCACCAGTGTTTTCTTAAGAGTATGTACGTCTGAAAAAATGTATCATTCAAAATAAGAGTAAAATTGATTTTCTCCTGTTTGTTCCTAAAAACTCAGTCAGTATTAATATATTTCCAGGTTTTTGTTAAGTGAATTGGTGTAAGACTTTTTTTAGTTAAGGTGAGAGTAATGAATGTTCACTTCCATATACCGCAACTGACTGAGAGAGCAACATGGCTGTGGCAAATATAAATGATGCAAATGAGCTGCCGAGTAAAGACGTGACACAGTTTAGCACTCGTGCACAGAAGCTTACCCATCATCCCTGCAGATAATAAGGTGATAATAATAATTATAATCCAGATCACATTAACAAGCCTATCTCCTCTGCTGTGAACAGCTTGTCCTGCTAACATGGCTGCAGAGCATGTAATAGAGGCTGAGTAGGATGGAAGCGGATTAATTTTGTGCTTCGATGTGGGTCAAGAAGGTAACTGACACATGTACACAATCTGTTTACCAAAATGCTGTTGATTATTTCTCAATCATTAGAACAGGGGTGTTTTTAAACACCACCTGTTGAGTTTGAACTCAAATATACACACACACACACAAAAACACACTCAAGCTGTCACACCTTAAAGACTCCGGCAATGATAAAGATGTTGTCTCTTGACAGAGGAAGTTTAAACTCTCCGGAGTCCAGAGAGTCCCGCAGCTCTCTGACAGACCGAGCCCCCGCTGGCCGACGGAAGATGCCCCGCGTCCACGAACCCTCATGGTACAGAAACGCCAGCATGTCCTGGTGAGGGAGAGGACGTGAAATAAGGGAAACTAATGTCAGTGAAGCTTGTTGTTGATAAAAATATTACAATGAAAAACATTGGGAAAGAAGCGGAAATGCTCCTTTTCCTCCTTTTCCTCTCAGTTGCTAAAGGGGCGTGTAGGTGTCTGCTGAGCCCCGGCGGGGAAACAAGAGACAAAGTAAAGAGACTGTAGTGAACAAGCTTTGGACCGTCTGTTTGCAGTGGTGCTGAAGAGTAAAGACTACACTAGCATCTAAAAAGGACCATAGTGACATTTACAGATTAATCATCTTCTTCATCTCATTATAAAACCCTCTAATAAAATGACTAATTTACCTTTAAAGTTTTTAAGTTGTTTAATGTGTTTCATCTGAGCAGCTAATGAGCTATATAGCCTACACACTGACGTCAGCAGCGCACTTTTCCCCTGTAAATGTTTGTTTGGGGGCTCGTTCAACAGGATATGGTGCAGGATAAGATGTGTTTGTTAGTTACAAAAGAAGGAGACTTTAGCATAAAAGCTTACGAGGACTGTTATTAAAAGTCTTGCGTAGCAGGCTGCTGTCTGTTATCAAGTCTAACTGACATTATGCTAAATACAGTTGGAAATTAAACAATTTGATTGACTGTATGACAAGTTCTCCAAATTCAGTCTGGTTAATGCAGACCTGGAGGACTTATTTCATTATCATGAAAACAACAGCAATAAAATATTTTCTTTTAGTGAAAAGCCTAACCCTAGGTTTAGTGATCCCTTACCTTAATCTAGTCCCATCAGCCTCAGCTGTATTTAGTGTAGTTAGCAAATGTTAGCATGCTAATACACTGAACTAAGATGGTGAACAGGATACATATTATAAGTGCTAAACTGCATTGGGAGCATATTAGCATACGGTTTCTCAAATGAGAAAACTGCAAAGGAGACAAAAAAGTAAATTTCAGCTGGACAATGTTTGACTCGAGTTCGATCCGTATTGTGCAGAAATTGACACTTTTCTTCTATTAAAGACTTTTTTTAAACAATCTGAATAATACTGAACAAACAAAGGCAGTAAATTAAAGTCACTCGTGTCATTGTTCCTACTGACCATGACTGGCTTTGGCAGAGCGTCCTCTACACAAACACTGCTGAGCGGCTGGCCGAACAGGCAGCCGTGCGCCGCACTGGCGAGGGATAATTCATTCAGGTGAGAGGAGGAGCCTCGCCAGAAGGCCCAGGTGATGAGGGAACGCCTCCTTTTAAATGGCTTCTGAGACAACTCTGGAAAGACAACACAGTATCACAGCATGCATCAGCATAAACTCTCAATCTTCTATTTTTATATTCATTTTTTAAAAATAAACATCAGCAAATGATCTCACCTGCAGATACATGTAGTGTTTCAACGGGTCGAGGCTTCATGATGAACTGGCACTGCTTGTATACCTGCAGCTGCTCCACCTGCATGGCCCTCTGTCTGTCCGCAGGAGGTGCAGCAGCATCCGTGCAGACGCCGCCGCCGCCGCCTCCATGAGACATGGTGAGCCTCACATGACTCATCTGGATACTAAAGGGAAACTCATGACCTGAGACGGAGGAGAAGAGGCAGCATCACTCCCTGGAGGCTTAATATAGTTGCTATAGAACATCAACAGCACCATAACATCGCAGTGTTAGTCAGCACGCACTCGGTGACCCTTCGTTTCCTCCCTGCAGGGGCGACATCACACTCTTCTCTGGGAATGAATGGTGCTAGTGTGTCTAAAAAACATCTCACCCCTGTGTCAAGACTCAGTGCTTCTCAAACTTTTTCTGTCATGCCCCCCATTCAGAACCTGAAAGAGAACCCACACTATCAAACTTGTGGATAGTGGAACTTTCACTGACCAATTAGAGGATAAGGGGTGTTGTCCCTCTTGGAGATGACCCACAGCTGGAAGTCTTTCACATTTCCCTGAGGCAAAGCAGAGACAAAGATTGTCAGAAAAACAAGATACTTAACTCTACAAGGCCGCAGAGAAACTTAATAAAGGCATCTTGCTCTCCGGAGAAATACATTTTAAGAAGCGGATATGCGACAAAGTATTTTCTTTCAGTTTTCACATGCTGTGTGTTTACATCACAAGTAACATGCACAACTACAACAAAAACATCAATATTTAGTCCAAGCCTAAAAAAGACAGGCTCAATATACTGGCAAATTAATTAGTATTCACTGTCATGACAAACAGGCAGACTTAACACATATTACACATTATGAAAGCAAGTGGGACAGGTTTTTTTCTTCACTCACTATGATGCCAAACTGCTGCAGGGCCAGCCGGACCACCTCATTGGTTGAATCGGAGTTGCTGACAGGCAGCGTTTTGGTCTAATCAGGGGGAGAAGGCAGCAGTCACACACAGGACACAGGGACATACAGTATATGGTAAAGGATCATCACATACTCCAAGACAAGAAGTATCACTAGAAATAATGTCAAGGATTTCATGCACTTCATAATGTCACACCCGTCAAAGCAGATGCAGGTTGCTCAAACATCAAAGTTAACTTACAACCGCGAAAGTATTGATTCCCTTCCCGTACACTCTCAGAGGAATGGTTTTAGGTTCTTCCCTCTCTTTCTCTTCTTTTATCCGACTGGAGAGAAAAGAGGAAAACACGCCACGTGAGATTTGTCCTCTCTTTTCTCTCTGTGCAACGTGCGGACACGTTTTCTGTTGATGCACGAAGGCGGAGTTTTACCTTTTGAGGAGGGAGAGCCATCTTTCTTTCTGTTCTGCAGAGCTGAAGGGGGAACACGGAGAAGAACATCAAACATCACCGCAGTCTGTGTGTCTGTCGTAATACTAACTATTTTCTCAGATCGATAATAACATATTATTCTTGTCGTATGCTTGGATATCATTCAGTTTGACTCTAAACTGGCTCTCCATAAAAGTGCATCCTGTCTGCTTTCTGTTCATCTGACATATAAGGTCAAGTTTACAGCATCACCCAAGATATTTACGACTGAAACATAAACATATTTCCCAGCCTCTGACGTGACGCAGAGTGAACATGAACCTGAACTATGTTTGCGTGACATGTTTGAGTTTGAGGACCTTCTGATCATTGCGGCATAAAACAAACACAAAAAAAAAAGGCATTATACTCATCAGATAGGCTTGAAATGTTTGTGGAGAACATCTGCGTTTTACACTTAGCACATTCCAAAGTGTGTCAATATTTGTGTGTTTCTGCGTCCTTGTGTGTGCAAATTTACAGTAACATAAACGATGACAACACCGGACTGGTTTAAAGCAGTAACGTGTGTGTTACCTAAACGTAGCGACACAGTTGCAGGTGGGCCAGCCCATGACGAAGCTTCTCTCTGGGTTCGTGCTTCCCTCGCACACCTCATCCATGCAGCCTGCCGTCCACATCTCCCGAACACACACTTGGGCCTTCTGCTTGAAGTGGTTAGCTGATCTGGGAACGACATGAGCACCGGTGTGAACACGCGCACACACACACACACACTAATTTTAACCTTAGACCTGGGTATTAACCTAATTCACGGGTGAATGAGATGAGGAGCAGCCAAAATGTTCCTGACACACACTTGTGCTTACTTGGCTTTGGCAATCACCAGTATGTCGTTGAACAGAAAGAGGTGTCTGTCCTGAGTCTGCATCCCTGTCTTCAACTGAGCGTGTCCGTGCAGAAGAAACGACCTATTAGAGCCGGTGAGGAAGGACTGGACCAATGGGCAGGTCTCTGGGCACACAGGAACCAGGAAGCTCTCTCTGGAATACAAAAACATGGAGCCAAATTTATTTTACAGTTTAAAATATCCAACGACCAAACTGATCTTTCTTGACACACATATTGCATATTTAGACATCAATTTAATACTGTTAAAATGAGACATCTGAGAATCTCCGACCACGTGTCCATTCCCATAAAGCCCTGTGCTTCTGTTATGTTCTTTCAAAGGTTTTCTCTTTGGCTTTATTGAAACATTAGATATGATTTCTGCATCAAACCTTCCCTGTAAAACTGTTTACACCAGAGGAAGGGAAGCATCTTCAGGAGATTATCCACCAAATCATTGCTGTGAAGGAAGGTAACAGAGACAAACAGTCTTTTCAGCAATTATCTCAACTGATTATTATAATTGTAAAAATGTCTAATAAACTTTCGAACTTTAGTAACATGATTCTTATTAAGATACTCAGCATTTTAAATGACCGAACCTTCCTCCTACACCAGATGTTTTAGCCAAACAATTACACTGGCCAGAGTATAAAATATGATGGGACAATATGGCTTAGAATCACGTTATTTTCAGTACTTCCCAGCAATATATAACAACAATTCCTAATAATATAACTAATTAAATTAATGCGTTCTGACTTGACTTGAAGACGAGACCTACAGATACCCTGACTTCACTTTTTTTTTTTTTAATCATTTATATGGTTAGAATTCCTGCATGGTAATGCTGAGCAGCTGCTTCCTCATTGGGGCAAACCTTTGTATCTTATAAGGAGATATTTGGATGTTTACAGTTTTAGTTTATCAGGAGACATGTTTGGTGGTGAGGTCCCAGTTTAAATACAAAGATTTAGTAAGACCCTGTTGCTTTTGATCGTGTGGTGCCTCTCTTATTATTAGATTATTCACTTCAGATCTCCGTCTCTTTCCTCCTCTCTGGCATCCTTCATCACCAAATTAAAAAAAGCTTGGAAATACTGATGTGTACGTTTGTACATTGAGTTTGCATGACAAATTTTGACTTGTGTTTGGGATTCAATGGAGATTCAGAAGAGATCAAAGGACTCCTGCACTCTTCATCATGTAAATTGTGTTATGTCATTTTAAGTCATATTAGGTTTAGGGTTGAGTGCAGTATGGGGTCAGGGAATCTGCAGGTTTCAGAAAGTCAAATCCAAATTTACAGCAAAAAAAAGAGGACTCACATCTTTCAACTGACGCTTTTCCCAGGCCACATCCGAATAGGGATCTTTTCCAAATTGTTAATAAATATGATGTAAGACAAAGGGCTGGTGTTACTGAATGCAAGTTTATTGTTTAAAAATCAGTAATTGCTTTATTGTTTTATTCCCTAGATCAGTTAACCATTAAACAAATACTTGGACATTTTGGTAAAGTGGGCCAAAATCAAAATGAATGTTTAATATGCTAAAACAATGAAGGTGTAAGCAAGTCTGTTTTCGTTTGATTAACTTTTGTTATATCGTATTAACCATATCCACACTTGGAGTGAGAGTTATGCAGTAGCAGTCCGTGTTTGACAGCAGGGGCTGTAGTTGTTGTTCAGTGAGGTGCCCCCACCCTCTGTGGGAGCTTTTTAATGAGGTTATTTCTTATTCATATTCTCAGTCCATATGTTCAAAGGCAGAGCTATTAATAGATGCCTGATCCTCTGATAAGTCTGGTTACAGGAGGATTATCCATCCGAGTGGATCCAACACCTCACTGTGCCCGGGGCATGTGTGTGTGGTTTCAGAGTTTTGTCAGAGTGGCCTGACCTCAGTGACTCTGGTATGGATGTATGGATAACTGACCTACTCAGCCTGCTGGTACCTGTGGTGACACTTAACTCAACTATCACCTGCAGGTAGACTTACAACATGAACACAACTGGGGTGTCTTAAAGCTGAAGAACTAGTGAGAGGAAGCAAGATTTTGAAAGTATCCAACTAAAAAAAAATATATATATATATACACCCCCTCCCTTCATGCCCTCCTCCAAAGCCACTCCATCCTACAAAGGTGCTGGAAGGATTGTAAAGTTTTTTATATTTCTGCATAATATTAAAAGTAGATCAAGAGAACCGAATTAAACAAATGAGAAAATAACAATATACTTGGTCATTTATTCATTGAGGAAAATGATCCAACACTGCATATCTGTGAGTGGCAAAAGTATGTGAACCTTTCCTTTCAGGATCTGGTGTGACTCCTCCGTGCAGCAATAACTGCAACTAAATGTTTCCGGTAAGTGTTGATCAGTCCTGCAATTGGACGTGGAGGAATCTTAGCACATTCCTCTTTATAGAACAGCATCAACTCTTGGATGTTGGTTTTCTCACATGAACTGCTCACTTCAAGTCCAACTTCCACAACATTTAGATCGGACTGAGGTCAGGACTTTGACTTGGTCATTCCAAAACATTCACTTTATTCTTCTTTAACTGTTCTTTGGCCGAAGGACTTGTGTGCCTAGGTTCATTCTCTTGTTGCATGAACCACATTCTCTTGAGATTCAGTTCACGGACCAATGTCCGGACATTTTTCTCTAAAATTCGCTGGTATAATTCAGAATTCATTGTTCCATCAATGATGGCAAGCCGTCCTGGCTCATATGCAGCAAAGCAGGCCCAGATCATGATACTACCACCACGTTTCACAGATGGAATAAGGTTCCTATAGTGGAATGTTTTCCAAAAAGTTCTACTTTGGCATCATTAGTCCAGAAAAAATGCATCCAGTGCGCTGTGGCTTGTCCACATTATCATGAGCAAACTGCAGATGGGCAGCAATGTTCCTTTTGTAAAGGAGTGGCTTTCTCCTTAGAAACCTGCCATGCACACCACTGTTGTTCAGCTCCTGATGGTGGACTCGTGAACATTGACATTAGCCAATGTGAGAGAGGCCTTTAGTTTCTGAGAAGTAACCCTGGGTTCCTTTGTGACCTTGCGGACTTGCTCTTGGAGTGATCTTTGTTGGTCGACCACTCCTATAGAGGGGAGCAATTGGTACAAAGTCTGCCTGACTGTGTATTACTGTATTATAACCTTTTCCAGTCTGATGAGCATCAACAACTCTTTTTTTGAGATCCTCAGAAAGAGTAAAATAGACCTATAACTGAACTCTTAGAGCAATAACTGTTAATGGACATTGCTTATTTAATTTGCCTGCATTAATTTAACTGTGTAAACTTTGTGTCTTATTCTTTTTCATTACTACTTAGTTAATATCCCCACATTACAATGTAGTCAAGATCACAGTTATCATTAGTCAAGATAACTGTATTATCTTTACACAACGCCACTGTGTTACTATTTAGTCAAGACCGCTTAGAGTTAGCAGCAGACATTTGCATGGCAGCATTTATTTGGTAAATCTAGCCTTGAGTCTCTAAATATATTTTACAGTACCTGGAGAGAGTCTTGGACCTGGTGAGAGCCTTGGTGAGGACCAGAGACGGGGCGGACTGGCGGCGATAACTCTGAGACTTCATGCGCTTAAAGAGACAAAGAGAGACAATCCAATTTTTTGGTGTGACGCTGCATTATTAAAACACGTAAAACATGTATGTATCCAGGGTGTAACGAAAAAGTTGTATGAACTCATTTCACCTTTTGTTGGTACGAAATAAGACCAATATTCATACGACACTAGACATTTCTGAAAATTATTATTTTGTGAGTAGTATTTAGCTCTACATCACATCTCATAGTTAAAACAGGTTACTTTACAAGAGCATTTCACTAAGCCTTCAATGCATGACAATTTGGATTTTAAACCAAAAAAAATAAAGAATGCATTTAACATCTGAATTGATCTTTAAAAACAGTTGTTATAACCGCTCTCATCTTTTCTGTTAGTAATAATACACAATACAATAATAATAACACATAAAACTGTAATTCCTGTAAGAAACCATTCACTTCTATCTACATCACATTTGACCACACTGCCCTGCACTAAAACTTGAAAAGCTGAAATCCCACAAAGAGAGGTGGACAGAATATACGCCATGCTTATGTCATGTTTACACTTCGTTACATAAGCATCCTGATGTTCAACACGTTCATCGCATCACTGGGATGTGATGGCCTCCAAAAGAAAAGACACAGCAGACTGAAACAGGAGAATTTAAACACAGAAGAATGTTGGAGCATAAAGATTAGCCAGGTGAGAACATTTTACAGTCTGTATTACCTTCAGTACTCTGTCTCTACCATGACACTCCTGACCTCTCTCACACTTCTACTACTCAGAAAAAGTGAGCTGGAAATTTGTTGCATGTTTGTGGTGCTCACATATTCATATCTCCATAATGTTTTTTTTTTCCCCCAATAAAAAATCTTGGGCAAGTCTTTTAAGTTGAATTTAAATAAGACGAGACAAAAGTATGGCACTTCCAAGCTGAATTAATCCGCTGCTCCCACTGTACCACACCTCGCCAGCTGCTGCTTGCAGCCATAATGAGATCCCATTTTTCTCTGCTGGATCCTATTATCCTAGTTTCCCCACAAGGATCATTAAAGTTTTATTTAATCTAATTGCAAAAGAATCTGAGTGTGAAGCAGCGTGACAAACAACTATTACGTAACCACATTTCTTTCATTAGGAGTGAGATTTACACACTTGTATTCTTTAAATAAATATTACTGGAATTTTTGTTATGTTTTGTTATTATTTTTGTTGTTTTTGAAGTTTTATGATTGAACTCTACGCAGAATTAAGTTTTAATTCTGCAGATCTTTATAATCCAGACTGTAGAAGTCTAATGTGAATAAGCTTCTTCTTATTTTCTGTTAAACCCTTTATAACTTTGTTAAGAACAGTGCTATATAAATAAAGTTTTATTAGTTATTATATTATTTGCGCATGTCATAATGTTAACATGCTCAAATGCTAATGCTAATAAAGTATAATGATTTTACCATGTTCCCTATCATCATTTGCTAACATATGCTAACTGGCACTAAATACAAAAAGGGGAGGGTCTCGATGGACCACTACGACATTGCGAGGCCAGGGTCACGTGATCAAGGGAGACAATCAAAGGCGTCAGCAGCTAGTTTGTGGCCTTGTTGTGTTGTCAACTTGCACTGTAGAAGAAAGTAAACAGTGAAGAAGAAAATAAAATATGTCTAAAATACGACATTGTAAATAATCATGCCTTCTAGTTTCAGATTTTGAAAACGACTGAAGGATCACCTCAATCATTTTCTAGGACTCACATTTGTTTTACCGAAGACTTTTTTCTCCAGCTGGGTCTGTCGCTCAGCAAAAGACCTAAACCACCACTCTGTTCAGAATGTCTCGATAAATATCAGGTAATGACGATGACACACCTCAGTAACATTGTAATTGTTGGACAGTAACCGTCGTTTTCAATAATCAGTTCATCCTGAAATGTGTCTACTGTGCAATTATTTCTACAAAACAACACGGTCAAACCAACTGCCAGGGTGGTCTGTTACATAATATTATAAAACAGTGGTCAGCCAGCAGTAAACATGCCTACCAGCTCAGCAGCCCCAGTGGGTCTGTTGACCCTCACCTTGCAGCGATACGTCGACTCTCCCAAATAGACTAAATAAGCAACTACATTAATTTTTCTCTAGATAAAACTCAGGGGTTCACTAAAGTTATTACGAATTTCTGTACCAAATTTCATGGCACTCCATGCAATACTTGTTGACATATTTCATTCTGGACCAAAGTAGGGGACCAACAACCGACGTCACAGTCACCAATCTATCTGAAGGCCTTCCGGTCCAAAGTAAACCATCAAGCTCTTCACTACGAAAAGATCAGTCCCCCTCCATCTTACAACCACTATGCACGTTCACGCATTTTTGACATTTCACAATGTCATATCACCGAGTTAACAGGGTCACATATTGGTGAAACATTCCTTACACGCCAGCCACAACATGACAATGTTGCCTTTCACTCCTACAAATAAACTAACAGAAGCTGACATGGAGATATGGGTTTTAAAACAATTCCACTGGCCAGCATCAGCCCAGCTATTATATTATAAACTGTATTATAACACAAAGCAGTTTAAGAGGAAGTTCATTCATAGTGTTTCCACACCATCATACTGCCAGCAGGTGCCAGCGTCACTGGATACAACTACTGTATTTACTCATAGAGTGAAAAGTTGCCATAGTACAGCAGGGATCAATGGCACAATGGTGATATACTGTATTTCTGTGTCTTGTTAAATCAGAAAATGCAGATGAGAAGCTGGCGGCGATGTGGTTTCAAGCTCAATTAAAACAAGCAAGCAGCACATAAGTAGTCTACAGTTATTGTTATACGAAAACTATTAATTTACAAATATAATAATACAAAAATAAATCTGTATACCACATAAATGTATTTTATTAATACTAAACACGTTGGTAATTAACAAATCCCTTGTTGAAAGCTGATTGATTGTTCAGGGGCTGCAGAATGATGGATTTTGAGCAGGAGTCAAAGTGTTTAGGTTCACCAGGGCTAATACAAAATAACACCTAACTACAGCAGAAACTAGGGTAGTTAATTTGTTGTAAAATTTGTTCACAAGTAACAGAAAATTTTATGATTAAATAAATAATTCGGTTGGTAAAATTGTATTTCTACCACCCAAAAGCAGTACAAGTCATTCAGTAAATGGGTATAACATGCTATAATTCTTATATTATATTTAGTATGATAACTATAACTCCTATGAGACAAAATTTATCTGTAGATACTTTAAATACACCGGTAATATTTGTAATCTCTTACTGTGTCATGGTCTCTTTCATGGCGCTGCACCACAATAATATCCCTACTGTTTGATTGCCTGTGGTATTTCTACACCATCATCAGCAGTTTCATGGACCACTTCGTTTGTTTGCCTGTCTTTATGGAGGCGGGGTGTCACTTGGGTAGAAGCCTTGAACTCTGAACTAACCTCTCACCCAACTGGACCTGACTTACAATACACTCATTCATATGTTTGTTACCTCCGAGGAAAACATGGACGTTTTTCTCATTTCATCCGGTAAATAAGCACAAAGATAATTAAGTGAAGAATAATAAAATCTTCCATTTTACAAACTGAATATTCTGGTGCCAAACTGCTCCTCCTTTACGCAGCCGTGGGTTAAAGTTAATTAAACCAAAATAAAAGTACACGCCAACCTCTTTCCCCGTTGCAATTAAAAACAGAACAACAGTATATATTAAGCTTAAACAATGGGAACAATATAGACTTTTAAAACAGATACCCGTTTGTTTTCCTGCTGTCCGCCGCCTCGGCTGAGGCTTTCCTGTTGCTGTTGTGGAGACATGTTGTCCATCCAGCCTCCAGACGCCCCACGGCTCACTCACTGTCCAACTGTCCTCAGGTGATGCAGCGTGGAGAGAAATCCCATTAACAACCTCCGCCTCCGGAAGAAAGAAACCATCTCAACACAAGCGTCACATGAAGTCACTCAAAAGTTATAGTCGGCGACCAGGGCGTGTGGGACAAGCGTGATATGCTACACGAAGAGGGGGGGTCAGATTGATTAAAAAAAAAAAAAAAAGACTTTAAAAACAAAACAAGCTCAGCTGATCCCACAGCTCTCCCTTTCTCTCCTCACTATCAATGAAAGTCTGTGCTACGACCAAAAGCACCTCCTGTCTGGATTATCTGTTGCTGTGCCACTTCTTAATGCGTCTTTGCGCGCAGAACGGAGGCGGCGCCAATATGCTGCAAGAAATAGGTCTACCTAATTTAAACCACATTGCTCCATTCATTCATCAGATTTGCTAAGATTATTGGTGAGAATAGTTGTTTGCTTTGGGGTTTAGAGCTTGTATCAACAGATGCCCGGGAATCCAGCGAATGAACAATTCTAGTTTGATTACTGACACCAAACTGCGTTAGAAAAAAGTATAACTGTCAATCAACATGTTATGTGCTGAAACAGATCAGTAAGCAAAGCACTGTTCACAGAAACAAGATAATTCTACCTAGATAACTGTGACTTAGACAAATATGTCTCAGTAGTTTATTAAACCAAGCGACAGTTATCTCATTATCTAATGTGTAAAAGTGTAAAATACTGACCTCTATATCATTAATTACGGTTTGTATGTGCTAATATGTCGTCCTCCCCTACATTCCTCTGCCAGATTCTGGTTTTGAAGCAAAAAACAAGCCACACTTAACATAACATTCATGTAGTGTTATAGCTATGTACTTAAACACAACTTCAACATATTATTTTAATATCAAATAAATAGTCTATGGCACAATTTATTTTGCCATCTGTTAAAAGCAAAAACAGATATAATCTGACATCACTTCACCATTTACCATCAGTTCAACATCTCTGCAGTCTAACTGAGCCCAATCATTAGTAACGTCACTAATTACGACAACATACTGTACATTTCTGACTTATGGCAACAAAATTAATAAATATTTGCACATGCAACATTTTTCCTTATTTGGTTTTAAACCTAGCAGTGGTTCCCAACCTTTTTAGCCTTAATCAAAGACTTCTTGTGACCCCTCATCACAGATTGTGGAGCAGCTGAACCAACAAAGGCTACTTGTTTCTCAGCTCTCTTTATTTCAAGGCTTTTTAGGGGGCTGAAGAGGGGAAACTTAGGTATTTTTTACTAGGAATGAAGCATAAATGTGAGAAAAGTAAGACAAAGTACAACATTTTACAATATTTTTCTTTCCTCTGGACCCCTCAGATTTCTCCTGAGACCCTTTGGGGGATCCCGACTCACAGTTTGGGACCCACTGTTATAAAGTTAAAAAGGTTTAGGTAAAAGGAAGGATTTACTACAGTACTTTCCTGATATACTAAGCTTCAATTAGGTGAGGAGGACTAAATGGTTGATTTTGAAATTTTTTATGCACAGCTCTGGAGTCTGTAGGAGCCCAAACAATGTCAGAAGCACAAGGGTTAAAATCAAACTCAAAGGAATCCTAGCAACATTTTTAAACTAAAATAGAGTTATTTAGATCCAATAGACAGACGTTATCAGATTATGGGTTAACAGCACGGGCCTGATGCTCACTCTCAGTACAGTAGCTCCAGGCTCTCCATCAGTCTGAAGCCACATTATTAGATTCCAGTGTCTCTGGGAAACAGTCATGAATAGTACTAGCTGGAATCTAGGCCATAAAGGTTGTAATGTAGGGCATGTTCGAACCTTAAATGATTGTTCTTCAATTAACTTTACAAAAAGACACAATCTTTGATCTGTAAAGCAGGTATTAATCTTCCAAATCTGTAATAAAATGATTTTAAATACATTGAATAATGAGATTCATTTAGCTTTATGCATAATGGTGACATGTAAACGCCTGACTGTATGGAGGGAGGATATCTAGACAGACATTTCTTAAAGGAAGCCGGTAAATCTGGCACATTTTCTATTGCCCCAAAATCAATTGCCCTT
Organism: Micropterus salmoides; assembly: GCF_014851395.1. NCBI lineage: Eukaryota > Metazoa > Chordata > Actinopteri > Centrarchiformes > Centrarchidae > Micropterus > Micropterus salmoides. Next base: position 9,904,272 of record NW_024040040.1, read on the forward strand.
CTAGAAACAGAAGTGGGCCACAAACTGGGCTAAAGAAGAAGGCCAGAAAGTGAAGAATAGAGACTCAGAGAATTCATTCCCCAAATTTGGCCACAATCAGCCCCGTTAAAACTGGATCACTGCAATGATTACCATCCCTCGTGTTGATAATGAACAGCCTTGGGCATGGCACAGAAAAGCAACGCTCCCCTCCTCACACACACTTTTTCCACCCTTCAAAGAGGTAGTCCAACTGTTGGAGACGAAAGTAATCCTTCACTTGTCACGTACATCGTCACACCAAGAGCCCAGTGAGTTGAACAGAAGTGCCTACTGATTAAATTAAACAAAAGTGGTGACAATGGGGAATCAATAACCTTTACGAACTTCAGCTACCTCAATTTCCATCTCATGTTTGCTAAATAAAAAATAATAATGAAAATAATCATGTTTAAATAAAAAATAATCATGTTTGCTAAATGAAAAATAAACGGTAAAATCATCAATAATGTTACAACAGAACAAAAGTTAAAAGGCAGAGCACTGTGGTTTTATAAATCATCTTTATTTACTGTAGATACAACATTGAAAACCTATGTGGAATCACACATTGGTCAAATTGAATTGATGTGGGCAGAGAACTATGTTGTATATACGTCATCTAACTTAAGCGTGGATCCTTCTTCGTTAGTAACCACTCGTATTTTTGACCAACGGAGATGAACAGCAGTGGAAATGCAATGTTTGTCGAAAAAATGCAAAACAGCTACTATTTATAAGTTCGTAGGCAGAAAAATCTCTATTTTGCTGTGATTTCTTGCATCAAAAATGTAAACGAACAAGTGATTATCCTTGACTTTTCCAAGGCAGCTGAAACTATGTTCAAGCAAAGTCGTAGCTGACATACAGAGCCAAAGTTGATATTGTGTGCACACAAATATTAAAAAATACCTTTGTTCGATTCTCTCTTTATATCATGTAGATTACCTAAAGGTTTGTGTGAAAGTGATATGTACCTCCTTAAGAGATTTAATTTAAGTAAAATTATGAAGGGAAACCCCCTCCTATGTACTTATTCATGGACACGGTCAATTACACTCCACGAAAAAGATAACTTCAAACTTGTATCTTTTTTTTTGTTTAAGAAGCGACAGTGCCGAAAACCCTGTGTGATTTATTGGACCTGTTTATGTGTCAGTATAAAACTGATTTCATCCTAGTCCTGCTGTTCTCGCTTTGCATATATATATATACACACACACAGAGTCACAAGCTCCATACCACATATGGAACATTATTTGCAAACATACTGAACACTAAGCCATTTAAATTAAAACCTAGACTCCTAAATGTACTGTGATGTGTTGGGTTGGTAATCTGTCTAAAAGCCAAAAACCTTAACAGATAACAGTGATGTTGTCTTTTTTTTTTTTATTATTCATTGCCTGCAGTCTGGAAGACAAATTGCTCCTTGAGGACATTCAATTTTGACTTGATGCAAATGCATTGAAAATCTCTCTCATTAAAAGTATTTATGTCTCTAACATATACATTAAGTGTGTGTGTGTGTGTTGGGATTTACCTATTCCTTCACTGGACGCCGAACACAGACTGGACCTATAAGAGATGACAAAGAAGACAATTTAAGACGAATAGAGGCTGAGTGTCATTTTTATAAACTATGTGTTATTTTATGTAGCCTCTGAAATATGTTTGTATAACATAAACAAACTAAATGGCAGGTAAAAAACTTCTGCAGTAACAATTAAACCCCAAACAGGCCCATCGGACGACACATCTTTCACTCTTCATTTTATCTAAATACCTCTCAGCTGGCAAATCACCTGTCTGACTTTGTAAAACCAATGGACTATTGAGTCTTATAGCAAAACCTTTGCATCTGACACCAAACAGATTTCTAGAGTTTAGTGGAGCAACTTAAACACAAGACAACATATGATCTTATTCAATATAATGTAGGCAAATGTATGATTTCCAAGTGCAGGGATGAACCTAGAAAATGTCTCAAAAGCTGCTCTTCTTTACAACCTGCATGATCAACTTGTCTTGTGTTAAGATTTGGTGAGTACAGTTGCTTATTTCATATTGTTATATAGTATAACACACTTAAGTCCCACTTGCTCTTCTATGTCCAATATCCCAAAAATGTTGCTTTCCTAAAGTGACACCCTCTAAACTTCCTAAAAGATCACAACCACTTCCTCCTAGATGTCATCTCTCTCTCTGATAAAACCTGTCATCTCACATGTGCTGCAAACGCTCTCAACTCTTCAGTCAGATCATCTACTACAATGTTCACCCTTATTACCAAATATGATTACTTTTACATGTCACACACACACACACACACAGCTGTTTTACCATTAGAAAGGCAGCATAAGGTTTGACTTCACAGTAATGTCAGTGCCCTGTTGAACTACTTCACAAAGTCAGCTCCACAGTAATTGTGGTAAACTTATCTTCATCACTAATATATGACTGATACAATATTTGTCACATTACTTGATACAATAGAAGGGCAGACTATACAAAAAAATATGCTGAAGGCCTGTGTGTGTGTCTGTGTGACTGTGTCTGTGTGTGTGTGTGTGTGTCTCTCTGTGTTTTACAACGCAAAGACACAAGAGGATAAAAACGAAACGTATTTACCTTTTATAAAACTATTCTTTAGATTCCCTGACACCTGGTCAGGATATATCACATTTCCCAGATCCAGTGAAATGAAGAGCTTGTATGGTCACACAGAGAGCCAGGACCACGTTGATTTTTTGTTGTAACATGCACAGAGGTTTGATTATGCACACACACACACACACACACACTCACCCTCATTGCAAAGATATCTACAGACTCACACAAACACTATGGAAATAATTTATTGTCTTCTTAAAGATTAGCAAAAAGGTAAGCATCACCAGAAAACACTGAGATCGTTTTAAAAATGTAAAACACAAGGCCTAAACAACAGTGTAAAGTCAATTCTCTTCAGTACAATGTTTTGAGAGTATTCCTACAATGACCACCTCATTAGAAAATGAGACCAATTTGCCATATAAAGGAGCATCCACATTGACTTATACAACAATGGTGGCATTTGACTTGTGCGTCATATAGTTGGTACGTACATTGTCATCTGCATTATTTTCCAGATAGATCAAACATACACACAAATACACCTGATGGAGCTGCAAACTCTACCGACCAACCTTCAAAACCCAGCCACACCCAACGCATCCTTCAGAAGACGGGCATTCACACTGCGTAAACCTCGTTGCTGTGTTACAGAGAAATCATCTCTGTGTGAACTGGAACACATTTTGGTATAAATGGCCTGGGAATTATGTCCATGTTGGATGATTTCACAAGAACATCACAATTTATGTTTAATTTTACTTCATCGTCTTGCAGTATAAACACATTGTTATAAGGGTCTGAAAATGATCCCAACCCTAATCCTGTCTCCTCTGACTGAAAGGACAAGTGTGTAAGCTTTAGTGGCATCTTGTGGTGAGGCTGCAAATTGCAACCATAACGCTTGCCTCGAGAATCGAGACAAGAATCTCACGAAAAAATGACAAGCGTCACGGCAAAATCCGTGGAAGGGCTCATACTAAGGTAATGAAAACAGGTGATAATACACTAATGAAAACATACTTATGAATATTATATTCTATTTCTGACTATTCATCCCCCTAAATCTTACACACCTCCTTTAAGGATTTGTTAGGGGAATTATTTAAAATTCTCCCAAGATAATTATACTCTCATAAAAATGTCAACTGTTGTTCCATGACTACAATTTAAGAGGTGAACTATGAAAGTGATGCTTAGACATTTTGTGGAGAAAAGGCTGTACTGAAAATAGCAAATACCCAATAGTAAAATGAGAGGCTGAGAAGCTTGAAAATGAAGATATATTTTCTTCTTTACCATTTGATGGAGGAATTATTTGATAGTAAATCTAACTTCGCTATGTGTTAAGCTGCGATTCAGCTGAACCCAGAAATGTTTAGAGAGAGAAGTCATGTTGCAAGCTTTCTATTTCAGATTAAGTTATTTAGCAGGATTTGGTTAATTTACTATCCAGTTTGAGAAAATTACACAATTCTTTAAAATCACAAATAGACAACTTCCTAAAAATGTTTTATTTCTCTTAACCATCAAATACAGAAAGTGGAGAAACATTTGAAAGTATCCAACCCAAAAAAAGCTTTAATAAAAAGGTGATTTACTATCAGGAACATATTTTTTATACTGGTGTTACACTATTTTTCACTTTGAGAGGTCAGCCATCCTGTTTTGACTTAAATCCATGTCCAATCCAATTTATCTTATTGAACACTCCCCTGAAGCACCTTAATAGTATCCAAGACCGTAGCCGCCAAAGCAAATGCAAAGATGTCTAACCACAAATGCCTTCCTTGATAACACGCTGTGACACTTTGTTTGCACACTTAATTTTCAGCACACAAGAGGACAAACCAGTTCATTCTGAAACAAAGAGGAGAAACATATGCGGGGGGGGGGGGGGGGGGGGACTGAATAAACACTGCAGATAAGTGCAGATACAAAGCATTATCCTGTAGTTTTAGCAATCACAAGAACAAAAAAATCGGTTAAAAAATATTCAGCAAAGAGTCTCAGGGAGGGAATCGAATCAACGTAAAGCAGAAACGATATTATCGGGCTGGCGCAGTAACGCAGATCCATCAGAACAGCGTCTCTTTGATCAGATAGAAGTCAGCATCTGCGCCGCTTGTTATTCGGCCCGTCAAAGACTCCCCCTACTGGATTCCCCCTGCCAAAACCTGGAGCTGGTCCGCCTTGAGGGCCCAATGGCGGCTGCTGCTGCTGCTGCTGCTGTTGTTGCGGTTGTTGCTGCTGCTGCTGCTGCTGCTTTGGGGACTCAACTTCTGGTCGGCCCCCCATTGATCCACCCTGCGGGTATCTATCGTTTCGCTGTGGTATCGTCAGTGTAACAAAAAAGATGGGGATGGTGTGAAATCGACACGAGTAAGGTACATCCAGAAAAGTGATGGGTCAGTCAGGGTTTAGTTTGATCCAAGTGTTGCCATCCGAAATTAAAGTGGAGAGAGGTGAACCAAGCAAACAAAAGGGAGAGAGAGGAACTATTAGTTCTATTGGTTAAGTCTAAAATTTTAAGATCAATATTCAAGTAGTTATTTGGAAGAAGCCAAATGATTTATTTTTCTTTAAAACAGACAGTTTCAGATTCAATATTAGTTATAGTTTATTCTATTAAAAAAAAATGGCTTTAAATGTTGAAGAGTGGCTAATTGAGAGATCAGCTTTATTTATTTTTCCTGATACGTTACCATGGCTCCATTCTCTGACATCAATGGTGTCCCCATATTTGCAGTTCCCTCTGGGCCAATGGCTCCTCCCCTTCCACTCATGCCCATCATTTGACCCTGGTTACCAGTGGGCCCCGGAGAGGCCTGGTTATAGCCATCTACACGCAAAACAACGGAGCATTGGTTTGACATTTGGTGGGTCAGTGTAATCTACCCTAACGCCCCGCAAGAACTGTGGTAGCTGAATGCCAGAACTAATATCAATGACTTCAAATTAAGAGTTAACGTTGGCTTTTGGTCAACAACTAATATATATCTGTCATTTATACTACTCATTTAAAAAAAACTCAATACATTTATCAGAAGTAAAACCTTTACAGAACAATATAAAACAGGCAACATCCTGTCAGTTCATTTGAATAAATAGAACACAAACACAACCAAAAACCAACGTTAATTTAAAGTCAGCAGGTAGACATTAAGGTGACATTTTACAGATAGAGTATACAGAGACAGCAGGTGTGAAATTAACAGAGGTTCCCACTTTAACACCTAAGTTTTGAGGCTAAGTGCCAACGTCCACATCTTTAGCTAACTAAACCTTGGATTGCACATCACCGCAGTCATGGAGCATACAGAGTTTCAAAAGGCAGTAAGACCTGCACAGACATCACAGGTTCAATCCCAGTCAAACACAAACCCTGACAACAGAATCCACCAGTATCGAAGAGATGTACAAATAAACATCCTGACGTATCGCCACATGATGTCTGATGTAAAATGTTCACAGCACGGACAACTGAGGCAAAAAATATTAAGTTGCTCTCTGGATGGAGAGTTTATGCCGTGTTTACGTCAAATTGTTTACAATGTAATGACGAGCAGCAGAGTTGGAAAAACTTGTACTTCAGAGTCTGCAATATAGGGAATTTCTGACACTGACAATATCTTCTGCTTTGTGAAAAAAACGACAGGCATGACAACAAACTGCTGGCAAAATGGGTGCAAATACACCACCGCTGGCAGTCACGTCAAAATAAAATCCAATATTAAAAATAGTACAATTAACTCAGATAACTTTATAGGAGCTAAATACTTTTATCTTGTTTCATTTGGTAACTAATTTCTACACATACATCAATTTTGGTTGATTATCTAGTGTGCCTACAAGGTTAGTACTAGGACCTCAGAAATAACAGGTAAAAACAGAATAAGGGGTGTTTTTCTATTCTGCCAACATTGCATGAGTAACGCATTACTAAATTAAATTGGAAATATGAACCTACATGAAATCATGAAGGGATCGTTCCATTGTCAGTAGTACCTGCAGTACATCAGTGCGTCCCCAGTTTGGAGAAGCAGAGAGTTGTACCAGCACTAAAGTTAAGCTGGAAAAAGTACCTCGCCCAGCCCCACTTCTCAAACTATCCCTTGAAGTTTATAATTTCCTGTAGGTGTATATAGTTCCCAGTAAATGTTGATAACGAGTGCCAGATTTTTATTTTGGAAAAATACGTCCACATTACAGTAGGTTTACATTATTTGGACATGTCCTTATCACAGAGTTTAACCTGCTTCTGCTTCACACTAAAGCACTATGATGCAAGCAATAAGAAAATGTTCCAAATGACTGAAAAGTACTGGTAGCTCTGTAAATAAGAGCTGCACACAAAAACACATTGCAATGTATTTATGATTGACTGACTGAATTAATGATTTTGTCAGCATTCATTTAAAAATGAGAATATTAACATTTCATAACATTTTTTTATGTTGTTTTTATGTGAATTCATACATTATAAACATATTTTTAAAAGCCTAAATACCTTTTTACGCTTGGCTGAATGGGAAAACACGGTGTAACAACTAAAAACACAGTAAAAAGCTCCTGCTCAACTGAAGAGTGTGACTTTTGTAATTAATCTCATTGTCTCATCTTCCTCTGCAACAGTTTAATGGCATCCAATAGGATAACTGGCACCACCTAGCTGTTTATCTTTATGCTCCCAGCTCCTAATATTTGGTGGAAACGTGGATTAATTAGCATTTTCCTTTTCTGATTTTCTGGATATTCAGTTAAAACCTGCGCTGCGTTTGGATGGAAACTTGACTAATGACAATCTCCCAACAATGTATATAAATACTGAAGATGCACACGCCACAGTAAATGCAGACAGAAGAGCCAAGAAAGGCCACTTAAAGCCAAATACTGTCATTATCAACAATAATATCTTACCCTCGTCCCCGATAAAAACAACAACAACAGATGGAACATACTTATGTTTATAGAGATGATGTGCAATCCTGGGTTATAATTTTAGTCTGGTGAAAAGCCACCATGAACCTCAACCGAACTGTCCCAGGTTAAACCTCAGTCCCCGGCCCCTCATCCTGCACTCAGTCAGATCCGCATTTACTTTTTAAAAGACACATTTTTCATTCCTGGTCAAAGTCAACACACATTTGTCTTTACTTCTTGTCTACTATTGTTTCCTGCCATGATTCACTTGAAACTCTAAATGCTAAGTAAGTGGCTGCTCAAAGGCTGCTACAGCTGATAAAATATATATTAATTAATACCATTTCAGTTTATCAGTGGCTTACAAAAAGAAACATGTAGCATATTATTATTATTTTGAATCTGAAGTGAGGATGAGAGCTCAGGGACCTAATATTTCTCAAACTATGTAACTTCACCCAAACAAAAACAACCCCGTTCAGTCCGCTGTATATCCAGTTATTATAGACATTATGTTGTCATGTGATATTTTATGTTTTATCTCCTTTGCATTTCATCCCAAGTGTGTCCGTTTCACAACAAAAAGGTTGTCAAAATCTACTTTTAAGCATTAATTTACACATTCGAAAAATGTAAAAACATCTCGCTGAAAGGAGCCACTTGGGATGCAAGACAAATTACGATGATAAATGACATTAAGGCAGTCATAAATCACTTATCGTCACTTGATCTGCTTTTTGTATCAACCAGTCTTTACACAATCATGCCCGTACCTCCCATATTAATGGCTCCACGAGGGCCCAGCTCACCCACTCTCATTTCCTGTTCTCTCTGGAAGAAGTGAAGAAGAGCCTTCAGAACAAAACCCCGCTAAAGGACAAATCTTCAGCGAAAGCCTACACTACAACAGTCACGCTGTAAAAGTATTAATTTTCTACACAAAACTGATGAGAGCCATGGCTCTTAAAGAATGATAATTACAGTCCTTATCAGCAATTTAAGTTTAGCTTCAATGCTTCCTTGCCTCCATTTAAACGGGCAAGGCAGAAACACTTTCCATCCTCCTGCTGGTCTGCAGATTTACTGCTCACAGACAAGCTTCTTGCAATCACAGCGCAAATTTAGTAATTAAACTTCATCATATCTAATCAGCTGGAAGAGTGCAAGCAAATCTTAAAAAGAAATGAGTCACATAAAAATGGGCTTCAGACTATTGATCCGTTTCTGATGCAGATTCTACGTGCTTAACAGGCAAAATGTCCGCTGATAAAGGAAGACTAGAGTTAATGGTGCTGGACGTAACGTAGCTGCTGAATGACGTCTGTCTGACAACTGTCACCTTAGTTCAAACACAAAAATAGAGATGCTTCGTTATCAGTTCATTCATCCTCTCACACAACAACAACTCTCTCTCTCTGCTTCACACATAATCTTATACAAAGTGAATAACATTCAACATTTATAAGTTTCAATGACCTGGATTGAGTCTGCTTTAGTTTTTAATGAATATAGTCCAACAAAACATTTGGACAAGGCTTAATCCAACTCACTGAAACCAGCTGGCCATCAATGACCAAATAATATTTTTCATTAAAGTTATAAACTCACTATAATGGGCCAATACATTTAATCACAAACGTATACATTTTCATGTTATCACACACAAGTGTTCAAATGCAGCTGTAGGTCACTCAGAAGACTTGCACAACCTCTCCCTTCTACATGTATTTACTCTCCTCATTGTGAGGGTGGAAGACATGGAGATAGATAGGCATTAGTAACCCATGTCCAAGTTTAATTTGGTGTGCAAATACTGTGAAACTTACCTGTTAAATAGTCAATATGTTGCAACTAAAATAATTAAAGCAGTAATGTGAATGTGCTGAGTGTGATGAAACCATTGTTGCACTAACATCTGAGGAAGACGGAGACAAATTTAAGCGCTAGAGGGCAGCAGTTTCTCTTTAACAATAATCCTCCCAGCAAACAAAAAGCACAAGAAACACAAGAAAGAGAAAGTTAGCACTTAAATGTAAAATAGTTACGAGAAACAATTAGAAGTCTCTTATATCCCATTATGTGCTTCAATGAGTTTTCTTGTTATCATCCCGAAACGGACTCCCAATATTTGTAAAACAGACCTCTGGATTAATAAAAATGTATGTTTATCAAGACTCGAACACATTAGAAAAGTGTTTCTATAAATATCAATCCAAACCAACTGTATGACCCAACACACATGTCCCCGCAGTTTAATAAGAAACAATACAAGTTCTCCTACTCAGAATGTAGGTATGAATTGGACAGATGACTGTTTTAAGTGTGTTACATGTATGTAAAGAAGCAGACTCCAACAGGACCTCTGAACGGAGCAAAAGGATGTGAAGAGAAAAGTTATAACACAGATAACATTTCACACTCATGGACACTCATACTGGTAATTAAAAAGGGATTTCTTACAGAATGCTTAGATTACATAATGGCTTTTGTTTGTTATGTTGTTTATCGCTGCAAATATAGCAGCGGCAAAAACGCCCTTTTCTTTTTCTTCCCAACGAGTTTTTTTTTTTTACAAACCTGCTCATTGCTGTTAAAGCAGTGAGTTTAAATGTTTCAGTCATGTGTTACAATGTTTCCTTCTGAAATAAATTATGTGGAGATTTGTTTGTGAATCCCTTTATTTATTTTATTAAAGGGACGTGCAGTTCAAAGAGCAGTCGTAAGTCTGTCAGAATTTAGTTTAAATCATGTGTAAACTAAGCTACTCCTCAGACTGTCAAGTGATGGATGTCAAGAGTTCCCTACGCGCACACGAAGCCTCCACTTAAAAAATTCTCAACCGTCAGGAAACACTTGTATCAGATTGGATAAATCTTGCTGTGACAGAAAAACTACCCCCCATCCACATACATCAAGCTCCACGGATTTAGATAATCTGTTGGGCTGGCTGTTGCATGCTCCTTTCTTTTAAATAGTTTCTAATTAAAAGTAACAGATCAAGCTGGCAATGCAAGAGATATGTACTGTCTGAGTTTTGATTGTAACAGCTCAGAATTATGAATGTTCCTCATGGAAAATAATGACTATATTTCTTCAAACAACTACAATTACTATGTAAAAAGGGGACAGAGTTACATCTTAACTTAAAAAGACAATAATAGAACGGAGATGAAGAAACTGCACAAAAGACTGCAGAGTGCTAAACCTGCTATACCACAATGCATTCAGGCATTGTTCCACAGCTAAAGACTGATTGTTAATTATGAGCATACAGTTGTTTATTGCTTATATTTTTTGTCAGAAGTGTTATGTTAATTTATATCAGTAATATTATATTACTAAAAAAGTGAAACAATATGATACCCGTGGTTAATGTGGGTGTTTATCCTCTCCCATGTGTAAATGTAGTAGTTTGACACAATGAAACACAGGGTTACAGTGATGTGTTAGCATGGCAGCCTGAAGGCAAAACACCACACACACACACACACACACACACACACACACACACAGGAAAGTCATTACAAATAATGAAAAAGATGGTAAATATTGTTTCTATAGATATTTCTGGAAGCTGCTATACAACTATGAGGAAATAACAAATCCCTGCACAGGAACACACATCAGTCGAACTCAACTGCAAGCAATGTAAACAAACCAGAAAACGTAGAAAGGGCTCACTGCGAACCAAGAACTGGCCTCTGGATAAAGTTACAACTTCTTATTATTGATTTAAACATTTTCCAGCAGGTCACTCTTGTTGTACCTAACTGTAATTTTACCCCCCAAGATCTGCCTCATTAAAATACATCTGGCACTTCCACATATTGCTAAATAATCCAGTTGCAGTCTGTTGACCTTAAATAAACAAGGCTGTCCTGACTAAAGACGACACAGTTACCTTTAGAAGATACTGACAGAATATGGGACTGTTTCACTCTATGGTGCACACATTTCTATCTCTGCCTCTTTAAATTCATATATGCAGTTCTGTGTAGTTTTAGACAGGTGTGGAAAATGCTGTAAAAAGTAGGAATGCTTTCAAATATAGACATGTTAATAGATTATATTTATCAATTAAAAGATACATGCAAAGTGACTGAACAGAAGAAAAATCTAAAATCAAATCAATATTTGTATGACCACCCTTTACCTTAAAAACATCATCAGTTCTTCTTGGTACATTTGCGCAAAGTCAGGGTTTTTGTAGGCATATCGTCAGCTGTTGATCCCCAATTCAATATGCAGGTTGAAACACAATCATTAACTGAAACAGAAACAGCTGTGCAGGAAGAACATAACTGTGAGGAACAGCCAAACTCAGCTAACATGGTCATGTCAAACAGCATAACATACAGCAAAAGTCGTTAAAGACCATTTTCAGCACGAAGAAGAACAAGGAGTCCTAGAAGTGATTGTATGGCAACCCACAGAGCCCTGATCTCAACATCGCTGAGGCTATCTGGGATTACGTGAAGACAGAGAAGCAACTGAGGCTGCCTAAATCCACAGAAGAAGAACTGTGGGTAGTTCTCAAAAGATGTTTGGGCCAAGCCACCTGCCGAGGTCCTTCAAAAACTTCGTGCAACTTTACCTAGCTGTTTTGAAGGCAAAGGATGGTCACACCAAATATTGATATATAAATCTATTAACATTTCTATATGCTTAAGATACTACTACTTTAACTTTTGATTTCTATGTAAGAATTAAAAAGAACAGTGTGTGCTAAGCTGTTGCTCAAAGTAGAGAGAAAGGTTGTGTGCATTTGTAGAATTAGCTCAAGAACTTTTAGTACTTCATTTGAGTGTGTACGACACTGTTTACATGTCTCAAAAGTGTAACTGGACAAGCTTCGGTGTATTTGACCGCACATTTCCGTACTGTATTCCAGCTGTACTCACACTGTCCATGTAGTTTGGTTTGAAGCCGTCTGGGTTGCGTCTCAGGTCCTCCTGTTCCCTGTGTCTCATCATCTCCTCCTCTCTCCTCCTCCTCTCCTCTTCATGCCTATAGCCAGAGAGAGTAAAATGTGTCAAATAAAATCAGCTAATACATAGCCTGTTTCACACGAAAACAACAAAACAAAGGAGAGCATACTGCCAAAATCTATCCCACTCACTTCAGAGCGACAACTTCACAATGACAAAAAGGAGCTTAAAAATAACAAGTCCATTTAAACTGTAGGAATAATTGGCACTAAACAAAACATATTAATTGGACTTTTAGCAGTTGCCCTTGATTTTAACCTTCATTGGGTTAAAATCAAGGGCAACTGGATAACTAGGAATGGTCCTAGTAGTTCAAGAAATCAAACACACCTCATCTCTATCTGCTTTCGTCTCTGCAACTCCTGGTTGCGGAGCTCCTCCAGTCTCCTCAGTTCCTCCTGACGTCTCATTAGGTCTGGGAGAAGGGAGGCAACATAAGTAAGACAGACTATTTTGAGGCTCTAAACAAAAAGGCAACGTGCATGACTTACAGCAGTATTTCCTATAATTCAATCATAATTCTTTAATTCTATTAAGCAACACACATTTCACAACATTTATTCACCACAACAGTAGATTTAAACTGGCCTTTTCCTGAAAGCAAGCCATTATTGAGACTTTGTGAATATTCAGTTAAAAACCAAGCCAACAGCCAAAGTAAACATTTAAAAAGAATAGGTAGGTAGATTTTATTGTAACAATAATAAAAAGTAGTAGAGTGAAATTGAGTTTTTTAACTCCCTTCTGCTACATAGCAGACAGTAAACATTAATAAAGATTCAATTATGAAAAATGGTAACAGAAATGATAATGCCTGGAGCAGTGCTGAGGAACTAGGAGTTTAAGAGTCTGATAGCTTGGGGGGGAAAGCTGCTTTGCAGTCTGGTGGTGCGGCAGCAGAAACTTCTATCTCTCTTCCCAGAAGGCAGCAGGGTGAACAGGCTGTGGCTGGGTGGGTTTGCAGTGTTTAAACCCAGAGTGCTGAGTTTGCTGATCACTTTCGTTGGGAAGATTGTATTGAATGCTGAGCTGAAATCCACAAACCGCATTCTGATGTTGTTTCTCTCAAGGTGTGTGAGGGCAGTGGAGATGACATCCTGTTGGTTCTGAAAGAAAACTGGTGAGGGTCCAGGCTGGATGGGATGTTGTTTTTATGTGCTGAAGAACCAGGTTTCTCAAAGCACTTCCATCGGAAAGGGGGTCAGAACCACAGGGCGTTAGTTGTTAAGACTAGACACTGCAGACTTTTTAGGTACAGGAACGATGGGGGCAGTCTTGAAGCAGGTGGGAACCCTTTCCTGAGACAGTGAGATGTTGAAAATGTCAGTAATAAGATCAACTAGCTGATTGGCTAGGAATGTTATCAGGTCCTGCTGATTTACACCAATTCACTCTCAGCAGGACTCTCCTCACATCCGCTGTGGATACTGACAGTGGCCGTTGTTCTGGAGGTGGGGTAGACTAACAGCTGACTCCTTGTTTGTGGGGGCGCTCCTGCTTTTGTAGCCTGGGATGTTTTTGATGGTCTGCCATTTATCCTTGGTGTTGAGGTCTCTCTCCAGTCTCTGCTGATGTCTGCACTTTGCCTCCTTGATGCCAGCTTTCAGTCTCGCTCTGGCGGTGCTGTAAGCTTCTTTATCACCCGACCGAAAAGCAGCTTTTTTGGCTCTGGACAGAGCCCTCACCTCTCCATTCATCCAGGCCTTCTGACTGGGGAATGATTTTATCGTTTTAGTGGTCACCACATCATCAACACATTTACTAATGGATGATGTATATTCCTCAAGGGTGATGTGGCTCTCCTGGGCGGCGGCCTCTCTGAGCATACTCCAATCTGTGCTCCCAAAACAGTCCCATAGAGCTGCTGTAGATTCATCTGTCCACACTTTGACTGTTTTAATTGTTTGCTTGACCCTTTTAAATCGGCTGAAGAAGCAGAGAAATATGGTCTAATAGACCAAAATGGGGACGGGGGAGGGCTTTGTAGCGGCCAGGAATATTTGCAGTGGTAGACGTGGTTCAGCGTGTTTGTTCCTCTGGTGGGGGATGTGGACATGCTGGTGGAATTGAGGTAAAACTGTTCTGAGATTTGTTTGATTAAAATCACCAGCAACAATAAAAACACCATCAGGTTGTTTTGTCATATGACTGCTGATGACTTCATACGGTTCCTGTAGTGCATTTTTTGAATTTGTATCTGGAGGAATGTAAATGGCAACGACAAAAACACTGGAGAAATCTCTGGGCAGACGGTATGGCCGGCATCTCAACATTAAAAATTCCACATCTGGTAAACACTGTCCATCCACTTTAGCTGCATTTGAGCACCAAGCATTATTCATGTAGATACACAGTCCTCCTCCCCTCGTCTTACCGGACTCAGGTGTCCTCTCTGTAATTTAAACTAGGAATCCATAAAGGCATTGATAAGCAGAATAGGAATCGATCAAGTTCAAATGATACCCGACCCTGGTCTTAGTCAATCCATCACACTAGGTGGAGCTCCTGACCATACCTGGCATGAGAATCCTCAGAAATGCAACTAAATGCCAGGGGAGTGTGTCAGGATTGTTTGCAAGTGAAGACAACTCGAGGTTGGTTGAATAAAGGTTTATTATTATCTCCTTTCAGTTACGCTGGAAAGGTTTTTTGTTTGTACTATAGAAAAGCAACATTTGAAATCAGTGCGATTACTTTAAGTATATAATGAAGGCACAAAACGGCCTGGGAATGTACAAAACATACATTAAGAGTTAATGTTGACCTACAGATTATATCAAGCACTATGTACCACAGGCAGCTACAATGAAATAATAATTGTCAATCATTCAATCAATCAATCATTGTTCACAATACACATTAAGAGGTTAGTATTAAAACAGCAACCTAAAAGGAAGACACTAAATGCTGCAGCCCCTACCTTGTCTCATTAACATGAGTTGATGTTCATGTTTGGCCGACTCCAGCTCAGCCTCCAGTTTCTCTTTGGCTTCTTTAATGTTCTTGTCCACCTGCTCTCTTTGCTGTTTCTCCATCTCATGAAGAGCTTTCCAACGAGACGAGTATTCAAACTCAAATGTCCCCGGCTGAGCAAAGTGTGGCTGCTGCTCTCGTTCCCTGGAGGGGGCGGGGTTATTAACACAAATTAATTACAACTCTAGTGGTTTATCAACAGTGAGCAAGACATCCCATTCTCTTTCAATGCTCATTCAGGCCAGAAGAGTCAGACACACAGACGATTAATACTGTCGGACAAGTGAAGATGACGTGATTTGATGGTGCAGATTGTAAAACGGAGGAAGAGAAAGAAAATATCAAGGGGACCAATTGAAAGATAGAAAGTATCCAAAGTTCAGGATTATTTCAAGCTAAAAGAAAACAGCAACAACTCTGTACAGTGTGTCTGCTGTAAAAAGGAACTAGCCTACCACAAAAGCACAACGGCAATGCTTCAGCATCTGAGCAGAAAGCATCAGGTCCACGCATCGAATCCACAGAGCGGGGGGCCCGAAACAAGGTACTGTTAACTGTTAGCATTTAACGTAAATCCCGATTGCTCGTTGAGATAAAGGCTAGCAAAGGTAAGGCACAATTCTTAAACATGCATTTGTTGTTGTTGTTGTTCTTCTTCTTCTTCATCTGGTTAATCTGAGAGTTTGGGTTGTAACATGATATGAGTTACACAGCTGATCCCGGTACCGGGGGCCCCAAGCAAACGTATTTCTTATCCAATGATACAATGGAATAATCAGAAGAATCCTTATCTGATAATACTGATAGCTGCAGCCTTAGTGGAGTTAAAATGTTCTAAACAAAACAAAGCACATTTAAAAAAGAACAACAATCTATACATGCCTTCGCATTATAACATGACTACAAATCCCCTCTTTACTTACTTATAGTATCTCGGAGTCTTCTGCAGCATTTTTTCCGGCAGCCCGTCCTCATCATCAAAGTGCTCTGAGGGCTCCACAATAGCTGGACAAGGTGTGCTGAAGAAAATGAGGACAACACTTAAGTTAAAACTCCCTCCGATATTACAGCAAAGCAGTGGTCGTTGATGCGTTATTAAAAGGCCTATCAATGAAAGACTGAGATCAGAATAGGGCTGCACGATATAGGAAAAAACTGACGATATATATTGCAATACGAAAAAATACAGGAATTGCTTTATTTGAAAAGAATTAAGCATCCTAGAATTATTTGGTGATTTGGTAGGGGAAAGCTTAAAATTAAATTTTTAGACTTTTTGTTTGAGTGCAAACCATCTTTTCTCAAGCTTTAATGCAGTAAACATTTTAAACAACATGATAAAAATAAAAGAGCAGCTATACACCAGTCCCCGAGTGGTTTACAAAAGTTGCTTTTCTTTTTGCAAACAAATCCACTGATTCGGTGGTTTTCTCCTGTTCCTCACTTATTTGCATGTTGTTGTTGACAACTAACTGGGGCGGGGCCTATTTCAGCTGTTTGATAAACTGAACAATAACTGTATTGTGATAGGTGGTTCGCTGTGCATGAAGAAACTGCTTGTCAACAAACTGTGTATCCACGAACCCTTAAATCGAGTAAATTATGTTACATCAGACAGACTTCTCTTGTAGATCAGTCATGGAAAATGCAGTGCAAGTTTTCTTTTTGTATCAAGAAGCAAAAAAGTCGAGGTGTTTGAGCTCATTTGACTTGCTTGGCATTGCGATGACGATGCTGAAACGATATATTATGCAGCCCTAGATCAGACCGATTTGTGAATTTGGAAGCCTCATTTTCAGATGCCTGCAAAACCCTGCTTAGAGTCTGTTCATAAATCTGTGGCGTTTTAATCCGGTCTCGCAACTTGCAGGGCCCAAAACATCTGCTTTTGAATAGTTAAAATTCTGACCTCCTCAGCATCGTGGGCCCGCAAATGATCACTGACGTAGGGGACGGCAGGAAGGCCCTAAAATAATATCACGATGTCAGTGTATTTCTGTTAATATATTCTTGACCATAAAATTCTGAAACCAATGTTTGGTTCAGGCCTCACAATAGCTGGTGAGCTCTCCTCATGGGATTTTTGGCTCTCCTTATACTCAACCGGGTGCTTCTGCTTGAGGTGGTAAAAGAAGTTTGTTTTATAGCCCCCTTTTGATTTTACTTTCTTTATGTAGTTCTTAAATATTATCATAATTTGTTGCACATCTGATCAAACCAAACCACTGCTGAAGTCGCTCCCCTTTTTGAAACCAACACCTACACGGTGCCATGTTACTTTCACTTTCATTTTTATTTATTTAGCTGACGCTTTTATCCAAAGCAACTTACAATTGCTATACATATCAGAGGTGCATGTCTGGAGCAACTAGGGGTTAAGTGTCTTGCTCAGGGACACAATGGTGGATGGGTCACAGTTGAGGACTGAACAGTGTGTTGAATAGTGTGTGATGGTATGACCTCATTACATCAACAAGTCGGAATATAAACAATTACCCCTACACTGAAGTAAACTCACGGCGTGAATGGCACCGTGGATTAATGCCACGTTCAGCCACACAGCAGCATCAAGTGAAAACAGAAACCCCTGCATTAATTTAATAAGACACATGCATTGACGCAGCAGGGGTGCTGATGCAGAGGACTCAGGCAGGAAATGCAGCACGTCGGCAAGAATAAAATCTGGCTCAACTTTTACCGCAACACAATGCGACATCATCTGGCAAAGCATTGGGTTGGCAAATCAAATACGTGCTAGCACGCATTCCTGGTAGACTATCAAGTAGCATGAGTGCCATATTTCTGCTGGTACGTCATGGTAGCTGCAATGAAAGATTAATTGATTGCTGCCAAATCTTGTTGCTAATATAATAAACCACTGACCAGTTTTTTGGCAACTTCAAACCCGTGGATGTAGACCCAATACCCTATACACTTAAATCCGGGGTTTTTGTTCTGAATGCCTGGTAAGATATTATATATTATTATAAATATATGCATATTTTTGTGTATATGTAAGGTTTCAACTGATGCAGGGTGAGTAGTTTAAGACTGAACCTTCATTTCATGGAGAAATTTGGGAGAATCTGACAAACAAGCTGATTCTTGTAGCAATCACTGCTTCACAATTTCCTATGTAATGCAACTAAACAATGAACCCTCACACAGTCATTTAACGCCAGCATGTTCTGTGTGTTCACCCCTCCAAACCTCTTCATCCCCACACTCCTTACGTGGTCAGCAGCAGCGCTCCCTCCGTGCAGCGCTCCAGGGCTTTACGTGCAGCTGCCTTGTTTGCAAACTCCACAAGGCCCCTGCCAGTAGGACGACCACGGTCATCTGTCACGACGATAGCCCGTTCCACCGGCCCAAACTGAGAAAACGCCTGAAGGGAAGAAGGTGGTTTTCAGATTAAAAGGTCAGTGAACAGAAATCATCAATCTTCTGAGATCTTATCACAATGAGATTTCAAAAGATCTTGTCCAGCATACCTGTTCCAGCAGCTCATTTGTTACAACGGGCAACAGGTTACGCACTGTGAGCGCAGCAACATGTGTAGAAAAGCGGATCCTGATTGGTCTATTATTCAAAACCGTCCCATCCAGCTCAGCTTTTGCAATCTCTGCCAGCGTCCGGGTTTCCTGAAAGACAAGGGATGAAAAGCAAAAGGGTGATGAATGATACTCATGAAGGCTGCAGAATACATTGAGTTTAATCTGCACTTAAAGCTATCTGACAGTCCAGAATTTGCACCTGTGTATGAAACCTTGCACCACATGGTCTGTGGTGACCAATGAAACTGTGTCACTTACATTCAAACTATATATTGCTGTATTATTTGCTGTATGAGCTGAAGCACCTGCATTGCAATATAATAAAACCTTCCTCTCCCTCTCACTTTAATACATAAAAGGTCTATATGTGCGGAAGCCTCTCGTGATTTGGAAACATACAAATAATATGGTACTCAAATGTAATGTTAAGATATGATAAAATATGAATGGGGTGTGAAGTCAGCCAGCACCTTCTGCTAATGCAAACATATCAGCTGTACTAGTAAACATTATACAAATAGATTAGGAAAATTAACGCACACAAAGCACAGTTTAAAACCAAAAAGCAGGACTTGGCACGTACCAGGCGGATTAAGCCGAAGCCCCGGTCTCTGTTGATGAAAACCTCGTTAACGTTTCCATATTTAGCGAACATGTTCTTGAACTCCTCCTCCGGGATGTCCGTGGGGAGGTTCCCCACAAACAGCCGTGAGCGCTGGGTGAACGTCTTCTCCCCGGGCTTTCGAAAACTCGTGATATCCAGAGTCATTTCTTCCGGGCCTTCCTCGCTTCCTTCCCCGGCTTCTTGCTCGCCCGCAGGAGACTGCTGCTGCTGCGGAGCTGGGCTGTCTTTGTTCGCCGGTGACTGCTCCGTGCCCGGGGAGTCGATCCCGCGTCTCGCTGGTTGAGGAGAATTACTGCTCTGCATGCTCGCTTGTTGCATATTTCTGTTTGCCATGCTCGGACAAAATAGTTTATGTAACGCTATCTGAATTAAACCAACTTTGTGGTAAAGGATAGTGCACCAGTATTGATGGTGCAAACCTCCTCAGATTCAAAGATGGCCATGGTTGCGCGCGCAACTTGCTATCTGCTGCTTCTTCTTCATTTTGTTTTATAACTTTTTAAGGTGCATACTGCCATCTACTGTACCGGAGTATGTAGCATATGTGATACTGATAGCGCTACTTTACATCATCATAATTTAAAATAAAAACTATCCTATAATAGATCCTTATTCTTCAGATATTGCATAATATCTTTCGGTGCATCCTTTACAGCCTCTCCTAATAAAGTTCCTATTGCTTCCTGTCTGACTTATCTTTTGAATTAGCATTATCCTCTCATCCCATTATTTCATACAATACAACAGTATATGTTCTACATTTTCCGTGGATTTACATTCCAAACATTCATCTGATTGACTTTTGCCTGATTTACCCTGTATGATCAAACCCCAATGGCGTCACTTTGTGTTGAAAAGTGGTGGGGACAGAAAGCCTCAGATTAGGGGCTTGATGATACAAGTTTTATTTATTGCTATACTGTTTTGTGAGTTGACCTTGAGAGTTCTGAAAGGCGCCTATAAATGAATGTATTATTATTATTATTATTACTACAAGTGTGTCACAAGATTTGACAATGGTCAAAAACCAGATGAGAAGATTTTTAACACTATTTTGAAGAAATATGAAGTGCTGAAATATATGTGGGGGTTCTGGGGGTCCTCACCCAGAAGATTTTGACCATTAAACACTTAATGTCCTGCATTATAGATACATTTTCTGCTCCAATTTATGGTGGAAATGTCTTTATTTATATAAAGAGAAACAAAAAATTTAGCTGGCAGGTGACAATTCATAAAAATAAAAAATTTATAAATATAATTAACCCCATGTTTTTTCCACATTTAAACTTTAAAGCACATGAACACACTGAAGTTGGAAGAATGACTTCCCATCTTAGGAAAAGGGACAATCTGAGGAGCACATGAAAGCACCATTGGCCACTCATTCAATATCACAGTTTGCACAATGAGACCGGCTATAGCCTTCTAAGCTCCCATGTCATTGTACTAAACAAGGAGATGTGTTACTGCCCCTTCATCCCTTCCAACATGAAAATACATTTTGACTGGTCAAATACATAATGTGTGTCTTTTGCTGTCATTCGAGCGGTGTGCAAGTTCCCTGAGGTGCTGCTGAAAGCTTTTTCTATGATGGGCCGACCATCTGTCCAGATACTGTGGCACATCTGTGTGCATATGCTACTTAAATTCCTCTGTTGACATGGGTCTAGAGGGTTGCCGTCTTCTTCTTGCTTTCCTGTCAGGGATCCCATGTCCGGGCAGGTCAGAGGGCTGCTGCCTGTCCATGATGAGTGTATGAGTCTGTCCACATTGGCAGCATACCATGGGTTTCACTCATGGAATGTGAATAACTAAGCGATTTGCAGGGCATGCATACTTTTGTAGGGTCGTGTTGTAAATTGCCTACAGATATAATGAATGCTCATTACAGTAAAGATAAGATTTGCCGTTTGATCTCTTTTGATCCTGAGCCCAAAGCATGCATTTTACATATCAAAAAGACACTGATCTTAGTCTTAATTAGGTGTGTGTTCATCAAATATGTATTGGTTTCACATATAGCACTTGTGCCCAATAAGGCAGCGCATTAGCTTATGTGTCAGCTAACAGAAATGTTTTCATGTTTTTTAAAATAAGATGTGTATTTGATTTTTAAGCAAGTGAACATGAATTGACCATCATGTCAGCAGTAGTTTACTACGCCATTACAATGCCTGTGGGAGAAGCACTCATACTAGCAATATCACAATTTAAAAATTATTTTACTATTTATTAGTGTTATTATTAGTATCTTTTATTTTTATTACAGGAATGCTATCAGAAAAATGTAGCCTACTTATAAGTAAAGTTAAGTAAAGATGCTTATCATGCAGAAAAATGTCCCAATGTGATTATATATTATGTTAAGTAAGAAACTGTGCCTATACAACAGTGTAGGAAAAAATCTTTACTTGACTAGAAGTACAAACGTATTAGCAGCTAGATGTACTCAAAGTAAAAGCACAAGTGGTCAGTATGCAGAATGACCCAGGCCAGAATAACATGTATCATATAACTGGATTATAATTGTTCATACATTCATGGGCAATCATAATCTTAATGTTGCAAGTGGAACTACTTGTAATTACTTTATATACTGTTGGGTATCTTAATCTATTATTATTCATCCAAATTTATTTGTTGATAATATTTTGTATTAATTATGTGAATATGCAAAGTAACTAGTAACAAAAACTGTAAATGTAATGAAGTAAAAAAGTACAATATGTCCAGTATCTCAATACTTGAACTTAAGTACAGCTTAAGTACAGTAGTTGAATAAGTGTACTTATTACATCACTGCATTATAAAGATAATGTCAGAACCCCCCCCAAAAAACGTTACTATATATATATATATATATTTACATATATATATATATTACATTATACTTTTACTGGTCCAGCTGCTGATGGGAACAGCAGTGACGTGCCAGTGACGTTGCAGCACCCTCCTCCCTCAGCTTCACTGAGTAGCTCAGTATTTTTTATTTTTTCATCTGCGGACAGTCAGGCTGGAAGTTTCCTGCGGGTTTCTGGAGGAAATACAGCCGGTAAGTTGTATTTTAAAGTACCACATGTAAGCTAGATAAGCATATTCAGCTGACAGTCGGTTTTAAAGTGTCTTTAAATGTCACGCATCATCAGTGACATTAAGACGTAATTTCAGATTAATTATGTGATATTTGAAACCCCCCAATGTTAGGTTTAATAATCGCTACAGTTTAATACTGTGAGATGGCAGATGATTTTTGAACATAATTTAAATGTAACTTTATTTCAGACACAGTGAAAGAAAATGCTATAGGAGGACAGACCATAGAGACACTATCGCCGTTCACAAGTACACTGTGATTAAAACACAAGCCGACATTTGTTCCCATGTTTCCAAAACACTGCCCAATGATAATGCGGTTTTAATTATGCTACTTAAATCCTTGGCTCCATGTTATATTGCAGCAAGTGGTTATAGCGCCGGGGTAGCATATAAATAGGATTATTTATTATTTAGGCTGTTTTAATTCATGTGTAGTGGCTGAGATCTGAAGCGCGGTTTGAGTAGGAATCGTTAATCACATGTATGCAGACAACATTAATGTAATTTGTACTGTAAACACATTTGTCTATGGCTTTACATATTTACACTGTGCATTGATTGTGATTAAGCTTGTCCAAGAAGAGCATTCATGATGTTTTACATGATGGCAATGGTGGAATGGGCATTTACTCAAGTAGCCTACTGTAGCACATTATAAGAAACTTGAAACTTTAACTCCACTATACTTTTTACTCCACTACATTTATTTAACTATAGCTACTTGTCAGATTTTACATAAAAAACGTGTGTAGTTTATAGACTGTTTATAGAATGATGCAGTGTTATTGATTAAACTACCCAACAGTACAAAGTACTTAATAGCAGTAGCCTCCACCAACTATAACATCAAAACACTGGTGACAGAAATCCAATGATATAGTATATAACAATAAGAGGACATTATGCTGCTTAATTTGCCTTTTTTATACTAAAGTACTATATTAAATTCAGGACTAGCATTGATATATTGCTACTTTTACTTACTTAAAGTATCCTAATACTCCCACCCCCACTGCATGAGGAAGAAAAAGTGTTTTATGAAGTTTTATAAACACAAAAGATAGCGGAGAATTTCCAGTTAAACCAGAAAGAATGATTCATCTTCAGGCAGTAATTCTTTACTACAGTAAACATGTGTTAATCATGAGCCTCTGGTCTGTCATGACCTTTTTTCAACCGTATTAAACAATGTTGTAAAGACGTCAGGCATTTTATGAGATGCCCAGTTCAGCAAGGCCCTTATAAAGATTTTACTGTCATGTAGTGACTCAGTAAACCCCGGTGGAGATGGGAAGCAGACTGCGTATTTGTGTGTATGGTGGGAGGCTGAACTTGAGTTAACCAAAAAAAAAAAAAAAGTTATCATACGCTGTACTCTGGTGTTTCAATCAACAGGAAAGTGTTAGACAGTTAAAGACATGAGAATTCAGAAACTCTTACTGTAATTTATCTGGTGCAGTCACCGGAAAAAACATAAGCAGTTGCATAACAGAAGTTAAGCCCCTGCCATATGTGTCTGGTCGATAGAACTGAGCTGCTGGATATCGGCTGAACTTCAAAGGCAACCCTGGTGGCCTAAAACTTGGTAGGGTATCCTTTTGATACGCATGACCAACATGGAGCAATTATTCTTCATCTAAAGAATCAAATAGCTCACATTAGACATTTTGTTTACTATCTATAGCAGCCGAGATCACTAATATATTGATTGTTTAAATATTTATATATTATAATTAGGCTTTGTTTGTTGGGTCTAACCAAGCAAATTCTCTCAGCTGCCAGTGCTGTTTACTACAGTGTGTGATGCATTCAAGTTTAAATGAACAACTGCGGACGCCTCAGGCTATTTAAACCCTTTATGTTTTTCTCTCTGGTCCTTCAGTAATCCTGCCGTCCTTCGTATTCTCCTACAACACCGACTTTCTATATTTATATATTTTAACGTGTATTTCTGCACATTTAAATGGCTTCTGTTAAAAATGATAGACAAACGGAGCTTACTACTTTTCTATAGACACAGAATGAGTGAGACAAAAAGCACTGAAGGCACACTGAGGTCTAATAAATGTGTTCCCCAAACATTCACCAAACCGCAATACAAGCAATTGTTAAAAAGGACACATATTATGTTATATTATCCATGAAAAATACATCAGATGCACTGTGGGTTTTAGATAAAGATGACATTCCCTGTAATATTTACAATGTTTTGGGTCATCCATGGGTGTTTCAGTCATAAATATGTCTCTGACAGCACGTAAAGGCAGCACAGCACTGCCAGCTGACAGAAGGTGAGAAGTAATTAGTTTAACTAAATATTACCTATAGCAGTTTTACTCTCGGAAAAAACTTGCTTTTTTTTTTTTCATTAACTTAAGTCAAGCAGGTGTACACAACTCAACTTAACCTTTGAACCTATCATGACTGATTTATAGCACTAGACACAGCAGACAAACCCAACTTATTTCTGGTATGAAAAGGTCACAAGCAGGGTCACGAGTCAAACAGCATGTTAAATGCAATTCTTAGTTTTGACTTGACACTTTAGTTCAGATGGCTTTCCCACCACGATGCCTTCAATTTCAGTAAAGAACATCTTGTTGTACAGCAACAGTAATGTCTGCAAAATACTGTGTCCTGCAGTATATCACTAATAATATCACAGTGACTGTGAAGCTGCACAGTTCAGCTCCACTTACCAATTTTTTCATTCACAATCTGCAAACTTTATTCCCCGTTGTCAGGGGAGACAGAAAGATTTAAAACCTGCTCTCCTTCAGATTCTTTCAGCCCTGCGTGGCCTTTTAACTGAGGACCTGAAGGAGCTGGTCGGTGCTGATTGAACCCGGAGTGATATAAACCGTCTCCATCCCTCTCCAGTTGTAACAGGGAGCCATTGTCCCTAATCCCCTCACTCCTGCCTCTCAGACTCAAACCAAATTTTACTCCAGGCAAGACCTGGCATCTGTCAGACAGCTCAAAGTTCGAGGGCTAATCTCAAGTTTTCCTTTCAGCGGACACGGCATATCATTATGAGCTATACAGTAGCACTAGTGCTATGAGGAGCGTAATGACTGCAACCCTAGGGATTAAAAGACTTCTCTGGATCGTTTTAAATTATACTCTATCATGCAATTAGGCCATGTCTGAGCTTCTGTAGTGCAAACTAGGTTGAATAAATTTGAGCTAATGGTGTTAGCCAAGCTAACGTTAAGCAAAGCTTAGTATTTGAAAAGTATTTGTACAAACCTTGTGCCACAGGTGCTGGGTTGCTTTTAAATAGTGTTTAGTGTGTATATTTATTTGTGCCTAATTCATATTTTTTCACTTTAAACTATATAATCCACAGCCTTTGATACAGAGTACGCCGTGTACAGTATAGCACAGTGTGGTTATTCTGTCTGCAGCAAAGATGTGGCTTACTATTTATTGGGGCATGCGTAATGCAAAGAAAACAAGCATTTACAACCACACAGCCTGCACAATGCCTGGGGATAACACGTAAAATAGAGTCAGAGGCTTCTGAACTCATCGCTGAACTCAAACAAATCTACTGATCTCAACTCTGGGGCAAAACCAGGTCATCTGGTATTGAATTAATTGATTGACGTCTCAGTGAATCTAAGAAGAGCATTTGTTAGAGAGTGTTCTGCCTTGACTGTAACTGAATACTTATAAAACACTTACCAAAGCCCATAGAAAAATTCTTGCAGACAAATGCTGTTTTAAATCTTTAAATCACTCAGGTATCCTCCCTCAATGTTGAAAGCCAGGAAATGGCCCCTATTTGATCTGTGTTGAAATAATACGTCACAGTATCCTAATGTGCTGTTTGAAGTAATAAGCTGTCAGAGAGTCTGAATGTAGTTCAGAGCTTTTAGGCTAAGGGGAGTTCATGTTGGGGAGTTTTTCTCTACATTATATGTTCGTCACTGACTTGTTAAATCCTCCTTTGGAGTCTGGAATGAAAACATTGTTTTTCGGCTGATGCCCATAGTTGCACCTGATTTAGAGATGTTTCTAAGGATTAACATGGCAGCTTAGAGGATATATCTCGACTTCCTCAACAAAGTCAGTCTCACAATAAGGAATGTGTGTCCTCAATAGGCTTTCTTTATACCCACTGTAGCCTCTTGTATCTATTACCTCAGGCTGTAGTTTCAGAGGTTTAACAGCGTTTCACTTTTTAGCTAACTATTGGATGGATTGCCATGACATTTTGTTCATACGTCTTTGGTGAATCTTCATTTGTCCAATATTTGGTTTATGACTAAAACTAATGACAGCAGCTGTACTTTGTGTTTAGAGCTAATTAGAAAATGAAAGCATGCTAACACGCTAAACTAAGATGGTGAAATAGTCAACGTCAGCCTATCAGCATGTCAGTATTGTTATTGTGAACATGTTGGCATGCTGACAAAGGTGAGAGACCTGCCTGTTTTTATTATTTTTAACTTTTAAAACTTTTTTGATATTTCCCTGTTGCTTTTATTTTCTTTTCGCTCGCATCTAGCAATAGACCCTTAGTCTTATTATTAATTCCCAATAAATAGAAAGGATACGTTTTAAGAATATACTCATGTGCAGTCACCATTTTCTTATTGTTTAATAGATGGTCTTATAACAAAATATATTGGAAGCACTGTAGGGGAACAATACTCCTGTTCCTGCATAGTACTGCCAATATCTCAAGTGATCATCACTAATGTAGGAACTGTTAGTTTGATCAAATCAATACAACACAGCACAGTCTTTAAAAGGCCCAAATAAGGACATTGTGGATGTAATTTACAAGTAACATTAATAGGCTTTTTTCAAAGGGACATTTCTGAGATTTACATTTCTGTTAGAGATGCATTAACACTTGCTGCACATACCTACAACATGGCTCCACAATCCTGTTAAGTCCCATATCTAAAGGTCTAACACTGGGCACTTTATTAATGGGGCAGTGACTCTATTTAGCCAAGGAACTGATTTGGAAATAAAGGTCTAGAGGGGGACATTTCCTCCTTGAGCAGACCTGCTGTTGCGAAGGGGTCAAAGATAAAGACAATACAAATGCTGACTTGGCTTTACCAATGAATGACCCAGTGCATGACATAAAAAAAACATGGCTTAATACCCAGAGGGCAAAAGGGGGCTTTCTTATTGAAACATAACTCATGTCTATGTCAGAAGTGTTAACAATCATGTTAGATGTCTTCCAGTCCTTTGTCCTGCATTTATTCATATCCAGGGATGGATGCTGACTGTTAAAGCTTAGCGTAGACTGGTAGGGTTTCTTTTGACGTTTAAATAATGAAGCAAGCTCACAGCATGAGCAGCACACACAGCTCATCAATTTTATAGACTCATTCCTTCTATGATAAGGACTTTAGCTTTTCTTTTCTTTCAAGAAGACATGTGTTTTAATTTTCTGAACCATGTGTTTTAATTTTCTGAACTCACTGCAACTACACAGTAATTACATAGTACATATTCTTAATTAGTTAAGTAAGTTATTTTCATTTAACATTTATTTTAGGGCACAGAAAAAGAAGGCTATGAGAAAGATCTAGAGCTGCATTTCTCCAGTTCTTGTCACAGATGCTGAAAGAGACACGTACACAATTTGATGAAACTTATCACTGCAGAATTCATTCTTTTATATTCTGCAATTTGGAAATATCACTGGATTTATTTGACACCATCTCTGTGCTGTATTTCAGCTGCTGATGGTCCGTTCTCTCCCACAGTGTTTGCCTGCCCAAGACGAAACGTGCATGAAGGTACTCTGGGCCGATGATGGAAGCCTGGCCAACAGTGGCCTGGGTCCTGATAATGACCAACATTGCTGATTGGCAGAAAACTGTCCAGTCACGGGACTTCACCTTGACAGACATCATCCTGCTGCATCCCTCAAGTAGGGGCAAGAATTACTATTTGCATAATGTGTGTTTTGAGTATAAAAACACTAACAGTATTCCCAGATGCCTTTGTTTTAGACACGCTACCCATTGCTGGTACCCTGTCCTCTGTTGCAGACATAGTATTTCCATGCAATTTAGCGACACCGCACAAAATTGCCGTTTAATAATAAAGGACAGAGTATTATCACAGTTACTATCTCCCAATCTCTGGCTAAACTATTTAAAAATGGTGGGTTTGTCCAGCTTACTTGGAACCTCGACGGAAGTGATACCAAAAAAACTACCAGATACCTGGTACCAGATGGAAAACCACAAAAGGCGAGCAGAGTAGAGGCAAGTTGAGCTGGTACCATCCGGTGGAAAATAAATTGTAGTGGCGTAGCTCTATGGACAGCTCTTTGCCGGTCCACCATTTTTTTCCAGCCTAAATTATCTCAACAACTATTGGATGATTTTCCATGAAATTTGGTACACACATTAAAGTCCACCTTAGGGTAGCAAACGATTCAAAATAGGAAAGCTGGAGAAAATAACCATCCATCCATCATCAACCGCTTATCCTGCATGTGTTTGGATGGTGGGAGGAAGCCGGAGCACATGCAACCTCCACACAGACAGGGTTTGAACCCACAACCTTCTTGCTGTGAGGCAAGGTGTTGACTCATGAAACATTTGTTCAAATCTGCCTCCAACAGTTATCACGAGACAAAAGATTTGAGAGCTTCAAAAGTGATCGAGATGTGTGTGGGTGTGTGTCTGTCTTGTGAGTAAGAGGCTTTGTCCTGTGATTGAAAAGTGGCTGACCCCGAGACCCACAGCTGTCCCAGCTGAAACACAGCCTAATTCCCAGTACAGATAAGATTCTTGGCAATGGGAAGGCTATGAATCACTGTGTCAGAGCAGTTTAGTAAACAGATGATTATTCAGAGATACTGTCTGGAAAACAAATCTTTTATGTTTTTTTCTCCAAAAAGCAACAAAGACAGCCCTAGTGGGCTGCAGATTTATTGCTTGTGAGTCTGCACTCACATTAATAAAGAGCAAACAAAACAAGTGTGATTCAGCAGTCACACTAATAAAACATGCCACCATGTTAATATACCAGCTACTTCACAGCCACAAGCTAGTATGTTACAGTTTTCATTTTGTGTTTGTTGGAATTTAATCTAATTCATTCAATCCTTTTTATTTTTCTGTCTTTATCTTATCATGCAATAACTTTTAAGCTGTCCACAACTTTTAGGACACATTTACGAGGCGCAGATTCCCGTGAGCTCAGGTTTTGTGGCAAACTAATTTCAGAAGTGCTCAAATGTTCAATAAACTTATAACAAATATTATAAAGACAATAATCAAACCCTGAATGTCAGTATCAGACATTGTACTGTCTGTCTGTCCTCCACAGCCACACCACATCCTGGTGCCTTCAAGTGCTTCACGTGTGAAGACGCTGCAGATAACTATGAGTGCAATCGCTGGGCAGCGGATGTTTACTGTCCAAAAGGTACATAAGCCTTTTCTCATTTGCTTCTATGTGCGCTGCTAATGTGAACTTTACTTCATTTGATTATTTTGACCTTCTGTTGATGTTATAGTTCCAGGCAATTATGACTGAATGTGAAAAGCAGCATACAAGCATGGGAAAACCTCTTCTCTACACATATAAAGGAAATAAAATAGTGAGAGTTTAATGAGCAAGCTTTTCCTTAACTCCTGATTGTGTTGTTTAAAGGGCTGTAAACATGAATGCTAGTTAAATTTTTGATGAAATGTGGAGAAACCCAATATTATTCCCAACATACAGTCACATTAAACACATTGGGTGCCTTTTTTAGTCTCATCACAATAATCCAGACATTAAGGTGTGCCATGTCTTCCAGATGCGAGATACTGTTACACACGCCACATGATGGATAACCATGGAAACAGTGTGTCTGTGACCAAGCGCTGTGTGACTCTGAAGGACTGTCTGTTTACTGGCTGTGCTGATGTCACTGATAACGCCTTTCAGGTGTGTGGAGCCTTTATATTAAACTGCGTGAATGTCCACAACCTGAACATCCTCGTGTTATCAAAGATGTATTTAAAAATCATTTTATGCAATCTGGGCCTATTCTTAACATTAAAATCTCACCCGTCAGGTGTGCTCGTCCTGCTGCGAGGGCAACATCTGTAACGTGTTGGTGCCAAGAAATGAGAGCAGCGCCATTTTCTCCTCGACTTCTCCTCTGGTCGGCTCGAGCAGAAGGCTTCTTCCTGCAATGCTGAGCTACATCATCATCATCATAATCTGCATCTTCACAGCTGGGCATGTTTGAGAGGGAAACTCTGCATGAAAACAAAACACATAAACAACAACTTGATAAAGAACACAAGGACAGAAATGAGTTAACAGTGACAACCAATGATACAGATACATTTCTTAACTAATGCTGTGGTATTGTTTAACACAGCTGGTACATGTAGCATATCAGATCTGGAATTTGTGTTTACGGTATCCTGCTCAGATTAATTAAAGTAACTCCATAAGGATGTTTCAGAAACTGTCCAAAACGTCGAGTCACAGAGAAATGCAATTTAACTTGAGGTTTGAGCAAACGATAAACGCGTGTCAAAGCCTGTTACTATGGCACCAAACTCCACTTACATTTTTTTCCTGTCGGACAATATTTACATTTTGTTTAAACTTTATTAGGTAATTTATTTATGCTAAGTATCAGTACTAATATACGTTTGTTATTGTTTAACCATGTGTGTATTTTTGGAGGTTTTGTCAATATGAAATTGCTTGTGAAACGGATTGTTTTTGTATGTAATAAATATATGTATGTACTATTATTAGACTGATTACATGGCTTTGTTGCGCTCATGTCTTTGGTAGGGGCAGGGCCAGAGGGATGGCATGGGGTGGCACAGATTCATCACTACAAAAAGTGAGCTCAACTGAAAGCCATGGTATAGTTCACACACTGGTCAGAAGGGGTTAGGTAGCTGGCTTATTCGTATGATGGATTGTTTGTGCTCTTTATGAAGTGACGGTTAACATTTTAGAGTGACAAAACAACCACAAAGAGATGCAAAAAGACCACAAAGAGGTGCAAAACAACTACAAAACAACCACAGACACTTATAACAACCAAAAACAGATGCACTCCAACCACAAAGAGACGCACAATGGTCAAAAATAGAAGCACAGTGGTCACAATGAGATGCAAAATGCATTTGTAGTTGTTTATATCAATTTAAGTCTGTGGGTCTTGCTTCTATGTAGGACGGGTGAGAGGGTCTTTTGCATGTTGGTGCCTGGGGGCTCCATTGTCTGTCTATGGCTGTAGGCTATACATAGGGCCTAATCACTGAATATTATTTTAGGAGATTCAAAGTTATTTGTTAGGCTTTCATTTGGCTTATTGTAGTTTAACAAGGGCTTTAAGTTTTTATATTGTAAAATAATTTATAATTTCAAACTCTTCTTTTCTTTTTACTGTACATGTGTATGTATTTATGAATTTTAACTTGAGAAAGTCTGCTTTCTGTATGTGTTTGTTTTTTACGGTGCCAAATAGGTTTATTATTCAGCACATACATAGGACTTGATGAGCATGTGAGCACTGAAGTGTAGGTGTGTGTGTGTTCTGTGTATAATGTTACACAGCTTTAATCGTGATGTTCTGGTTCATTTTGATGAATTCTGTTCCGAGAGTCACACTCATATCTACATAAAGTGAACAGATGTACCCAGACTGAACGATCGCTCGACACGGATAAAGAGGTAAGAAAGTCTGTTATGTTGGATCAGCTGTTGGGAATATGATCCACGATAAGTTACTATAGTTAGTGTGTGAAAAAAATCACAATGTTTGCTGCACACTAATATCTGACCATTAATTGTTTGCTTTTCAAAAGGCACCATTTGACAACACTATCAAGTCACAGATTTCCATCTGGTCTGTCTGGTTGCAGACAATTTACAGATTTAATTAGGAGATGGTTTGTGAATCATTGAATATGTAGGGACAGGACCATACCACTGAAAAGTGTTGGTGTGTAAAATATGCATTGTTGTTAAAACATGATTGTTTTTCTTTCTATATTTCATCAGATGAACTGGGGAGACAGAGGTGCGGCGATTTGGAAGTGCCTCTGTTCACATCAGAGATATTTGAACCAGTGGTTGCTTTGTTTCTTAGTGATGTCACAAATGAGTAAGTCACAAGTTAAAAGTCATTAAACAACCCAGCAACAGACTGACAGCTATTCTGAGTGTATAGCCTACTGTATATATAGATATATACTATCTATATATACAGTTTATACAGCGATTCTGAAAATCTGAGTATAAAAAAACAAGCTGTCTGCCAATCCGCTTCATGAATATCCTCCTCCATATCAATTCTCCATGCCTCCAGTTTTTGGAGGATGAATCTTTTAAACATCAAATAAAAGATAATTGACCTGTCATTTATGTGGTTGAGAGTTAGTTCCCCCCTTTTAGACAACAGAGGTACAGACAGCAGATGCAATGTCAGATTTTCTGCACAGTTGAATGTATGATGAATCTTTTCTGCACCCACATCTTAGATACACCATCACATTGATACCTCATATAGGGGAGTGGTGTGAAAATGCAGGTGTGGCTCCAACATGAAGATGTGCAGAGTAGCAAACTGAGATGGTGTTTAAGACAAGGATTCGGCATGGATTTGACTATTTTTTCTTAACTAAGCTTTGGAGGAAGCACTGATGTTGACATCTGCTCTACTGTCACCCAAGCTGGAAACAGTGTCTCTAGGGTGTAATCTTTTGTCTTTGTTCAAGAACATCATTGCTGACTTGGTGTTTGTTTACACCCTGAGAAATTTTTGTTGATTGAACTCATTAAATCTGGAATCCTATCCTACAGATTGGTTTTTAAAAAGTATGACGTTGTTGTGTGTGTAGGAGGACCCAAAAGCAACGCTCAGGTGAAGTAGGTTTTATTGAGGGAAAACGGGGTAGAGGAAGTGGAGGTGAGGGAGAGGTGGATGCCGGGGGAACACGGGCACGGGGGACTGAGGAGCAAGTAGGGTAGAGGGGGCTGAGGCAAGGGAGCCGAGGAGCACCGGGGGCCGAGGAGCAGGTGGGACCTAGGAGGCTGGGATGAGGGAAATGGGAGGCACAGGGGCCCGAGGAAGAGAGGAGGCACGGGAGGACTGTGACCTGGGGGTTGGTGGAGGAGTGTGGTGGCAGGCTGAGGTGATTAAAAATACTACTTTTAAAACATTTTCCACCAGATCCTGATATAAATCATCAGCTACCAGGGTTGATTTATGTGTTTTGGTACAATAAAGGGTTCAAATAAAAAGCTTGATAATTCAAAATGTTTGAATCCCAGAGCAGACCAGTTGACTAAAGCGTGACTGTCGCTCTTCTTTATGAACAGGATTGAAACACTACAGATGAATTGTAACTATCACAGTGTGACAGAGGAAGATATACAAGCCAGCCTGGGGAATTCTTTTCACAGCTGTTTTGGTGCGGCGCTGTACAGGAGAAGTCCCCAGACTCTGAAAAGCTACTGGAGTTGTTCAGAGCAGAGGTGAAGAAGACTGTTGGAAACGCCCACACCCCCATCTATCAGTGGATAGAAAAAGTCTACACACCCCTGTTTAAATGCCAGGTTCTTATGATGTAAAATTAATGAGACAAAGATAATCATGTCAGAACTTTTTCCACCTTTAATGTGACCTATAATGTGAACAATTCAATAGAAAAACAAACTGAAATCTTCGAGGGTGAAAAATGAAAAACCTTACAATTACCTGACTGCATAAGTGTGCACACCCTCTTATAACTGGGGATGTGGCTTCAGAACAAACTCACATTCACATTCAAACTCAGGTTAACTAGAAGTCATTACACAGCTGCCATCATTTAAAGTGACTCTGATTAATCACAAATAAAGTTCAGCTGTTCTAGTAGGATTTGCCTGATATTTTCTCCGAGCAAAAGCCATTGTCTGCAGAGAGATCTCACTGTTGAAAGACATAAGTCAGGAGACGGGTACAAATAATTTCCAAAGCATTAGCTATACCATGGAACACAGTCATCAAGTGGAGAAAATATGGCTGTGACTTTACCAAGAACCGGACGTCCCTCCAAAATTGATGAAAAGACGAAAAGAAAACTGGTCAGGGAGGCGTCCAAGAGGCCTACAGCAACATTAAAGGAACTGCAGGAATTTCTGGCAAGTACTGGCTTTGTGGTACATCTCCCATATTCTTCATATGAATGGGCTGTGGGTGGCAAGACGGAAGCCTTTTCTTACAAAGAAAAACATCCAAGCATGGCTGAAGTTTGCAAAAACAAACATCAAGTCCCCCAAAAGCATGTGGGAAAATGTGTTATGGTCTGATGAAACCATGGTAGAACTTCTTGGCCATAATTCCAAAAGGTATGTTTGGCCCAAAAACAACACTGCACATCACCCAAGGAACACCATAGCCACAGTGAAGCATGGTGGTGGCAGCATCATGCTTTGGGGCTGGTTTTCTTCAGCTGGAACCGGGGCCTTAGTCAGGGTGGAGGGAATTATGAACAGTTCCAAATACCAGGCAGTTTTGGCACAAAACCTTCAGGCGTCGGTTAGAAAGCTGAAGAGGAAGTTCACCTTTCAGCACGACAACAACCCAAAGCGCACATCCAAATCCTCAAAAGCATGGCTTCACCAGAAGAAGATTAATGTTTCGGAATGGCCCGGCCAGAGCCCGGACCTGAATCCAATTGAACATCTGTGGGGTGATCTGAAGAGGGCTGTGCACAGGCGATGTCCTCACAATCTGACAGATTTGAAGCGCTCAAAAGGTGCTTCAACAAAGTATTAGTCTAAGGGTGTGCACACTTACGCAACCAGGTTATTGTAAGGTTTTTATTTTTCATTTTTCCCCCTCAAAGATTTCAATTTGTTTTTCAATTGAATTGTTCACATTATAGGTCACATTAAAGGTGGAAAAAGTTCTGACATGATTTATATTTGTCTCATTTTTTTACATCATAAGAACCTGGCATTTTAACAGGGGTGTGTAGACTTTTTCTATCCACTGTATAAACAGCATTGCCGCAAGTTTGGATGTGCAAGGCTGCTGCAGGCTGCCATGGTGTCCAGTGATATGGTTTTTGAGAAAGCTGATGCCAGGACTTTAAAAGCACACCTGCAGAAGTCTTCAGGAAAAACCAGCAGCTTTGTAACCAAAGTGAGGACGTTATTCAACAGAAACACAAGGAAAGTTACTCCAGCCTGTGAGATCAACACATCTCACAGTAAAGTCATCAACTTGGAGAATGGATCAACGCCAACGCCACAGAGGAAACAGGAGCACCCCGCCATCATGAAGATGTTATCTTACAAGATCTTACATTATCTTACATCTTCAAGATAAATACACACTGAGGGTCTGCTATGCCCTAAAATGACCTCTGTACTGATGTGGTCAAAACAACCACATCAGTACAGAGGTCATCCAATGTTCTTTTTAAGAGTGAGGGCAACATGGTGGCTTAGTGTGGCCTCACACGAAGAACACTGATGGTTCGCTTTGGGCCCTCTGACCTTTCTGAGTGGAGTTCTGTGCATGTTCTCCCCGTGTTGACGTGGGTTTCCCCCCCACATACCAAAGGCATGCAGCTCAATTGGAAATCACCAACACATCTGCATTTGATTCTTCACGTGGACTTCCAAAAAACTGGCTAAATATTAAAACTCAGCTTTTGTCATAGTTTATTATCAGGGGTAGAATGAGTCAAGAATACTTTGGGGAAAAATATTTGTCAAGTTGAAGGTATAGGAATAAACCTGTCTGCACTAAAACCAGTTAACCACAAGATGACAGCAAAGAACCAGTACTGTTTCTGCACACCAGTCTCTCACACACACGTGTAGGACGCAGACCAGTCACTGGTTTTGTGATTGTTTATGAAATAAAACACTCAATGAGACCAATGTCTTGCTGGATGTTTTAACAGAAAGGAACACTGCACCCTCTAGAGTACGTGGAGTAGCTTTGACTCAATGTACACACCTCCCGATGCAGATATTCAGTGTTTTTAGTTTTGGGCTCACAGATTATATAAAATACTGTATAGTACTGTAAAACACTGACCGCTAAAATAAAAATGTCAAATGAGGCAGTATATCTTGTTAAAATGTGTCTCCAAGCAGCAAATTAGTTTCAGGCTCTTAATCAAGACAAATCAAATGTTCCTAGCTGCATAAAACGGTCCAATCAAACCAGTGAGCATCAAGTCATTTTTGTTATCAAATCTCAACAGGTGAGAGAATGGAGATAAATTATTTTTGCATACAATGAATTAGATTTAGTCGCAGTAGGTTTAGGCGCAGTGGTTGCCTCACAGCAAGAAGGTTGGGGGTTCAAACCCCCGTTGCCCCAGCCTTTCTGTGTGGAGTTTGCATGTTCTTCCCGTGTCCGTGTAGGTTCTTTCCGCTTCCTCCCACCATCCGAAGACATGCAGGCTAGGTTCATTCTCTTAGGTGTTGTCTATGTGTGGCCCTGCGATGGACTGGCGACCTGTCCAGGGTGTACCCCGCCTTTCGCCCGATGTCAGCTCGGATTGGCTCCGGCCCCCTGCGACCCTGTACGCAGGGTAAGCGGTTGACAATGGATTGTTGGACATTTGGGTGAACAGCCTCCATACTTGCTAATATTGGTGCCCATCACAATGAGAGAAAGAAGACAAAAACGGAAGACGTTTTGAACACACAAGTGACGACAGTTTAGATCAGGCGTTTGGTAAATTCAAAATCAGCCCATCCCATTTTAATATCAAATTAAACTCCATTTGTCTATTAACCACTGGTCAGAATCTTTTAGTTGAGCTTTTTTGCTCAAAGTATCTTAAACTACATTTAGACTGATTCTTGTTTTAATATACAAACGGTGATTTTGTTGTATATTTTATCATGTCAAGGCAACTATGAAAATTTTAATAGTCACGTTATATTGTCAAGATTTCAATCTAGCGAACTCCACAGGGATTATCCAGGGCTGGTGGTAAATATGGGATATATTTCTGTGAAGAAGCACACTCACAGCTACAGGAAATACAGCACCATTTCCGCCTGATGATAGGTCTCTTTATTTGTTCAGCAGTTCTGACTGTCACAGCTCTGGTGCTTCAACTGAAAAAGTGTCCATATATCTTTAGATTCTGTGCAACAGATCAGAGACAAACAATACTGTACATGTTTGTATGAAAAGTCATTGACCCGATATCGTTCAGCTAGAATCTTGAGGTGTTGCTGCAATCGACATCTTTTCACCTGAGCTAAGACCGTATGAGGGGTTCTCATAACATAAAAGACAGATGATGTCGTCTCCAAAGTATTTACTTTGTCTACAAGTTTTTTAAACTGCTGATTTATCTGTAATGTGGTCAGAACCCACTGAGTGTGTTTCTCCCTGGATGTAGTGCAGGATAGGATGGGTTGACATGAGACCTCTCGTTAGTCAGGCACAGCATCGAGGTCTACATTAGAGTCTCAGCCTACTCCTTGTTACACTAAGACAAACTTTCAATGATACAATCAAGTATCAACAATACCATATATTAAGCTTCAAGCTTCTTCAAACCATAAATAGAGGCCCTGTGTTTGGATTTAGTTCTGTGGAATATAAAAAACAAAAAAAGCCTATTCCTCATCATCCAGTACATTTGAAAGTCCTTGTAGTCTTGCGATTGCAGCGCTGTGAGTAGGTGCATTGGTGAATACAGCTCCCACAAACAAAGGCGTTCCTCTCAGGATGTGGCGAATAACGGTGCAGGAGCCTGACGCCTCGATGTGAAAGCCCAGGTGTCTCAACTCCTTCTCTGTTTGCAGTGTGTTTGGACTTGGAGATGCAAAGAACTGTTGGGGAACACAGCCACGTTACTGAGCACATATACTCATATTTTATTTGTACACTTATTTATCTTGCAAGCCTTTTCCACAACAGAAGGTTAGCAACCTTTACCTTAAGGTTTAGCCTTAGTGTCACAGGTTCTACTTTTGTTCACTGTTCATGTATTTCTAGTACAAGAAATGATAGTAACTCACAGCTGCTCCTGTTGTTGGGTCAATGAAGTCCGCCCAGTAGCCTGCAGTCCACAGAGCGAAGCACATTTCCTTTGCCCCGCTAACAAACTGCGGTGAGGAGAAAACGCAGTCAGCGGCTGTTTCAACATTACTTCACACCTACAAACTTATAACAACAATAAAATATCATGGCACTCACTCTGTGAAGCAGCTGCTCTCTGTCCGGCTGCACTGCCTCCTCACACAGACTGCTCCTCTGTGAGACAGTCACAACTGTGATGGACGTGGTGGGTGCTAAGGGGAACAACAGCTCGAGATCTGACACACACACACACACAAACACACAAA
This sequence comes from Micropterus salmoides, assembly GCF_014851395.1. NCBI lineage: Eukaryota > Metazoa > Chordata > Actinopteri > Centrarchiformes > Centrarchidae > Micropterus > Micropterus salmoides. The sequence goes on from NW_024040040.1 coordinate 9,943,394, forward strand.
CACACACACGCGCGCAGACAGTTTTGTTACTAAAGCGGTTATGATGAGTCACTGCATAGGATGATTTTGGTAAAGTGAGTTGATGAAAAATAACCGTCCCTTACCCTTCCTTAAAAGCTCAGGGCAGGAATTGATGGAGAAGTCTGTGCCAGTCTGATTAAAGTACTGCTCAGCTTTGTGGACCCTCGTGGATATTGGACCCAGTTTTTCCTGATGAACACACACACACATTAACAAAGCAGCTTCGAGGCCTGGAAATAATTTATTCCGACTGATAGGAATTTGTATGAAAATCATACCTGAGATGAAACTTTTGATATATGCAGTGTACAAAGCTGTTGTTTGTAGCAGGTGTCTCGCTTGATAATTTGACAACTGTCGTTTACTTTAAAAATTTTAATGGCTCTTAATTATCACCAAGTGTCCTTTTTATTATGTCTAAACTTTTAATTTATTTTTTACCTACTTTTTTTCTATTTCTAGTGATCTTTTTGTTCGTCTGTGCTCCGTGTGCCTTGAGTACGCTAAACTGTCATTTATTATTTGATGTGACATTATATCTGACATCTGAAGTCACATTTATCATAATAGAAAGCCTAACTCTTGTGACAGTTTAACTGGGGATTTGGAGGGGTAGATAGTTTTCCTCTTTCTCCTTGTGGTTTTTCCTCTCATTTCGCAGTTTGACACAATTAGAAATTGTTAGGATATCAATTACGTAGTATTGTCATAACAATAGAATTGTCATTCTTATTCTTAATCATGTATAATAAAATGTTTATGTGAACAACAAAGTGTTGAGGCTATGTATGGCCCCAATATGAAAACTAAAATAACTATTTAAAAGATCAAAATCTCAGTGTTGTAGGAGCCATATCTTAAAGTTTTGTAAGTTTTTAACTTTAAGAAATTGGGAAATCTGGGGATCTCTGGGTTGCTGAATGCTTTAGATTAGAGCATTTTAAGCCCCTCCAAATTCACAAATTCAGTGGTAGCTACAGCCCTGCCACAAGAAAACACTCAAAAACTTACATGGAACTCATTAACAAACTGGGCCAGTATGAACTGCTGTCTCTCTGCGCAGCTTGGGGCTGTCAGTACATCAGGTACCGTCCGGTGAACCGGAGTCTTCTTTTGGTCCGCCATGCCCTCCAGGTGGCAATCAAACCCGACGTTCCCCGGTAACTGAAAGCGCTGGTCCTGAGGTCCGAATGGTCCCATATTCTCATCAGGCCACACGGTCCTGGGGCCTGGAAGGGACGAGACAAAGATATTTGTGTATTACACAGTCTCTTGCGGTGTTTGACCCACCATCCCGTCTCTACATGTTGTTTTGGAAACACAATTCAACAGACTGGAGCAAGTGCAAAGAAACAACACACTAAGTGCATTAGCTCCCTTCAGATTCAGATCACAGTCTGTTGTAAACTGTAGATTACAGTCACATTTACTTGACTCACCTGAGTCCGTGTGTGATACAGCTATGTAAGGCTCATCTGAGCTGGCAGCAGAGAAGGTTCTGGTCCTGCTGACACTGAGAGCAGCTAATGCTCGATGGCCAGCCGTCTGAGATAAGACCAACCTCCCTCGACTACACAGCACCTAAATAGGAACAAAAGCATCTGTTAACAGTTTGAAGGGAGCCTAATACAGCCAATTCATTTGCTACTGCCTGCTGGACAACTATTTCCCCTCAGGGATAATAAGGATTTCCTTAACTAATAGGTTAAGGAAATTCTTTATTAACTATTTTCCCCTCAGGAAGAATTACTCCATGATCCACACAAACACTCACAGAAGCGGTAACTGTTAATAAGTAGGCTACTAAACACATGATATGACATAAATCCAGTGTAATAAATACTACAATGTCTTAATAAACATAAAAGGTCCAACTGTTAAGAACTAATGCATGCCATGTAAAATCACAGTGAGTTGTTTAAGAAACCAGTGGTATCAGGGACAAAAGAGGGCTTAAATCTATTGGTTCTGCATCTTGGGAAATTGTACATGCGACCGGACAGTAACAGTAAGAATTCCCTGCACAAAGGTTGGCTCAGATCGGCCTGAATATTCTGGGCCTTGTCGAGAGCCCTGACCTTATAAAGGTGTACCACAGTGTACAATATACCTAGATACTTCTGTACGTGTCAGTCTTGTAAACATGTACATCATGTGTAACACAAGTAAACTTTTAGGAAAACATTTAGGAATTTTAGGGTTAAATTCGTAATTTGAGTGATTCAACAAAAATTAAGAAGTTGCTGCTTCACACAGCTCACCAAAAGTGATAATCATATCAGGGAAATGTAAAATAAAAAAGAGAAATGCTTTAAAAGACACATGCACTGGACCAAGCTAAAGACCACGACGTAGGCTACATATTAGTATAGAAAATCCAATGACATTTTGTATTATGTGTGTAATTTGAACAATAAGGAATATCCTGGAAAATTGCCAGATTTTTAAAAGAGGTTTGGCGGATACCTCTCTTCATACAAGGGATGTAAGTAGCCGTACAGAGGTCAATCCTAACTACGGGGAAGTTGCTGTTATGTCACTTACACTGCTGCACATTGTGGTTCGTCTTCGTCTGCTTTTCACTTTTACCTGTTGGACATAAACAACAACTATTAGCGCAACAGAGGAGACCCCAAACTGTTTTTCTTTAACTGAAACAACAGCTATAAGTTAGCTAACTTTAGGTTTGCTAGCCAGAGTTAGCTAACATAGCTGACATGATGCAACGATATTTTTCACGAGGCAGCAAACGCAGCAAGGCAGCAGTAAACTTGTAACTGATCTATATCGACACAAAACGTGACAAGTTCAACATAAACAAAACAGCTAGCAGCTACCGCGTTGTTTGCTAGCCAAGACGGTCAGCTGATGTCTTGTTTTGACACTTTCCCCTGTTAGACACTCGCTGCACACGGTCTCATTTAAGAACACCTCGCACTAAACAACTGACAACACGGGCAACAAACTTCTTAATATTGTTTACAAACACTGTAAATGTAAGTTTGTTAATGGCATTACATAATAGAAAGTACACGCTGTTCTTACCTGACAACTTGCACGTCCACTAACCTACAGTACGGTTTCGCCACACAGCGACGGGAAGTGACAAGGGACAAATGACTCATGCGCAGTTTGACGGTTACATCGGCAGACATTTCAGTGCATGTGATGTAAGTGATAATGGGGCTTCACAGGTTTGATCCCCAACTAACCATTACCTGAAAACTGGAAGAAAAGAAAAAATCAGCTGTACTTTATGTGGAGAATTTAACGAAACGACGTTACATTTATTTTGGTCTTGCTGCCCATATACCAAGAAACTCTGGAACAGATTGTCACAATTTATTAATCTTCATGTTTACCCTCAATTTGCATTATGTTGGGGAAATATATTGTTTGGATTCACTGAAAGTGACAGAAATTTATGTTCAGAATATTATTAATTAATGTCATTATTTTAACCAAATTGTATTTACATAAGTGATTTTTTTTAAACAACAAAAGAAAAGCCAAGCTTTCTGGAGCTGGCTGCCAATATTAAGCTATATATATTATTTCTATATCTAAGTGTTCAAACAGAAAAGCTGTTAAATCATATGATCAAAATATTTATTTGAATCTTTTTCTGTTTTGGTTGTTGTTATAAATTGTTTGTAGACTCAACAGATACACAGAAGATGTTTTTTTTCCTGCCGTATATCCATGTTTATGAATAAAGCTCAACTTTTTTAAAAAGTGAGTGATAATGGGGATTTGAAAAGGGCTTCATCATTCATTCTCTGTGAAATTGTGTTAATTTGAGATTAAATGTTATACAGTTTATGTTGATTGCGTCGGTACTATTACCGCAGGTATGTAGTTAATATTCACAACTCTTAGCACAAAACTCAAAAAAAGTATTTTTTTTATGATCTGTTGTGTTTTTTTATGTACAGAAAGCGACTTAAAGTGGTGAATTATTACCACATACTTAGGGACAGGAAAAACTGCAATACCATGTCTCACCACAAGATGGAAGCAAATTAACAGTTTACAGAACCAAGGATTAGATTACAACAGCAGTACTGTCTGTTTTGCAAACCCGACCTTTAATTAATATGCTAGATGGTATTTCTTACTTATAACTTATTATTTAAAGTTTTCAATATGTTGAACTCCCTACCATACTGTATCAATATCAATACACATCATCACCCAATGCTCTCAATGACTTATAATGTGAGCCCCTTGTGTAAGCACATTAACTCCTTTAATGTTGAACATTACCTTGACTAACTTCTAAGTCCAAAATCAAAGAGTGAGTGTGTGTTTGTACTGGAAAGTTTGCTCAGCAAAATCCCCCCCCTTAGATCAATAAAGTTTAAAAAGTAGAATAGACGAATTGTCCTGGCAAGAACAGTTATTTGCTGTCAGAAGACGTGAAGGACAAGGACAGCTAGAATAGTACATTTAGCTTGCGTAGACACATCTCTTTAGCTGACTTGGACAAGCTGATTGACACTTTTTCTGAGCTGACAGGATATGCAGTGGGAGTGTACCCTGGGACCAACATGCTTCAGTCACTGTGGGCAGCTGCAGCAACGTGATGTGTGTGTGTGTGTGTGGTGATGAGGCATGTGGAACCGCATAGAGCTTGGCTGTCAGTGAATCTCCCACAGGATCATTTGTAACAGCAACACAGCATCCACCCTAGATGGAGCCCCCGTGGCACAGACACACACACACACACACAGATATGTACCAGCATCTGAAAAGCAGCCACCAAATGAGTTCTTCACCTCAGGCTCTCTTGACACTTATTTGGAGGTGAAGAGCATAGAAGAAAAGACAACTCCACTGACTTAAAGCCAATTAGTTTTTATTTATTTTTCTTTTAACCTGTCCATTGTATTTATAATTACTTGATTTGTCATTAAAAAAAAATCAGAATAGTAAAATGCTAATTCAAAAATAATCTGCGGGCCAATGTGACATCTTTAAATAGCTTGAGTCAGGTCTCATCCCAGGGCGCCAAATAGAGGGTATGCGTTTATGTCACTTCCCCTTCCAGAATAGGCTGGACTGAGTGGCAAAACATCTGTTACCATGGCTGCGTTTAGCAAACTGGGAGTAAAACAAGTTAAAGGCTGTCGGACTCAACAGTGATCCTTACTGCTTACCAAAGAACCAGCGGTCCAGCTCTTTCCCATTTTAGGTGTGTTGTTTGCATTTTAGCTGACTCGAGCTAACACTGCTGCTCGTCTTTCTGCCACTCAGTGAGCGTAACTGCGTTCTGTGACGTCATGCGCATACCCTCTACACTTTGGGAAAGCCTGACAGTGTCGACGCCCTATGAATGTAACCCTTTCACTGTCACATAATGTATTTATTTCAACACAAATCATGATGTTTTCTTAAACCTAACCAAACTGCATACAGGTGCTGGTCATATAATTAGAATATTATCAAAATAATATATCATCAAAATTTATTTCAGTAATTTTATTCAAAAAGTGAAACTTTAATGTATACATTCATTACACACAGACTGATATATTTCAAGTGTTCATTCCTTTTAATTTTGATGATTATAACTGACAACTAATGAAAAGCCCAAAATCAGGATCTCAAAAAAGATTGAAGATCAATACCACTCATGTCTGCAAGTCAGATATGGAACTACAGCCAGAAGGTTGATTAGGTTAGCTTAGCAGAAAAACTAAAAGCAGGGAGAAACAGCTCACCAATGAACACACTGTATTGAATTTGTTAAAGTACAAAAAAATAAACAAATGTAAAAACGACGATTTATGGTTTTATGGGGAATTGCGTGCTAATACAGAAACTTTACGCTAAGCTAAGCTGCAGGCTGCAGGCTGCAGCTTCATATTTAGCATACAGACATGAGAATAGTATCAATGTTCTAATTTTACTCTCAGGAAGACCGCGCTTACTCAAAATGTCAACAAAACTATTCCTTTAACATGCTGACGCACACTTTAACAAACAATTTAATTATTTAGTTAGTATTGTTCAGTCTGTTTATCTGTGGCAGTGGTCAGTGAGGAACATCTGTCATTATTGACAGACTATATTACAATGTAAACTAATAGTCCAGTATCAGCAGCAGACAGCAGTGACTGGTTTTGCGAATGGAATTACTACAGCGAAGGCTTGAGACCTCCAGACAAAGCCACGAGTCAGTTGAGGTCTTTTTATTTGCTGCGCTGTCAGGCCGCACCAGATCTTGTCTGGAATCAGCATTTTTCTTTTGCCATTTCAAAAAAATAAAAAACACATTTCCATCTCACGCATTCTGAGCTACCTGCCAGTATCAGCACACAACAGCGCTCACTCCTTAACGAACTATATAATGTGAGCCATTAAAGGTATATTTCCCGTTTCCTCGGCATGTGTGGATGATAAACCTATTAGGATCGCAGAGTTACAGGTTTTGCTCAGGTTTCCCACCCATCACCACCCCAACCTGACTATTTATCTATGCGTGCTCATACTTGATATAAATCATGTGTGAGACTTTAAATCCCATATGTCTCCAGGCTGAGTGATGTACTTCATATCAGCCCTTATTTTGTTCTTCACCACAACTAGAAACTTAAATCCTATGGCTCTGGCATTTACATTCCTGCAGTTGGCTATAGAGGTTGCTGCTGTAAACCAAAACCCATCAGGACAGATAATTTATTAAATGCAAAAAGCATAAAATACAAAAATGTGGCATTATCCTTTAAGATGAAATCTAGGCTTGCAACATTTGATGAAAGAAACTGGGAACTACATTAAATTGGTCTTTTTCTGAGTTAGATAGGAAGATTGATACCACTGTCATATCCGCTGGTACAATATGAAACTACAGTCAGTAGCCGCTTAGCTTAGCTTAGCATAGCATAGCATAGCATAGCATAGTATAAAGACTGGAAACAGGGGCAAACAGCTACTCTAGTTCTATCTGAAGGTAACAACTAACACCCAACACAAACTCACCAATTAAATTCACACGTATGGTTTGTGTAATCCCAACACAAACCAGAGAAAAAAGTTGCGGTAGTCTATTACAGTTGTTAAGTGTCAGACTTTTCTTGGCCGGGAGCAGTGACTTCCTCGAGTCTTCACTAGTTGGCAGTAGTCTGGCAGTGACAAGACTTCAGGAAACAAACGAGATTTAACATGTTAATAATTAGTGAGCTTTAGAGGTTTCTGGTAGGCAGGTTTCGTTACCATTGGACAGAGCCAGGCTAGCTGTTTCCCCATTTCCAGTCAATATGCTAAGCTAAGTTAACCATCAACTGGCTGTAGTTTCATTTTTACTGGACAGACACGAGAGTGGTGTTGCTCTTCTCATTAAAGTCTCGGCTAGAGAGCAAATGATTTCTTTAATATCTAAAAACGAGTTTTGATGGTTCCAAGAAGTCTGTTTTCCATGAAGTGGTCACATTCTTCTTCAATGTCCTTAATCAACCAAGCAGCCAGACAGGTTAACACATGGATTAGTGAGCAGAACCTGCCTCTGAGCACGGAGTCGACAGAGTCACCATCGGGCCACCAACTGCCTGCTTCCACCACAGTGGATGCTTTCCCAGCTGACAGAATAACGAGAAAGACATTAAGTGTCCTAATTTTTTTTCTATGATCTACTCTGCGAAGACTCTGTATTGTTTTATTTTTTGTGATCAATTTTATGCTTGATTTACTGATCTGAATTTGGCTAAAATCTAGGTAACAGGGGAAAACATGCATGTTTGCGGGCAATATCCTGCATTTTAGTAGTAAAATGATTTTTCATAAAAACTAAGTTTATTATACCATTTAGTATGTTAGTGTGTTTCCATTGACAGGAAACTGCTTCAAGAGTAAGTTTGGAAAAGTTGGTCTCCACTGACCTCTGGAAGCTGTCAGTTCAGAGTATTTCCCAGCAGCCACTCATTTTCTCAGACTTACATTTACTAAAAGTGACAAAGTAAAACATTTATGACACTTTAAGTTGTTTGAAAGGATATCCAGTTATAGTAAAATGGACGTAACCTTCACAAAATAAACAAGCTTGTAGTTTATAGTTTAAGTTCAGGCAGGAAGGCAATTACCATTTTAATTTCCTTATCTCTCCAGGTCTCCTGCTCTCAGTTATTATCCTATGAACTCAGTGGGTTATGTTTTGTTGTTTTTCTGTCAAGGGCATTTAAACATCCTTATTTTCCACATCTGTGCTGTCATAGCCTCTCCTCTAATGCACCACCATCAGAGTCAATGTCATACAGATCTCCTGGGTGGGATCTTTGAAATGTTATAGGCTATTATCCTATGAACTGATTTAACTGATCATTTTAATCTTTTAAATAATAAACCTAACATCCATTTTCTTACTTGTGCTGTCGCCCCTGACTGACCTAAATTCGTGAACATGCTCGCACAGTGGACATTAATGCAAAATACATGAACAGCCCCTCCTGACACACACACACACATAATTATATGAATACAGAATAACAGCTCAGTGCTACCTCATTAGTGACTGTAAACCCCAGGCTTGCACAGGGGAAATAATTGAACAGTTCAGCACTACTGACAACGCTCAGAGCACTTTTTAATACATTTAACAAATAAGCACCAGGTGCAGGTATGGAGGACAGTAAGTTTTACGATAATATCTCATGAAAGTAGCACAGAGGCTCAAGCAAGTGCAATAAACACAACAGAGATGATTTTTGGTTTAATTTTCTGCTGCAGAAATAAAGGCTGTCTGATTAATAACAATAATAACACTCCTACGGCAAACAGGACTAAGAGTCCACAGCCACGCTAGCAGCTCTGTGAAGCTACACTTATCAGCATGCTACAGTAACATGCTCATAGTGACATAATGCTGAGGTTTAGCGGTTGGCTACTACCTTAGTTGGGAGCATTGGTGAAAGCCAGACATTACTGAAGCTAGTGACTTAAGCAACCCCTTGAATGTGTATGCGTGTTGTGTTGGGAGAAGCTATGATAGACAGTCTAGACCTGCGTCTGTTTCTGTGCTGTTGTTTATTGTTTGGATAGGAACAGAAATACATGTAAGCTCCTGGTCAGTGAAACAGTACGCCATGGTTGACTCCGACTCCGCTAGTTTAGTGTATACAATTATATAGCGTTAGCTAACTAACATTACATTAGGAACAATCCACAGGCGCCCCAGGAATAGTGTTTGACCATATCTTGGAAAAATAAGGCAAAAGGAAGCTAGAAAACGACTCCTTTTACATTAGAGTCAATGAAGAAAGTGTTTGACCTCAGTTAGAGCGAGACCTACTGCGCTGTGATTGGCATAGCCTATAGTACAGTACAACACACTAGTAGGCTATAGTCACGATTGATGAACGTAACATGTAATCGGTCAAACTTCTTGGCTTGTTCACTCTCATTGGACTGAGTTTATCTCGTCCCTAGAAAGTTTGCGTGACTTATTATGATTTAGCTTGGTAGTCACAACTGTGACAGGAAGGGTCAGTAATAACAGAATATTACTGTAGGTACCTGCACCTGATGCTCATTTGTCGAAGTCTGCTCCAAAACGCTCTGAGCGATGTCAGTGCTGCTGAACTGTGCAATTAGGCCTTTTCCCAGTTGTAAGCCTGGGGGCTGCTGTTACTAATGAGGTAGCAGTGGGTGTGTCTGCTGTTGCACTGTGCGCATAAAACTATGCATATTTATAGAGGGCCCCGAGGTGTGGCTGCACCACAAGCACCACTCGACTAGTGACTGGTAGTGGTCTAAGGCAGATTCTGATATGCTGGTGAATTTCTTGCATACCCCCAGATCACCGTTCGCTCAGTTTGATCATACCTTTATGCAGCTCTTTCATGCAGCAAACGATTCATTAAAATTCAGGGAAGTAGTAATTATCAGGAAGCTAATTACTACGCAGTTTGCATGTGAGACTGGTGAAGCATGCGGCATCCTGATCATTTATGCCATTTTACATACCTTTACATATCATGAATGCAATCCCGCAACACTGTTTCTACTCTCATCAGTCAGAGAAGATGGATGTATCGGCTAAAAATAGACACGATTGCACATCTATTTCTGACCATCCTGTTAAGAATGGAAAACTTCCAGAAATGTTGCAGGCTTTCACTGTGAAGCAACGCCTCTCCTCCCTCAATCGCTTTTCCACCAGGTTCCTTCTGAAAAGTCTCTTAACTTCAATATTTGAATTGACTTCATGTGTAAGGATTTTTACTTCATGCACCACAGTGTGCTGAAGCCATTCAACATGGCAGCATTGAGAGACTTTGAACTGTCCATAACCACATGATAGTTCATCTTTCTCATCTTCCTCTTAAATTTGAGCATACGACAAAGTAATGGAAAGTGCATCCTGTCTCGAATGGAATAAAGTTTGGGTTTAGAGGATATTGAAGTTTGTCCACCTGGGCGGTGTCAAGGTTACAAGCATCTAAACCCTTCGCTAAGCCCTGCTCTTGCTACGTCTGTGCAGCTTTCCACCCTGGCACGACACATTAGTGTGTTTGGTTGAAGACACTGTCTCTGTGTCTAGATGACACATTTTAAATCTAGATGTATGCTAAAGCTACATGTGCCACGCAAAAAGTCAACATCCTCACTGGTTGATAATAAATAAACAGCATTGTACTTGCATTGCATGGTAGCTAGATAGCCCTAGTACTGTTGTACATCTATGAAAATTAACAATGCTGCTTAGTCAGGCATGCTAACGTTATAATTTAGCTCTTTTGTTTTTGGAAAAAGTAAAAGAGCATTGCTCTTTCTATAGCCCACCGGTGGATGGAGGGGTCAGTTGCTAAGCTGTGGTGGTATAGCATAAAGGGTATGGTCCCCACAGAGTAATGTTGAGGTACAAACAAAAGTAAACGTACAGCAATAAAAGAATAAACCAGCCATTTTAATATAAGGCATAACTTATCCAGTAAAACCCACACTTTAAAGTTAAAGACAGACACTGGAATAAATGGCAGGTTTCTCCTTATGCATGCAGGAAATTAGCCTGGTGAACATAGAGCAAATATTCTTCATTCAACATCTTAATGCAATTACATAATTTTTAATTCCGTAAGGAGCACAGCACTGATGGAAGGTCAGCAGGAGCCTTTGGTCACAAAGCTACTCCAGCAAGATGAAACTTTGAAGGTCAGCCAGGCAGCAGGATCATTTACAACAGACTGTGAGTTTGCAGTTTGAAGCAACAGTGCTGGAATTCATACATCCTCCTCTCTTATCTCTTGCCTTCTAACCAGTCTTCAATCTAACTTTTGTTTTTTGTTAGTAAAACTGTGGTTCAGTCCTACCCACTGACATTTAACTCTGCCAATGGTGACTTCTGCCTCCCGACCAGCTAAGCCTGCAAGAAATGTTTGTATAACTAAAACTTCACTTCTCATGTACATCCACACAGCATCTGTGCAAGTACGTGTGTGAGTATGTGTCTGCGTTCATCATTTTTCCGGGACCCCGAGGTATGGTGACATTTCTGAAGGCACGTAAAACCTTGCCACTGTCTCACAGCACTGTCTGTTTGGATTACAGCGACAGTGTGCTGGGTGTCAACAGGGAAAGCTCTCCGAAAGCGTGTAAAAATACCCAACATCTGTCACGTCTGATGCATAGAAAATGAAAATTGACATGCCTTCAGTGAGTATTAAAAGGGGCTGGTGAGTCACAGCTTATGTTAAATTGTGCGTGTATTATGTGCGCTCTAAATGCAGTATAACAGCTTGAATAATAATGAAGTGATGATCCACAATTTGACAGTTTTATGACATTTTCTTTGTACTCGATTGTAATTTCAGCCTGTGAAGCGCTCTTTTGGAACAGCAATGAGATGTAAAGCTTACTTGTTTCACGAGACGTTAAAGGGTCAGTTCAACTCAACCCTGATGCACTGGCACAACCACTTTGTTAGACAGTCAGTTTGTTAAATGCAAATCAGATATTCTAAAAAAACAAGTTTCATCTTTTTTTTAACAATCTTGTTTTAAGATTTATGTTTGTTTTAGAATTTCTATTATTTTCTTTACAAGGTTTTGCTTAAATTGAATTGAATTTTTATTACTTCAAATTATTATTATTATTATTATAATACTTCAATTACTTTTTTCTCAAAACAATACCTCACCCTCAACATATTGTTACTTTATTCTCACACTATAACTTTATTGTTAAAATACGTTGATGATGATATTATTTTGGTAAAAATATGACTTTTCTCAAAGTAACACATTTATTCTCAAGGGTATTTTTCTTCCTAACATGGGTCTGATGACTTAAAACTTAGTAAAACAAAGATTTATTCTTTCACTGTGGTGTCTAATCATGCAGATAGTTTTGTTTTTTTTGAGAAATTTCTCTAAGGCAGCAGAAATCGGAGGTGGGTCTTTCAAAAACTAGACAAATAAAATCCAAACCTGAGCAGTGATACATCTTTTGGAATTAAAATTAAGTTATCCGCTAGTCTACAGGAACAAGAATACAACAGTTTCAGTGTGATCCTACAACATGGTCTGCTCCCAGTTTCTCCACCCTCTGAGAAACCCCTCCACACCTTCAGGCTGAATGACACAAGACGGCATTATGATGACTGCGTGGTGCACAAAGGGTGCAGAAGGGGCTCTGCGATGCCATGGTTCATAATGCCCTGATAACCTGCGCTTTCAGTTTCCATTCAAACCAACAGAAGCTCATAGTGCTTGTCAGATCTAGCATGGTGGCATCGCAGTGCGAAAGGCGACGGTCCTGTAACTAATACAGTTTGATAGAGGAGATGGGTTTTCACATTCAATGCCCAACGGAAATGTATTAGCTAATCTCAGTGTAAAATGCTGCTGTTTGTCAACCCACTGGAGGGTGAAACTCAAATCTAAGATGGGTTTGTGCCACACAAAAAAAAATCTCGAGACAATAATATCACGAGAAAGGGGAGTCAGGAGACTTTACCTTACTATGAAAGATTCAGTTGGAGTACACATATCCGAGCAAGAAGCTAAACATGTTCACAGTGTGATGCCTAATATGTATTGATGTGTTCATGTCAGCTGTCTCTTTGGCTTTGTCACACGCTCTGATGACTGCCATCCTGCCTAAGAGCCTCCTATACAGACCACATAGGGCTTTGACACAATAGTGAACTTAGACAGTGTATAGGAGGATGTAGCAGGAAGAAAGGATGGAAGGATGTCAGTACTACGGTTTCAACACAAATTGTTGTTTGTTTAGAAATGTCTATTAAAAGTCATGATCTATAAAGGCCTTTCTGCAGCTGGATCACCAGCATGCACTTGAAAGACTGAAAGTACTAACTGTATGAAATGTAGCTGTGACACACATTTGCACTCAGACCAACCAGGTACCGCTAAAACAATTAAATGTGTGAACTGGCCTCCAGAAAACTGACCAACATTATTAAACAGGAAGGCAGATAATGTTAACTGACAGCTCCAATGAGTTCATTACACATCAGGCACCCCAGGGCTGATTTAACTCTTCATGGGTGGATTATACACACCAGCATGATACTGTGCCGAAGGGCAAAGCACCTTTGAGAAACCTATAATGACCGAAAAAGAGAAATCTCTCAAAGGTCAAAGGGTTCTTAAGGACTTAACATTTTTCAACATGTGTTCAGGTCAAGGAAAAGGTCTAACGAAATGCTAGTGTACATAAACAATAATTTCACTCCTTTACGACAGGAATGAAACTCATGTTTGGTCTGTACCCAGGGACATACATGGGGCAGAAGGCAACCTTTTTTAATATTTTTTGAATCAGCCTAGAAACAATTTTGAAAACCTGTATAGTATTGCACCAAATGGAAAATGTATACAATATACAGAAGGGAGGGACAAAGAGTGGATAGTCATGCTAGAAGCTAAAGTGTGCATTGAGTGAAATGCTAACATAATCTCATGTGATGTTTAGCAGGTATGTTTTAGGGGTGGGAAACACCGAAGTCCCCACGATACAATATTATTGCAATTTTAAACATATTGTGATGCATTGGAATTTATTACTTTTTTCCAACTTTAAATTGTGTCTTTTTGTCTAGTGGACTGAAAAAGCAATTGATTTTACATTTATATTTTTTCATTTAGCTGATGCTTTTATCCAAAGCGACTTACAATTGCTATATTTGTCAGAGGTCGCGCCCCTCTGGAGCAACGAGGGGTTAAGTGTCTTGCTCAGGGACACAATGGTGGATGTGTCGCAGTGTGATTCAAACTCTGGTCTCTCACACCAAAGGCATGTGTCTTATCCCCTGCGCCATTACCCCCCCTTAGTATTAGTACTTGGTATTAGCACCTAAAAAGTAAAATTCTCATGCACAATTTATATAATAAAAGGTCGATACTTTGCGTCCATGTATCGATACAGAATTGCCACGGAAAATATTGCGATACTATGCTGTATTGATTTTTTCCCCACCATCATCTTAGTTTTGTGTGTTAACTTGCTAACATTTGCTATTTAGCAGATGAGGCATGAGAAATATAATTATTTTTGCATTAGTATCCAGTAAGGCTGAACCCCAGCAGTCAAAGATTCGATGGGCGGAGCCTGATTCGACTGTCAATCTCACAGTCGAAGCTTCGCAGTAAAACAACGATCATGCCATTTTGGCGATATGGGGGTGCTCAATGTCTGATTTTACATAGAACTACCAGTTTTCTATACATAGATATATACAGCCTATTACATTATACAATTCAACATTTAATGCTGTAAATAAACATGTAAAAAGAATAAAACTTTCAATAAATTGTAACCCTAACCCTGGGTCATCAGTGCGCATGTGTAGGCGTAGTGTGTGTGTAATGGCGGGAGAGGAACACTTGCTGAAGAGAAGGAGCCCCGGCTTCACTGGTGTTGTGCTGAGTTGTCCGCACCTGCCGGAACTTTCGGATAATTTATCACCGTTGATGAAGCACACAAAGAATATTTTATTGTTTTTAAATAGCCGGCTACTTAATAGACCCACGAGGAACCGCGACATGCATGCAGTCATCAGCAGCACGGCATGCACGCAAAACTCACACAAGACCGGTGAATGACAGGCAAGAGAGAGAGAGAGAGAAAATGGTCTTCAAAAAGCCTCAGTTTAGCTGGAAATTTACAGTGTTAGTTGAATGAATAGAGACTGCAGCTCTGCAGCAGCTTCTCAAGATTAAAGCAGAGCTACCGTGTGTAACTTTGACTATCAAGTCGGCGAACGTCAGCCGCAGTCATTTCAAACACACCTATTAGAATTCATAAAAGAGCTGTATCAAATGTCAATCCATTTGATTGTTGTTAAGATTTCAGTCTGGACCCAAGTGGTGGACCAGATAACAGACACTGCTATCCATGCAGATGATGATCGCTAACTTGGCAAAAAATATTACTGAGGCAAAAAAGAAAAAAAAAAAGAAAAAAAACTTAAAGCTGACAGGAAATAAAAATCAACCTGCAGCCTCGTAGAAACCTGCCACCTACTCTCCTGCTAGAGCCTTTTTAACATTCTTAGCTTACCTAGAATATCTGCCCAGGCAACCATGGGGTGATCTCAACTCATACAAAGCACTCAAAGGATACACTAGGATAAAGCAGCATCAATTTAAAGTTTCCCCGCTGCTGCTGGATGCGCCAATCCTGATACCATAAAATGTCCTTCACTGCAGAACAATTTCACCCTCTCCTCCATGACTTGACAGCACCCAGTCATTCACTGCTTGGACGACCTAGCAATGCACCGCATTTTTGCTGATAGTGCCGATGGTTTTCACCGACTTAAACAAGCTTGTTTTTTGTTATTTGTATAGCCTGAATGATCAATTAACAGATAATCTATTACACTGACCTGAAATGAATGATTTAACACACACACACACACACACACACACACACACACACACACACACAAAAGTAAATGTTAGGAAAGGGAGCTAAGTGAAAAGGGAGGGAAGCAGCCTTTTTCACAGAAAGAAAAGCAAAGAAGTCAGGCCTTGAATTTCCTTCAGATAGTCACTCAGAGCAATTTCCAAAGAAATTTTAATACAAATCCATACAAAGAATCTTAAAAAACCATTTGATTTGTGTGGTTCACTATAGCAACATGTTGCTGTCTTGTGGGTTTGGGCCATCGCAGAGCAAACATTTATACCGAATACACAAGCATGTTAAGAGTCTTTAAACCTGCAATCAATATAATAATTTTTTGCCACTTGGGGGCAGAGCAACAAGCTGTAAACATGGATGTGTTAGCAAACATCCTAACACAGAGCAACATTAGCATTCATCTGGAGTCATGTTTTGGGAGACCTTATCAATGTATTTCAAATATTCACTTTATTTTGGTCTCTACCAACTCCTGGGGGAAATATCATCTGGCTCTTCAGCTGTTAAAAAAACTATACCCATCTGGTAGTTGCGAACTGTGTGTATCAGTTTTGCGTTGCCGTCAGCTGCCTGTTGCCGTTTGAATCGAGGTTGATGTGAGTAAACAAAGACAGTAAAGTTGCGGCTGGAGAACCAAAACAATGAGCTAAAAGACACTAAAACGCTCTGTAAAGCTGAGGGGAACTGAAGACTTGGGTGACAAAACTCTGTGGGTTCAACACTTCAAGCGACCCTTTTCACATTAGTAAGTTGATCCTTTGTTAATATAAAAACATTGATGAGAGCAGCTTTAAGCACTCAATGTGTTTAAATTAAAGAAACACCACAGAAAAGAGCTGAGGATCAAACATAAATCAAATGTCCCCATTTGCCGCCCTGTAGTTCTGGTAACATTTGCTCTCCAGCATCATTAAATAAAAGCCTTGTACCATATCAAAGTGTGCACATGCCCTCTCCTCTTTAAATGACTCACTCTATAAACCAGAACGCCGCCACACTTCACTAGGTTTTGTGTTTTCCAGTATGACGGCAGGGTTACAGTGGTGAGCGGTGAAGCGTGACCATATTGCGCCGCTATTACTGTGCTTTGTCTCCTGGCTTTGTACAGTGCAGGAATATGTATGTGTGTGGCGTGCCAGACAAGGTGAGAGCTCTGACCTCTCTCCATCAGACAGGAGCAATGATCCGACCAATGCTGACCTAATTTGGTGGGGTATCGCTGATCTGGTCACGTTACCGTCAGCAGCCTGCGCTACGATTGAATTCCCTGCAGCTGTTAGCTGTGACAGGTGGAGGGAAATCAGTGGAAGTTGGGGTGAGGACGGTGTATCAGGTGAAAAAATACCTTTTTCACAACGATAAGTACATCTGACATTGATTGAGTACAAAAAATATCTAGAAAGTACTATTTTCATACAAAATACATGCATAATGTTTGGATAAGATGTTCTTCTTTATTGTCAAAATACCTTTTACTATCCCTATGCTCATTGTATTTGATCATCTCTGAAACATTTGCTTAATATACATGTATGTATTGTTTTGTTTATTTTGCCTGATATTTTCAAATTCAAAACTTCAGAATCACCGCCCTAAGCTGTGAGATTTTTCTTATGTGTGACGTCAGTGTGATTTTATACCCACAACCTTAGTGCTGGTAGCTTAGTGCTCTAACAAACAGAGTCACAAAGGACCACCGCAATGATTACAGTATGTACAATATAAAAGTTTGTTTCTTGCGTCAGTGATTGCAAAAGATATCTTCATTGATCATATTTTTGATTATAGGAAAGAAATTATTTTTGTGGATTGTGAGGGGTAATGTAAAGTTCTAAAACTGCACTTCAAGGAGTAATTTTAAAACAACGTTTTGTCTTAGACTTGGTGATCAGTTACAATGACTTGACTGAAAGAATTAACATAAGATGTTGTGTTTATATAACAAATGTAGATCAATAACAAATGTAATCATCTTGTGGTGAAAAAAAAGATTTACGTATGATCTGTTTGGAGTATTGTACTTTGAGTTTTTAAACATTGCAACATACTATTTATAATGGTATCATATCGACAGGAAAAAAACTGAAAAACAAAATTAAGTAATGAATTATTTTTCTCATTTTAATGTAAATAAAAGCATTTTAAAATATGCATATCCATTACAAAATATTTGTTTATATCACACAGCAAACAAATGCTATGATCGGATTTTTTTATCAAATTTTTAATCTGATTTGACAGATTAATTTTCATCTTCACCTTTAACAACCTGAAGTAACTTCCCAACACTTTCCCACCCAAAAATCCGCTAAAGGTGAATTTTCCACTTTCTCTTGCCTTATTTTAAGGAACTGTGAAAACAGTACTTTAATGTCTTCTGTGGTTCAGATATTTTTACAGGAAAGACAAACAAATATGGAGTTTGACTTGGGAGACATGGAGGAGTTTACCAGGCAGGGAGGGTCTAATGAAAAGATGGCGTTAAGTGGTCCCCAGACGACCAATCCTACTGACCATCTACTGCAAAACTAATTACATTCCCATCAGCCTCAGCTTTGTTTTGTGTTAAGTGCTAAATCAAAAGTTGATAAAAGTAAAGCTGGTGAAAATTGACTGATCAAAACATATACCTGCTTTACATGAGCATGTTAGCATTATCATTGTAAGCACGTTAGCATGCTGACATTAGCATTTAGCTCAAAGCCTGGCTGCGCCCAATTATAGCCTCACAGAGCTGCTAGCATGGCTGTAGACTCGTTTAATCTGACTCTCCCCAACTTTATCGAAGTGCAGTACTAAGTTGCTGGAGAAATCTTTTAACAATGACTGTAACTGTTAACCCTAACCTCTAACCTTAACGAATTAAAATCAAGTACTTTTCTAAATGACACGGTTAGCTAACCTTTTTTAATTGATGATTAATTCATGAAGGTATGTCTCATTAAGTTTGTTTGTCACATGATCCTGAGCAGTAACCTTCACATCACTGACATACACAATGTAAAATGCACAATTTAAAGTAATTCTATGTAATTGTATGTGCATTAATTGTTATACAATGGTAAGGCCATGTTAGGCTAATGGACATTAATATCATGCAGAGACTCTTTGGGCCCCTCATGAATATGAAAGTAGATGAACTGTATCTATTGCGGTATTGACTGACCAGTCTTTTTAAAAGGTCAGAGTAATCCATCTGGACCAGAAGCCACACTGAATGAATTTGACTAAACAGAAAAATGCCATTAGGATATTTGTATGACAGAGAACTGTTGAATCTGATTATCTTGCCATCTATAACAATCACTCAGTCAAGAACGTGTCTTGGTTTTCCATTTAAAATGTAAAAAAAATAAACAGAAATAGAATAGATTAACCACATAATCTTTAAAATAAAAAACAAAAACAAATCCCCTTCTTAATTAAACATTTCCTTTTCAACTAAAGACGAAAAGGGCTGTCAAATAACTTTAAACTAGAGGACATTTTGGGACCAGTCCTCTCATTCTTTACCTCTCCCACTGGATTAAGGCTATTGATTCACCAAGTACACTTCGAGGTCAAAAATTGGCTGTTTGCCCAATCAATGGCCACCTTTACTGCTGTCTATCTGCCAATCAATAGGCCTTCCAGCTTTAATTTTCCCACAGCTCCCTCTCAACATGTAACCCAGCATAGATCCTCAATACGGCATTGCATCCTCACCAGCAGAAAAAACCTCATAACGGAGCCCAAAATTGGCCAGGATCTCTCGAGTTAGAAATCAATACGTTGAGAGAGAGAAGCCATGATGGATGCAGCAGGCAAAGGTGATTTTAATCATCCTCTTCCAGCGAGCAGATCATAATGTCATCGTTGTTGCGGTCATATGGTTGGTGGAAAACTGTGACCTTTATTATTTTACAGAAGTGTGACGAATTAACTTAGGCATGCTCCACTATTTTTACCAGCTAGTTACTAACGTCCTTTGTCTGTCGTTTGGTACTGGGCAGGTAGTGTACAGTGGGGGTGCTGGAGACAACAGTGATTAGCAGTTTTGGGGAGTAACTAGTTACATGTAATTTAGTTATGTAATTTAATTACAAAATAAATGTAATCCGTTACAGTTACTGGGAAAAATGTGTAATCATGATAACAATGGCATTCAATCTGAATATTTTAAGTAAAAAGCTTGGCTATATGTTGAATAATATTAATTTTGTTGCTTTGCATGTTTTTCATGTGCACAATATCTTCCTTTGCCATTTCCAGCCACAGCTGTTTAGTAAAGTTTGATGCAGTTCTGATGCTTTTGATTGGTTCTTATGTTTTAGTTTGCAGCGGCACCCGTCTGCCAGTTAAAGTGCCTCTCAAGCTGTCTTTTAAAACGGATAATGGTTAAAAACATTAATCAAACAAGTAATCCAAAAGTAATGAAATGTAATAAGGTACATTATTTTGATAAAGTAATTAAAATAGTTACACTACTATTTATATTTTAAATAGGGTAACTTGTAATCAGAAACCTATTGCATTTGTAATCAGAAACCTATTGCATTTCCAAAGTAACCTGTAAGTGAATCAAGAGCGTAAGCCAAAACAATGAGCCGAAGATGCTAAAAAGTTCTGTAGAGCTGAAGGGATCTGCAGAGTTGCTGATTCATTGCTACAATTGATAACTTGATCCAATTGTTAATATAAAAACAGTGAGTAGCACAGTTTAAATAAGGCTTGTTTTGCGGCCTGCTGTCTTTGAGAGAATCACAATATGAAAGTTTAGAGCATTTTTAGTTATTTTACAGGATGTCATGTGTTTTGTTTGGAATAACACCAAGAAGAACAGTAACGTTAGTAACGTCAGCCAGAACCAGCCACAAACTCAATCAATTTGATTTGACGTGATCTCTGGGAAGCAAAAACATTACAACAAAAACCTCTTTACTAGCAACAATGGAGTCAAAAAACAAAAAAAGAGGATAATCTTGTGGATTACCACACAGTAAGAGGCAGTGACAGATAGTACCAAGCCCACCACCCACACCGTGAGTGCACAGTGGGGCAGTGGTGCCAGATGAAGGAGGTAAATAGGTTTCGACAGCACATTACAAAGCCTCTTGGCTGGGCGGCAGCATCGTGTTTTAAGGGATGGTGAAGGACACACACACAGAGACGAACACATTTATATTCAGGGTCTCTATAATGCAGATCCAATGAGTATAAGCAGGTACAGGCGCAGCGTGCTGCCAGCTAGGGGCACTTCACTATGTGGATTTTTACCTTGTAGCCCTGCTATTGTTATTTAAAAATGCTACATATAGTACGGTTTTGAGGAATGAAAAACATCATTATCTTTTAATTTGACATTTTGGGAAAATATGCTCATTTGTTTTCTTGCCCAGATTTATGCTGCATTCAAGTGCTCCTCCTCACACGGGCCCATTTCCTGAGATGGGAAGTCGTTCTTCTGACCTTGGTGTGTTCATGAGCTTTACGTTGTAATGTGGAGTCAACATGGATGTTTTTGTAAAGTGTCTGTGTAACTTATGTATGTGACGTTGCTATCCAGCTCAGGGTATATACACAGGAACCCTGAAGTAAAATTCAATTTTGTAATTAAAATCATCTCTGCTGCCAAAATGTGCTTCTAAGAGAAAATACAGATTTGACAGACATTTGTCCTTCTCCGATTCTTTCTGGAGACAATTACTTGATCAAGGTCACACCAATCGCTTCCAATGCTCAGAGCAAATTAAGTCAACCGTCTGGATGTGCAGGCATGTGTGGAATCTATTATCTTGTGCTCTGACTAGCCTTGAATGATTGTTTGTGTAAATACTGCGATACACCGCTCCTCCATCTTCAATAGAGTCGCTCTGAACCAACCAGGATTCAGCTGCTTCTTTTTTTCCAGGCACTCTGCTCTGCAAAGGTTAAAAAAACACTCTAGCCTTTACCTCTGCACACACAATGTCACCCACCATTGCTTATTCATACTCTCACACAGACAGGCAAAAACACACACACACACACATCTGCAGCAGAAGATGAGGGTCAAGGACAGTTGGGACCTCAGAGAGACATTGTTGAAGGCTGATGGCCTCTCCAAAACAAGCTCAGAGGCTGGGATGCACAGAGAGAGAGAGGGGGAGCAGCAAATGAAAGAAAGCTATCAGAAGTAGCAGCTGGATTGGTTGTGACAAGGTACTGATGGGATAGAGAGGCTCCACCAATATAGAAAGCCCTGCCATCAGCAGTCCTGTGCCTTCAGGTAATGGGCAAATAACATGAATTCACTTCCTCGCTGATGCACTCTCTGCCACAGTGTGGCACTTTGATTCCTGTGAGAGTGCTTTCCTTTGTCACCTTGCAAAGCAACAAGGGTTGCTGAGAGAAGTAGATGCATCTGGTCGCACCATTCCTCCCAGCAGATAAACCTCCGTCATTGTATTGCTTACTGTTGCTGCTGCCGGCATGTTTTTGCTGAGCATCCACAATGGGGAGGGGGGGAATACTTTAATTTCAGGTTACTTCTGTTCTCCCGCTACACAAAACAAGCCTTGATATGAAAGAGCTCTTATTCATTCCCCCGACAGATGGAGGTGAAGCGCCTTTGCCGATTTGCAGCTACCAGCCGAGCTGCACTCAATTACCCAGTGGCATTTTTGTCACCTTGCACAAGATAGTAATGACCTCGCCGTCCCGCTGAGCTCTTCTTTTTTTTTTCTTTCCCGGGAATGGCAAGTCTTCCATCACAGCACAAGCTGATTGATGCCTTAGATGCGTGACCTCACGTTAGACGAGGATGATGGCAAATCCATTCTCAAGTCTCTCTCTTTCAACGTTTTGTCTCAAGGGCAACGGATTTCCAGTTTTTTAATTTTATTTTAAAGATTTTTCACATCTTGAATCTATTGAATTCAAAGTAAATTATATATTACATATTAACCAAACCACACACAGACTCAGAGTTTGCTCCCACTCAATCTAAAAAGCCCTCTGGGTGGATAATCAGAAACATGAGAAGGAACTAAAGCGCTGCTTTGCAAACGATGACATGAGAACTATTCTCCTCAAATGTTGTTTTACAAAGAATGAAAGTAACGGTACAAACTGAACAGAACCTCATATACAGGGCAGCTAGAACACATACTAGCACCATGCATGCATCATGTGTAACCATATCACAACAGCGGAGTTTGTGTCATCATTGTAAGGCACTTTTTCTTGCAAAATGTTCACTAAAACTTTATAACAGCCCTTGAAAATGAAACTATGACAACAGAAAAAGTCACATTATGGCATGCCAAGCACGCTATTCTAATATGATTAACTCACACACACACAAAATAAATCGCTTTTGTCTCCTCACTATAACAATCTGCTTTAGCTCTGAAGTGAAACACTGTTCTGCTTGAGAGAAGAAAAGCTTGACATAAACGGCAAAGTTTTTGTGCAGAATATTTGGAGTTGGGAAAGGAAGAAGGATGTGACCTTTGACCTTGTCTGTGATTACACCAAAAGGTTTTTGTTTAGGCTGTTGGAGAAAATCAGTCACAAGTCACGATGCATGAGCATAATGAGGTCAGATGATCATTGATCTGGTCGAAGCAGCAACAAACAGCAGACTTTTCTTCCCAAAGAAACTTTATGTATTGCTAACAATGTGCACGGTTGCTTATATTTTTCACTGACACTTCTACACTCGGTTTCAGGCACAAAAGGGAGCTGATTTTGCACCAAAGTGGATAGATCTGACCTGTGGACAGTGGTGGTGTCACGCTCCACCACCTGAGCTTTAAAATAGACTCACAGTAATTAATTAATGAAGGTGAACGCTGGACAAAAAAACCATGTGCATCCAAAGTCATTTAAGGCACATATGGTTTTATCCTGACACCTGCCTCATGTGGAGGTCATTGAGGATACATAATACAGGATTAGGAGGAGAACATTTTGGGAAATAAGCTTCTTTGCCCTCTTATTGAGAGTTAGAAGAGAAGATTGATGCCACTCATGTGCGAATGTATGAAACCAGTGCCAGGAGGTGGTTAGCCTAGCTTAGCATTAAGACTGGAAACATGGGGAAACTGACATTCCCCAAAATGTTGAATTTCCTTGTTTCTCAGCAGTTTGTAAAGTCTCAGTTTTGCAGGTCTGTTGTGGAAATTGTATATTCCTAGTGAGGGATTGAGCAAATAATTGAGTTACAACAAACCGTTGTCTTTTGAAGAATTTATTAATAAAAGAGAATAAACAGACAAGTACTATAACACAAATTAGCTGGACCAGAGGTTCTGTCAAACACTAACATCTGGCCCAGAGCAAAGGGATGCATAATCATTTACACAGTCTAGGTTTCTATGTTTTGGGGAACAAAGATCCTCTCCCAGCCTTGACTGGTCCCAGTCAAAGCAAGGAGAGGAACAGCTAATAAGAAAAACAAAACAACTTGACATCCCTGACCTAAACCCCACACAGTTGGACAGACTATAATAAAAAGGTTTAAGATTTAAAACAATACATAACGCATAATAATAATAATAATAAAAATAGTACTATTATAATTACTTGCATAAAAGATTATAGGAGAATGAAGAAAAAACATCCCAATTCCATACAGTCACATGCAGTACATACCATTTAGTAATTTATTATAGTGTACTGATTTGCAGTTGCTACATAAGAAATCAATATACTCATAACAGGAGATGATCAATCAAACTGTGACTGTGCCAATTAAAAGAGAAAATTATTTGTTTGTGTTCTGAGTTTTTCCACCACATTTCCTTTCGATTTTCTTCAGCTGTGAGCTCCTCCATTTCCTCTGTGCATTGCATTGCGGACCAGTCAGACATCAGCAAGCTCAAAAGTCAAGGCTTTTTCAGTCTGCATAGTAAAAGATTCAAGTATACTTAAACAAAACCTTAGAATTAGTGTGGATATATTCGGTTCACATCTACTGAGTGATTTTTTTAACAATGACAGAAAAATCTGAAGGCCGTCACCATAGTAATTCACATGCAACACAGTCAATAACCACATGTAGACCACCTGTAGGAGACCCTGGGTACACGACCTACTGACCTTAATATCTAGCTGGCTTTAGACATGGCATCGGCTACATAGCTATCGCAAAATGTCACAGCAGCGGAGTTTCTGAACTTCTTTAGATGAGTGAAGAAAGAGAGACTGTTACTGTTATTTACTGTACGTAAAGTACTTTGTAAACACTGCTTTAGAAGAGTGCTATACAAATAAAGTTATAATTATTATTATTATTAGGGCACAACTAGAGTTAAGTGGCTGTAAAACAACAGGTCGTTGATTTCAAAAGTAATTTCCTACTAAAATCTTCATAGCTTGAAAAGCTGTCAGAGATCCATTTGATATTACTTTATTATCTCACTATTTATCTTGAAATGTATGACTGCCCGTAGACAAATACTACATTTTGAATGATTTGTGTTAGCTGAACACTGTAAACACCAAATATAACAAAATAATTTCCCCCAACAGAACTTAAAGTGCCAACTCCTCCATGCATTTGCATGTGTGATGTTGCACAAAATATGGTTTCTCTGATAATCATTTTACCAAGTGCAACTACAACTTACAGCTTTACAGCTCACAGCTTTGTTTATAGTAACAGTCACTTATTTAATGAGGTTTCTCAGTCAGCCCACATCAACGCTATTTGACGCACTTCATTACTACCTCATCCTCCTCACATTATTGCACACCGAATAGCTGCACGTTGGACCCACATTAAACTATAATGCCTTGATGAGTGGTGACAGTGATCAGAGTGCAGCATCTGATTAAAACACACACACACACACACACACACCTTACTGTTGACATGCAGTGATATGACCAGTGACAGTCATCGCTGTGCACTCTCTAATGAAATACAGCGGCCTTGCTCCATATTTAGTATGTCAGCTGCTTGTGTGTCATTTTGGGATTAAACTGCTGTGACTGAACATGGAGCCTTGATACAGTAGCTTTCTGTTCAGCAGTGCTGCACTGACACCCTGAGGCCTGTGTGTCACCTTCTGGAGAATGCAGAAAATATATGCAATTTGGAACAATTCACAAATCAATATCACTTAAATTTTAGTATAAAAACGATTATATTGTATTCCTGTGGTGCAAAAAAAGCAGTACATGTACCAGATTTACTCCGAAATGATGAAACAAATTCATTTAAAAACAATAAGCAGCCTTATCAACATTTTACAGAGTCTGCAGAACGTTGGCTCCGTGAGATATCATTTTCAGCTTCCTGGGGGAATATGCCACTGCTCATTTAATCTGTAGCTCCCTGCAACACTTCCCTCAAAGAGGCGGAAAACAAAGGCGGCTGAGAAAAAGGAAAACACAACTCATATTTCATTAAATCAGTAGGAAACCAGAAAGCAATCAATGCAGAACACGGCTTTGCCATTTTCTTATCCACTGACTCAGAAATTGACAGATAGAGATCTTGCAATTTGAAAACTTAATATTAATTCTGTTTGAGTGACAGCTGCTGCACTTCATTCTTATGAATTCAATCATGTGTGTAAAAGCGTATTTGCCTCAATATTGTGTCAAAGCGGAGCGTGCTTTAACAATCTGTCGACATTCGAAGGGTGTAAACACACTGTCTTATTGATTAAAAGCCACATCGGTGTAAAGAAGCAGGACTTCTAAGCACGTAATCTATATTTCTTCAACTGGAACTGAAAAGAATTAAGAGCTAAAGAGACATAAGAGGTTTTCCCAAAGGTGGCGAAGTGGGAGCTTCAGTAAAACATCATTTGAAAGAAAAGTAAAAATGTTTTTGTAAAAAAGTTGAATTGTAAATATAACTACTGAAGTAGAAAAAAAGACTATTTTACCTTTTCTGATTTTTGTGCACCATTTCTCTTCAAATCTAAGACATAATAAAATTCAATCAAATCAGGTTTTTCCATCCAGAATGATGGAGCAGCAATATTACTGTATATATAATATTCAGAATATTTCAAAGACATCTCTCCTTTGCAGTGTCCATTGAGTGTCACCTGATGTGACAGCAGGCGGTGGAGAGCACTGTGCTCTGCAGTGACACTCTGTCCACTCGCATCAACAGCATTGTTCCCTACAGCAGCCTGTCACTACTCTGCCTTTAACCACCTGCTCAGGGAGAAAATAAAGCAGCTATGGCAACACCTGCCCGCATCTGGTGCCTCGGCAGCCACCCAGTCACTGTTTTTATGGGTCACAAAATGATGGCTGGTCATTTTTCTGATGGCCGGGTACTAAATGCTGGCAGGCTGCTGAGTGGAGCAGGGGTTGGTTTTAGTATTTCTGCATGTGCAGTTGTACAAAATGTTTTGAATGACCGTAGCAAAGGAATATGACTTAGAGAAGGTGGTTTCTTTAAAAAAAATGTTTGTAGCTTTGTTGGAGTTATAAACCTCTTCACACGATTTCATTATGTTCGATTAGATTAGCTTAGTGTAAAGACTGGAAACAATTTGTTTTTGGCACGAACTGCATTGTGTCACATGAAAAACCACGCCCCTTTGAAGCTTGAGAAGGCTGGACAAAACAAACAGTATCTGGACTCTTAACACAGCTTGAACGAAAATCCTACATTAAAACTTCTCTAATCAATATTTTTATATTAACAATGAGTCAGATGTGTCATATTAACACCAACTTTGCAATTCCTCTCAGCTTCACAGAACGTTTTAGCATCTTTCAGTTCATTGTTTTTTACGGTTTTCTGCTAAAATCTGGTTAAACACAGCTAAAAGGAGAGTAAATACTGGGCAAATCAGGTGGACAGAAACACAACTTCAAATGAATGCTAATGTTGCGCCGTGTCTGCTGGATTTGCTAATAGGCATATCGCGTTATCCATTTCAACTTTATAAGGTCATATTATGTCAAAGTTGTGGCTAAGGTATGCATACTGCATATCATCAGCTGTTATCTTATTTCTCTAAAGACTCTTAAGAAGTATGCCCTGTGTCACATTTCTGCTATCTACTTCAAACAACTAAGATATCAAACCAATCAATCCGAGACCATAAATGTTCATTACCACCAGACATGAAACTGTTCGATGTTGCCCGATAAGCCTCTTGTTTATGTGTCAGAACTGCAGTGCGTGATGGTGATTCAATTTCAGCACTCATCTTTATCATCGTCACAGTTGGGGTCTGCATTTCTCAGAAGATTAAATTAATTTAAATGTGAACTGATCCAACTGCAAAAAGTTTAATCTGCTGTGCTGTCAGACACACACACAGAGAATCAGAGATGAGAAGCGTAAAATGAACTGATTTACTTTGTAATGAACAGGGACATATTGAGTGTCCAATCTATCAGGTCAGATTGTATCTGTGGTAACTGTTAAAATCTTTCATGCTCAAATATGTGAACAACACGGGAGAATAGCTTGTGATTTTCATAATGTAACATTGTTCTTTTTAACTGCAGTTTTGTCTGTCACTTGGGAATTAAATCATTAAATAAACTACCTGTGCAGCGGTGTGTCTTGAATTTTTATTCAACATTGAAGGGAAATAATATTTCCCATCCTGTCTTAGAAGTTATTAACAAACATAAAATGCTGCCAATGTTTACAGAAGGGGTTTCAGCATTCATCTAAGCACACAGAGCAGATTACATTTTGGGAGCACACTTGTGTTGCTTGAGTTAGAACTTGGAAAGTGCAAAGTTTTGTGCTTATGAATAAAGTTAAGAAAATGAAGCTCCAGTGTTAAAATCAGCAGTTTCTAGTCGGCTGTAAAATGTCAAAGACTATTAAGTTCTATTAATATCAAAACTACGAACGCCGTGAAGACATTTTCATTGCTTTTATAATATTATGTGGAAATCAAGCAGAGCAATGTAGAATAAATAAAGGAACAATATACTGTGTGTTTTCTCAGAATCATAAAACCCCCACTCAAACATTGCCAGAGTATATTTAATTTAAAACTTTTCCATTTGCAGAATGCGAGTGTAGACAGTGAGCTTCAGAGGCAGGTGAACCAGGAGAAGGAGGGGTAAAGAGACAGGAACAAGTCTGGTTACATATTTGAGAGTTACCTGCACACGGCTTGTACCTGGCTTTTCATTGTTCTGTTGATGGGATGGAGAAAGTGGAGGTAGTTCAGCATAAATCAAAGGCATACAAAGGCATAGCTCGTTACTGCTCCCTCAGTAAATATCAGGACAATAAGAAAGTGAGCAACTGGGAATTACACAGGTTGTGCAATTTCATGTAGCTTGTTTGAAAAAGAAATTCATGAAATCTCTTTTCCAAATCTATTTCGCTTCACAATATGAAAAATAATATAAAAAGTGAATATTCAGAACACACTCATTTTTAAGATGAACTGTAATTTAAACTAAGCTTTGCTAAGTAGCTAGCAGGTTATATATCCCTCCTTTGTTTTGACAGCGCCCCCTACATTATTTTTTTTCCCCAGATAGCATGAACTTGTTTTGTTTTTATAAATACTTCATTATCTCACTTAATTCTAAAAGCTGCACAGGCTGTTGACTTTTACAACAGGTTTACAACATAGTGGAGTTATCATAATTATGAGTTTCTTTTTTCTGAATAGCTTTCTCAACTAGGAAACTTCCTGAAATCCGACATGGGGTTTAACAGTGGAAAGAAAATCAAGTGAATAGGGACGCCTTCACGCCAGCTACAGTTCATCGTTCAAGGCGATGAAATCTAGAATTAATAATGTTAAACAAAAACATGAAACACAAAAACAAAAATGGAAAAAGAAAATAAAAAAGAAGCATGGGGGAGGATCATACAGTTTTTCCCAATAATTAAAAAAAGACCATGGCGGCCCGCCACAGTCTAATTTGTTCTGTCATAGTTTCAAAATGAACCAAAAATATTTTTACACATCTCATAATAACATTTCAGACCTCTAAAGTTGTGTTTTGTCAGCGCTGCTGTAAGCTTGCACGCTCATGCACTTTGGCATCCGACACGAGACAACCACTTTTCTTTTGAGGCAAATACGGTAACGTTAACGGTCTGTTTCTGTCACTCGTTTCTGAGAAGGCGATTATGCTAGCCGCACCTAAATTTGGAGTGCACACGTATTCAAGCCTTTATGGTAAATCCGCTGAAATGGACCAATGCAAAATTCTTCATAGATTGCCTCTTAATTTAGCACCAAATTGATGCATTTAACTTTAAAATGTAAAAAATTTTCTTCCACCATAGTCTCTTCAAATCCTGTGCACTAATCTGTGTTTTAATGTTAATTTCCTCCCTACAGGACATAGTCACTGCTGGCATGGTGGGGCTCTGGGAGCAACAGAGCTTGAAGGGAGGCCAGGCATCGTCAAACTGCTGATGGAGGGAGACAAAGTGTATGAAATCGAAGAGTCTCTTTGGCTCCCACTGGAAAAGCAATTAAAAAACTGCAATTAACATTAAAAATAAAGCTTTCAGGGAAAATGGGAATTGACGCTGAAGCCTTTTGGGAAAGGAGACAGAACCCTAGAATTAAAAAATGAGACCTCAATAAATGACTGACCATATAGTCAACAAAATGTCACTTTTAAAAAATGTATTTAACTTTTCATTATATTTATGTCAATTTTATTTCCATAAAAGATGCTCTAATTCTGCTGGAAAATTTGTAATTTGTTTAAGGATATTTTATGTTTTGTCAATCAAGTTTTGCCTAGTTGTGTTTGTAATTACTTGCTTACTACTAACTTACAGTTATGTTTAAATTAAATGTAAACATTTTGACAATATTAGTTCAATTTGTTCATTGTTGCTTATTTACACTTTTGATGTAAAAACAGTAATAAAATGCACAATATTTTAAACCCTCAATCGACCAAATAACAAACTCTCTTGAGTTGTCATGTGATGGAAATGCTAATCAGTCATACACATGGGAATCTTTTCCATCTCTACCATCCGTACCACATAACGTGAATGTGACACTTGAATGTTTGTGTCGTGATTTGAATCACATGTTGCACATATTGTACATATAGGTGGTGTTACAGGACTCCTCCTTGCTGTGGGTTTTGGCCACCTGGTCATTTGCCATCACCACAACTGGACCCATTTAAGAAAGAGGAAAAAGGAGAACGCTTATGCTAGCTAGCCACCTTCCTTTGTATAATGTGGAATGAACACAGTACTGAGTGTGCACGGAGTCTGCTGATGAGTTTAATCTAACATGAATGAAAAGTAACATCCAGCAGGAATCACTGCTAATGTTAGCAAGCTAGGCTAGCCCCCTGGTTAGCACTTGTGAAAGGAAGTTAGCTTCCTAACTAGCTTGTATTCCTTGTGGAATACAAACTTACAGTATAGTATGATGGGTTCCCCTCAAATGTTAAATTGAGTAAAGTGACAGAGGTCTTGAATCGCTAACGGTACATGTCCAAAAACAGTTTTATCATCTTATATGTTGTTGCAGATCTCACTGACCTGCAGTATCAGCCACCCCCCTGGTAGCAGCGACGTGGCACTTCACTTCCCTATGAAGATCTCCTCCCCATTTTGTCTTAATGAGCTTCTTATAAAAAGGAGCAGTTACTTTTTCACGGGTAGGTCTGCTGCTCAGCCTGGAGACATCAGCCTGTTGCCTCTGCAGAGCTGCAGGAGAGTGAGCGCTAGGCCTCACATAGCTAAATGCTACTGATGGATACATTTTTCCATTCCTTTTTTGACAAAGTTTTATTTTCATAGTTTTATTCATTTATTTATTATACATTTATCTTCTCTCTACACACACATCTGGCATCTGGAGTTCTTTATGATATGCTCTATATTTATATAGAGTGATATGCTCTATATTTATATAGAGCATATCATAAAGAACTCCAGATGCCTAAGCACTGGAGGTGAAAAGCACCTAAACATGTAAACCTGCTTAACTCCCACACAGCACCTGTTCTTTCGGTCTGTGACTCAACTAATCTGCTTTTACACCAGCTAACATCCTTTGAGCAGTCATAAAGGTACTCATGCCTGAAGAAGTCAACAGGAATGGCCAGGACGGGAATCATATATTATTATTATTTTTATATATTTCTAATACGAATAAACAATTTCTTTTAAAAATCAGGAATGGGATAGGACCATATGTATAAAAAAGGGATGGGAGTCATTGTTCCGGGATTGGGACAGGACAAGAGTATTTTTATGGGAGCAGGATGGGACAGGAGTGAAAATCCACTCCCGTGTCAGCCTCTAGTCCAAACACACAGAGCTGAGGCGAACCTTTTCTCTGACTTAATCCTGATTTGTTTGTCTTCCAGGAAATCAGCCACTGTGGCGACTCCACTATCCTCTGCCTGGAACAGTATCGCCATTTTACAGCCCAAAAATGCGAAACAAAACCAAACAACAGAAAACCGCAAAGAGCCTGAAGCGTCAGTCTGGCTGCTTTTATGATGAAAAGGCTTCAGCTGGACGTGAAACTGATTGCAGACAAATAATAATTTATTATGAATAACAACACTGACAAAGTACAATTTATGTGCGTCTCTTTACAGCCGTCCTGCTTCTTAATTTTCTCCTTTGGTCACAATGAGTTATAGTTTATTGCTTTGTATTTGCCTGTCCGTCTTTTCACCGCCAGTCTCTGCCACCATGTGAGCAAAATAATACCAGCAATTCTGCTTCAGTTTTCCATTGATGTCGGCACTTGACTGTTTGAGTTCTTTTTTACATTTTTGTGTTAGTGCAATATTATACGTGCCATGACTATAGGCCAAAAGATACCATTTGCTTTCAATTATTTACAAAAGGAATGTGTAATTTACCAGGATTTGCCATCATGAAATACA
This sequence comes from Micropterus salmoides, assembly GCF_014851395.1. Taxonomy (NCBI): domain Eukaryota; kingdom Metazoa; phylum Chordata; class Actinopteri; order Centrarchiformes; family Centrarchidae; genus Micropterus; species Micropterus salmoides. The sequence goes on from NW_024040040.1 coordinate 9,976,112, forward strand.
TCAAAATCAATTCCCAAAACATATTACATTCATCACCGAACAAAACTCCTTGGAGGGCCTGGAATATAAGATAAGCAATCCCTCCTCAGGCAGAACCAGCTCTAAACTACATGCATCAATAACAAAACATCACATTCCCTGTAGATGTCTGGTGCTAATGGATGGAATGAGACAATGGGTCCCTGGGAACAGACACGTGCATCGCTCTCAGTCATTCTGTGTCTTTGGTCAAGCTAATTTGTCGATGCAGCAGAGCTACTCTGACACATTTGTCCACAGATGTCATCCATAATAGCATATAGGTTAAAGGATAAGGCCATGAAAAGACCAAAACCAACATGTCCATCTCTCAGTCGATTATAACTTCTGTCTGTGGCACTTAGTACCAAGCCCACTGGTTCCTACTGAAGATGTAAACCTTTTTAAACAAGGACAAATAATTTCCTTAAACAGTTGGGTACTGTAGTTTATAGCAAACATTACTCAAATGGCAGGAAACAGTGCATTTGTTTGGGACAATTTCCAGCAGTGGATTAATCCACACCTGGTGCTTTATTGAGTCTTTCCAGCACCAGGACAGTGTATGTGGCATTTACTAAAAATTAACATCAGTGTGTGTTCATGGTGATAAAGGGACATGTCAGCCAGTAAAACAAGGTGACTCACTGATGTGTTTTTAATAGTTTTTGGACAACAATGGAGCTCTATGGCACAGAGGAAGAAGATATATCAGGCTTTGACACACACACACACACACACACACACACCTTGTTGGTTGGATACTCGTTGGGTTTTGGTCTTTTCATTGGATTTGTTCCCAAGAAAAATGTAGTATCCTTTGATTTTTCTTAAAGCACAGCTACTGTATTCTGCTGTTAAACTTATTCTGATAACTGTTTCATTCATTTTAATGTAGCTTTACTGCAGCCTGCACTGTGCAGCTGTTTATGTAGGTAAATAATAAAAAATAAAGATTAGATCAAACACAGATACTTAATATTGAAGACAGAAACATATTCAGGATATCCGTACTTTTGACTGAACCCGGAACGGTCACTTTAAACAGAAGCTCTGAGGACCCTTGAGCCAACTCGTCATGACTTCCTTTTCTCGAAAAAAAAATTGCCACATAACACAATCGAGGCAGCAATTACATTATCCAACAAAGTGTACTTGGCAAAACAAATTAGTACAAAAATAGTTCATTTTCTGACATACATGAAAACATAAACAGCGACATTTGGGGTCCTTCCGATGACATTGTCTACAATAACCAGAGGGCGAAGTGTGTGTGCGTGCGGGCAGAGGAGGACTTCATGTTTACACAATCTGACAGGCAAATCTATAGCGCAGGAAAAATGCTCAGCCACTGGAGTAAAAGTCTGCAGCTTCAGAATTTGAAAAGATAAGTCTTCTATAAAAACACATCACAGATATGACATATCTGGGTCTCCACCAGCGTGGAAAAATTGTCTCAGACTCATACAAGTGAAGTCAAAACAACTCGCTGTCATATTTCTGCTCTGTGCCGGCGTTGGTGAGTCAGTTGTGTTCAGGATTTCAGGTTTAAATTAGTCAAGCTGCTCCCGCTGTGTTGGATGGCTTTGAAAATACACATCATGACTATTTCTAGACACAGTTTACAGCGCACTACTCTGAATGCAGTTTATAAAAGCTTTGAAAACGTTTACTTGATTCATATTTTAGCTTTGTTTAGTAAAGTATATATTTACAACCTCCCAATGCAAACAGCCCAATCTGTGTTATGTGTCTGCAGTGCAGTGAATAACACACACGCGTTGTCAACAGGATCCTGCACTACACGCCACTGGCATCCGGCTGTCACTCGGGCAACAGGATGTGCGTGTATTTGGAACAAAGCTGAAAACAAGCTACATCATTTAAAGGCCAAGGTTTTTGTCCTAGCGACTGATTTTTAAGTTCTTGGAGAATCTGTGCTGCTCTGTGAGAAGTCCAGCAGTTCACCGTTCAAACTGGGGTTTTCTATTACCTGAACTTGAACTTGTGAGACTTGGTAATGACTAGAGAGTTCCTTACATTTCCATTGTATTTGACAAACCAGGACGTTTCAAATAAAGTTAGTAAAAAGGAAGAGCAGAACAGAATCAAGGTTATAGCCAGAATTTTAGAGTCTAAGTCCCCCCTACCCTCGACACAACTGAAGTCTGAAGATATACAGATTTTTTAAATATTTATCCGGTTTATTTAGTGTGCGCACTTGTGTTTTCTGTTTTTCATTGTCTCCAAAATGTCAGCTTTTCATGAGCTAAATCACAGGCAGGCGCCCTGGTTTCACCTTTGAGATAACGCGTGTTCCAAAAAAATCCAGTAAGATTTTAAATGGTTTATTTAGTCTAAGAAGTACAACATTTTTCGCAACTCATTAAGGAAAAAGTGTATCTAAAATCTAATTTGGAAATACATGTTTTTTACTGCATGTTTAAACACTGCACACTGCCAGGAATAAAACTCTAGTGGGAAAATCATGAATCCTTTATTTATTTATTGGCATGGAATTATCTTATTCCTCTGTGTTGTAGAGCTTTGTTGTCCACAGCTATTGAAAACACATCAATGAGCCACACCACAATAATGCTAAATATTCATTAGAACACAAAGCGTTTGCTAAAATGACCAGCTGTTTCAGTAAGTTAGTTTTAAATATTTAAACTTTCTTTTTGTTTCTAACGTAGCCCTTTCCTGTTGTTTTTGCTGTTCTGCTGTCTTTGGCAAATTAGCTTGTCATTACTTCTTCTAACACAGTACAGGTAGCAACCAATTATCGGAGGGGGAGAAGAAACATTAATATGGAGATCAATTTGTGTAATCTGTAAATATAAAACACTTTCCACAAATACAAAAAAATGTAAACTCACAAAACTATTTTACAAATATTAAACAGATCAAAACAAACAAATTCCACACTTAAAAATATCTGTGCATCCTTATAATACCATTATAAAATATTGAAAAGCATCTTCCTAACTTTTACAACTTTTGAACAGGCGTTTGTGAATCCAGTTTTTATTTGTGGATCTCAATTCTACGTTTCATTTTTGATCTGTTCACCCAAATAATATTGAGACAAATTGACCTGCATATATCAAAGTTACTTTTTTATTAGCTCAAGATTGGTAACCATAACAAGATCTAGTGAAAGAAAGTGTAGGCCATTGAGATGTCATGCAATAGTTATTACCTTACATATAATCTGCCACAATGACTACTTTCTAAAACTTATCGTCTGGTACAGTGACCCAGAGGAAATGCTGCTGTTTAATTAATCTAATACTACATGACTGTCTACAAGGAGGACCTGCAACTTTGAGATTTCACACTAATATTTCACATTCAAAAGAAGAGGTAACGTTAGAGAACTTTGTTAGTCAGGAAGTCATGTTATATACTTGCACAGCTCACGTTAAGTCTGCTCTGGTTTAATCATTTCTGACACGCCGACTGTAACTAGAGACAAGCAGCTATTTGTGGCTAATTTAGCAACAGGCAGCGTTAGCTGCTGAAAGTTATGTTAAATAATATTTATAAGCAATGAACTAGGGATAAATGAGAGGATCGTTCACGAGAAGTGCTGCACTGTTTCAGAATAAATCTACAATCACGTCTGTCAGCGTTACGTTAGCCTCCACCACTCACCTACTGTAACATTAAACTCTTGCTGTGACCAGGGAGTGTGCAGTGAAAAAAAACGGTAGGGTTAGCAAGTCTGGTATCAATGTTTTCAGGAGAGGAGAAGTGAAGGACTGTGATTATTATTTTTTAAGTTATGTAATTGACGTGACAAATTAACAACTCACCATGAACAGTGAGTGTGAGCGCTACCAGGATTTAGGGAGCTCCTCACCGCAGCTCCGGCAGAGCCGCTCCGGTCGACTGCGGTCAGCTGATGTTTTGTTCTGTGGTGCTGCAGTGTTGTTAACAGAGGAACTGCAGCACGCCCTCTGGTGGGCAAACTATGCAACACTCATGACATGAGGGAAGGATCCGACTCTCTGTTTCTCTTTTTTAATAGTCTCATCGGCTGTTATAAACGCCGATGCAGCTAAATCTGCAAGTAGCTTATAATCGGCCGATAATATCTGAAAAACGATAAATCAGTCGGGCTCTAATTGTTGGGGGGGTTTTTTTCAAGGTATTTGTCAACAATAACAAAATATAGTTTTGTTTTATAAGGAATGAATGCCTCACAAAATAGTTTTAACACCCCCACCAAAATGATCTTTAACACTCAGCTAAACCTAAAACTGTATTCCCCTCTGTCCTTTTGCTTATTCAACTCTGCTAATACACACTTTTCCAACATGTCAGCAAGTTTGTCCGTCGCCGCTCTATCGAGAGTAACTTGAAAGGAGCGTCTGAATGCAACTTTGCTCGCTAAGCCTCTGGATAGACTCCCACTGCCATCCTCTGGCTTTCACATCCACACACAGAGAGAGAGAGAGAGAGAGAGAGAGAGAGAGAGAGAGAGAGAGAGAGAGAGAGAGAGAGAGAGCGCGCTTCTCCCCCCTCCTTTGCCTTAACAGTGTGTAGGAAGCCTGTGGAAAACACTGGAGATAATAACTAACTAGTCAAACCTGGAGCGGGATCAAAGCAGGCCGGCTGACAAGAAACCTTCTTAACAACAAAGCAGCAGTAGGTAGCGGGAGGGGGAGGAATTTACATGTTATGCAATGCGTTGGCTGTCGTATTTATGCTCAAAACATCCATAAGTTCTCAATGAAATGTTCCCTTTAGCCTTGCTGTGAACCTGACAACCTTAAAATACTTTCATGGCACTAATTCAACATTGTGGAGAAACAAAGACAGTGTCTGTATGTCTGCAAAAGTATTATGGGATATTATTTCCAAATGCCAATTGCAGCAGTGCAGGGGTTTGGTGTTAATTGATCTTCTATGGTTTATACAGAGGGATCCCTAAAAGCAATTAATGGCTTCTCAGTTCGTTCTAGACTAATTTTGTTTTCATCAGAGAGAAGGGAAGAGTGGGGACACACCTGCAGTGATTTTTAATTAGTCATTTTTCTGAAGCACTGGTAAAGAGACTAATCTATGGAGAGATGCTGGAGCCTCTTGATGTTTAGCTCCTCACTCCCACATGGGTTTATGCAGAGAATGTGAGGACAATAAAATGTATAAAAGAAAACAGGTAGATGGATGGAGGAATGACAGCACGCCAGATCCTTTTCTTTCCTCTGGCACACATCACATCAGTCCCACGTGATCGGAATAAAGTTTTTGCGTGACAATGTCAAGCGTACCCTCGATAACTAAAGCAATGTTGAGTATCTCACGTGCTTCAGAAACTTTCAATTGCATGTTTTTTAAAGGAATCAGTATATGTTTTGGGACCTTCTTTCGAGAAAAATATGTACAGTAGTCAATGGCGAGAGACAACTTATTTTTTGATCCTGTTTTAACTGTGCCCTGAATTACAAGATGGTTGTCAATTTAAAATATAATTTTGTCCGTCAAGAAAGCTGCAGTTTGTCGTAAAAAAAAAAAGTTACATATATTTTTGTGTGAAAAACATTCAATGAACTACATCTCTCGTCTCGTACAATGTACGTCACCAACATGCCTGTTTCGACTGTCAATCTCACAGTAACACGGCATGCACGCAAAACTCTGCACAAGACTGTTGAATGGCAGGCGAGGGAGAGAGAGAGAAAAGGTTTAACAATAAGCATCGGTTTAGCTGAAAATGTACAGTGTAAGTTGAATGAATAGAGACTGCAGCTCTGCAGCTTCTCAAGATTAAAGTGGAACAGCCTTGTGTGACCCCCCCACCCCCTGTCGCAATCGCCGTTCAGTCGATTATAGGCAGGACTTGACGATTCTGATTCGACTATGTAAATCCTTAGTCGGGGACAGCGCTAATTCATTGCTTGGTTGCTGCTAGCTAGATATCTTTGCTTTGTTCCACGCAGAAATATATCTCACCTTATGTGTTTAATCCAACGACTCTCAGTCCTTCTATCACATCATCTACACATGTTTTACAAGTTTTTTGTAACGTCAGCTTCAGTCATTGAGTGAAACAGTTACGACATCACATTTCAAACTTTTGTGTTTGTGGTCTTTAGTACTTATACTTCAACAGTTTTACATCAAACTGCGACTTTCTTGACTTTTAACTGTATATTTTAAAAATTCCATCATCATATATGTGATTCAGTGCACAATTCAAACGGGATCAAAAAACTTGTTGTCTCTTGCCATTGACTACCATACATATTATAAGTAAGGTCCCGTGTTGGTCCACCAGAAGGGAGGCTCTCTTTAACTAATCCCAGTAAATTTAGACAGTTTGGGGGACAACTTTTTGCTCTCTTTTAATGGACGGTTTATTTCAGTTTGGTCTTTCGTTAGCTTAGCGCAGGGGCAGAAAGTGTGTAGGGGGGGGTTAGCCTCTACCAAAAAAGGAAAAATGTGTCTCCTGGTTACGAAAAATGGTCTTATTTACATTTGTTGACTTCTTAGCTGCCAGCTAGCCACTGGTAGCTTTACCTACAAATCGGTTGGTAAGCTTTCAGTTGAGAATGGGAATTCTCCGGAAAAGCCACATACAATCGGCAGTCACGGAGGCTAAGCTAACGTTAGCTGTTGATGGTCAGTAACTGACTGATTGCTTGTTAAATCACATACACAATATTTAAAGGCATCTTTAACAGGAGAAAAACTAATGTAATAAGTAATGTAACTGTTTTTGTGGTTGAGTAATTAGTACCAGAATTACTTTTTCAATATGTAACTGAATAAATTTTTCAAGCAATTTGCCCAACACTGGTAATCTCTTTTAGTGCTTTAACACAACACACAATAAAAAGATAAGCTGAATAGACACACAAAAGGCAAAACGTATTGCTAGACAGGAAACACACGAGGCACATTGTTTTTCAAAGATCACAGCAGAAAAACTGGGTCATTAACCAAATGTTAAAAATGTATACCCTTGCAGGTTATGTGTGGAGCTTTTTATCTTCGGGTGTTTATACCAGCTAATCAATAGTCTTTGATCTGTATGTTCAAGTATGTGTATTTTCTCTCTTGTGTTTCTGTTACTGCAGTCAGGCTCCCAAAAACATATTGTGTATATTTTTTAATTATTTCAGTAAATTCTCTCTTTGTTCTTTGTTGAACAAACTTCACAGACTAACTTCATCCACACCAACTTTCCAGCACAGGTCTGTTTTGTTGTTTCTCACAGGATGCTCATCTTACCAAATTTAAAAATTTATTTAAAATAGATAAACATTAATGGATCAATAAGTCTCTTTACTTAACAGATAAATTGCCTGAACAGATTGCTTAATCTTCATCACAAGCCGTAGTATGTTTTTAATTCAAGCTAGCAAATTGCTCACTTTAATGTATTTGTGTGCTCGATGTCGCCTGTCAGATTGTGATAGGTCAGCTAACGGTTTGACGCAAAAAGACAATGCAAACAGCTAGGAAGTATCTTGGAATTAGATTATCCAGTTTTGTTATCTATCTATCTATCTACCTACCTTGGCAATTGTGCCCAATGCAACACCGATGGGAAAGGCACAGTGCATGCTAAATCACAAATATCTCAGCTTCACCTCACTTTACAGATGACATGACTGAGTACGTGAGCGATATCAAAGGGAGATCAAGTGCTAAATGATTAGATAAGGTATTAATGTCTTGAAGTCATTTTTCAAGACTGAAAAAAGAATGGGAAAGCCACACACCCCTATGCAATCATTTATTTTAACTTCTAAAGATGGACGTATTGGAAAACTGGTGTTGGATTTGACTGACATTTATAGATTAATAAATGAGAGCTCTATGGGTAATAAACTTCAGTGACACAGAAATAGTCCTTAGAACGGCTATTCATAACCAAGAAAGGCCTGGGAAAAAGCACATCCAACTCAATGAAATACAGAGTAAAAATAAAAGATTTTAGTGCGTATATTCAAATTAGGCAATGAATCCGTGAAATATGTATCTTCTCATCCAAAGTTTAAATTCAATATTTAAGGAGTGAAATGATTCCAAATTTCTTTTAAGCCAATGTGTAAAAGATTATTACAATATAGAAAATTACATTTACGAGAGGAACCAAGTTAGAGCTGACTATGTGAATATATTTTTTAATGTAAAAAAGGCTTCTTTTGAATGAAAGGTCAAATTGTATTTAATTTCATCTGTTTGCGAGTATTCTTCTCATCAGGAGAATAGTGAAGCAGATAAATGTATTTAAAAGGTGAGGAATGTCAGCTACTGTGTTTGGTGAGACCAGCCCTCCCTCTCCTCTCTGTTCCCCTTTGAACTCTGCCAGTTTCAGTCCCCAGCTGAGAGGAAGGAAAAACGAAGGAAGAAGAGGAAAGAGGATAGCAAAGGAGGAGGTAGGAGGGACAGTGGGGGGGGGGGGGGGGGCATTACACTTCCTGTGAAACCTCCAGCAGTTAAGGGATCTGAGAGGAGATGAGCTCAGGCCTCACAGACTGAGCCCCCCTTCACCATGCAGACACCCACTGCACTGGCTTTGGCTCAGGATGTAGAGATCTGATTAGAGGTCGACTAATCAGAAGGTCTCCAGTCTGTATCCTTGAGCAAGACATTGGACCCCAAAATCATCCACATGTTTAAGGTCCACGTACATTAAGTTCAGCGACAGCAGGATGAAACAGGAAATATTATCACTTGTAGCAGCTGTAACGCTCAATCATCAGTAACATGCTCAAGTGTGACCAAGTATGTCAGTTTTGTGTAGAATATTCAGCAGGCAATTTAAAAAAATATAATACCACAAATGTCACATTACAAGATCAGTAAAAAAAAGAACACATTAATCTTTTAGCTGAGATTTCTACCGATTGTTTTGCGCATGGAGTTAACACCCCCACCAAACGGACTTAAACGTATTGTCATTGTTATTTAATGCAGCAAATGCTTTCCTGATTATTATGTGACAAGGAAATGATTCTTGTCATTAGATATACGCCATGTTTTTTTCCTCCAGTGAACAAATATTGATCGTATGCTGCAGCAAAAAAAAAGATAGTGATTCCAGGCAGGATGTGGTCAAACTGCTGTCATCTGATACAGGAGATTGGTTGGGGGAAGTAGCTGTAGTGATTTCTGTGTGTGTGTGTGTGTGTGTGTGGGGGAGTTTTTCCATGAGGTATTTACTTGGGTGTCCTAAGTATCTTCCTTTAACACAACACTGAACAATCACAGAATACTTAAGATCATTTTTATATTGATAAACAGCTTGGCTTTGCTTGGGTTTTCATCCAGCAACAACAACATGTGCCGCCAAATAAGATTTGTATGAGTTATTTCTTTCTTGTAAAGAGGTGGTTTTATGCTTTCTGGCTTTCCCCCTCTCCTTTATTGAGTTATATACCTTTTTTGTGCATGTAACAGGTTTGCAAAGTTAAAAGCCCAAAGTCCAGCCCAAAGGGAGTTCCCATTTCCCACAGAAAACACTGTTCTGACCTGCTTGAAAACAGCCTGTTTGTAGTCCAGTGGCTTCCCTTTCATCCTTCTGACGACATAGGGATGAAAGCTAAAATATAATAAAATCATATAACACTCGCCAAGCGGCGACACGCCCTCAAAAACACCGGTGGGCATTGAGCTGCTGCACATACCTCCTTTATGGATGAAAGATACTTTTGTTACAGATTAATAACTCACCACTCTGAAACTCTTTCTCCAATCTATGTTGCCAAGCTGGTCGGCAACATGCACTGCTGAACCGAAGCTGTGGCTTCTCACTGACCCGCCCTTCTCTGCTTTTTTTTAGGAAGTGCACATGTGCAACTCCCAACAAAGATCATTTAGAGAGAAGATGCATCACTCTATAGCTAAAACGAACCCTCAACACACAGGGTGAAAAGAGGAGCTGCTGCAATGTGCAGTATGACAAAAAATATGGTATTTTTTTTTTATTTAACGATGTAAACCTGTTCTGGTACAACCCCTAAATAAGATTTTGAACCTGAAAATGAGCATAATACCACCTCTTTAAAACCGCTCAGAAAATCATTGTTACGCAACCACCGAGCATGATATGAGTGCCTGCGCAGAGGATACTAAAAGACAGCTTAATCTTGTTATACATCACTGTGTTGTGAAATGATAAATAAATCTACCGTGTGTATATAGCATATATAGCTAGCATTAATACATGGATCCAGTTGTGGTGATGGCAAATGACCAGACAGCCAAAACACACAGCATTGGGTAGACCTGTAACCTCAGCAGTCTGTATGCTACCCCTTGATTCAGATCATAACATGGAGTCATGTACGTAGTGCTGTGTTAAACAGAGCAGGACCATGACTTTTAACAAACAGCAGCCAGTGCTCCCCAGTGGTCGCCCACACAGATGTTACACCAATCACATCACAGTACTGCCATCATCAATCAGAACCATAAATTCACCCCCACTGGAGAACAGTTATGTATGGAGCGCTATTAATGCAGAAAAAATAAATCTGCCATTTTGATTAAATAAGTACACAACTCAAAACAAAGATCAAGGAGATATATCAGAATCAGAGCTTTATCACCAAGTAGTATTTTATACGTACAAGGAATTTTCTAAGGTGCTAGACATAAACATACGCCGAATTTAAATGTAAAAATATATAAATATGAAATAAACAGATGTAATATATATTCATTTCTTCAAATATTTTATAATACAGCCATATTCATGACATTGACAGACTGTGTGGTAAATGGAAGTAAAAGCCTGAAAATGAATTAGAAGTCAAAGGTCTTCAAAGATTTTGACAAAAGTGTCAAAAAGGTGTGAGATGGCAAATGACCTGTTTTTACTCACACTCAGAAAGGCTTTCAGATAAAGTGGTTACAAAATTCCTTTTTAATTCCTTGATGTGAATTTTTGAATGCAAGCTGAACCTTGGTTGCATTCTTGTCTCATAAGTAATTTCTTTTGCATCAGCACAGCCTCTTATTGCATTTCATAACTTGTCAAAGGCTTCCTGTTTCACTACCTCTCCTAAGCTTTCATTGTAAACAACACATGACAAAGTTGGCTTTATCTTAAATAATTGAGGCCATTTCTATCATTTAAAGTAATACATAATCATTTATTACTAAATAAAATCCAAGAATGAAATCAGTCCTGCAGGTCCCAATCCAATGCATTGGAGAACATGACACACATCAGGCCAATTTTCAGGATGGACTTGTGGATCAATGCTGAACGTGATAGTATTTTTTTCTTTTTAATTCAATCTACAAGGTCACGTATCAGTGCTCCCCATGTACCAAATGCTTTACATGGATCAATGCAAAGCCAACATGGATGTCTGCCTGGTTACATGGTCTCCTTTGATCCATTATTAATAATGCTGAGGTGCTGCTTTTTGGTGTGTTTTGAGTGTGTGTGAGATAGAGATTCCTCAGAGGAATGTTTTGTGCACACAGCATATATTACTGGCAGCAGCTACAAGAAAAATTGTCCTTGGCAATCTTCCTGGAAAAAAGTTTTAAGTGTCATCATTTTGGCTTGTTAGTAATGTAGTTGTTGAGTAATGTTGCAGCCATTAAAGCCATCATCAGTACCAGTGTTGTCATCATCCTCCTCATCTTAAACCAGGAGCAGCAAAGAAACTTTTGTCCTTTTATGTCATCATGACCATTATTTTATCAGCAGACTGTAAAAATGAAGCAAAAAAATTAATTGTTCAAGCCCCCCCCTTCAGAATCAGTCTAAGCTGGAAGTAGTATGTAAAATATATTAACTGTTAAACCTCTTCAATATAAAAGCCGTGACATTTACGAGTCGAAACAAAAAACTTCTCTTATAAAATCAACCCAGCATCGCATCATCGGCGGCAAGGCCACGACTTGTTTGTGGGAAAGAATCACTCCTTCCATAAAAAGAAACAAGACAAGAAGAAATGTCTAAAAGCTGTTGTGTAGCAGCTTGTAAAACAAATAAACATGCAAATCCAGACCTGATGTGAGGCAGATAAGAATATTCAATAATGTTAGATAGTGTGGTAAATGATGCCGGAAACAGTTAACTACAAATGGATAGCAAGCTCGAGTGGGAGGCTGCTGGAGTACAGTTATGGAGTACAGCAGCATCAGATGTGGACTAACAACTACATCTCAGGCTAGCCTAGATCAAACAGTTGGTTATTATTTACAGGCCACACCAATACTATGCAGAGGCACTGAATAAGTAGTTGTTCCAACTCAAACTTTGTGTCACTTCAAAAGTCTGATTCATTGATTTAACACACTCAAAAATGTCCCAAGCATTGTTCTAACTTAACTTTATAAAGCAACAAATTCAATTCATGCTATAAAAAGTGCTCAAATAGTGTAAGATAGACTGCATCTCAACCACAGTTTCAGCGCCAACATTTACTGAAAACTCACCCACATTACCTACGCCCAGATAGCAAAAGTTTTCAAGTCTTTTATTTCAATCCCACTGGGTTACATAGATGTAAAAATAAGTGATGACAAAAAGAAACCTTGACTGGTTTATCCTCCTGTTTAAAGCAAGTAAACACAAGCCTATGAAACAATAGCCAAGGATTAGCTCTTCGCCTGCAGATGCCTGACTCAGGCTCTTGTCTTTCTTTGGTACGTGTGAAGAGAGCAGCAAAAATAATTCTTGCTTGCTGCTGAGAACCACATTTATTTTTATACTAAATCCCGGTTTGGTAGAATCGAAACTTTCCATTCCAGCACTGCATGTATATAGTTTTAAAATGATAGCGATGGCAGATTTACCACAAAAGTTCATAGTAATTACTGAAACAATGTGTCTTTGATTTCAGACTGAGGTAGACAAAAGCAGTTTCATATTTCTGGTCCACAACCGTCAATTCTGCAGTCTGAAATGACAGTGCAGATTATATCAGTTGTAATTAATGCTAACTCTAAGGCCGAGTTCAGACTGCTGGCCAAAGTGACCCAAACCTGTTTGTTTGTTTTGCTCATATGTGACGCAGATCTGATTTTATAACAGTCACATGGAATCCATTTTTTATCTAGTTCGGATTTGATATAGATACAGGTCGGATTTTTTGAAATGCAACCTCAGTCTGGACAGTCAGATCTGAATTCATGTGACTCTGACCTCACTCTAGAGCGACCGTCGTCACGGAAATAAAGTGAAAAATGAATTGCTCCACAGAAGAGTCATAATTAAAAATGTGCCTCTAGTTGACCTTTTCCCTAAAAAGACAAATACAGCTTTTATTTGTAGTGCATTGACTGCAAAGAACAAAACATTTGCTGTGAATCACAGAGCATAAATATTTTTTCTTTCATATTAGACTGTATATTTAATTGAAATATACAATATGTCTGTATAGAGTTATGTATTTTTATTACCATGCTATTTCATTAGTTTGGTGTTATTCTTGTTACAAACAACTGGTATAGTTGTTCTTGAAATAGCCCACTTTTTAACCACATCACAGACTAGTGTCATATATGTGTAAAAATTGTAAGGCACCAACCATTTCAAAACATAAATCAGTAAAACTACAATACTCGCACTTGCTATTGTGTTGTGCAGGGCTTCACAAAACACTGAAGGGGGGAGGGGGGGGAGGGGTGCATTTACACAAGTAACAGTACCACTGCCGCAAACTCAGAACAAATGAGCCTACAGGGCCATACGCAAACAGCAGTAAGCTCAACACCACGGAAGTCAACAAGGACGCGCACAGACAACGGCTTTCCGCAGACATCCTGCAATAAACAGGGGAAGAATGTCGGCCAGTATATGGCTCCATGCTGGCATATTGGGGTAATAATCCCATATTATGAGGCAGTATGAAATAATATGACAACAACCCTAATAAATTGGACACAATGAAACTCCTCACCATTCATAGCCTAGTATCAATCAATCCAGCACAACCATTTGGACCATGCAGGCACAGCAGCACAGAGTCAGGATGAAAAAAAAAAAAGAGGCTTTCACTCACCACAGCTGAGGGCTCACTTGAGGAGAAAGGCGGTGTGACACCAAAATGTGTGACCTATCAGATTCTGTGACCCCAATGGGAAGTTAAGTGCCAGAGGCTTTATTGACGATGTGAAGCAGCTGCAGTATGGTTAGGGTTTAGGTACTAAAAGTACTTGGTTGGGTTTAGGTACTAAAAGTACTTGGTTGGGTTTAGGTACTAAAAGTACTTGGCTGGGTTTAGGTACTAAAAGTACTTGGTTGGGTTTAGGTACTAAAAGTACTTGGCTGGGTTTAGGTACTAAAAGTACTTGGCTGGGTTTAGGTACTAAAAGTACTTGGTTATGGTAAGGAAAACATGTAGTTTGGGTTTTGGTCATAGAATCTGATAGGTCACAGATTTTGGTGTTACCGGCACGGTGGTTTTTTGCCTCTGGGCAAACTTCTGGATGACCTGAAGTTTTTCAGAGAGTCGGCCAACTTGTTGTGGCCCCACAGTGCTGTCTCACATGTTCCACGGAGTTTGATAAACGTTACTATCCAACTGTCACTGAGCTGGTAGCTGTTTTCCTCCACCTGTTTGTTATGCTAACTCAACGGAGCGCCTGATGGGCAGCGACGTTTACCCTTCAAAGCAACGTTAAACTCAGTTTCACAGCATCGTCTAGATGACTCCCGCTGTTTTCATGTTTTACAATCCTCTCAGAAAGATGAAGTTGAAGACAGGCACAGGGTGGTCTCCTTCAAAGCCAGGGGTGCTTTCCCGGTCACTCACGGCGCTGTCAGTGGCTCCAGTGTCCGTTAGACGTTAGCTTGCCGTTAGCGATAGTGCTAACCTGTTGCAGACTATAGTCTCAAAACACAGTACAGAACACAAAACTGTGTAGCAGTGTGACAAACCTATTATAAACTAGCCAGGCTACTAACTGTCTCTCTATATTTTATTAAATTAATCTTCTGTAGTTGGTCACTAGTTCCACAGAAAACACACACTGGCAGCAGCTACAGGCTGACCAGTAACTCCGAGCCGCTCTGCCTGTTAGTCCCGCCCCTTAACCAATCGCAATTTTAGAAACGCGATAGACATCTACATGGGCGAATCGGAGGCCTCTCCTAAAATAAACACGATGGGCTGTCATTCCTCAGGGTCAGAGGTTACCCTCTTAAAGTGACACAGCCGAATATGACAACACTTGTATACTGATAAGCACATTTTAACTCAAACCCAGGGGTTAAATGCACAAAATAGCATTTTATGCATATGCCCCTCGCCATGGGGGTCCACTGGGGTGGCCACCAATTGGTCCTTTGCTAAGCCATTTCTGAGGTCTTAACACTTTCATGGCTGCGCTCCATTGACTGGTATTCAAAAGGGGTCATTCTGTAGCTGTTTTTTTAGGCTGTATTTTTCCAGCATATGGTCAAACGCTGTTCCTTGGTCACTTGTAACAATTACAGTTGTTACCCAGAGTTGTTGAATAGAGAAGTATAATTTATTCCCTTTCCAAAACCTAAAACAAATACACAAAAATGTAACGTTAGGTTGTGGATTGTTCCTAATGTAGGTCAATGTTAGTTAGCTAATGCTACCTAACTTAATCCTGAATGTAACGTTATAAAGCCCTACTGTTCTGCCTTTTAATGATTTTAACAGTAAATAGAGACCTACCCAGCTGTGCAGGAACAGTGTTAATCCTTAATATTTTTATCCTATGTATAATCGTTAGGTGATGCAGTGGTTCACTTTTACTCTGTGATTGGAAGGCTTTAGCTTCTGTCTTTATTTGTTTCATGTCAGTTTGACTGCCTGAAAACAACCTTCAAATGCACAATGCAACTGCAAAACTGTCTGCTTCTTTCTGAGATCGTTTTTAAAATTAGACAATATTTCTCCAGAGGGTGCAGTAATAGACAGTGGCCCCTCCCAACAGCGCCCCTGGATATAACCACTAAGGTTAGCCTGAATTCTGATATAGTAGCATGCAGACTGTCACTTAGTGGGGGAATACAAAGTAGTGGATGTGTCAGTCCCGAATGGCTTTTTTTCAAATGCAACTGTAACCCCACCAGATAATGTAGATAGCTGATCATATACTGCTTGACTTTGGAAATAACTTCTACTGTAAGCTAGTTAGCCAGACATGCTAAGATCTGCAGCTTACTTTAAAGGAGACAAACACACTGTTTCATCTTACACGTTCTTGTGTTTTTGGATTTTGTCATTGAAAATGACAGCAAACTCCAAACTCTTGGATTTGAAATGAGTGTCACATATTAGAGCACCATGAAAACCAGTCTAGCGTAATGCATCAGTGTGAGAAGTCCAAAACATCTCAGGCCTGCTCTGCCTGGCTAGGGCTGCTAAGCTATGGGTCAATTTCACATTTTGGACCCATGTAACAACTGCTAGTGCTGGTTAGGTTGAAAAATCTTTGAATTTGAATGTAAAAACACAAGGGCTAGAGCATACATAAAATGATGCAAGGCAACAACACAAAAAGGCATTTTTTATTTAATGGAACCATTAAGGAATCCTTTAAGGGACCTCTTTGAGTGTCTGGCATTAAAGCAGCGGAAGGCAATTTTAAATACTGGCAGCTGCAAATGGAAGCAAGAGATAAGTGTTTGAAATTTAATGAGTTTAGTCTCCAGAAATCTAACAATGTGACTTCAGTAAACTGCACTTTGTACGCTCATGTTAACCAACACAATTGCAAAGCACATTTAAGGAAGAATTGGGGCAAAAGTTCTAACCTTGGTCCAGCTTTCTCAGAATGGAGAGCTTTCACTTCCTGCAGGCTTCATTTATCATTCATCAAAGAAATTAGATGTGTTTTTTTGATGCTGTTCCGAGACAATCTCACACTTGGTGGCCCCAAATGGCAGTCAGAAGAAACCATTTGAATTTTTGGAGCTTTATTTCCCAGAAATCATGTAATATTAAGTCAGAAATCTCATCTCAAGCGCCCACATTTCTTCTTTGTGGCCTGAGGGAGTGAAGATGGTGAATTATTTTGCAGCTGGATCGGCCTTTGTTGGACAATCTTTGGATTGAGGCAATGTTCTACAGTACATTCGATTTCTGAGGTTTCCTTTGTCACTTCTTTTGGGTAGAGACCATTTTCCATCAGGGTCCATATCCATCACACACATTTAATCATAACAGACATCCTAAAATGTAGTGCTTTTAAAAAATAATGACCTACACATGATCTTTCAAGTGTTTTGAGGATACCTGATTAGATGATGCAGGATGTTCAAAAAACCATCGTGATTTTTTGTTGGGTTATTTCTTAATTTTCCAGATGGCGGGGAAATCTCGAGAGTTTGCCTTGAAATATGCAGTATGACAGCGGAGGTCCAGTGTTCCCCTTGTTTAATTGAGTTTCAGTTTTTGGGCCCCCACCTCACAGGGACTTTGAGTCATCCATAAACTCGCTGAGGTTTAATTGCTTTTGGCTGTTGAGCACCTCGGGGAGAAATCTGGCAGCTGCGCAAGATTCCTATGTTAGGAGGTACTCAGCACACTTTCACTGAACTAAAAGGCTTTATTACACTATTACACAATTATGCAGAAAATAAGCATATTTTCAAATCAAGTGCACCACGGTTACACCAATCCCAATGTGTTGAAGCGCTAATAGTATCTCTTTATTCACATAAGAGTATCAAATATGTTGTTTTTTACCATTTGAAGAGTGCAGTCACACCCTGCCTCACTGTTCTCGTCTGTGTGCAACAATAAATTAACAAGATAATGTTATTACATTTTCAACCCACATAATCATGATTACACAGCAGAAAAGCTATGTGCCTTATGTTGGCTTATAAAGTCTGAACAAATGTCATCTTACTCACAAATTCACTTTCTTCTCAGATGAATTGCTGCTTCAGTAAAGAAGCTGCTGTACTCCTTTGCGCGCCAATGTTAAAAGAAGAGCCTTGATTTTTTTTCAGTGGCTCTCTCTTAACTCTTTCTGCACTGCTGCCGTCACCAGAGGTATCTTCTCAAATACACAAAGGAGTGCTGCATTTTTCTTTATTTCACCTTGATCTGGGTGAGCACATTCGTTAAAAACAAACTTTTCACAGTTTGGCGAAGCAAAAGCAATAATTCACACTGGTCTCCCCTCAGCTTGGCAAGCTGCTGGCTGCTCTCTGGTAGCATGCATGTGAACGTTTCTAATAAGATTTCTAATAATAGTGTCACTGTGGCTTCTTCCATCTGTGATCCATCCTCAATCTTTGGCTTTGCTCAGAGATGACTGATAGGTGAAGAGTCAGTGGGCTGCACAAAGCTGATAAGCCGAGTCTGCACAACCCCATAGACTCGCCTCTAATCTCCTCACACAGTTAGATGTGTGTGTGTGTGTGTGTGTGTGTGTGTGTGTGTGTGTGTGTTGGGCCACCTAACCTTGACAGTTTCATTTTTTTTAAAGGCTGAAGAGATATTATCTATCTGTTTTAAAGTGGAGGAAAGAGTAAAGACAGAGCTACTGAGAGTACCCTTGACCCTTCACATTGCTAAATGTTCAAAACACTGCAAAGACTTCAGAAAAAATCTTTAGATGCAGCATTTGATTTATCCCTACTGATGGAACAGATCAATGCATTTAATCCTAATTAAGTGGTCTAAAGCATATGAACAGGAAATAAAATAAAGTGACAAACTGAACTGTGACTTTTGTTCTTCGGTATTTTAGTGAAGTTGCAGTATAAAATCTGCTCCATGGCATCAACATGTTATCATGTACATTTTAAAGCATACACCTGTCTTAGACAATGCTACTGGAGCTTTTAGTGCAGTGTTTCCCCACCTGGGTCGGTACTTCCACAAGAGCACAATATATTTACAAGCGGGAAATAATAACTCAGTGTACAACCATGCTTGCAGCTCTGTGAGGCCGTATTTAGGCACAGGAGCTTCAAGCTAAAAGCAATGCTAACATGCTGAGTAAAATGTTTACAATGTTCATTTCAATACAACTTTAATTACCCCAGTTTTACCCCCAGTTGTGTGCAGCAGCTTGCTGTTCAGATCAACAGTTTCAAACACAGTGTAAAACAAATTAAAAAACACTGTTAATCACCAAACTACAAACATTAAAAAGCTACAAGCTTAAAAAAACTGGATAAAGGATACAGTCTACAAACACACAAGGTAATGAGGCCATGAGGCGTTAAAGAATTTAAAGTAGAATTTAAAAAACACCCTGTCAGTGATTAGAAGGCAGACAGCAGAGGGGATAATGATTTGTTCTTCTGGCAGGGAGAGCTTCATGTCCTAAAGGCAACAATAAGAATTCACCAGCTAAGTCTGGCTCAGGTAGGTTCAATATGTTCATTGATTTCTCATCGAGTGTGATGTTCTGCAATAATTTTGGATCCATTTTAGACTTCACAAAAGTGTCCAAACATTTCACTAAAAACTAACAATGCTGACCTGTTCGTGGCACTAGAGGAAAAGTCAGAGGATCACCAAAGTCAATAGGATTCATCCTCTGGAGACCATGAATGTTTGGGGGATTTCAGTTCCCAATTAAAATCTTTATTGTCTCATGACACGATTGATTTTAGTTGAGTTGAGTCACAACATCATAACCACGTTAGGATATAATAAAAAACATCTAATCTTTATCTTTTTCTTATAAAATAGTTGCACCTCTTCAGACATCAACATTTATTCAAAGTAAACAATTTGAAAAGAAGAAATCACTGTTCATGAAGTTTAGCCTAATGCCTAAAAAAAAGCATTAGCATGGAAATTAAAAAATACATACTTACTGACTGACTCCTGATTGGTCCATATCTGACCTTGCCAGGAGGTTGATCAGCTTTGTAAACAGTTATGCTAATGACGCTGCAGCTCCACCCGCTGCTCCATCAGCACATGAAAGATCCCAGAGGAGTTCTCCTCCCTTCTCCCCCGCTGCTGAGACACCCACAGTTGAGGGACATGTGGAGATGTTACTACCTGCATTTGCATTTTTTAGCTGTAATCAACCATAAAAGTAGTTTGAATGTGTACTTTTAAAGTTTATCCCTCTTTTCTCTCTCTCCCTCTGTTTCTTTATTCCCTCTCTGTTGGCTCCTCATCGCAAGAGTCTTCTCTCATCCCTCTTATGCAAAAACAATTTGAGAGGCTCTCTGCTGATGCTAATGCATCCGAGTCCATTACAGTCCATTAACAAACAGCACCACAGCAGGAATGTAATTGTGATTTAACAGCCTGAGATAGGACCAAATGGATAAGACAAGTTTGATTAAGAAGTTGATCATTAAGTGTGAACCATCTTTGAAATGCGCATAAATAGCATGTTAAGATGTTTAGCTTTACCCCAGGCTTCATCTGTGTGTTATTCATACACCACAACAAATGTTCTCGCTCAGGATGTTTGTCTAATCACATAAAAGTGTGACTTCAAAGCACGCACCACACACTTGCACAATGAACCCGTCTGCATGGGACTTGAGGCACAAAATGTAATTCTGTGACAATAAAAAATTTGTCATAGCTTCCATTTTTACGAACAGAATGGGATCCGCGAGCCAAAAGAAGATTTTTAAGCAAATTGAGTTACAGCTCAGCAAAACAAACGCACAGCAGGATTTCAGCTGCACAACGGGAGTGGGTGACAACTGATAAGCGTCTTTGGCTCATTGTAGAATAAGTGCCACAGTAGGAGGTTTGGGCAGGGAGGTGTGAGTGTGTTTGTGTGACGGGGTGTTGATGGGTGGCTGGCATGCCAGGGACCCATCCGGAGCCCATTCATGATAATCAGGGCAGGTGGGAGTCCGGGGTGCTTTTTTGTTATTGGTGAAGTAAACACACTCAGCAGGAGGTCACTCTCAGTGTGTCACTTTCACACACACACACACACACACAAAGCGATTTTTGTGATTCTCCACTTTCTGTAATCTTTAGGGGGTCCTCGGCTCATGGAGATGCTGTAAATTAACTAATAAATAAACAAACAAACAGGCATTAATGCTTCACTGAGAACGGCTGGAATTTGTATTAGTGTGTGTGGGCCAAAGCCAAGTCTGAGACTTGCTGGACAGGAAGTGGTGGTGGCTGGGGTTAATGAGGTTAAAGCCTGTGGGAGGGGCAGCTTAAAAAGATGGAGAGAATGCAAAAGAAGTGCAGCGTAAATGGCTTTGAAAGGCTGAATCACAAAGTACACGTTTGTTGAGCTAATCAAAGGGAAACTACTGCTGTGCAATCATTATATACCTGTAGTAATCGTGTTTACATTCTTTCATTCAAAGTAAAAGAGCAGGGATTTTCGAGTGGAGAAAGTTTGCTCTCGAAATGGCCCTGCCAGATCACAAAATACATATTTGTCAGGTGTGATAGGGTAAAATGAAACCACAAGCTGATCAGTCACAGTTCATGTTGTCTCTCAAAAGTAAGTCTCAACCAGTGCACTTAAGGTATACTTGACCATACTAAAAACTGAGCTAGCCGGCGAATGGTTACTTTTTATGTGAGGTTAGAATCTGTTCACACATTGGAAATGAAAAACTGATAAATTTAATTTAAAAACTACTAAAAAATTTAATTATATAGCCTACTTTTTAGTGTTGACTTTCTTTAGGGCTTTACCTTTAGGGTCGTTGGCTCCACATGATCTAGGTCTATTATATTTATAAGAGCAGCTAATTTCATGACCTTAAAATAAAACTGTAAATGACTCAAATTCACATGATCTACTTGCTAGGGTCGTGAGGATTTTGGAGCTAAAACTAGGTTTAAAAAAAGAGGTTGTCCTGTTGATTATTTTGCATGTTAGAAGAAAATAACACAAGAACAAGTGTTTATGTGTCCCCACATGCCCACTGTAGCATTCATGATGTTGACTGATATTATTGCAATGAAGTAGATACGTTTAGAGCTTAAGCAGGCAATGAGGACTCTCCCCTGACAACATGCTCAGACATGTGTTGAGTCAGTCAACATTTGGCCCCTGACCAAAAAGGCCAAGCCTGGGAGCAGATGGGAAGGAGAGGAGAGATGCAGGAGGTCAGTGGTCTGAATGTAGACCACAGTGAGTATCAGACATATGGCTAACCAGACAGAAGAGGAGTCTAGTTCACCGGATTATATAAATCTGTTGCGTGGAAAGTTTAAATGTTAAAATAGCTGTGAGCTCTGTTGTCAAAGCTCAGTTCGTGCCAAAGTCTGCTGAAAAATCAGGCAAATAGCTAGCTTACTGATCCAACAAAACATGAGTTGGGAACTTTTATGGTTATTTGGAAGCCGCTCTGCAGTTCACCACAGAAATGTTCCACCTAGAAGCATGAAAAGAGGCTCCTGTTGTTCCCACATTCTTCTCTAAACCACAGCAGTGAGCCCATGTGAAGAAGTTCTCAGTTTTCATTGAAATAAAAACTGATTAGATAGGACCTCCTCCACCAGCAGGAGGAGGAGGTCCCCTGCTGGAGCTGCTCTCCCCGCGACCCGATCCCGGATAAGCGGATGAAGATGGATGGATGGATGGATAGATAGGACCCTCTTGAAAACGAGATGATACATCTCAAGAGGCTATCCTTTAATAAATTTAAATTAGTGGTTTGCATCAATGCTGAAGTGAACGTTGTACTTATTTGTCTACAGAAAGTACCCACTATCATAATGGTCCAGGCTGAAAAGTCTTTAAAGTTCTCTTTGGGATAGCACCAGAAGTAAATATATATTATTTATAAGATAATAATTAAGATAATTGTAGATGTAGACACATTTGTACGTTTAGCACATATTTATAATTAAAAAATATCAAGAAAAATCTTACTTTTGCTACATGAAATATCTGAATAAAACCACTCTTGCATACCGAGGTTCCACACCATTACTGTGCCTACTTGTGTCAGCATTTTAGATTAAGCCACATTTTTCCCATGTTGCACCAGTTCATTCATAATGAACTAAAGGCTCGTCATTAAGCCCAAGCTGTTTGCACGCCTCAGAGCCACAGGGAACACGTTTTTCTCTTCATCCTCTTTTCTCAAGACCAGCTCGAGTCCGGCACAAGCTTTTTCTGTAAAACGCCCATTGTTTCGCTTTCAGCCCGTCTCTATTTTACAGCTGTGCATGACTGATTGTCTGAGGCAGGAGGATGGGGGGGCAATGCCCCACCAGTTTAGACCTATTGATCTACACGCTCCCAGTCTGTGTTTGTCCCAGCTGGTCCTGCAGGAAAATAAAGTGAAGGGGGGTTGAGGTTAGCGGCTGGTCTCACACACCAGCAACTTGGGGAAGCCTGCAGGTTTACATTCAGAGAGCTTAAAGAGTGTGTGAGAATATTCTGTGGGCGACCAGCGATGACTCCTGCTTTATTGAGCTGCTGCATGAAACATAACAGCTCGCTTCCACCGCAGCCTTGACTTCTCTCGGTTTAATATCAGAGAGTTGATTCTGTGTAAAAAGCAATATGTGGGAGATAGATGATCATTCCTGCTCAATCGAGTTGTTGCTCTTGCCATAACAGTTCATATAAGCAGTTTTATTTCTAAATCACGGTGAAAAAGAGCCTCTACCCTCCAACAAAGATGCTGATGAATAGGGTCATCCTCTCTCTAACCCTGTTATTGCAGACAGATTGAGAAATATATTTTGTTTTGCACTGGAGAGTGGAAAAAGGATATTTGCCTTAATATTAAAACAATTTATCAAAACTGTACCTTCGCGAAATCCTGAGTGATAGTATAAATTGGTCCTAGGAGAGTTTACAGATTTCCCCTTTATGAATCAAAGTCAAATAGGTATTCAAAATGACAAAAACCTGTATGCTGCAATCTACTTGTGTGAAATTAAGAAAAATGTCCAATGTAGAATGGTATTCTGTAAAAAGTCTATCCTTCCAGCTCCATTTCAAAGCACACAGTTTGTCACCTGTCAGATTAATGGACTGGAAGGCAGGCGTAAACAAAACAATGTGACGACAAGATTGTGTAATCTCTTTTCTTCAAACAGTTTCTGTCTTTTGGGACTGAGCTGCTAAAGGCTACAATGGAATTCAGCCTTTTCACATGTGCCAAATAGGAGTGGCTGCTTGTCACATTTCTCTTACAAATGCCACCACTGTATGTGTTTGTAAGTCGTGTTTATGTCAGTCTAGTTGTCAATGGGTGCGGCAGAGAGTTTTATACTAAGCTATGTGAGATGGCACTGTACTAAAGCAAAATGGTGCTTAGAGCTAATTGCTAACGTCAGCATGATAACATGTTCACAGTGACAATTCTAACGGACTGCTGTTTAACAGGTATAATGTTTACTGATGTTAGCTACCGTAGTTAGCGTGTTAGCATGCTTACATTTGCTAATCAGCACTAAGCACAACATACAGCTGAGGCTGATGGGAAGTTAGGCAAGAATTTGGTCATAAACCAAAGTATTGGACTCTGTGGGAAACATGAATGCCTTTATCAAATTCCATGGTGATCCATTAAATAGTTTTTTAGGTAGTAGGTGAAGTAACCAGTACTGGCATGGAGCCACAGCGCTAGAGTGGCTAAAAATCATCTGACCAGCTTCAAATCACAAGAACACAACCTTGGGAGAACGGCGGAAATAACTCACAGTACATCTGCATTCAGTGGATGAGCTCACTTCAGCTCCCCTGCTTATTCACCATGGACAGGTAAATGAGGCATTGTGGGGCCCATACAGGACAGGGTGGATTGCAGACTTGCTAAAGACGGATTTTCTGCCAGGTCAGACCACCCATAGGGAGTGTTTAAGACCAGAGTGGTGCTCAGGCGCTCGGGTTTTGCTGGATTCCTTACTTATTGCAGTTACTGGGTCAGGCTAAATACGCTTACAGTCAGGGCCCAGTTGCAGAATTAAGGTTAAATGGCCTCAGAGATGTTCTTTGTTAAGGGTCAGTGTTTGTCTACCACTGCGATCATAGTGAGTCAGCAGTGAAGTGTTTCAAGGTGTAAACATATATGAAAGAACAGCTGCATGCTTAATGTGTTAACATGTGGACTGCTATGCTTATAGCTGCAGGAAAATACGCCTATATTTAAAAAAAAAAAGAAAGCTAAAAATGTCTGTGTTGTAGCGAGGGCTTGTTGTTGACTTGTAATTCAGTTTGTGTGGTGTCACCCTTTTCCACCCTTAACTACTTTTTGTGTTTGTATTGTAAATGTATTATTTCCCAAAATGCATTTTAAGAAGCCTCAATCAAATTTCCTGGACATCTCCATTCAAATGTGTGTGTATGTAAGAGCAACAATAGACGCTACAGGAGTGTCCTTCGCTCAAATGCTCAACATGTTAGTCATGCTTACATTTTGGTTTATGAAGCAATACTCTGGGTGGAGAAAGTGCTGGATGATCTACATCTTGCACAAGAGACTACTCCCTCCTGTGTTTCGTGAATATAGAAGCAAAAACAACTCTAGAAAAAAAGCCCTTACTGCAGCACCAAACCTTGATAACAGCTGTTGTTTGGCTAAAAATTGTTAATTTTTTGTTTCTTACTGAGTTATATGAGAAGAGCGACACCAGTCTTATGTCTAATTATGAAGCTATGCCATTAGCCTCTTAGCTTAGCTCAGCACAAGGACTATAGGGAAAAGATAGCAAAATCCTCCGACCAGCACCTTTGTTTAATCTGTGTGAGGTGTGAAAACTAGATGTTTTATGAGGGTTTATGTGCCTGACAGTTTCATGTCCGAGCACAGTAATTTAGTAGGGAGTTTTTAAACTTTAGTGTTGCTGGTGGGCATTTTTCAACAAAGCCAGGCTAGCTCCACTGTTTCCAGTCTTTGTGCTAAGCTGCCAGTGGTAACTTTATGTTAAGTCTCAACAAGCAAGCGAACAAACATATTTCCCAAGATGTTGAACTATTCCTTTAAATATGGCAACAAAATGAATAATACTTGTACATACTGTAGACTTAAAGTAAAATCTACAACAGATTTTTTAACGGTTGTTACGTATTGTAGCTGCAGTGTCAGTCCACTTAGAAAAATAAGATAAGAGTCTTCAGACTTTACAAATTAGACTTAAATCTAATATTAATGCATGTAACTCAAAGTTTCCTCCACGCAGCCATAAGGAGCGCAGTTGTGCATCTTTCATCTCAGACGTTTATTTTTCACCTGACAGCCGTTTTCCTGCCCCTGACAACCTAATACATCTCAGACCTTATATATGTGATGAAGTCATCGCAGGATATATAGGCTTGCCATGTGAGGAAAAGCAGTTTGCATGCTCGGCAGCCCCAGGGAATTTACCACGGCCTGTACGTCATTTTCTGCTTCCAGTAATACTGTAGCTTTTCAAGCAGACTCAACGATGTAGTCTGACTCACAGAGAGCTTTTTGTTCCATTCAGCTGTTACAAAACCTGCTTTTCACCGAGATGTCAAGACTTTTGAGGTCTCAAGTCAAACTTGTTTTTCTGAAAGGAAAGACTGTCATACTGAAGATGTTAATGTTAACACTGTTGCATAAATACTATTTTAACCCATTTAGTATAGAGCTACAGTAAAAACTGTTTAACTACGGTTTCCTTTTTTGTGTTTGCTGTTGTACATGTAACCAGCTGGGCCCCATTTTTCAAGCTTACGCAATATTAGCAAGCTAACATGATTCATTCTGATCCAGCAAATTTGGATCTTTGAACACAAATTGTTTGATTTGTTGATGTTGGATTAAGTTCTTCTTCAGTGCACTTTTTCTTTTTAAATTAAGGCAACATGAGTAGAGTTGAGACCATAATCGGCACATACGTTGAGCACACTTTACTGCAGCTGCAGAGTAGAAGACCCTTAAAATATTTTAAGTAGAAGACCCTTAAAATATTTTAACTATGAAGGGAAATCTCAAAACAAATTAAACTTTAGAGATCAAGTTGTATGGCAAACTTCCAGTAAAACGAGTTATCAATCGTATGTATATAATTTGCTAAAATGACTCAGTTTCAAATAAAATTGCTTTAGTCCAACAATGTATATGAAAAGGTTTTGTGTTTAAATGGCATACTCAAGTCAGATAATAATCAGACTTTGGGTTGAACACATGTCTTCTGCTCATAGTATACCAATTAAATTTGGATTGGCTCTTTAAGTGTACTATTGCATGTCCTATTTTACTAATGAATGTTTAAAGAGTAAGATAATCCAGAAGATGTATATGATCTCAAACCATAATGATATATTTTTTCAATGGGTGTATTTGTATCTAAAAATGACTTCACGTCTGAGGTTCAAGTGAACAAACTGAAAAAAAACAGTCTTGTGTCAAATCAAATCAAGCCAACTCAGTTATCTATGTACAAAGAACAGGGCCCAGCAGATGACTTACAGTGCTGTTGACATGAGTAGTGCTCATTCCCAACCCAAATTGTCCCCGCCCGGGCTTTAGTAAACCTTCCTGTCACAAGCGCACATCTCATCTCCATTTAACTGGGTCATTAGAAATAATATTCCACCCTACACAGTCTGGAGTCTGAGGACAAAGGTAAACTTTGCACAATCCACTAAAGCACATATAAATCCACAGGAAAAACTTGACTATGGTTTCTAAGTGATTTTGCTCCAGGCATGTCTGTGTGCTGCACATGTAAAAAGCTTTTGTTAGCGACAGCAGACAGAGACTAAAAACCACCGGCACAGTGCAGCTGCCTGGCTTTGTCTAAGCGTTACAGGGCAGGAAACTAGCAGGCCTTATAATAGGGCACACCTGTGCAATCATGACAATGATCACAGGTGCGTCCTTTGTCCTAATGAGTCAAATTGAAAGATGAAGGAAAACAAACTCACCCAAGAAATAGCCAATGTACCCTATCTGAGGTAAAATACATATCACATTTAATAACCTTTGATTCAGAATTAGTATAGATTTAATACTATTTACATTTAATGTTAAGTAGACAACTTATTTTCTTGTTCTAAAGTGAGACGAATGAGGAAGTTGATTTTCCTGCTGTTGTGTACAGCTTTAAAATACATTTCTGCTAACATATCCATCTGGTCTCTGAAATGGTTCAGTGGCTTTATAGAAACGATTTGCATTTCTTCATGAGGTATTTTACGTCAAAGCTTACTCTCAGAAAGCAGCCACCTGTGTAATACTTTACATAGACACACAGATGTGCTAAGAATTGTCTACACCACAGGTGCTGAAGTCCACATCTGATTTTTGTCGAGAGCATGCTCTTACCTGCTTTAAACTATATTTGTTACTTAAGTTCAGAGGAAAGTGTGATGAGAACCCAATGACCCAGTGGTCAGAAAAATATGATCTGTGCCAGCCTTATTTTGTCATAATACTATAGTTTAAAACTACGGTCTGAAATTACCAGATTCAATGTGTTTTCCCCTGTTTGTACGTATATATCTGGTGAGCAAAATACATTAAATTGAGTGTTAATGTAGCTTTAGAGAGCACTGCTGGCTATATCCATAACTTATGTAATGAAAGATCACAATACTGTGGCTTCAATTTACCATTTTACATCATGTTTGAACAGAAAACACACGTCTCTTCAATTCCATTTGCATTTATTCTAAAGGGAAAATATATATAATTCAATAAATATTGCGGCAACAACATTGGCAAAGACATTTGAAGGTGACATCAACATTCAAGAAAACATGATAATGTACACGGGGAAGAGACAACAGCTTAGAAAATGAAGATAAGAGTTGGGACCACTGAGCTGCCAAATGTGACAGCACTGACATTTGAACAAGCTAATTGGGAAGTTTGGAACATTGCATTAAAAGTGCATCAATACATTTGATATTTAAACAGCTCCTAAAAGCATTGTTGTTAGAGGAAAAGCCACAACTTAAAAACACTGTTTCTCAAGACGTTTAGAAAAGTCTCATTTTCTAATTGACACCTATTTGTCGTTTACATTACAACGCATTTCAAAAAAGGAGCCCCACAGGCTTAAGGGTCATAAAAACAAACACTGAAATTACCTAATAACAAATAAAATCATCCTATTTGTGTTAAGACTTGATCACACCAGAAAGTGGCACAGTGAAATTATTTTTGTCTTTGCTAAATATGTCGTTCTGTCTGTAACTGCTATGCTAACCGCTAATGCTAGTCAGAAACAATAGCCACCTGAGCTTCCATTTTCTCTGTCTGTGCCATTAACTCCCCCACTGCCATTTTGTTCTCAGTATTGTACGTTATTCTACAAAGTTTAACAATTATTTTCATTATCAAAAATGAAGAACAAATGCTTACAATTTCTCTAACCCCCCCCCCCCCCCCCCCGCAGCTCTGCAAGTGTGCTAACTGTTATTTAGCAAGCTTATTAGCTTTGTTGCTAGCTGGAAAATAAGTTCACATTCTAAACACATCTGTACTCTCATGTCTCATAACGTTCTGTAAACCATTGCTCTTTCCTGAAGCACTTTATAGCTTCCTCCATTTTGGACACTCTTGCTCTTTATTCCCTCACAAGTCAGCAATGTCAAGACTGTTTACTATTGGGAATGTCTTATATACACTTTGTCACTGCAACCAAATCCACTACTTGCAGCGATTTCTCCCGAAAATAACATATTTTGCTGCACATTTCTGCTGTTTTAATTTCTGGTGTGACCGGGTCTTTCTAAAGATTTTACATAACTTCAGCAAAATCCAAAGCAGAGAACTCTTATTCTCTGAACTCTGACTTCCCGAGACTATTAAACAAGTTTTAGTTGTTACATTAATTTCCACTTCCTCCCTAAAGTGCAGCGGAAAAATTATTCATAGCTCTAACTGGCTCATCATTTTACACAATTAGTCAAATTGACACTTAAGTTTTGATCAACTTAAGCTTTTAGCCCACAAAGGGTCTATTAATGCATGAAAGTGTGTTATGTATATGTACAGTGTGACAAATTGGTAAAAATGAAAGGCCAAATTGCATTTGTTTATCAAATGGCCTTCTGGAATTGTTGACCAAATCCTAGAGGCTAGTGGCTGCCCAGCATGATACAGAGGAGTCCATGAACCTGCCAGTGTGGCGAACAGTTAGGATAATCTAAGTCTTCAGAGTTATTATGTTTCTATAGCTTTTGAGGTGAAATGAACGTGCACAGAATGGCTGACTGGTACAAACGTGCATTTATAAATTCAAACAGCTCCGGTGAGATCAGAGGAATCGTTCAGCTCCTAGGATCTGCTGTACTGAAACTCATCAGGATTAAGCTAAAATAAAACAATGATGCAGTTACACACCAATGACTTCACATTTTACCGACAACATATCATAGACAGGGGACACACAGCGTTAGATTTCCTTTGTGCGGGACTAAGAAATTCCTCTTCTAATCTCCTCTGTACACAGACTAACAGTTACAGGAGCAGGGGTGAGAGGGAATCAGTTCCAAACTACAGTGACGAGTTCTTGTATAAGCCCACCGAGCAAAATGTCTTTGACCCAGCACAAACTACAGCAGCTCCTCTCTTTTCCCCTCCCAGGCAGCAAACCTTCATCGCAGACTTTTTCATTCAAAAGATCACGTCCTTAAACTCTTCCTTTACAACTGGGAGTCTCCTACTGACATCACTCCTGCTAATTTCCTGTTGGTGTGGAAAGCCTCGACCGCATCCGCTTTGTCCTCCCAGAGGAGGCAGGTCACTTCCCCGAGCAGGTAGTCCGCTGACAGATAGCTTCCTCATCTGGTGGGGCGGGGGGCCACATGGATAGGGACGCTACTAGGCATTGAGTTTTCATTGGTGCAGAGTATTCCAGTAACATGTACATGAATTGAAGCTTATAAAACCCCTTTCCAGACAAGTAAGGGGTCTTTAACATGCAGGAAAGAGCGCTGCCCCATAGCTTCCTGCTTGCACTGTGCTCCGTCCTCATTCTCAGTCTAATCCCCCTCCGTCTGATCAGTCACATGACCGAGCAACTTTTGGCTTTGTCCTTCCGGAGGTCCGAGGCCACAGCCGCCAGGTCAGGCCTGCCAGGCATGTGTGAAATCCTCTTGTTGCCGCGGGCGGCCTTGCTACGCTTGACATTTTTGTTGTTTTTGTTGATGCAAGCCAGTGTGGCCACGTGGAAAATGTCTCTGACGCTGTTCTCCGACTGCTGAGCCGAGCACTCGATGTAGGGCGCCGAGATCTGCTTGGCCATGCTGGAACCCTGAGGAGAAAAGGCAAACGTGGTTTGCAGGTCAGGTTTGAAAGAGGTTAACACATTTTTTAAGTACTTGCGTCAACACTGAGGAAAGGATTTTCACTCGCAGGGCTCAGTAAAACATTGCTTTAAGCAGAGTACAATGAGCGATTATTCAAGAATGATTTCAGTCACAAAACTCCTTTACTAATCGTGCGTTTCATTCAAATATCTGGCGTCATTTACAACACTTCTCATCTGCGTACCTGGTCATAAGAGACTGGTGTCTGTCTGTGGTTGGAAAGCTCCACCAGTGTGCTCAGGTCGGTGCGCAGGTCTGACTTACAACCAACCAACAGCATTTTAGTGTTGGGACAAAACTCCTGGATCTCTCCTTTCCACTGTAGAGAAAGACAAAAACTTGCAATCATGCAACATTCTGAGAGGTAAAAAATGTTTCCTCTTAATTCAGTAGTAAGAAAAATGGGAAATTATCTACCACCACTACTAGAAAAAGATATGAGCAGAAGATCAATAAATAGCTAAATTTTTCCAACAGAATATATGCAAATATTACATATACACATACACACGTGTATATATATATATATATTTTCACATGTGAATGTATATGTGGTAAAATATGCTTGTTGGCCACAATGACCTGACACAAGATCCCATGAGTCCCCACTCGCCCTTTAACTACAAAGGTTAAAGCTGCCACTTCCTGGAGCCCCTCACGCTTTGGATCCTGGAAAGGAATAACAAATAATCCCCGTGTTTCCTCCCTGACAACAATAAATGCTCTGTGATCGATGGTATTTCTCCAGGGGCTTTAATCTGAGGCTAATGTGCCTCAGGGCAGGCTGACTGGCTGGCTGGCTGGCTGGCTAGGGGATCAAGTACATCAACATCCAAAGAGGAAGCTGTTTTTACGGTGTGTCTATCACTTGCTGTCTGCACAAACACCACTTGACAAATTCTATGAAAACGCTCATTGTATGGAACATGACCTATGACAAACATAACATTACTGAAACACACAGTTTGATCACCAGATTTAATTTAAAGACAGCCCAGTTAAACAGCTGGTCAAAGATCACCGAGGTTAGCTAGCTAACGGCAACGTTAGCTAATGACACAGTTGGATGTGTGGTTAAAATGCATACCCCAGTTACAAAGACCATAACAGTTTTTGTTTTTCACTTGCAGACTAAACACACAAGTCTGACTGGGTCAGGGTTAATTCAGGTTGTATTAAGTAGTATCATTGTCTTGGGTCTGTGTGCCACTTTGTCTAATACCCCGAGTTGATATGCATGTACTAGTTATCAGCTCTGATCACGAGGTGAGTCATAATCATCGCAGAAGAAAGCTCTGTTTTGTGTGTGCTGGAAAAATAAATTGTATTCTGCTCTTTAAACCAAGTGTGCTCATTAACTGGTGCCATCATTCTGCTGTCATTGTTGGCGTTCTCTCTCTGTTTGGTTCAACTGTATTCGGATCCATTTGATCTACTGAGATCATGTCTACTTGTTCTTGGGTTCCTGTCAAACTGGGTCTCCTTTGAAAACCAATTACCAGGTTCTTGTAGGATTAGGTTTTCCATGGGTCTGTTTCAGATTAGGTCTGAATATGGACCTGTGAAGACCTCTAATTTATGGCAAATGTGACCGACTGTGTGCCAGAAACTTGGTCATATTGTAACTTATGGACAGCTAAAAAAACACCATGAAAACAGGAAGTGCCTTACAAAATAGGGCGTACCAGGTGTTTTACTGTAGAAAACAATGGTTTTACATTTTTAGCAAAATTTTTTTTTTTTAAGTACCATCAAAGCCTTACACCGGTCAGATGACTGATTCTGCCTTTCCTGCTTTATGTTCAGTCTGACACGTGGGAGTCAGCCAGTACGACCACAGTCAGCAGATGTTAACCACCTGCAGCTTCATGTGAGTACCTGGTGGCTACACATCAGTATGAGTTTAAAAGTCAGTCAGTGGAGTGCATTACTTCCTTCTTCCAGCCGCTCCCGGGGTTTCACCCAGCGACCTTCCAGTCACACTACAACTTTACAACTTCACATCACAAGATCCGACGTCACTGAGGCTACAAGCAAAATCCCTTGACTGTAGACTTTTGATCCAGTTAAATGCAACATTTGCCTTGTCAGCGAATCAAAGGAAATCAAAGGGAACAGACTTTAAAGTAAAGGAATGTTTAGACTTCTGAGGTTATCAAAGGATTAATGATCGCTTCCTGAGTGAATGTGTGCCACAAACCTTTTTCAGTACGCTGTCGAGCGTTTCAGGGCGGCTGATGTCGAAGCAGATGAGGACAGCGTCAGAGTCCGGATAGGAGAGAGGCCTCACATTGTCGTAGTACGGGGATCCTGAAACAAAGGAAAACAAGAAACTGAAACAGTATTCACGCAACATTCACATTCAGTTTGGTTGATCTTTAAAGCTGTCGAGCAAGGACACGGACACACACAAATGTACATACACCAGGCAACAGAACTATATTTTAATTTATTCATGTAAATTTACGACCTGCATGCTTAAATCACTTGAACCACCATCCTCATGACTGATTCAATTTGCTGTTGAATGCTATTTCTGGATCATTTGAACAGGGATCCAGCTCCAGGGACACCAGGGAAAACCTCGCAATCAGTGCTTTAGAACAGGAAATTGGACAACTTGTGTCACAAGGTTGGATTTGCACAGGTTTTCCAATTCATGACTGAGATGGTTGAAGGACCTTTTTACTGGGTATTGTAGCTTCGCTGAAAGGGAAATACCTGCATTGAAATGAGGGGCAGCAATCAAATCTGCTGAAACCTAAAACATATTTTCTTAAATGAATGAACACAGCCAAATCATCACTTTAAACTTGAAAGCATTTCTGACAGTTATTCTCATATGGCATGATTGCAGCTCAGCAATAATCCATAGCAACCAGGCGAGTAAAACAAATAATGCAGCATCAGTAGAAAAAAATGTGCTGACTACGACAAGATCACTTGTTGAAGAAATCTTCTCCGGAGAAACAGAACTTCAGAGGGAGGGAAATGGCTCCCTCCTCAAAATTAAAACCATATGTCAGGGAGACGCCCATCTCTCCGCCAGACTTATACATCTCCGGAGAGGAAGGGAGGAGAGTGGAGGGTGGCGTAATGTCAAGGTGAGTCAAGATCACATGACGAGCAAGAGCTGACCACACACACAACCAGCTGCCAAGAATCTGGAGAATTTTGTTTTTGGTAACTGAAGGTTCCCTTGGGAGGTCCTTTCTAAACACCGCTATGGAGAAAAGCCAGGAATGCACTGACACACACACACACACACACCTAGTTTTCCTAATCTAAACAGTCTGTATGGGAGACGACACTGTTTAAACAATCCAATGCTTTGCTCCAGGCCTGGGCCTCGCACAGCAAAGCATGACACTAGCTGATGTGTGCACAATAAGTGCACCACTGTTGCACACAGAAAAACGAACCGTATCTATGTCCATAATCACACATTCCCAGAGTTTGAGCCAAGATTGTCTGGGAGGGGTGAAATGGGATGATTGGGATTTATCTAGGGGTCACTGCTCCATCCAGCATGGACAATAATACTGTGAAAGCTGTACACCTATTGAGTTAACAAAATAATAATGAGAATAATAAGAAAATGATTTGAGAATTCATATTGAAGAAGAACTTGACAATTAATCTGTATCTAGAAAAACACACCAATTAACTTAAGCTCGCCTGCAGTTATAATAACTACATGACTGTGCTTAAAATTATATTTTCATTATATTTAAACAATTTCCATTTTTGGTTCTCTATAGCAGCAGAGTTAGAAGTTACGTTAGCTTAAATTAGCTAACGTTATAATGTCACAGACTAGCAATACAAGCTGAGGTTGAACTCTGAAGGCGCCGTTGATTAAAATATTCATCTTCTGATGGGTTTAAAAGCATAAAAAAGGCACTCTGACTATTATTTACTGTCTGCTAGCAAAAGCTAACAGTACTCGACTGCTATCTAGCTACATCGTATAGAGCTGGAAAAGCTCTAGCAGACAAACTCTCTAGTCCTCTTTTTGGACAAGAGAAGGACACAATCCATGCTACCTTGTTAAATATCACAGCACAAAGTGGCGTTTCTCTCTGACAAACCATATTTGGCTACGCATATAGACGCCATTTTGCACTGTATGTTTACACGCTAACAGGCAATAGTTTAACAGCCAGTTTATTGGAGACACTTGAGCGCAGGGAGGTTGTAGTGACAGGACATTTTACATTTTAGTGAGTCATTGACGCACTGGAGTGCTCTGGCTGAAACCCTAAATTCCACAGTATCACTTTTCCAAACGTTGATACACACGGGCCATCCAGGATGCATTAAAAGCATCAAGACACAGACATTGCTTTTAATGGTTTAAAAAAACTGAAAGTCAGTGAAGTATGGACGCCAGAAATTACACAGGATAAATTATTTTGATGTCTTGATCAAAACATAATGTGTTTCAGACGACTCTCTTCTTTTCCACTCACTCCCCGAGGATTTTTCGGAAAGCCGTCTGATAGGTGACACCGCCTAAACAAGAAGGGCAGACTCTGAGCAGTTATCACACACAGCACGGGAAGTACAAGACGAGGAGGAATGTGGAATCCCCACAAGAATTTATTTCCCATTTTTCATGCCTGTCTCACAATCAATCACGACCACACTGCATTGTTTGAAGGTTTTGTTTTTTCAGTCCTGGCTGCCTGGAACCAATCACTGGAAAAATTAGACCCTGCGACTGAAAAGGGTAAGCTGTAGAGTATGTTGACATTTTATAATGAATTGATTGTTTTTGCCAATATGAGAGGAAACAAACATATCTAAAGATGCTGGGTGCAGTGTGGGAGGTCTTATTTTCAAAGTGTCTGCACATATTCCTGTGAATTTACCTGGACATTATAGCTGCAAATCCCCTAACTGCAGCGCTGCAAACCATTTCAAGCTGCACAACATAAACAGGAAAATGAAGGGCAGTATCTTACACGGAGGATCAAAATTTGCATGGCTTGTAGACATGTGTGTACAGGTCTGTTAATGGTTTTCAGGAGACTTTTAACAGGAGACGTTTCCTTTCTTGTCTGCCATTTATAGCAGAGTTGTAACTGCATTAGATCTGCGTCTGAGACTGAACTCTGCTTCGAGGTTATCTTCCTACCAACTGGAAAGATAAGAAGAAATCCCAGAGCAAACACACACACACACACACACACACAGACCTGTCATCTAATTAGCTCCTGTCATTGTTCTCCCACAGGATCTCTAAATCTGGAAGGAAGACACACACCCTGTCCACCCTCGCTGTCCTTTAAACACACTCTCTAGCCCTCTTGCCTGCTCTTGAACATATTCTTCCTCGTGTCTTGCTCACAGCAAATTAATCCTGTTGAGCACAGTGACATGAGAAGACACAGTGTAATGTGAAACAATACCAAACGCCCAGTGAGGTCCTGATGGAAAAAACAAAACAACTAATGACTTTCCATGACTAAGTAGAAACTCTTCCAAGATCCATCTTGGTTTGTTAATATGCTTTTTCAGGCTGGTTTCCACAGCTGGGATGGAAAGCACCATTGAATGCAATAAATACACATGAAACAAGTTGGAAAATACATTTTTTTCTATTCATGTAATGTGACTCATTCACATTCCCAGATGTTCCCTGACGTTGCCTGTCAGCCATCAGAATACAGCTCTAAAATATTCCATTTTCTGTAAGCAGCC
The DNA here is from genome assembly GCF_014851395.1 of Micropterus salmoides. NCBI lineage: Eukaryota > Metazoa > Chordata > Actinopteri > Centrarchiformes > Centrarchidae > Micropterus > Micropterus salmoides. The sequence goes on from NW_024040040.1 coordinate 10,012,967, forward strand.
TTCAAAACAAATGGCTTCCTGACATGGAAATTTACTTTATCTCACACAGTCATGAGGTAAGGCCAGCTGCGACTGACAGTCTGGAGGTATGGCAACAGGTCTGCAGGCCTGCTGATTTACTGCATAGCAAGCATAGCTGAGCAGAGCTGAGCAGAGCTGAGCAGAGCGGCATCGAGCGCATGTGTGCGTGGAGCTGTGTTAAGCCATTGGTGACACCTGCGGAAACAACAAACGGCGACAAGCACGTCCAGCCATCCTATACCTCTCACAAATACATAACCTCTCATAAGCCAGACACATTCAACACAAACAGGGAAGACAAAGAGCAATTCAAACTGAAGTAAGCTGAACCAATATCAGCTGCAGTTGCTGTGGTTACCAATATATCTGTTGCTGCAAATACTGCCATCCTTACATGTAAAATCTGAAAAGATCTGGTGCTTATATGATATAAATACAGTATAATACAATGTGATAAGATGTATGATACCTTACAATACAATATATTACAATTTAATAACAAATGTTACGCTACAATATATTACAGTGCTATATGATGATATGTTAAAACGTGATGAATGCTACTATAACACATGTTACGGTACAGTGTTACAACACAATATGTTACGTAAGTTACATTAACATGTGATGTTATGATACAGTATGTTAATGGAAAATAAATAACCCTAAGATACCTTATGATATGATATGTAGTGATACAATCTGATATGTCTAATAAAAGTCCCTCCAGGATTTCGTGATGTCGTTGTCACAACTATTAAAAAAAAACAAAAAAAAACAATAACAATCCCTGTGCATTCAGCGCGTCTTGCTGTTTTGACCAATCGATGCAACTTTTCCCAAAAAATTTGACCGGCCATCGCTGTTTCCCGCAAAACATTGTGATACGTCTGCCAGCTCACTTCCTTGTTTACAAGCTGCAGCAGACACGTGCGTGTGTTGTGATACCAACATCTCATATCTGCAGACAGAAAAACTGTATCCGGACCTTCTTTACCAAAGTGGGCGTAAACGGTTTTAACAAAATGCAGTATTGTGGTTGAACATACAGGAAATCATGATTAACACACAAAGTGGCAGAAACGCATAGACGTCAGATGAGACACTGTGACACAGGCTACCTTTGCAGTTTAATCGCAATTTTTGGAAAAGCTGCCACATAATCATGCATTTTTAGACCGCAACAATCACAATAAAGGCCCGCGAAAAAACCAGGAAGGACATTTAATGAATGGAATGTTTCATTACAATGTGATAATCTGATACAATATGTTACGATAAGATATGTTGTGACACAATACAACACGATACTGTTCAAGTGAAGAGCTTCAGTACCTATACATAAATCATACTGTCAGTACATTACTTTTTACTTCATAGAACATAAAAAATACCTACGTCCTTTAATAAAATATACAAAACTTCTCAATGCTTCAGTGTAGTGGGGGTTTTTTTTATTTTTTTTTTTAAACACAAGCATACATGACAGTCTAAAATCAGCAAAGTTATGATTTAGATCAGAAAATATCTGATTAAAGGAAATAAATATCCAGCCCTAGTGTGTATGGTTGTTCTGATCCCTAATGATCCAGTTGTTGTTTGTTTAAACGTAACTTATTCTGTGGATAAGTGCCCAACAATAACAAACATTCCTCTTTCAGATCTTATCTCATTTAAGCTGACTGCGCTAAAAACTTCCAGATGTGAATGCACCTAAAACACTATAAAGATCCACAGATATGATCTCAGGAGGTGCTGTTAATGACGCTCACGGCCACATTAACAACAAAGCGTGAATCAAGTGCGACTGATGTTTAACATGTCCATTCAAACAGGCAGCATATTTGAGTTGGTGAAAGGTAGTAGCCAAGAATGCAAGGTGTTCAGTGTCAAGGCCGGACACACATTAAATGTCAGGTGTAACATCACACAGAAAGTCCTTCCATGACATTAGCAGACAGGAAGTCTGTTATTCTCCCCGAGGACTCAACTGTCCTTTATTTCATCCACTGTATCACCACCGTTGCCTCGAGGCTTTCTCGCCAGTCGGCAAATTCCAGTGTGATTCAATTTCCCTTGAAAGCGAGGTAAGGCTTTAGTGAACCACGCCACTTCTCTTTCACTCCACTAAGGATCTGGGCCTGCTGGGTACAATAGGGGTCTTTGTAGAGGAGGAAGTAGAAACCTTTAGTCTGAGGAATGCCAGACATGCGGCTCCAATTCGCTGAGCCTAGAAATGTGATCCAATGCAACAATGGCCGCCAACGGAGGAATGGAGGGGACACAGTGTGTGTGTTTGAGCAGCAGAGGAGCTTACTGAGTGCATGGAAAAGTCCCATAGTTAAGATGACCAGCATTACAGGGGAAACAGCACATGCAACATAGTCTAGAAACTACTACTAGTCCTCTAACCAAACTCAAATGCATCTTCCTTTACAAACTCCTTTATCTGACTTTCTTCCTGTTTTACAAAGTGGGTCATCATTTTAAGTGCAGAGTGGGCAGCTGTTCAAATCAGCACTAACAAAAAACAAGAACTTTCCCATAAGGTTCCCCGGGATAAATATTATCAATCCATGAGAGCCATGGGGTCTAACATGTGTGTCTCTCTTGGAGTCCTTATGTGAAAAGGCCTGAGAGTTCCGGTGTTTCTCCTGATAAGATTTTACTGAAGCCTTTATTTTTCCCAGGAAAATTGGCCCAGAAATTTGGAACAAACATCTCAGACTGATTTCTGAAGTAAAACAAATACTAAGCTGTTTCCTGCAGTTCAATTTACCAGTGCAAAGGTGCACAATCGGTTTACTCAATCTTCCATGAGCCTTGGATTAGCGCTGAAACGATTAGTTGATTGACAGAAAATGAAAGAACAGCAATTTTAAAGCTGCTTTAATTAACATTTTAATATAAGCAATGGGTCAGGTGACAATGTGTAATGTGAAAGGGGTCACCTATAGTGATGAACCTACAGACTCTGCAGTTCCACCCTGTTCTACAGGCCGTCTTGCAGCTCACTGTTTAGGTTTCCCAGCACAAGACTTTACTTTTTTGGTTCACTCGCCACCCTCAATGATCTTTAGACGCAACAAACATTTCCAAGCATTCTCAGAGAAAAAGCAATAATAAACCCACCAAACCGCAGACAGACAAAGTTAGCGACTAGCTTGTGAACATAGTAGGAGGATTTAGCAGCTTAAGAGCCAGGCATATTTCTTAGGAGTCTGTGGACAACAAACCACTGGACTTACATTTATCATGTGGCCAGAGACATGACCCTAAATGAATGCTAACGTTGCTCTGTGTCTGCTGGATGTGCAAAATAAGCAACTGTTGGCTAACACATTAGCCATAAGTATGTCAGTGTTGTCCTTACAGCTTGTTTTGCCGCCTCCATGTAGCCATAAAATCAATTAACGCAGCTTTGACAAACAGTAAATTGTAAAAATGCCAAACATTTGCTGGTTGCAGCTTCTCTAATGTGAGGACTTTCTGCTTTTCTATTTTAAAAGGACTGTAAATTAAATATATTTGTTTGTTTATTTTGCCATTCTGACACTTTAAAAACTAAATTGTTAACAATAAAATGGTAATTAGTTGCAGCCCTGCCTGGAGTCACCTATTTATAGGTTTCGAGATACTTTCTTGCTCATTTCAACTCAAGTAACTGAGAAAGAGGCCTCAGGCGCTGAGCCGCAGGGATAGTTCTGTTTACCGTCACAGTCTTCCTATCTTCCTGTTTGACTCTCAAACAAATGCAACTCCTTTGCAGCTCATTTAGACATGCAGGCAGGCGGATGAGCAGGTAGGCAGACAGACAGCGTAAACCGCTTCCTCCGCTGCTGAAAGACATGAAGCATCAAAGGCTGCGCCTCAGCCCCTAACAGGCCCCACCCCAAGCCCGGGAAGGAACGCTTGCACAGACAAGCAGGGTGGTGGACAAATGGAAGGCAAGACAACTGGTAGGCATTTACCTTAATGACCTGAATTACTCCCATCACCCTCCCTTTTAACCACACACACACACCAGGCTGCTCATTAAGCCACTCATCACTGCAGAACAAAGACCAACCACAGTGTGTGTAGGTGTGTGTTTGTGAGGGAGAAGGATAGGCAGTCCCGGGTGTTTGTCTTGGTCTCCTTCGTGTCCTGGGCTTTGTCCGAGTGCATCCTGGGGTCGCACACACACGGTGCTCCCCAGCACACCTCAGGAGATAAGGGATCGATTGGATAGGCCCTAGCCATTGGGTGTCTCTACAAAGGGCCCAGTCAAGCTGAAAGCTGTATCAATCAGTCACTGGTTTTGTGTGCATGCTTGTGTGTGTGTTTGTAAAGTGGGGGTGAGAACTGAAGAGGGAGGGGGGGTGGTCTAGCTCCATCTCAGACCCACTGATCTAATAGGAACCGCGTCCCTCCCTTGCTGTTTTATGAAGCAGAGAGAAAAAGAGAAATGGCTCCAGGCGGGCGGCCAACACAGCGCAATAAAACTAAATTCTCACTCTGGCCAGCTTTCATTTCTTTGCCTTACCACTTGCACAATACACACATACTGTAGGGGTGAAAGAATTTGACATTCGAGCTCCTTGTTTTGCTCACATGTAGTGTTACGGAGCCTAGAAATGAGGATTATCTGCTGATGCTTTTAGTTTCCTTTCCTCTGAAGTATAAAACACAGTAAGGGGCAAAAACTTTAAGATGCTGCTTTTGCCGCTCAAAGGACGTCAAGCTTTGCTGAATTCGTGTAAAATCAGAATTTGTAAATTGATTCTGTAGTTGTGTTTCTTTTGAGGGGTAAGAAAAACGTTTCACGCTGATCTTTACATACGTCGCTCAGGAATTCCAGGCCAGAGACCCGCAACAGCTGGCTGTCGGCCTGTCCCCGCCCATCACACACACAAACCATACGCCTCACTCACGCCTGACTGCTGTGCTGTTCACTGCTCAGGCGTTGATGGATGGGAAAGTGGGTTTGTTTACACACACACACACACACACTTTTAAGCACACACAGAGAGGGTAAAGCAGCTGGTTTGGACCCAGACTCCAGCCAACAAGCCACAAAAGCTGGATTTCCAGTACACATACGTTGCGCAACAAAACTTCCCCCCCCCAAAAAAAACGCAACAAGAAGAATTTCACAATGTGTTCTCCAGATGTATGAATATGTGCTCCATTCAGCCTATCATTATCTTTTTTTCCCCTGTTTCTGCTGTAGCTTTGCCCCGCTGGGAAGCAATCAGAAATCAAATCCAGCACTTTGATGCATTTCTGTGTTAACTCTGAGCTACTCACGTTTTTATGTGGGTAAAAGGTGAGCCACTTAGTAATGCGAGGTAGAAATGTGCCTGGCTTGTAGGAACAGCAACTCCAGACTAAGGGAAAGGATTAACCCAGCTTTATTGATTAAAATGGGTCACAGATTAATTTCATTATTCAAAAAATGCAAGCCTGGGCCTCTGTATAGTTCATGATTTAGACATCTTACAGGAAACACCACTGCATTAAAGTTCATTTATGAAAAATATGACCAAACGCAGATCTCCATCTGATCATCTCTTATCAGCAAGAGAGCAGTATTGCACATCCAGAGGGGTCACAGAGGGTTTGTGCAAAGAGCTTGGAACATGTCTGGACACTTCACCAGAAATTATTTGCAGTGAGACACAACAGGAAGCCACAAGAGAGAGGTGATGGGCGGAACAATTACCTGAGGTGTCCCACAAACTGAGCTCAATCCTCTGCGTGTCGATTTCAAAACTGGCTGTGTAGTTTTCAAACACTGTGGGGACGTAGCTCTGCGGGACACATGAAGAGAGGCCACATTAGATGGGAAAACTTAAGTGAAAATGACGCAAATTGGGCTTATAAACAGAAGAATAATACTACAACTGTTTGTTTACTCAACTCAAGATACTACAGCACTATTAGGCCTGCATTTATTATAAGCATACACACATGCATCAAATAGGTAAGACACAACGCATGTCCTTCATCATTGCTAGAGCACTGAACCATCTGACACATCCTTCTCCATAAAAGCACGACAGGTTTGGTTATCATATCACTGTGTGTTAATAAAAGCAGGTTAATTAGTATCATGTTCATCAGTCTGCGGGGTCTCACCTCGGGGAAACAGTCCTTGGCGAACACGTGAAGCAGGGCAGTCTTCCCGCACTGGCTGTCTCCCACCACCACTATCTTACACTTCACACTCTGACTGGGATCCATGCCGGATTTCAGAGATAATTTCTGACACGAGCGTCTCTCCTTCATTGATTTCAGTCGGGATGAAATATAAAAAAAATGAGTCCACCAATCCTGTGCGTGCGTGAAGCGTCGAGATGTAAAGCGACAGATGCGCCCGCGGTGACTCCCTGTTCGCCTCCGCCTGCTCTGAGCCGGTAAATGCCATTTGCCTGTATTTATAACGTCGCAGGAGCCAATGGCAGCAGTCTGGATGAGGCTCGTCCCTCCCGCGAGCCTCCACACCGCAGCCTGCTGGGCCTGTCCTCCGCGATGGCGCCCCCGTTTGGACTACACACTCACTCAAAACTTTTGCATCCAATAAATAACGTTACACTACTATTAACAATATTAGTGTAAGAGTCTGTGCCCCCCAGTAATGCCAGTAAATGTCAATATGTTGCCTCCATTTTTAAATCTTTACATTTAATTTTTTTTAAATATTGAAAAAAAAAAACTTATATTTTATTTAGGCTATATAATATTTATAAAAAATTAAATTATGAGCTTCAGGTGGCAGCGTCAGACAAAGCTATAATTTCCTGGTCTGATTTTTGCTGAATGAATAAAAGACACAAATATCAAAATCTGATGAAACATTATCTCCTGTTTCCAAGAAATGACAGAAACTAAACTTGCTAAACTGCAATTAGCGAGATTAGTGAACAGTCAACCATACTTTAATCATAGACCTGCCTGAATTAAACTTTTTTGTTGTTGTTGTTGTTGTTGTTGTTAGTTTGAGGCCTGAAGCCAAGCTAAACCTCATTAAAGTAGCATAATATTCTATATAATCTTGATTAAGAAAGAAATAATTAACTGGCTAACATATTCCCTACAACCTATATTTAAACAATATGCTAAATGTGCCAGTTTCAATCAAACTTGCTTTAAAAATGTTTCTGCTGGGCAAGAGCACAATAAAAGGCCCATTGAGGTTCCTGTAACTGGCGTGGAGTCAAATCTGATTTCAAGTTGACTTAGCAAGACACCATATTATCCTCATTCTTAATGTTTTCTATACGTTTCACTCAATTCATTCTGAGAATGAACCTTCAGGCTGCATGTTAGCTGAACATTGTGAGCAGGTCATACACAGAGTTTTTTCGTTTAAGAGCAAGCAAATCTGTCCATGGAAACCAATAAACCCAGCAAACCCACTGCTAATTTTCAGTAAACTGCCTCGGTAGTTTCTATTGAGGATTTCCTCATTATCTGTGAATAATACACGGACTTATTGTGGCATACACAGCCAGAGACACATTAGCTTCCATCCAGATCCCTATGAGAAGACACAGAGAAAGGGATAAAAATGAAAACTAAATTTCCCTACGGGCTTGATAAGGCACCACATTCATTTTTCTATCTTTTTCAGAGTGCGCACAAGCACCCTTCTGGTCCCAAGGCCTCATCTCTAAGCCTTCAGGCGACGTTCCCAACATGGCATTGCCGCTAATTTTACAAAAATGGGAAAACAGCAGCGTTCTGCATCAGCACTCCCCTCTGTGACAAAGTGATTGGACTATTGGTGTAGCTGGCAGCGTTTTTACAGTGAGACAGCTCCACCCTGCAGGCTGTGTGGTGGGAGTCCCGTCTGTTGTGTGGGAGCTCTGCCTCCAGGACACAACACTGCCAGGAGAGAAGGGAGAAAAGGGGGGATTTTACACACTATAGCACTGCTATTTGGCTGCCATATCTGTACCACATGCATTTGACCTCGTTCAAATTCTGACTGAATTAAAAGATTATGGAGACTTTACCTTTATGGGCTGCAAAACAACGATTTTGTGGTTTTTGGTTTGTGTATTTATGTGATTTTTTAAAAGCGTATCCCTCATTCTTCCACTGATCTTAATCATTTCTTGCTGCTTGCTGAGATTGAAAGGGCCATAGCACAGGAGAAAGTGTGCAAAACCACATTAACTGAGGTGTTTACCCACTGTGCCCCTGTCTCTTCCCCCTGTTTTATTCAGGCTGTGTTTGCCTATATGCCTGTGTGTGTGTGTGTGCCTGTGTGTGAGTGTGCGTGTGCGGCACTCTGCTATAGCCTGAGGGGTTGCCAATCTCACATGGATGCAGCCACACATTTGGGCCAAAGTGAGACTGTGCAGAATGACATCATGCAGAAACATCCTAAAAGAAAACCTCAACCATTTCTAGATAAGACATCATCAATCTGTACAGCAGTTATTATAGTATAGGTATTAGAGTCCCATATCTTAGGGGTGTTGATCTTCATCTCAACCTGCCATGTCTACACCACATGTCCTGCATTTCTCAAAATGCCTTGTAGCAAACCACAGAGAAGGGGTGCACTTGCCTGAGTATTTCAGTTTAGAGTAATTTTCTAGTCAAGAAAAATCTACACATGTTGTGCATTCTGGCCTATTGAGCCTTATGTCAATATAGAAATTGGATCCCTGACCCTTTTACAATGGCTTTCTGGCTGTTTGACTGTTGCTGCAAAATGATTGATGCTTTTTTTATTCTGCATGGCTGTCAGTAAATGTGACCTTTACAGTATGATTGATGTTTCAGATAGCTGAAATAAATAACAAAATGGACCCAGATGAACACACAGCAAAGTCAACACTAAAACGGGTCTTAATGTTAATGGGACTGGGAGACAGTTGCCCAAGCACTGTGCATGGTTCCCAGAATAGAAATGAGGGTACCACCTGTTTCTGGTCACATGGTGCTGTCAACATCATGCAGAGTTTGTAAATTTCCACAAGGGGAATTCAAACACCAACTATTCATGATCAGAGCTAATTTTCTTACAACCTTTTCATATTCATTTTATTGATATTTTAATTTTCAATTTTAATTTAATTTTCAGGCCTCTTTAACTGGAGGAGATCAAAGCTGACTCATCTTTTTGAGCACCAGAGTAGTCTTATTTTGAAAATAATGTGGGTTAACAGAACATGTAGCTTAGCATCAGCTGTGTTTCAGAGATGATCTTGAGGTATCCTTGATTGAAACATCAATAAACTCCAATTCTGTATCTCTCCTTGGGGAACCCCTTTGTCACATATGTAGTTACCATCTTCACTGGTGGTCTTATACAATAAAATAATGCAGAGATGTCCTTGGAAAGTCAGGAAATTCTAGTACCTCTGTGAATGTATGTAACAACAGCATAAATGTGATGCAAGTCACTGAAGGTAAATGGAATTAGAGTCCTAGACTGAATGATTTTGGATGTTCAAACTCGTTTTATAACATATTGATATACTTTGCGTTTTAATTAATACACTTTGATTAATAACATTTGAAGCGTAGATACAGTATGAGATGAACACAGTATGACCTTGGTCTGTATTTCTGTAATGATTTATTACACGACTATGTCAGCACAGTTTTTTATTTATTTTTATAACTGTTCAGTGTGTTAGCGCAGTAAAAAAACAACAAGGGCCCGCTAACATTAAATCAGTAACAGATATTTTTATAGCTATAAATAATTTGAATTATTCATACTGAAAATACCTCAGAGCAGCAATACTGTAGTTTCCCCTGATGAACTCACATCTGTGTGTGTTTTGTATGGCAAGCACTCATCGCTATCTGCGATATCCAGCTCAGTTCAGGTCTGGTTCATGCTCCGTAACTCTTCCTGTGTGTGAGCACCGAATGAGAGGGATTTGCCATATTGCTGCAATGATTTCCAGAAATGTTAGGCAACAGGTAACCATTTGAAAATTACTTAAATAATCTGCTCCATACATGATGAAGAATGAGTAAGAAATAATAGAATTTGAGCCAGGTCTAAAGTGGTTTGGTTTTAGCCAGTGGGCCAGCAGTGCTGGAGGTGTGTGACGAGTCTAGGTCACTGGGTCGCTATCCCTCTGCCCTGACAGCCTGCTGCCCCACAGTTATCTCTGTCGATGTGCATTCAGTCAGCAGAGCGCTGACATTTACTGCTGGGGCAAACACAGCACACATTCCCTTGTTTCAGTTTTAGAGGGATTTCCTCGACGGTTAGTCACCGTGACTGGGAAATTAAGGGCAGGAACAAAACAGTTCTTGGAAAAATAGCAAAGTCTCCTTTGTTCTATATTCCAAAACAAATGCAAGCACCATGGGATGAGTCGTAGTAGCCTATTTTTTTTGCTGCCGTCTTTGCCTTCGTACTCTTAATGGATTTAAGATGGAAAAAATTATAACTAACTAACTTCCAGATCCAGAACATTGACATCACCTTTAAATCATCCTTAAAATGCACTGCGTCACAGGTATTTCTGTTAAAGGCTTCAATAAAATCTTCAAAGTGCTCCTGTAAGATAAAATACATTTTGTTAAACACGGTATGTCAGAGAGTTGTTTCACCTCTCACAGTAACTGCCCCTGCTCTCAGCTGTCCACTTTGATCTTTGGCTGACAGCAGCAGGGGGCCATAGTCTGAAACCACTCTAGTTTCAGAACAAGGAGAGGTGTTATTTCACACCAGCTGGGCTAGAGAGTGACCCTTATTGACACACTGTGTGTGTGTGTGTGTGTGTGTGTGAAATCGTGCCTGTAAGTCTTCACAAACAAAATGTAACTTGGGTGGAGAATAAATGCTTAAGGCAAAGTTGGAGTGACATCACTGGAGTTACTGAAGTTCCACCATGGTGACGTCATTTGTGCAGACTACATGACTTTCAGCATCGGCCGATGACCGTGCTGGCCGATGGCCGTACCGGCCGAGTCTTGGGCTCAATCCCATTTCACCCCTTTCCCCTACCCCTTGACCCTTCACGTCTAGGGGTAGGGTGTCCCAATTCTTGATGCGATAGAGGTGTAGGGCGAAGGGGGAGGGCTACATAGCCCTCGAAACGGAGCTTTTTCAGAAGCGCACTCCAAACGGAGGGCTACAAGAAAGTTCCCGGAATTTTCTTCGTATAATTTATGGTTACCATGGTTATTCTTAGTTTAATGTCATTTCAACGTAATATTGTGATTTTATTCAAAAGAATCATAAAAAAAATCACTAGCTTGTTGTCTCGTTAGCTAGCTTCGCTAGTAATGTTAGAAACCTGGTAATAAAGCTGTGCTTTTTATTTTTAACTGGTGACTTGTTAGATCGATTCATGTGTGGTATAACGTTACCATCGGAGGACGGCATATTGGAGTTGTTTTCAATTGTTGTCATGGAGAAATCCTGTAAAAACTTGTCGCTTCTATTAACGTCAGAGCCGCCGTCGACTACTGATGACGTATCGGGTTCCTGAGAGGTTGTTCCATTTCGTAGGGGAATATTTCAACCCCTTGGCCCTTGTAACTCTGTTTTAAGGGCCAAGGGGAAACTCGAAAACAAGGGGTAGGGGCTAGGGGTAAAATTGGATTGGCCCTTGAAGTCGTTGTGACGTCCACACTACGCGAACAACTCTGTCACCCGACGCTGGCCTCCAAACCACATTTTGTCAAGAAAACACACATGAAACGGTAAATAATGTGAACCTACACACGAAACAGCTGTCGTTTATGTTTATTGAGATAGCGATTTTAGAAAATGGGTGAAAGAAAGGATTAGCACACACATTGTCTGAGCTTCAGAGAGAGCTGGAGGTGAGTAAAACGTTTTGCAGTGAAAAAGTAGCTGCCTGCTCTGCCAGCTGCCTGCTCTCATTGGCTGGATGTGGATGTCGAGTCGGCTGACTCCTCCAGATATTGGGCATGCTAGATATCTGGCAGACGTCGGCGATGTGTCAGTGATGCGTCGGGGAGCCGTTTTTGCATATATGCGTTGAGTAGTTCACACATAATGACTTGCGACCACAGATTGACAGCTGATTTACTCCCGATCACAGCCTGACGGTTGCCAAGCTCACCGACCGGCAAATAGATCTAAAAATCGTGTAGTGTGACCTAGGCTTAAGGAGACATAACTAATTTAAGTATGGCATCGTGCAAATATGGCATATGTTAACAAAAAGCTGGTGTCAGTTGACTGTTTGCTAAGCCCCCTCCCCCTTACAGTAGTTACTGTTGCTTCTCCTGTCAAACTATAGCACTCTAGCAGAACATGTATGCTGTTTACAGTGATAAGGTTGGCAGGTTTAACACTTGAAATTCCTTTGAATAATTTGTTCCTGATTCAAGACAAAAGTAAACAAAATCAGGATTCTAATAATTGGCAACAGACAATTTTGCTGGCTGAAATGACCACCGCTGCTTGCAGATTTTATCAGCTAATGTAATCAGATCAAGTAATCAAGTCATGTAATCAAGAGTTGTTTCAAAATGTCGTCCTTGGCGAACCCGTTCAAAAGGGTCTTAAATATACACTTAATGATTACACACATTAGATCATGCTAATCGACCGAGGCTAAAGCTAACAGATCCCAGGCAAAAGACGTCAGCAAGAAACAGCAGTGTTCTTGTATTGTGGTGTCAAACTAGTTAGTCCTATTATTAGTATAATTAAGGAAATATGTTCTAAAATAACTCTATTTGGATGCTTAGCTTATAGGGGCCTACTTGAAAAAGCAACAAATGTCAGGTGTAAGTTTTATTGTTCATACCTTTATGTTTCAGTTCAACATTTTAACGATAAATAAAGAGCAGGGCAGAGCCGCTAACGTTACCACCAGCAGCCACAAAATGGACGTGCTAGTAGTGAAGAGGGCTTTAAATGTAAAATGTGTGTAGTTAGCCATCTGCTATCTCTTAGTTCCCTGGAAGTAATGCTGGGTTAGGTTACTACTGTAGATAGTAACTTGGTTTTGCCTTGTTGAGGTGGCTAAGCTATGATTTAACAATTGCTTATTTGGTTGTGTGGTGGGGGGGGATTAACGCACAATCTACTCCTCTTTAGTGACTCCTTTCAAATAACATCACTGAACTTTCCAAAATTTCACTATAACAAACACTTCAGCTGTGACATCACTGTACATAAAATGGCTATGTTTAGTTGTGTAATTCAAAAGACATCATAGTGACATCGCTGTATTGTGTCTAATATTTGTTTTTATATAATATAAATGGAACGTTGACTGGAACATCACTGAACACAACTGGGAAGATTTCCAAAATCCCTTTTAGTATTAAAAATGTCCTTGAGAAATTGCTTTTCTCTTCCTGTTTCCTGAAACCCTCTTAGTTCATTCTGTTTTCATGGAGTGACAGAGAAGCATGCAAGAGGTGAAATTTACATCAAAACCGTGTTTTACATATTGAGGATGATTCATTTTTTAATGGAAACTGGAACTGGTGTTTTTCTTTGTTAAAATAACAGAGGATCCTGTAATCTCCATTGCCAGTGGAGTGGTATCTTATCCACAGTCCGTCAATTCAAATTTTCCATTGGAGTCCACAGTCTTACCAAACACTGTACTAGTCACCTGCTGCCACTGAACATTACATCAACTAAAATGCATGAGGTAAACTGCCAACAGGACAGTCTCACACTACTTCTAATAAATCTACAGAATGAGAAAAAGAGTCATTCTTGCATTCTGTGGTTTCTAGTGGATGAAGTAGTGGTAACAGACTGGAACCCCCTAATGAATCCTAATAAGTTGCAGCTCTTTGTCCTCCTCCCCATTGGCTTACGAGCACATGGCATTTTCTTCTAATAAACCATTAGCTTAATATCCCCCACTGAATGTACTGTGGGGCACCGAGGGCACAGCACACGCTCTGTGACGGGAACACGCACGGACGTGCACAGACGGCGGAGAAGGGCAATGACACGTTAGACAGAGTACTGTAACTCTGTCAAGTGTCTCCCGTCAGTCATTAGGTCTGTTCAGGCATGGATACACACCCTTATGAAATGAGGCACAGTGAATGTGTTCAGTCTGTGTGAGTGTTTAATAGATTGAAAGATGAATCATTCCAGGGATGACCTGATTCTTCAGGGAAGTTCGAGCATTTGTGTGTGTGTGTGTGTGTGTGTGTGTGAAGGCTCCTGTGTGTGCATGTTTGGGGGTTAATGGGGCATGAAATGATGTCTTCATTAGCATCTCCTTAAGATAAACCACATGATGGAGCAATAATCATATCTGTCATTTACATGACCGCTACATAGAATATTTGTCTAATCATTAAACAAGGATTATTAAAACTTTTTGTATATTTTTTCTTATTTTACTTGTTATACATGAAAAACATTAATGGAATTAATTAGTTAGCATTAGCTTACCTTTTCATAAACGTTGGCATGCTGGCCTGCCTGTTTTTGTGGTTTGTCCCAGCTGTTTTGTAGCTGCCTCTTGACTATTTTTTTGTGGGATTGTGAATAAAATTGCTACTTTTTTCTTCTTCCTGGTAGCAGTAATGTTAGCTGACATTTCTAACAACATTACTGAAATGTGAGACGCTGCTTGTTAGCACAACAGGTCAAGCAGCTAAATCATCAATTTGTCACTCATAATGTAGTTTGGTAACATCGCTGATGAAATTTGTAATGTATTTCATAGCATATTTTATGTTCCTATATTTAGCTTTTGTTTTTGTCCTGGAAAAAGTTTGTTGACTGTTATTCAGTGATAAGATTAACACTGCCCAGTTCACCCCAGTTCTGAATGTGTCTTGCAGTCATGTAGTCTGGGATGCAAACCAGTGCCTGCTGTAATCCGTCACGATCCTCGGAAATGTGCGGCCGCTGTGCGAGGATGTGGTTTTTTTTATTTAACAACCGTGCGCAGACCCACCACAGTCACCCCGATGAGTCAGATCCCATCACGGGGCGATCCACATCAGAGGCGGTGTGTGCTTGTGTGTGTGATGTGTGAGGTGAAGATGAGGGTGACAGCCAGGAAACAACCTCCGGTGTCATCCAGCTCTTTATCACAGTAATCACAAAGGAGAAGCTCCATATGTGTTATGGATCCTTTTTTTGTCAGGAATGTAATGTAATGAAATTTACTTTCAGATTTCAAATACACAAAGGGCAAAAGAACTGTGATCAAAAGCTATTAAAATACTAATTACCTTTGTCTGATGTTAATGTTGACATGATAGTAGGGTTTTGATATGTTCTTTAATGGCTTTCAGGTGGACCCTGGCTGCTATATATTGTAGCTGATTGTATCTCTAAATGTATCACCAGGGGAATTATGCATCAGGAGTTTTGATGCGAACAGTTTTACCTCATGATGATGTCAGCGAATTACTTTATTTTACATTTATTATGTTGCTATGGGTGGTGGAGGTCCCACATAATACCGTATATTGGTTTATTCTGCATGAATTCAGCAGGTTTGTGTCAAGTACAAGAACATTTTGTAGTTGGCGTATCTCTATTTGACTGCTTTCTGCAGGTAATAAAATGACACCCGCTGGAGACAGAATAAGCCTCTAACAAAACTAAAGCCTAACACCTTACACTCTTGGCTGTAATCACCATTGTAAGATCTGACATGAGTTCCTGTGGCTCCACCTGCCTCTCCCACTGTCTTTGTTCTGCTACTGCTACATGGCTTATATTAAAATGAAACATAACATCAACCATGTTTCTGTGGTTACTTTGCATACTTTGCTACTACTTCACCTGAAAAAGTGTGTACTAGTGTGTTAGCATCCTGCTTAGCTTATCATAAAGGCTGGAAGCAGAGAGAAACAGCAAGCCTGGCTCTGTCCAAAGGTAAAAATATCCACCCAGCAGAACCTCTAAAGTTCACGGATTAACATGTTCTATCTTTTTGTTAAAATCCATTTTAAGACCCAATCAGGAAGCCAAACATGAGCGTCTGCGTCATTGTTTTCAAAGTCCATTTTCACCTGTCCGCATTAATACACTGCCCCGGAGTTTTAAAAAAAACGGGGTCAGCTGCGTCTTCAAACTTCTTCTTTTTAGGTGTTTGGATTCGGATTCCGGACGGCATAAGTGCTGTACCAAAACATAGTAGTGCGGCTGTAGCCTTAGTTAGTAAAAGGCTGGGTCTAAAAACTGGTCAACTAACACCAGTAATAACGCTGGAATACTGTCACTGGGAACAAGTAGATCTAGCAGCTAACAAAAGCAGTGGGTGGGTATTTATACAATGAGACAGGGGAGAAAATGAGGCACAGGTGGAACACATTAGGGCGGGGAAGGTGATCACACACCGGGGAGCAGACAGGGACCAGGAAACAGAGGAACCTGAAATGAGACACGATGTGAGAAATCAAAACACAAACAGAGAGTATTAAATGACAACTGAAAACATAACCGTATGTGCTGGAGCTGGGCATGACATAACCATCCTCTGGCTGTAGATTTTATTTAACAGACTGGTATTAGTGATGTTGATCTTCTCATCTAAGTCTTTGCAACAAACAAGTGTATTTCCCAAAATATCCAACTATTCTTTGAACTTTATACCATGCCAACCAGCTACTGCTAACCGCTTGCTTGGGACGCCATGTTCCATGAGTAAAAGTCCGGAGGGAACGGCGAAAATCTATTCAATGGTTTTTATAGGGGCAAATCCAGCTGTAAATTGCAGAATTGCCCGAGAAGCAACATTAACTTTATTCTAATCCTGTTCTGAATTAATTTATTTTTTAAATATATATATTTTTACTTTTAGTAATTAAGAAGAACCAATAAGACCTGGGATCCACTCAAATGACCATCTGTAGGTCCTGGGGACTCACTACATTGAAAACCATCAAAATCAATGGCAGGGGTTCACTTTCTAATTTCCTCAAAGATTGGTGGTGTCTATGATGCATCTAGTCTAGTTAATTTAACATTAATCTTGATTATTTGAAGAGTCGTGTATTTATTGTTGTTGGACATGGAGAAGGAACAATGCAGTGGAGAGGAGAGGAGGAGAAGAGAGCAGCAGAGCTGAGAATAGTAGGAGAACATATGTTTGGAAGATGAATAAGCAGCGTCATCAAGAAAATAAGCAGTAGACTTCTGCAATCTTTGTAACACCCAAGTAATGTTCCCCCAGTAAAACCATTTCCACCACTGACTGTAACCTTCACTTGGCTGACCAGAATGGCCTTGTTTTGACACATGATTTGAGTCGTTAATAGAAAATAGCGGTGTCACATTGAGCAAAATAATGGATAGAAATCAGCCATCTAACACCCTTAATAAGGCCTGTACAGCTACACTTACCTTCCCAGATATGTCATGTTCTGGCTAAATATAGCTAACAACCAGGCCATCTCTCTGGCCCATATATGTGCTAACTCTCCAACAGACCTATATGAAAGTGGCAGACATGACTGCTGGGAGATTTGAGAACCCCGGGCAATGATGTGCTAACACCGTGCCTTGTTAACTAACTGTCTGACAAGTCACTTCTGTAGACAGACTTTAAATTTGTAAATGTTTAAATATGTGTCAGTGTTTAGTTTTGTATTTGTCATTTTGTTGTCCTGTAAATTTGAACAGGTATTTTTTATATCAGACATTTTGCCATGTCACAGCAGGAAAAGCACAGGTGGAAATAATGAAATGATTAATGGTTGAATTCCATTTAGCTGCTAATGTCATGAGCAATGCCTGTGCTTTTCCCCCTATCACACAATGTCTGCTGGGAAGTTAGCCTATGCTTTTAGTAGGACTTTTTCCATTATAACCAGCAATTATTTGACTTTTTAGCTTAACAAATGACTCATTAATCAAAACAGTTGATCACCGAAGTGGTTTTATAGACAGATGAGCAGAGTCACACCACTAAATTCAAATGCATATTGTGTTGAAATAAATGGTTTAAAACGTGAAGAACCATGTCTGTTTCAGCCCAGCTGTTGAAAATGTTAGAAAGCATAAAGTAGAGCATCGCTGTCATCTGGATTGTTGTTGTGGTGTGCCACACAGTCAGATGAGAGCATCATAGAGTTTCCTTATGGCTCAGAGTCCCCCTCTCTTTGTCAGCACTGTGGTGATGTCCATATGATCTTTGGAGCGCCTCCACAGCGCAGCCTGCTATGCCCCCCCCCCCCTCCACCTACTGGCACGCCTCAGCAATGTGGCCTGGAAATCAGCCCCAGACATGGCGAGGGTGCAGCGTGCTAAGCCAAACCATAACGCTGCCCAAACTGATGGAGGGAGCACAGGAGGGGGGATGGGTGTAGAAGAAGGCTGTGTGATTGTGTCAGCATCTGCGAGTGCGCATTTATCTGCAGGACTAGGGGAATCCTGCATACAAATATGTGAATATGTGGATATTTAATGTCTGCGTGCACACAAAGAAGCCAACAAAAAGATCCCAAACAAAGAATGAAATCAAATAGAGGCACGCTGACCCTCTTACAGCTGGGTCTTTCATGGCTTCTGTTGGGGTTTTCTGAAAGGGAAAGAGTAGGCAAAGCAAAAGGTGTGTTGTGGGGTTACTTTGGGCCACTGGGGTGGTGTTGCTGGGATTTTAAGGGGAGGTGGGGGATTCATACCAACATTTCTTTGATCTACTGAAGTGGCCTGAGGTCTGAGTAGCCTGCTGTGAGTTGGGGGGTAGGCAGGTGGGCTGGAGGTATGTGTGTGTATTATTCAACACATAAAACCAAGGATACACATGAAAACACTATATTGCATGGCGGTAATTGTTTTAATGAGATTATATGTCAGGTGAGATTAATATGAGAGGCTAAAAACTGTCATTCTCACTCACACACTCTCACATACAGCCTTATATATGAGACAGAATACTGGTGTGTATGACAAAGAATTACGTTGTTTATAAGACAAAATGCTGGTGTAAGACTAAGTAATATTCTAAGAGATAATGGCAGTGTATATGAAATAGAATAATGCGCTGTGCATGTGTGTGAGACAGCATGATATATAAATGATGTATGAAATTTAAATTGAGTTCTTGACTGGCTCGCAGCTTTAATGAAAACAAATTCTGCACCTGCTCAGTGTTGCTGCCTGCAACGTTTAGGCTACAAGGAGCATTTAAATCAAGCCAGAGCACTCTTAGGGACAGTTTAAAATGACCTAAGTTTGTTAGAATTGTAGCATGATTGTCATGAGTTTTTCAGATTATGTACTTTATCGTCTTCTTGATATATAAGGTGTAAGCCTATCAGAACATTTTATATTATTTCAATTTCAAAATAACATACGACTATTATCTATAACAATATACTGTACATGTTCACCAAATTAGGACCATCACTCTGTCTTACATTTTGAGTGCATGTGTGCGTGTATCTGTCCGCAGCTAATCTCACATATGACTGGACCCATCAGTGTAATATTTTTTGTGCACATTTTTTATGGTGTGCTCAAGGCCTTCTAGCAGCGCTGTAGAGCAATGTTTTTAAGAATGGGCCCCCGTTGTCTTTGCATCATGCGTGCGCAAAAGGGGCAATTCTGCTGATTGACAGTTGGTAGCAACATGCAAAGAACTAAAGCAATGAAGAAGGAAACTGCAAGCTAGCAAACTTGGATATGTGTGGAAGAAAATGCCTTCAACACATTTGTTATGCTTCAAGGATACAAACAAAGAGTTTTGGTGAGAGACAATGAATGTTTGTTTACAAGAAAACTCCACAGGGGGACTTTAAGTTAATATCTTATATGTAGACACAAGGTTAGGGTTTGTGTGGGAGAGTATAGTGGTGCTTATGTGAGATTATGATGCTGTGTTTGAGGGCAAGTGTGATTTATGACCCAAATGACCTCTCACAGAATTACTATTAATTTACTCTCATGTTGAGTAAACGCTTTGGCGGTCCAGGTGGAAAAAACCTATCATTTAAGGTGGATGAGAACAAACATGAAGATTACTGGCTCCTTTTAACCCAGGGCAGTGAATAAATGCACCTTACCTTGCAGAGGTGGTAATGCACAGAGAAAGTGCATTCATGTAATATATGGGGCAGGCAGCCTGAGCAAACGAAAAGGAATCCTTGTTAAACAAGGGTGATATCACACAGGATACATGTGACACATTTGCAAATGCAGCAGAGAGTTGGTGGGCCGAAAGTCTGGCTAAGAGGGGGAAATGTCACTTGTCTCTCCCTGTTTTCAGTCTGTCTCCACTTATAATACTCCCATAAAACCAATAATGTTGTGCAGATGTAGACGATTTACCCGTGAGCTAACAATATTGAAGGCACAGTATGTCAAGAATGCCTTTGATCAAGGCTTTATGAAGGAGTCGGCTGCTTTGATGATTTCGCTGACATTTCCAGGAGCCTTTAAAGACTCGAGTTGGGCTAATCAAATCAGGGTGCTTTCTCTCTCTTTAAGGTTAGGTAGCATGTATGCGGCAAGCCTCTTAGCAGTTTGGTTTTTTATGGTTAGGAGATGAGGAGACATTGTGTGTAAGTGCTTTTTTGAATGAATGAAAAGATGTTTGCATTTTCTGTATGGATACAAGTCCTTCTGCAGACTACTTAATGTGAACAGAATTTGCTCACATTTAAATACAGAAAATGAATTAATTCCTTCCTTCCTACATTTTAACTGGGTGATATTATTTGATTAATTATGCACTGTTAATACTTTCACTTTCAATATTATCACATATTTGCATTTTTACAATCCTATTTACAGAATGCACTGTATATTCTGCTATATTTAGCGGCGACCCAGTGACCTGGTATGTCTAAACTAACCAGCATGTTTGTTTACATAATCTGTGATGGACTTTGACATCTTTGTCCTTTGTCTAAGCATTTATATGTCACTTAAAGCCAGCGCCATTCATCTTCACCATGCCACTGATTTCAGTTGCAGACACCATTCAAATGCACTCATCACACATACCTGCATGTGCAAAAACAGCCATGCTGGCACATGCTGTTGGCCCAGTAGGCCGTTGATGTATTCAAAACCTTTTCTTTCACGTCGTCGCCTCTCTCTTCTCCATCTGTCCCTTCTCTTTTTGCCATTTAGTCCAGACAAATCTAAAACAGTCAGATAATACTGGTATGGACAGAGCAAGCCCAAGAAATGCATTCTGGACCCAGTGTAATTATGTAAATCTTTATATTATCTCTGTTTGGATGTCACAGATAGTAAAATGGCAAAGTTCTAACTTTTTTTGAGTCCAACTCGTTACAGTTCTTTACACCGTGTAATTGAAGTCACCACACTGATTACGTGATCTGAACCTTCACAGTGTCACGAATTTTATTATCCACCCCGGGTCGTATCATGGTCAGTGCAGCATGTGTAATGGCAGACAGAATATGAGATGGTCCTACTGATGCCATTTCTGCGGTGGCTTCAATTTTGAAAATGTCCAGGCCATTAAATCGTACAAGTGCTTTCACGCGAAGCTGAATTATTAGACCTATTTCTGGAGTGTTTTTACCTCCTGGACACATCCATATACAGTTTAAAGTAAGACAGACTGCCTCATATAATCCAGAGACCTACAAATCATCTGATGCCATGTTGCCAATGTGCACTCTCAGGCTTCTGGTATCTTTTGTCAGTTAATGGAGCTGAGATACGAGGACTGAAATTGAGAAGCTCTCCCACAAGGCAGCATAACCACTCATATGATATTTTGGACCAGCGGCAGACGATCACAGCAGACAATGAACCATTTGGCCATCAAGCCCCCATCTGAGACCAAATCTTCCACTGCATCACTTTATCCAAAAAGGTTTTATTTGTCTGCTTACTGTGATTTCTATCTCCCAAAGACTTGCAACACTGTTATCAGGCCAGGGGATGGTAGCCCCACCATTAGACTACACAATATTCTTCATGACTCCTTTCATCCTGCTAATCCATCTTTGTAACTTCCTCCTTTCTTTTAAAAGACTGAACAAACAGGTTCTGCAACAGCACTTTCTCAGAGACTGTTGTCATGCCCTGGTGATTATTACTATTTTGCTAAAAGCTAAAACACTAGCCAGTCAGGCTAGCCTGAGTCAGTCACAATAGAATAAAAGTAGCTAATTTCTATTTTCTCTGTAATGTGCTGCTGACACCACCCTGCCATTTTGCTCTCATTTAATAAATAGTTACTGGACGGGGGGGAAAGCTCATCAAGCTAACAAGCCTGAAAGTTAGCAAGCACATTTGATCAGTCACAAACAGGAAAATATGTTCACACAGTTCATTCAGAAGAGTATTTGTACCTATCAAATTCTGGCTCATAACCAGTGTTGGGCAGTAATGCACAACTTACTTAGGGGGAGGGGTGCTTAGCCTCTACTATAAGAGGAGAAATTTAATCAAATTGGCTTGCTAACATTAGATGCTAAGCTAGCTGCTGGATGGTCAGTAAATCCCTCCAAATTGTTGGGCTTGCCTTCTTCTCGTTTTCTGTTTCTACATGTTAAAAACATTTAACATGTGGTTTTCTCCAAAAAATACATATTTGAGATTGTATATTGCCAGCGCCTCGTCTGTCCCGTCTTTAAATATTCAAATGCAAAATGATAGTCCTATGCTAAGGCAGGCCCCACATGTGGCGTCCGTGTGTTGAGTGTTGCGGTCTGCGTTGTCGAGGTTTAACTGGCAATCGTGTTTCTTCTTCACACCCCACTAACTGCGAGCTTTTTGAAATGTTCAGAGGAGAGGCTGATAATTATACTGACACTTCCTGGATCGGCTCGTCAGTGAGGTTCCACAGATGGGGCGTTGTAATGTGAGAAAGGAGGAGGACTGAGCAGATGATGTGCAGTATAGTATACAGGCAGTCAGGAACCTAAAGGATATTTCCACTTGTTTTCATAGTTTGGGCCTTGTTTTTTATTGGTCATGATACCACTGTATTCACCAAAGTATTTCAGCACACTGACTCCGTTGATTAAGTGGACAATGTTTGACAACAACAACAAGTTTTTCTCTGCTTAATGAATCATGACATAAATCTGACAGGCAACCAGTTAACAGATCAAATATTCACATATGCTTGAGATGAAGGTTGGTTTTAAACAGTTTAATGTTTAACAGCTTTGCTAATGACTCATAATTGTATCCTAATTTACTGTAGTTAGTTTATGTTATAATGAAGGGCCTACTACTCTTTCTCACATGGATGAGCTGACAACCTAATGGTTAATGGCGCTGCAGCACATCGTTGTTAATGACAATCACTCACAAATGTGCATTTAACAACTTACACTATGTCATGCCGTTATATAGTAATGTTGTACAACAGCTCTGAAATTCTTTCTTATTATTTTGTTTGCGCACAATCGATGAAAACTTAAGGAAGTAGCAAGCTAACATTAACTGTGAAGGCTGCTACTCGGGTCAATAATAGTTAGCTAGACCATTACGTAAATTGGTAAACGATTTATTCTAGGCTACTAAAATGAACCCCAAAACTTAACAGGAGCGGTTAAGAATTGTAATTGTAAAGTATTGCAATTTATGCTAAAAAATGATGGAAAGGTGGCGACCTACATGTTTCTCACCTTGACCTTCTTCTTTGTATCTGGATCAATTTTCTATTTTGATCTCAACAACTCTGTGCAAATTACTGAGTAGGCACCAATCAGAGGCAATGTTTTTATAATGTCATCACGTAGAAGTATTGTACAGTATTGTGTTTTTAAACTAAAAAATATAAAACACTAAACTATT
Organism: Micropterus salmoides; assembly: GCF_014851395.1. Lineage (NCBI taxonomy): Eukaryota > Metazoa > Chordata > Actinopteri > Centrarchiformes > Centrarchidae > Micropterus > Micropterus salmoides. Next base: position 10,036,662 of record NW_024040040.1, read on the forward strand.
TTTAAACAAATGATATACGCAATATATATGTATATATATATATACACAGAGCTGTGTCCTCAACTAGAATCGCATAGTAGTTAGTTAACCAAAACATAATCATAAAAGCATAAATAATGATCTATACCCTGAAAAGATCATTGTTCCTTCCACAGCATTAATATAAGAATCCATCAAAGGAAAACATGTCTACAATGTTTTACAAACTTTAGTGTGGCCCTGTTATAAGCTAAGTATGCACTATTTGTTGCATAATGTAAGAACACATGTTGTTATTGACATAATACAGACATATGTTGATAAAATTGAATTAAACTAAAACATAATTAAATTGTCTGGCTATGAAAAGACCAGTGGACACACCAAAACAGCCAGAAACAGCCCTGATGTGCACACCACTACACAAAGTACTGTTGGTCTGTAAACTGTCAGCAACGTTTAAATGTTTAATGAAACAGCCTGGGTAGAAATCTTATGGTTCGCCTTTGTTAAATTTGGCCACTCTGGGGGTTTGTTGAAATCTGTATGATTAACCTAATGAGTCAGGTGTTGTCATCAGTAGCAATGATGGCCAAAATATGAAAATGAGACCCCATTTGTCAGAAATCACAATTATTCTTTTATTTGTTTCAAAGGGACAGGTGTGCAGGGAAGTGCAAGGTCAGGAGACTGGCAAAAGCGGGAAACTCGCTGAGGGCAACTAGTGGAGAGATGGGGAATGACAGCATCCACAAAGAATAGAGGGACTAAGGTGAGGAAGAAAGACAGGGAAGGCGTCCCAGTGACAGTATCTATAAGTCCAATTTGTCAGAGACATTTGTTTTAGATAATTCATGGTCTTAAGAACAATCCACTTCTCCCTCCACAACAGCTGATGAAATGTGTTTGGGCAATTTGCAATAGTTCTTAATTGCTCCTGATCTGATCTGTTACCAATTGAATACAGAAGTAAAATGGAAAGCACACAGAAAATACATTAAATTAAATAGTCTCATATGCACGAATCAATATTTTAATATTAACAATATATCAAATGACTATGTAATTTGAGAGGTGTCTTGTAGCAATAAACCGACTCTTCAGTTCCCCTCAGCACTACAAAGTCTTTTTGTGTATTTCATTGTTTTGGTTTTGTGGCCCACAACTTTATTGTTTGATTCACTGTCATTGCTCTCATTACCCTCAATTTTAGCCCTAGCAGGCATCTTTTCTGAATAAAGAAGAAATTACCATATTGTATGCAAAGAAACAAGTTTATATTTTTGTACTTTGTGTACTTTAATAGTTTATTTTGGAAAATATATTTTTATAAACAGTTTTCGTCAAAAGATAAGAAGGTTGGTATGACTCTCATGTCTGTAAGCTAAATATGGAATTATAGCCTCCATGTGATTAGCTAAACTCTGGTCAAAACAGCCAAAAAGTATATGTCCCAACATGTTGAACTAATTTACTTTTAATAATAATAATAATAATTATAATAATAATAATAAAAGGTTGTTAAGACATTTTTTTCTGTTTAGTATTTGACATAATAAGCTTAAATAGTATCACAATGAATGGGATCACTGGGGTATCACAATGGATGTGCATTTTAACACACATTGGTCACACATGGCTTACATTTGGAAAATCCAAGGGGATTCGCTCCGTTTACATTATGGGTCATATGTTGTGAGACCAATTAAACATTCCTTTTTCACAGCTAACACACAAACTATGTTCTTGGTCTGTTGCCCCCAATTTCTCCTACAGGGCTCTTCCATCGCAACTCCCTAATACCCACACAACATTTAAGAGCACCGGGGGGGGGGGGGGGGCACACAGCTCATATCTCCTCCCCGTCTTCCCCCTCCCAGGCAGGGTGATGATCTGTAAAGAGAATCATTAAGATGCAATTTGTGACTGCAACGTTCGTGCACACGTTGCCTGGAGAAGACTATTCATCACCAGCAGCCCCCATTCCTCACTGTGAAAACAAATGACGCAGACGCTTCCTGCTTGACTGCATGACCTCTGGCCTCCAAGATGTGTGTGCCTCAATGTGCCCACATGAACATACACACTCAGAAATATGTGGACTGGTTGGTGATAGGCACCATCCAGTCCATGGATGGATTTTGAAACAATGGATCCCTGGCCAGAGACACGTGCTCCCCACCCTGCCTACATGGGAGCACTGTTTGTAGTTGTTTGAGGGTCTAGGCTGTAATCGCTTTGTCTCTTTGTAGTAATCTCTTAGTCGTTTTGTCTCATTATGGTTGGTTTGCGACTGTCTAGTGATTTTGCTCCTCTTTGTGGTTGTTGTGTCTCGTTGTAGTCGTTTTGCATCTCTTTGTGGTTGTTGTGGCTCCTTGTAGTCGTTTTGCATCTCTTTGTGGTTGTTGTAGCTCCTTGTAGTCGTTTTGCATCTCTTTGTGGTTGTTGTGTCTCTTTGTAGTCATTTCGCATCTCTTTGTGGTCTTTTTGTGACTGTGTAATCATTGTGCATCTCTTTGTGGTTGTTGTGTCTCTTTGTAGTCGTTTTGCATCTCGCTGTAGATGTTTTGACTCTTTGTCTGTTTGTGTCTCTTTGTACTTGATTTACTTTCCATAAAGAAATGTCAACAGTCACTTCAGAGACCCTACCTATGCTCAAAAGGCCTGCTCAGTAATCCATCTATGGTCCAATCAGAGGTTTGATCCCCAGCAGACCCCGCACCCACTTAAACAACCTTGAGAGGCTTCCTTTTCAGGCCTGCTGCTGTTTTTGACCTCCATTATGAAAGTCATTCATGTTTAATATATTCAAAAATGCAATTACCTAATTATACTTTGTGCATAATGAGGAGAAAGAATGAAAAGGGGTGTAATAAAGGACCAGTGTGACCATTTCAGGAAAGATAATTCATGCTTTCTGCTTGTTGACCCTCCTTTCTATTTCACCACAATAACTCCAGCCCCCACCCAAATAACAGATAATTGCTCAAGATGTGCAGCAGAGAGATCTCGGTGTTAAGAGGCAGTGCTCTCTCTGCTTGTCTTTGATGAAGGGTCCTTCTGCTGAAAATGTAATTCCTCCGTCCTCATGGATGTTTTCATTGTATTCTACAGCTTCGGCTTACAACGCCCAGCTCTGCAACCTCTTCCACTATGTTCCTATGGTAACTACCCAGTGTGTGTGTCTGGGAGATGAGTGATTGTCTGTGTTTGTGTGTGTTCATTATGGCAGCGGGGCTTATTTTTACATAATGAATCAATTACAGGGGCTGCGGAGCGAGCTCATTTGAATAATCGCAGAAAACGCTTCCACACAACATGATTTTACTTAGCATCCTTACACATCTCATGTACAGATCAGTATTTCCCTTGGAGAAGGTACAACGCTGTGTGTGTTTGTGTGGAGGAGAGAGGGCGTATAATGAGACATCCAACTGACATCATTTGCCTGCCAATCTGCACCATGCTTGCCAAACCCAGCCTCCGTAATAGCTTCACTGAGCAGGACTATTGCCGCCAGTGTCTCCATTTTTAAATTGTTCACCATATGGGAAAGTGTCATGCCGCCCCCTACTGTCCTGACTACAGCAAAACTAGGATGTATGAGCATTACAGTCAAGCATAGCACATACTAAGTAATAAAAGCCATGCCAACGAATATTTGCAGCTCTATTTAAGTCCCCTCCCTCGCAAAAATGTCTTTTACTGTATTGTTAATTAACATGCATGTTTAAGCTTCACTGTGCATGATGATGTATGTGCTGAGTTTGACACTAGAAACATCTATCTGCTGATGGGGGAAAGTTTCTATGTTTCTATAAATTTGAGTTAAACACCTGGACATACAAGCAGGATTTTGTGCAACTGGTTTGGAGGCAAATTCTGGTTCAGTATAAAATTTACACTAGTTTGATGTGGAGACTTGAAACCTCTAGCACTCATACTCCAAGTATGGACTTTTACATGAAGCAGAAGACATCTCGTGTCCTATTGAAATTAATAATATTTGCATATTAATGGATTCTGTGAAAAAATATGTCAGTCAAAATATATAAATTATTGCAAAGTATTTTTTATATTTTAAAACACTTCTGGAGGGAGTCTTTAAAGCCTCAATGGTGTACATTTACATTTAACTTTTTAAAATGTGTTATCTAGGAGCTTAGATTTTTTGCCATCCATCTGCCATGAAATAGACTAGACTCTAGTTTACCAGGTAAAAAAAAATCAGAGAAACGCCTCAAAGAAAAGGATTTATTGACAAAAATCCGACACAGGGTTATGTAATGAAATAACATTTAAACTCATATAATGAGCGATAAAGTGAGAGTCAAAAATCTCTGGACAGAAGAAAAAGAAGAAATGATTATGTGAGACTAGTTGGCATCTGTCAGTTTTGTTTTTAATTAGCAGCCTATCTGCTGTAATTAAGATGTGAGGAGGTTAATTAAGACTTATCCCTACTGCTGTGAGAACATGGATGGGATTAAGACCTGCTATTTAAAAGGCCTAATTAATAATCAACACATAAACAAAAGGCAAGTTTCACCATAGAAACACAAAGAAACCAAGAGCGTAGTTCTTAAATGTTAGCCCGGAATATGAAATCTAACCGTATGAGTTGAACTCAGGAAACAAAACCATGGCTGTAATGTAACTAAACACTTGTAACAATAACAAAATATAGATGTTGATTTTAGCCAAGAACTGTGCAGGAGCTGGTTTTATGAAGGCAACATGCAGCACAACTGCACCACCTTGTGGTCAGTCGTAAAAGTACATTCATTTTGTTTTTGCTGATAAATTCTCAGTGATTTACAAGAGTGTCCTTTAGTTTCCTAATTCTGTCCTCCACTCCCTTATAGAACCGGTGACTGGAGAATGAAGGGCCGATGATTTTTATGTGAGATTCCTCCAACATATATAGAACGTCATCGTACAGGGAATTCACATAATCGCAGATCTTAATCAGTTTCTTTCTGTCAGGCTGCTCCTCCTCGTCATAGTCGATCTGATGAACTCTTAAGATCGACTGCTGAAACTCCACCAAAGACTTCAGGTTTTCCAAGGCCCCCTGGATCCTAGAGGCCGTCTTGGAGGTTTGCTTCTCGGTCAACAGTATCCGCGTGAGGTCGGTTCCTTCCATATCCATAGTGGATGCATGAAGACCTCTCAAGCATCTATCCAATGCCTTCTTGTGAAATTTTTCAATGTATCTGAATATGTTTGAATCGACCCAGATGCACGTATCCTCAGGATCCTCTGGACAGATTGCACTCACGTCGCCCTCGGAGGACGTCAAGACATCTTTAAGTCCGGTCTGGAGGAGCTCGGCGGTGTAGGCTGAGCTGTTCTGATGCGATTTCTTCAGACGGTCAGTACTGCTGTAGCGGGAGCCCAATTTACTTTCTCTTATGGTCATGGTTGCTGAAATCCTGTCTGGTCTGCTGCTTTTTTGTGTCACATCGTCATCTCCAGGGTTTTTCGCTGATACTCCCTCTGCAGGGAGCAACTCCATGCCTGATAAGGAAGATGCAATCCCTGCATTGATCTCCTCCCTGAATTGTCTGGGGTTGGTTTTTGGTCTATATTCTGTGGGCATTTCGAGCTTGGTCCGAGGACTTTTCTCCCTTATTTCATCACTCTGTGTGTCGCAAAAGCTCCCTGCTGTCAAACTCTCATTGGAAACTTTTTGCCTCAAGGAAGCGTTTTGAGGTTTTGCATTTGAGAGCAGGCTTTGGACTTCAGTTCCCTCACCTGTGGTCTGCAGCGCCGTTGATAAGCTGTTTGAGCTCGCTGGTTCCAGCTTAGTGTTAGAACCGCTGCAGCTTACAGAGCCGACAACCTCATGATGAGATATTACCGTCGGATTAAGAGGAGTTTCTCTTAGTTTGAAGGGAGAAGTTTGGACTGATTGAAGCTGGCTGGCCCTGCAGATGAGGTCCTCTCTCAGGGCCTTGACGGCAGTGAAAGGCCCCTCAATGGTGGCTTTTCTCTGCTCTAGCAGAGGTCGGAAACGTAGCGACCTGTGAGCTGACTGCAGACTCTGAATCAGCGCTGCTTGATCTCTGCCGAATATGGGGAGATTGACCGTAGCCCTGGGTACATACAAAAACACCTGCAGCAAAAACATATTTGATTTAGTGTCTTACACCATTTGGTAAAAATGTTATTGTTATTACTTGATTTTAATCTATACTTTTAAACCACACTGATGGTCATACTTACATCTCTAGTGAAGGGGAACACCGTGAGAAGGTAGTTGTCAGGAAACTCATCGTCAGTCATGATGTGTTGCTGCTTTCGCACCACCCTCTCTGCATCTGCCAAGAGTACTGTACTGTTCTGCTATGGTCTCTTCCCATGTCAACATTATAATGATGCTTGTCATTTCTAGTCATGGACCATGCACGAAGCCTTAAGTCATTATCTACCAGCCTGATGTTGGCTTGCTTATGACAGCACATGACTATGACAAATTAAACCATTCATCAACTAGGCATACATCCAGGCAGCACTTCATGTAAATAAATGTTTGATTTATACTTCACCTGTCCACAAAACATAGTGTGCTGCATAAGTGGTTCCCATGGGAAACACAATTCCTTCCCATGGGAACCAATTATGGCATAAAACAGGATACTTCAACAATGGAAAGTGGATTATGTACAGCACAGTTGGGTTAAAGGTATTTTCATTCCCATTATATTAAGCTCACAGCTAATAAGATTCATTCGCTTTGGGTAAGCGTCTGCCAAATCAGTAAATGTAAATGTAAAATAAATACATGAAAAACCCAGAAGGTTGTTAAACAACACTTGCAGCAGCTCTGAATCTATGTCCAGAAAGACTCTTCTGGCCATCTGGATGCAAAAATATTGGGCTGTTGGATGCAAACAAAAATAACATCTCTCAATATAAGACTGCATTTCCTGATGCATGTAGCCAGAATATTCATATGCTCTTCCTCTTTTTTGAGGCGTCTCTAGCAAAAACCATTACTTTGAATAAAAGTGTGAAATATTAGACATTTGTGTTCCCATTGTCCCAAATGAGCTAGGGGATAATGTCATTTCCTTCCACCATCTTTGTTTGAGGTTTTCAAAGATGGTCGTGTGCCTATGCTTATGCTCTGTGCCTGGAATATAATACATCAAAAGCACAAACTGGAGCTACAACCTAACGTTATTTATTTAAAGTTTTTAAATGGTGTTTTGTTTGTCAACCAACCTGTTTATTGTTGACTTATTAACTTGTACTCCAGGAAGTGGGGACAGCTTTACAGACACACACCATAACTTTAAGCTTGTAGCTTTTGTTTACGCTAACAACCTGTTAGTTTACCTTCAGCTTTGTCAAAAGCGACAAACGCGACCCCGTCCGAGTTGGTGGGATACCTGACCACCTCGACGTCTCCTCCGTGACTTCTCCGGCAGCTTTGGAAATGAATAGTCAGCTTGTCAATCATCCTGCTGGCGGGCAACACGTTAGGCACACCGGACACGACCACCGTCCTGGTTTTGTCCCAGGCGTCGGCCTCCATTTCGCCTTCAGCCAACATGAAGCCGCCTAGCAACGTCCAAACTAACGGCTACTAACGGCAAACGTGCGAAATTTAAACATGCCCGCTGTTGCTACACAGCCACACACACACACAGAGTTACCTTACTGTTAGCTTTTAGTTTCACTTTCCCCTCTGCCTGGAGGTGTAGTTTGCTCACATGTAGTAACACCGTTTGTCCACTAGCTGCCTCCGTTTGTCTACATTTTACTCACTGAGAAAAGGGTTTATTCAAAATGGCTCATTTAGTCTGCTAAGCAAAGCAAATATCTGCATTGCCCAAAAAGGTACAAACGCCATGGCAACATTTTCTAAAGACTTGCCTCATCTGTTGTCCCTCCTCCACCTAAACACACACGCACACACTGAAAGAATATCTTCCTTCAAGAAAACACTTTAATAGACCCTCAAGTTAGCGAACTCATTTGCCTTTTAACTTGGAAAAATGTATGTCAACACGTGTGGTGCAAAGATTTATTAATCAAACCAAAAAACAAAGAAAGAAAGAAAGAAAAGCCACACCAGACACAGAACACCTCATGATTCACACAAACAAAATCCAAAAAAAAAATAAAAATAAAATAAGAAGCCGAGTAGAGTGACAAACTTGATTGCATTTTTCTTGTGCATATAAACATTTTAATTAAATATAAAAGAAAGTGGCCTGGCCGAGTGCAACAAACAGGTACGAGGGGGTTAATAAAAGAAAATCCAGACCCTGTCCAATCAAATCTCCATCTCCTTCATCACTTCAGTGCAAATCCAAAATTCACTGTGTATAAAAGTGATTTTAAATAATTCAGGTAGTATATCTATTATTCAGTGTTTATTATTGTATGGGCTCACAATGTACAAGTGCTGCTGCGCGTTTTTGTTGGGAGCCTGTTATAAGAGAAAGAAGAAACCCATTCTTGTGTACCTAACGGGAAATAAAATGCTGCCCAGCTTTCATGAGTCAGTGACTGGGATCAAGCTCGGACACAGATGACTGAAGTGTTGATGAATATTAAATAAAATAACACACTTGCTGTGATGTCAACGCTCAGTTGAAATGCAGTAATATGGTACAGAGCCCCAATTTCACATGTCTAATTTTCAAAAGTGGGCCCGAAAACATTCTTGAACCAGAAACAAGTAGATTATGTGTACGTTTTACTCGACGTGATGCTGTAAACACTCATGCACCTGCTATTAAAAAGAGCCACAGTGGAGTCACAAACATCTGGTAAATCCCAAAGCTCTCCAAACACGTTCACTTTTGAACAGCAAACTAGGTTTTTAGAATAGAAGGGGGGGCCTCGAGTTGAGCTCAGCAGCCACGGATGCATTTCACAAAGAAAACCAAACTGTTGGGTGGCGCTCTGAGCCCACACAGCACAAACCTGTCGGCCAGAAAAATGATAAAATGAACTAAAACTAAATAAAAGTGAACATTCATTCTTCAAACATTTGATACGTTTTTTTGATTTGGACAGCCTGGGACGTGAACTGAGACAGTCCAGACTGAGGCAGCAGAGGCAGGTGGTTGGATGTGCGTTCATGTGGCGCTCCGTAGGTGCACCGAGTTCTTAGCAGCTATGAGCCGACCTTGTCCGAGTCGCACAGCTCCCCTTTGTGTCTGGTGCTAGTTCTGAGTTTTAAGGTGGCCTGGGGGGGCGCTGTGGTGGAGCGTGGTGCCCGGGGCAGCATATCTGGAGGGTAGCATGGCAAAGATGGAGTATGATGAGGCCAGGTCTCTGCTGGGAGCGTCTCTGGTGGTGTTGCACAGCCTGGGCTGATGGTCCGACAGCCGCTGGATCAATTCGCCCCCTTTGCAGAGCTCTGCCAGGAGGTGGTGGGAGTCTGTACAGCTGATCCCCTCCGGAGGATGTGTCACTTCCAGGATCTGACTGCTCACTGCAGACAAACACAGACAGCGCTGTGAGCAGCAGAGCCAGTAAATAAAACAACTGTCATGGGTGAAGAGTAAACTCAGACCTGCACCATCGGGAGGCTTCAATAAACTGCTGCTGTCAGCTTTAAAGCTTTAGTTGGAAGGGCAGTCAAACCTGCTGCAGTGTGCTCAACCAAAATTATAAAAATACTCTAATTTTGTGTTTTTACTGATTCCTGATCGGTTACATTTTAAAAATGCAAACAGTGTCAGTCTAAAAATAAGGCTGCTTTTCTGATTTCCACAAAGCGTGACATTTTAGAGGCAGCGATGTAATGTTGAACTTTCCACCGACACATTGGGCATACTACCCCCCCTTTTTGATTGTACTAGTGGGATTATTGACAAGAGCACCTGAATAATGCAAAAAGATATCTCGGTGAGTGCAAAAATACGACGGCATATTTGAAATAATCAGCACATTTCTTTCGGCACAATACCGCCGGGGCTGCAGGTTCCACTGCCAGGTGTGAATTCTGCCCTGTCTGTGATTTATTCTGCTTACATTCACAAACAGACGCTTTCTCCACAGCTACGGTGCGCAGCAAGCATATTTTGACACAATAAAAACCTGACGTTATTTCAGTTAATCTGCTTAATAGGCTACACGGCAGCTGAAGTTATCGTGTGAAGCATCTGAACAGTCCTGTGATCTAAAAGCTGATGTTTCACTCGGGACTGCATGCTTTGAAAAACTGTTTGCCTGAGTTCCCATAAGAAACTACATATAAATCACTTTATAATATACCCGAATTCAACTTGGTGCTTCTTTTTGTAGAGGCAAGGTCACATTTCGGTCAGAACCTCTGATGGATTAAAAATGACTGCTGTCTACACTCAAGCCTCCCTCTGGACTTCCTATTACCTGCTTCACCTACACTGAGATCTGAAGACAGAGGTTTTCTGCTGGCCTTCCTCCCATGACCGCTACGCCAAACCCCCAGTGGACCCTGAGGAGACAGGACAACAGTAAGTTTACTTGTGGAAGGCAGGGGAGGGATGTTGGCTGACCTGGAATGTAATATGGGTCATAAATCCTAAAGATACCCCGATATTCATATATCAACACAATGACAACCATTATGTGTAGTGGTTTTAGCAAAACACGTTCCATCTTTTTTCAACTTTTATTGGTGATACTTAAAAGATGTCAAATCAAGTGTAACAAGGAAAGCGTTTGTCTTCCTGACCTGGTGTTTGGCCACCATGTGAGCAGTGTGGATCAGCGGAGGTCTGATGGAGGGTTTGTACTGGAGAGGTTGGCCCAGTAGAGAGTAGTGCGCTTCACCTAGATGTCAGCCAAAACACATACTTTCAGTACAAACAAAAAACTCACCATCTACTATGTTAACTTTTGTGCCGAATAATTTATTTTGAGCAAACTAAAATTTATTTGGTGCTAAATAACAGTTAGGTTATTTCTGATTAGTGCTGTATCTGTAATCCGACTGGCTAGTAGGGATATCGGTACTATGGAAGCAGTGGGAGGTGGTTATATATTTAGTTTTATGAACCTTTAGTCATTTTTTTAAAGGTAGTTGGTCGTTTATTGGCTGGAAACCTAGTCCTCTTGCAAGGTAGTGAGCTAACTTCAGTTAGTTAAGCAGTAGCTGGCTAAGCTAGTTGGCCAATTTCATAATTCCAGCTACAAAAGAGAAAAGGCATTATAATCGTTAATATTGATCCTTAAAAAACTCTTAACTGTAACTGTGCATCTAAAAAGAAATAAAATCTAAGATTTGACAGAGTGTGCTAAATTTCAGTTTAAAAGCATGTTTTAAAAGGTGGCTAATAGTAATTAGTAAGTCAGCTAGCTATATTAATTAATTCAACTCAGGGCTATATACATTTTTATGGGTACTTGTACTACAGAGTAAGTTTATTTTCTTTAAAAGGAACTACAACTTTCATATTAGCCACCTAAGTAAGCTAAGCTTAGTTAGCTACTGCTTATGTGGCAGGGGTTAGCTAGCTACCTCCAAAGAGAGCTAGGCTGCAAGCTAATAAAAGTACAAACTAACTCTATAATTATATTTTATTAGGGTTAAAAAAGAAAAGAAATATGTAACCAAAAGTGCCTGCTTCCCATTCTCTCACTGCTTCCCTACCTCGCTAGCAACAGGTAATCCTAGAAGCAATTGGACTGGAGACAAAGCAGCCTATCAGAAATGACAATTTTCCTATTAGGTATAATTGTGGCAGCTCTAGTGAGAGCGCAGGCTAAATGGAAAACTACAGACCAGGGATGTTGAGAAAAGACAAGAGAGTAAAACTGAGGTTATTATTGTGTGCTCTTGTAGCACGAAATAGATTTTTGTTAGCTCAAATGAAATTTTTCTTTACATGATAGCTGCTCTACAAAATAACGTATCATTGCACACTCTGGATTAAGTATTGATCAGTTGGTAAATGTACCTTTTCTTTAATATTTGTCTGTGAGCTTTTTATGTACAGTCTATGTCTGTGAGTGAATAAACACCCTGGTGGCCCATGCGTCTCTGACCTTGTCCACTGTGGCAGAAAGCTGTAGGGAGCGGCGGGGGGTGGTGGTGCGGGTGCTGGGCCATGACAGGGATGGACGAGATGCCTGATGGGAGGCCCTTGACGCTGGGCGGCTGGCCTGGCGAAGGAGTGAGTGCCGGAGACGAGGGCAAGCTGCTCTACAAACAAGACACCGGCGGTGCGGCGAGAGATTAGGGGGAGGAAAACGATCACTTTCATTTAAAAAAAAAAATAATAAATAATATATATAGCAACCAGGGCTATTTCTCTCTTTGGCAAAGCCATTCTGTTGTTGCTTTAATGTACCATTCGATCCACATTAGTCCCCCTAATGTACCATCACACCCTAATGCTAAGGACTATTTTCTCTTCATTTTCAGGTTACACCAGTGTTGACTTCATTTGCAGAGTCTATTTACTACGACATTTAACCTGCCTGGAGCAGCAGGGAGGCCTGGTCTAGCTCAAGGGGACAATTCCCACGTCACTGTCAGACTCAAACAACCAAAGTAAATTGGCTTTCAAATTGCTTTCTTGTGAGCGTCTTAACTTTCTGACACATACTGGTGTTGTCCTATGTCGCAAACATTACCAGAGTAAATGTATTTTAAAATAATTTGGAAATTGTTGACGTCAAGTTAAACCCTCTGGGCCACTGAGCTAATTATTTTCAAAAGACAACCTCAATAAGGTTATTATAAGGTTGTAAATACAATCTTACACCACAAAAATGCAATTTTATTTCATCCAATGTCTGGGAAGTGGTATTGTTTTGAGGGATAGTCTTTGCCCAATCGATGCACATGAGCAGCGTTTGTACCTGGGTGTTATCTGGAGGCGGGGGGAGCTCAGCAGGCCTGCGGTTGCGCTGGTAGTCGGGGCCCGGGTGTTTGTGGCTGGGCTGTTTCCGCTGGCAGGGGGAGGGGGCCCGGGGCTGCTGGCAGGCGGGCGCTGTCATCTGCAGCATCACCATGCTGCTACCAGGGCCTGGGGGTAACAACCCTGCACACAAACACAAATAAAAAACGAATAAACACAAGCTGAAATTAATGCTGTGCTGACAAGAGGCAAATCAGGTCAGGCAGACATGAGACACTTAATACTACTTATTTTTATTTAACTCATCAAAATAAACTCCTCATTTATGCACCAGACTCACCTGAAAGATTTAACGCGTTTTTGCTGAAAATCTCTTTTTTCAGCACTTTTGTTCAGCGACACACCTCATCAGTGAAAACACCGCTCTCACGCCGTTAGCTGCCGAGCAATTAGGTTTCTAAGTGCCTTGATTATAAGGGCACATCCGTAGCAGCAATAACAGGGTCCATTCCCTTTTCCTGCTAAATCCTCCGCGATGATCCGGGAGATCCAATTATCTTATTAGTTTGTGACGCATGAACGTGACTGATGTGACTTAAAAAAAAAACAAAACAATCAAAAGGTTGAGAAGCAAATGAACTACAAAAATGACAATATATTTCCAGCTAATTAATTCCTGTTTACATAAAGCTCACATTAGGTGGAAATCATACTGAAAACTTTGCACAACGGACGCCAATGTTGATTTATGAATTATTGCCCAACAACAGTAGCAAGGACACTGGATATTTGGACTTAATCTGCAGATTATTTCTGGCCCCGGCCTAGCCAATTAAAAATGTTTACTGGTGACGCTGTAGGTGAGGCCGCAGCGAGACCTTCATCTGACCTCATTACTGGTGGGCTGGAAATGATGGCTCCCTCCATTTCTCTCCCATAATAATCAGACATGAATAATAAAGGTCATTAGTAAGGAGACTGCCCCACCTGGGCCTCTGGACAGCGATTCGTTGAGCCCTCGTCAGGCCAATACAAAACAGGCAGTGCACGAAAAGATGGGTTATTTTTATAGTTTTAAACTTCTAATTTGATATTTATGAGTCACTTTGGTAGTTTCATCTAATTGTTTCCCAGGCGATATTAGCTGCCCCTTATACTCCTTTAATGTTTGACGGTCTTGTATTGAACAGCAAACATTTTGCTGTCATGCCTGTAAGATACACTCTTCACTATAATCAGGACAAATTAAGCAGAAAATATTTCTTTAGGAGCAAGTCACTTTTAATATTTTGACTGAACGTTTGCAGTGGTCGACCCACTGGCGGTTTAACCTGCGCGCAGCTCAGGAGGAAGGTGGAGGTGGATGTGCAAATCACTTTCACTTATCTGAACTCCAGGGAGCTGTCATCATCACGCCTCACTCTTTCTCATTTTGAAAATCCAGAGTGTAAATCTAATCATGCGTCTGAAGCACATACAATGGCAAAGTAAACCCGGGGAAAATTATTTCATTAAGAAGCCCGGGTCGAAGCTATGGAGGAATACATTCTGCGGTTATTGACACTGAGAGATGGGGAAAAATAAAGAATGTCGGAGCATTGGCAGTGATGGGGAATCTCCAGGGCGGCTAATGTCAGAGACTGAAAAGAGAATATTCTCACTTTGCTGCGTGATCAAACTGCAGATTGCTGTTTGAATCTAGGCTTCGGACTGTTTTACTGTGGTTCGGTGGTGGTGGGGGGGCATACCTGCATACTGCTGGCCTGGGTGCTGCTGGGAGACGCAGGGAGACGAGGTCTGAGGAAACTGGAGCTGCTCCATCATCTGGGCAGGCAGGAAACTCACTGTTGAACTGTGAATGAACACACACAGAGTAAACCAAGTGTCTTATTACAGGGCTTCTGAAGGGTCCTAGTTGAAGTGGAAAAAGACTATTTTAATACCACCTTTTTCACAGTCATACTGACCAAAGTATAAAAGAAATAAATGAAAATCAGTAGTGAGGATAAGACCTTGACTTATTTACCAAGTGCATCAATTTATTTGACATTTAAACCACATTTTTGGCATAAAACTAGACTAAACTAGACCTGCAACCATTAGTTGATCTATCGAAAAATAGAAATTACTCAGCAATTATTTTGATTATCGTTTAAGTCATTGTTCAAGCAAAGACGGCAAATATTTCATGGTTCCAGCTTCTCAAATGTGAAAATTTGTTGCTTGTCATTATCTTACAGTGTAGTAAGCTGTGAATATCTCTGTCTATCTCTCTCTAAGTAATTGTAATGGTCAGTTTTTATTATTGCCCCATATTGTATCGACCAAACAACTGCTCTAAAAACTAATCAGGAAATGAATGGACAATAAAAACGCTTGTTAGTTGCAGCCCTAATAACAATAATTCCTAATAATTTCCTTAACTAATCATTAAACACGACTTGGACTTGGATAAGCAGCAGAAAATAGATGGATAAAGATGAAATAAGGTTTAAATGTTGCCAAATTTGTCAGCGGAAGTGCTGAAAACAACCCCAAAAAGTGTCCAGCACGATGCTCACACCTAAGTTGGCCGTAAAAGTGATTAGAAAAAAATCTTAATAATCACTTCTAAACCAGCACAGACGTAAATCTCCGGGAGCTCTGAGATCTTAACGCTGCAGTTGGGGTATTAAATTTGGAATTTAACTTTAAGTCCATCTGCAAAATAGCTGTGCTCTGCTCTGTAAGCAACCTGCCTGCGGGGACTCGTGTACAGCTGGTGAAAAAGCAGGCTGCAGGTGGACAGCTGGTCCTCATGGGAGAAGACTGAGCCGTTCGAACACTGCCGCATAAATCATTTCCACACTGACTGCCCTACTAAAGCAGCCTCATTTTACAGCTGGGACAATGAGAGAGTGACCTCTCCTCGCATGTGTGTGTGTGCGTATGTGTGTCTTTACATTGTTCTTCGGCAGGTGATGACTGCATACATGGCTGTGTTCATGTTTGTTACTTATACGAGTGTGCACAATAGTCCCAGCAGTGCTCCACTCACCGGTAGCCAGATTGATTGGGTCCATGGAGGAGCAAACTAATTACATGTTTTGCTTTCTGTGAGCTAGTTCTATCAATCAGCTTATAATGAGAGCAAGCACAGAGCTGCACACTACTTCACACCAGCAGAGTAATGGAGGAAAATGACTAAAGCTCTTTGAGAGGGCGACAGAGTCGACATTCATCAGCTATAGGCAGACCCGCTTCACCAAAAGCATCGTAGTAATAACTTCATTTTTTCCCCCACAGTGAACAAAGATGACCTTGGCTCGGAGGTGCTTTGGGGATTCACTCATCAGGCCTGTTAGATCTATAAATAACAGGCACCTTCAGGAGTGAGAAACAGCATCAAGTACCTGCAAATCAGTTTCTGGGACAAAGCATATCTACAGGCGAGCTAATGATTGAATCTAAACTCGATTAAAGCACCTTCAGCTATTAGAAGCTGTCATTATAAAAAGGATGAACATAAATCACAGTAAGTTTATTATCTGCGTAAACATGACTTAAGTTAATTTTGGAGAAAAAGGCTGAACCAGTAAACACGATTAACTGTGTTAACGTTTTAGACAGCTCCTTTAGAATAATTATTAAATGGATCGATGTAAACTGAATTGTTCAAGAAATCATTTTAATAAAAAAATTTTATTATGCCCTCATATCAACGTATTGATGTGAATGTAAACTCTCAACTAGTTTGTATAAAAAATAATAATAAAAAAACTTTTACCAATCTATAAACTATTTCAGACCTGCTACCTGAAATAGGATGCCCAAGCACTTCTCCCCTCTCCCCATAAATAATAATAATAACAACAACAACAACAACAAATAAAACTCCCTGGTTCTACATGGATCACATGGGGGTCTTTTTTCAATCAAAGCGCTGAATTTCACTGAAAGGTGATGAGTTTGCTGCCCTGTATTTATTTTAATTAAAGATTTAAAATGTTCATATGTTTTGTTAAAAGTACACCTCATTTTACTCACGCTGTGTGGGTAATATTGTCTCTGGCAAAAATCTATAATAATCAATAATCCTCAAGTTCATATCGGCTGATGGCAATTCTTCCAAGATTTGTCAGCTTAATTGTTTATCTGGCTGGATAACAGACTCATTAAAAGCCACGAAGAACACCTGATTAGTAAACTGAAGATGTTTCTCTGCTGCTATTAAAAAGACCATTATTGATTCTAGCTTTATAAATGAGTTTAATAATTGTGATACTATTATAAATAAACAGCTTCTTTATCCACCTTCAAGCTTCTCAACTACCTCTTCTCTGACCACATCTAAATATAGTACTTATGTCAGAGTATGTATGTAAATTGAGTGTATGTGTTTATTCCAGTACACTGGTCTCTCTTGGTGCTGGTACAGTGCATACATCTCTATTCAAATCTGAAAGAAAATAACCTAATATATCAAAGAATGATCCTTTATCATTACTTTTGTCAGACAAGAACATGTGTAGAGCATCTGTGTTTAATCTGAGCGAGTACCTCATAGTGGTGTGCTGGTTAGGGGGGAGCAGGCTGTAGCAGGGCTGCATGCCAGCAACAGCCATTGCCCCCTGTCCCGGCTGACAGGACACAAACACTGGCTGCTGGTACGTCTGTGGTGGTACAGAAACCTGCTGCAGAAAAAAAAGGAAAAGATAAACAGATCAGAAAAAATGCAAATGCGGCCACAAAATACAGAAAGCTGGCTTTATTGGCTAATTCCAGCACACACACAAAACTGTAAGTGCCTTTTCAGAAGGTCTGTCATTTGCAAAAAAAATGCCAACAGATATTATTAAACTTATCTGGATCAAAAGCTATGAAATCTTAAACGCATCAGTTGCTATGAATACCACTGTAGGAGTTCTCGTACTTTTGTATTTTCCATAATATTAAGGACAAATAACTCGAAAGTCAACAATGGCATTCTCTTCTAATATGAAGCGCACGCTTTTATTTTTGAAGGCCTCTTCTCTTCCTGTGTCTTGAGAAGAATGTAGAGCCACTAGCAGCAACAATGGTGTCAAGAACAGCAAGTTTCATTCATAACAAAATTAACTGAGCACGCTTTTTCATTTTTAGACTGGGAATAATAATCTGACGCAGACAGGAGGAAAGCCCGCAGAGGCGTCTCATCGTCACAATACCTGATAAGACTGCATTGGAGGGTACTGGACCATCATGCCTTGCATCTGGTTGCCCATATTGCTTTGCTGGTTGCCGGTGAGAGCGAGGTTGGGATTTGGCTGCACGCCCACTATGGTCTGGTAGCTGGACGCTGGGTTTGGCATCACGGCTTGGTGCACTGAGGCAAAATGAGAAAGGCACAACGCTGTGACCGAATGAAAAGAGACTCCTGATGGGAACACGGTGATAATAATGAGAAAACACTGCAATTAATATTCATGATTCCTGTGCAACATAGCTAAAGACGCCACTCATAAAAGCTTGGTTATCAAGATTTTACAAGGAAATAGTCTTTTATTGATCTTAAAGGGAAATTTGATTTTCATCAGAAGGAGAACATAAGAACAAGCAGCAGATTGTGGAAGTCGGGGGTCGGCTCGCAGAGTTGAGCTGTTACAGCTAAGCAGGTTTGAGGCACTTGGAATAAATGAGAAAGTCAGTAGATTTGATTTAGCCTGGGATGGTCTGAACCTGTAACCTGACTGGCTGGGCCACTCCCTCTGCCTGAACAAAGAAAAACAAATACAAGTTCCACTTCCGAGTCATTACGTTCAGGAGGTAAACAGAAAATGGGATTCTACAGCACTTGTTAAAAACACATTTAGAGCGCCCGAAGAAAATGACACCCAAAAGACGACGCAAAGTCACACGGATCTGTCCGTTTCCCCCGAATGGCCTGAAATGGCGGCGCTTATTCCTAGCCGGAGGGAGAAATCAGACGCTTAAATGTCAAGGTGACAAAAAGAGACATTTGAAAATACTGTCCCTCGCGACGCACACACATGTGGTAATCCAAGTGACAAAGGAGAGGACGTCCTTTTGTGAAGGTGTCTTTACAGTCTGCCGCCCTGGGAGAGAAGTACAACTAGACAATGAGTGCGCTCCGCGAGGAACAGACAGGGGGAGGACTATTTTTATCCACCCTCCTCTCCCACCTTCACTTACAAACCAAGCATGAAATGGCTATAATATCAAACGCACCCGATTTTATTCCATTCCATCAAGCAGCAGATGAGGGACGATTGTGATTTCTCTACTTAGAAAATTCCTTCAGTGGTGGATAATGACCAACTGTCCCTTTATCATAAGTGTCGTTCACCATCGTGCTTTCGGAGGATGGACGGTTTTTATGCACATTAGGGATTAGAGCCGTCCGGTGAGGAGGAGGCCAATTTGAGTCTTTGCGTTGGGTGCACACAATGTCCGTCCACATGATGACTGTATGATGCAGGTGAGGAGTGAGGGGCTGAAAAAGAGACCGGTTCACTGTGAGATTCATAGAGGCCTCTCAGACAGCGTCCCGGCCCCGCATCCCGCCTCTCAGGCTCAGTACGCTTCCCCCTCTTTGGTTAAAAAACACAACAAAAAAACAAAACCTCCCGGAAAAAACCTTGAGACGCTGAAAACCGAGCAAATTAAAATGGAATCCAGTCTTGAAAGGCTCAAACAAAATAAAAGACAGCTGCCCGGCCTTGTTCAATCCATAACAGACCCTGTAGAGTTTATCTGCAGCGCCCAATGTTTTAGCCCGGCTCTCTGCATTTGGTTCATGTACTGTTTTTAAACTGTTTGCAAGTACGAAAGTTATTTTTTAATGTCACTTTGATTGAGAACATTCTGCCATATTTTTCTAGAAATTACATTTAGTTTATACTACGATTAGGGTTTCAACTCATTTTCATTATCGACTAATCTGCTGAATTCAGCAGGTAGGGAAGAAGATAGATTAAGATTATAGTTTCCCTGAGCCCAGAGTGGCATCTTCAAATTTCTCGTTTTATCTGTTCTAAAACCCAAATAAAGATAGATAGATAGATAGATAGATAGATAGATAGATAGATAGATAGATAGATAGATAGATAGATAGATAGATAGATAGATAGATAGATAGATAGATAGATAGATAGATAGATAGATAGATAGATAGATAGATAGATAGATAGATAGATAGATAGATAGATAGATAGATAGATAGATAGATAGATAGATAGATAGATAGATAGATAGATAGATAGATAGATAGATAGATAGATAGATAGATAGATAGATAGATAGATAGATAGATAGATAGATAGATAGATAGATAGATAGATAGATAGATAGATAGATAGATAGATAGATAGATAGATAGATAGATAGATAGATAGATAGATAGATAGATAGATAGATAGATAGATAGATATCTATCTATCTATCTATCGAGAGAGAGTTTATTATAATGTATGTCAAAGAAAAGCAGCAAATCCTCACATTGGGGAGGCTGAAACCAGAGAATGAACGATAAATTGACTAGACAAATCTATTAATCAACTAATAATTTCAGCTCTGTGTGCAAGTATAATTGAAATTTTGGAGGTTTCCATCATTCCATAAAAGAAGAAAGGTGCTTTTGTTTCATGTTACTTCCACTGAAAGTAATATTTGTCACATTTTCTTTCCAGCAATGATGTTCAGTTTGTCGTACAGTGTCAGAGAGCCTTTTAATAAACTGTAGCAACATCATCCAACAGTAAAGAGGGAGGAAGACAAATCCTTCAATCCCTTCACATATAATACAAGCTGCTTTCCTAGAATGACCATGACTGAAGCCAAAGCACTGAGGTGGCGGTGGCTGTCTGATGCAAGTGAGCGGAAACTCACCGGCTGGGCCATCAGAGAATTTCCACTGATAACTTATTTATTACATGTGCAAGCCACACCACAGTATCTTCACCTTTAGCTGGTCGTATATATTGTTGTTTTTATAATTAATGCAAAAACAGAAGGGAAACGAGGCACTGAAGTAATTTTTTTGGGCTCCCTGAAAAAATAATTGCTGTCCTTTGCCTTTGTAGGTCAGCTTCATTTGTCTGCTGCCTATTCTGCAGGTCCCCAGCAGGGAAGCCGTGTTTGCAGCCTACAGATGACAGAATAGTGCCGCAGCCACTTACAGAGACGTGTGTGCACCAGTGTGTTCGTGTGTGTGTGTGTGTGTGACACAATCGAGCTAACGTTACATCCAGTTCAGTGAGAGAGTATGTGTGTGTGTGTGTGTGTGTGTGTGTGTGTGTGTACGAGCGTGTGTGTGAGAAAGACCAAGCAGGAGCTAACAATCTCAACTCCTGTGGTGAAGGCAACCCCCCCCAACAAAACAGAAACAGAATAATCAAGTGGATGACTCCCGGAGAGGAAAGACAGGGAGTAATATTTGTCCTTCAGTAGAGCTACTGGACCGCGGCTGACATAGCTCCCTTGTGAAGAAACACACAAGAACAACAACAACAACAAAAAAAAAAATACTATCCAAGAGCTGAAAGAAGGAAGTTAACAAAGCCTCTGATATTGTATGACTTTTGATGCAGCTTTGCTCGTGACAACATGAAGTCTGAGAATTCAAGGAAAAATCGGTTGCTTCACATCAGAGGCTGCAGACCTTATTCATTAAAACATACTTTGATTCGTCTTTAGATCCATCATGCAACTATTTCAAAGCCTTACTTGAAAAATTTGAAGCTTTTGGTTTATCACTGTAATCTGGAGAAGTAAAGGGTAACCTGTTTTATAATTTATATAAAGTGTTTTTCATCCAAACAACTTTTCATTTAATGACAATTTAAGAGTAAAATAGACTTTTCTTTTTTAAAAACAGGGTCTTGATTTCATCTTTAACATGTTACACCGCTGAAAAATCAAGCATGACACAAACTATCAGCCAAATGTTCTTTTAAGAAGATAAAGCAATTCAACAGTTTTCTTTAAAATGACCGTGTTCACACCTTGTTGCTGGGGCAGGTTTTGGCTCTGAGGGCAGTTATAGGTCAGTGGGTTGACGGGGGGCCGGTAGTGCTGCTGCTGGCTGGAGCAGTGGGGGTGGTGGGCTGAAGAGCAGTAACACGAGGACATCTGTAAAAAAAAGCATAACACGAATTTAATGACTGCACGACACATCGGCAGTCCCATTTAAATCCACTTCACAGCAACAGGAGAAATGACGGATTAGTCATAAATGTGGTTTCCACTGTAGGGGTGACTCATGACTGAGGCCTACAGACAAATGAGCACATTTTGAAACAGTTATGAGCAGCCAGCATGATTTTAGATGCACACGTACCTGCTGGACAGGTTGCTGGATGTAGGTGTGTTGCTGGAGTAGCTGCTGGTTCAGCGTGGACCCAGGAAAAGCAGCGGGGCCCGGGGTGGAGCTGGGATATGCATGGTTGGGGCCAGGGGTCGGGAGCGGGACGTGCTGACCCTGCAGCACCCCTGGGTGCCCTCCCGATGGCCCTGCCATCACATAGCTAGCAACCTGCTGCTGCTGCTGCTGCTGCTGAGCTCCCTGCAGTACCACAGAGGAGGGGTGGTGGTGGTATACAGTCGGATAGTGGCGGGCGTCCGGAGCTGAAGCCCCACTTTCGCTGGCCGGTTGCTGCGCCAGAGTCATGTGACTGAATTGGGAGTTCAGGGCGTCAGACTGTAGAGAAAATTTAGTGTTAAACTTTTAGGTAAACACCACCAGATACACAAAAGATATAGCGCAGAAGGGCACTGACAATCAGAACATAGCAATTTAATCATTTAATCTGCTCCGAACATGGATCAATAGAGTCAACCTCCAGAGACAGTCGGCTGATTTCTAAGCTAAGTGCTAAATCAAAGGCATTTGCTAAACTAGACTTAGCTTGAAGGTTTAAACAAATGCAAAAGGTTAAAATCTGACCCAGGTCTGCGGAGACTAGCAGAGAATAAAGTGAACTATTTATCTGCATCACCACGGCACGCCAGTTCAGGTCATTTCTGACAAGTTGTTGGAAAAAGTGTAGTGTTTTTAGTCATGGATTATTCAGCGCCAACATCTGGTGATGAATTAAATATTAATGGAACTTTCCACAGGCATAATTAGTCACAGAGGCATGTCTTTCACTAAAACCAGGTCAGAAATGAGGTTAAGTGAATGCATGATCTATATGTGGGGAATGGCTCCTGCTGGATTTAGATACACCTTTCCACCAAAAAAACCTAAGTGAATAGTAAAACTGGAGTAATAATAAGGTTTATTTTGAGGTTTGGTGACGCTCTGCACGATTTTACATACCATTAACAAACACTTTGCTAAGCTAAACCTCCGGACTCACTGAAGGTGGACACCAAACTCTACTTGGCAAAAATCACAATTTAAATAGGAAAATATTTCTGGTAACACACATATGTTACATCCTTTTAACGTGTGTGTGGGAAATAATGCAGCTACATTATATATATATATATATAAAATCACATAAGTGAATTTATTAAAGGAGCTCAATAGAAGGCACATAGATACAGTACGAAGACCTGGGTCAAAATAGAGCTCAGAGCATTTCTTTAGCCCGACACAAGCTGAGCAGAATATCTGGACATCTGTGTCAGAGTGTAATTTATTAATTTAACTGCTCAGACAAAAAAAAAAGTCTATAAATATACTCTTAATGAGCCATGTCTGACAGGAGATGGAGTGGGGAGTAGGAATATTAATATGGAAGGAAGAAGTTCTGTACCACAGTGTACTGTTGGTTAGGACAGACTGGCAGGAACTGAGAAGGAGGAAGAGGAGGAGGAAGAGAGTACGAGACCGTTGGGTTGTGGACAGGCTCAGAGGACAGCTGGAGAGGAGGACAGATCGGCTGAGGAGGGAAGGGAAGAAGAAACGGACAGAGGGAAAGGAGATGAGACTGGACGAAGGAGGAAGTAAAATGGTGGGGAGCCTCAAACGACCATTTGATAAGCCGGTCGGTCACATAGGCAGCTTACAGTATATTTAATAAATAAAATAGATAAATTAATAATAAACAATGGGCCCTTGATTTCAACAACTGATGCTGGTAGATTTGAGCTAACATTAGCTTGGTCTCTATCTGACTTTTTAATGTTTCAAGCTGATTTGATTTAAAATTAGAAAGTGGATAACTGTGGATAACCATGACCTGGATGACTGAGAATCTTCATAGACAAAGTAAGAGAGTCTTAAATACGCACTTGATGGCTACATACATGTTATCACGGTAGAAGACTGAGGTCAAAGCTCACATGTTTCAGGCAAAAAAGGAAGCTAGCTGATAATCCATCTAGAACAGTGCTTCTCAAAGTGGGGCACGGGGGTCCTTAAGGGGGGTTCCAGGGAGTCCCTTATTTATTTATTTGTTTTCATTATAATTCCATCCATAAGTAATACAATGAGAGAATGTATAATTACTTGAGTTGTGGGTTTCATACACTTTCTGTAATGTAACACCTAAAAGCAAAAATCTTATCAAATGGGGGTCTGTGGTCAATTTGTGTCAATTTGGGGGTCCTTGATGTGAAAGAAATTGAGAACCACTGATCTAGAAGACATAGAAACAAAGAAACAGTATTGTTCTTGTGTTGTATTACAGTGTAGAGCCACTTACTCCTAGTATTATAAGTAAAAATGTATGACCAGACTTGTACCATAACCCTATTTAACTGCTGAGCTTACATCTTTGGACAAGCAACACAGTGGCTCCCAGGCCTTGGAAATAATGCTAGTTTACTTCTGTAGGCATCCTTACAATTCATCTTATTCAGTAAGCTTCTTAGGATAGAGAACATTACAAAAAAACACTGTGCACTACATGAATTCACTTTGAAAAAGAAAAAAAGTCCCACTGACCTGGGAGTGGAGGTGATTGGTTGGCTGCTGCTGTGTTGGGGCAGGGATTGGCTGCTGTGGGGTTTTCCCCTGCTGTGGGTTCCTGCCACCAGCGGGGCCGACAGTGGCCGGGTTATAAACCACAGCGCTGCCATCGGGGTGGATGAAAGGCTTGCCTGTCAAATTAAATTCATAAGAGAGCATAAAACCACAGTGATATGAGCTGTACACAATCTAAAAATTCAGCATCACACAAAAGGAAACACATGGATTACGCTCCTCATGACAGGGAAGGAGACGCCCAAACATGGTCCATGAGAGAAGAGTCAACAGGAATAAAACAACCTTGGCATCACTTGAAGTTCAGTTTGTAGCTCAAAAGTATACAACTGTGTGTTCGGCCCATGATGAATATTTACAGATTCCTCCCATCTGTTCAGTACATTTTGATCAGCATGCTTTGGTCTGACTACTAATTTGACAGACAAACCGAGTGCAGCCCCATGCCAACCTGTAATTCTGTCCCCAAGTCATGAATATTCATTAGAGTAAACCATAAAATTGCAAGACAGGAACATTTATTATTTTGGGAAAATTTTACTTTGATTTTATGCAGTAGGTTGAGATTGGGGTCACCGCCCTCGAGAAAGAAATTCTGTGCCTTTGTGTGATTTTTGATCTGGTGAAATGGAGTTTCCAAACAGAAATTCTGGCTTTTCATCTTCACACGGAGGCACCGTACCACCCACCTGTGTGTGGGTTGACCAGAACGCTGCCGGGTGGTATCCCTGAGGCTTCCAGCGGCAACACATAATAGTTTGTTACGTCTGTAGCTGGTGGTAGCTGCGGGGGTGCGCTCTTGATCATCTCCGGGTGCCCAGAGCCTCTACTGTCAGCAGCCGGATGGATTAAAGGTGCGCCGGGGATGCTGGACCAGGACGGGGCTGAAATTGGGAGAGGCAGCTGGGGACGGGACAGCGAGCTGGACGAGGAACCGACGCTACTGCATGATTCTGAACCTGAGGAAAGGCAGAACAAAGAGGTCATCATCTCCTGCCTACACATCCTTTGAGAGGAGGAGCATTTAGTATGTCTTATTCACAAGGGTGGAAAGAGTTGGTGGTGATAATGAAGCAGTCGTGTCTCTTGCTAATAATGCAACCTCTCTTGTGGCTGAATTGCATTCTGGTCTCTGAAGGCAACTGTTGATGGAAAAATTGGTGTCTCTGCACCGTCTGTGATGGATGTCTTCCCTGGATAATTACCCAGTGTCGTGCAAAATGGTGAATGCGCAAAGGAGCCCTTTATTTCAGGGAGGAGGGACTGGCATCATAATCTGGCATTCAGGATTTTGGATGGCTGCACACTTTAAATTTCCTTTTTAAATTCAGGTTGCTTGAGTATCCAGATCCTTTGCTTAGGTAGCAATACAACAATACAAAAATACTCTACTAAATAATTTCACTAACATACAGAAGTATTCAGCAAAACGTTCTTAAAAACGACAACTAGAGCGGTCAAATAAATGTAGTGATGGAAAAATATTTCCCTCTTAAAGGCTGGGGAGGAAATGGAAATACTGAGGTACACTACAAGCACCTCAACACTTTACTTATTTACATTCCATCACTGGATTCAGACGAAGTGAGGTTTGTGACTTTGGACCAAAAACTAATATCATAAAGACAGAAACAATAGACTTTTCTTTTCAGATGACATATATAGGCTATCCAAGTTCAGCCTGTTGCAAGGAAAGATCATTTGAGGGCTTAGGAGAAGGGCAAACACAGGAGAACACGGCAGCACAGGCAAGATGTCTCCTCGACTTATAGTCCCAAAACACCAAGTGAGGGCAGCCAGCCGCCTCGTAAACAACTTAAAAAACTGCTCAGGCAAGAAGCCTGCTGCTGCTACCACTCTGTGAGAAAAAGAAAAAAAGAGATTGACAAAAAATAGAAAAATGCCAGACGGAAACAGCGGCAGGGAGCGAAATGGAGAGCAGAGGCCAACCAAGAATTTCTGTCCTGCACTCGCTGAGATAAAGAAGGCAAACCGGCGGTGAAGAACACGTTTCATCTAATCTCAGCCAGTCAAGTTACAAATGTATCATATTGTGGAGTAAGCACCTGCAGTTGGAGAGCAGTCCTGACTTCATCTGGGTGGCGTGCGTGGCACTTCCCGGCGCTTAGGCTTATACATTATGCAGCAACTCCTCACTGCTAGGTTTTATACTACTGCTGCTACAACACTTTTTAAGAGCCTCTTCCATCACCATGTTGCTGTATGGTAATCAGTTTTGACAGCTGTCCAGCTACAGGGTGGCCCACAGACTTTTATTGACCACGGCAGGACAACAAACACTTGTTCTGATAAGACCTCAAGTGCCCCGAATGCCAGCGGACTTTGCTCGGAGCTTAATATGCAAAATGCCTATTCTTGTTCCCCATTCACCCAGTGTACTGTCTAATTAGCACATTTTTCCTCTTCATGCTGGGACACAGCACTTGTCTATTTGACTGACTGAATACATTACATGTTCGACCCAAGTGAGAGACATTTTTGAAAAGAGAGCTCTCTCCATCTACATTCACAAATTTACCTGTGCGACGTAATTGGCCTCATTTTAGAACAAGAGCAGTAAG
Organism: Micropterus salmoides; assembly: GCF_014851395.1. Lineage (NCBI taxonomy): Eukaryota > Metazoa > Chordata > Actinopteri > Centrarchiformes > Centrarchidae > Micropterus > Micropterus salmoides. The sequence goes on from NW_024040040.1 coordinate 10,063,949, forward strand.
TCACAGAAATAGCTTAATCGGATAAACAAGATGATAGTTTTTACTCGCAAAAACAATTCATTAAACACTTGTAATTAAAGTATTGACTATTGGCTTTATTTTGTATTTCAGGCATTTAAAACAAACTGAGGATATTCTGAGGAAACTGCTTCTAGTATCTAAACATTGTAGGACAGCTGTGTTACACAGCCCTAGTCCATCTCCCGCCCTCCCTCCTCTTGCCTGTTTTGGAGAGCCTTCCGGTGCTCTTGCTGCTGGCCGTGCTGTCCCCTCGGACGAGGCCGGGCGAAATGCCGCTGAAGCTGCTGGCCTTGGTGATGGCGGGCCGGGGGGGCGAGCCGGTTGGAGCTGTCCGAGCTGTCGGTGCTGCTCCACGGCCGAGGCTCGCCGTGCCGTGGCAGCGTTTCCGTCTCGGAGCTGCTCTGCCGGCTGGCGCCTGACCGGCCGGCCCGTAGCCTGGTCAAGGAGAGAGATTCCATTTTTAAAATATCTTAGGCTTATTTTACTCTCCAGTGCAAATTCATATCACAGGATCTACGTGTTTATTAGGGCTGCCACTAGCTACCACTGCGTTATTTTCATTTTCAATTAATCTGTTGATTAACTATTTGGTCCATAAAATTTAAAAAAGTAATACAAGGAGTTTGCCCAAAGATATTTAGCCTCATAAAACACAAAAAAACCCAGCAAATATTTACATTCCCGAAGCTGTAACCAGAGAAGTCTTTTTTTGTTTTTTGTGCAATTTTCAAAACAGTTGCAAACACATTTTCTGTCGACTGACTAATTGATCAACTATTTGTTTCAGTTCTAATTGTAAGAAAGCATTTTTAAAAACTTGTAAGTTACTTGTTAAAAAGTAAATTTAATCTTATAGCCTGTAGTCATCCTCTAAAACCATATTCAGCGATGGCCATTCATTCCTTGAAGATTAAGCTATAGAAAGACTGCATCTACTCCAACAACAACAACCCCCCCCAACATTTTCATGTTTTAATTAATTAGCAAGCTTTGGTCCGAATAGGCCGTCCCACATGAGGAAGCCTGGGCAGAAAATCCTATTTAACAGAAGCTTTCCTGAGCAGCAAAAACAAATCCTCAGATCAGCACTGTTTCTCCCGAGCGAGCCGATTAAGGCGGACGGCGATTGAAAGGGTTTTTTCTCTGCCTGCGGTTCGGCCTCTGAAAGAGCTGAATGATGTGTGACGGGGGTGGACCCACCTGAACATTTGCCGCCTCTGTTGGGTGCTCATGCATGCGTCTTCATCCTGAGCACTGGGAAGGGGAGGGGGGAGAGAGGTGTTACAGAACAGGCGCTGACAAAATGAGATATCCACCATTTTGAAACACGGCGGAGCTGACTCTAATTGCTGCCCTGACAGGAAAACTATAAAAGTGATTGAATGTCATTTGAAGCAGAAGCTATCTGAAGAGCTTTAGTTGGTCTTTATGGGATGAAACCGGGTTCTGCTTTGGCCAATTAACTGACAATTCATCATCCATATTAGAGATAGCTTTTTGGTACAAAATTATTTCTCAATGGAGAGGTGAAGCAAAGTCAGTGATCATGTGATTAGTGTAATTTTACTACTTACCTTCTATCTAGTATGAAGTGATCTCCCTGTGGGTGGAAATGATACAGTGAATTACAGTCGTGCAGATAATTCATGGCACAGTTTGTTCTTACTCTTATCTCGAATACTTCTCTCTTTGCATTTGATCTCTGCTGAAAGCTACATTTCACGCATTAAAAAACGTCTTGGTGTTCTCATGAATTTGATTCTACAGCATTAATCAGTTTATTAACACATATCATAAAACCTCAACGTTGCGCTGACAGATGCTTGGACCCCAGAAAACCATCTTGCAGGTTTTGTTACAAATTTGGCTCCAAATCGGAGAGACTCCGTCTAAAAATTCATAAATCCAGCAGCGGTAATTGGTAGCAAGAAATCTACTGAATTTGCACATGAATAGAAACGACAAAGATTTGTGCATCATGGCTCCCACCCCCCCCCACCCCGCCTACACAAACAGCTCTCACATCATGTGCAAATATCCTTTCTCTGGCTCGCTGGTACTCCTCCTCCCTCTCCTCCATCGATTTGCTCCTCTTGTCAGCTTTCAAACGCATTCGAATCTGGCAAGGACACACCACACAAGCACACACACACAAGCACACACACACACACACTTCTTTAGCAGCTATGTCAGGGACGCCAGATTGTCCCACTCTTACCAACATGTCAGAAATGAAAGTGACAGCTTGGTTGGGTGGGGGTGGGGGTGGGAATAAAAAAGCACCTACCGTGCTGTCTTCGCGATCAAAGCTGGAGTTGTCTCGTTTGAGAATGTAGCGTTTCTGAAAATCGTCCGCCCTGTCATCCTTGATGTGCTCTGAGAATTTCTGATCGGGTCTGTCGGTGGTGGAATTCACAAGAGTTTTGGTGGCAGCTTAATTTTAGGCAGATGCTGACAGCAACATATGTTAACCAGCAAGCAGTGCAGGAAACCAACTTATCTGTCGAATGACTGCAACAGCTTATGGTTGCAGAAAATTCATCACCAATTAACTAGCAAAGTGATAGTTTAGTCTATGACCAAAGAGAGACTCACATTCTAGTGTTGGTGGTTTTGTTGATCACCACTGACTTTCCACTGGGGTCCACATTGTGGTCCATGCCAAAGTAGGCTGCCACTCGATGTAAGAGCATCCTGTGGTAAGACGTCATGGGCGGGAACTTTCTCTTTTGGCTTCTAGAGAGAGACACGGAAATGTAGTTAATTAACGGTCTACAGTTGAAATCTTTAAGTTCTTTTAAATTAATATTCTGGGAAAAAAAAAAAAAACAAGAGTCATAAATCATTGATAATCTCAGTCTAAAATCAGTTTAGTAAATTGGGGGCAAAAAAAGCTACGCTTGTTTCATCTGTTAGATATCTGTTGTTGTTTTACCTTGTAAGGACTTGCTCTTTGGCCTATTTTGAAAATGTTTCAAGGCCCTTCTGAGTTCACTGGTGGAGAACTTTAAGCCCTCAGTAATTCCAGACCAACATCACTACATAGTAATAGTGATCAAAACTGAATTTTTATACTCTAAACTACAAGGAGAGACAATAATAAGTCTACATATTCCTTTTAAAAATTATCCACACATCCAAACAGTGCCAAAGACTCTACAGCAGTCCTACTTGAAACAGCTGGGACGATGAACAGCTGTTCTTAAAACGTGTGACATCAAGCCCATCTGAAAGTCTAAAGATCCTCCTGTGTTCATATTCTAGATATTCATTATGTCAAAGACAACCTTTTAACATGATGGAAAAGTTTGCGGGTTATCATTCCCATCAAAAACTACTGCAGCTGCGTTCACCGAGTTCTCCATCTCTGGTTGAATTTGAACTCATATGTCTGTGTTTAGTCAGAATGATATCTTAATAATATCTTAATTGAATATTACTTACTCATTATTGCTGATGAAGTCCAAGATGTCCTGTTCCAACTTCAGTAGCATGATTCGATCCCTTAAAAAAAAATGACACATTAAAATAGTTTTTGAGACATCTCAAACACAAAACTGGGTTCATAATCATTAATGTTTTTACTTTTCAGACCACTTAAACGATAATAAACACTATAAAAGCCTAGTTACACCAGAAAGTAGCACAGTGAAATTCATCTGTGTGTTTTCAAAAATAAAGGCTTGGTGACTTAAGGACTATACGCAAGGCTAGTTGGCGAATACTGTAGCTAGCAAGCTAAGCGCTAACTTGCTAGCCAGCATGGAATTAGCAACCCTACTACCTACCCAGGACGCCTTGTCACACCTTGCTTGTTTTGTACAACACAAGAAAAAGTTTGGTTCACATTGAACAAATTGGGCTCTAAAAAGTTAGCAGGCTAGTTGCAAATGGGACAGTATATCCGTGGGACAGGGATAAATAAAAGCAGATGGGGCAAAATAGCTAATACGCTATAATAGCTTCCTCCATTTTGGACTTCTCTCAAAAAGTCAGCACAGTCAAGACACCTTGCTGTTGGTGAACGGTGGGAATTCCTGAATCAAGTTCCACTAATCGCAACAATATCGTTGAAATGAATAGATTTTACAGTAACATTTGGCTGTTTTAACTAAAAGTATGAGCAGGTTTTTAGGCTCAAAGTCTGAACTCCTGAGGGTCAAGGTTTCACCACAGTTTGGTGGAATTTGGGTGTGTATGTTGAACATACCTGGGATTGCCCTTTAATGTGTTGACCAGGAACTCATGGAGATCTATGCCAGTTGAATCTGTGTAGTCCTGACTGGAATCTAACAAAGACAGACACATAATTTCTGGTTTCAATAACCAATGAGGTAAACCCTTTGAAATTAAAGCAATAATGCATCACAGATCTCATTTATAAAACACAGATTCCACCTCAAACATACTTGTGCACAAATGAAGAAATCTTCATATACTCAAATGTCTCCTACATTATAAAACAGACCCTGGGAATATAATTTTCTTTATATGACTAACAAGGAAATTGAAATGTTCCACCCTGTTAACTCTCCAAATTAATAATAAAAACAGTTAATGAAACGCATGTTGTGAATATTGATATGCAAATTAATCAGCTTGTCATTCAACTATTTGCGAAAAAAAAAAAGCAAAAAAAAAGAAAGAAAAAGTCTGAAAAGGGAAACGTCACGGAGGGTGACATTGCCGAGGACCATGCTATCTGGTGTTTGTGGTTGAAAAAAAAGAAAGAATCTGACAGCTTGTATGAGCAGCAGTGAGCACTGCCAGCTGAACCCCTTAAGAAATTAAGAAGTTGTCGAATATACGAAGTTGACACAGAAAAAACATGTTCCTGCAAACCAACAAAGGACAGAGCCTATTAGTGGGAGTGGGGGAGACACTGGAGCTCGTTCCCCTCGGTGGGTGTCTGGTTTCTATAATTGGAGGCTGCCTCATCAGTGGTGTTGCGCCGCAGAGGGAAGCAGACACCTTTAGACGCCTGTGGGAATCCATATAATTGCAAACACCTTGCGCTTGTCGCAATTAACTGAATCACGCCAATTATCAGCCCATAATGAGATATCATTTAAAATGGAGAAGTGCTTTTGGACAAACTGGAGGGCACTACGCCGGAAAAAAAAAAATAGAAGTTTAGGATTGGATGTTCCTTGTGACATGGTAAAGGATATAATTATTAGAAGGCTGTAATTTGGCTGAGTGACATAGATTGTGTGATAAGTATCATTAAAGCATTTGCTTCATTTCAACACTTTGCCCTCAGTGTCACCAGTGACACACTGCCAACAAAATGATGTAAACATACATACATAATCTATGGTGTAAGTGCGCATGTATGGTTTTCTATATATAAATTCAAATTTTTGGATGGGAAAAACACATGCATCTTTCAAGCTCCTTTTTGGGAGTAAGCAATGTTTATAAATGAGGTCCCAGGTGTTTATGATGTAAAGAAAGCTGAGGTGTTAATGGAAAAAATCTCAGCTCCTGTGACGGCAAATCTGTTTCCCTGTATCGTCAGGTCTTCAGAGTTTTCTAACCTTAAAACTTGACCCAAACTTAGTAATAAATATTTTAAAATATATTCACAGAGGTTCGACACTGATGGAAGGGCACAACAATGTTTAAAAAATAAAATAAAAATGCGTGCGAATAGGAGGAGGAGGTCAAGATATTCAAGAAAACAAAACAGAAATTAAACAAACAAAAAACCCACCTACAACTTGTGAAACGAGCACTTCCCTATGGGTTTAACTGCATTTCTCACCTCTCGACAGCATTTTTCTGGGCGTTTTCTCAGGTTTGTCCACTTTATCGCAGCTGTCCTCTTTCTCAGCTTGGTCCTGTTTGGCTCGTTCTTCTTTTTCGAAGGGCTGGAGAAGGAATCCATCCTGTTCGGGGAGGGAAGGGGGGGGGGAAATTAAGAGCTATGCGTTTTAAAACACATGGGTTTTTGCAACATGGCCTCACAGTTTAACCATTCGTGGGAGGCTTCCACTAGTTACCACACACAAGTGTGATAATGTCAGCATTTCACAAAAGCTTCATATACAAAATGTGACCTCGGTGTGTCCTGATCGATGAACAGACACCAGGCATTCATTTAGAAAGGAGGCATTTAATTCTCTATGATCTTGCCTGAGGCTCTAGGTTAATTAGAGAACAGAATGGGCAAAAGAGGCCACTGTAAGATACTTAATAAACTCTCCTGGTTTATCATCAAAACCAGTAATAATGTACCCGCGTCCATGAATTTCAAATCACGATGACAATTAATCTGCCAGATTAGCTTGTTTTTATTAAACCACTTAAATAAAACATGAGTTTGAGCCTGAAATTAAACAACACAGCACATTTCATTCTTTTAAAATTCAACAGAATGGAGGAGCTGTAATCCCCCTCCAACTATTAAAGTTCTTAAAATCAACCAATGTTAATGGAAAACTGAATGTTTTGTGAGATCTAGTAAAAATGGTCTTGGTTTACCCCAGTCGAACTCTTCCTCATCTCTCACACACACACACACACACACACACACACCTCGCAGCAGTATCTGATTTGCTTTTCAGGCAATCCTACAAAAGGATGAAAGGCACGCTGAATAGAGGAGAGGGGTTGCCAGTGCACCGTAAGTGGATTAAACACAACTCTGGAAAGCTAACATCAGAGAGTCTGGGAGAGCGTGTGTGTGTGTGTGTGCGTGCGTGAGAGACGGAAATGAATGAACAGAGGAGCGAGAGAAGGGGTGACCTAGTGGTGGGAGAGCAGCTCATAACCGATAAAGGTCACGGGTTTGATCCCTGTAGCAGCTGCGAAGCAAGATAATGAGACGCTACGTTCTTCTTCATTTCAATGCGCTGTGAATATATGTGAAATTGTAATATGCTAACGAGAAACGTGACTGACTAATTGCCAGAGTGAGACTGGGAGAAAGCGAAAATGAGTCTAGGACTGTGTGTTGTGTAAGTGACAGCGAGTTCATATGCGCGTGTGTGTGTTTGTCAAAGAAAAGGGATTTTTTTTCCCCTCCTCTCCCTGGCAAGAAGCGGTGATGTTTGCTACTTAATGCCACCCTCGGCATCACATGGAAGCCGCCTGGTTGATGTGCAGCTGTTGCGAACTGCCTCATTTGTTTCCTGACATCCATTTACCTCGAGATAAAAGGAAAAACAGCGTGAAAATGATGGTCTTCTGAATATGTAATGAACATGCTGTCACTCTAAAACAAAAAGTACAGCGTGTATTCAGGGGCCCTTGACTATCGGCCATTGATTGGAATTGACAGCCAGGCGTACAATGTAACGGCAGATGCAGATTTTCAGGACGTAGAGTAGGCTTGGACAGTCTTTAGATCCATGCAGCCCTTTGTTAATGCTTGTATTTTGACATTAGAGACAATAACAAACAATGGGAAATGTTTAGATTTGATAATCATGAGGTCTGAACAGGATCTTACAGCTGAATGTATAAGCCCCCCCCCCCGTCCTTCTTTATTACTTTACCTCACCCCTCTAGGTTAGTTTGCCGCAGAAGGAGTCTCAACTCCGGGCCCAATAACAGTAGCGGGGGAAATATCAGGAGTATTCAATTAGAGCGCTCCACAGCCCTCTGTAGCTGACGTGTGGAAATTGTAATTTCCTCGACATGATTGATGGCAGTAATACAGGACGTCGTGTGAGTGCAGACGATGCGAGACTGTTTTGGGAATAACACCGCCCTCTGGTTATGGAGCTCGGTGCTGACTGGCTGAAACGCCTAGAACAAACACCTGTGTGTATAGGTGTGTGTGTGAGAGCACGTCAGGAGCTGTGCAGGGTGGTATGTAATGGAGAAAGTTTGATCAGAGGGGAAGGGGGGGGCTTAGCCCGGAGATACCTTCTGCTTTGGTGATGTCTTCATGAAAATGTTTCATCAGGCGGACCGCGGCCAGGTGTTTAATCATAGCTGTCAGACAAAGGCTGCTAAATCAAGCATCAGAGGTCTACCTGCTCCATTGTAATGAACCGATCCCCTGGTCAGCACTTCAGCATTATGCATGTAAGCTTGTAGCTTGATGAATAGGTATGAGGTGTCAGAGGAGCGCCTATGTCACACTGGGCGTGATGAGATGAACTCTACTCCCTGAGACTTTCAAGAAACTTTAAAGGTTCCCTCCGCTCAAAAATGTGTTTTACTTAAATCACTTGACTTGGGTGTAATAATGTGCTCAAAGTATATTTAAAACATGTCTTTCTTTTGTCTTTCAAGAGTTTACTGCTGGATGTCAATAGTTAGAAGGTAGAACATAACAGCGACAAAGCGCGTCACTGTCATTTCAGGCTCTTTTAAGCCACTAGCACCACCCACCGGTCCGCAAACCATCTCTGCATTACTACAAACAAATCCCCTAAGCTGCTGAAGATGACTGGTGAGGATGAAGGTAATGTGGGTGTTCTTGATGCAAGGAGTTTCCTCACGCGCTCTCTCTCTCTCTTCATACATTACAACTCGGCACCCATAAACTAGCCGCGCTTCAGTCGTTCAACTAACAAGTGTTAGCATAGCAAGTCAGATTAGCTAGATCTAGACGGGCAAGAAGCCTGGTTCTCTGGTCCAGTTAATCAAAATAAGATAATAAAGATAGGAGAGATGCACTGTGTTCATGAAAAGCCACTGTTAACAGTAGTAAAAAATGTAGGTATTTCAGCATGGTATATATGTCTAACGTGAATAAACTCAGGTTAATCAGAGAGATCGTTACCTGAGGTGCTGCTGAAGGCTCAGGAATAGGGCAAGGAAAGGACTCTTCACACACTGCCAGGCTCCGCACGAGCTTTAGCCTGGTGTTGGACTAAGGAGGGGGGTGCAGGTAGGTGGGCACAGTTAAAACCATGCACACACACACACATACACACACAAACACACACCTGCATCAATATCATCACGCATTACAGTGACAAGCCAAAGTAAAACAGAAACAGCCAGCGAGCACGATCGATTCTTGCAAGCAAATCATACAGTTTCTATATTTCACATTTTAGCTGACAAAAACTTTTCCCCCCGAGCTTTTTGCTGGTAAGATGACTGCATGCCATTGGCTGCAGATCTTCTCAGATAACTTGATCAGAACAATCTTAAAATAAAAACAAAACGGAGTAAGCATTTTCACAGAAACTCAAGCCTTCTCTTGTTTTTTCCCGCGAGGGAACATAAACAGCAATGCAGCAAGCACAGGAAATGTCCATATCAAACTGTTTTTTTCCCCAGGCACTATCACCTCCACTATTGTTCATTTAATGGCGTCTCAGCACGTTGCACTGAAGTAATTTTAGACATCTGGAACAATGCGTACGATGACAACTAGCTTGACAGGAAACACAGTACAACTTCCAACTTAACCCAAACAAACAACGCAATCCAAGTGCACATTCGACAGGTTGGAGCATCCTTGCAACACATGCATGTCGAGCGTACCGTACCTTAGAGTACTTCACAGGCTGTCCATAGGTAGGGGAGGGGTGCAGGGGAGAAGTGCACAGGAAAATCAAATCAAACAAACCACAGAAGTTTCGAGGGGGGGAAAGAGGATCGTTACTTTAAGAAAGAAGTGGAGAAGTTTGAATTAAATATGACTATGGCCTACATTTTGTGCATGCGTGTGCTACTAGCTCTGCAAAAGAGCAAAACACTTCATATCAAGACTGCAAAAACAGACAAATAACTTAATTTAAATGCCTGTGTTTTTACATCTGTTTGCTAGACTGACAAATGAAAGAGCAGAAAAGAAAATTAAGTGACATTGACCTGAAAAAAGAAAATGAAATTTTTCTGTGCGGCATGAAATCTCAAGTTGAACAGTCACCATTTCCTGGGAGCGTGAATTAATTTTGCAGAGCATATGCTACTAAAGAGGTTGTACTGCAGAGCACCTTCCTTGCGCACACACCCCTACACACACACACACACACACACACACACACGAGAAAACAAAAGCCAGACACTTGGCTGCGAGCGATTCAGGTCAGTTTTCTGCGTTGCTCCCAGCTCCATTTAGCTGTCATGTGAATCAGACCCAGGCGCTGGAGGTGAGATGCAGAAAGCAGAGAGAGGCCGGCCGCCCAACAGTGTGTGAGACAGCTCGGTGCCTCTGCGCTTCACGCACTAGTGGCCGTGTGTGTGTGTGTACGTATAAACAGACGGTCTCTCAGTAGCATGCATAGAGGAGCGGGGGGGGGGGCTGGCAGGAGCCATTTCAGCTGAAATTGTAACAGAGCCCAGTCCTCTGTTTCCTAATCCCAACATGCATCCACACTAACACACGTGCGCACACACACAGCTTTGTCCTTCCCACCTGTCCTCTAAAAACCAAAAGGACAACCCCTCCCCTCTCTCATTGAGCTCGGGGCAAAATAATACCTATAAAAAAAATTTGCAACGGGCCGCTGTTAGCCCATCTCCGATGCTTGTGACCTCCCGCGCCCCCCTTCTATATCAGGTAATATGGATGTGGATGGAGGAGGGGAGGGGTGGGGAGAGTACTGGGACTGTGAGCGCACCACTACACCAGCTAATTGAGCGGCGTGGGGCCGGTGGGGAATGAACAATGCCGGCAGGAGATAAAGGAATGGGAAAGGGGGAGAGGGAAAGGGCTGAAGTCAGCAGAAGTAGGGCGGCCACCAGCCACCTGTCCTGCCGCAGAGGACGGAGCTGGAGAGCTGGAGGCAGATGGTGACAAAGTCACCCAGTCGCCCCCACCCTTTCTCTGTCGGAATGCTTTTCTGTCACCCCCCATTACACCTACCGCCGCTCCCTCCCAGGTTTCTTATCCCCTTTCCCTTCCTCCTCTATTTCTCCTCACAATGAACATTTCAGGCGTTTAACCGATGCCCTTACACACCGAACGACAGAATTAGCTTCACCTCCTCTACTGCTGAAAATCACCAGCAGAAAGGTCAGGGGCTTTGGTGCCGTCAGCATGTCCTGGCATATCCTGTGACCGTGGAATAATTACGCCAGAGTGAGTTTTAGGAAAAAGGATTAGAATTGAGAGGTAAGGAGCTAGATACAGCCTGCATTTGGAGAGGTCACACAAAAACATTAAGAGGAGGCAAAGTCAATTTAAGGTGACACGTGAAAGCAGAAGGGAAGAGTTCGGCTGGAGGTGGTGACAGCTGAGGAAAAGAGCTGCTTGCTCAGTTTAAAGTCAAGAATTTACAGTTTCAAATCTTTCCGCATTATGAAAAGCTTCATCAGTGTCAGTTATCAGCCTCATAGTGCTGTTTGTGTATCCTGGAAAAAACAGCGGCCACTATTGCCACATGTGCTAATTACAGGACAACAGTTAATTTAACATCTCTTCATTTTCCAAGTTCTCTCGAGTCAGTAAGATGTGAAGATTAATACAGAACTATTCCTATAAAAAGAGGCAACCTGGCTGAGCTAAAATGCAGTGTTAGCACTAGTGTTGTAGTACTCAAGACTGGTCTTAAGACCACTTTTTCATGGTCTTGGTCTTGTGTCGGACACGACCGCATTTATACTCAGCCTTGTCTCTGTCTCGGACAGTGAGGACTTGGGATTTTATTTCAAGACCATAACTTCGGGAATATCAATAAATTGCTTGTCTGATTTATTTCTTAACATCCTAACATTGATGGGATGTAAAACATCAAATGCAACCAATAATCCTAAATAAAAATGTGTTGTTGCTGTTAACGATGACGTTGCACGTTCCCACGATGGTAAGCATGGAATAGTGTTGAATAAAGATGCTTAAGTTGATTTCAGCTCTAAGTGTTTTTATGTGGGTGTTTTAATGGGAATGTGGATCTTTCAGATCAATTTAAGAAGTACCTAAGATGTTTTCCACATTTTATTGTGTGTCATGTAATGTAAACTGGTCTTGGTCTCGACTCGGTCTCAGCCCCTAAAAGTTAGCAAAACTTTTAGCACAAGTAGAGAAGAGTCAGAAGGTCAGCAGACCGACTCAGTAAGGAATAAGACAGCGCTGGTCATACCAGACCAAGTAAGGCTGTAGCAGGAAAACCCCCAAGTGTGATGAACTGAGCAGTGGTGCATTTTATTGCCTATGAAGTTACTTTTCATTTCAAGCGGGAAGAATATCTTATTATTTTGTCTTTTCAAAAGTTACATGGTTTAAGTTCCTCTTTGTTCTGACTGTTCTGAACAGATGCAGCCTTAAATTATTGCAACCTTCCTGCATCATTTCAAATGACTGCCGCTGCAGAACTCATATGTGGTCAGTGGCAACCATATTTACTTTCATCAGTCAAGCCAGTTGTTTTAAATGAGATTGTTTTCTGTTGCTGAGTAGAGTTATTTAGGAAGTAGAAATCCTTCCGACTTCTAACTTCAGGCTTCTTCTATCTACATCTTCCCTCTTCTTTCCTTCCTGTTTTCTTCAATAGCATCGCTCTCATGCTCTTTTACCTTCCTCCGGTCCTTGATCCCGTCATTCTTACAGCCACTCAACCCATCTCTCCCTCCCTTCTTCCCTCCTGCATCCCCTCCTCTCTCCCGTGCGGCTCCCCCATGCCGGTGTCATTCTGTTCCTCGGGGTAACATGGACACAGGAAGTTGGTAGATAAGCCAGGATTTGAGCTCCAGATTATCTGCCTGCCTGACTCCCTCGCTCTGCCTGCCTCCAACCCACAAGGCCAGATTGGCCTGAATCCTATTTTTAGGCTGCAGCCAAAGAGACAATCCTTTTTCCTTTCCTGGATTTTGTTTCCTTGACCACACTCGAAGAAATTTTTGCATCCTCGCCATTCCTTTGTGCACAAACCAGTCAGCACTAGTTTCACTTTAAAAGCCAAATTAACAAGAGCAAAATTTCTGCGGTCCCAAAGCACATTTGTTGAAATGACACAGAGACCTAATTAATTAGCAGTTTATTTGAAAGTGATCTCAGCTGCCTTGAATCCCCAGTAGATGCAATACTTTAATGTCTCCCACGGAGGAAACATAATTTCCACGACCAAATGATCTTTTCCACTCTCTGAAGTTTATCAGCAGCCAGACGGACAGTAGTGAAGAGTCTCAAGCCTCACGTTGTTATTTCAGTTGGTGCAGATTATTCTTTTCTGGAGTAATTTTGCTTGCTGAAGCAGCCGGGGAAATCATCTTGAACGCCGCAGGTGACAGGAGATCCCCCAGGGCAGGTTTGGGTTTGACGTGGACTGTTACTGAATTTCCATGGAGTGTGGAAGAAAAGTGAAAATGTTTGGCGAGGTGTCAAGTGTCCTCGGTTCACTCCCAGTCAGGTCAGGCTGCTCACACCTCAAACCCCGCTGACTACTCGTTGTTGATGAGAAGGGTTGAGGAAATGACTGAGCTCTTTTCAAATCATTAATTTATAAATTACCGGTCAGTGGTGTCTATGAAAGAGGCGTTACGGGGGTGTTGAGGAAACATAAATCTTGTTCAGTTGTGTCAGATGTCAGTTCTTTACCTGAACGTCCCTCTTATTGTTGCTACTGTGATCATCTCTGCTGCTCTGGCTCTGGTCGGTAACCTCAGACTTGGTGGCGCTGTCTTTTGGAGATGACAACGTGTCGGCCGCCTCGGAAACCTTCATCGTTTCGCTGTCAAGTGTATCGGACATTCTCATTGCAATGTCTTACTGGGAGATGCTGGCAAATACAGAGAACCTGAAAGAGAAGAATATATATAAGTCTGTGAGGGTGATTTTCTCGGACAAAGTTACAAGAAAAAGGTGACGTTGGTTGCAAGTTAGGATGAGAGGCTGCACAGGTTGAATTTCTCCATGATTATTATTGTTTTATTCAAGTTTCAAAGCCTCGAACAACAGGAACATACGAATGAAAAACCACAGAAAATTCTACAAGTTTTTCGTTAAAAAGCATATACCAATAATTCACTTATTCGCTAGTTGGAGCTCATTTTGCCAATTCAGAATGAAACATCTCAAAAGGCATGAGGTAAAGATGAATGCATGAGCAGCATTCTGACAATATACAGTAGAGTGAAAACACGGAGAATCTGGGTCCAGTGGCTGTGGAGGCCTGACGTCCTTTGTCCTCAACCTTCTTCGCTAAACTGTAAAAGAAGCAGTTCACGTCACTAACTTTATCAACATAACATCAATTTATGTATTTATTAAATTGTACTACATTAGTACTGATTTATAATATGCAGTCTATATATGAGGTGTATTACTATGGCATAAAGGTCCTTAACAGTACAATAATAGAAGGAAATAAAACTTGACATGTAGAAAGCTGATCATCCATTAACTTACTTGTTCACACTCGATCCTTTGAAAACAGGCCCACAGCGAAGCTCCTGCTCTCCATCCGTTATGAGTTCCCTATTTTTGTTTGAGGAGTGTTTAGCAAAGACCGTTTACCCGTCTCTGATTTTATTTTATCAGAGGAAGCTTCAGTGCTGCAGAGGTAACAACAGTGACTCGCCGCACGTGTAAGGAGGCTCATTTCCCATGGAACAGCCTAACAACCATTTACAGTTGTTATAGCAGCAGCGACACTGGTGTGACTAATAACATTAACATCTAAATGGAGTTCAGCCTATCATTAACGTCATTCGTTACATCTGTGTTTGACAACTTGAACTCAATGTACGGCGTGACAAAGATCTATGAGGTAGCAGGCAGGACGAGGGGCAGTTTGTGTCATCAGTCATTACTTTCTGTCTGTGCCGTCTCGCAGCTCTGCAGCTGTTCAGCTAGAGACAATGGACATGACTGGACAAGACACAGTGGGGGTGGGGTTGCACAGTTTGCTCCTGCGAGATCAAACACCTTCAGATTACATTGCGCCTCCACTTGGGCCCAAAGGAGAAAACTTTGACATCAGTGTTTCGCGGTTTATTGTAAAGTCAGTGTGGTCAAAAAAATGACACAAACCCTCCTCCTCTATAATGTAAAGGTTTGTTTATTGTTAATACTGATTTAGTATTAAACTTAATTTGGTATTTCAAAAATGTAACATAAAAAAGGTCTATATTTATTATCAACAAAAATGTGGAATAGCTTAAATAATTTAAAATTGTATGATGTATGTAATTAAATTGTGTTTTTATTTTATTAACATCCCAAAAGGCAAAGTTTCTAATACTAATTGGTTTGGATTTTGGTTGCTTTAACAACTACAGTTAAAACATAGAACATGGAGACTTTTTGGGTTGATATCAGAAGAGTAAAAAACATTATTTTCAAAATAAAAGAACTCTAAATTATTGCCAATCTCGCACCTATGGTCCTTTGCAGGAAGTATCTGTGTAATTCAATGACCTCCCTATGTTGAAGTCATGGCGCGAGTTCATCCTGCTGATATGCCCCAATTATGCAGCCAGGCCCCATGCAGCCTAACACACACACACACACACACACACACAGAAACATGTATATGCACAAGAAGGGAGGGCTGACATCTGGTACATGAGAGCTATGATTAATAGGTTAATTAGAAACGGGCTCATCAAATTCACTTTGCACATCAAAACTGGATCCACACATGACAGCACTTACGCTGTGCTTGAGTGTGTACGTGACTGGCTGCGTGTGTGTTCCAGCCTGTGCCAAATCAGCGGGGGCCTCAACCTATTTGCCCGGCAGTGATCAGAGCCATTTTCCTATCTGATCGCTTGAGCAGCAAAAGCGGCTGGCTGAGACTTGATTGTTTATCTCCGTCCCAAAAGAGCTGAGGCAGCGAGCGGGTAGCCGCTCTCTTTAAAAAGGTGGCATCCAATTCCTCTATGTCAGAGTAATTGACTTCAAGTGAGGTCCGCTGCTCTCCCGAGCTCTTCTGCCAGGCAAATGTACCGCTAACCCAGTGCTGCGCGAGGCTAAGAGGTTAGCTCAAATTTAGCTGGGCACTGGAGAGGCTGATGTTGAATTTCAATGAGCTGTCAAAGGTTTGACAAAAGCAAGGCCGGCTGCTGCTTTACATTATTTTTACATTCTGAAGAAAAACAGCTCAATACTCCAGAGTGCTGTGCACACCTTTGAATATTTATTGTCTGTTGCTGACATTTTGATGAGTGAAGTCTCTTGAGTCGCTCTGTTGAAGATTTGCAATATTGGACAGATATTTTCAAGAGCCGGGCTTCTGATGGATGGCTATTTTGTCCCTCACCGAATCCTTCATTCTTCCAAACACATTTCATCATGGGACTGGAGTGTAGGACTAAATTTGGCTTAAGATTTTGATGCATTCAAAATTTCACCGTCTCGTCTCTCATGGCTGATGTAATTGCACTGTGTGCCTGTTTAGTATCCCTGATGTTTTGACTGCATAAGTAATATGGATCATCATTAGATCCTTAGTGTGACATTAAGGAAACGTCTGGGAATTTAGGGAGTAGCAAATTGCTCTCTTATGAGTGAGACTGAAAATACAAGTCACCATATTTTGATCATTCATATTCATATATATCTCTCCCCCTAATTATTGCAGTAGTGCTGCAACTAATGATTCTTGATCAATCTGTTGATTATCTTCTCGATTAATCAAGTTGTTGTTTGGTCTATAAAATGTCAGAAAATGGTGAAAAACGTTGGTCAGTGTTTCCAAAAGCTCACGATGGTGTCCTCAATGCATTGGTCTGTGCATAACCCAAAGAAATTTTGTTTAATATCATAGAGGAGTAAAGAAACCGATTAATCGATTATCCAAATAGTTTGAAGTCCACAGCTAATCGATTAATTGTTGCAGCTCTATATTGCAGTCGTGGATAATCCACTAAATGTAATGACACCTAATTGCTTTCATCAGCAACCGTTGTGCTTTCTTACAGCTCCACAGGTTAAATCTTTACTTACTTTAAAAATACTTAATTACACTGTACAAAGGCATTCCATTAGGTTTGATATTAATATAAATGTTTAAATACAGAGTTTTACTGTAGCTTATTGAGTTCGAAATAGAGGGTTGGCTGCCTGAGATTACATCAGAAAGGTAAAAAATAACATGCATATGGTAAATCCATAGTACCTTTGTGAGAACACACAATGTTTCTAGAAAGAGTACTTAGTGTTACTACACTAGTCTAATGACAGAGACGTAATGTTATGGCTACCTCCACATGGTGCAAGTGTTAATGTAATAGATACACTAGCTCAAAAAGAAATGCAGAGAAATAAGTTAAAATATGTGTTTATTCAGGTATCCGTTGTTTTTGCTGGACATTACATTACTGCACTATTTTACTGATAACATTTTACCATCAGTGGGAAAGGGTGCTTTGGGTGAATAAGATTAGGGCAAAACAAGAGTATCATGTCAGAATAACAGGAAATTGTTTATTTATAATGTTTTAATGAAAGTGTAAACTGGTGAGTCAGTATCTGAATAAATGCGTCATATTATGGATGTTAAAAGGAAATCAATGTTGAGCTGTATGTTTTTAAACACAAACACCATTTGACATAGCGAAATTAGTTAAATTGCAATTCTTTTGACAAGAACAACAGTGGAAAGGTAAATATAACAAGTGTGAACAGTCTTGTTTCAGTTGGACTGAAAAATCCCATCTCAAACAAAGCATCTGAGCAAAGTGATAAAACGTTACAATGTACCCTGCCACATTCTGGTTAAGTGACTCATTTGTGACTAAGGCTATAATTACTCATCAGCTCATGATCTAATATTTAGTAGGCATGTAACACATCGGAAACCAAGCTGCGGTTCCGTCTTCCATTTTGAAAGAGGTGGAGAATTTGCGCCACCAACTGTTTATACCGATGAACCAACTCCTGATATTCATATAACAGTAGCCATTCTTGCAGATTTCCTGAAATTTAATTAAAATGTGCTCTACATTTGGATTGAACCCTGACTTTTCTAGAGTATCTTCCCAGACTGACTATTCTTGTCAAAGAGAAATAAACAGGGGACGTACTTGTTGGGTAGCCAGTGGTGGTTGTGGTGAAGGAGGACGTGGCTGGTGAAGTCGATGAGGCTGAGCCTACCGATGCCATTCGAGACTTCTTTGCCCATGTCTGCTTCAGCTGCTCTGAACAGCAACCGGGGCCTCCGACACCCTCATGACCCCTGCTGACCTGCAACCGAGAGAGGCACGGGGTTAGCGCTGCGGTGTTAGGGGTGAGAGGGGTCAGGGGTTAGGAGCGGCGGACTGGCAGCAGTCAGGATGTCAGCAACTCTAAAATATTTGTGTGGTCGGAGTACAAAGTAAAAACGTGGCTGAGTGTGTATTTCGGGGCCTATGCGTGCCGATGCGCCATAAATAATGGATGAGCACAGAGATGGGAGTGCGGCGGAGGCAACAGGAGAAGGCACCCCTGCCAGCCTCGTAAAAACCATGCATTAGGAATTCAGAGAGCAGTGGGGGGAAGATAGCATTTCTCAGACGAAAGTCCTCTGCCATTTGGTGGCACATACATTTCAAATCAGCTGGCGTACAATCTCTATTTTCCAGCAAATTCCTTTCAAGCTGAACTACAGGATGACACCGGTTGGGCAGGGCAGATATCTGAAAACGCAAACAACAACAGGGCTGAAAAATATTGACATATTGGAGGGAAAGTCTTTTGTGATGCAGGAAAAAAAAAAAAAAGCCATTTCCAGATTTCTTGCTAAATCAGTATTTTCCTTTGCACTTCACTTGAGTATTCGGTTAGCTATGTTGCTCCTCCACAGAGTGACAATCTGATTAGTTCTTTGCTGTATTGACTGCAGTTGGTCATAGTTGCTAAATTAGGATGATAAACATCGTGTGGTCTATGAAATGTCAGAAAATAGGAAATTATGTCGGTCATTTTCACTAACACCCAAGGTGACACCTTTCAATGCCTTGTTTTCAACCACCAGCAGTCCAAAACCCAAAGATAACCAGTTTACAATGATAGCGAACTAGAGCCAAAGAGAAACAATTAATCCACTAATCAATTACTTGTTTCAGCTCTCCATCAGATTCCTTAATGCTGTACATTCCCTTACAGCGACGTATAGGCTGTAGAAGACCCTTGCTCTGGCTTTTCATTGTCTCCCTGCATTGCTCTCGGCCTCTCCCTCCTCCCCTAATCTCCGTCTCAGTGAGCGGGCGAGGTGCCACGCTGACTCTGGCACCCAGTGGTGCCAAGGCCTGGCTGCTGCTACCCAACGCGGTCTTGGTGAAGCCTCCGTGCCAGCCAAAAAAGGTCAAGTGGAATCCCTGCTTGCTTCAAAATCTCCCTTCTCACGCCACCTCGGGCTGAGATGACGATGGGTGGGAGCGACGTGCAGTGGAAGAGTCGCCATTTGGTGCATTGCTTTAGATCAAACTGCCCAACCAACCGGTGCCCTAAACTGGACTACTTAATGATATTTAGTGTTGGTACAACCCCACAACTCTCAGTAGTAGCTTGAAATCTGATTTTTCTATTTGACATTTTAGCAAATTTGTGAGGAAAATGTCCCCTTCAGCCTGTAGCATTTCTCCCTGGCATTAGTATGAGGCCCAAGGCAGGATCCATTCATTCAACAATGATGAATGGATCCTGCCTATGATTATTTACATCTGGAGAGTACACAACCTAGTGTATGCAGTTTGTAGCTAAGACATCTATCACTGCATGTTGGTCATCTTAACACCTCTCCTCTCAATAGCCTATATCTATTTTCCCCCTCTTGTTCCCAGCTGCTCTTATCTTTACCCTTCTGCTCTTCTTTTTGCCTCTTATCTCTTTTCTAAATGCACCCTGCACTTTTTAACATGGTCATTCTGCTGTGACAGGGTATCATCTCAGTGCCGGGGCTCTAGATTCGGCCCTTCTTGCTCGTAGCTGAAGGCAGAAGTTGTGCCAATTCAAGCCGTTGCGAACAGGAGTGCCAGCTAAATGCCTGAAATGGAAAAATGTGGAGCCTGTTCTGTAATTCAGTGCTGGGTCCTGCAGCTATCACTCACACACACACACACACACACACACACACACACACACACAGAGTAAATGTTGCTCTGACAGCGGTATGGCTGAGTCTGGCCATGGGTGCTCTAGGTTTTATGACCAGAGCTGCTGAGTGGGCTTCAGGACTTTACACTGAGCCTGTATGTGTATGTGTGTGTGTGTCCGTCTGTGTGTGTGTGTCTGTGTGTGTGCGCAGCATTGCGGCGGCAGTCATATGAATGCTAATGGCGCAAACAATGCGCACCCTGACATTTTTTTTTTATGACAGACACAGATCGGGAAACATCACAGTTCAAATGGTGCTCAACATTTTCTATGAGAACTTAGCACCGCAAAACACCCGCACACACAAACACACACACTTGCAAGCAGCAGTGAACTTGTAGAGTCTGCTTGTGCGTCCTCCCATATTGTGCTGTAGCTGACAGGGAGTGGTTCATTGGTATTACAGTCGCCGCAGAGCGCAGCATCCTTTAAGAGGCTCCCTTAGGCATCGTTCAGTGTCACACCACCTTTATCGCCATGCCCGATGGAACATCAGCAACCTCACACACACACACACACACACACACGAATGAGACTCAAACCTGCACATCTGCACACAATCAGAGCACAAATGCATCCATGTATTAAAATGCAGATCTGCTCAGTTAGACCGATACCTAAAAAGAAGAAAACTCAAAGATGCCAATGAAACCAACAGAATTTGATTCGTCCAACAGCTAGATATGCACACATACAAATACACATTATCCGCTGCACATATATTGAAATTAATTCTCAAAAAAAAAAAAAAAAAAAAACATAGTGGGGGTCATAAGAGTGGCCGTTAACTGAGCCGAGTTAATCATACCACCAGGCTCTTAACGGACTACTCCTACGCACAATTATGTTCGATGGCAAGCTAATGAGACATTTTTCAATCACTGTGATGGCACGCACACACAAGAACAGGAGAGCGAGCACACTCCAGCATACTTATTTAATGTCCCCTTCACACAAACACACACCTGCTTCTATCTCTTGCAAAGGCTGACCTTTCCCTCCCACGCCTCCGCTCTGTTCGGCTCTGTGTGGATCAGGGCTCTTGTCTGGGCTATAACCAGCTCAACTGGAGGTGAAGGACCCTCAATCCCTCCCTCTATCTGCTACTCCATCCCTGGCTCTATTCTCGGGTATAGCTGCCGAGGAGGTGAGTCAAACACAAGGCGGAAAAGAACAAGCCATCACCATCTCAAGCTTCTGCGCGATCACAAAGAAAAAGCCACCGATGATTTCGAAGCGCCCGAGCATCTTTCTGCATGCGGTCACAGATTACATGTTGAACAATAATTCATGCTTTATTGCTGCTGATGAGCTTTTTGCAAGTGTCACATAAAAAGAATAACAGTGGGAGCGGTGCCAGACAGCTGGGATATTGTCTGCAGAGATGTAAAATGCTAAACAGAGCTCTATTCATTGGAGCATTGTGCGGAAAAAAGCAGAGAGACAAATATAAAGGCAGTGCCATGTCTGAAGGCAACAGCTGTGTCACCTGCTTGCCATTTTTGAGTTAAAAATGACAGGTTATGCTTGGCTGATTTCTAAAATTGTAGACACAAAACACAGCAAGTGCAGCTAAACATTCGACTGCTATGCAATTAATTTCCGACTTCCAAACAAACCAACAAAAAGACGGATTTTGAATTTATCAGCTTTGGTAGAGTGCAGGACATGCACCCTGGCTAATAAAATCAGACTTCAAATAAACAGTTAATTAGGTTGCTAATGCTGGTTTGCACTCATTGGCACTGCAATAAAATTGATTTCAGTGTTTTGCTAAACTGAGTAACTAATCTCCCATTTTCTAGCAATTTCTGCTAATTGCAAAGCAAGGAAAGCACTGACAGGGGAGCAGTATAATTGGACCAGAAAACGATTAGTGTAAAGCTTATGAAATTATATCACTTTCATACACTGCTTGCCTCAATTTCAGGGCAACTGAGGCAGTGTCAGTTTAAGAAACTGTCTGTAATAGCTGAACTGAATGAACAGGAAAAAAAACAAAAGAAAAAAACAAAACATAAAAAGGCACAAATGAGGCTCTAATTGCGCTGCTCGCTCTGCCTCCAGGTCGCATAAGGTGGTGCGGCGCAGCAGAGGCGCAGTCCGCCAGCGTTAATAAATTAAATCCACAGCAGAGCATGTAGGTAATCCATTACCTATCCCATAGGATAGTTTCCAGGGAAAATCAATCTAAGCAATTAGAGGTGAAACAATGAACAAAGAAAACTAACATGCAAGTCTAGCAGTTTTGTTCTACGGAGCCATATGAGAGGAGAATAACTCAAACAGTCCGCCAGAGTCATTAAAAGTCCATTTGCAGACAACACCTGCAGAACAAATACGGGAAGCGGGGAGATAGAGGATGAGCTGGGCTGGAGAACAGAGCAGAGCGAAGCCTCTTGTTGGCTGATCTTGGTTAATTATCCTCATAATGAAAAGCAGAAGCAACACTGGCAAACCAGCGTGGAGATTTAGAAAGCTCTGGCTCAGCCCGCTGAGTAACACGCCACAGACAGCACACCAAATCTCATGTTGCGCTTAGTTTAACCAGCCAAAGAAGAAGACTGCACATTTGCTTACCGAGTGCCGCCACGCACTGATTAAAGAAACAGAAAAGCTGATGCAGAAGAGATTTTTAACATGGATTAACATGTTGTCGGTTTTTAAAACATAAATGAAGACACTTTATGTGACAATAAACAGCAAATAAAAAAAAATCTGCCTTGAAAGGTACATTACAAAAAAAATGTCAGAGAAGCTGAAAAAAATAAAATAAAATAAAGTTCAAGAAACATGAACAAGAAATCAGAAAAGGCATGTGAGGTTCATGCCCGAAGTGGCTTGAAGCTGCAGCACCCTACCTGCCCGGCAGCTCTGCCCTCCATCCCTTCTGCTACTCGGCCGTTTAGTTTCCATTGTACAGGAGGCACAATCTGCTGGAGAGGAGGCTGGAGTCGCCTCCCAGCTCGCTCCTCGGCAGCTGCCTGCTGCCTCCTGTTCGCTCGCTCGACTGAGTGAGAGTGTAAGACGGTGGAGAGGGGAGTGTAAAGGGAGAGGGCGAGTGGGTGTCACAAAGAGAGAGAGAGAGAGGTGGGGGGAGGAGAGAGGGAGAGTGCTATGCGAGCACAAGTCTACCTGCCACAACCCATCAAGCCAGCCAGCCTTGGAGACAGCGCCAAATCAACAGCTGGCCCCTGTGTGATGTCAGAGCCTCAACAGCCAGTCACGGCAGCCGAGGCCGGCCTGCTCTACCGAGCGCCGACTGAACCAAAGTCACCGGCTAAATGGGGCTCTTCATTAGCTACTCTGCTTTAGGATGGAGGCGGAGGTAAGAGGAGGAGGTGGTGGAGGAGAAAAGGGCAGTCAGGGACATGGGATAGATGGAAGGAGACTCAGAGGGAGAGGAAGATGAGAAGATGAGGGTGGGAGGTAGAGCGGTAAGAGAAAAGGGCGAAGAAAGGAGCACATAGGTGCTGAAAAGAAAACGAAGGAGATAGAGAGAAGGCAAACAGGGGAGGAGGAGAGGATAGGGGACAGGATCGACACGTCTGTAGCCAGCTAGGTGCTCAAAGACCAGGTGGAGAGCCGATGGGGAGGCGCTAGCCGCTGAGAGGCCGAGCTGTTCACTGGGCTACCTTCCCATTAAAGCTGGCACCCTGCTTTTCCACACAAGAAGACAAGGCTACAGCTAATCCCACTGACTTAGAGAGAGCCGCCACCTGAAATACCACCCATTACCGAAACAGAAAAGTGAAATGCTGCAATAAAATATTTTGCTAAAAGCAAATTTAGGATAAGCTTACTGGTAGGATCAGCTAGAAAACAATACACTGCCTGCATAAGGAAGAAGAGCAGCCGCATGTGCATGATCAAACCGCACCCCTCCTCTATTTCATCTTATGATTTTAGAGGATTTAATAGGAAAAAACAATAAGGGGTCATAGCTTCCAGCGGTATTCTTACACTTGGATTGTTTATATCATTAAAGATCAAGCATTCTGTCTTCTCTGTACAATGCAACAAAAGATAGCACGGACGGTGATAATTGAGCTCTGAAAATGTCTACTTCATAAAAGCACTGAGTGAGTGACGGGCTGTCAAAGGCATAGAAAGTCACAAACATACACACAAACCTATGCGCAGCCGGAGTCTAGACTGCCATAATGTGATTGTTTTTGTCCTTTCAGTCACTCAGACTTTAACAGCAAACACAGTGGGCGGAAAAGTTCCTGCTGTCACTTAGCAACCAACACCAGGCTGCGACAACCGATCCGATCCAATCCTGCCTCATAATTGTACCATTCGTTATGCCAGGTCTCTGAAGAATTTATTATTGTGCTTCCTTAATCCCACGAAAAGGTCACCAATTGAACAAACAATTTATGGATAGGCAGATGAATTATTTAATGGCCCAGACCAAATATTATAGGAAGGAGAGATTTCTCCCCCTGGAAGGCGATGAATTATTTAGTCATTGGGCGACATCTTTGTGGAAAGCTATTACACGGCATCCTCAACCTCAATATCTGATAATGTCATCAGCTCCAAATACGGCCTAACCTGCGTAATGAATGGTCAACCCGAGTAGCGGCTGCAGTGGCCTGAGCAGCCGCGGGTGAAACAGTTTGGGCAAACAATTATTACCATTTATTTTAAGCCTCAGAGGGGTGTGCCACAGAGTGCAGACAATCACAAGAGAGCATTTGAGCAATGACTTAGTGCCCTTTTCTTTGACTACCACACTTCGTAATGCACTACACCTCACCTAGCAGGTAAAAACAGACGTTGACATTTATCCGCAATAACCAGATCACTCTAACATGGACATACCTTGACTGAGGACTTCTAAATTAGCGCACGCAATTATCGTCACAATTTTTCAAAGACATGTGTCACACATTTTAACACACATTATATGTAGCATGTAGCTGGACAGCAGAGTTGCCAGGCCTGCAAAGATTAACACATCATCTCCACTCTTTAAAACAGCAGATGAAGGGACTGAACCAGCATCCACCCACCAGGCTCCGCTGGTACCTTAATGAGAATGTTACCATCATGATGCTCAGCATCAGTGGCAACTCGTGAGCTTTCGTTGCCATCTCCGTCCATGTCTACCAAGTCTATGAGGCGATAACTGTCTGGGTTAAAGCATTGTAATTATAGTGGGAAAGGGGTTATTTACCAAAATGAGTTGTTTGATCCATGATTTATTGCCTTTTACTAGTATAAATCTACTTCAAGTCAGGTGTTACTGTGCCTTTCTCTCTGAAAACAGCAATGGAGTTGTACTAAACTACTGTATATACACGCTCAGTGGCTTTTTAAAATCCATTTATCAACACTTTACATAAAACAAACATGAGAACCTCTAAAATGCTTGTGGTTAATTATGTGCATCCCTCATTCATTTTAATTCATATTTACAATTAATTTGTTTGCCACAAGCCTTAGAAGACTAATTTAACTGATAGTGATTGATGCATTTTATTTATGAATCCAAATACAACATTAACCCCGTTTTGCCCTTATTGCGTTAACGCTGACTTGGTTCCCTGGTATTTTATGGGGAAACTGCTCACTCGTATGTCATTTATTAATACGTGGGCTTCATCACTTAGCGTGACTTGTTTTTCTATGCTCCCATCGACCAAGAAAATGTCTCATTGCCAATCATGTTATCTACCACAACGACAAGAGACTATGATTCGTATTATGTCTAAGGAGAAGGGTGTTTACAATCAATCGAAAGCAATGCATTTTTTTTTTTTTTTGATGGATCAATAGTTAAATGCTCGTCTTCTTTAGTTTTCACTCCACAGCGAGCCCGTAACACCAGACTCCATTACAAATCTGGCAATTTTAAGATTCCCCTGGTATCGGAAAATCTACTAACCCCGGACAACATGTGACAATTCAATCTGATAATTAACCCATGAAAATAAAATTCGGCTAATAAGACATGTAAGTAAGCAACGCAACAATTCAATCAAAAGCGAATTTATTGAAAAGGCTAACAGTTAACCTTAGTACACACTGTTCGTTGCCGCATATTAACGTTACTGTGAGAGAAAGAGTCGAACCAGGCCTAAAAGTTATTGAATTACGCTGTATTTTTACAGCACTAATGATTTGGTTTTTCGGACGGACGCCGAAATTAAGAATGACTGCTTACACTTTAGACACGGTGTTTGTTTGCCAGGTGTGTACTTCTGCCTTAAAGCACGTTAGGAGCAACATTTTGCGTTGGATCGTGTCGGGGCTAAGCTAACGATCACCTGGCACACTGGTGGCTTGCTAACGCTTGAAAACGACCAAACACCGGGCTCGCCGCGCTGTCACGCACTAGCAGCGGAGATGTTTACTGCTAACTAGCCAACAAATCCGGTTACATTTTTTTTGTTCTCACACCGGTAACTGTTGGACAGGATACTGCAGATATCTAATGTTGCCTTACCGCTTCGGTTTAGAGTCGCTGCACAGCCGGAGTCTCTACCGCGGGTGAAGTAGCTAGCGTTAGTGGCGGAGAGAAGGAGACACGGCGGAGTCCAGCAGGCTGGGAGAGTGCGTCAGCTCCACACGTAGGGTGTTGAAAATATGTCACGTCTTGTCGTTGCTCGATTTTTTTTTTTCTTGCGTTATGGCAGCACGTTTGCACGCAGTTTGTTTGATGCATTTATCGTCTGTCTCACATATCTTTTACCACCGATGTAAAGTCTTTAAACTCTTAGATGAATTGTGATTGAATTACAGTAAAGTGACAGGAAGCTGGTCTGAATGCTCTGATAACTGCGTGCTATGGGACGCCTGGTGATATAAACAGTGTTAACCTTGGATTTTCCGCGAAGCTTTTCAATGTTTCAATTCAGTCTGCAGTTTTGAAAATACATTTGATTCCTGCCCTTTCCTCCCAGTGTCTCACCGGGGTAGGCAAACCACGCAACAAAAACAATGTGGGTTTCTGCTTTCGCTTTGCCAACACAGCAATTTTACATAATATTAGGTGCCCGAGTGCTGACCTTTTTTTATATAGTCTATGGTGCTGACCCTGACCCTGTGGGTCACGAAATCATATCAACGCTACTTGTGTCCAGGTCAGGTCTGCAGAGGAGTAAAGCTCATTAAAAGTACAATATTTATGTTTGCTTGCTAGTTTTTCCACAATAAGGTGGCTAGGCACAGAGAGTCCGACTCAACACGCGTGTGTCTCCGGTGTCAATAATTATAATAATACAAGCTAATTAGCTTACGAAAGTGAATATGCATTTCCAGTTTATGGTTTTAATAATAATACCACGAATGGTGCTTTTATTTCTGTAGGCAAGTCTCTCAACTTCCGGTTTAGGCTGCTAGCTCTAGCCGATGCTCTACACATGCTTACTTTTTCAGGTAGTAGCACCCGTTTATTAACTCAATTAAACTAAATTTGTCCTTAGTATTTTTAGTTGTTGTCGGCCCTTAACCTGCCAACTTGTTTTTTAGGTGCTTTAATATATCGCTGATGAAGCTAACGTTATATCTCTGCAAGTCATGAAGGTGGTTTTGGTGAAAAATGAACATTCAAGTGACATTTTTGGTTGTTGTTATTACAAAATAACGTTACGTCTCAAGCAGCACTTAGTCTTAGTGACTGCTTAAGAGAAGATGCATCACGCATGTGACTGAGGTTTCGATATTGTCCCGGTACAAAAATACATCAGAATCAGAAGTGTATACTAATGTTAACATTACATACCAACAACATTACATAATGTTAAACTTTTGATTTTTAACAGTAACTGTAGGCGCAGCTTGCTCTCTGACTTCTATCTGGATTACACTATTGTTACTGTTTTAGACACAACAATAATTTTGTGGGGTTGTAAGTAGTCCCATACAACTAATTACATGTGAAGCAAAACGCCTACTTCCTCTTATAACACCTCTAACTCCTAACCTCTAACATGCACGTCCTGTGCTCTTCTTCTTCTATCCCCTACAATTATCTTCTATTGATTGCACTTTTTGTTAACTCTTACTTCCGTCCCTAGGTATTTACCCCATTGATGGGATATGTACTATGAGCTCTTACTAGTATTTATTGCTGCTCTTACTAGTATGTATTGTCAGTTGTAGATCTGTATTTGATGCTCTGTTTATGCTTATATGTTGTTCCTCAAATGTAAGTCGCTTTGGATAACAGCATCTGCCAAATGTGTAAATGTAAATGTGTGCCAGGTGAGGCAACACAAAAAAAGATGCCGTTGCTGTAATTGGGAGGGCAACTTCTACCATCTCACCTGAAATTCTGACTTTCTCTATTCTGCGTTATCCGGCTTCCAATAATGGTAGTCCTGTCACTGCTAGTAGGCAGCTTCTCCCCATTATTATAAAATACACTTAGATGTATTTATGTATGTAGATCAATTTAATGGTTTTTTTTTCCCACCCTAAAATAAGAGCCGGCTGACTGAGCAAGGACCGAGAAACTGATGAGGACTTACTAATGGAAATGGATGATAATCGCCTACAGACCTCTGGCTGTGACACAAGATGGTCACAGCAACTGTCAGGCCTTCCTCACAAGCTCCTGCAGCGCCTGATGCCTTTCCAAAGGGAGGGAGTGGAGTTTGCTTTATCTAAGAATGGACGGTAAGCAGTGCTGCTGCTCGGTCAGTTACATCAAAGGCTTTTTGTGTTCTGTGTTGAGAGACATCTTCGAAACAGCATTCCAACATACACTATTTAAAGTCTTCTGCAGTGGGTAAATATTGATTTACTGCTATGAAGATGCTTTCAACTCAAATCTATTGTCTTAGCATTTCATAGAAGGATGGAAGTTGCTTCTTGTTTCTTAGAATCTTCACACATTGGTCACCACCAATTACAGTTAGAGGCAAGGTGTTTAGGAAATGTAAACTTAAACTTTAGCTGAACGCCAGCCACTTTGTTCACAAGACACAATAACAGGATAGTGGTATGCTAAAATGAAAATGCTAGAATGTAGCTTTAAAGTTGTAAGATGTGAAGACCCATAAAGTCAGTAAACTGACACACTTACACAGCGATCTACCTAAAGTTGGCTAACATTAGCTAAAGTTATCCACCACAAGCCACTGGTCATACCAGACCAAGTTAGGGTGTAGCAGCCAAACTCCTGAGTGTGTTGAATTAAGCAGTGCTATGTTTTATTGTGTATAAGTTCAACATATTGTTTGTAAGAGGAAGAATATGTTGTTTCTTCTTTCAAAAGTTGCATAGTGTCACTTTAAAGATATCTTGTGGTGTTTCAGATCACTTTTAGCCAAATGGAGCAATGTTTTTAAGAGTGGATCCCTGTTTTACATACCAGGACGCGCATGTATGCATGCATTTTGGGTGCTGTGACATAGAGTCCTGCTGATGGTTGGTAGTCGCAGCATGCCAAGAAATGTAGCAATGCACCAACAAAGGCAAACAAGACTGCTAACAAACAAACATGGATGTAAACAATGTAGGTTTCAAAATCTTCCAACATTCGCCTCTACAATTGTTGTGTTCACAATGCGTTTTGGTGAGAAACAATGAGTGTAAACATAACTTATCACAGGGTACCTTTTTAGCTATCCATAAATCCTGCAAGGCATCATTAATCAGCAACTCAAAATGCACATATTTACTAACCCATGCAGTCTGTGATTCTGTACTAAATAATATAAAAGTTCTGTTGTCACTGATATGTATAATTTTTCCTGATGAAGATGTTCAACTTGTTTCCAGACTTGACAGTAAAACCTAATTTGCGCAGATGAGCAGATCTCTTGTACAACACATTTCCCTCTCTGTTGCTACATCAGTGAGTCCAATAGGATGGCATGCCTATGTAGATAATTTGCCTAATGGAGCTTTAAAATAGGCAGTCCCAAACCTCAAATTTCCAGCCAAGCTGCAATATGTTATGATGGCTCAAGAAGCAAGTAAAAAGGCTAGAGTGTTTGTGAATATACGAGGTCAGCAAGAGTCCAGGGTGTATCTTTGAAAACAATTACCAGTCTGTGGGAAGTTTCTCAGTTGCCCTCAAGTCTATCCGTGTTTGGCTGTGTTGAGCATTAGCAGCAGGAACGGGCCAGGACTTCCCTCCTCCCCGACCAGTCAATGCACACCGGGGTTCTCGGGAAGGTCAGCACAGGGGGAGCCAATCTGAGCGCCGCAGCTGTGATGCGGAGCGGCCATATTGATTCAGGGATACTGGAAGGCACTGCTTTGTTACACGGGTGGGTCAGTAGTCAATTGGCTCTCGCTGCACGGTGTGGACAGTTACCTCAGTCAATTGGCATCAGTGTGACAGTAAGAGCAGCGCGGGCAGTTCTTCTCTCCGGAGACGAGCAGAAGTGGCATTCGTGAATGCGCTGATTGTCATACATGTCGAGTTGAAGCTGTATCTTCCATAGAAACCTGGTTTGTTTTTTTCTCTTCCTGAAGAATGTCATTAAGCCCTGCCTTTAATAAGCGGGTCAAGTCTTCACTCCAAGCAAGGCTTTTGAACCCGGCCATGTAGAATGTCTCAATAGATTTTAGAGGCAAGCCTCACATTCAGATAAAAATAGCAGAAGAATTGGTGGCTTCGTACGCTTTCTGTTTTAAACTGAATGTGACATTATAGTTAATGGCTAAATAGGTTCTTGTCAGTTTATGATAACAGTGGCAGACTTACCACTGGAAATTTGTAGTATTTTTTTTAAACAATAGATCTTTGATAGACAACCATCGATTTTTATCTGCTGAAACTGTCGCTGTCAGATTTGTTTAACTATGCTAGCTAGCTCATTTAGCTAATGATGCATAAACTCTAAAAGCAACTAGGACCAGCTTCCACATAGTGTAACAGGATGTGTTCTTTGTTCTTAAAAGTAACGCTCAGTTACTACACGGTAAATAGCTAGTTAGCCAGACATGCTAACATGTTACTAACATAGTAGTGTCATGCATTAGCATTAAAATATGAGGCCATTTTAAACAACCATCTTCTCCACTTCTTTCATCCACAAGTGTGTGCATTCACACACGGACAGTAGAGATGATTACAAGCTAAAAATTATACTTTTATTGACCATAATCTCGATGCCTCTGTGAATTTGAGGCACCCTGCTGTTCTTTAATTGTTCATTCAATATCCTTGAAAAGGGCCTCGAATTAAAGCAGCAGTTTCTTTATTTTTATTTTTTTAACTGATACTCAACAGAGACTCATTGCAGAAGAGACAGAAATAACAATATTTCTAAGTACAAGAGCCTGAATAGACCAGAATGCACTGCAGCTGCAGACTTATCTATAACATTTCTGAGAAATGTAGGATATCACTACCTGAAGTGGAACCAGACGAGGTGGGCTGTCAGACAAAAAAATAAATGGCAGCCCTTCATTATAAAATAGCTCCTGAAATGCAATGAACATCACAGATTGATGTTGGCTATCTATCAGTGTGGGAGGATCCGTGGGCGGAATTTTCCTTTAAATCTCATAGTCGTCTTTTCACATCCAGAGCATCAAGAGCACCGAACCAAAACATCAAATGTTGTTGCAATTCAAATACTTATGGAGCCTGCTGTGTCGGTCTGTGTAGGAGGGTGAGTGAATTTTATGGAGTTACATGAAGGATAATGTGGGAAAGTTGTGGTGATGTTTGACAATAAAAACCCTTGAGATGTGGTTGATTGTATTGTTTGGAAAGCAGATATTTGTGTGCTGATATCTGTATATGATCAGCTATTCTAAAGCAGACATTTACCCAGGGTACATCTGTAAAATGCAGTACTCTGAGTGGGCCTACCCAGATATTGGGAAAAAAACATCAATTTGTACCTCCATTAAGACCTCTGTATGTCTACCCTGCTCTGATTTGTCCAAAATATTATTGTAAGTGACTGCCTGTGCTTTTATCGAATAAGGCCTGTGCTGCTGATGCAAGAGAAGATCAATAAGCAGACTGTGTTGTCTCTCCTTGTGATGGTCAAATTACTGAGAGAAGTCCTTTCCAGAGATGGAGTGTCTGCACTCATACAAGTTGATGTACTGTTTATGCCAAATGTTTACTGGCCCATATTGTTCATAAAATAGAGACTCTCCATGGAGTGGATACATAAAATAATTAGGGCTATTCAGCTACATACTAGGGGTTACAGTACTGGGAGTTTAATTTAACGTATTTCCCTGTTGAAAGTCCATTCATGTAAGGTAAATTAAGCTTGGTGGACATTAGCTCAATATTAAAGCCCCTGCAAATGTGGTTTAAAATCTTGAGGATTTCTCTAAAACCTTAAATACTCATGATTGAATAAGCAACAATCAAACTTGTGTATTTATTAAAAGTTTGACACTAAAAAACTCAGCTAATCGATCAATTTAAGGTTGCACTTCCATAAAGTTTGGGGACTTATTTAAAAAAAGAATGGCCACAATTGGGCAGCAGACATCAAGATATCCTGACTTTTAGTCTTTAGTATGGGTTAACGTCCAAAAACACTGAATCCCACATTTCCCACAATGCAACATGATTGTTTATTTTAAAAGACCCTCCTTGACACGAATTTGCCAATGTCTTTTAAACTGAATTCTCCTGGTTTGTAATGCAGGCTTTCTGTATAATAAATGTGTAATCAAGTCCAAGCTGATGATCGTTAGGTAATAGTTGCCCATCTTTATTCTTGCTTCAGCAAAAAACACCCTGACCCCTAGTTTGACAACAATAATGTTTATTGTCATGGGGCAGTGCATGGGTTGGCTGTGTACTAGGGATGAACGCTATGCAAAAAAACAAAATTATAGTGCAATTATCATTACAAATATTGTGATTGCAATATGAGCCCTGATTTTAGTGGGAATTTTCACTGAAAAAATATAAAAATGATGATGATGATATGATTTATGCTGGTGCCTGTGCCAAACAAGCATCTTCCCTTACGTCTGGAGACTATGATTTGTGGGCCGGGGCATCACAATAGCACCACAATGATTCATTTATAATGGTATGTTCTGACACATTTTACCTTAAACAAAAGATTGCAGCTCCTGCTATTTGGATATTGCACTTGGCCATATTGTGATTTTGATTAATTTGATTAATTGATCTATTATACAGCATGGAAAATGTAATTTTACTCACCATCAGTAATCCATAGCCTTAATAGCCGACCTTCCATTATTTAGAAAGTATCCATGCAGGATGGAAAGAAGAGGTTTTTACAGAAACAAAGTAAAGAGCCCAGACATGATAAATAAACTTTGTAGCCTGCTGGGTCAGTTTGTGTTTAAGAGAGAAGAATTATGCTGGTGGGAAACACTTTTAACAAGTATTTTAAATTAATTTATCATTTTAAGAATCTTTAGACTAAATGTATCATTAAAATAATGCATCTTTGAGTACATCTTACTGTAATAGGTACAGGAGGGCGAGGATTATGATTAAACATAGCACAAGAAAGTATCAAGGATCATCTAAAGCCATAATAGAAGAGAATAGTCACATAACACAACATATTCATGTGCCCTCTGTGAGTACCCTGACAGGTTTAATCAAGACCAACTGTACACATAGGATATATCTTTAAACACTTAAGGCAAGACTATGTCACTTTTAAAAGAAGAAATTAAATAATAAGCAATAATACACATCATTGCTCAGCTCAGTTTTTAGCATGTCACATATAAACATTTCAATAAATACATTTACGTTTTCTTCTTGCTTACTAAATAACATATTAATCTTGCTAAAACATAGTGTGGCAGGAGCACAAGTAAAGCAAGATTTTGATTAAGTCACCAAACTGACTCAATAATGTCTGTTGCACAACAATATTTAGCTGACGTTTGCTAACATTAGCCACAATATGCTATTGGTCAGCTCAGACCAAGGAAGACTGCAGATGCAAAACACCTGAGTGTACTGAAATGAGCATTGGTGTGTTATGTCGCTTAGGAATTCACCTTGTCATTTGTACGAGGAACATTGGGTTATTTCTTCCCTCAAAAGTTAAATAGTCTCACTGCACCGCACCTGAAAGTCACGTGCTGGAAACAACTGGCACTTATTTGCTGTTGCCTTCAGACTCAGCTGTGGCATAACTGCATATTTAAAAAGTCGTGTTTTGTTGTTGTTATTATTTATGTTTGGATATGGTTAAAAACAAAATATAAAAATGTGAAACATTATTGAAAATAGACAGTAAAAAAGTGAAAATAAAGCACTGGTGGAACCACTGGTCTACGTTTTGGAAAGGGGTAGATTAAACAAAACAACGCTCAACAAAATCAAAAGGGGAGGCTGGGTGTGTGTAACTATTGTTCAAATCTGCAAGTATTAAAATATTTTTGTTGTTTTTCTATTTTAAGCACCACTGAAAAATAGAATTAAAAGATCTCTGATAGATTTGGTTTACAGAAGGGTGTGTTTATTAAGGGGGCTTGTAAGTGAAACACTAGTGTGTGCATTGGCCCCTATAGCTAGGGATTAAACTTTAACTTTTAAAGTCATGCACACTATTGAAACCTCCATCTCCTACAAGTAGAAAAAAGGCAAAACCTTTTCCACCAAAGGCTTCTTTTCAGGTTCATTCAAAGTATGCAGCAAAACTGCACCCTGAACCCATAACTGTGTGTAAGATTGTTGTGGGTCCGAGCATGGCGTACTGGAGCACCCTTCGAGTCAGCCTTTTGTGCAGCATCCAACATCTGAGTGTGTTTTCCACTGACCACGGCGCACTACAGGTCCAGTCCTCAGAAGAGAACCTTTACAAGGCTGGAAGATTGGGGTTAGACAATGGGCCACACAACACATCACCGTGCAGAGGTCAAACCCATCAAATCATCGTAGCCGGCTCGGGAGGGAGGGGAGCACATTTCCTGACACTTTGGGGCTTGTGGGTTTCAGAGATAACATTAGAAAGATGGGGCGACGGAGACCGTGCCGTTGTCAGGCAACAGCACTGCAGCATCCTCGCAGTCTCAAACCGTCAAGACGACACTCAGGTTATTTAAAGGAGGATGATTAATGTGTTGAGAAATGGCAAGCACCTGCCCCAGCCGTACTCCCTCCCAAGTGTGTGGGTGTGTGTGTGGGTGGGTGCTTGCGCAAATGTGTGTGTGTGTGTGTGTATACACGTTTACGTTCACGTTATGTGTTTCTATTTGTGTGTGTGCTCTTATATATCAGGTAATTTTTGCTTTTTTGCATATCTTTTCTTTTGTCTGCATTTTTCACATACATACCGACCGGCCTCTGTGTGCGTGTGTGTGTGCGCATTGCGCTGACTGGGCCGGTGTGCTGGCAATTAGAAAAACCACCAGTGGCAAGGTGCACATTAATCATGTTCCTCAGCTGAAAGAGAGAAATGGGGTGGATATGGGGGGGAGGGAGGGAGGCGGAGAAAGAATAATGAGAGACACTGTCTGAGGTATTCAGAGCTGCTCTGTTGCACTGTTTGCTCTGACATGATGTTGGAAGCATTTATGAAAAAGCAAGGTCATGACAATAGGCCCAGATCCACTGGGCAGAGAGAACCAGAGGTTGATCTATCTGCACTGTTTCCGTGGGGATAACTTCAGCTAAGAAATGTGTCGCGCTTTCATTGTTCCTTTCATAATGTACAGTGTAAAGGGGGAACTACTTGTGTAGTTGCTAAAACATATATTAGAGGTGAGCTGTTACTTTGATCTGAGTTTAAGGTCCAATTTCTGGCTAATCTTACGCTCTTAAAAATGTGAATTGAATCAGGATTAACAAAGATAGATTTACACAAATAGTCTGTGAAGATATCCTCAGCCTTGTTAATCATTGTATAAAATCACATCAAAAAAGAGGTGAACCAGTCCTGAAAATTTAAAACCAGAGAGGAAAACATTGATTTTCAGTCTCGTGTTAAGTTACACTTTAATGATTCGCCTGTCAACACAACACACATGGGGGCTCACTGAACATAAACACAAAACCTCTGATCGATCATGTCCATTGACAATTCCACAAGTGTCCTTAACAATTTCGACCAAAAAATGAAAGGCTGCGTGCTCTTCTTCTGGAAGAACGGAGAGCGAGGAGGAAAACAATGAAAAATATGGAGCTGCAGATGGCTGTTAGATGTTGTTATTGGTTTGTTTTGGTGCAAAGTTCAGTTTTATCCGTATCAGTCAAGACTGTAGTAGCTACAGCATGTAAAATACTACTCCAATGATCTTAAAACAAGCTTACTGCATTTTATAACACATCTTTTGACAGCAGCCATTTGAGAAATCGCACTGTAAAACTGCCAACCAAAATTTCTGACATGCCGATTCTAAAATGACTCTGAGGCGACCAATTTGGGGTAAAACTGGGCTTAATCGGTACAGTGTGTGCCTGGCATTAAATAAAATCATCTGTGCCCATGAACAGTTTTTTCTTTTTTCATTTGATTTATTTATGGATCAACAAAAAATACCAATCAGAGCGATAACGTGTTCAATTGGCATACATGTGTTGAGTCTGAAAGCCAAAAGTACAGACTAAAGCAGAAAATAACACAACATCTACCTGATGAATTTGTTGTTTAAGTAAAACATCTTTAATAACCAGACACCTTACTACATAAATAAGTTGATATTTAATGGAAGGCTGGCTACATTATTTACTTAATCAATTATCTGCCAATACAATTAAATATGCTTCACTCCTTCCTAATGGGCCCAAATGAGTATTTAGGTTAAATATCACATTATACATAATATTTATTATTCTTGGTTTTACATCATATTGTCAATTTTATATTTATGATTCTTGACCTCCAGTACTTGCTTTATCTTTATTTCTGTTTTCTACTTAGTGTTTTTATTGCTATACACCAAAATACCAAAGCAAATTCCTTTCTTGTTTAAACCTACTTGGCAACAAAGCTGATTCTGATTCCGGGTTAAACCTCAATAACTCATACCGTGACTTTTGTTTGACAACTCTGCCTATGACGTACTGTGCATGAACAGACATAATTAAAAACAAAGAGAATAAGATTTAACTTCTTCATTAAAATGGGGTTAGGGTTAAAAAAACAAAAAACAAGTATCATTACTTCAGGAATAAAACTCTGCATCACCTAGTGTGGTATTTCCTTTGGCCTGGATTTGGAGGTCTCTCCGAAGATACTCAGTGGCATCAGACAGAAATATTCAATAGGAACAACAACAGCTTAAATAGTGAATGGCAACAAAGCACCCATGCACCCCTAAATTACAAGTGACAGATTTGTAATATCTCCAAGAGTAGCTGATTCGGAAGTGACTTTGTGTGTTTATTTCCTGTGGCAAGAGAGGCTTGAGAAGTCGGGTTGTGACAGGTGTTGCTGATATTGAACCCTCGGACAAGGGAAGCTGAATAAATGCCTCTCTAGTGAATGCTGCTGTGGTGCCCTTGAGCACAGCCCTCGTGCTGCAGAGGCTGTTCTCTTTATATGTAAGCTAAAACCTCTCGTCTTTTTATAGCAGCCAGGTTTTATTGCCTGCTGGTCAGCCTTACAAACCAATTTCCTCGTCTCAAAACTCATCTGATAAAGTTTTCTCTGTTTTCTTTTCTTTTACAGATGTATGATCGCTGATGAGGTAAGCACACACAACACTGGCTCAGGAAATCTATTTCCCCCCCCCAAAAAAATGTACCCGGGACCTCGCTGCATGCCTTCCAAATTAATTTGTCAGCCCTGTGCAGCTCTCCCACGTGCCTAATCAGTTTTGACACGAGAATCATTCTGAGACCTTATTACTCTTGGGCCTCACATCAGCTCGGCCGTCATATGCAATTTACCGCAGAGTCGATGCGCGATTGACTTGTTTTTCTCCCCCTTCGCCGTGTGTTGATTTGGTCGGTCCAGATGGGTCTTGGGAAGACGGTGCAGGCCATTGCGGTGGCGTACGCCTTCCGGCAAGAGTGGCCCCTCCTTGTGGTGGTGCCTTCGTCCCTGAAATATCCCTGGATCGAGGAGCTGGAGAGGTGGATCCCCGAGCTGCAGCCCGGAGACATCAACCTGGTGGAGAATAAGAGCCACACCATGTAGGTCATCCCCCCACTCCCCCTCCATCCCTCCAAAACACCTCAGCCAAGATATGATGTTATAATGTGACATCAGCTTCTTAGTTTCTTATATCACTGCAACTAAATCTAGGTTTTGACTTTTTCGACTTCCTTAAATCTGACCGTTTTTTGGCCACGGGAGAGGGTAAACACAATAAACATTATTACCTTTTAAGTACATATGACAAACTTGTTAGCAAACAGTTGCTTGTTCACACATTCAACAGATATGGATCAACAGTAGCGTTCATTTGGAGTCGTGCTTCTGACTACCTGACAAAGTCCAATATTGCCTCTCCTTTTAGCTTTGGTTTTGGTCTCCACCAACTCCTGAGGGAAATATCTGACTCTTTAGGTGCGAAATGCTCTATGCACTATGTTCACCCAGCTAGTTTGCAAACGTTCATTATCAAAACATCTCATCTCAATATATTTTGATCACGGGACTCAAATAGACAATAAATATGTTATCAATTGTGGATTATACTCAGTCTAACTTTCAGGGAAATACTTTTGAGTACTACTCTATTATGGTATTTATGGTAAAAAATAACTAGCACATTTATTACTACTTTTGGTTAAACATCACATGGTCAGCAATCTAACCAATAATTAACGTATAGACACTTAAAGAAAAGGAAAACATCTTAATTTTAGGAGGAAAGGTTTAGTTATTTGATTCCTAACTGTTGGCGTTATTAATCATTTAACCATTTGGTCTGTATAATGTTAAATACCCATCACACTTCCCTAAGGTGATATCTTCAGCTTATTAGCTTATTTTGTCCAAAACCCAAATATATATATATAATTTATTATCATACATGACTGAGAACCAGCAAATATTTACATACGAAAAGCTGGAACTAGTGAATTTCTGGCATTTTTGTTTAAAAATGAACTTGTTTGTTTTTAATTAATTCAAAATGTTCCATGTTACCTAGCAGATAGGGACACATTTCACACATTCAACAGTCTGTACAGAAGTGTAAGGTGAGAAGTGTATCTCGAGAGCTCATAAATACAGTATATTCTAGATATCTTTGTATAGGTTTATGTTCATCGCATGTAGGATTATGTGAGTGAAAGGTCGCGGCCATTAAAACAAGCTGTATGACAATGTCTGAAGTCTCTTGTTACGACTCCATCTCTCCAGCCCTCTGCTTCTTCACATGCAAATGGAACTAATTTACCTAAAGTGATGTAATAAAAAAAACACACTTGGTCACATAGTGTGAAAGTGATGCAGTGTGATAGACAGAGAAGTCGTGGCTGAAATTTAATCTCAGACTGTCCCTCTGTGTCAGGAGCCAGCATGGGCCGATGTTTGACAGCGCTGACAGACAAATCATGTCAAGGCAAGGCAACGTCTGCAATATTGAACAAGAGCAGAAATGTTTCAATGCAGAAAGTGGAAAACTGCTGTCGTCGTGGAGAAGTGTGCCTCATTTTTACAGCTGTTTAAATTGATCCGGGTTTGCAGTGTGTCTCTGCACTGTGGTCTACTGTCGCGAATAAGCCTTGAAAACAGCTACTTTTTATTATCATCTCAACTTTCCCCTAGTTCTCTTAGTTTTTATTTTTGAATGAAACAAACTTTCCATATCTGTGACTTGGAGGGGAAAAAAACCCCTCTCCACCTTACATCACAGATGAGGCGCAAAGAGGTTGTGAAAGCCTTCTGGGGAAAACGTGTCCTTGAACTGGATGTGTTAATGACTGAACTGGGAGGCAAGAAAAAAATTATGCAGCACCTCCTCTCAGTATTTTGGCTCACTGGTTCTTTTGTAGAACATGAATGGCACCTTAGGTTTATTTCAGCTTGCAAATGTGTGTGTGTGTGTGTGTGTGTGTGTGTGGCGAAGGCAAAGAATTAGAGCCTGCCAGATGCTGGAAATGTTTTTGATTTCTCAGAGATTCTTATTGAGTTTCAGGCAGCCGAATGTCGACGCTGTGTTTGTTTGTTTTTTCTCTGTGACTGTGCCTGTGTATCTGTGTGTTTGAGTCAGGGCTGCGCATAAAATTGCAATACAGCCCAGGAATGGATTTCTTAAGTGCTAGAGAAAAGGATATGTATGAAAAAAAAGCTGCAGCCCCATTTTATGCCTGGCTGTTCACACACCCTTTTTAAATAGTCTGGTTTACTTTACCTTGAGGGCTCAGTCGCCATGTCAATAAACACTACAACATTTGAACAGATGTTGAGTTTGTATTTAGTTTTAGCTGTTGACACACATTGGTCAATGTTAAAGGTGGCTACTATAACTACAGTAGCAGTTTACAGGATAAGGCTGCTATTGTATATTTTTTGTATCTCATAGGCAACAAGAATTGATCCCGCTAACAAGTATTATCTGTGTGTACAAAACCTGAGATATCTTAAGCCAAGTTCACAATACAAGATTTTAAGCCAGATTTGCCGAGCTCGCCGACCGTCAACTGTGATTGAGCAATCGATCGACGCTCGGCAATCGTTATGTGTGAACTACTCAACGACGCATCAAAACGGCTCACCAACGCCAGACAGACATCTAAATATCTGGAGGAGTCGGCCGACTCAACATCCACATCCATCCAATGAGAGCAGGCAGCTACTTTTTCATTACAATACATTTTTTACTCACCTCCAGCTCTCTCTCTGTAGCCCAGACAATCCCCGCTGCTCGCATGTGCTAATCCATTCTTTCACACCTATACTTTGTCTTTAAAATTTCTATCTTTATAATAATAAACAACTCCTGTTTAACACGTGGTTTCGCGTCATTTACTGTGTCACTTTTCACACGTGTTTTCTTGACAAAACGTCAGGAGACAACGTCGCTGTTAGCTCGTGTAGTGTGTGACCCCCTGTCACCGATCAGTCATGTAGTGTGAACACAACAACTTCAAGACTCCTGTCATAAGACAACAAGTCTTGTAGTCTGAGCAGCACATTGATCTGCCGGCGTTAAAAATCATGTAGTTTGCACTAGGCATTATTGGTCTGTGTCATAGAGCTCCATTCTTATCCATAACTATTAAAAACATCATCAGTGAGCCACACTGTTGCACTGGATTACATGACTGGATGGCACAGCAGTTTATTTTGAATCAATCCCACATACACCGTCCTGCCATAAATACTCTCTAGAACAAATGTATTAATCCGCATCTGAAAGTAGTCCCCAAAAACCTGTTTACTCCTGTTTAGTAATGTTTGCTGAAAACTACAGTGCCCAGCTGTTTTAGGTAAAAGTATGGACCCTTTTTTAATCAAAGTATATGTTTAGGACTATTTTTAAGGATGTGTGTGTTACTAGCCTTAAGCATAAGGCAATCACCAGCCTTATGCTTAAATGTAGCATAAAACATGTTCAATAAACAAGCACTTTTACACACTGAACAATAATTGAGAAAATATTATATTTGTGATTATATGCGGTATGACATTTTATTCCATGACCTGAAACATATGTCATATCGTACTGTGTTTCCTCTGTGTTTCCTCTGTGTGTGTGTGTGTGTCCTTGTCCCTCCAGGGGTATCAGCAGCAGTAAAGTGACGGTGCTGGGTTATGGCCTGCTCACCACAGATGCCCGCCCCCTGGTGGAGGCTCTGAGCAGGCAGCGGTTCGCTGTGGTCGTGGTGGACGAGTCACATTATCTCAAATCCAGGAACGCTGCGAGGACTAAGATTCTGGCGCCTCTCATCCAGAGTGCCAAACGGGCCATCCTGCTCACCGGTACCCCGGCCCTGGGTCGGCCTGAAGAGGTAATACAATCTGATGAAATGAAAATTGACTGATGCCTCATGGGAAATACCTTTTATGGGAAAGAATAGGAATTTAAGTGGAGTAAGCTGTTCTTGCAGATTCAAAACACTGCTTTTAAATTTTTAATGAAATTTAAACATTGGGCTGTAGAGGAAGGAACAATGTGGATAAATATAAGAAACCACATTCAACAGATTATGAAAATACATCCATATGCTTCAAAAGGGATTCTAAGCCCGCACTCATGACGAAAGATTAATAGGCCACAGAGCTAACTCCGGGGCTCAGCTCTGGCTTCTCACAAAGGTGTTTCACTCCACAAGTGCAGGTAGATCGCCATGGTAACATGCTCCAGAGCAGGTTACACTCAGATCCAGCATTCAAAAAGTCAATTAACTCTCTCCGGCATCACTTATCCTCGAGGATCCCGTGGACTTATTTCAATAACCTTTGTTGCAAAAGCTTCATTTACAAAGCCAGATATGAACAGACACTGCACTGCAATAAATGAGACAAGTAATAAAAAGAAGCGCACGGTGGGGAAACTATTGAATTTAGAGACAATAAGAACGACTGTTCACAGGACAACAGTGTTTGGAGAGCGGCAGAGCCATTCCCCTCTCCATAATGATTTATTATATCATTTTCATATA
Source organism: Micropterus salmoides (assembly GCF_014851395.1). Lineage (NCBI taxonomy): Eukaryota > Metazoa > Chordata > Actinopteri > Centrarchiformes > Centrarchidae > Micropterus > Micropterus salmoides. Next base: position 10,106,350 of record NW_024040040.1, read on the forward strand.
CGATATATTGAAGCAGTAGATTGCAGCCATATTCCATCACTGCAGCCATGGAAGATGAAGTGGACTTGGTGAATAGAAAATCTTTTTACAGTCTGAATGTGAAGACACAATACAGTATCAATAACAAGTACTTTATGTCTACTGTACCCTAATGATAGGGCACTGATACAGTTTGTGCTTAGGCAGTTACTGTCTTTACTTTCCCCTTAGTTATCTTTCCACCCTCTCAATGGCAGCATTACTTTTGGCTTTGACAATGTTTTTGTGTTGCTCATATGCTCATTATGATGCCTTAGGAAGTAATTACTTATTCGCATTATCGTCGAGATAACCTCAGCCTTATTTTCCCCATAATTATTCATAATCTACTCTGTAGCTTGTTTTAGTTAATGTTTAGTTTCTTTCTGAATCTGTCTGTGTTGCATATTGAAAATAATCCAACTTTATTTTTACAGTGTTACAGATGGCTTTACAAATATATGTAAGATGCATAAAATAATTGAAAGGACGATCCAAAGCAGAAACTGAACAGAAGCAAGACGACGATAGTTAAAGCCGCTAAAACTTTACCTTAGTTCACTCAAAATTAAATATAAACCATGTTAAAGTTTGGTATAAAGTAGGGTATTATTTATTAAGAACTTAGCTAGTCTGCCTCATCAGGACTGCGTGGTTGTGGCAAATGTAGCTAAAACCTGGTTGGTGCACAGAAGTACATAAGGTCACCGTTTTCCAACTGAGGCATGCCCACCTCACACAGTTGATAATCACACAGAGAAAGAAAGCAGCACAGGCAGAAATCACTGCACCAACTCGTCATAAGATGGTGATTACGAAAATGGGTTTTCAGGGCATTAGTCTTATCGCATGAAAAGACCAAAACCAACACCGTGTTACTCTCTGACTTCCCTACTGTGTTTGTGGCGCTCATCGCCAACCTCATATGTTACTACTAAATCATACAAATATATAGTTTCATTTAATAGAAAGACTAAAATCCTAAATCCTAAAACAGGAGAACACTTACTGGGGACTATTTTCAGCTGCGGATTAATATACATTTGGCAATATTTGCAGCAGCAGGAAGGTGTATGTGGGATTGAGTCAGAATAAAACTACCGTGTGTGTTCATGGTAATGAAGGAACATTTCAACCATTGCAACAGTGTGTCTCACTGATGTGTAATAGTCTTTGGGTCTTTTCGTGAGATTTGTTGAAAAGTTAGAAAAATATACAATATCACCGGGTTTACTCTAAAAACAAAATTTTAAATGATACAAATCCTAAGTAGGCCACTTTTCCAAAATAGTTTAATCATAGGTCACATTGGTATAAATAGGGTCAGGACCTTAGCGATGAAATGTTAAAATCAATTATTAAACAGACTGGGAGTCATAGCAAAGCTACATCTGGTGTGATGTGGTCAACTTTGTTACCGATTCAGTCCCTGTTGTGTAAAGGCACTTGCTGGGGGCAAAACGTGTTGGATAACAGTGAGCTGATAACCACGTAACTATTTATCCAGGATTGACATCATAGGTTTTGTGTTGATGACGTTAAAGTATCTTATGTGAGACAGGACTGGGAATCCACTTTCATCTATCTGCCACATTGCTATGAGGCAAACTTAATTATTGCCTAGACCCGATCATGATAATTAACTGATGAAACTCAGGCAGCTAGGCTAATTAATTCCAAAATGGAGTGAAGTTAGTGCTTGTAAGAAATCTCGAGAAGGTGTATCATCGAGAAAGTGTGTGTGTGTGTGTGTGTGTGTGTGTGTGTGTGTGTGTGTGTGTGTGTGTGTGTGTGTGTGTGAGATACATGCTATGCTGTCTTTGCCATTGCCTGCCTGCAGTGGTGAGGTTAGTTTTTAGATATCATCTCTCTCCCTCTCTCTGCTTCTAGAATCTGAAACTGAATATAACATTTTATCATCCACAGCATATACCTGATAAGCCCTGTCCCTGCCTCTGTGCCAGTCTCCTCACTGCCATCATTACTCACTGTGGCTCTGACATCGAGTTAGCACACAGCTCAGGGCATGCTGCACCGTTCATGATGTGCCCTCATTCCACCCACCTATTATATCAACAGTGTGAGGGGGGAAAATGCAAAGCTTCTGTTAAACAAGCGCTGAATTTAGAATAGCCATCTCACTGTGGCTGCGTATTCAGATGGCCTTGCTGATGATTATCTGTCATTACTTCAGAAATTGACGCAAATACTGAAAATTGACAGGGATGTGGTGTGTACACGTTGATGTTTGCGCACACACACACACACATTCTGGGAGCTTTGTTGCAACCTGTGATGCATACACACTCTTTACCTACTTACTGAATGAAAAGGCTCTTTTCAAAATGCCATACGTTCACTGAAGACAGAAAGTAGAAGCTTGTAATTTTTCAGTATTTTGAATCTCAAGCCATGCAAAGGTCTTTTGATGCCTTGTAATTTTATTTAATCAATTTCGATTTCTCTGCCTAGTCTGATTGCACAGCGTTTTGACCTGGTTAATTGGCGCTGACACAAATTACCACGCAGTTGCACAACACAGGGCTTGTAAACTAGGTGAAGGACAACAGGACCTTGAATAAACTGCACACAAGATGCAGCGCATGACAGTAGACTAATCGTGAGCACAGGTAAGGTCTGTGTTTAAAGCCAAAAAAAGCTCTTGCTGCTTTGAGTTATTGCATGCAGTTTTCAAAAACTTAGGTGAGAAGTTGTAGCAACTAAAGTAGTATGTCAGTTTGGTGTAGAGGATTGGTACTATAATAACTTTTTAAAAGTAACACTTTTTACAGCATTTAGGGAAATCTAGTAGGCTTATTCAGGTTCATATTTTTTGTATATATATGTATATATATATACAAAAAATACACACACAGGTGCTGGTCATATAATTAGAATATTTCAGTAATTCCATTCAAAAAGTGAAACTTGGATATTATATTAATTCATTACACATAAACTGATATATTTCAAATGTTTATTTTATTTAATTGTGATGATAAAAACTGACAACTAATGAATATCCCAAATTCAGTATCTCTGAAAATTAGAATATTACTTAAGACCAATATAAAAAAAAGGATTTGTAGAAATGTTGGCCAACTGAAAAGTCTGACCATGAAAAGTATGAGCTTGTACAGCACTCAATACTTAGTTGGGGCTCCTTTTGCCTGAATTACTGCAGCGTGGCACGAAGTCGATCAGTCTGTGGCACTGCTCAGGTGTTATGAGAGCCCAGGTTGACCTGATAGTGGCCTTCAGCTCTTCTGCATTGTTGGGTCTGGCGTATCGCATCTTCCTCAGTTACTCAGTCCTTGCTCAGCTGCCTGAGAGATCTTAAAATATGGTTGAATCAGAACTTTCTCTGTCTGAATGAAAGTAAGACTGAGGTTGTTGTGTTCAGTCGACCTGTGGATTTAAGTGCTTGTATAGATGTTCTTGGTACTTTAGGAACATATAGTCGTCCATTTACCAAGAATCTAGGTGTGATCTTTGACAGTGCTTTTAAGTTTGAAAAACAGATTAGTTCTGTAGTAAAAGCCAGTTTCTTTCAGCTGAGACTGTTGGCCAAAGTCAAGCCCTACCTACCACGCAAAGAGTTTGAAAGAGTAAGACATGCATTTATAAAGTCTCGTCTCGACTACTGTAACTCTTTGTATGTTGGAGTGGATCAGTCATCTCTCCATCGGTTACAGTTAGTCCAGAATGCAGCAGCCCAACTTCTAACAGGAACTAAAAAGCGTGAGCACATTACCCCTGTTTTAGCCTCGCTCCACTGGCTTCCTGTCCACTTTAGGATTGATTTTAAGATTTTATTGCTTGTTTTTAAAATTTTAAATGGGTTGGCACCTCCTTATTTATCAGAACTTTTACATGTACACACTCCGGTCAAAGCACTGAGGTCATCCAATCAGATGCTCCTTGATGTCCCCAGATCCAGGTTAAAAACTAAAGGTGACCGAGCCTTCTCAGTAGCTGCTCCTAATCTTTGGAATACTTTACCTGTTCAAATAAGAAATACCCAAACTACTGACACTTTCAAATCCTTGCTAAATACCTACCTTTATTCATTGGCCTTCAAACAGAGTTGAGTAGTGACATTTATTTTATTTTTTACTTTTTCTACTGTTGTCATGTATATTTGTTGTCTATTGTGGAAAGCACTTTGGTCAACTAGTGTTGTTTTTAAATGTGCTATATAAATAAACTTGAACTTGAACTTCCTCTTCACAATACCCCATAGATTTTCTATAGGGTTAAGGTCAGGCGAGTTTGCTGGCCAATTGAGAACAGGGATACCATGGTCCTTAAACCAGGTACTGGTAGCTTTGGCACTGTGTGCAGGTGCCAAGTCCTGTTGGAAAATGAAATCTGCATCTCCATAAAGTTGGTCAGCAGCAGGAAGCATGAAGTGCTCTAAAACTTCCTGGTGGATGGCTGTGACCTTGGACCTCAGAAAACACAGTGGACCAACACCAGCAGATGACATGGCACCCCAAACCATCACTGACTTTGGAAACTTTACACTGGACTTCAAGCAAACGTGGATTCTGTGCCTCTCCTCTCTTCCTCCAGACTCTGGGACCTTGATTTCCAAAGAAAATGCAAAATTTTATCAGAGAACATAACTTTGGACCACTCAGCAGCAGTCCAGTCCTTTTTGTCTTTAGCCCAGGCGAGACGCTTCTGACACTGTGTCTTGTTCAAGGGTGGCTTGACACAAGGAATGTGACAGCTGAAACTCATGTCTAGCATACGTCTGTGCGTGGTGGTTCTTGAAGCACTGACTCCAGCTGCAGTCCACTCTTTGTGAATCTCCCCCGCATTATTGAATGGGTTTTGTTTCACAATCCTCTCCAGGGTGCGGTTATCCCTATTGCTTGTACACTTTTTTCTACCACATCTTTTCCTTCCCTTCGCCTCTCTATTAATGTGCTTGGACACAGAGCTCTGTGAACAGCCAGCCTCTTTAGCAATGACCTTTTGTGTCTTGCCCTCCTGTGCAAGGTGTCAATGGTCGTCTTTTGGACAGCTGTCAAGTCAGCAGTCTTCCCCATGATTGTGTAGCCTACAGAACTAGACTGAGAGACCATTTTAATGCCTTTGCAGGTGTTTTGAGTTAATTAGCTGATTAGAGTGTGGCACCAGGTGTCTTCAATATTGAACCTTTTCACAATATTCAAATTTTCTGAGATACTGATTTTGGGGTTTTCATTAGTTGTCAGTTATAATTAAAAGGAATGAACACTTGAAATATATCAGTCTGTGTGGAATGAATGTATAGATTATACAAGTTTCACTTTTTCAATGGAATTACTGAAATAAATAAACTTTTTGACGATATTCTAATTATATGACCAGCACCTGTGTGTATATATATGTAGCTACTGCCAGCGGCTGGTGAGCTTAAATTAGCTCAAAGAAGACTAAGGAAGGTGAAGGTTATGAGCAATATGTCATGTGAAATTGCTCCATAATTTAACCATGACCACATCAGTTACATGTATTAAATAGTATTAGACAGTTAGCATGACATAAAGCAGGGACCAGTAAAGAAAGAGTAGCTACTGTGGTCACAAGTGGCATGATGAAACATGTCTTCTGCTTACTCTTTGTTTAACATTGTGATAAAATCATTTTAATATTTATCTGTGACATGAAACATAGTGTAACAGTAACAAGTAGAGAAAAGTCAAACTCAGCAAACTGACTTAGTAATCTAAGTTACACAACAATATTTACATAAAGTTGGCTAACATAAGCTCACATTAGCCACCTTTGAGTGTATTAAATTGAGCAAGGGTGAGTTTTCTTCATCTCACTTACAGCAAGTCTTGCTAACTTGCTGACAGTTTTAAAATGACAAATAAGACAAATCATACTGTTAATATTGGAGGAAAATATAGGTAAGATTGAGAAGGATATTACAATAAAAGGAGATTAATTAAAAATTACACAATGAGTGTCGTTTAGTACAGACATGACTTTTCATGTATGTGTGTTTCACAGCTTTTCATGCAGATCGATGCCCTCTACCCCAAGATGTTCGGAACCTGGACTGACTACGCCAAGAAATACTGCAACGCCCATTATAGGTGAGTCTTCAACACACACAACACGTGCACACACGCTAACATACAACTCATTTAAATATATATCCTCATATTTTCCATTTGTTCTACTTTATGTGGTGTATATAAATACTACTTGATTCATGTAAATGCTCCGTATTTCTAGTCTTTTCGACCACTCAAAGCGCTTTTACACTACATCTGCATTCACCATTCACACACATTCATTCACTGAGCCCAAGTGCTCAAACAGAAACTAACATTCACACACATTCATACACTGGCGGAACAGCCACCAGAGGAGTATCTTGCCCAAAGACACTTCCACACGCAGCCTGGAGGAGCCGGGGATTGAACCGCCAAACTTTTGGTAAATACGCTCATTCAGGGAACAGGAAGAGAGATGCTTTAGGCGGCCGCAGCCTTGTACATGGGGCGGGTGCTCAACTAAGTGAGCTAACCATGCTGCACTAACTCACTTTCTTGCTGAGAGTTAGCTGAGAAAATAGTCCGGCATATAACCCCGTAAAACCACAACTTTTTGTTTTTATGCTACAGTTTATACAGACAAGATATAACATGTTGCATAGTGAGTTTTAGTAGGCAGATTGTTTTACCTTTTGTACAGAGTCAGGCTAGCTGTTTCCCCCTGCTTTTTAATGCTAAGCTAAGCGTCTCCTGGGTGTAGCTTTATATTTGATCGACATCCCAGTGTTATCAATATTCTTATCTAACTCTCATCAAGAAGGTGAATGAGCATATTTTCTAAATTATTAGCTTAAAAGCTCTCACCTACCATTTAATTTTCACTCTTTTCAAGTGTCTGCAGGGATACGTTGGGCTGTACCTAAGTCTGGCGTGGTGGTGCTGCTGAGTTGAGGGTTTGTTGTCAGAGCCAGACTACAACTGAAGCCAAGCGTTAAATGCCAACTGGCTGCCAGTTGCCATTGACGATCAGTTACATGTGTGAACAAACACATCAAATGCATTGTTTTGGATGTCCATCAAAGTTGGCAGCTCAGTCGGGGATGGGCCCGGCGCCATTAATGATAACACTTTGTATGTAATAGCACATAGTGTGTCTGGGGAATGCCTTCCTGAGCGACACACGAAACATCATGTGAGTCGTCCTATTGCATTCCCACATAACAGTGAATTTATCATGGAAAGTGGCAGCAGACTTACAGCTTGAAAGTTGCTGGTTCAAATCCCCACACCAGGCATAAACATTATTTTAAAAGGAGTGAATCAGCTGGCCTTCCCTCAGCAACTACAAGTTTAAATACCGGAGTGTGAAAGAGCTAATTTTGGCAGTGTTTTGTTAAGTTTGTCCACACTCCCAGCCAAAATGGCAGATAACCAGCCTTTGTGTGTAGGGCCAGTTCTATTCTAAAAATCCATTTGGCTGATGAATTGTGAAAGTTGCCTGCGAGTTTTGGGATAAACCTGCTGCTGTGGCCATTAGACAAAATAGTTTCCTGCTCTGCAAAGTGCCCTTAAGCAAAAAACTGATCCCCCGACTGCTCCAGCATAGCTGCTCAGCGATAAACGATGGAAGGCTGTTGTAGTGCCGGGCAGCTCCCAGGTGGGAATGTTTAAATGTGTTTAACTATTCCTTCAGGCCTTTGCTGTAAATAAGTATGTTTTCTTAGGAAGTTAGAAATGTGTATAAAATGCATCAGCAGCCACAGCTTTCACCCCTCATTCACTCTCTCACAGGTACTTTGGGCCTCGCAGGCAGTGGGACTGTCGCGGGGCGTCCAACCTGGAGGAGCTGCACAAGCGGCTGAGCCAGATCATGATCCGTCGCCTCAAGGCTGAGGTGCTCACTCAGCTGCCCCCTAAAATCCGCCAGCGTATCCCCTTCGACCTGCCTAAGGAGGCTGCAAAGGTACATGTTTGGGCATAGATGACAACATGTGGCCCGTTGTCAGACATTCATTTCACTCAGTGTTTGCTTGTTATATACAAGAAATGTTTGTTTCCACTTTTTATAGGGCTACAACTAACAATTATTTTCATTACAGATTAATTATTGATGGTACACAATGTGCGATAATAGTGAGATGTTTCCCGGAACCCAAGGTGAAATTATCAGACGTCTTGCTGTGTCCATTCAGCAGTGCAAAACCCAAAAATACTCAGTTTACAATCATCTAAAACAAAGAAATGCGGCAAATGCTTTCATTTGACAAGCAGGAACTTGCAAATGTTTGGCATTTCTTCCTTGAAAAATGACTCAAATGATGAATTCAGTAGCAAAATACTTCCAAACTAATTTTGTGTTGCTTGACTAAATGATAAAGTGTTTTTTTTTGAATACATGCCCAGCACAAATCCAACAGCGTTATTGTCTAAATATCCAGTGGTCACATCTCGATTAATGGAGATGCCACAGATTCACGCTGTTAAGCAAAATTAAATTCTGTTATCTCTGGGCACGTACACTTCTCACCACACAGTGAGTGATTAATTGAAATAAAGTCTCCGACTCATCACAATTTGATATTTTGCTTCTATTTTCTTTACCTTTTGTCTCAAGTAATTTTGAGAATCGAGAAATCGTAAAAGTTCTGTAGGCTACACAATCATGGGGAAGACTGCTGACTTGACAGCTGTCCAAAAGACGACCATTGACACCTTGCACAGGAGGGCAAGACACAAAAGGTCATTGCTAAAGAGGCTGGCTGTTCACAGAGCTCTGTGTCCAAGCACATTAATAGAGAGGCGAAGGGAAGGAAAAGATGTGGTAGAAAAAAGTGTACAAGCAATAGGGATAACCACCATGAGCTGTGGGAAATTGTGACAGGCATTTTTTAAAAACTATTTTCTGGCATTTTATTTAAACAATCAACAAATAAACCACAAATGAAAATAATCCTTGTTTGCATTTCATCTTCACAGAACTGTCATACATGATTGGCATGAATGTGATGTTTGTAGTTCACTCATCCAGTCATACATGATGGGTATTGCTTCTGCTGTATTTGGAATGAACAGTTGCTGCTTTAAGATTCAGTCTCCTTTAGCCTAACCCTAGATACACTGACCCCTGTGTGTGTGTGTGTGTGTGTTCCCATTCCAACATCACAAAGAGGATGCCAGGATATTTGTAGAGTAAATGTCATGTTTCGTTTCGTGTGTAGGTGTTTGCATCTCTTTTAGCCTCGCCAAGTTATGGTTGCGGTTTCTGCCTCCCACGCCACACTGGATGCAGAGTGAATGTGCACGTGAATGCTAATGTGGCTTTGACCTGGCCTGTGCGTCTGTGCCTCCTCTACTCTCTACGGTGGGTCACTGGTGTCAAGGCTACGAAGGGTTAGTTTCCCGCTGGGAGCAACCAGCACCAACAGCAATACAAACTTACTACGCACTTACTAAGAGGCCTTTGTTATATTTTGTAGCATATCAGCAGGAAACACTGGAGGAGCTCTTTCAGCGCTAATTACGCGCCGAGCCGCCATCCCAGGAATGACACAACAATAAGGAAGTCGCTCGTAAGAATGATGATGCAGGATTTTTACCCCAATCTCCCTAAATGTTAAAGGACGCTTTAATTGGGGGGCTAAATATGGTCAGTGTTTCTACATAGTGGTGCCAATTAGACCACCGAACGTGCACACAGAGCTGTTGGAAAAGTTCACGTCATGTTTTGTAGTTGTTCTCGCTTTGCTCTCTTATCTCAAGTTAGCTGAAACAGCAGCTTTGATGCGTAATATCCTCCAGAGGTATGAGCTCGGAGATCATTTGTTTTTGGTGGAAACAAAAAAGCACCGCTGGCTCTGTAGCTGTTTGGCTGTACAACGTTTTTTTTATTTGTTCGTCAGATGAATGTGCAAATGTTTATTTAATTTTTTTACAGGTATTTGTCCACTGAGAAGAATAGACAGGCATTTCATCCTCCCAGCTAAATGGACTGGTTTTAAGAGATGAGAAAGGGAGGTGTGAGGTGGTCAGTCACCCAAAGTGACGGCCATTGTGCTTCCTACAAGCACAAAAATGTGAACAATATTAAACATAAAAGACTGGGTGGACATTATTTTCCTTTAAACAAACTGTCTTTTGAAGCTTAGTTTGCTAACTGACAATATATATGTATACCAGAACCACTCACCAGTTCGGCCTTCTTCCTCCTACCTCATTTTCTCCCTAATGATGGCTTTTATCTTCCAGCGCAGACACTTTTTATGCCCCTGCTGCCCTTTGCGTTTTCAGCCCTGGCCTTTTGCCAGTTTGTCTAGTGAATATCATCAAGGGTGGAGTGTTTAGCCACTCTGGGTTTTTTCTTTTCCTCCCAGCAGATTATAAAGAAATGCTTGAATGTGACATTTTTAATTAGAGATAAACATTCAGAGACAGTCAAAATCTCTGTTTATGCAGGTGCTGCTGAGTGAAACATCAGAGACAAAACATAAAGGAAACGCAGCTTTGCGCTCCTGCAATATACTATTTATTCATTCAACCGTCCTTGACTTTGACGAGGTCTGAATCCACTGAAATGCAAATTCTTTCACTAAATGGTGCAAAGCTTTCATGTTTCACAAAAATCTTTTCATTGTACCAGTCCTGAACACACAGTAAAAAAAACCCAGTTGTGAAACTTGCTGAAGAAGCCTCCATTATACATGTGTGCGCGCATTAATAAGGCTTTTTCCTTCCCCTCTGCCCCCCCCTCTCTGCTCCCACTCGCACACTCGTCATTATGTGTATGTATGTGCCTAATCACGCGCAGAACTCCTCTTCCTTCAGCTTGCCATATGGTTCACAGTTTTGGATTGTTTGATATGCAGCGCTTTAAGAAAGTGTTGAATCTTTACACATTTTGTGTTGCTGCAGTCTGAATTTAGACAGATTCCTTTGAGTGTGTGAACTGAAGGCACAAAATAACCTCTAATGACAAAGTGGTTTAAAGTTAGACAGTTGTCAAAAAGTCAAGGGGCTTGAGCACTCTTATGAAGCACTTTAAATTACAGGCACACTTGAGTTGTTGCATGAAAATCGAATCAGACCTCAAGCTTTGCAATTATTCGATACAGCATGTTGCTTTTATTGTCAGACTTCTACATAATATGTTGCATTGTGGGACAAAATATTGAAAAAGTGTGTTGTAGCTTGCTGTTAATTGACTAAGTTTCATGTGAGTCCCGTTTTTATGATAAACAGGGCTAACCTACATGTCGACTACAAATGCACTGCCTCACTGCGTTTCTTGTTTATGAGCAGGATGTAGCATATGCTGCTCTTCACCGGCAGCCTCTCCCACTGCGGTCCTCTCCGCTCCCCACTCCCGCCTTAAATACTTCTCGCCAATCACCTTGAGAGCACGCGAGGCGTCTTTGATTTATTGTACCAGCCCGGCTGCTTCTCCATCTTCGACCCCGGCTTGTCACAAGCCGGCTATAATTGGGAGATGCTCATGACCCACCTAACACAGCAGCCCAGTCGGAGGGGGTAGCTTCCTTGGGAATTCTCCATCTCTCTCTCTCTCTCTCTCTCTCTTCTTCTTTTTTTTCTCCCTCTTTCTTTCTTTCTCTTCCAGGGAAAGTAGGACACCCAGCAGCACCATTAATTGTTTTGCCCTTTATATCTCAAAAACAGTAGAGAGCAAGAGCGAGAGAGAATGGTGGATGAAGAAATAAAGGACGCAGCCTCACTGTCTTTGCTCTCTCCTTGCTCGCAGGAGGCCTCAGCCAGCTTCGCCGAGTGGGAAAGACTGATGAAGGGACTGGGGTCGTCGGGGGTCGTCACAACAGACAATCCCTTCACTCAGGTCATGGGCCTGGTCACACAGATGTACAAGCAAACAGCTATTGCCAAGGTAATGGGAGATCAGGTGGTGCTAGAGATCTTGTTTTACCCCAGCCTATGTCATTATACAGTAGTATGTGTTTTTTCTAAATCCTAACAACAAGTGTTGTGTGTATACAAAGACTAATATATGTTATTCCTCTGTGCCATAGAGCTCCATTCCCTCCATCACTGAGCCACACTGTTGTGCACTGGGTGACATATTCCTTCATTATTATGAACATGGGCACTGTCGTTTATTTTGACTCCATCTTTGCTGCTGGAAATACTCCTAATGAGCAGCAAATGTGTATTAATCCGCTGCTGAAAAAATAGTCCCCAACAAATGCACTTTTTCCTCCTGTTTGAGTAACGCTGGCTAGAAATTGCAGTGCCCAGCTGTTTTAGTAAATTATGTTGCCTCTTTAAATATTAAACAAGATATTTGTTACCACGAGAAATTTAGAAATTACTGAGAGGCGGACTAACACATTGTTGGTTTTAATGGACACCAGCTGCATCATAGTAGTTTAAAACCTAGACTCTGAAGGTGATATTTCATCCTGGAGCATTTGTATTTAACCCACTCAAACCTCATGATCGTCAGTCAGTCAACATCCAACATTAACCGTTGTCCCTGCTTTCATTTCAGAAAAGCAGGAAAAGTGTCAGCTTTTAAGCAGCTCAGAAAAAGTAGCTGCAAATCAAGTCTTGCATTTAAGTCTTGATTTGCTGTCTTGAATAGAAGATTGTTACAAGTCCTTATATAGGCCCGCTACTCGGCAGCCATCTTGGTAACTCCTCCGGGCAGTTATTTTGGACCAACATGATCAGGCCCCTATCTAAATGAACTAAGGAGAGAGCCACAACTGCACTTTCAATGGTCATTGGGACATAAAAACTGCATGTATAGAATCACCAGTAAAATCTGATAAAAACAAGTTTGATGACTTTGCCCCAAAATAAGGTTTACAAAGCGTTTTTTCCCACATTATACTTTTTCACAGCGCCGACTTTGTTTACGGCTCTATCCACAGGACCGGTGACATGACGCCATGAGCTCTTCCCACTGGAGTGCTTGAACAAATGCTCTGCTAACTGATATGGATACAGTCAGTATTTACCGTATTTGTTTATAGAAGGCAACCCACTGTTATCCAACACATATTGTAGGTACTGCATATCAAATCTGGTGTCTTTTCATGCAGTATTTTTGCGGACATGTCAGATTAAATCAGATTAACTTGATTAAATGTAATTGATTTCCCCAATATTATTAATAGTGTTTAAAAAATAAATAAAAACCGAAAAAGCTTGAGAGACACTGATCTAAGCATTTACCTTTTTAGATTTTAGGTTAATATGTCCAGAAAATATCTCCTTGTGACGTCATATGAGTTAAGCTACATCTGGCCAGTGACAGACTAGAATAAGAAACTATGATAAATGACAACAAATGGAGCCAAACATTTATGGAAATCCCCTAATATCTGTTGTGTTCAAAGTATTTTCAGTTAAAGTCAGTCATTGTAGCTTTACATAACCACGCAAAATGGGAGAATTTTGACACCATCACATCACTGGCGCCATGTTCGCTTTTCTAGATGAATGAAAATGTGCCCTGTAGTTAAGCCTCCAAAGATTTTTAACTTCTAACTCAACTCAAAAAAAATCTAAGCACATATATTATCCATAACAGTTTTAAATAGCTTAAAATTGGCTAAAGAATGTAATTTTTTTTGCTGGAAATGGTGAATTGATGGTACAGCATCATGTTCAGAGCGCTTGGCCGACCACTCAGTGAGATCTCATGGGAAAGCATTGCCATGGTAACAGAGCCTAATGGTCGCCAGTGAAAGCACTTAGACAAAGTAGGGAGTTATAACTGAGGTATTATTTAGTTGCGTCCAGCCTGGCATGATTACACCTTATCTCAAAGTTACACACCGCACTAAAATAGCATCTCTGTGATGTTGTTGCTATGGCAACTCGATCGGCTCTCAGCTTGAAGTGACGTTTCTTTTTAATGAGAGAGAAATAAGCAATGTGGGATGGTGGCTGGATGCATACAGTATGAGGAAGGCTGGGGTCAGAGCAACTGGTGTTGAGAATCTAACAAGCATTTTAGTTTCCTCTTCCTCAGTGGAAACATATGTAAGACGGTAACATAGTTTTTAACCTCTGATCAGTTCCCAGCCTCACTACTCTTGATGCTTTGGAAATAGGCAGAACCTCAATCTCTTATGTTTGTAGCTGAGTAAACATTTCCACCAAATATAGTATCCCTCTCCAATCATCTGCCATGTTCGAGGGCTGGCATTCCTCTCAATTAGCCCAACGCCCTCAGTCATGAGCAGCGCAGTCCCGGGGTTAACGAAGACCGGAGATAACCACCGAATGCAATCATCGATACGCTACTCGCTCAGCCTGCCTCCAAGCTTGGATCTTTTTTGCGCTTGGCGTTGTTTGCTGATTGGATTTCTGCTCAGTTTAGCCTAACTCTGGACCTCCTTTCATTACAACTTCCCCCCGCCTACTCACCCACCTCAAAGCCAATACTGTCGGCCCAGTCTCATTTCCTCGCCTATTGGTTTTTAGAGTCGGACACACTTTCTCTACTTCAGGAAAAAAAAATGCGTTCTTTCTTCTTTTTTTGGATCATCAGGAGGGGTGGAATGGTGTGATAGATTCACACATCTATGTCACTCTGACAAGCATCACGGCCCCTGCCTGCCTTGCCAGTCCGCCTGGCGACGGAGCTGCCAAACGCCTTTGGGGTATTTTTATTGCTTTACCCGCCAAGCATCTGCTCCCAATTACCCAGAGAGGACAGCTCTGATGCTGGACTTTAAAGAAAACTAACGGGCCGCTTCAGACAGCCGAGAAGTTTGTGCACTAATTAAACTCAGCGGAAGGAAGTCGGCGAAGCCAAGCCGTCAGTAATGAGGACCCCCCAGATCAGAACAGGGTCGGCAGGCCTGGCGGAGAGATTCATTATCAGGCGCATCGGCTAATTATCAGCAAAGCAAAGCAGAGGTTCTCCCACCAGAGCAGGTGTGATGGCTGCAGAGGTTGTCATGTTGCAGGAGGTGTGGAGATTATAGGGGTGGGATTCACACAACGGTGAAAGGCCTGTCTCTAAAACCGTCTAGTAAGGGCTCTGTTTGACTCAAATCAAACCTCAATATTTCTCACTAGTTGGTGCTATACTTGGCTGCTTTTTGGCCTGGGGCTCTGAAATGAGCCAAGCCCGGATGCTCAATGTCACGCTCATACAGCACATCCTCTGCAGCTTTGCTGAAGGTAGCGGGAACAGCCACAGCCATCACAGTGTGATTGCTGGGCAGCAGCGCACGGTGAAATGATAGATACGGATACCTGCAGGGTACAGTTAACTCACTCGCACTTCTGCTGCTTTCTTATTCAGATTGTTAGCGTCACACTGTCAATCAGGGTCAGAGGCTTCAGCATAAACAAGCAAGATGCTGTTAAATTTGGACTGTGATGATTTTAAAGCATTGTTATCATTTGACTTCATAAATAATACAACACTAACAGGTAAAAAAAGGTTGCATAATAACAAACCAAGCAAATAACTCCAGAATAAAGTAGTTGAAAAGTGAACTTCTACTTACTGCAGTAATTTCGTACTGCAGCTGTCACTTGTAGGCACTGACAAGTGACCAGTCTAATATGTATTATTGCAAGTCCTGAAAAAACAGAAAAGTTTCTGAATGCAGACACACAAGTGTGACACATCATACATTTTCTTGAGCCCAGTCAAGTGGTAAATGGACTGTGCTTATACGGCGCCTTTCTAGTCCTCCGATGACTCAAAGCACTTTATAATACATGTCACATGTCACAGACTGACGGCGAAGCCTTCAGGAGCAACTTGGGGTTCAGTGTCTTGCCCAAGGACACTTCGACATGAAGACAGGAGGAGCCGGGGATCGAGCTATTGACCTCCTGAGTGACAGCCGCCACACACAGATTCCTAACCTGATAAAAAAAATCTAATTTTATGGCATTTCATTAAAAAAACAAACAAACATGTCTTTATTAAGTTGTGAGATTCACCTCTGTGGATCAAAGGGTGAATTTTCTTGTATCTAGTGTCACCAAAATCCAAAGCGCACACACCAATCATATCTCCAAGTCGTGATGTATTGATTTGCTCTCACTATCTGCGAGCTGACAAATGCACCCCAGTCGCTCTGTGTGCTCTCTCCTTTTAAAGTCTGGATCCCTGGCATTCAATAGAGAATCGATCACACAGAAAGGATGCCGCGGTGATTAATTGACTTCTTCACTGATCTAGCCGATTCCTCTGTGTGTGGTCGACCAGTGAAGTGATAGATTCAGTAGCTCTCTTTCATCTGTGTCTATTTCTGTATCTGTGTGTGTGTGGCCAGGCGGGAGCTGTGAAGGACTACATTAAGATGATGCTGGAGGCAGAGCAGCTGAAGTTCTTGGTGTTCGCCCACCACCTCACCATGCTGCAGGCCTGCACCGAGGCCGTCATCGAGGCCAAGGTAACCTTAGGCGGTCCACGGGCAGCTGGATCTTCTAAAGCATGTTAAAGGGATAGTAAGCCACAGCTGCGGTACAGCATGTAGGAAATACCGCAATGATGGCACAAAGTTTTTGGGAACTGGAAAGATTCCACGGCCTACTGGCTTAAATTTTTGTCTTTAAATATAATAAATTAAATCCACGTTGCTCTACTGTTCCTTTGTTTTGTCACCATCTCTCCAACAAGAATAAATTGTTCCACACTGCCCTGTAAATCACTGCCCTCCCCACCCCCAACCTTTGAATCTCAATCAAATTTTTCACACTACTCCAAATTGGATGCAGAGACAGGATGCTAAAGCACGTCTTTGCAAGTCTCATCTGCCATAGCAGCTTTGAACACAATACTCTGCTGATGACAGGGACATGTATGTATTTATAGATACAGTATGTAAGCTACATTGATGTTACTGTGCATGTGTCTGGATGTATGTACTATGGCCGTATCTGTGTTTCTGAGGCTTTGACAGTGCACACAATTAGTTCATTTCCAATGCAGTAGCTTGAAATGTAACATGTATACTTTTTCCAGAAACAAAAGGAGGAGGAGGCGATACTAAATACAAATTTTAGGTACTTGCAGGGGTTGCCGCTGTGCCATCAATTGTGATTGGTCAAGGAATTATGACGTCACATCATAGCAAGGACGACTATGACAAACACAACAACAGTAACAACCAATTTAACACTGCGACCAGGACAACCATTAACAAGGATAAGAGTCTGCAGCCATGCTAGTAGCTCTGTAAAGCTGTACTTAGGCACAGTGATGCTTTAAACTAAATGCAAACATATCTTTTACCACATTACATTTGCTATTTGGCACGAAACACAATCTACAGTTGAGTTATTTAGCTAATTTGTCATAAACCAAAACAAATTCAAATTTTGACCTGACAAAGTAAATAAAACTCTTCCTTCATAGTCTCACTCACCTACCAGAGAAGACCATAAAAATAACACAGTCATCTTTTTAATGACGTACATCTAAAATGTCTTACTTTGTGAAATAAAACCTGCTAAAAGATTTAAAAGTTTAGTTTACGGGTAGCTCCAGGTCACAGGTTGACCGGTTAGTGCAGTGGAAAAGCTCTACTAGTGAATCTATCTATGTATGTATCTATCCATCTGGCTATCTATCTAGCTGACTATCTACTAATATATATCTATATCAAGTGATCTTTATCTGTCTCTCTCTGTGTATATCTATCGTGCTAGGTAGCTACCAATGTGTATTTCTCTATTTCTCTATCTATTATCTATCTATTATTTTACAGTATTTAACAATATTTAATTGTGAGTCTTTTAACATGCCGGTACAGTTACTTAAAGGTCTTAGTCGGTCAATTCTTTACACATTTCTCTGCATCTTATGTGCATTGTTAGATTTAAACCAAGGAAAGGTCAGCAAACAAACACAGCTGTCAGTTTAACATCATGTCACCTAACCATTGATTTTCTTCCGTCTGTCCATGATTTCAGAGCTTTTGTCAGCTATGATCAGTCAGAAGAACAGTTTCCTGAGTTTTATTATAACACAACAGCGTCAGCCTGGTTTTTGCTGAAACCTCCAAGAGGTGGTTGAAAAAGTACTGGAATTTGTGTCATTCATGCACTGTCAATCACTTAGGAACACGGGGGTGCACTGGTTTTATATGTTTGATACTAATTTTTTGCACCTATGTTCATTTCTGTCATTTCCATGTAAGATTTTTTTTCCCAGCCTCATTGACCTATATTACCCATTAATGGTAAACTAGGAAGAACTAAATATGCAGTATAGATTCATATTTCACTCCTCCTCCTTCCTGGTTAACCACAGGTACTTTGCCCCATCCTTAAGTTTTATTCCTTCATCCATAATCCTGCTGCATTTTCAAGTCAAATCCTCGCCATATCTGTGATACATTTACTGTACTGACCTCTAAGCTTACAAGTTGGGCTTGTTCTTCAGTGGGGGGTATACAGCAGATGTCCACAGTCATTAATTATTTACATCTTCCACGTATATGCTAAATTTGGGTGTACAGTGTAATGCAGGTACAATATTTAGATGATGAACAAATGATATTTTGTAGAAGAATTAGAAGGTTAAATAATTCATGGTAAACTTTTTCTCTTTCTTGGTCTACTTTTTCCCTCAGAAAGTGAACTTTACTTCCACAACTAATCTCCCAAGGCGTATTTCACAAGTCGTCACAAGCAAACAGTAACTCTTAGCTCGGCGCCCGCAACCTGTGAAACAGTTCAAGTGTGTCTGTGCATATGTGCATGTATTTGGGTGTCACAGGGGTCGAGGAGGTGTGGGAGGAATGTAATGCAGCGGTACGACGTGTGATAACACATTCCTCCGTGAGATGCTCACTCTCTGGTGCGTTCGCACTCTCCAATTAACAGAGATGGGCTAAAAAAAGCAATGACAGGCAATGCGCTGTGATGAGAAGCTCAGCTGAGACAAGTGATCACCTGATGTTATCAGTACTTTTATGCTCCACACTTTTTCCATTTCTCACCTGGCGTCGATCTGTTTGGAGGGTTTGTTTAATAAAGTTGTGAATTTTTTTAAACTAGTAACAGCAGTTTGGTTTCAGAATGTTTTTGCGGCCTTGAGATGGTGTTTAAACCTGGTGGGTGCTCAGTTCTCCGAGAGCAAATTTAATTGACCTTTTATTTTTCCAGGAAAAGTCAAACAGACCTCTACGATCTTTCTCAGCACGGTTCTGCTTCATATTCATGAAGTTACAGTTACTTTCACACATGGGAGCTGCACAGTATGAACACACCCTCCTACTGTCGGCCACTGAGTAGCTCCGCAGGACCAGTGGACCCGAATCAAAAGAGTGCGGTCGCCACGGTGCATTAGCAGCTCACTGAATGTCAAGTTCAGGTTTAATGAACACGCAGCCACTGCTCTCTTTGTTTGGTGTTATAAAATGTTACAAAACATTACTATTGCTCTCATTTTCTTTCAAAGGAGCTATTTTATTTACTGTAACTAATTCATTTCAGCAACACCGGTCATGCTTTCTATGGGGAGTTCATTCACACATCTGTCATTGAAGTATCTACAATAGGCTATAGTGTAAAGGTTAATGAAATGCTCCCTGCCTTTAATGTTCCAGCACACATCTGCACCGGCTTTTTAGAGGCAGGCAATGCTGTCTCTCGCAAACTGTGTGAGCCTTTAGTCGATTCAGTGCAATGTGCAAACAACTACACTTATGATATATCCTCCAGTTATTTTTGGGTGCACCTCAGATGACAGCCAAACTACACCTCTACGCTAGTACACCTGTGATAATAATAATAATAACGTGACGTCAGTCAAGACTTCAAGACTTTGTTATCCTGATTTAAAAAGTTGGAAAGATGTTGAATTTCAAAGTGAGGCGATGTAACTTTGAAATTTGAAACCAATAAAACTTAACCTTGCAAATACAATACCCTGCTGCTACTGCCTTGATTGGTCTGATTGGTGAGCAAACTTTAGAAAGATTTAGCTTAGGGCTGGACAGTCAATTGAAATGTTATAGAAATCGCAAAATTGCCTACTGAAATTTTCAAATCACAGGAGGCACAATATTTATAAAAACAAATCATATCGCAATTGTAATATTAGTCAAATTAATGAGATGTATTTTTTTAATTGTTCAGCCCTAATTTGTTTTTTTTCATTTGGAGTCATGTCCCTGTTGGGAGATGTTCCCAGTGTCCTAAATTCCCTCTCCACATAAACCCCTAATCCTAACCCCACAACTGGGGAACATAGGACCCTGATTAGAATAAATCCAAGATTATTCTCCTTTTAGCGGTTTGATCTACATCAGCGCCTGAGGGCAATATCTAGCTCTTTACCAGCTAAATTCTCCGCTATATTCTTATAGTTGTTAATTTTGTGCCATTTGGTTTTGGGGAGGTAATGCGCAGTGGGTTTACTTGAGCTTTTTCACTGAAAACCGCTACCTGCTGCGGCTGGAAATAAAGTTGATAAGAGTGCCGTTTGCTGGCCAGAAAACCAAAACAATTAGCTAAAAGCGGCTAAAAGGTCCCATAGAGCTGACGTGAACTGAAGAGCTGGGTGATAAATCTCTGATGATTCCTTTCACATTACACATTGTTATTTGATCCATTGTTAATGTTTGAAAATATGTTTGAGCAGCTTTATAGAACAAAAGCTTTAAATCTTTTTTTCCTTCCTCTGAATAAAACAGAAATTTGTTGCAGATGTTCCATCAGATGTGCCACCTGGTTTAGCCTTGCTCCGCTGTCATCCTTTGTGAGCTGATTTGTTTTTTTGCCTCTGTTGCCAGGCTGGTTATATCCGTATCGACGGCAGTGTCCCATCCTCAGAACGAATACAGCTGGTCCACAAGTTTCAGAGTGACCCAGAGACACGAGTGGCCGTCCTGAGCATCCAGGCGGCCGGTCAGGTATTTGACACTCTATAGCATCATTTTCTATTTTAGTTGAGTGATGAAGTAAACTTATGCTGAGGCAAAAATGAAACACAAATACATTTGCTGAGCTGTTGTGACCACTGTAAACAGAGGCTGCTATTTAAATGAAGACATTTGGAAGTAGTCACATATAACACTTTATGTCCTGGAATAGTTGTGGGAAAATAATTGGATTTCATCAACATAAAGAGTTGGTGCAATGAAACTAATGAACACACTGTCCAGAACTAGACTAGTGCTGTAATGCAACAATAGGCTAAATAGAGTCATTTGGTGGATATTAGTGAAAATGATGGCTCTTGTTGGTTGAAAATGTGTTTTGCTCTTTATAACAAACTTAATAAAGTCATTGACATCAATTATTCTCAGTGACCAAATATGTGCTGAAATGTTCCAATCAAAGGAAGTAGGTGCTTGAAGCACTTAGATAGCAATTAGCTGCTAATATTCTCTTTCATTGGTTGTGGGCTGAAGAGCTCTTTTTCAGGTGGTTGAATGGGGTTCTGATTGGGCTTTGTGTCCTCTTCAGGGTTTGACCTTCACCGCTGCTAGCCACGTGGTATTTGCCGAGCTCTACTGGAACCCCGGCCACATCAAGCAGGCTGAAGACCGAGCCCACCGCATCGGACAAACGTCCTCGGTCAACGTGCATTACCTCATCGCCAAGGGCACCTTTGACACCGTCATGTGGTCCATGCTCAATAGGAAGGTACTGTGGAGGGACATTATGGCGGCAAATGCGGAAACATGTGTGACAGGCCTTTGATTTGTCAATTCCACTAGTTACGCACTGGAAAAACTGTCTACAGTATGAAATATTGGACTGGCGACCTGTCTAGGGTGTACCAAAAATGTACAGAGGAGTGTGAAATGATACCAGAAGATGAAAACAACGGAAAGCCAAGCTTGTGGTGATAAACTTGCAACAGTGACAAACATGCCTGAGACCCCAGCTGAGGGTGAGCGGCTGTTAAAATCACGCATGGACTCCATGGACTTTTTTTAATACAGTTTATGGTGCAGGCACATAAGGGGAAAAAAAGTGTGCACTTGTCTTTCTTTCGCTGTGTTGCTTGCATGTTTGGCTACAAGCAAAACAATACAAAAAGTAATTTTTTACGGCTATGTGATTACAAAAAGTATCGACTGAAGTAGGCTACTGGTTTGACTGGAGATGTTTCAATTGTACTTGATACTGGGCTGTTTTGGGCGATGCCATAATGGTATTGAGAAGCGATACCCATCCCTAGTGTCTGCTGAGAAATTTTGCTTCATATACTGTAGGCATTCATGAATAAACTTAGCACCATCAGTGAAGCTGATTTGCATGTGAGAACAGGCTTTGGGGATTTACATTAATAATCACAGATGTCAAGATTTGTAATTAAAACCAGTAACATTTTTTTTTCTTCTGCTCATTGCAAAACACACTTGATTTGTGAAAAAATGTTTTAACCACACCATGAAGTTTGATGGTGAACTGTAATGTTGAACTGAATGTACGGTGTCCCTCAGGAAACAGTGACCGGAAGCACCCTGAATGGCAGGAAGGAATACCTGAAGGCCGACGAGGGCGACAAGGACAAGTGGGAGTTCCTCAGCTTTGCCGACGCGTGGGAGCCGAGTGAGATGGTGCTGCCGCAGCAGGGGAACACGGGAAATGTCAAAGATGACGTGTTCTTCACTCACGTGAGTCAGTTCGTCAGAAACATCAGTGGTGCGTTTCCCACACATAGAATTTATTTGGGCGAGCCGCTCAGGTATATGAACCGCCCACTACCCCAACACCGACCCATGAGTATGTATACGTTTGTTAAATATCACAAATGCAAGGTAAAGTTTTGATTGCCGTTATAGAGAAAGCTGCACACTGGATAAGGACCTTGGGAAGAGAACGCTGTCACTCATAACAAGGGATCTCGTTGCTCTTGTCTAAGTGGAGCTCTGTAATGTCCTTCAAAGGGTAAAGAGCCGGCTTCTGATGGATTGTATGGACCAAACTAAAAGAATTACAGTTTATAAAACTAAAATTTGGAGTGGGGTGACCATGGTAATGTTCAACCTTTCTGATAGATGGAGTTGTGTGCACTGATCGAGAACAAAAACAAGAGCTCGTCTTAATTTAATTGATAATGAATATGTCTGAGGTTCATGAGATTAAATGATTTTAATTTTAGAGTTTGTCAGAGGTTGTTTTTTTTTCATATTGCTCAAACACTTATACAATTCTCCCGACAACAAGTGCGATCACCACATCAATCAACACATCCTGCAAAAGGCTGTCGTTCACTCGAAACATTTAACATCATCAACAAGTTCATCGCTGCCACTGAAATGACATGTCCTTTTATCGTTGCTTATATCACGGCAGTCAGAAGTGACAGAAGACACTAAATCTGTTTTTCCTTATGTCATTTCTCGTAGAAACACTAACTCTGTAATAAAGTCAAATATCCTCTAAATCAAAGTGCATAAACTCATGTCGTACTAACGCCACTTTCAACAGTTTCTCTCTGTCAGTGTTTACCTTTCTTGTCTGACCTCCATTTACAGTGAGTACCTAAAATGTGACCGAAACGTATAATAGAAAATACAAAAATAAAAGTACAGTGAAAACCAGATGTCTCAGTACAACACATTCATGTCAGTTAGGAACTATTTAGAAAGAATAAGCAAACTGGAAGTCGCCTCCAACACCTCACTGGCCATCCGAACGCTTCTGTCTATCTGCTCAGAGCATTTCAATCAATATTTGACCTTGCAATACACACACACACATAAAAAAGAGCTTATGGCGTGGTGCAACCCTTCTCTATGTGTCTCTGGCAGGCAGCATGTTGTCCCTGTCCTCTCTTTGTTGTCTCTTCCTGTTTGTCCACCTCTCACTCTGAACAAACCAACACATGCAGTGTACTGTGACACCTTCCCTTCTGTATGAGTGGCCTGTTGTTTCTCTCTGATGCCTGCCTGCCAACACGTGAGGCTGAACATGTTCGCGATTGTGGTATTATGACAAAGATTATTGGAAGAATGAAACCGTTATGTTTGAGAAGTGCAGACTATTGGCTGCAGTATTTTGAGAAAAACTGTGATTTGTGATTTTGTGTCAGTAACAGGTCTGCATGAGGTTGTGTTTGAGCTAATGTAACTCATGTAATTAGTGGGGTTATTATTTATTGACTTTGATGGCATGAGGAGAAAAAGTAATATGTTAAACACACTTAGAGGTTGCGTGCTATGTTGTGTGCTATAGTGATAAAAACTTAACCAAGCCTGCATCTTTTTTCTTAGTTTGAGAAAGAGAAGCAGCACGACATTCGGGCCTTCTTCTCTCCCAGCGCCAGCAAGGAGAAGAAGAGGAAGAGATTAGAAGGTGAGGAAACATCTCCATCCATCTCCTCGGAGACTACTGCCTCACCAACTGGCGCTGGAACGGACTCTGAAAAAAGCGAGGAGAAAAAGTCTTGTCCCCAAACCTCTGCCCCACCCGACCAGGACTTCTCCCCCCAACTGAAGAGGCTCCGGACGCCGCAGCCCAGCCCGAGCACCAGGTCCCAATTCGGGGGGAAGCGGAGGTCGACGGCTGGGAAGGCAGGGTCCGGCAGCCCCAGCGCCCAGGCCTTCTTCATGGCCCCGAGGAAGCTGTCGGAGCCCGACCCTCCAACTGAGACATGGAGCTGTGGGGCCTGCACTTACTCCAACAGCAGCCTGTTGCCTTATTGCGAGATGTGCGAGTTCCCACGCTCTTCTTCTGGCAACAGCTCAGGTAGGATTAAGAAACGAACTAAACAAAAATAGATGATCTGATCCGTCAACTCCTACTGTGTATGTGTGTTGCACTTTTTATCTTTTATTAATTAACAAACTGGATTCCATTAAGAAAAGGACAATAACTCCATCTATTGCTTGAATTGAAGCACCTGAAGCGGAAATCCATTCATTGCTTTATTTTCCTTCCTGTCAATATCAATCGCAACAGTCTGTTGACATAATACTTTTGAACAGCATTACAGATTTCACCAGATGGAGAAGCATGATAGCGAAAGATGGAGGCAGGCTTGCCAGAGTCTGAAATAGCTCTGCTCGGAGAATATTGTCTGTCTCGTTCTCTCTCTCTCTCTCTCTCTCTGCAGATGACAAGGACACAGTATAATTCTCACCTGTCAAGCTGAGAGAGAGAGAGAGAGAGAGAGAGAGTGAACAGGCGCCTGCTATTGCTGCAAACGTCTTGCACGAAGTTGGGAAAAGTTGAGCTGGCTCTGGCTGATATCTCTGACAGCCTATGATTGTATCTTGCAAAAGAGAGGGGAGGGAAGTCGTTATGACCTGGCAGGCTGCAGGTCCATGCTCTTTAAATGTCTGAGAGGCATCAGCTCAGAGATGACTTTAAAACATTATGCAGAAATTCACTGCGGTTTCAGCACCAGTGGTATTTAGGCAGCATTTGTTTTAGTGCCTCTTTTAAAGCAGGATGTTCCACTGAATTTTATGGTTGTATTGATATTAGTGTACTTGTAATTTAAAGTGAGGCTAACGTATATATCCACACGCTTGGATCCAACTTTGCTCTTGTTGTGTCTTATCCATTCTGACACAGCCTCCCACTGAGAATTAACTGAAGAAACTACTACAGGTGATGCAAAAAACACCTGAATCTCACAGGCAAGATGATTTCTTCAGCCATAAACACATATACTGTACAAATGCTTTATGACAACATTTGAATATATATTATAATAATATTAATATTTTGTTTAATACATTCAATTTCTCACCTGTCTGCATTAATGACTCTCTAAGTCTCTTTATGCTTATATATCAGCTCAATTTAGTGTAAGTACAGAGTAAATGTTGGCTGTGCGGAAGGTTTGTTTGCAGCTCGGCCCATTGGAAGGGAGGATGGTGCACTTAAAACACACAGTTCAAACAACCAGTACCTCAGCCTTTAAGCAGCACAAAAACACACACCCACACACACAGAATTCACCCCCTATTTCATGCTCAGCTGCAGCAGATGCTTGATAACTATTCAGCAATCACACTCTCTTCTTTGTCACAAGCGCCACTCTGCATTCACAGCAGCAGGCTGTGTCAGCTCGGTAGACAGGGAATTTAACAACCTGCTAAATTTGTAAATGACAGACTGTGCTGAAAAATAACAACTATATTTATGGAGATATATCTCAGCTTGGCACTGCAGTCCTCAGCTCGTGGAAATGTAAGAAAATAATCAGGTCAGAGCCTATAGTGTGACATGAGAGATGTTATCCCTTCAAGAGCAACAATTCCTCACAATGACTGTAAAGAAAGTTGCGACACTGTGTCACAAGTTGTGTCAGCGGTATGACGTGCTGCAGAGAATCACAGAATACCGACGCATGATGCAGGATATCAGGGCTTCATATTTAAAGTAAAGGAACAGAAGAAGCATCAAAGGCATTTGGCTTTCACTGTCTGTGGATTTGTGCAGCATGGCAAAAATACAGCATGACAGCAGCTGTAGAGGAATAAAAGTCAGCATGCATGTACAATTAGGCGTTTGTACCAGAAAGTAACAGAATGAGATGCAAGAAATGAGAAGGAAAATAAAGATTTTTATGATTAGATGCAAAGTATTGAAGCTTGATGTGGGAAGGCTAGAAGCTGGTTACCAAACAGTGACAAATTGAGCCTTTGCTGAGCCCCATTCCCTTAGCTAGTGTTGCTTAATAAAGCCTGCCATTCTAGAGCTACGCATGCAGTTTGCAGTGATAACAGCGATAGATTTAGCACCAAAAATGCATACAAATGCTTACCTTCATTTTCTCACAGTAGTGAACAAAAGCAGCTTCTCATTTCTGGCCGAACGCCGTAGATTATGTCAGTGGAAATGACAACTGTTGCTTGCAGATCAGCTGTAGCTAGCTAGCGTTTGCTAATTAACACTAACTCTATGAGTTATTTGAAAAGTCCTCCTTCAGATGACGTTTTAATGTTTCCTCTTTTTAAAAGGAGAACCCTTTAAAAGGGTCTTAAATATGCACTTGAGGACCACATAAATGGTATGCAAATGTTAGCATTCTCACTAGTTGATTCAAAAAGTTAAAGACTCGTTCCTGCATTGCATTTACCTTTTTTATCTAAAAGAAAGAAAATGTTTCAGTATAAGAACTAACCCTACTCCATCTTAGGTAACAGGCTTGGCTGGAGTTGCCGCAAATAAAAAGCATGACATAGCCACTAACGTTAGCCTAGGCTGACCATATTTTTGTTTTCAAAAAAGGCAGGAGGCTGACGGACACCCACAGTGCGTAGAAGGTTTCAGCTGGGGGGGATTCAAGTAATTGGTGGCAATATGTACTGCAGAGGCTCTGTCCACCTGGAGGAGGAACTAGTATAAGTTAGTCTATTAGTACAATATTACAACATTTGATGGTAGTATAATACTAATATAATTATAGGTTAAACTTTATTTGGCTTATGTCTGCCTACAGAGTGTTTAAAGTAGGTCTATTTGTAACATTTCAGCATTTCTGTCTTGTTGAGGTTTGATTAAGGCTAATATTAGCGTATTCATTATAATTCCAGATAATAGTATCATATATAGATTACCACTTGTATAATATTAATTCCAAAGACAGCAGTTTCATTATGGTATGTTGTTCTCATTCATTAAATCTTTGTGCAAGAAAAATGGTCGACATGGGGTTAGTCTCTAATTTGTTAATGCTAAGTGCTAACTTGTCAATAATCAGAACCATTCATGCAGAACAAGTTCAACATTTCGATAGTTTGCTGTAGAGCACCACCCAGCCTTTTTTAGTGGCCCGCCCCATCCAGGCTGTGAATGGTCGCTTCATGAAAAGTGAGCTACTATATGCACACGTTTTTGTGACTGTAGGTAATAAGCGAGTTAGTCCGGAATGCTAACGTCTAACCTAGCTTACGTTAGAGCAGATGGACAATACTATTTAATCCATCACTTACACTTCTGCTTTTGTGTTTTTGCCTTTTGAAATGATAAAAAAGACACCATCCTCTAAACCCTTTTACATATGGAGGA
This sequence comes from Micropterus salmoides, assembly GCF_014851395.1. Lineage (NCBI taxonomy): Eukaryota > Metazoa > Chordata > Actinopteri > Centrarchiformes > Centrarchidae > Micropterus > Micropterus salmoides. The sequence goes on from NW_024040040.1 coordinate 10,134,300, forward strand.
TTGGTCTTACTAAAACACCACTTTGTGCTCTAAGCTACAATGAAACAACTGCTGTTGGGTTTTAGTGAAAAGGGTAAAATATCGAAAGCCAGAGACATTTTGGTGGGAAGCTTTGGTTTTTTATAATGTAAAATATTTTTTTTTTGATTCAGGTGATTTTTAATTGAGTTGACTTGGAATTTGTGTAGTTGGTCCTATTTGCTTCAACTGTTCCTCCATGGTGGCCATCGCTTCTCATATTTAACACAGGCGGTTATATCCCGTGTGGCAGGGAGGAGAGCTTACCAAATTCCAGGTGTTAAACAACAACAGCTTTCATTAATTCAACACAAATTGAATCACTGTTGCTGTGCTATATCGTCAGTAATCGAGAACTGTTTTTAATCAAACTGTCACGCATTATAACTTCCTTTATATGACGGGGTTTGGCATCTGAGGTGGGTTTCCTGAAGTTGATTTAGCACCAGGAAACAACAAGACAGCTTCTGCTGAACAGTTTTCAGGTTGGATCAGTGGTGTTGAGTTTCTGTGTTTGCAGCTTTTTCAGGCCGAGAGCGTGGGCACTGTTCAGTCCTTCAGCTCTTTCACCGATAGACCAGCAATTTGTCTCTCAGCACCTACTGTGAGAAATGTATACAGGAAGAGGGCAATTTGGTTATCTCCTGACTCTTTACGCCTCTCAGCTAGCACTCTATCCCTGCCCTGATTTTTTGCTTGTTTCTTCTTTTTTTTTTTTCTTTTTTACAGTTTTTTAGCATTTAACAGTCGAATCTTTAACTGTTTGATATATAGTATCTGAGGACCAAGTACTTTCCTCTCTTCTGTGATACTTCTTTGTCACAGGCTGCAGCAATTTCACCCCCTGCAGACGGCAATAAAAGCTTTTCCTGTTTTATTCAACCACTGGAGTGTGTTATTTTTCATGTGAATTCTCATAAGCTTATGCCGCCGTTGGGTCATGCATAGGATCACATGCTTTTTGCGTGTGTTTGTGTGTAGTAGTATGTTTGTGTGCCTGGATTCAAGACTAAATTTTGGAACCTTATCAAGCCACTACAGACATAATGGGGCCCTGATTGGGGGGAAAACAGGGGGTTGACTGGTAAAGTCGAGGCACGGCCCTGTAGGATTTCCCTGTTAACATCTTCCTCGGTGGGGACAGCTTAACACAAATTGAGCCGTCTCTCCACGGTCTCGCTCGGCTTGTTAGCAAAGGGGGGCAGCGGTGGGGCCAGGAGCCCGGAGACTCAGATGACATTTGAGGGAGCTGACTAGAGGCTGGCCTTTTGAAGAAACAAGCCACAGAGAGGCAGGATCACTAATTAGCCGTCTGCGTCCCCGAGTCTCACAACTTACTGTCTTGTTAGATTTCACACCTAAGGTTCAACAAATAATGTGGAAGGATATGATTTAAATTTAACCAGGGAAGTAGGGAAAGGAAATTGTATAGCACTTCTCTTAAAGAAGTTCTGTTGAGGCGGAAGGTGGTTTTTATATTTGGCGATACATAATTGTCTTCTTGCCTTTAGCAGCTAATCTGTCTGTTCATTTTACCTTGATTTTAAACATCAGGACCACCAAACGCTCAGTTTACGAGGGGCAGAAGACGACTTAAAGTAACATTTTAAATAATTTGGCGTCTATGAATGGCATAATCCTTGCATCCATTAACATTTTTGTGGCTTAGATTTCTGCTTGACCTTCACAGAATTACCACATTTGATATGAATAAAAATATCACAAATGGTTTAAGAGTGGAAATGCAGAACAAGCTTGATCGCCGGGCCACAAGCTGCCGTGGAGACTATTCTTTAAAGCAAGAACTGCGGTTGGCATTCCGCCATTATCAGCTGTTTGAACACCCTTCACCGTGCCCGGCTGGAGCGCTGCACAGATGCACCAATTGCTGACAATTATTTTGTTTAGGTTTGATTGTGCATGATGCAGGCGGGCAATTAACAAAACTATGTGACACAAACATAATTCATTCTCCCGGAGCTGGTGTAAGGAGGGTGGCAGGTGTTCCATCTGCAGCTGACGTACATTGCTGACATGCTTTTGAGCATGAGCATCGACTAAAATGTCATCAGCAGTTAGTGGTCTGTATGTAGCAATAAGCCAACTACGTATAATGGATAATATATTGATTTAAAATTGCATTTCTTTTACACTGTAAATTCTTCCTTGTAAAATGAGTTGGGTGTGTTTTATACATTCCACTACACGCCTGCTTGTGTCTCTCAATTTTACTCAATCACATCTTCTAAAATTGTCAGTAAAGGACTTATGATAGCTAATAACACCACTAATGAGCCATATTGAGTTTTACTTTCATGTCAGCAGTCATTTTGTCACACTGTCACACTCTTCAGATGATGGATATCTCGCCAGGGAATGAAACTCTTCAAAGTCTGATTACACAGTGCAACTCGGCCAATAAAGTAATCTTTATCTCTTCTCTCTCCCTCCTCATCCCCCCCCCACCTCCCTTCTCTGCTGGCTCAGAGCCACCCAGGCCTCAGCAACCTCCCTCATCCGAGCGGGACCAGGCATGCGTTGTCCTCTCCAGCTCCGACAGCGAGCCGGAGCTCAGCCGGGGAAAAGCCCAGCCTCCTAAATCGCACAAAGACAAACAGAGCGAGGAGGAGGAGGAGAGGGAGGAGGATGAGCTTCCGAAAGACAAACAGAAGCTAGGAGAAGCAGAGGAGGAGGACAAGCGGCAGCTCAAAGGCAAACAATCAGCGGGAGAGCGAGGCGACATCGTCGCTGGCGGTGGCGGCTGCCTCCACCCTGACCACACACAGGGTAATCCCACCTGCAATCTTCTCCTTTTCATATCTAGGGAAATTGGCTGGTGCCGCATTGTCACCTGCCCATATAATGCTGTTTAATATCACCACTTCAAATCAATAAGGGACTATATCTCATTCCATATGGGGCTAGGCATTATTATTCTTACTATTATTAGTATCTAGTTAGGGATATTGCCTGTTTCTGCCCTCAGGAAGCTACAGGAGATATTGAGCACAACCTGACTAATCTCTAGAATGCTTGTTGAAACAGATACCTGCACCAAAATGCACAGGAGGTTCAGTTGCTGTCCAGCAGGCAACTGATGAGCTTCTGACTGGCTATTTTTAATAAAGTGAGCCGTGGTCTAATTACATAAAAAAGTTCCTTTCCTGCACCAACTGGTTTCCCGGTCCATTTTGGTTATATGTGTACATGTCTGCAAGTCTCCGAGGGATGTGTAGAAACAAATTCCCAATTACACACTGTGTAATATTGCAAATTAAGACCTCGGTGTTCAAGTACATATGTCTCAAAGGGATACGCAAAGCAATAAATTGCGCTAATTACAAAGAACTAATTACACTGTGTGCAATATGAGGAGCTCTAAAAAAAAATTGCCAGACTAGCAGAGTCTAAGAAAAGCCTGTGACCTGGGTGTTGCCTCTGAAAGCGTGCAGACATTTTGGGTTGGAGTTATTGAATGATGAAACGGAGCTGGTAGCAGTTCAGGGCTGTTTTTAAAGCTTCTTTGTAAGACACTTAACATAGGAAGGAATATTGCACAAGCCATTTAGGTTTTAACAGGCAAGCTATCAACCCCTATTACCCTTTAACATCCTCAGATCAGTGTGCAACAACTTGGCAGATTCCTTTCCTTTCAGAGACACACATACACACACTTTGACATCTATTAGTGGCCAGAGATAGTCGAGTGGTTAATTTCCCATCTCTGTAGCTACCTGTGCCCCCCACGGTCTGGAATTGAATCCCACTGCAGCGTCCCCTGCAGTGCCTTCACCTACTGCCCCCCCCATAGATGAGAAAAGGGCCCGCTTTCTTTAAAAAAAACAAAAAAACCCCACTTTTATTTAGACAGATTCTAGGGGAGAGATAAAAGCTTCAATGTCGATCAGAAATGGCAGCACTAAAGAGACGCTGCTGGATGCCACCTTGGCCCCCCACCTCCCCTTTGGACATGTACTGATGTCAAACTATCTGTCTGTCTCTCATTTATGTATCTATCCGTCCATCCACACTGTCTATCTGTCCATCTGTCTACCTGTCTGTCTGTCCCATTGGTGATTAGTCAGTTTGTTAGTCACGTGCCGTTGCCAGTCTGTCTCCTGCAGCGTGGGTTTAGTACGAAACACAGCGGTTGTCCAATAAAAGTGACCTATGGGGTCAGGAGCGGTGCCTAATGATTTTTCTCCACCTGCCTGTGGTTTTAGAAGGCAAACCGCAGAGCTGTCGGCGGCCCCCGCCTCTTGATTGCTCTGAGATTACTTTCCTCACAACACAGACAGGCAATCACTACTGCTCCTCTCGGTCTTTCTCCTTACTGTCTGTCGTTCCATCCATCTGCATGATCCAAACATTTGAACATGGATACACGTGTTTTTTTTCCCTTTGGATGTTAGTTCAAACGTTGCAGCAGCAGCTGCACCAAACCTCTTCATACTTGAAGGGCGCAGTTAGAATTTTTTTTATTTTGTTATATCTTTTGTTTCAATCCTGCAGAAGATGAGATGACTCAGTCCAATTAGGCATTGTTTTCTTTCTTTCGCAGTAAAATAACAGATAAATCCCTTGGGGTGTTTTGAAGGCACTGTTCATACTGTGTAAGTGACAGTCTAATAAGACGGCTTTGTAAGATGAATTGCCCCCATCGTATAAATGGCCCACTTAATGCAGCTGGCGCGTTCCGGCACTGCAAACAGGGGGGAAAAACTGCTTACAACAAATAGGTTGCACATTGCAGAGCTGCTAGGTTTCATTACAGAGGTAGAAGGACAGATAGATGAGATTTTGTGAAATGCTAGTGTCCTAAAAATGTTTTGGTTCTAGCTCTGCACAATGCTTCCCACCTGGTCGTCCCGTTTTTTTTTCAGACTCAAAGTGGCCCATTCCAGCTGAAGCCGGGGTGAGATCAGAGCAGCGTGTACCCAAACTGGGGGAAATTGCACCTATGAGGACGGCAAACATAAAAATGAAAGATATGGACATTGTACAGAATAGGTCAAAGAAAGGAATTCATTTATCAGGATGAGCTCACCTTGGAGCAAAAAGAGGTTTAACGTAAAATCGCAGCACAAATATTCAACGAATCAGTGGTGGGACAACCGTAAATTCATTTGTAATTCTCAAATTATTGCCATCTGTGTAGGAAGAGTTTCCTTTACGGTAGCTTAATAGCAATAAAGCAAAAACTGCAAAATATAAGAGATTGAAATGATAGAAAATAGAAATAAAACTCAATGTAACTTAACTTTAAATAGAAAGTCCACAGGGCAGTGTTTAATAAAATAGTAACTTTGCACATTAGAATTTCACATAGAAATCCTATAATATAAAATATAACTCTGTTATAGATCATATAGAGCTTCCCAACATCATACTGTATAAAGTAGTTAAATTATTGCCTCCTTATATGTCATCCTATAACATAGCATATAATAATGTAACACTGACGGGGCCATTTCCCATCTGAATGGATACTTAAAGTAATGTTATTATTTATAAAGTAAAGGATCTGAATGTCTTCCACCACTGTAAGTGAGTGAGATAGTGAAAAGGTGGAAACTTGAAAATAAAAAAATGCACAAATCGTGTCTTCAAAATGGAAATCACCAAAAGTCTCCCCCTCCACTCAAAAATGTGTTTTTCTTCTTGTTCCTAGAGTTGGATGTTTGAGCTTCACTGTGCAGAACGATGCATGTGCAGATTTTGACACCCAAAGGCTGTTTTCACATTCATCTGCTGAAAGTGGAGCGTTTCTCTGTGCTCAGTGAAAGTCAGATTTAAAGGGGCCGGCCTATGAGCGTGATTTATGTCATCACATATAGTTTGGAAGCCAGTTCTGATCGAATTTGCAGCTTATACAAGTGTGATGTAGAGACTTAATGAGCCAGAAGGAGTAGTACAATATCTACATTATATATAATGTAGATATCACAATTTTTTTGCAGAACAAATACATCAGACACACATTATTGTTCCAAGCAGACTATTTTTATATATGTTTTAAGACCTTTCTGGAGGGATCTTTAACTGTATTTTTCTGAAGTAGGTACATTAAGCCCCTAAAACATTGGCTTCAAATCTTAAGTTCTGTTTCTGTAACATCAAATGTTCATGGATAAATAGATGAAATTTAATTGAAGTTCAGAAAAAAAACAATGCATTATTTATTAAGAGTTAAATACTCAGTGAGAAAAGCTCAGAGAAAAAAAAACAGGATTGAAAAATCTCTCCTTTAAAATAACCCAAACTGTTCAAACTTTGGCAGAAAGTTGTGTGTGTTAAGAAGGTGATAGGGAAAGTGTGTTTGCAGGGCCTTGAATATCTTAGTAATTTCAGGTCAAAATAGTTGTAATATGACTTTCTATCATATCGTAATACCATAATGTTAAAATTTTGCACCCATTGTCAAACATTCTGGCCCACCTTCAAAGCATGATGGGAGGGGTGTCTTTGTTCCAGCATGTTCCTCTGTCACTCAACCCTCTTAGTGTTTTAGTACAAAAGCTGATTCAGTCCGATAACCAACAGAGACCTGGTGCAGGTACGTGACAGCACCTGTTCAATGGAAACACTCTTGTTTCAGGCATCGGTCTGTCAGTATTTTCTCCCATTAGCAAGCCAAATGGACACACACACAGTCAAGGCAGACAAGTGGCCACGCGAAGTGATTTAAGGCAAGTATTATCAGAGTGTTATAGGTCATTGTCTAAATGAAGCGTGGTCGAGCAGCGGCGGTCTCATTTCCACCGCCTGACCTTTTCTTGCTAGATGCTGGCAGGATGAGCGAGCTACATAGCTGACACTAATGACCTGCTCTCTCTCTTCTCTTTCTCTTTTTCTCTCCATCTGTGACTGTCATTTTCTCTCTCTCTCTTTCTCTCTAGCTGCTCCATCCTGTCTTTCAGCAAATTCTTGAGCGAACTTGTGAGAAATAAATTGTGAGGTTTCTGTCAAAGAAATGGTCCTTCTTCGTTAACACAAGTTAAAGGAATAGTTCAGCATTTTGGCAAATATCCTTATTTGCTTTTTTTCCCCAAGAGTGATATGAGACTTATAGCAAACTTGTCTGTGTGTTACTGTGAGTATGGAGCTGGACTTAAGATGCGATCTAGATGTGATTAAAACTAGGCTAGCCACCTCCTGATTCCAGCTGTGTTCTAACACACAGACATGAGATTGATATCAATCTTCATATTGTACTCTCAAAGACAAAGCAAATATTATCCATAAATGAACTGTTCCTTTTATATCTTTCATCCAACACTTGTGAAATCTGATTTTAGTCTTTCATACAGCTCCAAGTATCGTTTACATTGTGAAAATTAAATTTTAATCTAACTTGTCAAGCAGCCATATTTCATGATTTCGGTTTTGCTTCTGAAAAATTTTACCCAACACCTTGTGTTGCACCAATCATCAAACCACAACATGACTGGCTGCCTTTGCTACTGGGTGTTGTAAATCAAAAATGAAACATAACTCGGGGTCTTTGTTTTGTTTTGTTTTTTTAACCTAACTTAAGTTAAGACCAAAAACCAGTATGAAATGTGAATGTTTAATCAGGTCCAATTTTGAGAGACCTCCTGCCTTTTAGTCCATGCTCAAAGGACAATAAAGATATTAATCATTTTAAACACTTTGATATGCTACACTTTGGTGTTAGAAAGTCATATTCATCTGTGCTGCAACGTTCTTCTTGGGTTTGTTCAAACTAATCGGCTCCTGCTGCTTTCAGAAACATAAAACAGGAAAGCAGTCAGCGTGTAGACCCCACATGTAGGTTGGTTGTTGTATCAAGTGGTGATAGGAAAAAAAGCAACATTTACTTTCATTCCTATTTATATCAAAATGTCAAAGATAATTACTTTTTTTTACATTTTCATTTCAGGTTCTATAATCAAATGTTTTAAATAAACTTAAATATGAGGTCATGTGGATGCATACACATTTGAATGATCTGCTACAAATGTCATATCTTCTCAATATTGTGCTCTGTGTAATAAATCTCAAACGCTGCTGGAGTTTAATGTCTCTGCTAGTCATTGCATCACCAGAGGAGCAAGCAGAGGTACCAATAAAGCTGTGGAAGCCAATGATGAGCCAATAATAAATACTCGGCGAGATATTAGTCAGCCTCTTCCTCTCTCCCTGCAGACCGGAGTGCAGCTTTGTGTCTGCATGCTGATGCTAATGACGATGATGAGGGCAATGATGGAGATGACGCCAGCACCGGCCATGCCGTCTACCCGGGCCTGCAGTTCTGCGCCAGCCAGTACACAGACCGCATATATCTTTACTCCAAGGTACCGCCGCCTGTGTGAGCGTTTGATTGTGCATATTGGATCACGGTTAGACTCAGCTCATAAGGGGACCAGAGATGTTTTACTAATGATTTTTTCCCCTGCTTCTTCTAATAGCGGCTGCAGGAGCACTGAATGGTGTTATCCCCTTTTCTTTAAACGTCTTTGCTCCTGCGGGCTCCTGTCATTTATAGGGTTCTTTCACATGCATTTGATGCAGACATTTTGACATGTCACAGTAGAAAAAGCACAAGTGTGAATAATGAAATGAATAAAGGCGGAATTCCAATTATCTGCTTCAGTTTTAGGGTCTTTTCCTGACACGTCAAAATGTCTGCAGTGAGAAAGGCCTATTGGGGCTGGAGTTTTAATGACACCACAACTGATTGTAGTCTCTTCCTTTTGCTTTGGTTTCTTTCTAAATTTCTTAAACTTGGTTTTTTTGTCCTGTCCAAAACGTTCCACTTGAATATTGCAAAGGTTAGTGCAAACAAGGAAACAAGCCATAATTCAATAAAAACTGTCAGACATAAAAATGTAAGTTGATGCACTGACTTGCAGTTTGTGATGCGTTTCAGCCACAAATACTGCTCTCAGGGCTAGTTAAGTAGTTTAATTACTCATCAACAGGTAGCGTTTTCATTGTAAATCATCAGCACCCTTCACGTCTCCTTTATTTAGTTATTTCTGCAGCTGTTTGAAGACGTGCAGTCTTAAGCTGTGCAGCTTTAACTGTCAGGAAACAGGGGCTTTTTTCACTTTCTAAATAAAAGCGTCTGATGTAATCATTTTTATTTCATGTCAAGGCAATAAGAAAAAGTAAAACTGAAAGGGCATGTAGAGTTTTGAGACCCACTTGATGTTTTGTTCCTTACCAGCTTGTCCCTGTCATATTCAACTGCACAGTGAATAAAACATAATTAATTACGTTTTTCTTCTTTCTTTTTTTTCTCATTGAGATCAAGCTATCTTTATCAAGATAGAGCTGCAAACAACAATACAGTAAAAAAAAAAAAAAAAATACCGAGACGTGCAGTTCCTAAGTGTCTGTTAATTAGCAAACAGGACAGATGTGAGAACATAGTTAGAGTGTAAGAAGGAATCGTGATTGACAGAGCTACAAATTATTCCAGTTAAAAGTGGCCTGGCAACGGAAACCAACTTAAACTATAACAACATGCTATAATGTGTCATAGGTTTAGCACAGTATTAATAAAAATACATTTTACTGAATAACCTTGATGCTCGATACCAGCTCTGATTCCCTTCCGTCTATTACCAGAGGAACAAAAGCCTGTTCGAGTCACTTCACTTTTTTTTTTCTCTGAGATTGATCGAGGCTGTGTGGTAAAAGGGGAAAGAAAAGCTCTTCGAATCCATTCATATTCTTTGGTTCAATACAAATTAAAGGTTTAGGAATTACCTAAGGATTACTGGTACAATTTAATAAGGATCCACCCATCTTCAAGCTTCTTCCAACTTTTCCTTTTTCATCTACAATCCTCCTGTCTTTATACAACACTCAGATAGACAGTCTTTTCAACATTTTATTTAATATATTTTTTGCAAAAATGTTCACAAATCTTTTATTTATAAACATTTTAAAAAGAGAAGTCCTCCAGTTTTAAATGTCAAGCTCTGTTTATTGTGAAAATAGCTCTATAATATCTTCTGTGGTTCTGGAGCACGAGCTTGACCCTCCCTAGTCAATTAGACTTTTGAGACTTGGGTCCCTATCTTGCCCCCGCGCAAAGGGCAGTGCAAGTGTCATTGCCGGTGACCAACAGACGCTGCTGTGATTTTCATGCCCAGCGACCACGTTGTTTAAATAAAAAATGCACTTGCACCCATCTGTGCGCCCATGGGAATGTCGGCCTTCAAATGAGGTGTGGTCACGACATTGTTGGTGCTTTGCTATCTTGAGGCAGCAGACAGCGACTGCGCCATTGACTTTAGACCTGTTTTTTGGGGGGTTCAATGGCGCAAACGCTTTCTGCTGCCTCAAGATAGCAATGTGCCATCCATTTGCAGCATTTCACTATTTCTTGTTATTTTAGGGGTGCATTAGTCCTCCTGATCAATCATATCAATCAAAATTATTTCAGAAGCTAAAAGTTGTGTTCTGTTCCCTCTGTCCTTGTTTTGCTGCTTAAATGCCCCGCGATATTTGCTATGACTTTCCTGCGCACATAAAATGACTGACTGAGCCTCTCTAATCATGTAAGTAAATCGTTAAAGAAAACACTCAAACATCATCAGAACTCAAAACCAAAGAAACCAAAGGAAGAGGGAGAGAGATGTGACCCACGACCTGTTCATCATAGTTTATAATAATGTAGCGCAGTGAGGATCCAGACGTTTCATAGAGGAGACAGCGTCTGTCTGTCTGTTAACAGACTCCAGTCTGCAGTGGAGTTCAGACACTTCACTGACAAACCACAGAGCTGCAGAGTAAGACCAGGCTTCATGATCAGAGACAGTATTTATATCACGTCCACACTTCTGTCCACATCCCCCTCTGTGCTGCGAGCCTGCCTTTCAATCAGTCAATTTATATTGTGCCACTCATCCTTCTGTTAGCAACGAGCCAAGGTACAAGCGCATGTGGCTTTTAAAGGGAATGGGAGATGACACTCTGATTGGTGTATTGCATGTCACACCCAAAACATACCCATGAACTATTCCCCGACTAAGTGCAACCCTTTTGAACTGTGCACCTGGTGCACTGACCATTACTACCGAGCTTCAAGCCGTGCGCTTAGATGGTTAAAATAAGGCTTGAATAGACCTTTGATTGGTCACTAGGAATACTGTGACCTTTGATTGGCTATTTGTTTTGATCACTCACAGAGTGGAAGACAGGCAGTTGCCAGCCCTGACCTTTACTAACTTATGCATTGGGTCTACATTATTTCGGAGCTATTGTAAACTACATGGATGATATCTGCCACTGTCGTCGACACAACAAGCCTATTTTACATTTTGGTTATACACGATTTACTTGTGTTAAGGGCGTTTGTGAGGTGGCTGTTCCTCACTGTACCTCTTTTTTCTTCTGAGGGAAGAAGTCATAAATTTGCAGCTATCCTAAGCTCCAGTCGCTTCATTTTTTCAGTCTCTCGCAAGGGGCTTTGTGTGAAGACTTCAGGTATTTCATTCAGATAATCAAGTAAAATATTCTTTCACTTGCTTTTGTCATTGAACTTTCTTGTGCTTCCTAAACCCTAGCAGGCTAAGATTAACTATATTTTAACCCAGTATGACTATGATTACACTCCTGTGCGTTCTTGGCACTCATCTTAAGGGCCACTTGCCAACAGACCTCTGTATTGATCGGACTGTGATACTTAACACCCTTTTGTTTCATTCATAAGGGATCAGATCCCCACTAACGTAGATAAGAGACAAGAGGGTTTTACATAGAGAAGACCAAAGCGCTGAACTGAATCACCAATGCAGTATTACCCTGACTGCAATAGACAAGTGTCATGTACGCGTGGCTGAGACGATAAGCCACGGAGATAAATGTCCCCCGCTGTCGTTTAAATGATAAACTGTAGGAATTTGGCTGGAAAGCTGTCACATCGGGATAATCCTGGACCAGGCGTAGAATTCACCCGGGGGGCCGCTCAGTGCACAATCAGAGGAAGATTTGTCACCGGAGTTTGAATGAGAAATACTGAGAGCGTTAGGAATTTTATGTCTATTTTCTACAACATCAAACAGTTGTTTATTCAAGGATTCGCTGTGCCTGCTCTCAGGTGGGTGGGAGGTTTGTTTCATGTCCTCACCAGAAGTAGCAGATGGGTGGGGTTTACCACGTCAGGATGATTCAGACATGCATTATGTTGTGCTGGACTTATTTTGAAAGCCTTCGCCGTGACTCCCATGTTGTGTGGTACTCATTATGTTGTCATAGAGTGTGTGACAAACCCCTGAAATACTTTATAAAGAATGATACCATAAAAATCCACAATCATCAGGTATGAGTCAGGTTTGCTTCTAGTAAATCACAGGCATCGAAGGACTTTTTGCACAAGACATCAGGCATTTATCTAGTGTTTGGTATATTTTGATGGTAAATCGCAGGACATTCAAGCTACTATCCAGAATGAGGGGGCTTCTGTGCTCTATAACTTGTATAACAGGCAAACAGCAGGATGTTTTTATATGCTAACTTGACTTTTTTTTAATGCTAACATTTCTTGTGTGAAGCCGGCTTTTCTGCTTTTAACCAGTGCTGTCTGTTGATGGTCTGAAACAAAGCTACTGTTCATTTCTCACACACCCAAAGAGAGCTAACTTTGAATAGCCTCATTAGCATTGCTTATGCTAGTAGCTGCCATTTCTAACTAGAACTACATGTTTTATGTTAACTAGTTTGAGCTTGCAGATGTCTATAAATGTGAGGCGTGCAATGCAACACTGCTACATGCAAATTTTACATGTTTCCAGCAAGTAGCTTTATTTATAAAAAATGTCCTTATATAAGCTATCATAACATTTTGGCAGTGTATTTTCTGCGCCTGTTGCATTTGCACCCTGGCTGTATACCTGTCTATATATATTACACCGTATATAGACATTATAAGTATGAATATAGAAACGAAATTACATGAATTCATTATTATTTCATGTAATTATTATTAAATAATCTGATTTTGGGATGAATTCCTATTTTTAATGTATGTATTTGTTACGCTTTTTATTGTGGAGGGTAGTACAACTCTGTTCAATCACATCCAGCAAGGCTCTATTCCTGCCCCATGCTGTTGCAGCACAACCCGCTCTGCCGTTCCCCTGACTCTCCATGATATTTATTTGACCATAATCCAAATAAACACACAGGCCTCTGTACAATGAGGGTACAGCCCTGTAAAAACTTTCCAGTGTTAATTTGTATCTCCAAAAAGCTGCCGGAGGATATTAACCTTTACACTTTCTTCTTTCTCCTGTGGCTCTAACAGCTGGGGTCCAGATTCTAGCTTTTACATAAATTCACTGGTCAGCCTCTTATTGGTTAAAGGATGCTGACGTTTGGCACCCTCACTGTTGTTTGAGTGAGGTTCTCTGGCTTAAGATTGTTAGTAGTTAGTGCTAATGAAGCAGTAATAACTGGGAAAATTGCCTTTATTGTGGTTATTTCTTACAATGATTATGCAGTTACCTGGAAGCGGCAGCAGTGTGATTACCCATAATCACAACAAGGTACATTCTAGTAGGTATATGCAGGTTTTTATAATACTCTTCACAATGCTCATTATTTTTGTTACTAATGCATGCATATTGTCACAAGAGAAACATTATCTTCAAAGTAGCCTACACACACACACATATATATAAAATATAAAGGGGAGAAAACAATAGAGATCACTAATGAGCTCCTTGGTTATCACAAGAAATACCATGGAAACCAATAAAGTGCGGCCAGTTTACTGAACTTGAATGTAATTGCATTCAAGTTCTGCAAGTTAGTAATTCAGAATCTGATTGCTTGGCTGAAAATACCTGTAGTTTGCTACAAATTGAGCTACAGTATACAATGAAACTAATTGCATGGGAACACTATAAAACTCTTTGGTTTCTAATCATAGAGTGAAAGTTTAGGTGCTGCAGCTGCTATTGTCAAACATGTTTCATGCAGGACCAATACCCATAGGCTGATGTAGTTGCCTTCCTGTACTGTGTGTGTGTATTTTAAAGGTTCAGTAGGCCTGTAGGAGGATTTATTGACAGAAATGCAATATAATATACATAACTATGTTTTCAGTGTTGTATAAACCCTTGCATAATGAACCATTATGTTTTTATTACCTTAGAATGAGCCATTTCTATTCACGTACACTGCGGGTTCTCTTACATGGACGTTGCGATGTTGCACTGCCATGTTTCTGCAGTGGCCCAAAACGGACAAACTGCTCTACAGAGTCACTGCATAGAATACGTACAAGAAGAAGAAGTATACTAGCAGTAGTTGTAGTTGTAGTCAATAAGATAAGTTAGTCAGAAGAGAAGTAAAATCTGTACAAATGGCGGACAACAAGTATAATTTAGCACAAGAGCCGACCGAGCGTGTCGGCCACCGTAGATTCTCCTATGTGCTTGCAAAGGGAGGAGTGAGCAGTGGCTGATGGTGCATTCATGTGGTTCGGAACAATCGGATTCTGACTTAAACCTTTATTGCAATAGGAATAAAATGTACATGGGACATAAAGAAGTATACAGAGCAGTATACAAATATATTAGACACAAATAATAAAAACTTTGCCAGGGGTAGTCTATATCATATAAATATATTTAAAGAGGACCATATTTTGACAGTTTTTATAGCCCATTTGCTGTTCGAGAAATAAAATTTATGCAGTGTACAACCTTATGGAGAAAAAGTACAAAGTTAAGTTTACAATTGCCGTTACAATTAATACATTTATTATAAAGTACTTATTTTCTTTTCTTTGACTTTTATAAAAGCAAAATACTGCATTCTCCCACATCAGTGCAAAATCTTTATAAATATTGTCAACGATGAATCTGCTGAAGTCGAAGAAAATTGTGATACAGGAGTTGTCGAGTTGTTAACGTCATACACGTAGAAAGATCATGAATGAAACAAGAAGAAAATCATGTATTGCATAATACATATTTTGCAAACATGTAATTTGTAATATGGTTATAACAGTTACTTTGCTGTCCATGTAGCGTGAACTAGATGTCTGCGTGTTGTTTATATGCTCTGATAATGCTAATCCAACACATCTTTGTAGTACTGCTAACATGCTGAATTTTAGCAGGTATAATGGTTGCCATGTTCACCATGTTTTACTTTAGAGTAGTGTTGGGCAAAATCACGATTAATTGCATGATTTTGTTGTGATTAATCACGATTAATCACATTGTTATGCGCAAAATTGAATACTGAATTCTAATTCCAGTGTACTGCGCACTTTTAATTTAAATGTACTGCTATGTACACGCAAGTGCAATAACATCATAAATAAATAAGGTGCTTTTTACCAGCAGTATTCCCTTTAAACAGTAGCAATAAAATATTTCTTGTAAATCTCAACTTAAACATTAATGTAATCAAATCAAATATTAAACCAAAGCTAAATTCCACTGCCAGGGCATTACCTTTTATCTAGCTTGTTAAAACAAGTTATCATAACAGGCACCTTCTGAGCAACAGGTTAGCATATATAAATCTGTTTTCTTGTTTTTTTTCCCAGCAGAAACATTTTTCTTCCCCGCATCCCGGCAAAACTAGATGAAGGCCTATCAGGTAAAGTTCCCCTTCGAGGGAACTCGAACTGCGTCGGTGACGACACTACGGGAACGCCTCTGTGCGTGGCAGGGCTGAGCATGAATGAAACTACTCCAATCCTATTGGTGTTGCTAGAACGGTAGCATGTGGCGACGTAACTGGAGGCGTATATAAGCACGCTGGCACACAGGACACATTAGCCTTTTTCTATTCAGCCGGCACTCTGGCATGTTGAAGAAAGACCACAGTAAATCCGATCTCTTACCTGGAAGGATGGCAGACAGAGAGATGGCTGGTGAGCAATTCAGGCGATGTGTTTTCCCGTGCCCACGCTACATCACGGCGAGCGACACTCATAATCCTGTGTGTTTCCTGTCTGGGGATGCCGCATGCCCAGGGGGGCTGCTTGCGGCCATTGCGAGTTCGGCCCCATAGATGTGGACTTGTTTGCATCTCAAGAGACGACGCACTTCCCCCAGTCGCTCTGCTTCCGGGGGTTCTGGAACGGATCCGTCAGGACGGTGTCAGCCTACTGTTAGGAGCCCCGTTTTGGCCGGCCCGAGTGTGGTTCTCGGACTTAATTTTGCTCCTAGAGGGCCCGCCATGGCAGGTCCCTCTGAGGAAGGACCTGCTGTCTCAGGCGCAGGGCCAGGTCTTTCACCCTTGCCCCGCCCTATGGAGACTGTAGGTCTGGCCCCTGAAGGGGCCCAGTTCCTGGAGGCAGGCCTCACGGCAGGAACAGTCGAGACGCTGCTCAGCTCCAGAGCCCCGTCCACGAGAAGGATGTACGGCCTGAAGTGGAATGTGTTTGCCACCTGGTGCAGAGAACGAGCGGTGGACCCATTTATCTGCCCGGTGACTATGGTACTGGAGTTCCTCCAGGACCGTTTCTCTGCTGGCCTTTCCCCATCCACAAGGTATATGTGGCTGCTGTGGCGGCGTTCCACACCCCTCTGAGGGATGGGCCTCTGGGGAGGCTTCCACTGGTCGTGCGCTTCCTCCGTGGAGCCCGGAGGATGAGACCCGTGACTCGTTCCAGGCTTCCCACCTGGGACCTGGCGGTGGTTCTCGAAGCGCTGGCTGAGGCCCCCTTCGAACCCCTGGAGTCGGCTGAGGCTAAGCACCTGACCCTTAAGATGGCCTTTCTCCTCGCTATCACCTCTCTGAGGAGGGTGGGGGATCTCCAGGCACTTTCGGTTTCTCCTCAATGCCTGGAGTTTGCCCCAGGGAGGGTCGACGGTGCTGCAGGTGTTTCATCCCCCACCTCATGTGATGGCGGAGGACGGGAGACTTCATCTGCTCTGCCCGGTCAGAGCACTGAGTATTTACACTCTGAGGTCTTCCCGGTGGAGGAAAGCAGACCAGTTGCTGGTGTGTTTCGGGTCCCCCCAGGCTGGGCTCCCCGCTTCCAAACACACGATCAGCAACTGGATTGTTCAGACTATTTCCCTGGCCTATCAGGTGCACGGGTTACCTTCACCTATGGCCGTAAGGGCGCACTCTACTCGAGGCATGGCGGCTTCTAGGGCCCTCCTCGCAGGGGCGTCGCTCCAGGATTTGTGTGATACAGCTGGTTGTGCCACCCCTCACACTTTCATCCGGTTTTACAGTCTGGACCTTCCTTCTGCACCCGTGCACTCTCCTCCTAGTCGTGCCGTCAGGTTCTGCACGCTGGGGGCAGGCGGGGTTTCGACTCGGCCTAAGTGGGTATCTCGTTCCCATAGTGTCGTCACCGACGCAGTTCGAGTTCCCTCGAAGGGGAACGTCTCGGGTTATGTATGTAACCCTTGT
Source organism: Micropterus salmoides (assembly GCF_014851395.1). Taxonomy (NCBI): domain Eukaryota; kingdom Metazoa; phylum Chordata; class Actinopteri; order Centrarchiformes; family Centrarchidae; genus Micropterus; species Micropterus salmoides. The sequence continues at coordinate 10,151,685 of NW_024040040.1, forward strand.
TCCCCTTTGAGGGAACTCGAACTGCGTCGGTCCGCCACACCTCACCCCGCCTGGAGTGCCTTTGCTTCATAGAAATGTGTCCTGTGTGCCGGCGTGCTTATATACGCCTCCAGTTACGCCGCCACACGCTACCATTCTAGCAACACCAATAGGATTGGAGTAGTTTCATTCATGTTCAGCACTGCCACGCCCAGAGGCGTTCCCGTAGTGTCGTCACCGACACAGTGTCTCGTTCCCCTTCTCGGGGAACAAGGGTTACATACATAACCCGAGACGTTATGTAGCCTATAATTTTAACTTAAGTTAAATAGGCTACAGCTGTGTAGTTACTATCCATAGAGCGCCTGCTGTTTAGTAGCGGAGTGCTTGTCTCCCTTTCTGATCACCGAAGCAAAGAGCAACCCTGCGGGGCCAAGTGACTACGTTGTGATTTTAAGAACATTCCTAAGATCGACATCTTCCCCAATACTAATCAGCATGCGGTGTGGAGCTATCCACTTCGCTGTGGCATTTGATTGCTTGTCTTGCTTTTGTTTATCTACTTCTCCCACACGCTGCATCGCTACAGAGTAGTCTGCCGAAGCCTCCTTCCACTGCTTGTTTAGGTGGGTGATTTGCAGGCTGATTCCCACCCCTCTTGTGACCCATGGTTTGACTGTATGTTTATTCAGAGCCAGTAAGCAACGGACTTTCAAAATAATAATAATAATAATAAAAACTACATGTGATAAAATAAGTGTCTGCATTAATTAATTAATGCATTAACACGTTAATGTGCCCTAGCCCTAGTTTAGAGTGTTAACATTCATTTGCTAATTAGCACAATAATAAACACAAAAAATATAATAATAAACACAAAGTACAACTGAGGCTGATATCATTAAACCAAAGTACTTGACAAATAAGAAATGTAACCTGTTCGTCAAAATGTATCATGATGTCGCATTTTATGAGAAGCCATCCAAAATTGTCAAGAGATTTGACTTAAAACAAAAATGTCAACCTCATGTTGGCGCAAATAGTTTTTGGATATTTCAATGTACTAATTTCTAAAAAGAATTCTAGTGGGGCTAAAAAACTGCTAATGCACACATTGAAACATACATTTGATGCTAATATTTGGGCAAACTCTTAAAGCAATTATTGCAGATGAAACATGAAATATAGTAAATAAAGTCAGATAATTGTGATAAATATACTTCAATTTTATATACAAATAACATACTGTGGAAGGACAGTATGACTGATTATCTAATGGCAATGCAGTTATCCAACAGCGATGTCGAATCTAGCTGAATAGCTCAAAGTTGTGGAAATAAATGTAAGATGAGGTCAGGATGTCAGGGAATGTTGTTTTTAATTTCTCATAGTATCTGTTTTAAGGAAACAATTCTACTGGACATCGTCACTTCAAGCACTCTGATGCCGGAAGTAAAAAGAAAAGGCCATGTATACACTTACATGTCTCAAACTATCATCTTACGGCTTGCGGAAAACGTGACCGCGGACATCAAAGACTTCAAGTCAAGTGTAAGAACAGAAAACATAGTAGGCTACAAGCCTTTATGACTTTACCCTGGCAGTTCACAGTAACATAGCATTAACTTCTGCTATCTGAGAAAGTAACGTTAGAATGAAAGGAAGTTCTTCTGTTGTAGCTAATGAGAAAACAGAAAGACACCCACATTCTCTGACACATAAAGCTAACATTTATTTGATAGCATCAGCGAGGTCTGTTGCAATCTGTCCCTCCTCCTAGGTTTGTATCTGAAGTTATATAACTACTAATATTACTGTTATTCTTGTCAGGCAAGTGAAACAATAACCCTGCTGCATCGTCATTCACTGAGAAGTGCAAGTAAACGTGCGTGGTTGTATTTGTTTGCTTTGGTTACACCAGTGACTCAGCAGCAAATCCCACGTCCTACCAACTGTTTGGGCAGGAAATCACGAGGAGCCAGTCAGGAACCTCCAAAGAACCATGAAGTGTGTAGTGTAGTGGAGCCACAATGCACTGGAGCACCATTTACTGCTTCAAAGAACCACTGAGTGTGTTTTATGGATATCTCTCTCTGCCTTAAGAGTGACAGTGAGGGTATTATGGCCAACACTACTGTCTATTTCCCTTGACCACATTAAATAAACTTGCAGTATTTGTGAATTATTTTGCATTTCCACTTAAAAAATTGACTTCAGAAATGCACATTTATTTTCTATCAATCGATTAAGTGTTTCAGCTCTACTAAGTTTAAATATAATACATAAAGACATACACATTCAGCTGTATGTCTGTCTGCGTGTAATAATAATAATAATAATAATAATAATCTTTATTTGTAGAGCACTTTTCAAAAACAAGTTACAAAGTGCTAACAAGTGCTTAACAAGTGTAAAGACAATAATACCCAAAGAACAATAATACAGAAACAATACAAGATAAAAGCAAGAAAACATTGAAAAGACTGAAATACACGTTTAAGACAAATATAAAATAAGTAAAATAGAATAAAATAAAAGGGATAAAATAAAGTCAAAAAAGATCGGGAAATGCTCTCCTATAAAAGTATATTTTAAGAAGGGACTTAAAAGAGTTCACTGACTCAGCTGACCTGATTTCCTCAGGCAGGCTGTTCCAGAGCCTCGGGGACCTGACAGCAAACGCTCTGTCCCCTTTAGTTTTCAGTCGAGACTCTGGAACAGACAACAGACCTCTGCCCGAGGATCTCAAGGTACGTGCTGGTGTGTATGGGACTAAAAGTTCAGAAATATAACAAGGCGAGAGGCCATGAAGAGCTTTAAAAGTGATCAATAAAATTTTAAAGTCAATTCTAAAACATACTGGGATAATGTGGTCATATTTCTTTGTTCTGGTTAAAAGCCTGGCAGCTGAGTTCTGGACAGTCTGGAGTCGATCAATAGATTTTTGGGTTAAACAAGTGAAAAGGCTGTTGCAGTAATCCAGGCGTGATGAGATGAAGGCGTGTAAAATGGTCTCGGTGTCCTTAAAAGTTAACATAGATCGAATGTTTGCTGTTGATAAAAACACGATTGAACAAGGTTTGTGGTGTGCTGCTCAAAATTTATTTTATCAAACCAAACACCAAGGTTCTTTGCAACAGGCTTAATGTGATTTACTAGGGAACCAGCAGATGGCAGTATTTACTGCCATCTGCTGGGACCCAATGACCCAATTTTGTCTGAGTTCAGCTGGAGGAAATTATTTAACATCCATTTTTTAAGGCAGTTGTTAAGTGAACTCAGCATTTCAGGGTCTGTGGATCTGACGGGCAAGTATATTTGTGTGTCATCAGCATAAATATGAAAAGAAATGCCATGTTTATGGATAATATGTCCAAGGGGAAGCAGATACAAGGAAAACAAAATGGGTCCTAAGACCGACCCCTGAGGCACACCATATTTAACTGGAAAGAACGAAGAGACATAGTTGTTTACAGACACGCAAAACTTCCTATTTGACAGGTAGGATGAAAACCATTCTAGGGCAGTACCAGAGATCCCCACCCAGTGCCTCAGTCTGTCTAACATGATGTTGTGATGGTGTCAAAAGCAGCGCTAAGGTCCAGAAGTACATTAAAAGGTCATTGGTGACTTTAAGCAGGACAGTCTCAGTGATACTTCCTGAAATCAGATTGAAGCTTTTCAAATAATTTGTTATTTTCCAGTACAGTGAGCAGCTGTTTGGACACAATTCTTTCTAAAATCTTTGCAATAAAAGGCAGTTTTGAAATTGGTCCAAAAGTTTGTGGGAGGGAGGGATCTAAACCAGGTTTCTTTAAAAGCGGGTTTTAAAATAATCAGGGACACAACCAGTAGATAGGGAGCTGTTAAAAACAGATCAAATGGGGCCCAACAGAATCCATTACTTTCAGTAAAAACTTTGTCGGTATTACATCAAGTGGGCTGGAGGACACTCTCATTTGTGATACTGTTTTTAAAAGCTCAGACAAGTCGATGGGATAAAACTGGTTAAAACTCTCTTGTTGCTGGTGAGGAACCTCTGAGTAAGAGGCCGCGGGGGTAATAGAGGCTCTGATTGACACCACCTTATTGGTAAAATAAGATAAAAACAATTCACAGTCATCATTACTTGCAGCTGAGGCACAAGGAGGGTTTGGGTTTACCAGCTGATCCACAGTCTTAAACAGAAACCTGGGACTGTGTTTATCTGTAGTAATGAGTTCAGAAAAATAATGTGTTCTCGCATCCTTAACCATGTTATTGTAGTTAATTAATAAATCCTTCAGACTGAGGTAATGGACTTGGAGACTGAATTTTTTCCATCTGCGCTCTGCTTTCCTGCATTCCCTTTTTAGGCTGCGAATGCTGTCATTTATCCAGGGTTGCTTACTAGTTTTAGACGTAGGCCTAACCTTTAGAGGAGCAGTAGTGTCGACAAGCAGATATGATTGAAGTGATCGACCAGATTGTTGGTGTTGGAATCAGACAGGTGTTGGCTTTGGCTCTGAAAGAATGTGCAAAACTTTGAAACACTTTGTTCATTAAAGATGTGAGAACACACAGAGCTTGGTGAGGCGGCATGAGTAACAGGCGAATCGCAGCTAAAAACAATACATCTGTGGTCAGATATGGTCATGTCCACTAATTCCACAGGGAAATGCTGACACCCAGGGTAAAAACCAAGTCCAGTGTATGGGTTATGGGTTTGCCCTTTGACATGTTGTTTGAAGTTAAAAGAAGTGGCCATATTTAAAAAGTCAGTGGTAAAAAGTCAGTCATAATTTAAAACCAGAGTAGATAAAAATTCAGGAAGTTCTGATAAAAATCCTCCAGGCGGTTTTGGGGGGCGATAAATTATAACAAATATGATAGCCCTCCAAGTTTAAGAGTGAGAACTTCAAAGGAGTTAAATTCATCACAGCGTACTTGATGACATTTAAAATTTTTCCTATACATACTCACTAGCCCACCACCACGACCACTGACCCTTTGACTAAAACAATCATATTGAGGCGGACACAGTTCAGCTAGCTGGCCATAGTCATTCATTTGCAACCATGATTCAGTTAAAAACAAAATCTAGATTTGCAGACAAGATAAAATCATTTAAGATGAAAGTGTAGCACCTTATCACCAAAGCAAATTCCTTGTATGTGTAAAACACTACTTAGCAATAAAGCTCCTGATTCTGATTCTGATATATAGTCCAAATGTGATAAGCTAATTAATTCAGTTCAAGTTGTAAAATTATATTATTGATATGGTAAAGTTATGTGTGCTATATTTTTTCTTACCTTTGTTAAGTAAATAATTATATTAACTGTATGTAAAGCACCTTTCAAGATAAAATGTCTTCACACAGAAAATGTAAAAGTTACATACATTAAAATTTTATTGCATTTTGTTAAAAATATGGTTGAACTTATATTTACATCAAATCATTAATGCAAAATCAAAATCATATACAGCCATTTATCTTGGGTTAAGAAAAAATAATTATAATATAGAGTTTATCAGCTTTAGAAATTCTGGCTCACAGGTTTATGAAAGGAGAAAAGAAGGAAGTTTATTTTTATTTTCCCGGGTTGTGTAACATCTATGAACAGCTTTCTTTGGAACCATATAAACTGTTGACCGCATGCTCTGTGGAATGTCTAGAGTAACGGTGACACTGTTTCTGGAAAGAGATGTTTCTGGTGAGTTTTTTAAATGTCATTTTTCAGTCCTATGAGCACCGCAAATTAAATTCCATTGAACTCTATTGTATTTGGGCAAAGGCAGAAATCTCAGAGAGAGAGATGTCAAGGCCTGGGCAAATAAAAGCAAAACTGCCTGCCGAGATATTACTAGATTGAGAAAATGTTTTTGTAACCCAGGTGTTAACACTTTATAACTCCCAAAACAATTCTTAACTCAAGGCCCACTTAGTAGTGAGGCCTCCGTTGTTGTGGAAAGTGAAGAAATATTTATAAAAACATGTCATTAATAAATCTAAAGTTGCTTTTATATATATCTATATAGATATATAGATATACTGAACAAAATTATAAACGCAACAGTTTTGTTTTTGCCCCCATTAATCATGAGCTGAACTCAAAGATCTAAGACTTTCTCTATGTAGAAAAAAACCTATTTCTCTCAAATATTGTTCACAAATCTGTGAAAATCTGTGTTAGTGAGCACTTCTCCTTTGCCGAGATAATCCATCCACCTCACAGGTGTGGCATATTAAGATGCTGATCAGACAGCATGGGTTTTGCACAGGTGTGCCTTAGGGTGGCCACAATAAAAGGCCACTCGAAAATCCTTCGGCAGACTATGTTGGATGCAGCATGTGGGAGTAGTAAGACAGCGCTCCGCGAGTAAACGGCAGGCGCTCTATGGATAGTAACCATGGCAACAGCTCCTGTGCGGTACACAACTATAGCCTATATAACTTAAGTAAGTATTATACTTATTGGCTATATAACTTTACCTGATAGGTCTTCATCTAGTTGCGGGGATGCTCTGCCATGCGAATTCCATCCTGGTGATGACCTATTTAATAAACAGTAATAGATTCTGGAAACTCACAAACAGCGAGGATCAGTCTCTCTTCCAATGATTTGTGCTGTGCGTTGCATACAAAAAGTTCAAGACAATTCAACTTCGGCAGCGAGCACAGGCATGTGCGTGAGGCGAGCACAACAGTTTCATGGGAACGCACCCGCTTGTTGCTACACCTTGTGCTCGACCACTTCACCTTGCTAATGAACATACAGTAGACTGTTTATGCTGCTCCCTGATAAAAGAAAAATATTTCTGCTGCTACCTGTTCAGAAAAACCCCCAAGAAAACTGGACTTTGATGGTAACTCACTTTAACAAGCTAGACAAAAGGTAATTCCCTGGCAGTGGCAAATAGCTTTGTAATTTAATATTTGATTTGATTACATTAATGTTTAAGTTTAGATTTACAAGAAATATTTTATTGCTACTGTGTAAAGGGAATACTGCTGGTAAAAAGCACCTTAATTGTTTAAAGTGTTTGCAAACCACATGTTATTGCACTTTTGTGTATATAGCAGTACATTTAAATTAAAAGTGCGCAATACACTACTTTAGAATTCATTATTCAATTTTGCGCATAACTCTGCGATTAATCACAGAAAATCATGCGATTAATCGTTAATCACGTGATTTTCTGTGATTAATCGCAATTTAGTTTAGTTTAAAAATTTTAATCGTTGCGTGTGTGTGTGTGCTTGTATTATGGAGGACTGATTCTGACAGATTAAGAAATAAATACAGAAAGAAATAAATGCTCAATAAATAAATAAATAAGCATCCGATTAAATGCACAAAAAATAAAGTAAATAAATAAATGTAGGCAGTAATGAAGTTATACATTTAGACATAAATGTATATATGTCTTTTAATTAGCTTCTTGATTAATTCACCTTTATCATAATTACCTTATTTATTTACTGTCCGTTATCATCTTCAACTTTTTGTTATTAATTACTTATTTTTTAAATGTATTTATTTATTTGTGTGTTTTTATTATTTTTGTCTGTTTTATTCTTACTTTGCATTTCTACCCTATTTATTTCCCCAATGGTATTTATTTCTGCCTGTCCTTTTTACATTTCTATGCATTTCTGCCTTATTATGCAAATGAGGAGGGGTTTTATCTCAAGGGGTCAACTTCTCCCCTATTGGTGGACGAGTCAAACGGCAGAGGACTCTACATGCACACATCAACAAGCTTGCTCCTCACACACTCAGACGGCTTCCTTCAGTGAACTGAGGTGTTTTGTTTAACAAAATACAATATTACAACAACATTACATACATAACATTAAAAAATGTCCCTAAATCTGCTTACAGCTACTATTATACGCAACTCTATCCATCCCGCCAGACGATCCCACCGTCACGGAGCGGATCACAGACTGTCTCTTTGACACATCTGCATGGATGAAGGCTTGCCACCTTCAACCAAACCTCTAGCCAAGCAATCTATCCCATAACATTAAAGTACATATTGCCTCCTCAACCATCAATCTAACCACGATGGTGAGAAACTTGGGTGTCATGATTGATGACCAGCTGTCCTTTTCAGACCATGTTGCTGCGGTCGTGCCGCTTTTGATCAGCCCAAAATGACTCATGTTACTCCATTACTCAGTGACCGTGCTACCTGTGGCCTCCAGAATCAAATTCATGTCACTAATGATTGCCTGCAGAGTGACTACTGCACCCATCTACCTAAACTCCATAATACAAGCTTACGTTCCTTCTGGGCCACTGCGCTCCTCCAACAAACGCCGCCTGGCTCTGCCATATCACACAAAGCAATCTCGGTCCCTGTTCTCATCTGTGACACCACGTGGAGGAACAAGCTACCACACGCCATCAGAGAAGGGGCGTCAATCTTTAACTTCAAGTAGCTCTTGAAAACTCATCTCTTCCGAGAACACTTCCTCTTATAACACCTGTAACTCCTAACCTCTAACATGCACTTCCTGTGCTCTTCTTCTTCTATCACCTTACAATGTCTTGTATTGATTGCACTATTTCGTTAACTCTTACTATTTTCCCCAGGTATTTACCCGATTGATGCAGTACGCGCTAAAAGCTCTTGCTAGTATCTATTGCTGCCCATAGTAGTATTTATTGGCACTTGTAGATCTCTTACTATATAGATTGTTTAATGGATGTTTGTATGTTGATGCTCAATTGTAAGTCGCTCTGGATAAATGAGTAAATGTAAAATCATAGTGTGTTTATAAATCATTAATTTAATATGTTGCTCATAGATGCTAAAATTGGAGGTTAAAAACCCACCCCAAAATGTTCCACAAAAATAAAGTACAGGCTTAATATTTAATATTTAATGATACGGGGTGAATATGCTGCTACACTTATTAGCCGGGCCAAAGATTTTCATTCTGGATATTAGTAGCTCTAGTAAGTGTGGTATGTGTGGATGGTAGTATTAGTAAAATAAAGTGTGGTAACAAATCGCTTTGCTTAAGGCCATCTTCTTCCTCTCTTGTCTCCGTATCTGTTAGGACGGTAATCCGTTGAACTTGAGCTTCGTCCCTCTGGACATCAAACTAACCAACTGGGACGACCTGCCCGAGGCCTTCAGTCGACGCCGGGAAAATCGAATACAGGTCTGTCCTTCCTGCCAGGCTGTGGGTGTGGGTGTGCATGCGGATAGGAGTGTTTACACGAAGGAGACCTACTTAATGAGTCATTACTGTAAAACGCCTTTAAGGGGCATTCCTCTGGACTAGACTTTGAGGTTGTAAAATGCGCCAATATTTCATTCTTTTGATTGATGAGAAAAGATTCAACCATTTATAACTACACAATTTCCAAGATGACAGAAGCTTCTACATGGGCACAAGAGTGAGGTTGAAGGGTTTTCAGCCAGTGAGCCCGTAGGCTGCTTTAAGGATGACCTTAATTTTAAGATAATTTAGTTTAATATCGCGGTCAGAGAGCTATCTCCCCAATTCCACTGATCCAGTAAAGATGAGGCACAAGGCTGGACGGGGCTTATTAAACAGATATCAGACGTGTGTGTGAATGTAATGATACCACTGATCATGAGGAGGAAGAGCAGAAGCACGGTACTGGGAGCCTGACAGATAGGGGGAGTGTGGACTCCTACTTCCACCACTGCAGGGCCTGAAGGGGGGAGGAAAGGGAGGAGGGGTTGGGTGATGACGGAGAGAGGAAATAAGAGAGGGGGTGGTTTGGGGGTTTGGGCAGCCAAGGAGACCGGCAAAAGAGAAAGTGCCGTTTTATGAGGGTCGTTAAAGGAGACGGATCATCGCCTCAAACGACCCCGCACGCCAGCCAGCTAATATTAAATCCTGCAATCTGCCTTGGCAGTAACAGAGCCGCTGACAGACAACCCCGCCTGTCACGTTGTTTATGTTGGTTTGTAAAGCGAAGGCGTGAGTTGCATCCATCCTCTGACCCATCATTTACGCCCTGTTACTCACCAATTGTCCATCAAAATCAATACTAAGCAAGCAGTTTAACGTGGGCTGCAACACGTCTTGGACCGGGGAGGCAGCGCTGTGTAAACTCACCTACAACCAAAGAGAGGCTTCCCAAGCAAACCTGTTTTAAAAGAATTTATAGGAAACGATTATAAATCTGTATACCATGAAAACAGGGTCTTTAAAGGGAATGAAACATACATTTATTCAAAATAATACATTTCTGAGAAGATCATTGTTAATTGTTAGGTTGCAGAGTGTACTCTGTCATCCTCTTAATTCTGTGCTTGTGCCTCTTACAAGATAAAGCTGGCTTTGTTCTTTATGTTTCTTACTGTCAGCAAATCCCATGGAAAGATGAAAAACCAACAATGCGTTACCGCGTCTCTCCTTGGTACTTCACTACCCTGTCTGTGGCACTCAGCCCCAAGCCCACTGGTTCCTGCTGAAGACGATTATCGTTTAGCTCTCAAGCATTTAGTTTGATTTTTAAAAAAAGGCTCTGTAATTTTTTAGCAAACATTACTAGAACAGGAGTAAATGGGCTATTTTCAGCTGTGGATTAATACACGTTTAGGTTACAGAATTATTCTTTAAGTCTATTTTTGTTGCTTTCTTTCGATAGTAACAGAAGCAAAAGGTTCAGATGACTGCACAAATTAAGATGTATTTCAGAGTGAAATATTTTAGTGCTATAAATTCAGTGGAATTAAGTATTCAGCAGTGGTTAAATCTCACAATGAAGGCCAGAATTGGAATGTGGACGTTGCAGTCACAAAACAACATGCGTGTTGTAGCCACCAGGCCGCCAAAATGCCCTGTAGTTCCTGTTCTTGAATCAGGTTACAGTCAAAATCTTAAATTTATAATGAAAAAGTCAGAATTAGTCTTAAGTTATATGGAAACAGGCACAAACAGGGTAACAACTTCAGGCTTTTTATTCATGTTACACCATGCTAAGGCAGGTTTTCTTCAACGAGTTTCTCTCTGACGCCTCCCCTCTGACTCATTTTCTCATTCATACAGTCAATATCAAAGCATATAGGGAACGCATTCATTTGCAGAAGTTAATGTCTTCAAAAACGTCGCCAATTCAGTTAGATATCATTTTGTTACCGAAACATGATCTTTAACGTGACCGATGTAAGGACAGAGACGATCTTTGATTCATCCTCATCTTAGAATAAATCTATAGGCGTGTCCTTCTTTAGAACACTGTGACTCTGTCAGGTTGTCAACAGTTGCACTGAAACACTTACCTTGGGCTACATAGCTGCAGTAATCACTGTTAAAATCAAACTAATCTGTAGGAAGCTGTAACTGATCAATGAACAATCATTTGTCATGGTGTGACTGGTCACACTGACGGAACATTTATGTTGGAGATGATGTGAATATTTCTGAGTGAGGATGATTGTGGTGCAGCTGAAACCACTTTAAGAGCCAAAAACTGGACTAAATGTAGTTTAAAAGTGAATTGGCTGTGTTTAGGCTTAATGTGTTTTGACAGCATTTCATTAAATGTGAAACGAGCCAGATTTTTTAAAATGTAAAATAGATGTCTAAAACGTTACAGTCACTTTGGACCTAGACACATTTACAACTGCAAATCACCAAAATAACTGTTACTGGGTCAGATTGTGAATGTATAATCAAAGGTCCATGAGTGTCTTGATGATGTGTCTTCTCATTTATTTTATTGCCACCGGCATTTTGTCCCCGTCAGCTTACAGCTAAATAAATATATATTTTTTTAGATAAAACATACAGAAGGATTGCAGCACTTTATCATTGATTAAGGAAATTCAAATCTGGTAAATGCTGAATGAGCAGACCACGCTTATTAAAATGTAATATTTTTAACTTATTGATCCTTCCTCCACTCCTGTTTTTTTAGAAATATGTCATGGTCCGCTCTGGCATGCATTCGTATTTCTAGCACCATTGGATTAAAATGGAGGCCCTGCTCTTTATTTCCCTCCCATCTCAAGCTGTGAACTCAGAGCTCAGAGTTACTTAAACCTGCTTTCTAAAACAAGGCCCTGTAGTTTGATTATTTATGTGATATTCCACATTTGCTACACCGTCATTTACTGATACTACTGAAAATATGCTTATTAATATAATTTTAATGATTCCAAGCATATCGTCCATCTCCAACCTCCCTTTGCATCCTCAGGTCACACCAGCAAAGCAGGCGTGGATGTGAGAAAACTCTGTAAAATGAATATTGAGTTTTACCTTCAGACAAATAATGTTTTTGTGAGAGTAGCTATCATCCAAAAAAACACTCCTCCAGTGTAATAAACCCAGATAAATTGCCCATTAGGCCTTGGTGCTTGGTGTGCTATTTGTTTTTTTGCCAGTGAATTTTTGAATCCTTGACTTGGCTGAAAGCATATACAGCTCTCTTGGTTTGATGGGTTTTTATTCAGCTATCTGGAAATCTGTCTCCTTGTGTGTATTATTTTGTGTGTGTGCGTGCGTTCTGCAGGGCTTGTTTGTTTTCAGCTCAAGTTTTTTTTCAAAATTGAAAAAGTAAAAAAAAATGTTTTGCTCTTAAAGAGGCTCCAATATCTAAAATATCAATTTGTGTTGAAGATGAAGGCTCCAGCCGCCTGAAATTGAATACGAAGTGAGGTGTCATGTCCCCCCGCAGGTACTGAGGTTCGTTCAGGAGTGGAGCAGCCTGGCAGCCATGAAGCAGAAACTGCTTCGACGCAGCGGCCTCCTCTTCCACAGCCCCACTTTAGGCTTGCAGCAGCTGGCCGCCGCCCAACGCCCTCACTCGAGCACCAAAAGGTCAGATTCCAACTTCAGATATGTTCTTGAAGGACATATGCTACTTTGACTTTCAAAAGCGTAGCTGTGAATAAACTAGTTATTGAACAATGATTGGTTAATCATGGCTTAGCAACCTTAACTAAACACGGCGAGCTTGTTAAGGGTCTTCTTATGTCAAAGTGGTGTGCATGGCTCCACTGGTTGCAAAAAAAAGTCAGATTGTACAAAAGTCTATGACAAAATGACCCTAATTCTGATTTGATTTGACTCAGCAAACACTTCCCTACTGAGTTTATGGTCTCAATCGCTAGTTTCAAGTCTTCTTCAATACAACATGATGTTCATTTTGTGAATTATGGTCCCATGTAGAGGAAAATAGACAATAAAGCAGGGTATGATTTAGAGCATGGCAACCTTGTGAGTGACAAGTACCCCTATCCTGCTCCACCCTCTTGTCAAAATATGGTCACTTCTGGTTCCAAAAAACCAAGATGGTGGCAGCCAATATGCAAAATTGGAGGCTATGAGTCCAAAAAGCAATGGGTAACGTCACAGCGTCCACTTTTTTTATGCGTAAGCTGCAAACGTTAGCATATCCGGCTAGCTTGCTACCAATAGTTTCCCAGTGTTACTTCCAAGGCCAAAAAGCACATGATTAACTAACTACATTCATTTATGGGGGTTACATGTTATTTTAAAACACTACTTGCACATCCACTGTGTTGTTATTTCCCACTTTTTGGAAGCTGATCTTGGATGCTATTAGTTTTAGCTAATGTTAGCTACTCTGTCCTGCTCTTTATTGGATTTTCGGGAGTTTTACAAGAGAAAGAGTTATGATCACCAAACATCAATCAGTCATCACTCATCCCATACGCCTTTTTTTCTAACATTAAAGGTGAAACATGCTGTTTTAAAATACTCATGCATCATTTGTTATCATGCTCACAATGCTAGGACAAACTAGCTCTACACTGTTTCTTTATTTCCATGTCTTCTACATGGATCATCACCTGGTGAGGATGTAGCTTTAGCCTTTAAACACAATATCACACAAGTAGCCATCAGGTGCACATTTGAAATTCCCTTCTTGTTTAAAATCAGATGGAACCATTAAAAAGTTACAGTGTTATCAACCAATTTGTTGTGAACAATTTAAATCTTTCCCTTTATAACTGCAAATAAATCTGTATAAAAGGAACAAATATGTTATCCCTTCTGAGCCAAACAGTAAGAAATAATTTGACCTAGCGCCCCCGTTGTGCCAGTTAGTGTACATTTTAAAATAGTGGAAACAGTGAGACGAATTAGTTCCCAACATTATGTCAGAAACCGAGAAGCAGCGTGGGAGATTTTACAGAGAAACAAGCAGATTTGTAAATACTAACTGCCCTGAGGCGTCATGGAAGGCTGAATAGTATTGGTGTGTTTGTGCATGTGTGTGTGGGCGTATCAAAGGGTGTCAGCTGAGGCATAAGAGAGGATGGGATGAGCACTGTGTATGTGTACATGTGTGTTTTCTGACAAACAAGCATTGTTGCTGGCACACTAATTACAGCTGGCGTGGATAGAGGCAGGGAGAGTTTGCCAATTACAGGGCAGACTTGCGTGTGTGTGTGTGTGTGTGTGAGAGTGTTTCTCAACCAGGGAACGTGTTTAGGTGCATGAACCTAATCAAGGTGTGAGTAGGAGGCAATTGGCCCGGCTTGATTTGATACCTGTTTGATTTATTCACTAATCAGAACCAATCAAGCTCCAGCTTCGGCTCAGCGGGGCGATCACAGCTCACCTTCCCAGCACTGAGACGCTCAGTTTTCAACTACTTCAAAGTTAATGCACTTTGCCTGGGTTTCCAACACTGTGGATGTTTTCGTCATAAGCCACTCATGGTGATTTACAGTGATTTCAGAAGAGTTAAGAGGGTTTTGATCCAGTTAGCATCTTGCCTAAGTGCGTTTCATCGCTAAAATGTCTGCAAACATTGGCTATAAATGTTTTATTGCTTCTATAATATGCCTTTGTTATACAATAAGAAAGCACATGAATTTTCTTTCAGTATGCGTACTAATTTTCTTCGTATTGGTAGTTTTTATGCATTTGGTTGCTAATCAACACATGTAAGTAGAACTTGTTGGTAAGATTCAGTTAACATGTTTTTATTACCTATAGTCCAAAATAGAATAGTCCAGTATAGAATCCAAAATGTTCAAAATAAGGCTGTTAAACTTAAAATGTACAGGTGAAGACTTTTTAAAAAATGTAATTTGAGAAATATTTTAAATTTGCCGTGATTGCAGAATTAATAATACTCAACATCCATATAATAACATTAATTCAGAAACCTTATACTATAGTACAGCATAGGGCTGAACAATTTAGAAAAACTATTTAATTTATATTACTTTGCCTGAAATTGCAGTTGCGATTGATGTGCGATAGTACAGCACCTAAAAGGGACGAAAATGGACAAGTAACCAGAATATGTAAAGCACTTTTTGTCATCTTGTCATTATGGTAGCTTACATTCAAGCATACTCAGCAAGTCAGTATTGCACTTCCATACATTTTGGGGACAAATAAAAAAAAAAATGGTCAAGCTTGAAGCAGCAGATGCCAAGTTTTTTCTGACTTGACAGTGCCCCTCCAGCGCCACAGAAAACATTATACAACTGTTTTCACAGGCTGAACTGGTGCACTGAACTTCAGGTGCCACTTATAATCATTAAGATTTTCAACCAGCACGGAAAGCTTCCTGATTATTGCTTGAAATACAGCATGTTTGTAGTCCTCATAATACACAGATTTGTTTTTATATACACCATTATGTCAACCTAAAGTTGCTGTAACATTTATCAGGTAACAGTTGAACATATACATTTAAAATTTGAATTTGTAGCTCCATGTTTCATCCTCGTTTGGATGACCATTACACTGCATGTCATTTCCGATAAAACAGCTGGGAATTTCTTCCATCCGACATTGAATAGACTATTGCTGTACCGTCCATGTCTCACTGAGGCCGGTGGAGGGGAGCAGCAATCAATCAAAGCAGCTTCAGCTGGGCCAGACTGCAGAATTAGCTCGTTAGTTTGATTTCACACAGCTGAGCTGGGTCTGGCTTCGGAGCTGAACTGCAGGCCGGCTTAGGCGGAACTGAGCTGCTGTCTGAGGCTCTGCAGGTACGCTGTCAGCAACCCGCTGCCACCACAGGCCTGCAACTGCACTCCTGCAGCTGTGCATCAAATGGCTACAAGCAGAAAACCATGTCCAGATAATCCAAAAAAACAATATTGACCGCTGTGTCTGGTGAGAGGTGCTGCAACCTTCAACACCACTGAAGCATGTTTAAATTTACTGTAGCTGTCAGAACTGTAGAAAGTTGTCTTAAAGAGTTACATGAGAAAACTGACTGCTGTCATGTCAGTACAGGAAATATGAAGCTACCTCCAGCAGCTGATCAGTTACCAAGCAACCAGCAGAGACTTAAGGAAGTTACTACTCCCGGCCAAGAAATAGTCCAATACATAGTTCACGGTTTTACAGGAGCCTTTCAGATTAAATAAGCAAGATACAACATGTTAAATAGTGAGCTTTAGAGGTGCTGGGAGGCAGATTTTGTTCTGTTTGGAGAGAGCCAGGCTAGCAGTTTCCCCCTGCTCCTGGTCTAGACAGCTGCTAGCCATAGCTTCTTACTTAGCATACATATATTTCCCAAAATGTTAAACTTTAACTTTAAAGGTTCCCTGTGAGGTTACAAAATTATGTCCACATTCACGCATTGTGTGTTTCATTTAAGTGTAAATAGTGTGTTGAATGCAAGCGGGAACCTCCAGGTCTGAACAGTGGAGCTAATGCGGAAGTGCCATAGACCTGCATTCGGCCAGCAGGGGGCGACTCCTGTGGTGCAAAAAGAAGTCCTGTTCCATTAGAAATAATGGTAAACTGACCCTACATTCCACCTGATTTATTCCCTCAGTAAACATTTTCCTAATGAGTTTATGGTTTCACTCGTCTTCTTCAAAACAGTATGATGGTCATTTAGTAATGATGGTCCCATTTAGAGGAAAATAGACGCTACCATGGTGACTTGTCAATCAGGATAGAGGCAAGTCGTACCCATGGCACTGAGCACCATTTGACCAGCGCCGTTGAAAAAGTTTATTAGGAGTCGGAGGGTACATTTTGAAGTAAGCCTGTTGGATACATCTGGTGCTGCTGGTTGCAAAAAGTCAAGATTGCGACAGCCAAAATGCCACACTCAAGGGTTCATTACGGCAGTCCACAACCAATGGGTGACGTCATGGCGACTACGTCCATTTCTATTATACACTCTGTGGTTGAATGTGTTTCCTTTCTCATGAAACATTTGCAAAGCCGATTTTCAAAGATATTTTAAATCCTTCATTGTTTAAATTTATGTGTGCTACATTCTTCTTCACCTCCTTTGTGGTCGCACTTCTGCGCTTCTTCACCCGTTACCGCCACCAACTGTCGGTCAGTGGAATGGCGCAAAATCTGCAGCAATGTGTGTTGCTGTTTGTATTGTGCACGTGATATGAAGAATAAAGGAACCCACTAGCTCCATAACGCTACTGATGGCCAAAAAATTGTAATGCAAAAACATGTTATGCATAAGGAAGGAGCAGCAGTGTACAGAAATACTGTCCAAGCACCTAGCTGCATAAAAACATGCAAACAAACACACACACACACACACACCGTCTCTCTCCCAGAAGCGCAGTTGGACTCCTGTTAGTGTAAGGTATCTCGTTTCATCCAGCCTCTGTGCTGGGGCTGTTTGAAGCAAAGGAAGCTCATGTGTTTGATGGAGACTTACCTTCTTCCTCATCTCCCCTCAGCTTCCACACAGAAACCTCTCCTCTTTGATGTGTCTCCCTCCTCCAATTTCTGCCTCCTGTCATCCATCTTTCCTTCATTTCCCCCCCAACCCTCTTTCCATCTCACACCCAAAGAAAGTATTCTGTCCAGATGGAGGTGGTGGAAATGCATAAAGATATCCCTGCATAGCCTGCAGGGCCAAGTAGAAATACCAAAAGCGGAGTTTAACAATGGCAACAGCTTCCTATTTAAATAGCTGGGTGTTTCATGGAGGCTAGCATCTCAGTCAGGATAGAAACGCACCACGTAGCCATTTGTACAATTAAACAACACATTCATATTTACATTTTTTTTGTTTGAAATGGCTAGAATAAGCTTTTGATAGTCCATTCACTTGGAGAATATAGGTGGTAAATACCCTTGTTAACATTTCAGCTATATATATATACTGTATATTACTGAAACATTTAATTTTGTTCCTGTGGATCAACAACCTTTCAGGAGTATGGTTTTAACATTTCCTTCTACATATAACCACAGGCAGGTTTTCTTCTGTCTTTTACTGTGCAGTTTTATACGGTGTTACATGGTGTTGAATTTATTTTTCTACATGACACAGATCTAATAGGTCTAGGAGCTGTTTCAGATATTGATTTTATTTCAAAGGTGGCAGCACTACCGTTTGTCTGCCTGCAATAAAGTTTCATCAAGTTCACGAATTGACAAAACTGTCAGAACAATGTTTATAAAATGCAACATTAATTATCGATCTACATAACAATTAGTGAATGGCTTCATCACCATGCCACGCATCAGCTGGCGCCTGTTTCTAAACCCATCTTTTCTTACCTCAGCCTTGTTTTTCAAAGCTGCCGTTTTGCTTTTCTTTTTTTCTTTTTTAAACCTTTTCCTCACTATCTGCGCCGTGCTACTACCAGTGTATGTTATGTGATGTTATGTTAAACGACAGAAAGAAACCTTTGTTAAGTGGATACGTAGATGGTTTGTAAAGTAGTAGCTGGTTCACTTCCCAGACTCCACAAACATCCACTCTACTACAGTGTCTTTGAGTAAGACACTGAGTCCGTTCAGCATTGTTTAGTAGCACAGTCTGACCTCTGGCCTTCCTGTAGAGAAGGAAAGAGAAAGTATTATTGCTCTATAGGGACCATTAGAGTGTTGTATCATCCCTCAGTGGAAAGCCTCAATGTTACCTGGGGACGTTTGGTGATTGGTCACTTTTCTCTCAAGACCACAGCAATTTTCTTCTAGCCCACCACAAACAAGTCAGTGATTCTTTTTCCCCCAACTCCTCCTCTCCTGTATTTCCTGTCAACTCTGACATCCTGGGGTCATTTTAATCCTGTCCACATTGACATGTAGTGTTTCATGCTATTTTCGACTTGCACTCCCAGCCACCTGTATTACAAGGACCATAAAAACCAGTGGCGGGGTTGACGGATTAGATTAGATGACTGACGATCCCTGTGGGGAAATTAGATTGCTGCAGCAGCAATAGTAATAGGATTCAGCAGGGGAAGAGGACAAACAGAATATAAGCACACAAATAGAATAGAAAATAAGCAATGAAAGCAATAAGAAAAAAGAAAGAATGTGTGCATTTAAGCACAGTTTGGTGCCAAGAAAGATATAAACACGCATCTCACATTGTACTCTGCCAGTTCTGTGGGTGATGGTGTGTGTTACATTTATGTGGGTGAGTCCCAGGATAACCGCAGTCCGGACCAGATGACTAAGATTACAGATACGCTTGAGCAACATCAAATTTCCCATCTTACCTGGTACTAATGCGGTCCAGAGAGAGTTTATGAATCTATCCTCTTGCACCTACTCCCCCATGCTCTACATGTGAATCAAGCTCTGTGGTTACATAACGTCTACAAATCCTCCGTTTATCACTTTTTCACAGGTACCTCAGTAAAGACGAGGTGGCCCAGGCCTCCCTGAGCAGGGCCCAGCAGGACGGAGGCAGCGTCCGACTGGTCGCCACGGAAAAATTGTTCACGAAGAGGAGGTCTGCTGCTTCACTGACACCACCTGCTTCAGAGAGGTAGGTTAAAGGGCAAGATACGTGGGTGGTTGTTCAGGGCAGGAGAGGTGAAGCTGTCCTCAAGTGTTGAAAAGTCTTAATATCTTCTAGGCTCAGTATACAATCTTAAATTTCAAATTCAGCTCTACATATTGCTGATAGCTACGTATTTTCTATTAACTGTACTTGTTTGGTAGATTACAAGTGCAAAATCATTACCATTTCGGTTTAACTGATTCTTAGATTTTGTCCAGTCTTGTTTGTGGTTTATAAAGATGAGGCTTTATAGGAAGGTGGTTTGTGTCATCACATGGCTTCTTCCTCTCTGGGATTCGGTGTATTTTCATTTTCCTTCCCACAGCTGTCTCCATGGAGATGTGTATTTGCCTTGTGGGAGAGGCACAAAGGCCTGCTGAGTGTTAGTACAGTAAATATAGACCATAATACAATCTACTGGGTGAGATGTAACCACCATCACTATGGAAACCTGCAGCGAACACACACTCTTTCTCACATGTACACAGCAACATACAAAATGCCTGAGGTAGTCATGAAGTTTTCAAGGTGCCATCCAGGATTAGTGCTTTTGTTCACCACGCAGCTTTGTACAGCTTGAGGACATCGTTTTCAAAAAAACTGTGTTTGTCAAAAGCTTGCATGTTATTTAGCAAAATACTCTTTCTCTAACTACCAAAAGCTAACACTGCTGTCTAGCTAATATGCTAATGGGAAAAACATTAAAAATTATTTGATAATGTAGCAGGATTATATTTTTGTCTTCATCTCTGTTTTTAGCCTTTTGTATTTCATGAATTTTAAGACAATATTGATTTATATCCAACGTTTCATTTCTTTATTACATTTTTCAGTTGGAGGTACACAGGTCTGGACAATTTGACCTAAAATCAAAATCACAATTAATTGAACATTTTACATCGATTATGATTAATGAACCGTTATTATTATTAATTTTTCTTTTTTTGGGCCCTCATAGTTCACTGACAAGGTTTCTACTGTAAATATACTAGAAATTTTTAGTATTACTATTGTATAACTATTAATAACTATTAAAGGTGGGATTTTTTTTGTCATAATTCGATCATCTAAATGTTAATTGATAAAGTAATGTTGAGTTCCCCCTATATTTGGCGCATCTCAGCTGCTGAATTAAATTTTCACATCATCATTAATATCAATGCACAACTAATGTTTTTAACTCGCTCACGTGGGCGGAGTGACAACAAGATGTTTTTAAGGGGAAAGCACATGAGAACCATGGTGAACACCCATAGTGGAGAAAAGGATTTAAAAAACAAAACAAACAACATTTTTAGGGCAGACCCCAAATAGTCAAAGATTTGATGCTTTGATGGGCGAAGCCTGATTCGACTGTCAGTTTCACAATCAAAGCTTCGCAGTGAAACAAGGATCGTGCCATTTTGGCGATATGGAGTTGCTCAACGTCTGATTTTACATAGAACTAACAGTTTTCTCTCAATAAGTTAACATACACCCCATTACAATATACATTTAAACGTTTAATGCTCTAAATGCACAAAAACACACATGATTCGACTATCAGTCGACTATAGGCAGGACTTGACGAATCTGATTCAACTATGTAAATCCTTAGTTGGGGACAGCCCTAGAAAATTTACATCAGTTGGAGGGTCCAGCTCTGGTAGTACATCAGGTTTAGTGATGTGTCGGTCTCAAAAGAGTTGAGACCGACACCGTTGAGAGCTCTTAAGTGAACGATGGGAGCCGGTGTTCTGACGATCTATGCTGCCTTGTCGAAAAATGCTACCGTAGCGCAAATCGACAGCAGAGACTATCGATTTGCTCTGCCCTATCAAAAAATGCTACCTTATGTGTTCCCTTTTTCAAACCCATAAAGTTATAACTCTCACAGTATTATGACATCTTCTGTTTTTTTGATTATATTATAACATCATTTCAGGGGCAGCGTATTCTGATAGACTAATATCCCCTGTCAAATAATGCTCCCACTACAGAATCATTTTATATTGCACCACTACTCACTCCATGTGTACTGTACGGAGATGGGGAGCATGTTGAAATACTATATTATGCCATCTTTATTTAAGATATCAGGGCTAGCGGCATTCCCAACAGCAAGGTTGCACAGATTTATGGGCGTGGAAACGCTTGTGGGTCATACGCATGTGCAGAACCGCTAAGTAGCACATCTCCATAGGTAGCATAAATTGACAGAACACCGGCTCCCGTCTGAAAACCCATTCTCTCCCCCGGTTTGTGGGGAAAAAATTAATGACAATGAACAAATTACACTTTGTAACGGAGCAGAAATATTTTTTGTTTCATATTAGCCTATATCATAGCAATTTAATTAAAATATACAGAATTTTGTTGTTACAAACAACTAGGTTAGTTATTCTTGACACATCACACTTTTAACCATTAATATGACAGAATATTTCATTGTGTTGCAGATGAAGAATCTTGCATAGGCTATTTATTTCTTGCAACAAATAAGAATGTAACTTAGTAATTTATTTTTTCTCAAAATGTCAAACTATACCTTCGAACAATTCTTGCCAAGAGTTGAAAGAGGAGATCATTACCACTCTCATGTCTGTGTGTCATCAACTGGAGCCATGAGGCGATTGTCTTAGCTTAAAAGAGCTGGAAGACTGGAAGCAAAGTATAAAAAAGAAAACTGCTTAACAAAACCTCTAAAAGTCATAAGGAGCACGTATCGCATACATAAAGGAAAACACAATAAATATATTTTCACCAAAAAGTCACATTTTCTGCAAAGCAAAAATCTGACATTTATGGGATGGTGTAATTTGTGGGTAGGGCTGGGTATCGTTTGAAATATTTTCAGTGCTAGTGCTGATGCAAGGTTAGGATTTCCACAGTGTTAGCAGCAAAGACTTTTTTCAATACCTCATGTAATGGAAATCATATGTTAGACTGTGTTTAATGATCCAGAACACTCACTTTGGGAAATATAGCCATTTAAATATAACCTTTTTTTTTTTACAAAACCCTTTTTTCATTTAACATACAAAGCCCAAATCCTCAAGTGTCAAATACCTAAATACAAGAAACCATATAAGAACTGTGCAAAAATAAAATCGTCTAAAACTGGCATTGTCATTAAAACAATTTTTAGTCTGCAACAAAAAAGTGTATGAAACCCAGCCCGAGTGATGGGGAAAAACAGCAATGCTGCCATCACAGCTGTTTGATTTGATTTTACTAATGTTAAAACTGAGGTGCACTGGATTTTCCATGTCCACAGGAAGCGACAAAATAGAAATGTATAAAATAGAATCAGCCTCATGATTAACTGTGAACAAGCACTCCATGGATTGACAGCTGGACTCCCCAGCGTCAGATCTCTTTCCTCTCTCGTGTCTTTGGTTTCCTTTGGTATAAAGCATCAGCTCGTGGTAAACATTAGCCGGCTGTGTGCCGTTTGCTGAAGGCATGTTGCGTGAGTTCTGGGGTTTGAAGTATGAGTTACCTCATGCTGCGATATGGAGCTGCCAACGTGCCCACTTGCTTTGTGCATATATGAATTTAAATTACTTTGGAGCTAAATGCAAAGTACACATTATAATTCATTTTAAATCATGTTTAAAAAAACATTATTGCTACAAAAATACATTCTTTAATATGTTTTTTATTTCTTTGATGTGAGGTAATGCGTTTCAACATTTACAGTTACTAGCAAACCATGTATTTCTGGGTTAAAGTTTTTTCAGAAGTACCATGTTTTCACAATATTCAGTTTGGGCACACCAGTAAAAAGTCTATTTCTGTCTCTCTTTCACCCACTAGATGTTGCTGGCACCAAATTTGTCTCTTGGTACTTCCAGTTTTTGGTATCTTCTCAACTTTGAAGCAGCAAGGTTCCTTTTTTAGAGGGTTTTTTCTTCTCCATTTCAATGATTAAATCTCTCTCTGTAGTGCTATGTATCTCTGGCTCTTTGTTCCGCTCTCTGTCTGTCTGAATTGTAAACCATGGGGAAAGAGAATTTAGTCCATCTGTCCCCTCCAACGTGTCTCTAGCACCCTGCTGGGACAACATGGCAAATGCCCAAAACTCACTGTCCTCTGCCAAAAGGACAAGCATGCACAAACACATACTTGAAATGTTCTGCAGATACATCACCATCATGTATATACACACACACACACACACACACACCGGCCATATGTCCATCAACTCTGCATCTTCAGCACACAAAGTAACAGAAATTTATTTTGTTATTTGATGAATATATATTGAATTGTGTTTTCTGTGCTGCTGATGCTGAAAGAACTGAGCTCTACATTGAATGAGGCTGTTGGCAAACATATTGATGTCTGTCACATTGGTCAAGGTAACTCCTCTTTGATGTTTAGAAAAAAATCAGCAGTAGCCGTGCTGCCTGAATCAAAAACATATAAAAGAAAAGATTGCATACATAGATGGAATAAATTGAAAATTTGTCTAAATACTGCACTTTGTTATTTCTTGTCAATAAAGTTGAGTATTTCTGTTCACATTTCATCATATTTAGTCATGTTCCCTATCTAAGCATTACATTGCTTAACATACTTTATGCTAAAGTGTTAGCATGTGCACTGGACAGAGCTATCATCCCCAAATAGAGATCTATTTATTTGAAACACACACGCCTCTATTTACAAACGAGTTTTTATGTCTAAGTTTCACAAATAAATTTTATCATAATTTACTATGATGTAGTATTTTACCCCATCCCCCCTAATGAACTGTATTAGTGCTTGGTACTGGCTGTGTGCTGTGCAGGCTACGCCCCCAGCTTTTATCTGAGATTTGTGATTATTTGAATACTGGTTATTATTTGAGAATATAGAGGGGTACTTCTGCGACCTAGTCCATAAAGTTGTTGGAGATTTAAAAAAGAATGGTCAAAATTGAAGCTGCAGAGCCTGAGATATCCTGACTTTTAGTACATAGTACGAGTCGAGCTTCAAAAACACAGTGTCCTACATTTCCCATCATGAAACTCAATAATGTCTCATATTAGAACCTCCTTACCTGTTAAATGCCTTCATCTTTTAAACTCCATGCCTCCAGTCTAAGGCCAAACTCAAGATAACCCTCTTGACATGATCTGGGTTATTTTCTCCGTTCTCTCCTGAGCCACAGAAGCCATTGTGCAACTGTTCACACAGGCTGTGTAGTACTCCTCGTGACAAGTAAACAGAACCTCATTTTATATAATTGTATTTAATAGATACTTCAAACCCTTTCAGTGCTTCAACTTTAACTGACACTTCAATTGCTTGAAGTGCTTCAACTTAAACTGCAACTCCCGTATAACATCTCTCATGCAAACAGATCTTGTCCTTTACGATATCACTGACCCAGGTGATTTGATATTGGGTAATGTAACCAGCATTCTCTACCTGTGTCTCTGCAGGCAGGACAAGGAGTCCTGTAAGACAGTGGAGGATCAGCCATCATCAGAGTCCGGCTACCTGCAGGCGGTGGACAGCGAGGGTGTCCCCCTGTGTCTGTCCTGCCAGAAGGCCTGCTCTACCACCGGGGGGGCCTGGGACACTCGATTCTGCAGCCACAGGTATGGTGACACTAAACCCATACACTTTACTGGCGACAGGAGCTTCTGCAGCTTCAGATACACATGAATTTTCACAGTCAGGATGTGGAAAATATAATATTGTAGAGAGATGCACATAAAGTTATAAAAAGTATGGAGCAGACAAATAGCAGATGCATGTAAATCTGAGCATTCACTGCTTGGAGCACCAGATGGGTGGGGTTTACTGCAATGGGACAATCCAGGCAGTCTTGCTAAGATGTCAAAGAAAAGCATATTAAATTAACTTTCAAATAGTTTGTGTCTGCGTTTGCTTGAACTTCCAAGTACTGATTGTCTTTTGTGCCAAAGCCCACCCATCTGGCACCTAAAAATTCAATTATAGGCAGAGCTTCAAGATTTTTGTACAAAACAAACTTCATGTGAATGTTGACTTCACCTTGTTGCTTTACTGTTTTCTGATTACTAAAATAGATTCATAAATTACACTGCGACTCTTATAGTTATAATTTTTATATATATTTACTTAACTTTTTTATTTCAAAATCACTACTTTTTTATTTCAAAATCACTACTTTTTAACACCAGTATGAATAATGCTTTTAATGGAAAATTAACGCTGCTGTTTCGGTCTTCGCAATGTGTTGATGTCCCTGAGCGAGACGCTGCTTCCTTTCTCACATGGCCACACTAGATAACGGTCAACTACATTCTTTTAACTGAAAAAAAAGTGTTGCGTCTGTAGTCTCACTACACATTTAAAGCGGAAATTCAATTTCCTGAAGTGGTTTTCAGGGGCCAATTCAGGTCATTCAGTCAAGGTAAGATACTTCACTTTTCTGTACCTGGATCTTATCAAACTTTATCACAGTCTTATTTTCACAAATGATCTCTGTGCTCCTTTCAGCAGAATCATTACTACAGAAGTAAATAAAACAATAACAACTTTCTTCTATTTATGAAAATAAAGAATTTCAGCTGTTAGTGTTGTAAATGTAAAGGAGTATACATTCCAGTGTTGGAGGTCAGAAGTCCAAGAATTGGCCAAAGGATGAGTATGGATTTCTTCACCAACACTTCACATGAACGAAACTAGACAGCTGTTGGAGTCTTAAAGAGTTCAATGCAACAGTTTCTTTCACAAGACATCATTCGGAGCTGGCTCCCCAAGTCTGACATGCCCAGACCTGCTTGGGCATGTCTACCCCAGACACTAGATCCTGAGAATTCAAGAGTTTTTTAGTGTGTTACTAACTTTCAACTGAGGTTGGTTATGTATGACAACAAAATTTCCTGTATTATATGTGGATATAATTGATATATTGAGTACATGGATTAACCCTAGATATGTTTGTAGTTCATTCAGAGTAAATTTAATGAAAATATACTTCACCACAAATCCAGATTTATTCCTGTTTCCCCACCCATAGGTGCCAGGATGAGTTCCAGTTGCGATCCAGTCAGACATATATGCGCTCGCAGGTGCTGGAGGCAGAGCAGGGCATCTGTCAGCACTGCGGCCTCCATGCACACGACTTATTCCTGAAGGTCCGTGACGCCCCGCCCTCCCAGCGCAAGGACATGCTGGAGAACACTTGGCTCACCCAACTGTCACTCAAACAGGTCAGACACCACAGCAGAGGACGCCAGTTTTTATAACAGATAATTCACTTGAAGAAGCAAGGTGCAGCAAAATCTGTAACTTTAGCTGAGTTGGCTGGTGTGCCTCATCCATATCTTTATTTTTTCCTCACAAAGTCAACAAAGCAGGAAATAAACTTTGTCTGCATTAATCTACCATTAGCTGCTAATTAACAGTCAGACAATATGTGGCCAAATAATCTTTAAAACCAATGGCAGAATAAACATTTACCATACCGTATCTGTGTGGGTGTACTTACAGCAGTGCTTTGAGCTAAATGCTAATACAAATAAGTCCTTAGTTTGCAGGTATTTAGCCATAAAACTAAATATTTGACAATCTTAAATTCTGACCTGATGATGGAGCTAGAGGAAGGGTTAAGGATCACCAAAGTTATTACACTTTATCCTGAAAGGGACATGAACGTCTGTACCAACTTTTATGGCTATCTGTCGAATAGTTGTCGGGAAATTTCACTCAACTCCACAAGGGTAAACCTCAAGGTGGCGCTAGAGCAAAAGTAAGGGGGATTAAAAAAGGATTCATCTTCTGGGAAACATGAATAGCAATAGTTGTTGAGATATTTCAGTCTGGACCAAAGTGGTGGCCCCACCAACCGACATTGTCATCCACAAAGCAATTCTACTAGCATGGCTAAAAATACTGCTGTTTAGCAGGTTTAATGTTTATCATGTTCACTATCACGTAGCTCTAAACACAAAGTACAGCTGAGGCTGATGGCACTTGATTTGCGTGTTTTTAGGGGCTCATGTGAAATAAGATTGCATGAGTAAAACTAAGTAAAACCTTTTTTCAGTCCCAACAAAAAAAATATCTTGATAAATGCTAATTTGTTTGTGATTCAAATTAATTAAATCAAACATTTATTGAACATTTGTTATATTGTTATTAAGGAAAATTATATTGTGATAATTATTGTTGTTGTTTTATTGCAGTAAGAACAGTAAGAACAGTCTCCTGTGAGCTAAATAACTTGAGAGGGAGAGCCATTTTCTGTCTGTGTGTGTGTAAGTGCAAAAATAAAAGCATCCTGTACATCCCACCCACCTACACACACATGTACACACACACACACACTGCCTTATTTTACTATCTTCGTGGGTACCCGTCATTGACATAATGCATTCCATAGCGCCTTACCTTAACCATCACAACTAATAGCCCTAACCTTGACCCAAATCTAACCCTAAAAACAAGTTTTAACCCTCAAACAGCACTTTAAAACTTAAAACCTAAAGCTTTCAGACACCACAAGTATAATGGGCTCCCAGGTTCTGGACCCCATGAATATAGTGAAACAAGCTCACACACAC
This sequence comes from Micropterus salmoides, assembly GCF_014851395.1. Lineage (NCBI taxonomy): Eukaryota > Metazoa > Chordata > Actinopteri > Centrarchiformes > Centrarchidae > Micropterus > Micropterus salmoides. The sequence goes on from NW_024040040.1 coordinate 10,179,898, forward strand.
AGGTTGATCTGCACTCCAGGGGGCCAGCGCCCAGTAAATGGATTGCTGGGCCCATTGATTTTTTTTCCCAGTGCCAGGCCTCGACCAGTAAGCCTGTTTGATTTGGTTGGCTGTTATCCTGCAAAGCCAGCCCCCCCCTTGTGTACACACACACACCCCCATCCCAGTGCCGCCGGCAGCAGCATCAGCACCGATCGATGCACCAAGCTTTAGAGGAAACAAACTCAGCCACATGATAAGACGGCGCAGCGGTGGAGGAGCCTCAAGATTATAGGCTGATTTTTTGGTTCATACAGGGAGTTCTGGTGTGTGTGAGTGGGTGTGATTCCTGGTGTGCGTACATGTGTATATGGGTCTTTATGTGCACCTTAGGGTCTCTTTTTGTGTGTGCGAGTACGTGTATAACAGATTTTTGGTGTGTTGGTATTGTGGTGTATGCGTGGATTTTCTGTGCCTGTGAGCAGAATTTTCCTGTGTCTAAGTGTGTAGTAGTGGAGTCTGGTGTAGCGAGGTGCACGGTTTTTTGGCACAAAAGCAGGTTCAATTGACTGGAGAGTGTCAGCGTGTGCGTACGAGTGTGCGCGAGAGACGTGAACTCTGCCCCTGTGAGCAGGCCTTTTCTTTAAATCTGTTGGGATCAATTCCACCTTGCTGTCTTAATGTCGTCAGAGTAGCTCTCACAGGAGGAAAATGGATCTTTTGACTGAACTCTTCCCATCGGCTTCTCTTTCTCTGTTTCTAATTCTCTCAATTATCTTTTACTCTTCTACCTGCCTCCTCTGTATACTCTCTTTTAGTGTGGATTCCTTTCTTTCTTTCTTTTTTTTCTATTTCTGTCCTTCCCTTTTTTTGTCTTACTATGTATTTTCAGAATAAAATAAAACAGTTTTGTTCAGATGTTTACCACCAAGCAACACACTGGTTCAGTTGCCAGGTCATTGTGTTCCCAGCTCCTCTCTGCTCTGCTGGAGCTTAGCAATCTGTTCCTGAAAAGATACAAAGGCACAATCTAAGTCCTAGGAAGGTCCAACAAGTAGGTCGTTAGCACTATATAAAATACCAGTCTCTGTTTTGTCTCAAAGCTTTAAAATCCAGCTCATCACTTCCTTTTGTCTCAGTCTCCTCCTGTGTTGTTGGTATAGATTTAATAAGTGAATTAGAAAGGAAAGCTAGTTGAGAGTTTAGATTTGATACGCCCTATATTCATATATTTAGGTCAGAAACAGGTCAGTTGAGACTAAAATATTCACAATTTTAATTTAGCTTGATAGCATGCTAACGTTTGCGTTGAAACGTTGTTTTTCTTTTTACAAGCCAGGTCTTCAGCAGTATCGACCAGCACTGAGTCTCCCTCCTTGTTGTTAGAGAGTTTGTGAGAAGACTGGTGCGCGTAGACACAGAGGGAAGGGCGGGGCTGCGTGGTGAGGGAGAGAGAGGAGCAAATGCTGGCAGGACTTTGCAGAAACATAATAAATATCTCAACATCAAACTGTATCGGTATAAACAGTATTGTCTAATTTTATATCTCTTTTGAAATTATATCGGTATACCTCATTATACATGTAATGTATGTAATACAGTAGCTAGGCTAGGAGACTATCCAGAATATTGTCATCTGGCAATCATCACTGTCCTGTGAAAACCATGTATCTCCAAGTGGTCCTATATAGGTTAAGAAAATTCCTATTTCTCAAGCTTATTTAAAAACCCATTTAATATTTGAAGAATTCATTGTCACAAAGCTGAAAACTATTTTTTCTCATTAAAAGTTCACATTTTGGAGATACTTGTTTTTCATAGATAAGCGATGGTGTGGTGTTTACATATATTATTCCATGAACTTAAAAACACCAGTTATTATGAAACTATTAACAGCTTGAAGACATCACTATGACATTTGGAGTATGTAGCATGTTATTCCCTGTAGTTTATTTAACCTAATTTCTCCGTCTTTGTTGGGGATGTACTCACAGGTTTCCCTACAGCTGCCCATTATGTAGGCTAAAAACATTTTGGTTTTTATGGCTGTACCTGAGCCATCTAATGGTGATGGATAATAGAAAGTCAAAGTTCTCTCTTTGATTTGGTGTAATTATTATTTTCATCAACTGGTCTCTCACAATCATACAAGGTTGACATCTGACTCTCGGCATTTTAAGCCTTTATCGCAGGCCTTTGTCTCTACTCTTCTTTCATTATTTCCTGTTGTAGATTTTTGCCATTTATATGCTGTCATGTGTAGTCATGTCATAAGTCCTTGAGACTTATTTGTTTTTATCTCCTTTTATTGTGAAGCACATTGCAGAAGTGCCCCTGCAGTGCAGAGATTTGTTTAATACGAAGGATTGTGTGTGTGTGTGTGTGTGTGTGTGTGTGTGTGTGTGTGTGTGTGTGTGCTGTAAAATAACAATTTAGGTCACTTTAGTACTCAGAGAAAGACATCACATCAGTTCAAAAAATGTACTTCAGCATAGATGGATGGTTTGGGACGGCAACGCAATCACAGCTTGTTTTTGGCAATTTCGAGCGGTATGAGAAAACATCCAAGGGTAGTCAGTGTACTGAGACGCTCACTATTTCATTCTGTGTGTGCTTCTAGCTGAATGAGATGATCCGCGCTCCGGTCGAAGGGGATTTCTGGCAGGTCGACCACATCCGGCCGGTCTACAGCGGAGGAGGACAGTGCTCTCTGGACAACCTGCAGACACTCTGCACCGTCTGCCACAAAGCCGTACGTGCACACGCCGCATCGCTGCACCCATAACAACCTCAACAGCAGCTTTTAGAGCCAAAAGGGCTTAAGGGGCAAAAGCAATTTGTCTAACATTTAAGGTGCCTGGTGGATGGACCTCTCCTTTATCCCTACATAAAAAGAAAGCCTCATCACTCATGTTGAGGATCACATGTGGTGGCAGTAATGTGATACTTGGTCAAACACATTGATCAAAAGTCACACCATCCCTCACAACGCTATATATTGCCTGTAATAACATCACATGGTGTGGCTGTATGACATATTGATGTATAGCAGTTGTTGCAAAAGGCTATATATCTGTCTTGGGAACATTTTCCTTCTTGAGCTTCTTCAGTCAATATTTCATAATCACAGACAATTCACTTCTCAAAAACAGAACTGATTTCAAAATAAAACAGAGCGTTTATTGTGTCCTAAAATCTGCTTTACTTTCACGCCAGAAAGCATTTTTGTCAGAGTGGGTGTCAGTTTGGAAGGAAACGCTTCAAATGTTGACGTACATGAACTGATGTGAGGACCTGCACGTTCTGATAAGGGGATCCTCTCGCTGTTTATGCCACCGCTCAGACACTTTAATCTAGAGATGCTCAATATATTGATCTCACTTTTCTCTTCAGCGCAGGCTGCAGATTTAACTCTTACATCATGTTATTTATTTTTCCTCCACAGAGGACGGCTCAACAAGCCAAACAACGGAGCCAGATGAGGAAGAGCGCTGCAGCCTCCAAGGTTGCGTCAGACATCAGCAGGTTCTTCTTCAGGAAATGAAAGGGAGGTTTAGTAAGGGTTGTATAGGTGTAAAATTTCCTGAATCAAATTGTTGAATCCTTGCTGGCGTGATTTCTAAAGATGCCTCGTGATTCTTCAAAGACAAAACTCAAATTCATGTATCAGAAATGCCATTGACCCTGACAAATAAGGATAAAAGGCCGGATTCCCTTTGAATTTCTCAAAGAATGGTACTTTTTCTTTTAACTCTCATTCCGATGATGCCAGTGATGTCCTGTTGGTCTCTACTGTAGCTGGTGGTGATTTACCTACAAAACAGTGACGACTGCATCAAATGCAAATTCAGCCAGCCCCCCTTTTGTCCCCGAAACGTCACACTTGCGGTAGTTTTGATTTATGACGGCCTCCTTTTCGCTCGAGGCTGAAATGGAGCAGGTTGTTTAGAGAGATGCTGCTATTTTAAGATTTTGCAAACTTGGTGAAAAGTAGCAGGTGAGAGATGAATTAGGGGCTTTGTGATTAAAACTACCCGGCAGAAAACGCAACCAAGTGTCCTCATTGGCGCCCTCAACAAGTGCCGCCTTGTAAACCTTACTTTCTGAAAGAAAGATCAACGCTCCCTTGTGAAATAAAAACCTATTTTCATCTAGTTTCATGTTGTCTTCTTCTGTTCCTCTGGCGCTTTGACCACCGTTCAGACTGTAAATACACCAAGACGTTGGTTGTTCTGACAAGCCGGCAAATTGTTTCATCGCCTCAAGTCAGGAACATTATTGTCCATGTCCATGCATCTACCTCCTCTTCAGCTGTGCTTGATGATCTGAACAGGGCTTAAGTCAGTCAGGAGGGCTATGTTTAGAGAGACGGAGAGCAGAGTTACTATGGAAACAAGGCTTCAGGTTCAGCGATGTCGGGGATATTGAATCTCTTCTTGTGAGAGTTATACAATGAGCCAGACAGACATCAGAAACTCCAATCAATATCAGCAGGCTCCTGTGAAAATGAGGCCGTCACATTCCTCCGCAGCAGAATTTAACTTCCCCTCTCGGTGCTGAGGCTCCGCACATGTCGCCATGTCACGATTTGTCTGTCTGTCAGCCGTGTCAAACTCCGAACTCAGCAAATTCTGCCGTCACTGGAAAGTTTTACATTTTTCTGGCAGCCCCAACTTCTCCCAGCCTATCAGAGCGCCCGGTTGAAGCCACAGCGTCGAACTTTCTCGGAGCCCATGTGGGTGCGAGCGTGGGTGTGTGTGTATTTCCCCTACGGCTGCTCCAGGTCTCCACTTAATAAGGCCGTTGTTCCTCTCCTGTCCAAACCGACAAGCTTTGTGAGTAATGAACATCTCCCAGGCAGCCTTCCAACAACAGCAGGTTTCAGTGTCAGTCCCTGTCAGCAGCCAATGACTCTGATCTGCTGTTTTATTACACCCAAAAGGTGTATGGGCGTGTGTGTGCGCGGGAGAGAGAGGGAGGAAGGTAAAGTATAGTGTAAAAGTGTAGCTGACTGTGTTCCTGTGCGTTACACAAATAAAGCGTGCGTGTTTGGCAGGGGAGAAGTGTATATTGGAAGAGAGAGGAAGTGGTGTGTGCGTGTGTTTGTCAGACGGAGCCTTAATGAGGCAGCGCCCAGATGAAGACTTCTCATGTTCTTCCCAGAGGGTCTGCTGGGTAAAGAGCAGCGTTGCAGCCTCGTGACACTGTTTGCGTTGGACAACCTATCAGCCCAGAGGAAAAACATTACCTCCGCAGGTGATGACAGTAATAAAGATGGACTCAAACACAGACGGACGGCCGCCTAGGTTTGAGTGTTTGCTTTCTGTCTAACACCCACCTTCCTCCGCTTTTTTTCTAAAGCCAGCATCAGAGCAGAACCCAACTCCCTTTTCCCATCAAGTGCAATCAACGTCTTTGCCTCAGTGTCGCTGCTGCAGAGACATTTCAACAGGTTACATAGCAACACAGCATACTCTGCACGTCACATGGCCAAAATTAGCTGAGCAAATAATGACATTTAGTTAGAAAATCACAGTAAAGTGACAAAAAAGAAAAGAAACGTCTTCTGAAGAAAATCCAAGCAAATGTAATTAAAAAGACGCACCATGCAGAAACCTGCCAAATCTAAATTAATGACAAATGAATGATCAGAAATCTTAGGGACTCTAAATGATACGTTTAGTGACTATATTTGTCAGCTAATTTCATGAAAACTGCTAGCAAGCTTATCTGCTGGCATGTTTTCATTGGCTCATTTTATTTAAAACATATGTATAATGGATACTTTAATTGAAATTTTAAAAACTAATGTTATATGAAATTTTTTTAATCAAAATGAACTACAAGTTGTTTTGGCATTAATATTCATTAATTCAATTAATGTCATAATTTGGAGGGAGGATGGGAGTGGGGAGTCTAATTGCATTGTTCGAATTACAATTTCACAAACTAAAGATAAAGGAATAAAGAAGTTGATTAACATGGTTTACTGCCTTCTACAACGGGCCTACAGGCAGACAAGCTAGAAAGGCTGCCTAAACGTCTTTGGCTGTCACTTGAATCTCGCGATATATAGAGCTGTGAAGGGTTGTTATTAGGAAAATATCAAGAAAATAGACCATAAAAGAAACTCCTTAAAATGTAAATGCAGTTTTCGTCGACTGTGATGCAAACACACACTTCTGACCCATGATAGCACTCTGTTTGGGTAAATGATTGAAATAAAATGGAAGTGTATATTTGTGACAGGTTAGGAAAGTCAGAAAGGGCAGAGTGACGCACATTGTTCGTCGACAGAAAGAAGAAAGGATGGTTCAGAGAGCTGTACATTTCCTCTAAATGCTAACAGAGTGTTTCTCAATGTGGGTCAGAGAGGACCTCTGGGGGCCCTTCACTCCTGGGGTTCCAAAGCAAAGCAAATTGAGAAATAGATTAATATCGCTGTAACTCTATTCCATAGGAATTTCTCTAATTACACACATTATGTATGAGAACGATTATTGTAATTGTAGGTTTTCAATATTATCTCCCCATAGGCTGTGGTGACAAAATGTGTCTTTTTAGGGGTCTGTGACATGAAAATTAATGAAAAGTGCTGTTCCAACCAGGCAAAACTTGACAGTAAACTAAACAAATCATCTCTAATTCAATCATGATTTGCATTCAGACAGCAAGGCGTTATATTTGGCGCCATTCCATCGGTTATTCCATTTCAACCTCGCCTGCCCCCATAATCTACTTTGGCCTTTTCAGCTGAAGGAAGCGCTTCTACAAACCCAATCTTGTGTGACAGGTGTGATGGAGAAGGGCCAATAAAAGCCTGCACGGCGCTCAGCGTGCAGCCGCCGCTCTCCAATCCATGGCTGAATCCTGCTGTGGTTTGATTCCTGGCTGCCACACTCTCCACTGTGATCCCTCTGTGCCTGTGACCCTCCCTGCCCTTCAGCAAGGAAAAGGAAATAGACACGGGGGAGGCTATACCCCCGCTGCTCTCCTTGAATGAAAAACAGTGACTGCACCGTCTCTGTCTTGCCAAATCACCTCTGATATTCTGTCATTTGGTGCAATGTGAACTGCAGTACCTCATTATAGAAAAGGAATGGACCTCCAGTCAGACCTCTGTGGTGTTGTGTTACAACATCGAGAAAGCCTGTATTCTAAAAGGCTTCACCCGTATCGTCTAATTGAACTCGTGCCGGCGTTTAGGAAGCAATTCTTGGCTTTGAACGGCCACAGCCGACGAGAGGCTTTTGTCTTTATTGTCATATTATCTCTTGGGATGGTGATGAGATGATTAATCATTTCCTGCTGCCGCCTCGCACTTGCAGAAGGCTGGCACCGCTCGGCAGAGCGCGACGCCCTGGGTGGAGGAAAACGGTATTACGGCCCAGGTAATTGGTGGAGGACCATCACTCATAAGCGATCTAATTAATCTCATTAAAACACCCTCTCTGGTTGTTTCTTGAGGACCGCCGCAACAGAAGGAGTTCTCCAAAATGGGCTTATCCATCCTGATGAGTGTCATACACTCAAATGATATTCCAAGAGAAACTGCAGCTGAAGCGAGTAACAGACAATCGATACAACAGTTCTATGTAAACCGTTGCTGGCTATTTCCTAATGTAACTCAGCGTAGTAGGGGATGTGCATGGGTAAAAGGATTCTTTCTCATTGCTCAGCTGGAGATGGCTTTTGTCAAGTCCAAATTCTATTTATTCAAGATGGCTTCCTGGTTGTCTCCCAAGATGCATGGCATGCTGCGGATTAGGACCAAAAACGCAATCAATTCACCCAGCAGGAGATCAGGGGAAATAACAGATAAGGTTCTTAGCATAATTCATACAGTACCCAATCTGGCTAGGATTAATGTATGTCCTCGCTGTAGCTCACTCTCATTTGTATGTTGGAGCTGGTGTGGGGCAAAATTGCCGCTTCATGTGGCCCATTACAATCAGGCTTTGTTTGAAAGGGCCCCTGTGAGGCCTGGATCTGACCACATCGTTTTACAATGCATCTGTACCTAATGCAATTTAGGACTGATGTAATCTCATCTGTATTTTATTAAAATCAAGATCTTCTTTTGCGCTTTAGCAGCAGGCTGTGTCAGCAAATGAATCTGTGCATAAACAAAGCTGTTGAGTATTTAGTGAAAAAAGTCACATGCAATGCATCGAAGCACTTGAAGCTAAGACAAAAATGAATGCACTATTAACTAAACATACTGTTCACACATTATAATGTTACATTCAGGCAAAGAAGAGTCCTGGCGGCACTTGACATCAAAGGAAGAAAGCCACAGTAGGCTACAGCATTACCGTTTTCCCCCTTTCATGTATGCTGTGGTCAGATGATTGAGGTTAAAAATGGAAAGCTGAACAAAACGCCCTCCAACAAGTTCCCTTTTCATGAGCCTTAAAAGACATCTTTTTATCTCCCGTTTCATTTTGCCACCATTGATCAGCCATCTTTCATAGATTGCTTCCAGACATCTATTCAGCCACTCTGTCGCTGCTCAGCATGCCTGTATTTCATAGGTCTTAATGCCAAGGTCTGGCTTTTGTGCGTAGATTAAAACCTGTATTGCAGTCACTTAAATAAATAAATAAATCCACAGGAGACACAGACTTTATTGACGCTTGTGAAAAGTGGATCAACAGCATGGAAAGTTTCAGAGCGCATGCTGATGCAAAACTGGGCAGATTTTCAAATTTGGGGGGTAAAATAGGACTTTTCTTGCCTCATCCTGTGAAATTAGGATTTTTTTCCTTTCTTTTGGCACATGAGCCAGAAAAAGGTCATGTCAGTCTTGTGACAAGAGTGACAGGTCTGGGGCATCATTACTGAGACTTGGAAGGTCTGTGTAAGCACCTTTGGTCACCTCAGGAGAGTAGATCCCCACTGTGCTGCCGCCGGCCTAATGAGCACAGACAGGCCTGCATCTAATGAGAAGAGGGCGATTGCGACTGTCTTCCATCAGCCCTCTGCTTCTTCAGTACGGCATCCCATAATGCCTTGAACACACGGCGTGAGCTACTGAACAGCGGCGGATATCTTGTCACACATCAGTGCAGGGACTACAGAGTTGGCGAAGGGATCAGCCGAAATGTCCTCATCGCAGGTGCAGAGCTGAAAACATTGTGACTAGGTTCCTTTAGGTTGACTTGATATTTACCCACACTTCTACACTGTCAATAAGATCATGTGACAGCATGTCTGGACACGCTGCACGAAACAAATCGAGGCACTTTTCAGTCATTGCGGGAAAGTATCAGCAGCCTGTCCTCTATGTGGTCGCGTGTTTCCAGCTGGCAAAACATGTTTGGATTACATCTACTAAAGCAGTCTCTTTTTTTTATGTCCCAGTCAAAGATTTTGTGAATTCCTGGCATGTCAACTCCTAAACATCTTCACCCTCCTAATAACTTACTTTTTGTCTTTGCTGTCAGCCTCTTTGCATTTCATATTAGAGAGTGTGTAATGCTTTATGGATGCCTACGTCATGCATCATGAACATGCTACAGGTTTGCAGCTTTGATAGTATATTTCACTGGAGTTCAACAGCAAAATTAGTTCTTATATTCACATTGAAAGGCAATGTTTTCAACTGGGTATCTCAAACCTGTATGAACTGCTTTCAGTGGATATTGGTGGACAGATTGGCTTTGGACTCGGCAACAATTGATTCGCCTTTGGTGGTGATCCAGATCTGGGATTTCTGCCACTAGATGATTATCACCTTGTAGCTGTAATTATAAAACTAGCTAAAAAACACCAAAAAAAACCCAAAACAGACTTGGTTCCAAAAAGTTTGGGATAAGTTTGTAGAGGCCAAGAAACGAGTTTAACTTGAAGTGTTAGAGATTTTTTTATGGGTGTAAGTTGGAGAGTTGTTCGGCGTTGGTGGAGGTTTTTGAGTGCCTTACAGATAGCAAATTAGTCCAGTCAAATCAGGAAGGAGACGCCTTTTCTTAGCAGCAATACACAATTATTCACATTCTGCAAAGTTATATTTCCATTTAAATTTCCATTTTCAGCCAAGGCTGTTTAAAGCTGGGGTGTTTGTTAATGTGAGTCCTCCACCTCCCTCATACAGTATCATTAGCAAAGAGGTAGGTCTATTAATACACTGAAGAGCAGTTAGTGTGATTACCTTTTTTGCCTCCTTTTCTTGTTGATATTATGAATGTATTGTGGAAAACATTGCTCAAAAAATATGAAGGACATCCTCCAGTTAGTTAGAAAATGATTTCACTCGAGTGCTAAAAATAAAAGTGAATGAAAATGTGAAGCGAAGTGAAATGCAACCAATCTGTCACCAATCTTTCATCATATATGTAAATCTGACTTCATGCTGATGAAAACCAATTATACCTGTGTCACAAATGTCCACTGAAATTTATTGATAAGTACTTTCACAATTGGCTGTTTGAGTGGGTTGTATTTGGCCACTCAACCGTGGACATCTTCACTCCCACACCACATTTATTTATTTATTTTTTGTATATTCAGTTATGCCAGTTTCTCAATTACTGTGCGAGTGGGCTGGTGCAAAAAGGGGGAAAGTTGGCTATAGTGACATTCACCATCAGCCCACACAGAATTATTCTATGTGATGATATAAATCTTATTTAATTATGTGATAGCGGGCAGGTTTGCCAGCCGTAATGAAAGGAGCGAGGTGTTTGGATATACCTGGAGAAGCGAGGGCTTTTCAGAGAGTTGGACGATTAACACATGGCACAAGCATCAGCGTTAATCCTGAGAGTGTAAAAATTGAGTCAACACCTTGCCAGTGTTTATATAAGTCCACGCCATCGGATAATTCTGTTTGGTTTTTTTAAGGTGGTTTTGAACACACGATGTCCTAGATTTATATCAGGCAACACTGCTAGCAGAGGTGCAAAAGTCTTGTCATCACCGTGAGGTTGTCAGGCCAAGAGGTCACTGCACCCGGCCAAAACATTGAGAGCCATTGAAAACCATTGAGAAATTACAGGATAGGGTTTGTAATAATAACCAGCGGGGGTGAAAAAACAGAACTTTTTATTTTTGTTTTTACCTTTGGAAAGAGCCAGACTAGCTAAGCTGAGATAACTGTCTCCTGGCTGTAGTTCAACGATCTCAACGATCTCTCACAAAAAATGCCAAACAGCCGACTCCTTAAAGTGTCTTTTAGTACAGCCACACGCTGAACAAGACACGTTACAATTAACTTCCATGAACTGAAAACACATTGTGAAATGGTCACCTGTGCAATGGATACTGTGACGGCCTGGGGCCTGTGGTGTTGGCCTGTTTTCTCTCCTTTTCTTTTCAGGTCTTTCTTCTTGTTCGGTCAGACACGCCCACCTCTTCAGTGATTACAGCCACCTCTTTAAAAGCTGTGGTGACCCACAGACCTCTCCCTCCTGGAAGGCGGATGCCTTTCAGGAGCCCCTTTTTCTTTTGGTTGTTTTTTTAAGTATGATGAGTATTAGTTTAGGGTGGTGTGGTGGTGCAGTGGTTCGCACTGTTGCCTCACAGCAAGAAGGTTGTGGGTTCAAGCCCCGGTTTCCCCGGCCTTTCAGTGTGTTTCTCTGGAGTTTGCATGTTCTCTCTGGGTGCTCTGGCTTCCTTCTGCCATCCAAGGGCATGCAGGTTAGGTTAATTGGTGTCTCTAAAATTGTCCTTAGGTGTGAATGTGTGTGGCCCTGCGATGGACTGGCGACTTGTCCAGGGTGTACCCCGCCTTTTGCCCAATGTCAGCTGGGATTGGCTCCAGCCCCCCTGCAACCCTGTATGCAGGATTAGCGGTTGACGATGGATGGTAAATGTCACATTTCAAGTAAAATTCCAGCTACTCATGGTCTTCCCTCCAATAAAATACACACTTATTCACATCAAAATAAATCTCACTCACATCTTTATCTTAAGAGGAAATACATCTTTTCTCAACCTTCAACTCAAGGTAACAAGCAACAACTAGTGGCAGAGACTGTTTCAAAAATGTTAACTTTTTTACTTTCACAGTTCTGTAAAATCCAGCCACCTATAGAATGCTGACTTGGCTACACTAAGCATTTTGGACAACGAGATTCCAGTCCGGGTAGAATCAGCAATAGGACGGCTAGCTTTGGCTACACTGGACACTTCTCTTTGATGATCCCACATTGTAGTAGAAACTCCTGAAATACAATCTTCTATCTTTAATATCCCTTTTTGGCATAGTATAATATGTAAATGTTGGGAAGAGTGTAAAGTAATCTTGTGGTGGAGACTTTTTCAACATTTTTCAAGTGTTGCTGGTTTTCTGTACCATAACCACCTGCGTACATCTCTCAGAAAGGCCGGGGGAGACACGCCCCCTGGTCTAATTGAAAGAACAAACAAAGTGTGTCTGAGTATTTGGTTTTAGTAAATCTTGTATGTGTGTGGCTACTGTGTTTTCCCAACATTTTTAAAAACTCCATTGCAACTTCTTACTGTAAAATGTCAGCCAGTCTAGGTTTTCCAGACCATAACCCCCGGCTCTACGGGCACCTTACGGTCATGCCACCGAGTCCCCTTTACGTTTGAACCTTTTCTCCATGTGCTTTTATCTTTTCACTTTGGGAGTTGCGCTTCAAAATTCACTGAGCCTTTGATAAGGATCGAACCCACAACCTTTAAATTTCACAGCATTACTCTACCAGCTTGCACAATCAGACCAGACATGTTGCATTTATGTCTTAGAGCTCTTGACTGATTCTTCAGGGACTTGCTTCAAAACTTGTTTGGCCTCAATAAGGATTGAACATCCAACCTTTGAACTTCACAGCATTACTCTACCAGCCTGCACCACACATGTTACTTCTATTTCTTAGAGCTCTTGACTTTTTCTTCCGGGAGTTGCTTCAAAACTTGTTTGGTCCCGATAAGGATCAAACCCACAACCTGTGACTGTCAAAGCAGTCCTCTACCACCCTGAGCTAATGGACCAGACATAGTATCTTGATTTCTTAGAGTTCTTGACTTTTTCTTCTGAGAGTTGCTTCAAAACTTGTTGGGTCACAATGAGGATCGAACTCACAACCTTTGAACTTTAAAGCCGTCCTCTAACAAACTGAACTATCAAACATGACTGTTAAATAATCTTTCTTAGAGCATTTGACTTCTTCTTTTGGGAGTTGCATTTATAAACTCACTGAGCATCAGTAAGTATTAAAAAATAACCTCTGACCTTTGAAGCAGTCCTCTATCACACTGAGCTGATGTCGGGATTCATTTTGTAATCACTGACTCCAGATGATACAGTGACAAGCCCACACCCACCAATTAACCCACCCACACATACTGTATATAGCAACAAGTGCTACCAAGGCTTGATCCATTGCTTGATATAGTAACCTCTGACTAACCTCCCTAGCCTACGCTCACTCTCTCTTCTGCTCCTTGTATTCATTCATTTTTGACTGCAGTACATTTCTCCACATACCATGCAGCATCATGGTTGTGGATCTTTAATAGATTAGCTCAGATGAAATTTTAATAACATCCGTGGGGAACTTTGCTTGCTTTAGCTACAGAGAGAAAGCAGCAGATAGAGAGTAATGAAGATGATACAGCCAGTAAATACAACAATCAAACACATTCAGGGGAACAGAGCAAATAAATACGGCATCTTTATATACATGGTCAGTGTCATATGTATTGTAATGCGCTGGAATGAGTGATTGAGCAGGTGCGTCTTTTTGGGTATTTCTCTCACACAGAAGATTAGCTTTGTTACACCCACAAATGCACACGCAAATCGCTGCCTCACACACACTCACTCATCTGTGCTGTTGTTCTGCTCATGTTTGAGCAGCAACATAGTCTTTCTGAGTCATTATATGCTGTACTTTACATTGCAGGAGAACAAAGAAAATCATGTTAATCATGGACACAAATACTAACCTTTTTAGTATTGTGACTGTGACTATGATTACCTGCTGTGCTTGTCTGATATATAGTTTTTAGTGCTTTTTCATTATTGTGTAATATATTTTATGAAACTGCTGTAGTTATAGAGGCAAGATACCATTGTTTTACCTCAAAACTGAAACCAGAGTCACTATTTTCATCTGTGCTGCTTCACCTTAAAATATCAATAAACCCTTGGCAGCACCCCCATTGCTTCACCCTGCTGCTGCGAACACAGAAAACCATATTTCTATGCTCTGTCGACCCAAATCCAGCTTTGGAAAGCCTCAACTCCTACCTTTCCAATTCAGCTTTCTCAATAACCTACTCATCCTCCTCCTCATACTCCCACTCGGCCGCATAATCCATGACGTTTTGTTTCGCTGCTACGCCGATGACACCCAGCTGTATCTCCCACGGAAACCTGATGATCCAAATAACTGCTTCTGTCGTGTTAAGAACAGGACGTCCTAGAGCTTTTCACAGCTTGATGATGGTAAGTTATTTGCTAATCTCTCCACAAAAGCATCATTTAAAGCCAACCCGCCAATCAATTTGGCAAATTAAGGTCAAGAGGGTCAAGAAAATTAGGGTAGGAAGGCAGAAGTAAATATAGTTTGTCCTCTGCAGATTTTAAAAAGTTTATGTGTATCACTGTTTTTATATCACTTTGTTTAGTCCACAGTAACTCCGTATGCCATGAGAAACACTGAAGCCAACGTTTTACTGATTGTTTTCAGATATCGCTCAGTATATTTCTGCTTCCTTAGGCTGCTTGCACAACAACAGACTTGACTAAGGCTTAGATATAACATATAAACAGACTGAAACAGCAATAAAACAGCAAAGCTGTGGGTAGAATATAACCCTTTTGTCTACTTTAAGAACAAGCAAACGATCAAAAAATCTTTTTCAGAGCTTTTTTCTGAAACCAGCTTCCTGCCTCTGCTATAAAGTTCATGAGAGCCATGGGTCTAAACCAAACCAGTAAAGTTGTGGACTATAAAACCAAAATAATGAGCTGAAAGACGCTAATGCGTTTCTGGAGTCAGTTCCTTAAAGGAATAGTTCGACATGTTGGGAGATATGTGTATATACTTTCTTGCAGAGCATTAGATGATAAGATTGATTCCACTCTTTTTTTGTAAGGGGGGGGGGCTAATAGTAGATTTACAACAACAGATAATGTCATTGGTGAGCTTTATAAGATTTTTAAAACTTTGGACAGAGCCAGACTAGCTGTTTCCCCCAGCTTCCAGTCTTTATGACAAGCTAAGCTAAATATTAGCTTTAGCTTCGTACCTAGTATACAGACATGAGTGTGATATCAATTTTCTCTCTGCAAGAAAGCATATTTCCCAAAATATCAAACTATTCCTTTAAGTGATGTCAGGCTAAAGAACAACCCCCCCCCCCCCCCCCCCCCGAAAAAACAATAAATTTGGGAAGATGATGATTATAAATCATTTCAATCAGCGCTGATGACAAAAGCCACAGCCGAGTATAAACTGAACCATTCAGAGGAAAATAATTATTAGGGTAGGTATTTTCTTGGTGTTGTGATTGCAGGGTCATTACGCTCTCCCTAATGAAACAAACCAGCGGAGAGCCTCCATCTCGGCTGTAGCCCTTATCACCGCCCTTCAGAGAATATAAAAAGGAAAACACTTCAGCAGCAGGCTAATTAAAACAAGAGAGGTCCGGATGAGGAGGCCAAACAACCCACACAGGTGGCGGGCATGTCACCGTGTGTGTGTGTGTTTATGTGTGTGTGCAGTGTGTCTACTGTAGCACATCATGTTTATGCATGTCTGCATGTGGGTGTGTGTGAGGCAGCAATTCATGTTTTTTTTTTAATCTTTATTTGTTTTTGTGTCAGTATAACTGTGAGTGTGTATGAGGCAGCAGTTCGTTTTTGTTTGTGTGTGAGAGTGTGTGTGTCAGAGGTGTATGATTGTTAGAGGTGCTTTCCGTTCATTTTAATGGCTTCAGCCTCCACTGCTGTCGGTTCTTTCCGCTCCCTCCACCGCTGACAGGAAGGACCTAGCAGCTTTCATCTGACAGGACCCTGCTCAAATAGGCCATTGGTGCACCATAATTAGTTCAAATGTCGAAACCGGTGAATTATTGATGATTGGGGACGAGTAGGGAGGAAGACATTTCACATCAACTCTGTGTGTGTGTGTGTGTGTGTGTGTGTGTGTGTGTGTGTGTGTGTGTGTGTGTGTGTGTGTGTGTGTGTGTTTTAGCTGTCTCTTTTTAAAGGACAGCTGGTGCTCTGCGGTTCCCACCACTGACATGAATCTCTGGTGTTCAGGCCGCGAGAGGATGCATTTGCATCGGGCGGAGAAATAAACTGGGGTAGTAAAGGGAATAATTACAGAGGAAAACTGAAATAATGTCTTGTTTTTCACTGAGAACAGCTGGCTAAAGAGAGCGATACAGCTTTTTTAAAAAAACATATGAAAAAGGGATACCTTCGCACTGGCTGGAAATAAAAAGTAAACCACACCATGAAGACAGACGCTAATTTATGCTCCTGCCAATCATTGGATATAATTGTGCTACCATGGCATAATGGCAGCCCTGGCCCAGTCATTTTCCCCCTCCGGCTTTATCTCAGGTACTTAGAGGGGTTTCCATCAGCTCCTGATTTTTCAAGAGAGACCTCTCAGACAGGAATGACAATGGACTTTCAATGGCTCATAATTATGCCACTTTCCTGCACAATTTCCTGGGCATCATTTGCATTAAGACCCGTATGGGCATAAGTGCACCATATGCCGCTCTGCAAAGGCCTTTTGATCAACTCCACTGAAATTACCAAGTGCCATGACATTTCCTGGGATGCCTCTGAGCCTCCACCGTCCGACAGTTATCTGAATCTGTTAATTAGATGGATCAAGTCCAAAGTTTGTGGCTGTGCGAGCTGACACGTGTGTGTGACGGTTGTGACTGAGGATCACAAAGTGTGCTGAGAGGCACCTTGGATTTATGGCAGGAAAAGCTGCGTCCTTTTCTCAAGGTTATTCATCACTGTGTCCTGTTTGTTTTTTAAAAAATTCCTCTAAAAAAACCTACAAAAACCACCCAGAAAATGATGCTGGATGTTTGTGTTGCTGCTGATCGGCCCTGCTGGCATTCAAGGCCAAAGGCAATACTGCCATCTAGTGTACAAGCAGCCATGGATCAGACACATACTGACATGAAAAAGGGATTTTTGCTGTCTGTACCTGCAATTCTGTGAAATATGGCTGCCAATGCTGCAATTATTCTTGTCCCAAACAAAAATCATTTATGATGCTGTCCTCTTTTTGCATCTATTCATCTGGCAGCTGGGTAACATCAAAAAGGAGCATGACTTGAGAAAGAAAATGTCTCCAAATCATCTTTCAAAGTGTAATTTGGTAATCCATTAACTTTTAATTTGTCATCTTAGCTGTTGAAACAGTCATAATGATAATAATGGTATTTGTGTCTGGAACCTTTACCTGCGCACAAATATATATTTATGTTCCTGTCTTTTGAGTTGTAATTAGAGCTTGGACGGTGTTTTCCTTTCAGATGGCTCTTAATTCTGGGATTTGTTGCTCACAAAAGCAGTCTTCATATCTCTTCCTCTCTGCGGATTTTCGAGCAGTAGGCATCTCTTATTCAGCTCGAGAGGTTGCTGAAAATAAATCATCACCCTCCCACCACTATGCGAGAATGTCCAGATGGTTGAATTTTCACTGACGTCCTCCCGCTGAATTTCCCCATTGTCTTCCACGCTAAAATTAGAAGGTAATACTTGGTGAAAACGCTGCGTCTGCTCTGAGGGTGCTAGTTAATTATCGGGAACTGGATTTATGTTCCACCCACAAATGAACCATCAACGCTGTATTGTGTGAGAGTGTAAAGTCCAAAGCTGAACCTTGAAACCCCTTTGAGGTTTGTTGGGAGGGACCAAACAACAAGAACAAAAAGAAAAGAAAATGCCCTCAAGGTAATTTAGCTACTAAAAGAAAAAGATTACATTTTCCTCCCAGTCTCTGCAATTATCAAGACACAGAATCATTCTTAGATGCAAAATGAAAAACTCTAAAAGCACAAACTCACTTCAGTATTCTGCTCATGCGGTAACATCAGCATGTATTTCCAATCATGCCTTGTTACTCCCATTAGCATTACTAATTCAACAGCACAGCAACCCAACTACTAATCACTTCAGCACTCTATTAGAGCTCCGATATAGCCTTAGATTTAAACATAGCCAGTACTGACAGCTGATATTGTGGTCATTTAATGTAATCAGCATTGTTCAATAAGTAGCCTGTAACATAATCAATTAATCTATATACTATATGTAAGCAGACAGACATTGTATGTTCTGTTTTGATGAGAATTTTCTTTGGCGGCGTTTGACAAATGACTGTTTTATCTTCAAATGCAGCGAGGGCTTAAATTCAATGGGGAATAAATCCAATGTTATGAGGCTGGGATTAAACCATCTGCATGATTTGGCACTTCTTTTTCACTTTTGCATGCTATATTCGCTTTCCAGGCCAAAATTAGGGGCTTAAGATTTAATTTTTTATTTTTTGCAGTGAGGACAGCGTTTTTCTAACTTGAGAGTCGAACTCAAGTCAAGGTGAGCCCAAGTAGGCCTACTCCCAAAAGAGATTTTAGGACTGTTCAGAAGTCAGATCAAAAATGTAACATGAAAAATGTCCAGGGATGGACCTTTTTTGAATAAGCTCTTTCTTGTGATCGGTATTTAACACATCATCACGTACCAGTGAGTTTACTGTTTTCTAACAGCACGTGGCATGTTTAGGTCGGCTAATTATGCCTTAAAAGCAAATATTATTATTGAAAAATGAATGAAAAAGTCATTTGATAAAACAAATCTAAACTGAAGGTCCACTTACTAGCTTTTGCCAGAGCTTTCAACCACAACTAATGGTCTTCCGCAAAAGATGAAATGCGTTGGAGCTCAATTTTCATCACGGTTGTGGTTGAAAGCCCTGGAAAAAGCTCGTCAGTGGGCCTTTAGTTGTTTTTTTTTTCCTTTCTTTTAAACTTCCGATTCCAAGTCACCAAGTCGACCAATATGGGCTTTTCTATGGCTGATGGCCGTTATATGATGCCGATATCAAAACAAGGAAAAGTCATGTATAATATACATGGTTATCTTAGCTTTTTAATAATTAATGAACTAGAAATATGTTTAATTATGCGGTAGACCAATAACTTCTGCTTCCCCACTTTTTCTAACTTTACTTTAAAACTTATTTTATATTTGCAATGTTTTATTTTATTGGTGATTTTGTATTTTACCTTACATATGTCTTCTGGGTATGGTTGTACATATATGAGACCGTTGTTTAAGGGAGAGTGGGGTGCAGTTTGTCAGAAGTGACATCATTCAGCTGCATTATCTCTACAGTGTTACAACATATATTTAACATGAATGTTATGATGTTAGATTAGATCTGCTGTCATTTAGGAGAAACGTGTGAACATTAAGAAACGAAAACTGTAACAGAGGAAATATTGCTCCTTTTCACTACCTTCCCAAAACTCACAGTAGGGAGTGTCAACGTCGTTCCACAGCAGCCACACTGACAAGGCTGCCTGCAGATGTGGTCGCAGACATTTTTGGTTGATCGACCTCAAAACAATTGTAATCGATTTGCGAATTTGGAAGGAATTATAATTTTTTATTGAAAACCATATTTTCATGATTGTGGTGTGATTTTTGCAGGGATCTGAACCAAACAAAGATGTTTTCTGAGGTCTGTAGAATGTGATGTAGGCCAGGACATGACAATATTTAATTTAAAAATGCTATTTTGACACATCAACATTACCAAATATTGCACCTCATGTGATTTGAAAATTGCAGTAGGCTAAGTGGGGTTACAAGTTCATTCCTTTGGGTACTTTTGAGACTGTTGGTCGCAACATGCATTTTTATTTTATAGTCTAAACGCCTACGAAAATAATCTGTAGGTCCTTTGATAATGACTCATTAGTCCCAGCCCTACAACTTTCAATGGAAAACTGTGAAACCCGAAAGAAAATAGAGAACATGACCATGTTTTTGTCCTGTTACAGAAAAGGTTTGCCCTTACTGACAAATGCAATCAAAAAAAAAAAAAATTCAGTTTCACGTCAGACACTTAAGAACAGAAAATCGCTGTGATATGTAAAAATCTCTTTTACACCTTTATTTGGGCTCCCAATACACAAATCGAGGATATGTTCATCAATACAGTCTGCTTTAGATCTCATGATACACTGAACGGAGGAAGATTTGGACTGATGCAATAAACCAACAGTTTTAAATCTGAACTACAGTCCTATATACACAATCTTATTTTAGAGATCTGTATTTTCTGATAGTTAATAACATTTATCATACTGAATAGCGATTGACGAGGTACAATCACAAGGCCTTTTTGCAATTTTAGCCGATATATCTTAAATGCACTTTCACAGCAGATGTAACGTAAACTTCATTTGTAGCTCTATAATGAGTCTGCACATTAAGTTCAGGTGCGGCCTTGAAAGTCTCAATAGACAGCAGCTGGAGTCAGCCACACATTTGTATTGTTTTTTTCTGAACTATTGATGCGCTCTTTGAAAGGTAAGCAGACCATGTTTTCTAAGACAGACACCGAAGCTCTGCCCTCTTCGTCAACAAACGGACGAGGTGATACATCTCCACAGATACAGGTAATAAACCCAAACAGAGGAAGATTCGTTCTTATATCAAAAAAGTTCAAGACCTGAGATTTTCAGTGGAACAAAATGCCTTAACATATGAAAAAAAAGAACAGTCTGTCAACTTTCGCGATGGCTGCGAACACTAGCCGTTTTCCCTTTTGTGACTGAAAACATGCACGTTAAAACTCACGTCAGCTCGTGTTAAAAGAACTTTTAAAATCCCATTTCATTTTTCCAGCCGCATTCTTAAAACTTCACATGGTTGTTTTTTGTTTTTTTTTTGTTGCAAGCTAGTAGTACGCAGCTCTATGCATATAATTTTACATTTTTTGACAGCTAAACGAGAATAATCAATCAGTGTGGAGACACGACTGAGGGGCGAATTCAGATAACTTAAGACAAATAAATTCATTTTTAAAATTCTATTAAACATGGTAATACCTTATTCTAGACAACACTGTGGACTCTCCGAGGGTTACAAGTTCATTCCTTGGGCACTTAGTAAAGAGTCTAGCATGTCAAAAGTGTCTTTGTAGTCAGTGTGTTGGCCGTTGGAGGTCAGCATGCCGTTGGTTCCATCGTGGCCGTGGTGCTCCATCAGCCTCTGGCTCTCTGACGAGTAGTGGGACGAGTTGAGGCCCCCTTTCGAGCTCCTGCTGCTCTTGGACGAGTGGTGGTGGTTGTGGTTTCCCGTGTCGGAGTGAGGCCTCTTACGAGACGAGCCGGAGGAGCGCATGTCGTGGCTGCTGGGAGCTTGTAGGGATAAGGAGGGGGTGTCTATTGTCCCTCTGCTGTTTCCGCTGAGAGAGTAAGCGTGCGAGTGGCCGTGTTTCGAGTGACGGTGGCCGCCGTGCTCTTTGTGCTTGTCTTTTCCAGTCCCGCTCTGTTCTGAGCCTCCGTGTCGCTCTGATGAAACTTTGATTCTCATCTTGAGCTCCTCGTTTGTGGCGGAGCCGTTCTCGGCAAAAGAAGGAGGCAGCCGAGCCTTTTTAGAGCTGGTCTTTTCTCTCCTGCTGTCGCCTGATTGGCCGGCGTGCTGCGCCTGAGAGCGCTTCTTGTGGTGGTGCGAGGAGAGAGCTGGAGCAGGTGCGTACATGTCTGTGCTCGGCTCATCCTTTATACCGTTCTGCGAGGCCAGCTCCGCCGCATGTTTCTCTCTGTACTTTTCCAGAGTCAAGACTTTCTGTGGCCGCGAAAAAGCCGCGGCGTTTGTAACAAGCTGCTGGTGTTTACTACTAGACCCGCCTGTGGCTTTGTGCTCGTTTTTCACCAACGTGAAGTCTGAGAGGTGAGGCTCTGAGAACTGGTCGTAGCCGCAGGACTTCGACTGGTCGTCCATCGGCTGGTAGGAGGAGAAGGGGACTGCGATGTTGTTGAGGGAGGGCATGTCTGAGTCTGATGCAGAGGTGGAGGGGAAGAAGGAGTTGCTGACACCAGGAAGGCCGTCTAAGGACGTCCCTTGGTAGGTACTATCCCCCCCTGAACCATCTGTCTTTGGCTTCTTAGCGGCTTGAATGGCCTACAAAACAACACAGAATTCAATGTGAGATAAAGACACTTCATTTGTCCTAACCTGTACCAGCCACGCTTTGTGTCCTGTACTGATCACATATGGTTGCCTGACAAGTATTTATGACATACCCTCCAGTTTCGTATCCTCTTCAGCCTGCTGGGCGTCTTCTCCAGGATCTGGAGGAACTCATGCGTGAGCTCTGCAAACAGTGAAGACAACAGTGTTAGTGATCTATGGTGGGATCAATATACTATTTGCTGATAGCGAAGGATCAAGGCTGAATCTGCAATACAATGATAGAGGAACGGTGGTAAAAAGGTCAGGATGCACATTTTCAGTTACATTCACTTACATTTTTGTAACCAACCATTCATTTTATTAGCAAATAATCTTTTTGTTTTCTCAATTCATCGTTTGGTCAATAAAATACTAGAAAATAGTTTTGTTTTTTTTAATTTCTCATACTCATAACTTACTTCCTAAATCCCAACCTGGTACCTTCATATGTATTGTTCAGCCAACAGGTCAAAACCTCGCTATCACATATGACAAAGGGCAGATGAGTATTTTTTGCTTGGAAAATGGCTGAAACAATTAATAGATTCATGTTTCAGCTCTACATTTTTGTTGCCAATTCACAGTTAGCCCATCGATTCCCCTCGGGACTGGAAGGAGGCAGCCTCTGGCAAGAAAATAAAAAGCCCTCTGTTCGATTAACTCTAATGTAATCCGTTTAATACTGATCTGACACACAGTTTAAATTCAGCCCCATTAAGGCGGGGTAAGTTATTCTAATCCAATTCACGTCTTTTTGGCAAATGCAACTATCTCCTCATGGTCCGATAGCTTTCTGTTTAGTGTGCGCGGCGTTTGTCTACAGCCCTGGCTCTGTAACTGTGAAACAAGACAGAGTCACACAACACTATTACAGCCAGTATGTGTGTGTCAGGTAACGTTAAATGACGTGCTGTTGTGATGTTAGCTATAGTAGGAGGAGAGTTGTTCCCGCTGTCTCATGGTACTGGATTTCTCCACAATCGCATACCTCCACCTTTAAGATCCAGTGTAGGGAGCAGCTCTTAACTTCATTACAGACAGGTACAGGATTAGTTTGGGGAAAACAACATTAATGGGAAAGTAAATAACACCCCTAGTCTCCTGAACCTCAAGGAGCATCAAGCTTTTCTATGACTGTAAAAAATAATTTTTATGATACACAATACAGTAATTGATAAATGAGAATTAGATTTGAAGTCCAAGAAAAGGATAAACCAGTGAAGGGAGTGCTCACCATCCAGCAGCTGTAACGTTACGGTGCGGTCCACGTACTCCCACCAGTGTTTGCCATCTGTAGACACGGGGATCTCCCAGTTGGACCACTTACAGGCCAGGTGGATGCAGACGCACGCGACGACTGTGGGCCTGTACTGCAGGCAGAAGGTGGTGAGGTGCAAACTGCAGGAGGAGACAAGAAACAGATGGAAAAGATACAAACGTCAGCTGAAGGGCTTTTATACTAATTTACACACATAAAATACACTTTAAACAGTTTATAACAAGGCAACATTAACATACAATCAAATTAACAGCTAAAGTTTAAAGCAAAACTGACATATCACATACACACCCTTACCTTATACAGCTGGAACATCTAAGAATACCTACGTTTATTATGGCATGTTCCTAAATGTCTGAATGAGACACACACAGCCTCATATGATCATATATAAATGTAGATATTTGCAATCTTCATTCTGGCATGTTTTTAAATGTGTTTTTATTTTAATGTAAAAGGGGAAATTATAACATTTTAAAAAAAGTGTTTCTCAATCTCTTAATGAACAACAAGAAGCACTTCAGGATATCTCTACTACTGAACAATCAAGTCTACACGCTATTTGTGTTAGTGTAAAATGAGTGATGACGGCACATTTTAACTCTCATCACTGAAACTTAACATCAAACATGGGAAGTTTAAGACTGAGAAACACTGATGTTGGTAGCTAAGACAAATGATTAGGTATTAAAAGTTTTCTACAGTTAATTTTCTCTGCACCCTGAATCGCAAACTAAACTGCAAACTGGCTCTCGTGTATCGAAACAAAAACACATTGGTAAGAGCAACACGGCGATCAAAGTCAGCCATAAAATATAATAACCATCTCAAGCGTCTCAGAATCACTCCTAGGAGTTGCACTGAAAGTTAAACTTGGACTGAAAACTCTCCTACCTCAGAGTAGGACAGAGTTATTCATGAAGCTTCCTACTCTTAACTTCAGAAGGTAGAATCACTCCTCCTGTTTAACAACACTCTCAGCAGAAATGATGACAACGTGTTTTATGTCAGTTTCAGGCACAGTTTCATAATTAGAAATGCAGAAAACGGCCCCACTTCAGATTATGTGAATATAGTTCACTAATTTATCTAGATCATATATTATAGAGGGCTCCGTTTCAGAAAGCAGGCTTAAATAACTGAGCTTGTCCCTGAGCTCCGAGTTGACTGAGCCCGAGATGGGAAACTGAGTTTTCGGTTCAGAATAGGTTCAATCTGAGTATGTTGAACCTGATCGGAAGTGCGTGTGTGGGTTAAAAAAAAATATAAATACGATTCACAATGGCAACGGGTAAATAATGGCAGGGCCTAAATTTTAATGTAGTGGAGCTATAAATATGAATGAGCGCCAACGCGGACCCTGATTGGCTATTTATGTTAAAACGCAGGAATGGACAAAGGAGTCAATATGTTAACAATATAACATTTTATTTAGTGCAGCTCTTTCATCATTTACCAGACTTTAATTTCCTTAATGAATGATAAAGTGCTGGAATTCTCCTACAGCACATTACAAACAATTTTAAATAGGTAGGCTATATTTATTCATCTGTAACCTGACTGGACAAAATGCAGGTGGACGAAAATATGGATCGAACTGATCAGACAGACACAGTTTAGGCTACACATGGACCTGTGATTGTAAACTCATAGCCCGACCCAGTAGGTTATCAAAAAAAAATTTTAGGCAGTGGAAAATGTGTCTGTAGGTTTAAACTGACTTTTAGACTTCCGTTTTACATTTAAAAAATCTCTTCCTCATTTTGTAGGCTATTTAATGAAATGCTACATCTAACCCTACAGATTAGTTTGATTTTAACAGTGATTACTGCAGTTATGTAGCTCACGGTAAATGTTTCAACAACCTGAGAGCTGCCTTAATGTACAGAGTGATGGTGTTATAAAAAAAGCAGTGTAGCCTCCTTTTCCTGTGCTGCGGCTAAATCCACGATGATGATGTCCAGAGGTCGCTGTCCATAAATTAATAATAGATTGATCACAAAAGCGGTCATGTTCAAGCTCATGATTTGGCAACAAACTAATAGGCTATCTAAGCGTGATTTTTAGGTTTCTAAAGACATAAACGTCTGCATATGAATGCGTTCATAACTGTGCTTTGACATATACATTATGAATGAGGAAATGACACTGTGTGTCAGACAGCTGCTTCAGGCTAAGCAGGAGGGGAGGAAAGTCACAGATACACTCAGTTTGTTGAAGCTAACCTCTCTTCACAGCATCAGTTGCCGGAGTTACTGATCTAGCATTTATCTGATCTCTGTCTCTGAAACAGAAAACCCAGAGTTTCCCCTCATCTCAGGCTCAACAGTTTTCACTAATCCTGCTTTCTGAAACGGTGCCTTGGTAATTAGCATGACTTAAAAACACTAAATGAAGCTAATTATTTTATAATACACATAACCGTGCCGCAACTCTGATGTGCTGTACTCCCCCCTCCACACTAACATACCGTCTTTGCCCTTACATGTGGGGAAAATTAAGGTACTTTTTGCCAAACACATTTTAAACTTAATTAGTATCATATATTTGTGTTATTACATTCACTACACTTTAATCTAGCCTTTATTCTTACTGTAAATATCTGTCTACCATCATCTGCTGGGAACATCAACCTCCATATCAAACTAGCAGTCTCTGTAAAACAAGTGAAATACACACCTCAAAAGTCAGTTACTGACATATACACAACAGCACAATAATGTCAAAATCAGGACTTTAAAGTCAAAATCGTTGCGTAGCAAACCTGTTTCCTCTTTAAAAGACATCAGCCCTAAGATACACATGCATTACACGGCTATGTTATATTTCTTTTTGTTCATAGAAACTAAAAAACTGCAGTGTCACGCAGAACAAGCAGTTTGCAGTGTAGTTTGGCGTTTCATTGTTAGCTCTTTGTGGGTGAAAATGTGCAAAAGATTAAAAATTAAAAAAGAACTATAAACTATACTTACCAAAGCACTCTATAAGTATAAGAATCTTTAGTGGCAATCTATATTCAGGCTACCATTTGAGTTTTTCTTTTAGACATATGCACTCCGTACCAAACAACCTTGAGAGGTAAACAGCACCACTACACTCCACATTGTGCATTCAACCCCTATGTGCCAACACAGAGCCCTTGTACAATACACCGCACAGCGGCCTGGCCGGTACTTCCCCACATTGGGGGTTCCCAGGATCCAGGCGCCAACAGGGCGTTGGACACAGGAAGGGGGACCCTGCAGGACAGGAAGCTATAGTGTGCCATTACAGTGCAATAACGGGAACAGGATAATAACCTGTTGGTAGCCATGAAATAGGAAGTCTGTGCCAAATCCTTGCTTGCTGTAAAAGAAAAAGAAAGCTCATTTTAGAACCCAGTTGATACTTTGAGGTCATTTTAAAATTAGCATTAATGTCATTTTAAATTATGTAGTACAGTGTATGTAGATGAATATATAAAACACGTGAATCCAAAATGAGATCTACACGAAGACAATGTGGCACTTTGTGGCAAAACATTGTAAAAAAAAAAAAAAAAATGGCACAATATTGAGTTGATAAAAAGGTAAATGTGAGAATAACGTTATACCTCGCACTAGCTGGGAACACCTCACAACATCTGTGTGTGGATGATCAACTGTTATTTCAAAACCTGCAATCAAGATGTTGAATGAAGATCAGCCACCGGTGCAAGTACAGGGTCAGCAGCAGAACTTTAGTTTGATATTGCGGTTTACATTTGTTAAAAAAACTAAAAACAAACATCTCACGTGTTAAACATTTAAATCCAATGTCAACATGCCCACATGGTACCTGTGTAATTTAGTTGTTTTCACTTATTCTTTCCACGGGAATAATGCTGCTAAAAAAGGCTGACTGTAGAAGCCAGTGAAGCAATTTAACTCACAGAAAAAAATCTAAATGCATGTTTGTGCAGTAGGAAAGCTTTAATGGCACTCACCCAGCGTTTGCAGCACTACCGTTTCCAGTGCTACAAGCTCTTGTGCCTGCTGCAGGAATGCCTGAAAAAGATCAATGAACAATTTTAAACCTTGTTTCCCAAAAACTATAATCTGATGACTCAACTTCTAATCAACACTGCTACAAAATAAAAGCAATGCCAGCAGACAAAACTGTAAAGGGTGATCATTTGAAGAGGGCAGTCCTGTAGGGCTGCAACAAACAATTATTTTCATTCTCGAGCAGTTGTTTGGTCAATGAAATGTCAGTAAATGGTGAAAAATGTCATTTAGTGTTTCCCAAAGGCCAAGACTACATCCTCAAATGTCTTGTTTTGTCCACAACCCAAAGATATTCAGTTTACTGTCATAGAGGAGCAAAGAAACCAGAAAATATTTACATTTCAGATGCAGAATTCAGATTGACTTTTTGTTTTTCCAAAGTCATTTTGTCAAAATAGTTGGTGATTAATTTAGTAGCTGACAACTAATCGATAAATCATTGCAGCTCTACATTCCGGTGCCTTTTAGCATTCTGATATAAATGCTTAACAGAATTGGGATAATACAGCCATCCAATTCAAGGACATAAAATAAAATGGTGAAAATCCCTACATGTGTCATCACACAGGGCTGAATAAACCCAAGCTGAAAAGTCCATAACAGAGGAAAACAGGTTTAAACTACCACATTGTTTCCATGCTTTGATGGAAGAGGATAACTTTATACTATTGCAAGAAAAGAATAGCCTTTACATCACAGCTTGTATGCAGCAGGTAGTGCGAAAGCAGAGCTAATTAACTGCATGAAACTGTAACATTGCATCCTGTTGCGATATTACTACTAGCGACATTCAAAACACAATGTCAATAAAGTAAAACATTTTGCAGCCCCACCGAAGACACAGATTTGTGGCATAGCCCTGTCAAACAGTATGAATTCAAGTTATCTGTGTCCTTTCTTCCTACAACAAATGACAGCATAGTTAGTGAGGCAGAAAAGCGCATGATGCAATAAGCAGCTACAGTATTGTACTTGCATTTGACAATAGTCTTTTATAACTGCAGCATTATCAGGTAAACTTTATATCCCTCGAACTGTAGCAGAGGCTCCTTCCAAAGTAAACTGCCTCAAGAAAGCTGTAGTTTCAGGCTGCAATTAACAATTACTGTAACAGTTGATTAAACCAGAGGGCAGCATCTTAAATTCCCCTGCATGCCGAATTTAAGATGCTGCCCTCTGGTTCCCGCTTCAGTCAACCACCAGTCAAAACTAACAGATATAAACTCTCCTTCACACCCTCTGCCATTTCTCTGCAACGAATAGTTAACGTCTGCACATAAGGCACACATGTTTTTAAATATCTATATGTCTAACCCTGTATTTTTAATTTGTAGTTGTCTTGTTTTAATGTTTTATTGCTACTGAGGCAAAACTAAATGCCCTTCGGGGACAAATAAAGATCTTGAATAGAATTATTTCACTCTACTCTACTTGAAGATGTATTTTCTCTTCTTTCCTAGAAAATGTGGAAGACAGACAGTGAAAAGTCAAGGTCTGACGGCAGTGTCAGGTATACATTCAAACATTTTGTTTGGTCACATTGTAATGCTACACATCACTTTTAATGTGACGTGGTGTACATTTAGAGAGGAATATCACACATCCTTGTGTATATTGATATGGGAGCAGTCATTTCATGAAAGTCCACTCCTTAGTCACAGTTTACTTACGTTGCTCTTTGTGTCTATGGCAGGCTCTTGGGGGTTAACACAGGCATGGGCTATTTTAATGACATGCTCCAGCTTCCTTGGCTGCTCCTCAACTTTAGCTGCCAGGAACAACGTAGTTTGGGAAATTATCTACAGAGGGTGGGAGAAAAAGTCAGTTTTCATGCTTGGTCCCACCGGGATTTCTGGTATCAGCCAACACTGCAGTGATACTTACATTTCTATGGAATTTTGTGAAGGAGTGAATCATATAAAACCTATGCATATATACTATAGCAGTGTTGATAATCAGTTGAGAGCTGGGTGTATAGTTAAGGCATAATACGTGGATATTATACAGAAAAACACAAATTGACTCTAAGAGCTTTCTTGTACAAACCATGGCACATTAGCATCCGGCTAGCGTTCAATGGACAGCTAGCAAAACGTGCACCCGGCGGGTTAAAACCAATAATCAAGTCTTTACGTATACAACTATGTAGTAAACGTCCTTTTGTAACTACGTATTATGTTTAAATTTTACACAGTAACGTTTTCAGTGGTATTTTTTTTTATCGCTGGTATCATTAGACACAAAGCTAACAATGGGCTCTGCGCTCTAAAGAGACAAAACAATAGCTAAGCTAGCAAGCAGGCCTCAACACTTCCAGGTAGCTACATATAAACACCATATTGGCTGAGTTTAACAGCTCATATCGTCGGAGAGGACTCTATCCATGATAAAGAAAGGTTTTCAGTGTGTTTCGATAGTTATAATATGAGCTAAAACAAGCCCCGACATCCCGGCCCTTCTGTAACCTGCTGCTAAGCCGAGCTAACCCGTCTGTCGGCCAGCTAGCTTGGAGTTTCAGAAAGGATACACGTTGAGTCTCTGGCCTATATCTTGGATTAAGTTGGCGGCCTGCTGCCGGTAAGAGAGCTCCCTGTCAGCCTCTATTCCGCAGCGGCGAGACGGTGTGTTTTCGAGCTGCTCCCGGGTGAAGAGCCATTTCGTAGAGGGTCCCCGGTGCACCGCCATTACGCTCCCACAGCCAAGCCCGACGGCGTTAGCATCGGGAGGGAGTGGGGCGATGGGGCACCGGAAGGACGAAAAGAACAGCCGTAGCTGTTTATAACCGGTTAGCCCGTTTCCGAACAGCGCCACCGGTGGTCGGTGGTGCAAATAACACCTGTTGTGGTCTGATAACATTAAGCCCACAACAAAATACCTTTATTTAAATGTATAGTAGATGTATTTATCCCCGTCTGTTCCTTTCCTAGTTGATTAATCAAAGAGCAAACAGCAGCTAGGGTTGAAATATCCAGATTTCAATCTTCCAGCCCTCCAGGACCTGCACGCCTCCAGGACTGTGGCCCGCACACACTGTTTCAGACACTCACTGTTTGTGGGGGGCAGAGGCTCAGTGGGTGTAGCAGTCGTAACTAACTGGTTTGATCCCCAGTTAATGACACTGAACCCCAAATTGCTCCCAGCGGCTGTGCCGTTGGTGTGTCAGTGTAAGTGTATTGTTATGTGTTATTTTCGTTCAGTGTGTAAATGGGAAATAATGTAAAACGCTTTGAGTTGTTGCAAAAAATAGAAAGGCCTCATACAAGTCCATCAGGACCAAAACCTCACACCAGACCTCATGCCACATGCGTCTTCAACAAGGCCCAGGCCCCCACCACCACCACCACTAGTACCACCACCACACCTGACCCTACACGCTACAACAACACACAACTTTGAACTGTGTACATTGCACTAATTCTTTATGTGAATTTTTGCACATTCCTTATTGATTATCTACCTATTAGTATTATAGTGTTATTGTATTATTTTGTATACTTGTACATTTTTGATCTCTTTACTTTATATATATATTTCTGTATTTATGTTTATGTGTACTGTTAAGCAACAATATATCCCAAGGCAAATTCCTTTGTGAAAATGTACCTGCCAGTAAACCTGATTCAGAGTTCGGATTAGCCATTAGGGGTCACAGCTGTACTTT
Source organism: Micropterus salmoides (assembly GCF_014851395.1). NCBI lineage: Eukaryota > Metazoa > Chordata > Actinopteri > Centrarchiformes > Centrarchidae > Micropterus > Micropterus salmoides. The sequence goes on from NW_024040040.1 coordinate 10,211,043, forward strand.
GGGCCATTCTTGTATTATTTTTACTGTAAAGCCCAGAAGAGCCCTTAGAAATGGTTCTTATGGGCTAGAAGAGTCCAGGTGAACCATCTTTTTATGAATGGATTATGCAGCTAGGCGAGGTTCCTTCATTTAAGGCGAGACACTACAGGTGAATAGAGTAAAAAAAAAAAAAAACATTTTCTAACAGATATCACCATGAAATTTCCTAGTTAATTACTTACATTAAGACAATACCTTTTTATATTAAAGGTTTTCTGAAATGTTATGTTTAATCATGCAAATGAGGCAGTATCTAATTAACGGCAAGGTTCCTTCATTTAAAGAAAAATCCGAATAAAAGGAGATTTGACTGATCATTACCTCTTTCTTTCCCCTGCATTACTCTCTTTCTGCCACTAAAGGGAAGCAGAGACCAACAACAAAAGTCAAGCTCAGTGAGCCTCTGCCCCAACTGCTCTAACAAAACAAGACAAATGTGAAGAGTAGATTTAGCTGCATAGGTCTACTGTATAAGACTCTTATCAGAAAGCTGCATGTAACTTAATATTAACCTGTTGAGTCTGTTTATTAAAATGTCAAAATTGCTTGCATGAATCGGTCATAGAGATACATTATTTCAATAATAAATATTTATAAAATCCCAATTGTGCTCTTTTGTAAAGATCCAGGTATTGATTGTGTCCAGTACTATACTTAATAATATCAAAGGTTGTCTAGTCAATTGACAGTTCAGTCTTCAGCGTCTGCCTACTGTGTGAAATGTAGCCTAATTTGGTTTGTTTGTTCCATCCTCACATTTCAAAGAATTCACCTACATGTAGAAATAAGTGGACGCATTATCATTTGTAAATTAACCTCACATCGTGTCACGGTTTTAATCTAAGCAGAATAACCTATAGTCTAGCCTACAATTGCTTATCAAACAACAAGTTACAGGAATCATGTTACTTCCCCCGGTGTGGTGGGTTTGATTGCAGAAAAGTAAAGTAAGACACTGGTCTGTGTGACGGGTTGCTGCTCAGGAGGATAAATCGTTGTAGCTGATTTATTATTACGAAATTAGCTTTCAAGCAGCGTAGCTACGTGACAGGTGAGTAACGGGTCCAGACCGTCTGCGCGTCCGCTAACTCGCGCAATCCACACGGGACAGATGTTTTCCTCGCGGACACGGAGCTCGGGGCGCGCGGCGCAGCAGCAGTTTTGTTCGACTCCAGCTCGAGCCCACGTCTCGTGAACTCCGCAAGGATTAGTAATTAAGACTTCAGGTGTAGCTATTCCACGACGCGAAGTGGACCCTATTGTGAATATTTTGTTAATGCATGTCCAGACTGCGCGCATCAGGTTTGTCAGCATGCAGACATGGCCAAGGTTACTAGTGCCGGTCACCACCTTCAAAATAAATAGCCTGCCTACTGCTCTCTATTTTTACATAGCCTAAGTACTTCTAAGATTTTTACTTAAAGCTATAGGATGTAGGGTAACTTCTGAAAAAGAAAATAAAACATTCTTCTTTGTACAAACGAATAGTTAAATTCCTTTGCCAAACACACACAGGAGGGGTTTACTGCTACAACCTTAAATGGTCTGGTTTGACCTGTGCAGCATATAGGGGTTAATTTTAACAATCTTAAGAGTGTTAGGATAGGCTATATATAATAGCTTATTGGACTATTATTTTTACCTCGCTGACAAATTGATATGTAAGCAGCATTTTAATGTTCGAGATAGAGACACATTTAAGTACGTAATACACCTTTGGGCAATTTATCTATAAGAATGTGTGCTATTTCATACAAATAGAGAGATATTTCCTACTCTTTATTCAGGCGATGAATTGGCGTTTGTTTTGAAGTCCGCACCAATTTCCGGTATTGTTTCACCTTACAGTGTGTAATTTGGCGCAACTGGACCTGCAGCCCTGCAAGGAGTCTCCCTCCCTGCCATCCCTCCCTCTCTGTCTCTGGGTCTCTCCCCAATTCAAAGCCTGCACCTCTCGCCCAGGTGTGACATTTTTGTACTGCCTTATTGGAATCGCAACCCCAGGAGAAGATGACGGACTCCACACCGCCAGACTCCACCGCCGTCCCGGACCCGGCCGTAGTAGGGGAACACACGGCTGCGAACGGGCAGTGCGAGCAGGCAGACTCCCAGCAGCAGCAGCAGCAGCAGCCCAACACAGAAAGTCAGGGAGAGGGTTTCAAGATGGACCAAGAGATGAAGATAACAGAGAGCATAGAGGACCGAGGTAGGCGGTGTGAAATATGTTTAAAGTTCACCGGATGCCCCGTCGCCAGGGCGCATTCTGTGCGTAATGCCACGGAGAGTAGCGCGATATATGTTTTAGCTACTGTACACGCGCTGCATCTGTTAACACTTGCATTTATTCAACTATAATGAAAAGTAATGCTCGTCTATTTCCTTTAATTTGCCCCAAATGTTCCACACAGCGCACAAATACGACTTAATGGAGTGGTGTAACTGATGACTGACACCTTAATGTTATGGTCAATATGATCAATTATTTACAGAGCTGGGTAGAAATGGAATACTTGCTGTGATTACATTTTTTTGTGTGAATAAATTTGCAAATTGCCTATGGGACTGAGGGAAATCCACAGGCAGCCATTTAAAATGTGGCATGTGCTCCACATCTTAAGTAACTAATCAGATATTCATCTAAAATGCAGAGACATTACTTTCATTTGGACAGTATTGTGAAATATAGGGATCTTTGGTGGATTCTGATGAGGTGACTCCTCACTGTATTGGAATGGATGTATTTTGAAAGATCCTTCCCAACCCTGATTATTATTAGATTAGATTAGAAGATTGGTTCTGAATGTTTCAGACAATGTTTCTACATAACAATCCTGTAACTTTGAGCAAAACCAAAGCAGACACATGTGTTTTTATGAATGGATAACTCAAGCACATTTCAAGCCTCTGGAAGTGAAAACTAGCTGCCTGGAAGGTGTGAAAGACACAATTACAGGTACCTCATTGAGTTTTCACAGTCATTGAATCATCCCACATGTATTTACCCTGGAAAAAAATTAAAATAACTTTTCTATTTTAATTAACACTACATGGGGCTAAGATCAATTGATAGAACCCCTTAAAGCAATGGTTAGTTGCTGTCTGTGAATTGTCAGCAGCTCCATCAAAGAGACATTCTACTCTAAACTTCTTACATGGTTTCATTTAAATAACTGTTGGACTCCCTCTCCCTGTTTTCTTATACTGCTCTTTGAATCATATCTGTATTTCCTGGGTCAATGTGCCCTGTGTTACTGCCTGCAGGTCTTCTGGAAAGCAGTATGCGTCTGAAGCCGCATGAAGCACAGAGTTACCGCAAGAAAGCTCTATGGGTGTCCTGGGTGTCCATAGCGGTGACCATAGTCCTGGCCATCACCGCTTTCAGTGAGTAACACTCCTTTGATAAAACCTCTTGCTCACGGGAAGCGATTCTTTTAACATTTGTGTGCAAGAAACAAAAGTGATCTACGCAAACAAAAACCAGAAGAAATGCTGATGCCTGCTGTTTTGTCCTTCAGTTGAAGGACAGGTTTGTTAATTACTATGACACCCTGTGGATCAATGTGACACCCAACAGCCTGATTAAACAATACTTAAAACAAATGACAACATGAAGGACAAGCAATTGATGTGAACACGCTACTACACACTGCCAAGATCCTGTTTCATTACCCCCTAAACCTTAAGCCTCCCACAGCTTCCACTTCAAATGGCAATTCCTCTCCATTAAGAAAGCAACATGGAACATTTCTGCTGTCAAGAGTGTGAACTCAACCTTGGCTCTTGCTGCCGTTACTGAAGTTTATTTCTTTCAGAGGCAGGGAAAGTTTGAGCACCTGTCTTTGTCATAAGCATTTTTCTTTTTGTCGAACCTCAGCGTGTGAAGGACGATCCCCTGCGTGGATACAATGACTCATTCTGGGTTTGGAGATTGAGCAGAGGCCAGACAGAGTACTGACTGTCTCTCATACTTTTATATCACATATCATTTCTCTGCATGTCAATTGCTTCTCTCCTTAACTTTGGATCGAAGTAATTCACGCCGTAGCTCTAATTCAGGTAATGTTTCCTCACGTTTGGATTTGAAGGCCCATTTTAGAAAACCCTGCGGATTATTTAGAGATTTGACCGCCTAGGTGTCATGTAGAGATGAATATGTGTCAGATATCTTTAAGAACATGAAGTACAATTTAACAAGTGGTGCTTGAGATGCAGATTTTTGATTGTTTTAGAGATCTGACACTATCACATACTGTAATATTCAGTATTCTTCTTCCTCTGCAGTAAATGCAGGTTAAGCTTGACAGATGCCTAAGTAAAGAGGACAAGCTTTGCTGCAGTGTAGTTGATCACCTCAACATTGGTTTGCATATGTGCAGAGATATGTAGTTTCTTGTAATGCTGAAGACTAGGACTGATGACAGCAAGAAAGCATGTTCGCCTTCTTTGTTTTTGAGAATAATTGCTCATTTAGCCTGCTAAGAAAGACTTTCTACATGTGCAAACAGGCCTTTTCTCTTCACTGAACATCTTATCATGGAGTCTCTTCATTTAGACATTTCGATCACATCTCTGTGGTCCTGCAGGGGCACCCCTCACTTGTCACATCTTGCCTGCTATTTCTCACAAATGAAACATGGCGCTGCTTTCAAATCAGCTGCAGAAAAGAGCAGAGGAAGAGACAAATGTAGTGGCACTGATTGTAGTAAACAATGATCTGACTTACAGTCACACCGGGCCACTGTTATTACACACAGGTAATTGTTTCATTTCGATTTTGACGCTCTCTAGAGAAAAACAGAAGGGACTGATGAATAGCCACTGGTTCAATAATTAATTGGAGTCTTGTTTAAGGGTGAGATTAAAACTTGGAATTCAGTTTGTGGCTGCGTGGCACACGTTGACCACTTGGGTCAGAGTTAATGAAGAGACCCAGCAAGTTGTTGGAGTGAAATGGTTAAAGGACAGAGACATTTGTGTTTTGGAAATCAGAGCTTCTTCCTGTAGTTCAGTCTGCGTTGTTTCATACATTTTGCCCACTTCCTGTTCTGATAAGGAAATGTTGGTAGAGCAGCAGGACAGGCCAGTGCTACATCTTCCTTCTTTGTCATGTGTGGGTTAAGTTGCTTAAGATACATGTTCAGTACGCTCCACTCTGACAGAGGTTTAGTCATTGCAAATTGCAGAAAATTATTAACAATGCTTAAGATTTACACTACCACATTACCTTATTCCACACGGTTTACAGCAGCATAAGTTAGATTCACTCCTATCGTATCATCCCCCTTCTCTTGGTTCAACCTTCCTGTTTGGTTGACAGTGTAGGGAAAATGAACACTTATTAGCAAACAATTCACTCGATAAACACTCATTAAATGTTCTGTTAAACTGTCACTGGCTCTTTGGAACCAAGTCAGTGTGTACTGAAGGTAAAATCCTCAGTATCCCAGAGCCCCATTGTCAAAAAAGCAACATTTTAATGTGCTATGACCGTGTGACAATCCTGCTGGTAACTAGCTGTTAGCACTGCACAAAAACTCTATCCTCCTGTGTGTTTGTGAGCTCTTTAAAGTTCATTTTGAAAATTCCTTGACATGTCTGTTTTTATAAACTACACCAAATGAAACATGATTGCAAAGGCGGAAAGTACACAGAGAGAAAGTAAATAGGAAAAATAAACACAAGTACTCTTCATCACTGATGACCTGAATTATAAAGACAAAATGACTCAGTTGAAATAAGTATATCTTCACCACAAAGCAGGCTGGTTTATAAAACAGTAATGTCCAGATAAATTATGATCTTAATTTTTTCTTATTAAATGAATAGTTCAACATTTACTTTCTGGCAGAGTTGGGCAGAGAAGGAGTTTTAAAAGATTAATACAACTGAGGAATGGTATGATATTTGAATATTTGGCATGAAGTACGTCACTGGAATGCAAAACCCTATAGTCTGGCAGTGTGTTCACACTGTGGCCGACTGTAGTGGATGAAGCAACCTGCTGCTCTTCCCTGTCGGCTCTACATGTTGAAAGAATGATAGCTGCCGGGTAACATAACCTTGACCCATGACAAAAACCACAACTTTAGCATATTTGAGAGTGAGTGTGTGACTTTCATTGTGGGTCGGCAGGTGCAGCTTTAGGTTCATTGCAGAGACATTGCAGTGGGGAAAGTAGAATGTTCACGGGACTATTCACAGATACGGTGTCACTCAACAATTTAAGCAAAGAGAACAATTTTGGTCCAGTCTGACTCACCAAGTCCCATTGGCTGGTGCCAGTTTATCTGTAGAGAAAGAAAATAATTGTAAACTGGAAAAGAAGTGCATTTTAACAACAGTTAAGAGATTCTTGACTCTACTGGCTCTACTTTAGTTAACAAAAAAATTTGACATCTTGGAAAAATACACTTGTTTTGCTTCATTACTGATGTGAAGATGAGCAGATCGATATCACTATCAGACATGAAAGTGGTATAGATGTTCTCATCGAACTTAGCTATCCAGTTTAATGTAAAGAAATAAATCAAACTAATTTGCTAATTATTCCACAACAGTATGAATAAAGAAGGATTAAACTAAAGCCTTGATAAGTATTACTCTTAAAATACTATATAAATATTTTCTACCATGACACATTCTGTTGTCTGCAATCCTTCCTACAGTGAAATTAGTGGAGCAGAACTGAGTTGAAGGAATGAATGAATGAAAATGTAATCGAGGCCTTCGCTGCTGCTTTAATAACAAGGCGTATGCATATTGCAGCACAGGGAGACAAACACCATCAGTCCACCAACTGTAAAAACAACCTTGAATGCAAAGTGTTTCACTGATATGCATAATGCAGCTCCAGAAACACCCAATAAACCGGTAGAGCTCGGATGGTGTTTTATCTTCTCTTCTCCTGTTCCTCTTGTCAGATGTGACAAGGAGGGGGGAAGACGAGAGACCTCATATGTGTGTGTTTGTGTGTGTGTGTGTGTGTGTGTATCCCAGCTGACACCCACCCTGCTTTCTTGGGAGCCAATTAGCCATCGCAGGGGCTCTGCTTTGACGACTGCAGAGCCGCAAGCAGATTCATTTACACGCAATTTCTTCTTTCTGCTCCTAATGAGGTGGCTAGGAGGAGAAAAGGGAAGGAAAGAGGGGAAGAGGGAGGGAGTACATGTCTGGATTTTGGACCCCCAGCTCATGACGTTACGGGCGGATCTGTTGGCTTTCCATCCCGAATGAGATCTCTACCAACTGAAAAATCGTGTAAAATAGCATGAAAGCAATGGGACATGATTGAAGTTTGAACAAGTTAGGTAAACATGTATGTATTTCAGTCAAAAATTATATCTGCATCCATTCCCCCTTTCCACCTTTCTGTAAAGCACTTTGTAAAGTTACATATAACTTTCGTGTTTCTTTGTGCTCAGACTGTACATACATGCTCACCTCAGTTGCTGTGTCAATGTTAGTCCTTCACATGTACACTAAAGAAGAAAACATTGTGTGCCTGCTACTTTTTCCTTGCTGTGTCAACGCTGGCAGATGCGTGACACTCCCATCTCTTATGTACTTTAATTAAAAAGCTGCCAAGTTGTATTTGCTGTATCATATATCTGTTATGAGAGCTGAGGCATGCACGAGTTTGACAAGAAGAATGTCTCCACCCTGGATGCTTAAAGTAAACCGTGCCATACATGGTGTTTTCATTCCACACACTATATGAACCAAATGTACATGTGATGATGATGGTGAGAGACACTCTAACCAGTATATTTACCTGGAAAGTGGACATCTGGACATCACATAAAAGTAAAAATCCCCCAAAAAACATTTAGAGCAACAACTGTACTCATACACTACTCACGCATACATGTAAGATCAAATGGAGTTTGGAAGCATTTGTCACAGCTGTCAGTATGAGCAGGGTAAATTTGTGCCAGTTTAATCTTGCTTAAATGGATCCTGGGACCAATTAAAATGCTGTTTAATCTGAGCCCAAACCTTTAATGTGTGAACAGCAACTAAATTTATTACATATATTGTTAGCGAACACGAGGTTGAGCAACATGCTAAAGCTTGGAGGGACGGTGATATGCAGGATTCTGCCGCCTTTTTAAACAGTATACCCCTTAATTTAACATAATACGCATTGAAATCAGAAATAATCTATCCCATAAGATGGATCCTTGTTTCATTTCCAAAATCAAACAGCACAGAGCTACTTTGTGTATGAGTGCTAGAGGGAAGACGTATGTGTCTTTTTGCTAAACTGACCAAAAGTTGTTGTATAGATGATTTTTACAATCAGTTGTTGATTGTAACAACTGCCTCCATGCTGCATCTCTGCAGATCTCTTGTATCATAAAAACAATCCCACTTACTCATTTGTATTCAAGGTGTGTCCATGTGTGCTTAAGTGTTTGCAAAAGCATGTGAATGCAGCATCCATTTGTGTTTCCATTTTGATCTCGGGAAATGGATGATTGCACCTTCAGCCTAGAGAGAGGAACTGAATGTAGATGAAACCATAAAGGGAGGAAAAGAGAGGGTGATGAAAAAGGGAGCTTGGGAGACTGAAAAAAAGCGAAAGGGGGTTACACGAAGGAGGGGAAATCATTATGCTATCCTTGCAGCAGAAAGAAAATGAGCGACTGAAGGGGAAGCACAAAGAAAGAGATACCACACAATGCTGTGTTTCTGCATGCAGGGCTGAGGCGAGCTGCTGGTCCCCAGTGAGTCTCGCTAAAAATAAACCTGGGAGGAGAGGAGAGGAGAGGATTCCTCCCCTCTATCTATCTGCACCTTTCTCTCCTTTGTCTCTCCTCATTCTCTCCCACTGCAGGTGTATATGTGTTGAATTGTTACAGACAGCTGTTGTGGCGCAATGTTTGTTTTCAACAGCTCCGCATTGAGGTAAAACAGACTAATAACTAAATCTCTTCAGTCAACATCATGCATCTTTTCCGCTCTGCCAGGTTTGCTGCGCAAACTAATAAAAACTAGAAAAGCAATTCCTCCCAAAAAATGCACCTCTAGACATACAGTTTATCATAATCATCCATCACTGCAGTTAGACAGGAGAGGGCCCAGCCAGTGTGGGATCTCTCATTCAAATGAGGGATTCTCCTGATTGCCATTTTCTATTTTGCAGCTGTCACCCTTTATTTGTTTACGCACACAGGCAGTGGCAGAAAATCTCCATCCTGCTGTCAGTAGTCCCGCAAAAACAAGACTTTCATCTTGGTGTTTTAATGTCTGCGATGTCTGGGATGTAACACATCTCCTGTGAGCAGACTACAGCATGTGATTGAAAAAGACTTGGAATTACAGTAGGAAACGTGAACATAACATTTATGCAACATAATATGCAGAATATGACTATGTGTAGGAAGAAATGGATGGAAGGATGCGTGTATATGTTTTGAATAAATATCAGTGAAATAAAAACTATATGACAAGCATATTGTATCAGTATTACTTGTTGTTCAGTGTCCCTTTCTCTCTGTCTGTTTTCTTCCCAGCTGTTTCCATCATGCGCCACAGTGCTTCAGCTTTTGGATTTGCTGTAAGTTGACTGTAAAGCCTCCACGTCACTAACGCTACGATGGCTAACGCTGTATGCTGTGGTAAAGAGAATATTAAACATATGTTTTTTGTTTTCACTCTGCAGTTCGATGCCATGCTGGATGTGTTGTCCTCTGTAATTGTATTGTGGCGGTACAGCAACGCAGCAGCTGTCCACTCAGCGCACCGCGAATACATGTAAGTACAGTCACCTGGTTTATAATCAATACGGAAATTCTATAACTTTAAGAGCATTAAAACCACTAAAATGCTAAATAGGTAATGATGATAATAGATATGATGGCTTGTACAAAGGCTGCTAAAACATCCCCGTGGTGTTCTGAACACCTACCGTGTAATGCAGGTCTTTCTCTGGAAAGATTATTTGCATTTAACTGTCTCAGAATAGGGCCACGGTTAGCTCTGCTGGTAGACTGCGCGCCCCATGTACCAGGCTGGGCCCTTATCCTGTGCCCTCTCGCTCGCTCCCTCATTTCCTGTCTCTCTCCACCTGCCCTATCAGAAATAAAGGCAAAAACGCCCCCAAAAATCTTTTTATATAAACTGTCTCAGAATAAATGATAGCCGCACAAATTAGGCTGGTCAAATATGATGTATTTATACTGCTCATTTGTGGTTAGTTTTTAACTCATGTTCAGGCAGAACTAGTGTTGATTTGACAGCTTTGTTTCTGTGTATTAACTGTGTAGTACATTTTTTTAATAATAGAAGACTACTTGCAGACACCCTGCAGTTGTTTTGGCTTGCTCAGATGGTTTGATTCCATCTATGAATCCCAAACAAACCCAGAGAAGTGATGAAATCCATTTCAATGTATCCACAGTGCCTGTTACAGTTAGCTCAAAAGGGGAGCCTAGCGCAGAGGCAGGTGAAGTTAACAGATTTATTGAATAAATAAGATACGTTGAAGATGGGCTGAGGAGACCAGATGGCTGGTTGTGGTAGAGGGTTGAGAAGGAATGGCGAACGGCAAGGCGATGTGGCCGGTGGAGGTAGTGGGGAAGAGTTGGTTAGCAGGCAGGGAGGCAAACAAGCAGGGAGAAGGCACAATGGAAAGGCAGTTAGTGACAGGCTGGAAATCAAGATGAAAAACAATCACAAAGAGAGAACACGAGAAACTAGACTAAGCTAGACTACCGCTGAGCTGAGGCAATGATCTGGCCACGAGTAGTAGAGGAGCGGCAGGAGGGAAACACGGAGAAACACATGGGAACAGTAGTGAGGCACAGCCGTGATAGGGTCTGATGTATGTGTGGCCTTTGTCCTGTGAAGGAGTATGTCTAACAGCAGGTCTCTTCAGCCCTGTCAGCCTCGTCCCGATGGGACCGATCACAGACAGGTGCCTAACGTCTTATCTGTACCTGGCTGATAATGGTGTGTGTGTGTGTGTGTGTGTGTGGAGGTCAGGTGGGCTTTTCAGAGCCTGTTGAATAGTCAGGGTGCTGGCAGCAACCAGGCAACTGAAAGAGAGTGAAAGAAAAGAAAACAGAGTGTAACGCAGTATTTTAGTCCTGTGCTGTTCTGTTAAGATGAGTCCTAACATTACCAGAAACAATACACAGCAAATGAAATTCAACCAAAACATAAAGCATATGTTACTGAATGAATCAGGTAAATGAAAGTGTCAATATCTGTTACTGTCAGAGCATCTGGTAGATTCATATAGTGAATCTGTCAGTCCCAACACACCCAGAGGAGTGAATGCTAATTGCTGTAGAGACGACAGATGAGATAATATCCTCTGGAAATAAGCAAACAATACAATATGGTAGCATTTCCTTTAGAAAATAAAAACATTACTACATATTTTACGTTAGTTACTGGTCACAGCAGAGTAAAGAGTGTGATGAACTGTGAGAGGGTGAACTTTATTGCTTATGAATTCAAATTTAATTTGAGCGAGTGACTTTGAGAGACAACAAACGCTGGTTTCAGAACCAGTCAGAATCTGAAGGGCTCACTTTCTTATTCTCTTGTCAGCAGCAGGGTAATTAGATTAACAGCTGTTGATGCCTTCAATCAAATCAGCTTTTTGATAGATATATGGGAGTGTTAAATCTTCACATTAAAGCATTCACACAGAGTCACTTTTTATCAGCAGCCTTCATGATGTCACTCAGGCAGCAAATTGGAGAATTTGGATATATAAATATATAACAACATAGATATATTTATGTATAAATGTTCTGAGACACACGGAAAAGCAAGAATTGCCTGCAAGCAACTATAACACCCACACGCTCATGGTTGCACAAGTCTACAAGTACTTAAATAGACACATACCATATGTAGGTACACACAAACACGTACATGAACTAACACACATCTACTGTAGCATGTTTTTTTGTACGTTTTTTAGACGGCTAGCGGCTTTCAGCAGACTGAGTGAGAAAACTACTGCCACACAACCAGAGAATCTTCTTAATTTTTTTTTATCTGTATGTGTTTGACGGCTGAGTAGCGATGCCCAGGTACAGCCCGGTTGCCAGGGTAACAAGCCTGAGATATCAAAACAAGATGAATTAGGGAGTTTTTAATCACAAATGAAACATGGAGCCTTTTCGAAACAAAAACACCTTTTTTCACATCACTTAGGCAAAGGTTAGAATGAGATACAGCTGCGATGTTATCCATCTGTGATATGAATGAATGTGATGTATTGAAAAAGAAGTGGTATTTTGCTTTAAAACTGTTGCTGGTCTTTTTGCTGTTGTGTTGTTGTTGTTTTACTTGTGGAGCCAACAGCAGCGCAGAGATATGGCGTCATCTTTATATCCACTGTGCAAGAAACAACAGGGGGGTCATAAGTGGGGATTGAGAGCTCCCTTGGTGTGTGTGTGTGTGTGTGTGTGTGTGTGTGTGTGTGTGTGTGTGTGTGTGTGGACTTCCTAGAGTGATGTTGGGTGTTGCCTTGGTTACCTCATCCGGTCAAAACCCAGGACACCAAGTGTGGCTCGAGAGCAACCTTCAGAATTGAACACACACTGGTAGCCATGCGCGACCAGGGCATATGCTCCAATTGTTTTGCATCTCCCTCCGGACTTGGTTAATTGGGTAAAGGACATCTGCTGCTTCCAAATAAGTCTTCACTCTGCACATCAGTGTAACACAGTTATCGGTCATTCAGGATCATTTTAGGTTCACAGGAAAATGCTGCTTTAGCTAACTCTTTTACATTTGTGGTTAAACAAACAAAATGTAACAAGATTAAGAGTCGACAGCCATGATAGCGGCTCTGTGAGGCTCTACTTACAGATACAGCGGCGCTTTGAACTAAATGCTAATGCAGGCAACATGCTAACATGCTGACAAAGACAATGCCAAAATGCATATGTTTATTGCGTATAATGTTTTTACATCTTAGTTTAGTGTGGTAATAATAATAGCTATACACACACACACATATATATATAGCGCTTTAAAAGGTACTGAAAGGCACTTTACGTGGTAAAAGACAAAACAAGATCAGCATAAAACCACAATAACTACTTGAGATAACTATTTAAAAGACAGAAATAAAATGACAAAACAGGTTGAAAGCAGCTTTAAACAGATGGGTTTTTAGTGCAGTTTTGGTACTTGGGGCGAATGAGAGGGGAAAGGAGGTTGGCGTCTATGTGGATCTGAGGTTGTGGGTGGTTGTATGACTGTGTAGGTGGTCAAAGAGGTAGTAGGGGTCAAGGTTATTCAGAGTTCTGAAGGTGATGAGGAGGATTTTAAACTGGATTCTGTGTTGGATAGGGAGCATGCTAATATTTGCTAAGTAGGACTAAACACAAAGCATAGCTGTCACCTTATTACAGTTTATCCTGAGGGGAACATGGATAAGTGTACCATATTTCATGGTATTCCAATAAATAGTAAACAGACAAACAAAATAAAAAAAACGCAAACACCAACCTTATAAGGGAGCTAAAAGAAAAGTCTGGGTATCACCAAAGTCAGTAGGTTTCATCCCCTGGGGAACATGAATGTGTGTACAACATTTAATGGCAGTCAGTCAAAGTCTGGACTAAGTGGTGGATCAACATTGCCGTCCCTAGAACCAAAATGCTATTGTGGCTAAAAACAGTAAAGATAACAAATAAATGTCAGTATTTTTTGTACAGTCTATCTCAAAACAGCTGTATTTACAAGAGTTACCAATCAATTTAAAAATGGAGTAGCATTGCACTTTAAGAATGGTTAAACTCAATCCTGACTTTTAGTTCTAAAAATTTGTCAAGCTTCAAAAAATACTGAATCCTACATTTCCCATAAAGCAGCTCAATTTCACCTTTCATTAGACCTGCCCCCCTTTTAAATGTCCACGTCTTTCAATCCCCACTTCAAGTTTGTAACACTAAATGTGTCTGATTTCTCGAGCCCAAGCTGAGATAACCACGACGACTCCTGACCTCAGTAGTTTTTAAAATCCTGGCTTCGGCCTTGCAGGTAGCAGCTGTGTACCACTTTCACTATTGATCGGGTTTTCAGCGTCAGGGAATGTTGTTCAAGGTCAAGATGTCTGCTCTCCGGGAAGGAATAAACCTTAAAGAAGAAACCTTGTCTTAAGGAGATTTTTTCTCATTTTCTCTCTGGTGACACTTATTGGTACTAGAGAGAGCAGGTGGTTACTGCTGGCTTTCTGCAACACAGTTCATTTACACTGATTGTTAACTAGACAGCTACCACACTGTTGCTTGGCTCACACGATCCATCTTGGAGCTGGCACTGTAATTTGTGTTTGTGTAGTTAGTAATGTACTCTTCTGTCTCTTTTCCTCCTCAGAGCCTGTGTTATCCTAGGTGTGATTTTCATACTGTCCTCCTTGTGCATTATGGGTAAGGCCATCCACGACCTGGCCACCAAGCTGCTGCCTGAAGTGGTAAGAATTTATTGATCACCAACACGAACCCCAGATTTAAAAAGAGCTGAAAAAGCTGTGTGAAAGTTTTAGATTTGAAAAATATTTCACATTTTCCATTTATATTTTGATTAAGATTTGATATGCACTCATAACACAACAAAACACTATGTAAGACTGGATAATACTAGCTTAGAGTCTACTACCACATGTTTTTCTACTACATGACATCATACAGTATACACCAGTGTGCAGGAAATGGCTCTGACCGTGGTGTAGAGGTCAGAATTTGATTCAAACTGGAGATGGAGGGGAGCTTTGGATTAAAACATCCACCATATGGAACAGATTAAGTTATCCATTTAACACTCAGGAAAAAACCCTAAACACATTAACATTCTGTAGTACACTATGACAGCTGGATTACGGTCAGATGAACAGTTAAACAGGGTCATATAGCAGTTTTGTCCATCTCACTGAAGTCAGGCTGCAGAGTTTAAGCCAAAGGTTTGGTGCATAATCAGATAATTTGGTGGAATTTATGGCTATTTTTAAAGCTTGTCCTGATAGTAACAACTACTTTCTCTAGCCAGCAATCGTCTACTCTCCCCGCTGTAATACCACCAGTCTGCCAGAGACGAGGATTTTAAAAAAGCCCTGTTGATGTGTGTTTGTATCTAATAATATCCTCTCAAAATCTGAGTTTACTTCTTAGCGTCCAAGACAAACAACATGCAGGCAGTTATTCACGTGATTTGCATGAAGCTGCAGATCAGACGTGGCTGACTCACTCCACATCTTGCCATTTGAGTGGGCTGTATATCTGATAAGACGGCATATTTTAAGCTATTAGCTGTCACATGGTGCTGGTCACTTGAGGGTTGGTGGTTCAGACTTGACTGAGGCCAAGCAATATAGAGGGGAGTTGAGAGGAGGAGGCTGACTGGTGTTGACAGTTTCTCAGTTTTTCACACCTGCTATGTTGTTTTATTCATATTTGACTTTCACAGTATCTTCAGTTACATGGTGTACCATTCGCAAAGTAGCTTATTTGCTATTTTCCAGTCTCTAACAATAGTCACATTGTTTTGACTTACTATTAGCATTAATCAATATTTATCCTTTTAAAAATGCCTTAAAGTCCTTGATAAAAGTGATGTTAGAAAATGAGGAAGGAATGTCATCATCCTGCTGGCAGATTTCCCGTTTTCGGAATAATACGATTTTAAAGTTCCTGAAAAGTTGTGTTTTTAATAACGTCGAATAGTTTTGACTGGTTATGCAACAATCAAATTTATATTTATATATAAGTATTATTTAAGATTTTAACACTCAAAAACTCTAAAATCTAAGTTGCTAAATTCTGATTGGTGCACAGAGATATACGGCATCACATTTTTCCAACCCACTTCAAACTAGTGAAAAGAGTACAGAGGTAAAAAAAGACAGAAATAACATGTGAAATAACCAAAACAAAAACTGTTATTTGTGCAGAAGGTTGTGCGTTCATGTAGGACCCCATTGCTTATAGTAAGAAGCTAACTGAGAAAATTTAGGGCCTTTAAGATTGAATGGATTTTTATAATGGATTTCATTGCAGTGTGTGTGTGTACACATGTGGGTTAGGCTCATAAGGAATCAAGGAAGAATGTTGCTAATAGTAGCATTGTAAAAGTGAAAGGTGCATCCACATGTATGTGTGTGTATATATATATATATATATATATATATATACATATATATATATATATATATGTGTATATGTGTATATATATATATATATATATATATATATATATGTGTATATGTGTATATATGTGTATATATATATGTGTGTATATATATATGTGTGTGTGTGTGTGTGTGTGTATATATATATATATGTGTATATATATTGTGTGTGTATATATATATGTGTGTGTATATATATATATATATGTATATTAGTGCTGGCGAGGGTTAAAATTATTGCGATTAATCGCATGATTTTCTTGTGATTAATCGCGATTAAATAAATAAAATTGAGTAATGAATTCTAAAGCAGAGTATTGCACAATTTTAATTTAAATGTACTACTATATACACAAAAGAGCAATAACATGTGGTTTGCAAACAAATAAGGTGCTATTTACCAGCAGTATTCCCTTTACACAGTAGCAATAAAATATTTCTTTAAATCTCAACTTAAACATTAATGTAATCAAATATTAAACCAAAGCTATTTGCCACTGCCAGGGAATTACCTTTTATCTAGCTTGTTGCAAGTTACCATCAGAGTCCAATTTTCTTACTTTTTTTTTTGAACAGGTATCAGCATCAGGTATCTTTTATCACTTGAAATGACGTTACAAGTCGCGGTGGATATTTTACAAGCACAGACCAGGTAACGTTAAAGCAACATTGAACACAGGGTGCAGATGTTGGTTTTGGCTGATTGAGTTGTTTGATAGGCTGCGTCATTAACCAGCAAGTGGCTCACCTGCTGCTGTGATAACGGATCGCGAGTGGAAAAATATGGAAAGTAGATGACAGCGTAGTCTGCCGAAGCCTCCATTCACTGCTTGTTTGGGTGGGTGATTTGCAGGCTGATCAACATCCCACCCCACTGCGATAATACGCATTAACGTGCCCAACCCTAATATATATATATATATATATATATATACATATATACACATACCACCCTGCAAGGGGTGAGAGGGGAATGATTTTTATATATACTATGTGAGATATTTAATTTGTTAACATTTCAGCTTCCAGCTTGGAAAAAGGTGTACAAATTGTTCTGAAAACAAGCAGAATCATTGTGCTGCAGGTTTTGATTTTCACGCTGAACATTAGATTCCCCCCCTCCCCATCAATAACATGTGTGTGAATGTGTGTGTGACAGAGGTGTAACAGCGTTGTTGCTGCTGTCAGATGAAGAATGTCACAAATCTCAGGTGTGAAGACTCAAGAGCATTCACACTTCCTGAAATAGCTTCATCACCCCGTTGCTGGGCAATAGTCATCTCTGTAGAAATGCTGTCGAGGATCTGAACGTAATGATGACGATGAGTAAATATGAGAATATTATGCTTTAGTGAGCTGAATTACTGTAGAGAGTTGACTGTTGCTCTTTAGGCCCTTCAATGTCTCTTTGCACTTCAGCTCTGTAATCACAATCACATCTATGTCAGTTTGGTAAAAAAATGTTCTTATCTGTGTTACGTCCCGAGGTGTCTAGGGATATAGGGACATAAACATAAACCAGATGTTGTTGGTTTGAAAGGGTATTTATTTGAAATAATGCAAGTGGAGCACAAACAGAGGATGGGCCAATGGGTGCTGTGGAAATCAACAAACAATTATAACAAAAGGAGATCCTCAAAAGGAGGATTACTGCTTACAGAGATACTAACAAAACAAGAATAAACCAAAAGCTCACTAACCTACGGCATTTGAAAAAACACAACACAAAACGCACAGCACCCCTGAACCTGGTGAAAACTAACATAAAACAACTAGGGTGTGTGCAAGAAAGGTGTCAGTGATAGCTAAGCTTAGCCCTGGCCCACTCTCTTACCTTCACACAGTGAAACACACAATGTCAAGACACAAAGTCTAACACGGGTTACAAAACACTACTATAATCTCTAAGACAGGCATTCCCAAGGCAAGCAACTCAGGTCAGATTGCTGCCTCGAATGGCAGACCCCGCAGGCTTTTAAGCAGGTGGTGGTTGTCACGGTCTCCATCTGATTGGCCCGTAGAGCATGCCGCACCAATCGAGGGCATGGTAACTGGAAACCCAGGAAGTAGGCGGGCCTTCTCTCCTTGTGCAGCCAATCCTCCGCGTGGGCTTGCACAGCCTGCTCAGCATAACAGATAGTCCACTTGAAAGCACAGGCAAATACAGGTGGGGGCGGTGGCAGCCGTAACACCCCCTCCCATAAACACAAACTCCATGTTTGGGTGAAACACAACTCAACACGCCAACACTCACTGTAACCTGGACAAGGCGTCAGCCACCACATTCTCTGAACCTTTCTTGTGGCGGACATCTAAGGTGTAGTCCTGAATGATCAGGGCCCAACGCATTAGGCGCTGATTGTGGTTATACATGCGTGAGAGAAAAACCAGGGGGTTATGATCAGTGTAAATCACAATTGGCAGGGAGCTGGACCCAACATAGACCTCGAAGTGTTGTAAGGCCAACAACAAGGCAAGTGTCTCTTTTTCAATGGTGGAATAGT
The DNA here is from genome assembly GCF_014851395.1 of Micropterus salmoides. Taxonomy (NCBI): domain Eukaryota; kingdom Metazoa; phylum Chordata; class Actinopteri; order Centrarchiformes; family Centrarchidae; genus Micropterus; species Micropterus salmoides. Next base: position 10,229,742 of record NW_024040040.1, read on the forward strand.
TAAGTTGATGTTTGTTAAATTTCCTGGAAAAGTAACACACTGGGTGATCGATCCCCTCTACATCTTCCTGTAAGAGAACAGCGCCTGCCCCTACCGCACTGGCATCCACCTCAAGCTTGAACGGCCTGGCAAAATCCGGAGCCGCAAGCACAGGTGCATGACACAGGAGCGCCTTGAGGCTATCAAACGCGGCTTGACAGTCTGAAGACCACACAAAATCAACCTTGGGGCTCAGTAAACGAGTTAGTGGCTGAGCAACAGTGGAGAAGTTACGGCAGAAAGCTCTGTAATACCCCGCCATTCCCAGGAACGAACGCAGCGCTTTACGTGTAGTGGGGGCCGGGCACAGTGAAATTACACAGATCTTTGCTTCAACAGGTCGCACCTGTCCCTGCCCGATCTGTCTACCCAAATAGGTGACGGTCGCCTTTCCAAATTCACATTTGGCTAAATTCAATGTTAGATTGGCCTGGGCGAGTCTACTGAAGACCTGTTCCAAGACGCGTAGGTGCTCCTTCCACGTGTCTGTATACACAATCAAGTCATCCAAATATGCGTTACAGTTACCCACTCCAGATAACACAGTATTCACTAGTCTTTGGAAGGTAGCGGGAGCATTACACATACCAAACGCCATGACGGAATATTGAGCAAAATGGTCTGGCGTAACAAACGCTGAAATAACTGCAGCACGGTCAGTTAAAGGTACTTGCCAGTAACCTTTTAACAGGTCCAGTTTGCTCACAAACTTGGCATTCCCCAGATTGTCAACGCAGTCTTCCATTCTCGGCAAGGGGTACGAATCACGCACAGTTACGCAGTTTACCTTACGAAAATCAGTAATGAAGCGAGGTGAGCCGTCAGATTTAGCCTCAACAAGGCAGGGTGAACTCCATGAACTAGAACTGGGTTCAGCAAACCCATTCTGAAGAAGATATTCCACTTCTCCTTTCATCAGTTCCCGTTTTGTCTGGTTTGCCCGGTACGGATGTTGCTTTATGGGGCGCGGGTCAGTCAGTTCAATATCATGCTGTATTACAGTCGTTTTGGTCGGTACATCACTGAACAAACAGGTGAAGTTGTCGACAAGGTTGATTACATCCTGTCGATGTTCAGCAGGTAAATGTAATAACTGGGACGGCAACTCTGCTATCGCCTCTGAATTAGGGAGTCGAGTGCCTAACTGGACTGGGTGACGCGGCCGCAGGTCATCACAGTCGGGGGAGAGCGCAGGATCAGTTACGATCAGTGCCGCGCTCTGGGGAGGCGAGGTAACGAGTGAAGGACCAGGTCCACCTACAGAGCGCTTACTATCCTCTCTAGGTTGATATATTTTGAGCATGTTGATATGACAAACGCGCGTTTTTCTCCTTCGCTCGGGAGTACTGAGAATGTAGTCCGTGTCACTGAGGCGTTCACGGACCTCATATGGACCCGTAAATTTAGCAGATAGCACCGACGTCTGCGTGGGCAGCAACGCCAGTACCCAATCGCCAGGATGAAAACAGCGAGCCACAGCAGAACGGTCATAGTGGCGCTTCATCACTCTCTGTGAATTGGTTAAGGACCGTTTAGCGTGTGCGTTCGCAATGTGTAGCCGCTCACGGAAGTGGCTGACATAATCCAATACATTACTGACCGGCGACGATTTGAGCGACATAAACTGGTCATGCAACGTTTTAAGCGGGCCACGGGGGGTATGCCCAAACACGAGCTGCGCGGGGCTGAAGCCCAAAGACTCCTGAACGGCTTCACGTGTTGCAAACAAGACAAATGGAACCCCTTCATCCCAATCTGTTTGGTTTTCTAAACAATATTTACGCAGCATGGACTTGAGAGTCTGATGCCAACGCTCCAGAGCCCCTTGGGACTCAGGATGATATGCCGAGGACACTGCATGCTTAACATTTAATGTGCCGAGCACCTGTTTAAAGAGGTTGGACTGAAGGTTAGAACCCTGGTCTGACTGAATTACGCGTGGAAGACCAAAGGTAGAGAAGAACTTGGTGAGGGACTTAACTACAGCTTTGGCTGTAATATTACGAAGGGGAATTGCTTCGGGAAAACGAGTTGCCGCGCACATAATGGTGAGTATATATTGGTTTCCGCTCTTGGTGCGGGGTAACGGACCCACACAGTCTATTATCACTCGGTCGAATGGCTCTTCCATTACAGGAATAGGATGTAGTGGGGCAGGAGGGACTGTTTGGTTTGGCTTTCCTGCTATCTGGCACACATGGCAACTACGGCAAAACTTTGCTACATCTGACTTTAACCCTGGCCAAAAGAAGTGCTTAAGAATGAGCTGATAAGTTTTCGTTACCCCCAAGTGTCCTGACCATTTGCTTTCGTGCGCAACTGATAACACATGCTGTCTATACAGAGAAGGCACGATTATCTGGTAAACAACATTCCAATCAGCATCAGTCTCTGGGAGAGGGGACCATCTGCGAACTAAGACGTCCTGGTCTAGCAGGAAAACCACTTTTTCCACACTTGCGTTATCGTTGACACTTACCACACTTCTGAAACAACGCTGCAGTGTTGGATCTCCTCTCTGGGCGTTCGCCAGGCGCCCTCGTGTAACTGGAAGTGAATCTGAGCCGGGAGGGTCCTGTGGTTCAACCGCCTCAGGCAGGGGTTGCACGTCGGCCTGCTCCTTGGTTCCCACCACCTCAGTTTCCCCTGAAAACATTGGCATGAGTACACTGTCGTTTAAGGAAACATCTGAACTGTCGCACTCATCCTGGAGCAACCGTGTGCGTGCACGAGTGAGCACACAAGCAGGAAACACTGAAGAAGACATATTGTCTGTGGGGAACTTGCCGCACAGAGGAGAATCCAGCACCTCCAACGTGGGCGTCACCTTCCCTCCCGCAATATCATTCCCTAGTAGAAGTACAATACTCTGAATGGGTAGAGCGTCACAAACAGCAACAGGAAAGAACCCTGTAACTAAGTCAGATTGAATGTGGATACGGTGCACCGGACGTGGAACGTAACCCATCTCAATGCCGCGGAGCACTGAACCGAACCCACAAGCTGAATGTTCCGAAAAGGGCAATGCCGATGTCAAAATTACTGACTGGGAACACGCAGTATCCCTCAGTACCCGGACCGAGTGCTGGTCCACAGGCAGGCCAGTGAGTGAAATGCGTGCATCAAAAACAAACGGCTTAAAGCAGGCATCCAACTCATCGCATCTGTTACCCTCAATTCTTGTACTGCGCTGAGTTTTAATTAGACCGACGCCTTTAGGCTGGGAAGGGCGTGAAGACTGTTCTTTGCGTTTCAAGGCCGGGCAGGTAGCAATAACATGACCGGTCAGGTGACAGTAATAACATTTCCTTTCCTCCTTCTCCCCACCCTGTGTTTTGTGGACAGAGGGAGGTGAAACTGGTGCTCTACGTGGTCTGTCAGGAGAGTGAGCGTACACAGTTTTGTGGATTAGTACATATTCATCGGCCGTTGTTGAGGCAGCAGCTAGAGTTGTTACCTTCTGCTCATTTAGGTACACAACAATACGTTCTGGCAGGCTCTTTTTAAAATCCTCCACCAGTAACAACTCTCTCAGAGCACTGTAGTTATCAGCAGAACAGGCCGAAGTCCATTTATCAAATAACACCCCCTTCTCTCTCGCAAACTCAGTGTAAGTCTGGTTCTGTGACTTCCTATGACTCCTAAATTTCTGCCGGTAGGCCTCAGGAACTCGTTCGTAAATACGAAGAATGGCAGACTTAACCGACTCATAATCTAAGCTCTCTTCCAAAGAGAGCGCTGCAATGGCTTCCTGGGCCTTGCCATGGAGCTTACACTGGAGCAGTAGTGGCCACACCTCTGTTGGCCACTGCAAGGCAACTGCAATGCGCTCAAATACACTAAAGTAAGAGTCAACCTCAGATTCCCGGAACAATGGCACTAGAGCAATATGCTTGCTAACATCAAAGGCCAGAGAAATTGGACTAGCAGAATTTAGGGTGGAGGAGGCGGATGATATACCTGGTGCAGCAGCAGGCGGTCTTTGCCTCGCCTGGGAGCTTTCAAGCTCGAGCTTCCGTAGCCTTACAGCCTTATCAGCCTCTACTCCCAGCTTTCTGATTTCAAGCTGAAGTTGCATGTGCTGCTGGCGTTCCCTTTCTTGGGCCTCAAGCTGGAGACGGGCCAGGCGAACCTTTATACGGGCCCCATCTCTGGAACGAGCACTGCTCTCAGGGGAAGGGTCATAACGTGGCAGCGTGACTGGTGTCTTTAACCCTCCACCGACCTCGTCGTCCCACCTAGAGACTGGTTGTGGCTTAAGGGTCTGCACCCTCTCGGTCTCCGTGGAGCCAGCCACCGGAAGCGTTTCTAACTCTACTGCCACAGGTAATTCAAGCAGCCCTCTCTCCACCAATGTAGCCACAACTAATGTGATTTTAGTCCCAAATGCATGATGATATGCTTCATAGAATGAGCTGCATCTATTATACAACTCTGGGGCTATTTGTATATATATATATATATATATATATATATTAGTTGTGTGATGTCATCTAATTGCTAACAACTGTTTGAAGACTCTCCAAGGAGCTAATATCAGAATACAGGATCTTAAAAGCTGAATATCTGAACTATACCGTGCTTCCCAGGAAAGAGTAAGAGTAAGCAGTTTTTTTCAGATTGAATGAGAATACTGATAATCTCCACAAAAACTTGAAATGCAGGCTAAATTCAAACTTAGCAAAAGTGTTTACTACATGGAGATTTTCATATGACCAAATTCAAACAGGTTGCACCACACAAACTACTTCTTAAATAGAGATTAAGTAGTTGTTACTACATATTTACACTCAGTAGCTGCCAGTTGTAACGGCTGCATAACTGAACTAGCTTAAATGACAAAACTAACGTTAGCTTCCTAACATATGACTCATTAAGAGAGGAGTACAGGAGGTTGACACATCTGACCTGACACTAAAAATGCCGTTTAATAAAGATGTAGAGGATTTTAAATTATATTTCACAAAACAACACAAAATGCTAATTACATTGGAAATAATAAAACAACATAACAATAACATAGCTACTGGATATTTCCTATTGCTACATGTATACAGATATAAAGCAACAGTCCTACATTTACAAAGGATTGGCAGTTAAGTTTAATATATTGTTTGCCTGTTAGTTATATTGCAAGCTGAAACATATTTTACGCATTATTAAAATCGTAGCTTAGCTATGCTAGCTCAGACATTTCTGAAATACGCAGTTTTGCTGGTGGTGTTAAAAGAATGACCAAAACTGTTTTCCTGCTTTGTTGGGTATAGAACTATTTTTGTGAGTAGACTAATGATTTCTTTTAAATTTCTGTTGCAACTGAATTATTCAACAACTCTCACATCCCTTGTATAACTACAAATGTTAAGAATATTAAGTTAGTTTTCCATTAAGAAATACAGACAGAAACATATACTAAAGAAGGAAAACTCCCAAGTAGGCTACTGCACACACGCTATTATGGTTAGATTTGGAGATTGGCATATATCAACATAGCTGGTTGCACTTTAATCATAATTTTCCTATTCTTAGATCAGCTGCAGAACACCAATATACCACAATGACAAACACATTTCAAGAGATTCAAATAGCCTTTGCAACTCACTCAGGCTACAAATTCAATTAGTTCTCAAATCTTTCATTGATTTATTGGACTAACTGTGTTTTCCATCTATTCCTCTGTGGCTGCAGTGAGGGAAGGATACGGCCTAACAGACAAAGCATAAACAAAGGGAAACTGTGGGAGTGAGGCAGACAGATTCTGTTTTTCTGAGTCGACCTGCTCCTCTTCTGTCACACATTCAGGTTCTCCCAGGCTGGTTTCTGGTGCATCATACTTGGAGTTATATATAGCTTGTGTATGCCTCACAGCCCGCCTCAGTATGCAGATGTTGGAAATAAGGTTTATTTTCACCACCTCCCTTCTTTTCCTCCTCGCTATGAAATGTTAATAAGGTAAGCAGCTGCTTAGTTATGCGGTGATGGGAATGAGAGGGAGAGGAGAATGGAGACAGAGAGGCCGGGGAGGGGAGGAGGGAACATGTGGAGGACAAAGGTTGGTTTTTGACACTTGACTGTTTCTGCTCTGCTAGTCCCAATTAATGTCAGTTAGCATCCAAAACAAATCTGTTTTTAATTAATTTGAAGGGCTGCTGTAACCTGGGAGTTGAGAAAATGCCCCAACCCATGGGCTTATGAAATCCACTCAAAATCCACTGGAAAACCTAAATCACTTGACAACTTGTGATGTGAAAAAATCAGTGCAGTAAGATTATTTAAGCCTGTTTTTAATGTAAATTTATGTATTCCTGGTATTTCTATATATATAATGTTTAATCTTTACTTGACTAATAAACATGTCAAAAAAACAAAATGTAAAAATGACCAGTTTTTATGATCAGTTACGTACCGGAACTAAGCTTTACAGGTGCTGGTAATGCTAAGCTAAGCTAAACTGGAGCTGCTTGATGAAGACCTGAACATTCAGAAGAGATAATACCACTATAATTGACTTTTTCCCATTATAAATAAGCAAACACTTTCTGTTTTTCCTTTCTCTCTTTTCCCACTGTCTGTTCCAGTCTGGTTTCTCCACATTATAAATAATGCACTTCTTGGCCTTCCTGACTTATCGCCTTTAAAAAGCAGAACGACAGTTAGTACCATTTTCTTATTCTGCACATTGATGTCTGGTTGTCAAATGTAAATGTCAGCACCATGTTCACATTCTGGGCAGGGTCTGTTTGTCATTTGCTTTATGGTGTGTGTGCATTTCCCTTTCTAATGGGCCAAAATACGAGCCCACCCACTTTGAATGTTGATTAGAGGGTCACTAGGGGGATTTCCCATGCCATCTTTAAAAGGTACACCATTAGATTTCACTATTTAATTTTGAGAAATGTAATATCTGGATACCATGGATCGTGATGAACTGTAAACCTTTAACTACTTATATTTTAATTCAGATTTTTGCTGTGGCATGTAATGTTAATTTGATGTTAGCGCAGAGAACACTTTCGGCAGCAGCTTCAAAGTATTAATTCCCCAAAACTTCTTGAAGGCTTTTGTTGTGAAGCAGCTGCAAGAAATGTTTTGTTTACAAAAAAGTAAATAAGAGAAAAGGAAACAAACAAATACACAAATTTATTCCAACATGTGACATGGACTTGTAAGTAAAATATAAAATGAAATAAAATATAACATAAACAAGATGTTATGCATAAATTAAAGCATGTCACAGGATAAAAATATAACTGTGTATAGAACTCTCTCTTGCACTAACTAACCCCCACTCCTGTGCACGGGCACTAACTCTTGCTGATTGGCTGAAACAATGTTGTGGGGAAGGTCCACACCACTTTCTTTATTTTCAATGTACAGAGCCACGGCTCTGTAGAAAAACTTTTCAGAGCACACACAAAACGGAGAGCTAGCAAACCAAGAGGAAATATTTGGTGAATTTAACAAAAAGTGTACTGGATTACAATCACTTACTATGCCTTTAAGTGAGTTCTTTTAATGTATGTAAATTTAACATGTTATTTTTTGCAATTTGTAAACTGGTTTGTTGCTACTTAGAAAGACCATGACGATATAAATTACTATGTTCTTGTTTGTTTTAAAACCTTACATAACATTTTCTTTTCACTAACATTTTAGGCTTCTGGAGAATTTTTTAACCATACATTTTGATCAAGTAAACCACATAATCTTGATTTCATAGTTTATATATTTGGAAAAGGGGCCTAGGATTGATCCCTGTGGAACGCCACGTTACCACTGCAGGATCTATTAAGCTACCATAATATCTACATACTGAATGGTAACTTAAGTATAATTTAAACCAACTCACTACTGGATTATCACACCCGATAACCTCTAATTTATTCCATACATTATTTAAAACCATGGGAAAATATGTATAGCTGTATGTCTGTATTTGTTGAAGTGGAAGATTTGTCCTTGTTGCTGAAGAATGTGTTCAATAGTTTGAGGATGATATGCTATTTCGATTTTATTTTCACAGTTGAGTCACAGCACTGACTCAGGTTTTATGTAGCATGCTCAGGTTTTCTCTCCATTTCCTCTTTCATGTCTGCGAGCTCGCCAACGTAGCTTTTCATGGCTCCAAGGCCATAGTGCAATATTAATGCTGCCGCAGAGGCGCCGAGTGCTCTGCAGCTCCCTTTCTCTGCTCTCATCCATCCCCCCCTCTCCTACATCCGTCCTCAGTGCATTTACATTTTATGTATATATACCTGAAGCTCACAATAGGTGTAGTTATATTAAAAAACATCTTTACAACCAAAAGGACAAGATAGAGATAATTGCTTGGAAAAGCATTTACAGTATATAAGAGCTATGGGGAGCAAAGGAAAACATTAAAATGTGGTATAATTGGAATAGATGGTTGAGGGGGTAGGTGTTATGATATATAAATGGGTCGTATGGGGACATAAGACTGGACCACGGCCATTTCTGAATGAGCTGTACAGCGGGGACCAATTGTATTAAACCGTGGTTGCACTGCGGATGCGCTGTGGTCTTTTCAACAATAATAGATAATCTTTACTGATATAGAGGGTGTAGGTTTGGTTTGAGAGGGGACACAATAAAGCATTGGTTATGCTTTGTAACACGGGACTCTTTTTCGTAAAGGCGTGACCTTGTAAGAGCTGGGGTTCTGACATAATAGTTAAAAAGACACACAAACATATTATTAGTCCTATTTGTACCGATACACAATGATAAATAATGTTGTATTTGCATCTTTACTTAAGTTTGCTAGTTCCTTATGTTTGACTGATGTTCAATTGTAATATCCTTTTAGGAAAAATATGAACTGTAAATCAAAATAAAGATTAATGTTTCTTTTTCGTGCAAGAAATATTCAGAGGAGCCTGCTGTATTTTCTTTAGTCTTATGTAATATCTGCAGCGTTCCTCGGAGGATGCAAGCGGCCTCAACATGCGCTAACAATTGGTTGATTAGGGAAACCTGTATGTAATAGAGACAAAGCCCAGGGCAAAAAGGTGCACAAAGCTTCACACCTCCTTGTAAAGCTCATTGCTGTGATCACACATAGTATTAATTGAAAGTGACCTAGATGTATCCATAAACATTTTTATCTTCTCTCATCTGGACTTTGGCAATTTGGCACTTTTGGTAAGTCACAGGACATTGTTTAGAGAGATTTTAGTGAGTAAATCAAATTGAAACTGTAAAAGTTTTAGTAGAGTTATAGTATTGCTTTCCTCTTTATGACTTTTTTATTATAATAACTGACAACATACAAACTGTTGGCCCTCAAAGTCTTGTGGATCAACCAGTGGTGCACTTTGAGGGAGGACCTAGGATTAAACCCTGAGGGACACCAGTAACGTGACAGGGTGGTGAAGACAGAGCGGATCATAAAATAGAAGCAAACCATGACTCTAACTCCCTCTGTTTTTCTGTCTGTCTTCTCACAGGATGCATTCCTGTTCAGTGTATCCATCGTCAGTGGCTTGGTGTGCATCTTCCTGGCTGTGATCAAGTTTATGCTTGGCAAAGTGCTCACAAGCAAAGTCCTCATCACTGATGGTAGGGGTACACACATGCTCAAACACAGCAGACTTGCAGGACATTGTACTGCCCTTCCTTTTTAGGACCATAATCTTTAAAGTTGCATAGTTTTTTTTAAATTTGGAAAGATGAGCTTGTTTATTACACTAATTCATTAGTAATACGTATGTTTCTTTAATTAACTGTCCTGCATTGTCCATTTACTGTCAGTCTTTCCATACACATATATGTGTGAAGGGTTTTCTAGTCATTTCCTAGTAATAGTGTCACAGTGTGACTTCCAGTGTGATACATTGGTGTCGCACTCATGCTTACATTCCTTCCATGGAGTAACAGATACTGGTCGTTATGCAACGGTTCGTCACCTACACAAGGCCGTGGGCAGTTGCATTTTGATTTAACGAGATGACCTTTCTGTATTAGAGGCATTTGAAGAATCTGTATTAGAGGCATTTGAAGAATCTGTCATGCCACTGTTCATTTTACGCTGTACACTGCACATGCTACTTTCTATACATTGTTGACCATATTATCTGCCCAGAGAATTCACCAGTGGTTTAGTTACTGCTGTTTACATTCCTCCAAGAAATGCACTGCACTGTATGAGGTTATCAGAAGTCCCACAACAAAACAACCTGATGGTATTTCCTATTGTAGCAGGTGATTTCAATCAAAAAAGACCGAAATTCCACCAGCATGTCCACATCCCCACGAGAACAAATACACTGGACCATGTTTACAGAAACATTCCAGGCAGCTACAACAGGGGCGGCTTAATTTGTTCATTAGGGCGACCAGGCGACGCATCACCAAGCCGGGGATTTTTCTCACACTTTCTACCACACTGTTAGTTAGCTGTGACTGTTTTTGACAGTTTGTCTCTGAATATCGCTGTCCAAACAGCATCAAGTCGTGTTCCGTGGAGTCCCGCCTCTTTTGAGGCAATTTCAGGCTGGTAGTAAATCGCCCAGATCTCTCTCATAGACTTTCATGTTAAGGCAGTTTTTTTCGAGCTGCGGCCGCTGCAATGCAATCTCTATGGGTTACGGGAGGGCTAGCACTAACGTGTTTACGCCACGCACCAAGCAGCACAGCTACGCTTCTGCCACCTGAAAATAGCTCTGCACTCCTCCAGCTTGTTGCTCTCACTACGACCAGCTGCTGTACAAAATGTACATTCATGCTGAAAATTCAACCGTGGTGTCGGGAGATGCAGCGACTTTACCAGCGGTGAGTAAGACACAGTTTAAATAATACATGTAATTTGTTAAGCTATGAGGAGAGGAAAAGTCCGCTAGCCAGAAGGCTAATTTATGCTCTGTAAAATGCCATAGGCTAAGCTAATAACTGTGACTGTAAAAAAAAATCTTGATAGTTATTATTAAGCCGAATTTTATGCTTATGTTAAATGTGATTGTTATTAAGCCATGTTTTATATGTGTTGGTGGAGTCAATTTAAAGTTAGCTGCACTTAACCAGTAACAATAATCTGATGTGTTGTTTTTTTGTTTTATTGCCAGAAACCGAAGAAGAAAGAGGAGGTAGCCTGATGTGGCCACCACCACTGGCATCTTGTCAGAGGAGGGTAAAAAGAAGTAGGAAAGCAACACAGAAAATAAACCAAAAACAATAGAATATACCTTTTATATTTCCCCTTACATGCCTTGTTGTTTATGTGTAAATACTGCGCTTTATTCTGAATTTGTTGTTCCTAAATAAAAGGTTTGTCACAGATAAATCAGATGAGTGTGAGTGTCATCCTTTTTTTCATTAATGCTAAAGTAGTTGCCTTTACATCCAAAGGTGTGAAGATCTGTTGATCTTAACTGTGGACTGTTCATTCATTGTAGGCATTGACAATGAACTTCAGTATGTAGCACAAATACTGTACAGTATGTAGCCTAAGGAACAATCCTTGTCTTATAGCAGAATTAGACCATTGAACTGGTCACCTTAGCCATCATCGCAACAATTGCCCCCCCTGAGAAATTTGTCAGGAGCCGCCACTGAGCTACAAAGCCCTCCCATGTCCCAATTTTGGTTTATCAGACCATATTTCCCTCCTTCTCCTGCCCACTAACACGCAAGCTGATTAAAATGGTCAAACCAACAGTAAAAACTGTTAACTGTTGACAGTGACGAGCGCAGCGTTTTTCCCAAAGTTGAACATTTTTCAACTCTCGGCGACCGGAAAAAAACGCTCAGCGCCCAGCGTGGAAAAGACTCTCAGTGCCTCGTCACGCTCCTGCCGTTTTTACCAGCTTGCACAAACGCGGCGCTCCCATTGCAATGAATTGAAAAAAGACGCTGCCGTGAACACGGGGCCTAAAGGACAGTACCCACCCAGCCACAACTGGTTCAACCTGCTGCTGTCTGGCAAGAGATATAGAAGTATCTGCTGTTATACTACAAGACTTCAGAGCAGCTTCTCAACCCATCTACTGTATAATTTTTGTATAATGTTTGCGTTTTGTGAGTAGCATAAAGGGAACTACAACTTCATCTCGTTTTACAACCCTGTGCTGTAATATGATAAAGAAAGAGGCCAAAGCAGTCAATATTTCACGTCCACTGTACTCTCAGCAGGTGTCTGTGGGAAGCCTAAACACATAAGGGAATGAAATCCAACACTGACCCTACAAAACCCTTATCAGATGACTTTATATAAGATGTTTTCCAACAGAAAAATGTTCTCTCCTCCCAGGATTCAACTCACTAGTGGGGGGAATTATGGGGTTCTCCATCCTCATCAGTGCTGAAGTGTTCAAGCATGAACCCAAGGTGTGGTACCTGGATGGGACAATAGGCATCCTGATAGGTCTTATCATCCTCGCCTATGGAGTCAAGTAAGTGGTTACTAGAAGTTATTAGAAGAACAGTTTATAAATGATTGTGTGACAATATGTACAGTTTGCTGGTAGTAAATCTGAATATATGAAGATTTAATGTTCAGTCCTGCAAGGGTTTTTGTAATATATGTAGCTCTGGAGACTTTACATTGTACAGCTATTCAGCCTAATTTGTAATTAATGATGTCATCACTTCAATTCAAAAGAAACTACACTGCCAAGCTACATTTGTTGACAAGGCGTTCATCACAAGTTATTATTAAAGCTTGGTTAAATAAGAATTTTTATAAACAATATAGGGAGGAACATCCATCCAGCAAATATAAACTTGTATGCAGATGATACAGTTATCTATACAGTTGGCTTGTCTTGTTTACTGATCTCAAACTGCCTTCCACAAACAGCTGTTTTATAATTAAAATTAAGCCTACACAAAAAAACTTTCTTCAGAAACCATGCCGATTCTGTACAAACATTGAATTGAATTATTACTTTATACAAAAAAACATGGAGTCATGGAGGATGGGGAACCATCTTTCTCATGAGCCCTCAGAAGAGTTTTTGATTTTAATCTGAAGCATTCATCGCTGCTGATGCAGTGACATTTTTGGCCTAGAGTTACAGCCACAACCTGAAATTAATTCAAGACTGTCTGCAGCGTCTCAATAAGTCAGAATGGGATGCATGTCTTTTTTCTATTTAAGGGGATCAAAGTGTTTGAATCGACTCTCAGTTTTTCCTATGCTTTCTAAAAAGCCCCCTCTTCTCCCACCGCAGGCTGCTGCTGGACATGGTCCCACGGGTCCGACAAACCAGGAACTACGAGCGTTTTGAGTGACGGACCACAGAGTAAAAGAAAGAGGGCGAAGAGGAAGGTTTGGGAGCGGGTTGGCTGACTGATTGACAGGAGAAGGATGGGGATTACTGTCCCTACAGTCTCTCCACAGACAATCACATTCAGTGCCAGTGGAGACGTCTGTGTCTATATAGTCCTTCCATTCAAAGATTTGAACTGAGCATCCAGGCTGATATTGAGTGAGGGCGAATCAAATTCTTGGCCCCTTTTAAGTGTTTTACAATTTGGTGTACATATAATACCTTTATCTGTCTTTTAACAGTGTATGGGGCAGTCTGTTCTTTCATGCCTCCACATTTAAACAAGATTGAGGAAGTTAACTGTGAAAGGGAGTTAAACCTGCTTAAAAATAAAGGTTGACTCAGTGACAGAAGAGACAGCAATGACCAAATAGTACAGAGACATGCTTGTACTGCAGCGTACAGGAGACTTATGGAACCTGAGAGACAGATTTTTGCACAGCAAGTTGATGTACAATACCTCAGTTACACCTCATTGCCCTGTCAAAACACAGCAGTTTATTTTTCCCATGGTTCCTAGAGGCCTTTACTCAGCTGTGCTATAAAAGGTTGCAGTGTGGCAGATCAAACTGATTGATGTAGCTGATGTAGCAGTGGAGTATTAATGGTGTTTTACCTTCATATGACTTGAGAGGATATATCAATACAAGGCCCATTTGCCATAGGGAGCAGGTATATAAGCAAACACACAAACACACACACACAGCCATGTGTTACTATCTTTGTGGGTACCCTTACCCAAACCTTAACCATCACAACTACATGCCAAACCTTAACCCTTGCCCTAACTTTAATCTAATTCTAACCTGAACCCTCAAATCAAGTCATAACTGTCAAACAGACCTTTAAACTTGTGGGGTGCAGCATTTTGGTTCCCACAAAGCTGTCAGACTCCACAAGTATAGTGGAATCCTGGTTTTTGGACCCCACAAATAAATTAAAACAAGCCTGCACACATTTTTGTTCTTCTATGCCCATGGGGACATCTCATTGAAATAATGCATTCCCTACCCTCTTACCCTAACCTTAACCATCATAACTACATGCCTAACCCTAGCATTGACCTAATTTCAACCTGATCCCTAAAACCAAGTCTTAACCCTCACAAAGTGACACTAGTGACGAAACCCCATCACTGCATTCAAGTTATAGTCCCCATCGGGATAAAAACACACACACACACACACACACACACACACGTGATTTGCTTATTTATCTAGACTGTTGTGGCTGGAGCCGGGAAGCCTAGAGTGGACACTGTTTCAGCAACCTCATGCCAACGCCAGCTTACAGTTCTGGAGGATAAAAATCAGCAGTTTTGGCATTGAGTGACATAAGAGAGTCCAGACTTGTCTCAGCCTCCAATTCACTGACAATGTGACAGAAGGAAAATGGCAGAAACCAGCTCAGTTTACTTCAGGTTGCCACTTTTGTTTTTATTGTTGTTGAAGCTAAAATGACAAACCCAAGAATATAAATTGTACATTCACAACTTGCGCCATCTGCTGACCAGAAGAGGTACCTGCCACACAATTGTGAATATACACTCACCTAAAGGATTATTAGGAACACCATACTAATACTGTGTTTGACCCCCTTTCGCCTTCAGAACTGCCTTAATTCTACGTGGCATTGATTCAACAAGGTGCTGAAAGCATGTTGGAATGTTGGCCCATATTGATAGGATAGCATCTTGCAGTTGATGGAGATTTGTGGGATGCACATCCAGGGCACGAAGCTCCCGTTCCACCAATCCCAAAGATGCTCTATTGGGTTGAGATCTGGTGACTGTGGTGGCCATTTTAGTACAGTGAACTCATTGTCATGTTCAAGAAACCAATTTGAAATGATTCGAGCTTTGTGACATGGTGCATTATCCTGCTGGAAGTAGCCATCAGAGGATGGGTACATGGTGGCCATAAAGGGATGGACATGGTCAGAAACAATGCTCAGGTAGGCGTGGCATTTAAACGATGCCCAATTGGCACTAAGGGGCCTAAAGTGTGCCAAGAAAACATCCCCCACACCATTACACCACCACCACCAGCCTGCACAGTGGCAACAAGGCATGATGGATCCATGTTCTCATTCTGTTTACGCCAAATTCTGACTCTACCATCTGAATGTCTCAACAGAAATCGAGACTCATCAGACCAGGCAACATTTTTCCAGTCTTCAACTGTCCAATTTTGGTGAGCTCTTGCAAATTGTAGCCTCTTTTTCCTATTTGTAGTGGAGATGAGTGGTACCCGGTGGGGTCTTCTGCTGTTGTAGCCCATCCGCCTCAAGGTTGTGCGTGTTGTGGCTTCACAAATGCTTTGCTGCATACCTCGGTTGTAACGAGTGGTTATTTCAGTCAAAGTTGCTCTTCTATCAGCTTGAATCAGTCGGCCCATTCTCCTCTGACCTCTAGCATGGCATTTTGCCCACAGGACTGCCGCATACTGGATGTTTTTCCCTTTTCACACCATTCTTTGTAAACCCTAGAAATGGTTGTGCGTGAAAATCCCAGTAACTGAGCAGATTGTGAAATACTCAGACCGGCCCGTCTGGCACCAACAACCATGCCACGCTCAAAATTGCTTAAATCACCTTTCTTTCCCATTCTGACATTCAGTTTCAAGAGATTGTCTTGACCAGGACCACACCCCTAAATGCATTGAAGCAACAGCCATGTGATTGGTTGATTGGATAATTGCATTAATGAGAAATTGAAAAGGTGTTCCTAATAATCCTTTAGGTGAGTGTATTTGCATCTAATACAGCTGGAAGTCTTTGAACACAGCGCTTTGAAATAGGTCTTCTACAAAGCTCTGCACCGACTCTAAGGACATTTACAGGTCAAACAAAGTTTTTTTTAACATGTAAGATAAAATAGAAAGTTCAGTTCCTGCACACTGTCAGCAATGAGTTCATTAGAGATGCAACATTTCCACCATGGATCTTTGTCAGGCATTAAATTCACAATATGAAGCATTATACTTTATGCTTTGTAAAGTTTATACTAGAGCCTAAGGCTGCAACAACCAATACACTAAGGAAGTAAATCTCAAACACATCAAAAATGTATAAAAACTCCAAATGAAATACCTTTAGGTAAGGTAAACTTAATAGGTAAGTTTAGAAACGGATGGATGTGTTTGGTTCTGGCTAATCTTACTATTTTCTGACAGCAGAGGTTCGTCAGCTCACCTGAGCTTTCCAGACTAACGTGCTCTCTTCAGCTGATGTCTTCTTCTTCAACACTTCAATTGCACTTACTTTCACTGCCTTACTTCCATAGGTTGTTTAATTTAGTTGGCCTAATTCAATAAATGACATCTGTTGAGTTAAGCTCTTGCATGGACTCCCTCCTTGATAGGTGAGCCAGTTTGTGACAAACAGGAGCTTGTCGTCACATTTTGAAGTTTAACTGGGCTTGGTTGGTGTTGCTACCTCCTGTAACAGAAGGGAGCTTGTTTGTTGGTTTGTCCAATTAGGTTTCTGGTCATTGTTTGTGTATGTTGAAGGAATGCTAATTAAAATACTTTTGGGTAGTTAGCTTAGAGGTTGGTGAAAAGTTTAGCATCATGGATGGTTTTAGACCTTTTAGAGACACAGTTTGTTTGTGAATTAGGGTAAGCGCTGGTCACGTGATTTCAATTGCTAAGAGCTATAAATTCCCTCTAGGCTGGAGTGGTTGATCTCAACAGGACACCAACTAGTTGGTTGTTTTTTGTTTGAATGTGATAGAGAGTCTTGGTATAAAAAAAAAAAAATGTCTCGGAATAATCCCTCCCTGGTTTCCTGCCTTTTGGTTCCAGCGCAGTCAGTTCTCCCCACAAGCATCTATATAAAGAAGAGGATGGAGACTAGTTTGCTAGATCATAGATTCGGTTAGATTAGGGTTTTGGTAGCTTGGCCTCTGTGTAGTAAGTGTGGTGTAATGAAAATAATTTGGTGCCTGTCTATAATGAACTCTGACAGTGTGCGAGATGGTTTCTTTGGCATAAATTCATGATACGACGCGTTTGTCTACCAGCTGTGACTGAGAAAACTCTTCAGTCACTTTCAGTGCATACTATGAAATATTTCAGTATCATACTGTGAAGGATTCCACTTTCCAGCTCTTTCAGTACTGATGGTTCGGTGGGGAGGCTACTGATAAGGAGACGTTGGCCAACTGCAGAGCTAATCAGAGTGATTGGCGGGGGAAAAAAGATGGGAAATACTGTGTGCATGAATCCACCACTGTCCAGAGTTAGCCCAAACTGATCTGAAGTTTACACTGAAACTGGATGTCTGTTGAACTGATGTCCAGTAGGGTCATCATGTCCGCTAACTTACAGTTTTATGAGCCACTGCATTGTTAAGCATCACTTTGACTGTGATTGTACATGAAGCCTGATCGTTGTAACCAGTGATGAACACGTTATTGGTTCCAAATCTGTGAAACTGGCCAGTGATGGTTTTAGTCAATATTTATCTTCTTGATATTGTGTCCAGAGTCAACATGTGTCCTCTGTTATCTGGAGCTGCTGTTTGTTTTGGGATTTAAAAGGGCAACTCCTAATCTTTCTGCTGAATTAAGTATGTTGATTGAGGTTACTCAGATTTATTTATGACTAAAGGCAAAAGCCTTTTTTTTTTTTTTTTAAATAAACAAGATGTTATTTAGGTCTGGTGTTAGTAGACTCTCCACTAGCTTCACTTCACTTTCCACCAGTATGTCTGCCAGTTGGAGGTGTAACTCATGAGCAAAGAGGCAGTTTTAATACATGAAACGACCAAAATGACCTAGATGGAAAGACACTTTTCAGATGCATTTCATATTCCCTAGGTAACTATATCAAAGCAGCACCTCTGCAGCTCTTTATACCTGTGTGTGCAGGCTTATCTTCCTTTTTAATGGTGTTTGCTTTTACCTTGAAATTTCAATGTGAATATGTAAAAGCTCAATTCTGAGTTTGCTGTATCACAGTGGATACAAAACTGTTCACAGGCATTGGAAAGGAAGCTCTTATTTACTAAAATATGTACCTTGAAATCATTAATCATTTTCTTTCCATTCCATCCATGCTCATTTTTAACTCCAAAGCCTTAATCTTTCTGCTCAGTGTTTAGCGACTGTAAAACATGAATGTAATTATCAGGTGGAGTTTCAGCTGTCAGAAAGTTGATTATCATAGACCGCAGGTGCGGGAAGGAGGACGCATTTTTCATGAGTATTCATATGTTTTTCCTCAAGTCTGTGTTTCCTGCTGTGACTGTAACTGAATGTACACACTGTGCTGTGACACTGGTTTATCCGGCGCACATACTTGTGACTATGTTGGTTTGTGTTTAGTCAGATTTAAGGACTCTAATTTGAGTACACTATGCCGGTGTAAATACTGAAATCTGTGTTGCTGTGATGTAAAACAAATATTAAACCTGAGTCAGAGCCTTTTGTCACAGAAAAAAGGTTTATTTAAAAATAAAGTTATATCCCTCTTACTCATCAAGGACTGAAAACAAAAAATGTTGTCATTGCGTTATTCACCTCCTGCTGCTTGGACCACAATCATCCCTGGTGTTTCAGACACTGATGCTAACGGACAGCTTCAAACAAGGCGGAGACTGAATTATTGATAAAATGTTTGTATGACAAGTAGCAGTGGTTTTGTTTTTGGATACAATGTAGACATTCGACAGTGAAGAAAACATTGGTGTTTCAGTTTTCAGGAACAGACAGAGCTGATTTCTGCTGAAACCAAACAGCTGATAATCTGATGGACAGCATGCTTTGAATAAGTCTGACTAACATAAAGTAAGTGCTGCAACAAAATCAGTCTGAGACTACTCGTCAGCTGCTCATAGAGAGGGGACAGAGCTTATTTCTGTTAAGATGTGTCACTGGAGGTTAAAATGTTTTTATTGAGAAAAAAACATCCACGCCACATTTCACTGTTGGTTTGTTTTCTAGTATGAACTCAACTGGACTCACATGTACAACGGTGAGGATAAGTCTGGTGATAGTCTATATTATTGTAACAAATAAGATTCCTTCAAAACAACAAACACGGGCACGCCGTCCTGCTGCCAGAAATATTCTCTAAAGCAAATGGGTATTAATCCGCAGCTGAAAATAGTGCCCAGCAAATGCAAAATTTCCTCCTGTGCCCAGTGCTTTAGTTTTAGCAAATTTCTATATATTTGTCAGCCATTTTTAAAAGTTTACATCTTCTGTAGGAACCAATAGGCTTTGGGCTGAGAGCAACCGAGGGTAGGGGACTCAGGAAGAATTGAGAGACAGACTAGCATGGTGTTTGGATTTGCAGATCAGTTGACAATAACAAAACTACAGATCATCAGCAGCCCTATCCTTTAAATTAAAGGATAACACCACTGTTGTTCCTTTCTCACTGTATCGCTGCTTTAGACGTAGAGTCTGAAATGCAAGACAACAGAATGCTGTGAGTAATCAGTTTAAGGCAATAAAACCAGAAAGCCACTTTAAGTATAGTACATGTGCTGCATTAATCTGATTACTCCAAAACACCAGTTTATACAGAGTTTCTAATACTGCAGAAAAACTGGTTATTGCTCATTTATTCACTGGGGAAAAGGGACACACATTTTGTGTTCACATGGATGCTTCTGAAATCAAATTACTGCTGGAAGTGGGTAATCCAATTACTAGAAAGCACGTAAATCCACTGAAAAGATCCTAATGTTTTCAAGAATGGACCGCAACATGTGTTGAACTGACATTTCACACTGTTATTTCTTTCTTCCTAAATCCTAAAATCACTGAAGGTTAACAGTGAATGGCCAAACAGTATTTTCCAAACCTGAACAACTCAACCGGGGTGTAACAAATCACAAGGTTTGGACTGATTACATAAAACTAAACTGCATTAAATTAAAATGATATGAAAATTCAATAATTTCAAATATACTGAACAATGAAACTGATTTAGGAAAGGCTCTTGAATGAATCAGAAAAAACTGATTCCTTTATCTGATCTGTGGAGTTAAATGAGGGACTGAAGGTTATATCATGAGTGTGTGAATTGTCTTTTCCAGGCTCCAGACGTGAACCCTGACCTCTGACATGCCACAACAGACTGTCAAACACAAGCAGGAAAAAAAAAAAAACTCAACCATGAAAAGGCACATCATGTTCTTAGAAACACTAACTTGGCGGCAGATCACGGACCTGTTTAAAAAAGTTTTTCAAAAAAACATTAAAAACAGTCTGAGCTGACAAGGTGAGAGAGGACAGGTAGTGTACCGCAGCTGACCCGTGCCGTTCAGTCTGAATATACACGTGCAAACAGAGACAAACTGAGATTGTAAATCAAAGCACAAAAGTGTATGAGGCTCCTGCTGGCTTTCGCAATGAAACAAGACACGTTTGTCCACTACTGTCCATCTTCAAGAGACAGTGATGACAGGAAGAACAAAAGAAAAGACACACGCGCACACACACAAAAAAAGGCCCAAATATAACTCCGTATTATGGACAGGAGTGTTACTCCTCACATCACTGCTATAAGCTGAACAGAAGTAGACAAATCCTCCCCACCTTCATATACTTGAACATAAGCTTGCTTATTTTTTATTCTTTTTGTTTAAATTACTCTCCATAAATAAAAATCTATAAAAAAGGAAAAAAGCAGGAAAACACCCCTCTTATAAATAAAAAAAACCAAAGATTTCCAGCAAAACACAGAGATAAAGATCTGTATACAAAATAAATACAAAAGAAAAACTTTAAATCCAATATGAACAATATACAGTGTCACTGATACCTTGTTAAACCTCTGCAAATAGATTAACGTAGTGCATTTTTTCCCCCATTCACCACAAGAACTACGAATTTTATTTTCATTTTAATTTTTTTTTCTTTGCAAATCTGCAGGCAAATTAAGATTCTAACGATTATTCAAAGGAAACTAGGAGATGCGAAGTTGTGCGTTGCAGGAACGCTTTGTTGGCACATTTTTTGTTGCGTACAGTTTGCTCGAAAGGATTTACAGCAGTTGTCTGGTACATGGGGAGAGGAGTGTGGAGCTGTGTATTCTCTAACAGTTGACTTTGTGCACATAAAGACAAAACAGACAAAACATCTCTGGAAGGTTTTCATGTTTCTCTGCAGGCGCTGGGAAAACGTGTTGCTGTTAATGCTCCCTAGCCTGCGATGCCTCGAGGTGTTACCGCTGCTACTGACGACAGCCTATCATCTATGACACAACGTCACGGCATCCTACGACTCCGACGCAAGAGCTTAAGCTACAGAGAATGACCCTCAACCTACTCCCCGATCCTCACCGCTCAGTGTGTGTGCGTAGTACCTTATTTTGAACAAACAAATATTTACGCATACACTACTGGCCTTTCATAGAAACACACACGCTCGACCCTCTTTGTAACTTTTTGTCACCATCAAATCATTTAAAACAAGTGTGCAACTTAAACGTATGAAAATCAAGGGGCAGACCGTGCCCACGAGTGACTGCGACTGGACTATTCTGTCTTTTGAAGGGGGAATGCAGACCACCTTAATTTCTGGAATATGTGTCAGGAAATGATAAAACGTCCAGAATAAAAATCTAGATATCTACGTTACATGTCCGCTCTCATCGCGTTCAACCAGATGAGAGGAGTTGGTTACAGTGTAAAACTGGGTTCTTCTTAAGCCACCATCTGTTAAGCCTGGGACAGTCCCCCTGTGTGTGTGTGTATATGTATGTGTGTGTCTGTGTATGGGGGGGGGGGAGCGGGCCTTCAGGCATGCCAGTCCAGTGCAAACCTACCTAAAGAATAAACAGTTTCAGATTGACCAGGGGGAGGTGGATGGAGGGGGGGGGGGTTGGCTGTCAGGAAGGGGGCATTTCAGTCTCCTTGGTCCCTTGCTGCTCTGGTGAACCTGAAGACAAACAGGCAGGCAGTCACTGATATGTGGAGTCTACCAAGGTGGCAGAAGAGAGCTCGTTTGCTCCAATTTTAAAGTCTGAGACGTCTCCCTTTGTTGATTCAAGTAATTTTTACACTGCTTCCAGGACTCGCAGCGCCACCGCTGGTGAACCGGATGGTTGACGGGTGCTTGGGTTGGCTGCAGGAGTGCTTCACTTCCAGCAGCTGGGGGAAACAATAAATATGATGAAGACGCTCGGTCCTATGAATGTTTTTTCTGTCCAGACAGCTTCCCACAAAAAAGTCAGGCGTGTGTGTTTGACTGATAGCTGCATGTCTCGCAAACACACTCACACACTTGTTAAGCTGTTTCGATTTCATTTAACCTCATCCAGCCATGCCCCAAACCCCCTAAAAATCCGCCCAATCCTCTGTCAGCCCCCCCACCCCATCAGCCTGTGTGCTGGTGCTATAGGCAGTCTTTGCAGAGCGCCACCTGGCCCTTCATGTAGTCGCGGCAGGGGCAGATGCGCTGCAGCGATGGGTGGGAGCCCGCGCAGCTGAACAGTAGCAGGTCAGACTGGAAGATGCAGTGGTGGCGAACCTCACTATAGGCCGGGACCACCGTGTCGGCGCTCGACTCCACCGTCTGACAGTCCACGCCAAACCTGAGACAAAGGCAGAGAGAGTGTCCTTCACTTTTTATGCTTACTGACTAACATTTGTGTCTGTAAATGTTTAAATTTGAATAGGAAGCAGAGAAATGATCAGACAAGCTGAGCAGGACAGACAGAGGGGACACACTCAACTCAAGTAATGTTCTCCACCATCAGTGATGAGCCTTGACCCACTTCTTCCAGTAAACAAACTGGGCCCTCCAGTGGTAATAATATGAAACTGCAGTTTCAATCACTTCATCTTTATTCACCACTTGATGACAAACTACAAATTAATTCAGGCCTGTGGCATGCTGCCACCTAGTGGCCGGCCACTTAACTACAACTGGCGGAGCATGTGTATCTGCTCACGTTTCAATGTATATACGTGTGTTTGTGTCCCACCTGGCCAGGTCCTTGTCCTTGTTGAGGTGCTGGAAGAAGGAGGGCTCACAGATGAGCTGCTCCTCCTGACACACCTGCTTACAGGTGCGACCAGGCTCGGCCAGTTTGACCTGCAGAGCGCTGAGAGGAGGCCACATCACCTGGCCGTGGCAGAAGTCCTGACAACACAACGCGACGGAAATACAGTTATGTTACTGAAGAACAGAAGCTCATACAAACAGACATGATTCTAGTGAGTCAAGCCATTCATCTGGTATGACACAGATGATTAAAAATCATTAATGCATTAACTATTTCAACAAATACAGGCACCGAAACTGTCCTAACAAGATAATCAGTAATCATGTTGCTGACAAAAATGTTTTTTTCCAGTTCAAGGAGGTCACTAATGCATTTATGTTATACACTTATTTTTAATTACTGAATTGTCACTTACACATCGGTTACTGCACACAGCTAAATAACATAATTAAAAGACATTGTTGCTTACTTTGATTGAAATCCTTCAAATACAAAATACATTATTATATATTCTATTCTATATTTTTGTTATGTATATCTTATTCCAATAATATAGTTTTTGTCATGGTGTATATTTTGAAAATTATATATACATTTCCCCATGTTCTGTCTGATTGTTGCACACTGGTTTTAACACAGTAAAGCTTCAATCACACTTAAACTACAAAATAAAGAGTGTTTATAAATGATCACTTCCATTACATTAGAGTTATTAATCTATGCATTTGACTCATAGCAGCTGAAATAGTTGGCATTTAAATCACCAACTTTCATTCAGCTATAATCAAGTCTCAGATTCTGACATACTTGTATGCTGAGGTAACATCTACAGGCTGTACCTGGTTTTCAATGAAGGCGTTGACTCTCTGCAGCATCCCCTCGCAGGTGAACTCATAGGGCAGGTAGGGCTCAATCTGATCAGACAAACACAAAACACAGACAAAGAAGTGTCAGGGGAGGATACTTCACTGTGTGTGTGTGTGTGTGAGAGCTCAGCCTGGTGAAATATCAACCCGGTGTCTGCCTTTTGATTCCTGTCGACCTGCACAGGCTCAAGATTCGCAGAGGGGAAAACTTCAAAAAGGAAGGACCAACTGAAGCCTTTGTTTGCAGTGCTGCTAAGCCGCTCGCTGCTTTCTCTGTGTCTTTGTGCGCTGAGAGGAAGAGGAGAGGAGGAGGGGGGGGAAGAGGGAGGGCGCGCGGGCCAAGCCGGAGCCTGGTAGGCTGCGGCTTGCCACGGATCACAAAGCATACGAGGCTCCGTGGGCTTGTCCGGTGAACCAAGCCATTGTTCCGACTCGCTCGGCGGGGCACAAAACAACACGAGGTCCCGCGGCTGGCCTTTAAATATGCATGGACGCGAAGACGGAACAGGATCTCCCTTTCTTTCCCCTGTGCTTTCACTCATCCTCCATCTCTGGGTAGGTTTCCATTCAAGCATTTGTTCCAACCAATTATGATAATATGTTGATAATCCATGAGCCTTCCCTGCTTTTCATTCAGATCTTCTTCATCCTTTCATCTCACCACCACCAGTGTCTAGACTCCATCACGGGGAATTTCAATGCCTCTGCAGCTTCAACCCCTTTAAATGTTGCCAAATTGACTTTTCACATTCTCAAATTCAATGTATCACAATAAATGATTTTAACACTTTTTTCGTGTACCTCTTACATGAATGACTTGTATTTACATCATGTATTAGAGTGCTGTAAATTTGAATTACGACTGAGGCAATCAGTAAGTTAATCAATTAGTCAACTGACTGAAAATTAATCAGCAACCATTTTGATAATCAACTAATTTTTTTTCAAGCAATGAAAAGAAATCCAGTTCCAGCTTCTTTGATGTGAAGGTTTGCTGCTTTTCCTTTGGTTTTTGGTTATTGGACCAAACAAGGCTTTAAATATGTCAATTTATGCTTTAAGAAACTATGATATGGGACATTATTTATTTTTACTATTTTTTGATATTCTATGAAAATCAACATGAGTAGCAGCATTACTTTGCAATAAGAAATTGCCAAATTGCCGAATTTTACTGACTGAATCCCACAAAACAGTAATAATTATGAGGCAGTCATCTCATAAATGTTCCCCATCTTTTTACGCCATCGTTTTTATATTAACGCAGACATTTTTTAAGGAAAGGTGTTCCCGTGTTTACCTTCTGGCTGAGGATCGAGCGGATGGCCCGCTCCACCTCGGCAGAGTTCTCGATATCCACCGTCCACACGTGGGGTTGACCGATGTACACCTCAGCATACGGATGTTGAGAGGTCAGCTGCGGACAACCACGAAAGAGTAGAGGTTAGGAAGAAAAACTAAAAAGTAATATCTTGAGAAAAAGAGCAAGGAAAGAGTAAAAACTTGTGTTTGTGTCGCCAAAGATCTCCTTCGCTCACCTCTCTCAGAGTGGGTTTGCCCTTGAAGAAGTCTGTGTTTTTGCTGCTCTTTGGAGGGTTGAATTTGGGGTTGAGGAACGCACAGCCGTTGGCAATGGCCTCCAGGGGGGCAGGTCCCTCGTAGGGGAAGGACAGACCCACAAACAACTGCAGTGGAGAGAAAATTTAGAGGACACCAAAATGATTAGCCTCCACATGCATGTTATATTTAATCAAAACCAAGAGAGGGGTTGAACTCAGGATAAACATGAATTAAAGTATAACCTGAGAACATTTGTGCTAACTCTGCCTTTAATTAAAGCCACACCAACTTAAGTCTGTGTTCACACTTTTTTCAAGCTGCCAGCATGGGTTCATCACTGAAGGTGGGAAGGAGCTACTGACATAATCAGAATAAAAAAAAACAGCAGGTGGAAGTGGAGAGGTAGAAAATTTCACCGGCTGCTTTGAGGAGTTTCTGCTGTTTGCTGATAGCAGCAGTTAGCCCTTGTTGAAACAAACCTCCCATGTTATCAGCACAAACTGCATTTGAGGCAGCACTTTTTCTCTATGAAACAAGGGAGGAAAAACAAGCAGAATAATATGAAGACATCGCTCTAATGTTTATTCCTCCCATAGGCCGCTAGGAGTTTGGTAAAGAGGGAGTACTGTGGATATTTTGCAGTTGGAAACACACTATATCTCGGCAGCCCGATGAGAATTAGAAAAACAACTACAGTAACTCGATTAAAGATGTTTACAACACTTTACAAATCTGAAACTACTCATTTAAAACACCATGAACACCACATGAGCCGCATCACTTAATCTCAAAATACTGACCCTGATCTTTAGTTAACACATGTTTCTTCCACTTCAATCAGTGGTTCCCAAACTTTGTGGCTTGTGGCCAGTTAAAATGAAAACACTTGTGACTGGTTCGCCCAGAGTGTTTTCCTTTTCCTTGAATCATTTTTAGAATATGCAAATCCTGAAATCATCCGGTAATTCTAAATGATTAAGAGACATTTGAGTAGAAGAATATTTCTTATATTGGTGTAATTAACTGTGTTATTTCTTCTTGTTTTTGTGTTTGAACTGTATTCATTCAGCAAAGCTTCACCCGAGTGGAGGAATAAGAAGGCTGCTCTTTCACTTTCCCCAACCAAACTTATCTTACTGGTTCAGGGATCGGGCCGCCGACCCTCCGGGTATAAGCCTATTTCTCTTACGGTTAAAGAAGTGGGCTTGGGGAGCGCCTTGGTGAACGACTGGTTACAGCGCATGCAAAATGGCCTCATCTGTCTGGTTCAATTCTCCCCGTTTCTCCTCACCTGTCACTATGCAATAAAAAGACAAAATGCCCCAAGCAGGCTTGTGTTTATTGACAGTGAGGCCCTAAAAAGAGCTCATAAAATAATTCTGCTGTGGATTTTGTCCTCCATCACTTACACTGGAAGCATGTTAGGAAGGGACATTTGAACAGGAGGACTGGATACAAGTAAACAATGTGAACCTATCCTTTAAACGCTAGATACCATTTAATAAGAGAAATAAAAAACATATGTAAAGATAAAAATAGGTGAAAAGATGAGCGCTTAATGTTCAGTCAATGTTGAGGGAGAAACTAAAAGTGTTTAACCTGAATTTAGATGGTAGACAAAGTCAAGCTCTGTGGTGCATAGTAACCAAAGGCTTCTTCTCTATGTTTACTGTACATATTGTTTGTTCTGTGGGTTTTCTGAAAAGCCCATAGTCCTACTCACATCAAGTATGTACAGTACATATAGAAAACTATAGGGCGCTGTAATAACAAGTTCACTCCTCCAGGATGGGAAGAGCAAATATTTGAGAGTCAGTAGCAGTGTGCTGCAACCAGAGGCAGCTTTTCAACATGAGTATGAGACAGTCCTCCAGAAACGAGTGAGCGAGCAGGGAGGGATGGAAGTGGAGATGGTGGCGGTGGTGGTGGTGGGGGGGACTGGGCAAGTGGCATATTTACTGGAGGGCCAGAGCTGGCTGGCTACAATGGCTAGTCTGTGTGCGTGTGTTTGTTCTGTATCTATGTGCATATACACACCTGCCAATTCATGACAGGTGAGACAGATGACATACTCCCACAACACACAACGCAGCACTGTATCATGAAGTAAGTCTGTACAGTCTTCAAAAAATCTAACCTGGGTTGTGAATTACGCTCTTCTAGCCCCTATGTGAATACAACTAAAACCTACAGTCTTGTTAGCAAGAGACTTCTGCCAACAGGTGGCAGCAAAGCATACTCCTTCTGCATATGTATGTTGTGTGTTTGTGTGTCCGTGTGTGTGGATGTGAAAGCCCCTCAATGCTGAGAAACAGTCGGCCACTATTTATAGGGCGAGTAGGGGAGGGGATGAAGAGGAGACAGAGAGAGCTCTCAAAGCAGTGATCCATAAGACTGAAGGACTCAAAGGCAGAAATGCAGAAATGATGCCTGCGTCTCCGATGTGAATGTTACAAATTCAAAAAGAGAAATCAATCAAGAGTTGTAGCTTTTACCTGAAAGCTCTTTATTAGAGTGCATTAAAGCTGATTTGTGTATTCATGTTCACGTACATTGCAAGGCTTAGTGCTGTACATCAAGGACATTGTGCTCATGAGATCCAAAGCTTCGCATCAGAGCTGCTGTTCTATTGATTTGTCCCGCCCTTTAAAACGTCCCGCCTTCGTGTAAATTTGCATCCTCAACCTGACCCACTGCATGGACGCACATCCAAATGCCAGTAAAAATAATGACCCACATGTCAATATAATGTCCCAGACCATATCAGACAAGTGTCATAAATATGTATTATAACTCCTCTTTCCATCTGGTTTCAGGGTTACTTAAGTAAAAGAAGCAATACTACAATTTACAAATACAAGTATGAATCCTTGAATCATTTTTTGTTGTGGAAAGGTTACAACTATACCATTCTCTATTTAACTTTATAGTAACTACTAACTACAGCTAATTGGCTGGTTAAACACCGTAAATGTAGTGCAGTGAAAAGTACTATATTTGCTTTTCTGTATCCTAAAATGTACAATAAATATGCTTTCATTTTACAGGCAACACAATAATGGCAATAGTACTCCAAAGTACATCCTTTGTTAGGAGGCCAAATTTAACTTTGATCTTTTAGCATGGAAACACTAAACGACCCCAGTGTTTTTCATATCGTGTTACTTGCATCATAAAATTTTCCTACATCAGCAGTGTTATTCTTGCTTCTGAGGAAAGTTAGAGCACAAAGACAATGGGCAGTTATTGGCCACATAGAGATCCAACTAAAGAAACTGTATCAACAGAAAAGGTGACAAAGATAAGGACTTAACACAATGTCCGTGACGCTGTGAGGCGCTTGCAAAGCACACAAGCTGATGAACACGAGATGCAATGAGGAGCCTCTACCTCTGAGCTCAAACTCACATGTAAATTCAGGTTTTATGAGCTGATCAGACTGAAGGATGTGAAGCAAATTGTGGTCAGCTCACTATTGTGCTCCAACACAAGGAGTCTGGCGTTTCATGGCTCTGCCTCAGCCCCAGCCCAGGCCACATCGCCTAAAACATGGCAGTCGCTGAGTTTAATGAGCCAAGAAGTTAATTACGTTTGTTCTTGGTATTTCTAATTCCAGCAGCTGCCATGGGTTGTGTTTGTTTTCTAATGAGCAGAATATGATGACAGTAATGATTTAAAAGACAAAAGGAAAGCTTTGTCCTTGTCTTATATACAAATCTTAATATGTAATGTAGTGTGGAGCAGTGGGATAGAGAAAATGTGAATTTGAAAATAAGAAACACATGCGAGACGAACCAGAGGCAGACAGTAGGAGGCAATTAAACAGACTGACTAAAGCAGATATACGAGATGGAAGAGAAGCAGGCAGAAAAATCTAAAACCTTTGACTGTCAGCTTGCAACATGACGCAGTAAAGCTTTGCCACACTTCAGCGGTTTGATCATTGACACTATTCCCCTGACACAGCACAGCACGTCAAGAGTTTATTTCAGGAAATTTAGTTTGAGAGAAAATCAAATGTCAAGACATCCACGGCAACATACTCCTCTTTTTCACAGAAGCGCTTCCATGCACAGTATTTTTACAGTACACTCTGTCAATAGTTAAATCCCACGAGGCTAATTAGCTCAGGCAGTCTGATTGTAACAGTAAATGTGTTGTTTAAGAAGCAAGAGGAAAACTGTGCCTACAACACCTCCTGCTTTGCTTGTAAGCTCTTAAACAACACTGCGGCTAAAATCTTGGGGTTTTGTGGTATTTAATTGGCCGTTCCCCTGTTGGGTTCTCCCTGCAGAACAACGTGTAATGATATATGTATGTATCCCCGGTGAGTGTTAACCTGCCAGGCTACATGAATCCAGCAAATCAAAATTCACTCCATTCTTTGTACTGGCACAAAGTTTACAGTATTATTTCTTTTTCAACATTTTAATGACCTGCTCCACTGTTATACACCTTTGCTTTTCTCTGTCAGTGCCTCAAGCATGACTGGGTTTCTTGGATTTAGGTGCTCAGAATTGTTTTTTGGCTGAAGCAATGAGTCTTTTCAGTACAAAGGGGGGCTTAAATCTCAATCCATCTTTTTTCTATAACTGTCTGAATCATTATCTATGCCTCTCTTGCACTTTTTATCCCTGCCCCAGCTCTTGTCTGATGTCTCTCTCCTCTCTGCCTCCCTTCTTCATCTGATGGGAAAGCATCTGGTGTCAGAGGCTAAAGAAATCGAAGCTCTCTTCTACCTTATTCATCTGAAAAGGATGATGACTGGAGCCAAAAGACAGACTCCATCTTTCATTGCCAGCACTAATGATGGTTTTCACCTTCAGCGGACATTGTTGTCAGGTTTCTCAGCACCAAGTAATTTTAATTCCATTCCCATACAGCACTGGGCAGTGAAAAATCACTGCTTTCTCCTAAGACAAGTGATTTATAGTTTGCTAAACACCTTCCATGAAACAACGATTGTGCAGCTAAGCAACATGTGTGCATGAGGCTCCAAAAAGACTAATTGAAAGAGTTTGGAGGGTGATGTCTTTTTTAGCATTAACAAAACACATAAGCAAAAGTTTAAATGAATGGATTAAACCGTGTTTGTCTGCTCTAACATAAGCTGCAAATGTTAGCATGTCTGTGTGTGCATAACTACATTAGTTTGTAGGGTTACAGGTTAGGTTTTAAAAAAGCTAGCACATACGCTATGTAGTGTTTCCTCACTGTGTGGAAGCTGGTCTTGGATGCTATCAGAGTTTTAGCTAAAGTTAGCAGCTCTGTCTTACTCTTGCATTAGATCAGGGGAATCCCCAGCCAACTGTACTCAAACACATACATTAGTCCTCATCCTAAAAACCTGAAAAACCTCAGCTTGAAGTTATACAGATGTTCAGGTAACTCGTTGATTGGACAGTTTTAAAGAAACCAGGCAAACGCACAAGGGTTCTTCTTAACTGAACCAAACAGGTTATGTGTGATAGCACCCATAACACCAGGACCAATTCCAGGACTAACTAGTTCTACACTGCAAAACAAGAACAATGCCGTTTATTTCCATGTATTCTGAATGGATCATGAAATGGTGAGAATACTGACTTTTTGCGTGGAACCGTAGTCTTTTAGCACAATATGATGTAGGCATATTAACAGGGTTCTACTTTTAAATCAGCAGTGCAGAACTTATGTCTCCCCCTTCTAACACAACACTATCAACAACATGTGCTTATGATGTACAGGCTCTGCCATGCTGAGCTGCTGATATTGCTACGGTTTCTCCCCCCTTCAGCTGTGGTAAACCAATCATGCTGTTTGGCAGAAAAAAACATCAATACTAGATCGCCTGAATGTCGCCTCTGACACTAGATATAGAAACTCTGTACACTGAATACAGAGAGATTTACATGGCACTGATAGGCTTAATCAGAAATGTGTGCACTTGTTTGGCAAGGGTTTGAATGTAATGGACGTTCATTTGCATGTAAAAGTTCCGCACTCCAGTTTTAAAATTAAACCGTATGAAAGTCAGCCGTAGTCAGTCAACGTGTGGAGCCTAATGTTAGCCATTTAGCTAGCTAGCTAGCTAGAGCTGTTAAAACCTGCTAGTATCAGTCATTTCATACCAGATGAATCCGATAAAAAGATTAAACTTATCTGTTTCAGGTATCGTGAATAACTAAATGTGTTTGCATTTATTATTCGGTTTCTGCTCAGCTTTTACTTTTGTATTTCCTGCATTTGAATCGATAAAAAAAAAGGTTTTTTAACAGATGGAAAGTCTTGAATCAGTTTGAGGGAGCATGCTCTCCACTTCACAGCTTTCAATACTGCCATACAACAAAGCTATTTATGTTTAACAGCTCAACACACATTCTGTGAACATGTAAAGTGTGTGTTCAGAAGAGATCGCTCCACGCGGTACAATCCAGCCTGGCTGCAGTCTCTGTGTCCTTGCCTTTGTGAATGAGAGTGGTTTGAGTAGTAAGAGGAAGGGACAAGTCATGACGTGAATGGAGAAATGCTTCTGAGGACGGCTGGACTGAGGACAGACTCAGACAAACTACAGCCAGATCAAGGCTCTTTCAGAAGAGGGTCTCTTTTCACCCAAACAACATCTAACTTTAGGAATCAAATTTTTGCTCTCCAACTTGTCTTGAGTTACATTTTAGCACTGAAATGTGCTTCAAAATGAAGGCTGCAAGTGAGCCATCTTTGTATTTAGACACAGAGGGTCGGGCATGGCTAATTTCGAATTAGGTAAACTGTGTCTCAGCCACTGGATACTATTACAGGAAGGTTCAGAGCAGGTTTCACAGTCTTTGGCACATAGAAAATAGGGTGATAAACATACAGTGTTTCCTCAATATTCTGCAGGTTAGCTGGGACACAGTTTCTTGGTCATTTAAAAATGTCAAAGGGAAAAGCGTGGGAGTTGGTTTGTGGCTTTCATAGCTGTCTAATAAGTACCGCACTCTCACACCTTCATTTCCCTGCAGGTTCATTTTTCCATGTGAGACAATTTCACCTTGGTTTCCCGGAGGAGGAACTGCAGGTCTCGGCCACTCAGGATGCCATGGTTCTTGACGTAGCTCGGGAGGTGCACGGTGCTGGTGCCGTGCACGGTGCCGTGGACCTCCATGTAGCTGTGGATGACGTCAAGGTATTTCTTTTTGTCCTGGAACAAACAGAGAGACGTAATCAGTCAAGAGAGTTCCAGAAACCAAAATCCTGCTGGAAACCACTCTCTACTCTGAGTCTACTCTGAGAGGGTACATTTGAAGTGAGACACACCATTAAAGAAATGTAGGTTATTTAGGTTAAGCTGCTGCAATCCAGAAAAAAAACATCCTGGAATGAACCATATTGAATTCCATTTTTTTTTTTGAGAGGGGATCAGTATCGTTTCTTTGTTATGTGGCCCAATGAACATTTGTTCGAGCTACCTGACTGAGCATCTTGCCACAATGGCAGGCAGAGCTAAAAATAGCACTGTATGAGGAGCATCAGTGCACACAATACCCTTCTATTGTTATTAAAGTTTACCTGATCCATGATGTCCTTCATCAAAAAGACAAAGCATTCAAAGCAGGCCAATAAAACCTGCTTTTGCTGCATTGTCGCTGCCATTTATTTTTGTTTTGTGTGTTCGCCTACTTTATTTTAATACTTTAAAACTGATTCCAGAGTATTTTATTTCATCTGTGCTCCAAACAAGGAATCAGCTAGAAAACAATTACAACAAAGGGTGCAACTTTTCATTATGTGATAATGTTTACTTCCTTTTTATTGCCTGTACAGCATAACAGCATCAATCTGTTTTTACTAGATCGACCTTGGCAAAGACCCTGTGATGTCAAAACAGGTCTTTTTTTAAAACCTATTAAATGTCCCCAAAAAATAGATGTTTTTAATGATCCTTTTTATTTGCCTCAGAGTGCGTTTTCATCTTCAAGGGCCTTTTAGGTTCCCCCGAATTTACTGCAGTAATTGCACTTTGCCTCTTTCATGTGCAAGTGATAACAGACCAGCATGTACTGAAGCAGAAATACTAATAAGATTCAAGATGTTGTAAAATGTTAAAGTGACTCAAGGATGTGTGAAATTGTAAAAATGTCTTAATGAAATTCCCTAAACGTGTTTATCAATTCACCAGTTTCTTGGGCAGGCATATAATGCATTTACTTTAGACATCTTTTTAGTATCCCTGTCAAGTTGGTCATAGAAGCCCCATAAGAGTTTCATTTTAAAAATAAGTCAAGTTAATCAGTCTGGATGGAAACATTACTTCCATTATAAAAGGCCTCTGATCGTCCCCATGCTGAGACTGTCACAGCAGGCCTTTGATTCTCAAAAAACGAGGACATGACTGCAGTGTAACGCAGCCAAATGTGCACACAAACTATCCCCCCGTGTCCCCTTCTAAAATGCAGTGCAAAATGTGTCTTTTTCACTTTGTCCTGTACCTGCTGAAGACCGCTGAGCCACGCGGGAGCGACGTACAGTACAGTCGAATGCTAAAGCCCGAGCCCTTTAGGGATGCAGTATAGATGAAAGCTGGCCATTTTCTCCATATTGACAAGATGCCTCAAAGGCGCATTCACCAGTATGTTCACACACGCACACGCTGAAATATTATTGATTAGCCTTCACACACATGGGGCAGCAAGGCCTCATTATTGTTGAAAGCTACCGGTTTCAAATTTACACACAACTCCTCCACACGAACCTGCCATTGAAACAGTTCTGCCTCCAGGACATTTTCCTGCTCTCAGTCTGTGACTGTGTGTGTCTGTGTACCTCAGTGCTTTCTTTTGGGGATTAAATTTCAGGTAGCCGCTCGTCAGTGTCCCTGGAGGCCTGGTTATCAGATGCCTCCAGCAATCCTGCTGTAACTAAAGCAGCCTGGTGTGTGTGTGTTTGAGATGAAGTGCTAATTAGAAGGTGAAATCACTATCCTGTAATCTTTTCACTCTGAACTGAGCTAGGATTTTTCTCCATGTATGAAGGGATTTATAAATGAGGGTTACTGGTGGGTATCTGAAGAAGAAGCCACACACACACACACACACACACACACACACACACACACACACACACACACACTCTCCGGAATTTATCTGAGCTTGTGCAGGAGACTTGAAACAGCTAATAAAAAAAGACCTAATAGATCCACACTTTGGAACAGGAATACATATTTTACCATGTTCAGCTGTTTAGACGTGAGGCCAAAAAACAGAATAATTCCAATGCAGTGGTGATTCATGTAAATATTTTGAATAGAAAATATAAGATGTTGCACTTTGACATCAGCTGATGGCGCTTTAAATGCAAAAGCTGACATATTTACGTATGCGTTTAACATAATAGGGCTGTCCCGAATAGTTTAAAGCTTTATTCACAACGCCAATATTCAAATCGACCACCCCCATTTTTTGCATGTCCATTCATGTTGTTTAAAATAGAGCTGCAACGATTAGTCAACTGATCGATTAGTTGTCAACAATAAATTAATCGACAACTATTTTGATAATCAATATATCAAGTCCTTTTTTTATCGATATTGATTTATAGATTAATCGATAATGAAAATAATTGTTAGCTGCAGCCCTTGTGTAAACCCAGTATTTCTGCACAGCTGCAGATAAAGATTAGGCTATACTAATACTATCCAGTGGTGGCTGCATAGGATTGTTTCCAACTCATGTGATACAAACTCCAGCGCCTTGTAAAGTCCAAAAGTCAAAAAGTATTGAAAAAAAACCCTAAACAAAGATGTTTTTATCCAATAAAATATCCTGCTTCGGTTAATATGTGTTGGCCTTTCAAAAATAAAATTTTCACTGCGGTCAAAAAACAGTTCGCACTCCAGCTTGCCGCACACAAAGGGAGGCTCACACCTGTATTAACGGGTCGGTCTAGCAGCAACCTAACAGCAACCAAAAATTACATTTATATAACCACAACAACAACAAAAAAATCTATTTTGGCTGCTTTGCGAGTGAGCCTTCTGTGAACTTCTGCAACAGGATTTTGGGATTAGCCTGCTGCCCACATCCATCATGTATATATATAAAAAAGAACAAATAATTTGATCCGATGAATCACTTTATTACAATTGAGTTTGTTTTTTCAGGGCGATGACGTCATAAAATATCAAGATGGACATTTGAGGCTTCATTTGAAAACCTTAGCTGAAGCAGATTGGGAACAGTCTGTTGGCATTCAACATAGAATGCAATGCACTGTAATAATGCATATGAGATTTAGCAAAGTTAGACTATGGATTATACTGAGCATTGTTGGACTGTGGTGCAATCATGTGTAAGAGTGCAATGTTTGTTGAGCTACGGTACATGTTGCATGGCTCTAACTGCTTGGAGAGGAAGGGAAAATAAACACTACTAAAGGAAAGGCATGATTAAGTCTCTTAAGGCAGGATGTGTGTTCACTCTGACTGCTTGAGTGACTGTGTGCAGGGGAGGAACATACGATTGCCATGACCCTTCAAGGCAGTCGCCGCACAAAGCTTCACGGTCAGAGGACATCACTTCGCCAGATGCTCTCTGGAGCATGGCTGGATTCTCTCTCACACACACAAACACACTTCGATTGGACTACAGTGGTGTTTAAAAAGAACAGAAAAATCTCATCCCTGGCAGACAGCGTCAGGAATACAGCAGTGGGACAACATGTAAGAGAAGCATGTTTGAGGTGCGTCGCCATTTTTAGATTCATTGTGGATTCATTTTCTTCACTTTTCCTTCACGTAATGATATTATGTCAACTTCAGTTCATAATCCTGTCTCAGCTGTCAGCACACTGGGAAGACAGACTGATAACATTACAAAAGAGTTTCCCCTTCCACGTCCTTGATCAGCCCGTGTGGTATTCAGCGAGCACAGTGTGTATTCATCTGTACTGTAATCTGATGTATAAGTCTCCGAGCAAATGCAATATGCAATCTGAAACCAGGAAGCAGATCGATTGCGGCATCCTTGTGCAGGAGCATGTGCTTGGTGAGTTATAAAATAGCTGCTTTAGCTGGAGAGGTTGATTGAAGCAGGAGCAGGAGGAGGAGGAGAGTTTTATGACCTTGTAAATCAGGGGGAATTTGTAAACCCTGGCTCAGGAGAGGAAACAGGAGAGGCGGAGGCTGCTTTCTGTCGACAGAAGGGAGGGTTGAGGGATGTGTGTCCAGGGAGGAAAGCTTAATGGCTGAGAGACACAATCTCTGAGACTCCTACAGCAAGGAAGGTCCCTCTTGATGACCGATAGCTTTACAGCACTTACCAGTTGTTTTAAAGTTGCTAACAGCTCTTTCTAAGTTAACAAGGCTAAGAGTCTAAAGCCACGTTAGCAAATTTTGCATGCCTGCCGAGAATTGTAGGAAAATGCATTACCAGTTCTGCTTTTAAACGCTATACTATTCTTTGTGGGGTTGATCAATAGTGATAAATGATCTGTATATATTTTATGAACGTTAATCGTTAATATATTATTACACAGTAAAAGTACCATTTCTTGAGATTCAGCAAAAACATGTGGCGTTAACCGCATTCAAACAGCAAAGTGTCCTAAAAGGACCTTAAGAAGTGAATTGTATAATTTCGGCAAAACAGATATTGTAGGCTACCTACCGAAATTTGCATCCACCTCGAGGTGTATGCAATTCACGGCAGGCATGCAGAATTCAGCACAACACCTGCGCTGCAAAACGTCACTAGACCTTGTGGGATCAAGGCCTGATCATTGTTATAATCTCACAGTAAGCTCACGCAGTCTACCGGAGGTAGAGTGTGTCTGACTTGACGGCGCTTTTTTTATTCCCCTATCTATCAAGTCTGCAAAAGTCAGCCAGTTATCTCGAACGCACCTGTTGACTACCAGTTATACAGCGTGGTAACTTCAACAGCTGTTTTCCAAAGTTAACAAAGCTCTCCTTATTAGCTAGGCTCCTTACATGCTTGCTAATAACTGTTGACAGCATTGTGTTGGACAGATTTGTGCAGGTGTGTTTATGTTTATGTTGTTCGTGTTTGCAAAAGAGAGAGAGAGAGCGACTGAGTGAGATGATGTGCGGAGCAAATGTGCGCTGCGCAGCAATCAAGAATGATTTTAAAATGGGTTGCCAAATTTACTTGGGCGGCTGTTCATCTACGTGGGCTGAATTGTCACAAAACACAAACTTCAACAACTTCAACAACTTTCAGACCTTGCACATTCACTTCACCCATTTTTCACACATCTCTGCAGAGATGTCAAAATGTTGTGTCAGTCAGAGATAATGGTAGTGGCTAATAAAACGGCCATAGGTCTCTTGGTGCTTCCTGCAGTGTTTAACCTTTTGTCCCAAGGGTTGAACTTTAGTCTGTATGGTATACAAACTTCTTTTGACAGTGAGAACATCTTCACTGAATAACTAAATGTGGAGGAAGTTAACAGACATCACCTTTACAACGTGACCAAATTTCTACAAAAAGATTAAAGATTTTTATGAAATTAGCATGTTTGATGAGATATTCCCTGTCAACTGTTTTTAAAAAAATATATTTTGTGGGTATTTTGCCTTTATTTGAGAGAGATAGGACAGTGCATAGCCTGTGAAAATGTGGGAGAAATCACTTTGAATATTCTGCCTCAGATTTGTGAAGTGATCCACTGTTTGCCATCAAGTGTTTGTCATATTCTAGACATAAGGTATAGTTTAAAACCACAGTTAACCGTCTGATTTCTTCAACTTACACTCAGGAGGAAAAATCAGCCTTTACACTTCAAATAAATGATTTGATTTTTATCGTGATAGTTATCTTATGGGTTCTGAACAATGATATTAGAAAATGCTCAGTGTACATAAGCTCATTTTACTGAAAGGTTTGTGTATTATGAGTTTCATAATGCAGACAGCTGCATGGAGGTCCATTCACTACCCAGCAACTGTACATAGTAGAAATACCATTTGGATCTCAAAATGCTCAGTATTGCAGTACCACAAACTGTAACTAAGCTCACTCTACTTACCTGTACACTTTGAGATGCAGTGAAGTCTAATGGTAAGTAAAGTCTTTTCAAGTCAGCCAATCCATCAGGTCTATGACTTTTCATATAACTATGACATAATTCAAAATCAGCTTAAATGCTCACAGCAATCACATGTACTTTGACAGATACTTTAGAAATAACCAAGAGAAACAGGGGTGGTAAAATAGTGTCCAGAAGTGCTTGGAGTGCAGTCAGGAGATGTTATTTACTTCAAAGCCCTCGCACACTCCATTAGACATAATGGAGTGTGGGACTGTTCAGTGGCTGGCCAGAGCATGTTTTTGACTGTCAGACAGTAGACGAGGTGCTGAAAAGTGAGCCCCAGCCATGTAGGATGCATAATCATCCAAGTGTAACAGGCTGAGCGCATATGGGAGGAAACATTGAGTTGTAAGCCCGGTTCAAGAAAAATAAATTAAAAACACAAGCAGCAGCAATACTATTCCTGCCTGTCTCTCAGCTATGGAAACACGTGTAACGTCACATGCTTCATTGGGTACAATTAAAAGCTTTGCACATTGTATACAGAAGCTAATGGCACCAGGAGGGGGATCTTAACACCATTTCCATACATTGAAAGTACTACTTCGTGAAGCATGCAGTGAACACAACTGGTGCCATCAGGAGGGTTCCATATAATTTCAAGCTTAATTATCACAAGATTTGCTGTCCTTGGACAATGTGGTAAAAGCAGAGCTGGACTGCTTGATCAATTAAAACAACTAATTACTTCTTTTTATTCTAATATTATTCATAAGTCTGGGTAAATCTGCTTCTGTGAATGATCATGGAAGCAAACAGTGTTGACGTTCAGTACTCATGTTCTCCTTTTGCACAATAAAATCAAAGCAGATGGAACACTACACATTTAAGGTCAATGAATCAAGGACAATGACTAATTATTACTTTTTCCTTAGAAAATTCAACCAAATTTCAAAACGTTAAGCTTATTTGGGACATCCGTGCCTTTTTAATATCAATTTAATGTTCATACTTATATAATACAAAATATTCAGCTTTTTTTTGCTGCTTTCTAGGGCTGTCCCCGACTAAGGACTTACATAGTCGAATCAGAATAATCAAGTCTAGCCTAAAGTCGACTGATAGTCGAATCATGTGCTGCGGGGACGATGACACACCGTAACACCGCGTTAATCTTGACAAGCTGCAGAGCTGTAGTCTCTATTCTATTCAGACA
Source organism: Micropterus salmoides (assembly GCF_014851395.1). Lineage (NCBI taxonomy): Eukaryota > Metazoa > Chordata > Actinopteri > Centrarchiformes > Centrarchidae > Micropterus > Micropterus salmoides. Next base: position 10,269,679 of record NW_024040040.1, read on the forward strand.
CTGTAACTTATGTTATGGCAGAAAATTGTGTCCTCTTACATTTAATCTTTTATGCATGTTCTTTTACTATTATTATTATTATTATTATTATGTATTGTGTTTTATCCTTAAACTTTCCTCTCCTATACTTATGATGTTAGTCTGTCCACATTTACTAGGGTTTAGGTCAGAGCTGTGAGATTGTTTTGGTGTTTCCCTCTCTTGTTGTTCCTCTCCTCTCCTGGAATGTTCATTCAAGGCCAAGAGCGGATCTCTGTTCCCCAAAACATAGAAACCTAGACTGTGTAAATGATGATGCATCCCTTTGCTCAGGGCCAGACGTTAGTGACTGTCTTAGGAGACAGAACCTCTGTTCCAGCTGATTTGTGTTGTAGTACTTCTCTGTTTATTCTCTTTTGTTAAATAAATTCGGTTTGTTGTAACTCAATTATTTGCTCAGCCCCTCACCAGGAATATAATTTCCACGACAATTTGGTACCCCAGATGGGACGGACGAGCGATTCGGACTCCGTTGAAGGACGGAGGCCGGCTTAAAATCCTCCCTGTAGGGAGAAGCTATGTTCAGCTCGTCGGTCCAGAGAGAAAAGGAAAAGAACTTACACGGTGAGAAATGAGTAGATAATTTGTTAAAAATAAAGGGAGTGAGATTGAACAGAGTGAAGGAAGTGGTCTTATATCTTGCGCCTGAATGATTTGCATGACCCTCTATCTGCTTGTAAACTGACATGTGGGTGGAGAGTGAGACTGGATCAGGGGCTCGCGGACAGACATGTCCTGGTTTTCTCTGTGGTGTCCGAGGGTTTTTGGGGTTTCCAGCTGATAAGTTAGGTTTGCAGCGCTTAGCCTCAGACTTAACCGAACTCAGTGGACCCAGATATTGTTGTGGACCCGAGTACAGACTAGCTAGAGAGAGTAGACTATGGCGAGTGTCAGAGTAAAGTGAGGACTGAGTCTGAATCCACTCCCAGATTACCTTCACCAGCTATGAAATTGATGACTAAAATATTAGACATTAATGGAACAATTTGAGAAGTGGGTTGAAATGGGTTTCCTGCAAAATGGAAGCTTTAGTCTAAAACTATTGAACCAGCTAAAGACATGCTTGGAGAGAAAGGAGAGCAGAAATGCAACAGAGCGTGCAGCCCTGTCCAGAGGAAAGAAAAGTAAAAAACTGCAATTCAGATGGGTAGGCTATATGAAGACAAGAACTGAGGACAAGGAAAGCTGAGAACTTAGAATAAATTCATTAAGGATCTGATTAAACTGATTAGCCTATTGATGACTGATCAACTGATTATATCTTCTTTAACTGAGGTACACAAGTCACGCAATCCATTCTGGCTGATCCAGTCCTGGACTCCGCTCCTCCTCCTCCAGAATGCTCCAGTCTGAGATCCAGTCCAGTAGGAAGACCACTGGTATTCCCTGGTGCTGCTAAAATCTGACCAGGCAGCAAAAGGGAGATGAGAAACCAACAATTAAAGGCCCACTGCCGGTGCACAGAAGGAAATCTGCTCCGGTCCAGAAAAAGTCCAATAAAGAGACATTGGCTCTCCCTCCAGATGCCCAGAGAAAGAAATGCCAGGAAAAAAATAGGACATTGTTGAAGCCACGGCTCACGTGACCAGCCTGACTGAAACCTTCGACAGCTCCACAGACACAGCTGGAGCAGTTTGGATAAGGTTGTCAAAGAGTATGTGCCACAATGACTGAGAAACACAGCGATCATGCAAGACAGACAGCACGACAGAGCATGTTTAACACGAAGACAAAGCAAGAAGACAACTGTCAAAAGAAAATGATTGGTGCTGTATCAAGTCATCCTGTTACGAAGAAACAGACAATACAGGGGGGGGAGAGGGCGAAGAAAAGGGCAAAAGTGGACAGATTTTGAACAATTTCTAAAACAGACGACGAGAAGGAAAAAAAATCCAAAAAGGACTGAGCTGGAGGAGGCAGAACGGACGCTATTAACAGGATCCAGCCAAACGCACACCGAGTGAGTTACAACGCACAAATAAAGTACAAATTGAAACTAAATTGAATAACATGTTAAGATCATAGTAAGTAATATTAATCTTGACCATCCTATGTTTGTAATGAATACTGAGCACAAAGGGGTTGGGAAATTATCAGAGTAACTGTTAATTAGTTCAAACCTAGCAGGTGACATCATTGTTAAATTGTTTGTTTAAAACTGCCCAAGAAGAGGGGCAGATGTTGTAAATATGGTACTATGTGGTGTGTGATATTCAGATTTTGATGAAACATGACAAAACACTCATTTTGGTAATCAGAGCATTGGGACTGAGGAGAGAGGGTGACCTCTAAGGCAAACACACACACATGCACACAGACTTTCCAATGCATTCCCCACTGCACAGTAGTCTACACAGTTCAGGTGGACAGATGAAATTCTAGATAAATTATGGACAAATAATTTAGGGACAGTTAAAGAGAGATAGATTAGATATTTATTGCGAAATATTATCTGGAGGCATGGAGCTGCTGCTGTTGTGTTGTTTGTCTCTTTTTCTAAGTTGAGCTGCCTCAAAGGGTAGTTACATGGGTAAATCAAGTAATTTGGAGCTGGAAGGAAGGGAGAAGATGGGATTCTTACCCGTAGTCGGCTGACTGACGAGTGCCCAGTGGTGGGGCCCGAGAACCGGGACTGCAAGGGTGGTGACATCAACAAGTCTGTTTTGACACACATTGCTGTGGTTCTGAGTTCCGGTGAACTAGTTCCAATAACATTTTTTCCATACACCATGGGTAGACATTCATTCAACAGTGACCTCATGTCTGAGGTGCCAACTGAATGAGAGTTTATAGCTATAGATTTCACAAAGTCAAGTTAGATTTGGAAACAAGAAGCGCTTAAAAGGTGTTGAACATGTTTGATTGTTTATTAATATGTTTTGAATTCTCTGTTATAGGCTGGAGTCACCATCCCCTATGATGACTCGCCTGCCCACTCTCACAATTTTCCATCAAAGGGAAAACTGTGGGGAAGGCCAACCAACAGAGCACAGAGTGGTAGAGTGTAAATGAGTAGAGCATCTGCGAGTACTAGGTCTCAAATCTTTACACAAACCGGTTATTGATTAAATCAAATGCCACACATTTCTCTGTTGGTGATTCAAAGGCCTGGTAAAAATTTTACATTAGCCACGCGACTGGTCGGTTTCGTTCTGCAGTCCATCACACGAAGCATGCTGAGATGACCACTGTTTGCTAAAGCGCTTAGATCTCAATGGCCACACACAAGGCTAGTCTGTCTCAATTGCAATTGGAACAGACAGGATAAACCTGGGACATGTGATCACAGTGAAAGTACGTCTCTCCCTCCCACATCGTACAAGCCTTTTCTATCTATTCCAAAAGCAATCACTATAAAGAGGTGATGACGACTTTGTAGACTAAGGATCCTAATTATTAACAAAGGTTAAAAGAGAGATGAATCTCTCTCCCATGATTCATGGTGAAAAACAGTGCACTTGACAGACTCACTGAGAGGCCAGAGCCTCACTGACTGAAAAGGCTCTCCACAGTCCGCCGTACTCGGGGACTACCAAGACCTGACCTTTGACCTGCGTTCTTACTTGGGTGGCTGACCAGAAGACAATGACCTGAAGTGTTCTGACACTACATCCTGGGGGGGAAACCAGAAGACTGGTGCTTTGTTGTCCTGTTGCTTATTGTTCCTGTTGCTTATTTTATACTGAACTAGATGTTTGTCTGTCTGCACCCATATACCGCCCTTTAATGACAAAAAGCACACCAACAGATTCCCACAGCAGAAGCCAGAACGGATGCTGCCAGCTCATTCTATGTTGTTGAATGTTATTGTTTAACCCTTTCAAAACATGGTCAAGAAGGTTGCTCATGTGTGGGCCAATGGACCACGTGGGCAAAAGGGGGGAGGCTGAATAAGGACTGAATGAAGGTTGCTGAACTAACAGATTTCAATAATATTCGTGAATAACAGTTTTAATGTTTTAAGTGTTTTTTTGTAAAGTTTTTCCTTTAACTGTTTGATATTGCCTACGGTATGAATGGATGATTAACAAAGGTTAACACTAACCTCTTAAAGTGAGTTTGAATCTGCTTCGAGACTAGACTGAGCAGCTGTTCAGGGTCAGAAATGGAAGGTAAACGGTCTGTGTTTTTGGACACTTTGAGCACCAAGTAAGAAGACTCACTCAGAGAGGGTGAGACCAGTTTAAAACATGCTACTGTCTAGCCAGAGCTATCTCAGAGAGATTGTGGAAGCAAAACAACTACGGACCAACTCAAAATCTCATGCTGTAGTAATCTGTGTCTTTCCTACAGGTCCAGACGTGATATTATGGTGAACTGCACTAATACCATGTGAATAAATGAAATGCTTGTAGTTGTTGGCATGTTAAGTAAATAGGTTAAAGTTTTCCACAAACAGGAGGCCAGAGCGGTGGCCAAAGCCCTAACAAGCCTAATAACTGAAATTCATCTCTGTTTTCTATCCTTAGTGAGGGCATCAGCAACAGAGTGCTGGTGCAGTAAAATGGTAACGGGGCACCCTTTCCAGTTGCCAGGATGGGAGCGGTTAGGTCTCAGGGGTTTAATGTTGTTTTTGACAGGTATTTCTGTGATTTTGGTGTTTCCTATTCTGTATGTGTTTGACAAACGTCCACCTGCATCCAACTCGACCACACTGATACCGCATAGTCTTAACAGATCAAAGCGAGCAGTAACACCACTGAGCTTCCCACCGGAGGGGAATGCCTGGTACCGAGTGCTGAATAGTTCTGTGCGCGCCACTTTAAATTCTAGTTGCTATGCATGCATGACCGGGAAGCTACGCTTTAGGCAGTTGCCTCTGCCTTACATAGCCTACATGGAACGCTCACATGTAGTTTCCAAATTTAAACCTTTCCCACTCTCCGACACCCGGCAGACCTGGTCAGGGCCTGGGAATGCATGCTCACACGTGGCTACAAAGTCGACACAGCCCTGTTAGAAACTTGTGCTAAATATCCACTCCTTGCCCACGCAAGCACCGCCATACCAACTCCTCAAAACACAGCAGTAGCGACAGACGTCAAATTTAAATGTTGTCACAGAGGTGAGACTCATTCCAAGGTTCACACGGCTGTCGGTAGGACATTTTCCTGGTGTGTGCTCACACACCTGGGACTGCACAGTAGACAACAACACAGACTGCCACACTGCATACAAGCCTAGCGCTGACATACTATTACACCAAATCCGTGCCATCCCTGACCTGTACTGGTCCTGTGGGAGTGGCCGGCTGTACCAAACTCTGCTGGAAGGATGGAGAGGTACATACATGAGAGTAGTATTGGCATTGGATGTCCTTATCATGCCATATGAAGCCTCACAGCCAGAAACACTCCATCCCAGACTTTTCCTCCAATGATCATAATGTGTATAAAGATGCCATAGCGGTGCCCTGAGGGGTCCCAAATTTGTTTAACGAAAGAAATCAAATCGTGGCGGGGTTTGAATCAAGTCTCTGATGATGTGGGTGTACAATTAACAAAAAGATGGAGATTGTGGATACTTTTATTACAATCAACCGTCAAAGCTTGTGACTGCTAAATATTGAGATATTAACATGTGCTTGTCCGAAAGACTAATTGAATTTATTTTAAGAAATTAATTAACAAATAAAGACCAAACTCTTTATTATCAATTTCAATTCCGGTGACAGGACCATTAGATTGGTGAGTAATGCACACACACACTTGGAAAAGCTTTTATCTGATGGAACCAGGCAACAGTTTTTCAATACAAAAGGTCTCAGACACAGAAGTAGTCCTGCAAAGAAACATTCACACTGGTAGATTTCGTGTTTTATCCCACAAGTTAATATAGTAGACATTATAGATACCATGCTATAGGTCAGTTATGAATGTTATACATGATATTTGATAGCCAAGGTTCTCATCCAGGATGAGTACGAATATAAACATGTTTGATCCCCTGCTTATTCATAACTTAATGTCTGTGTTCTGCAAAATTGGCTACGGCTAATTTTCTATTGTCAATTTTCTGTATTTGGATGTCCATATATATGGCCAGAGGGAGGATTGTTATGACAGAAAATTGTGTCCTCTTATATATTATTATTTAATCTTTTATGTATGTTCTTTTACTACTATTATTATTATTATTATTATGTATTGTGTTTTATCCTTAAACTTTCCTCTCCTATACTTATGATGTTCGTCTGTCCACATTTACTAGGGTTTAGGTCAGAGCTGTGAGATTGGTTTGGTGTTTCCCTCTCTTGTTGTTCCTCTCCTCTCCTGGAATGTTCATTCAAGGCCGAGAGAGAATCTCTGTTCCCCAAAACATAGAAACCTAGACTGTGTAAATGATGATGCATCCCTTTGCTCAGGGCCAGACGTTAGTGACTGTCTTAGGAGACAGAACCGCTGTTCCAGCTGATTTGTGTTGTAGTACTTCTCTGTTTATTCTCTTTTGTTAAATAAATTCTTCAAAGACAACGGTTTGTTGTAACACAATTATTTGCTCAGCCCCTCACCAGGAATATAATTTCCACGAGAACTTACACTGTACATTTCCAGCTAAACCGAGTCTTATTGTTGACCCTTTTCTCTCTGCTCACCTGCCATTTACCGGTCATGTGCAGAGTTTTGCGTGCATGCCATGTGGCCAACAACTGCATGCATGTCGTGGTTCCTTGCAGGTCTATTTCAAGTACTAGTTACAAACGATGTAATATTCTTTGTGTGGTTCATCAATAGTGATAAATTATCCGAACGTCCCGCGAAGTGCGGACAACTCTGCACAACAACGGTGAAGTTAAGGCTCCGTCTCTAGAGCAAGTTTCACTTGTGCCAATACACATGCACTGATGCCTGCTATCTTGAGGGTTAGGCTTACAATTCTGGATTTAATCACGCACTTTAAAAACATTTATTAAAAGCTTTTTTTCCTGTTCTCATTTTCTTATTTACAGCATTATATATTGAAATGTATATTGTAATAGGCAGTATATTAACTTATTGGGAGAAAACTGGTAGTTCTACGTAAAAATAGACATTGAGCACCTCCAAATCGCCAAAATGGCATGATCCTCGTTTTGCAGCAAATCTTTAACTGTGAGATTGACAGTTGAATCTGGCTCGAATCTTCGACTACTCAGGGTCAGCCCTACTGCTTTCATGGCTCCGCCCATCGAAGCATTGAATCTTCGACTACTCAGGGTCAGCCCTACTGCTTTCATATATTACTCTTCAGCTGTCATCCTGTATTCTTCTTTCAGCACTTACACACATCAACTGGCAGTTTCACTGCTTTTATCTCTTATTCTTTAACAGAGTTTATCTGCCTTAAGCGCTCACACTTCAGCTAACACTTTAAACTCTTTCAAGGCTCAGATCTTCACCTTTGAAAAGCAAAACCTTGGTCAGCTCCTCCAAGTCCCACACTGTTCATACACAGTTTACTGCAACTGCTTTCAGTAACACTTCAAGGGGCACCTTCTTTCTGTTTATATACTTAAAATGGCTAATTTCATTCTGTGACGTACATTTACAGTTCAATTTATCACCTACACACGTGACATTTAAACTTCCCTTCAGCACTTACACTTAAGTTGACACTTTAACTTGATTCAGCCTTTGCATTTTAGCTGCCATTTCACCTTCTTTTGGTAATTGTACTTCAACTGCAACTTTATCTTCTTTCAGTAATTCAGCTATTTCTATAATAACTATTTCAAGGGAAAATTTTCAGCAATAGGCGAAAATAAATTTTCTTAGGAAAATGTAGCCTTTTTAGTTGTACCATACTACAGACATATGTAAAACAATATTTAACCCTGCAGCTTGGAGTTACAAAGTAAAGCTGTAACGAACAGCCCCTTCTGAAAATGCCTTTCACCTAATTCAATAAAATATCTGTCACAGAAGGCGTCTATTTAATAACAGCAATAATATTTCCCACTCTAACCTGTATTTCTTTCATTAAACGTCAAATTCAGGCACCTGCATCAGTTTAACGGCCTGGGACTGCTTCATGAGATCAGACAACGACAGTGAAAGCCAAGAAGGTTTAATGTTCAACTCAACTTAGTTAACCACCATGAAAGGTGGATGAAACACATTGTTGTCTGTTTATGGGCTTTCAAGGGTGAGAGTGTGGGATGTTACCCTTCCTGCTCTGCATATGCCAGCACAGAGTGTGTGTGTGTGTGTCCATCAGCTCAGTGTGATTTGTCTTTCTTCATCATGTCCTCTGATCTGTTGCCAGGGGCCTGCAGCTTTCCCTCTCTGTACATCCTACTCATTCTCACCTTTTCCCATCTTCCCTTCTGCCTCATCAATTACTTTCTTTCACACCAACACTGAAAAACAGGGACACTAACCGATATGATATAGATGTGGTACACTGATGCGGTGAGTCCAGGTAAAAGCTGTTGAGGCCTTATTGGTTTCTTTTATTAAATCTCAACCATTTAGAAATTAGAATTATGGCGACTGACTTTACTTGAAATGGTAATGCAGCTGGTAACCCGTCCAGGGTGTACCCCGCCTTTTGCCCACTGTAAGCTGGGATTGGCTCCAGCCCTCCGCGACCCTGTACGCAGGATAAGCGGTTGACGATGGATGGATGGATAAACAACACGCAGACATCTAGTTCGCTCTACATGGACAGCAAACTAACCATTATAAACATATTACAAATGACATGTTTGCAAAATATGTATATGCAATGTGATTTTGCACAAATCAAAGTTCTGTATACTTCTTCATATTCCATTTTTTTTAAATAAAGATTTGAGGAGGAAAAAAAAGATTCTGATTATTCCGACACCACATGAATGCACCTCTCACCCCTCCCTTTTCAAGCGCGCAGAAGCAGCTACGGTGGCCGACACGCTCTGTCAGCTCTTGACATTTGTCCGTGTTGGGCTACTGTACACTTCCATGTAAGAGGACCCGCGGTGTATGTGGATAGAAATGGCTCATTAAAAGATATAAAAACATAACGGTTCATTATGTAAGGTCTTTATACACCACTGAAAACATAGTTATGTAATATTTTGTTGCATTTCTGTCAATAGATCGTCCTAAATATTACACACTGGACCTTTAACATGGACCAACCATGTGCACACAGTGACACAATTGCTGGTTTGTATAGTCTGTATATGTATGGAAGGAGAGACAGAGAGTGAGAAAAGGGAGGCAGTCACTCTTCGCTCTGCCTTTCTACTCCTCCAACTGGGTTGCTATGGAAACGGCTCCCTCAGAGGTGGTCTGGTCATTTTATTTCGGGTCTCACCATCAACACTTCCTCTTCAATAGCAAAAAAAAAATGAGTTGCCATCCTGGCTCTTTAATCTCCAGGATCTCTCTGGTCTATTTCATATGCAACCCTGATCCTCCTTGGATGAGCTCTGGCCTTCCTGACTAGACAGACCATCCACAGCAAAATGAGGAATGTCACTAGAAATTGATTCACTACAAAATGATCCTAGCTTTAATCACAGGATTGACTGTCACCGCTATCACCACACACACCCACCCACCCACCCGAGTGCAGACGACTCTAAATCCTGCTGCTGAGTTTAGGAGTCAGGTTAACCTGAACTGTGAACGCAGCTCAAGCTGCTGCAGCTACTCAAGATCCAAGTCAAGTGGCAGAGTTGTGTTTGATAACTGCTGAGTAAAGTGACAGGGGTTAGTCCCGAAGTTCACCTCCAACCAAATCAAACTCTCCCCTGTGCTACCCCAAAATCTGCACACTGTTGCTAGCACTGCTGACGCTAATGTTGGACACCAGACGTCCTCTCCTACGAAATTTAGCTGCCAGACCTAACATACTACACATACATACATCTTGCACATACACACATTTCGGAGTTGTCTTCTCATAATTTTCACTGATGTAAACACACACCAGGTTTTATCCATCTGTTTTTCAGGATATTTGCATTTTGCTGTGATGGAGAAGTTTGCTTTAGACTAGCAATGCTAAAATGCTTATATTATAAAAAATAACCTAAAGGTTTATTTTACTTACAAAATTATCAGTTTTCCGATTTTTATTTCAGAAAAACAAATCCAATGAACAGAAGGTTTATGAGCCACAAACTCTATGAGGTTTGAGGTTCAATCCCTAGCTTAGTTGTAGTAGAATCTACCTGTGTAGGCGCATACAACTATTTACCAAACGGAGAATCCTTTTTGTACAAAGCCCCTAAAAAGATGAGAGAATGAGAAACTCATGTATGCTACAAAGCATCTGTACTTGTTTTCCCATTTCCAGTTGGAACAAGTCCTGAAAAATGTGTGTGATGAGAGAGTGTGTCTGTGCCTGGGTGATTACTCAGTCTGCTTCACACACCGGTTCACTTTGTACACCTGTGGGATGAGTGTGACCTGAGGACCTTTGCATACTGATCAGGCAAAGAGAGGCCCTTTCAATAGGCTGTATTCTACGTGCAGACTATTACTTGCCTAACCCACATTAACCCCTGCAAATTAATCAGCAGGAAGGAGACAGCATTTGGCTGGAGAACATTTCTGTAACAACGTCGGCTAAGGCCCTTTAATGCATCTTGTTTCAATATCCAAAGTTCCTCCACACTATTTCTTTTATATAGCTCAGTAAGGCAAAAAGATGGGATAAGACTGACATGGAAATACTACTTCTGGTTTCCACAATGAACATGATGTTTTTCAGCTTGTTTAATCTAGTAAAATGTATATTTTTATTTGTTTTATGAAGCCTGTACAGCAGACAGTTAAAAGGCCCACATGTGGAATTGCAAATGTTGTTCTATTGCAAAGAAAACTCCTGCACACTGTCTAACCTGCAAATAATATTACATATATTACAAGGTTTTGGTACTAGACCTTCATCATGGAATTTTGTCTCCGGTTAAAAAGGTGTGAAGTAATTAACTGTTCTGAAATGTTGTCCTATTAAAAGCTTAGCACTTATTTATAACTGGGCTGTTAGGGGGAAGTTACCAAGACGGTTCTTTTCAGGAAGCTGGCAGGGTGGGACCATTTCCTGTTCAGTTCACTGATATAGTATCTCTGGTGTCTGTTGTCCATTATTTTTCATATTTTATCTATATCTATTAGGGATGCAATGGTTCTGAAACCAAGACTGAAACCGCGACACAGGAGTCCACGGTCTCGTGTCACACCCGCTTCCAGGACTGTGCAGCTCTTATTGTAAGAGTGGCGGGGGCCAGTAGGGGGGTGGGGGCAGTAGCGGTGTATATCGTATTTGTATTGACAGGTTAGGTATATAATAATAATAATAATAATATAATATCCCCCCTCCCCAAATCGGGAAATCATTTGATCCCTGGATAAACAACAATTTAGGGGAAGAAGACTGGACACCGAGTGCAGGTACAGTAATGGTGGCAAAAAAAATTTTTTTAAAAATTGGAAAACGAGGAGGATTTGATAAGTGACAAAAAACACTGAACTCTGACAATGTTATCAAGGCTGAAAAAGAAACAAAATTCAGTTCCTACACGATAAAAAACTAACCCTAACCCCAACCTTCCTCAAGGTTAAGTTGGAGAGAGCTTTTATTTAAATATACCATTTAAAAAGAAATGTCTTCAGTGTAGAGAAAGAGATCGAAAGACAGCGCAATTTAAAAGGAAGAGGGAGGGAAATGGAGTATGCCAGTCAGCTCGTTATCAGTCTGCTCCAAAATGGCCTTTTAATTAAAAGCACGAGGTAATGAACACGCTTGGGAGTCTGATTGGGAACTAATGCCCCTTGCTGTGAGATGATGGTCTCCCCCGTCCGCCCTTTTAAAGCTAGACTGAATGGCTCTGGCTCAGTGCTAGAAGGCACAAACCCCACAAGCATGCAAGCTACCTCTAGATTAAAATCTTATATCACCTTGGGATTTAAAGCCCTGCAATTGTGCTTTGAAATTCAAACTGTAGAAGTGTTGTTAATGAATAAGTTTTAGATTAGATTTAGATATAAACGTGGACTTTGCTTTGTCAACAAATTTTGCTCATCATTTTGACTTGTATTTTCCAAACAACACTTCCTTGTGCTCGTTCAGTGGTGACTGGTTGGATTTTGCTCACAGTATTCTCTCAGTACAAAAAAACTACACAAAACTACTGGTGTCATTTTTTAAGACTCATTTTAAGGACATTTCCCTTTTCGATGTTGGCTTAGTTAAAGTTAAGTTTCAAAGTACAACATGTCGGTTGGGTGCAGCAGAGCTGAACAGGGGCAGGCTGATATGGTTCACCTGTGTGAACCTTTCCAGCAGGAAAAATAGGAATATGAGTGAACAAATAAACACTCATCCAACCCTTGAAACATAATGTTAAAGTGTCCTGGATCCAGACACTTAACCCCCATCTGCTCCAAAAAGACTCCTCAGTGGTGAGTGGAAAAAAAAAAACTCTACATACCAGTTTACATTTCCACTTAATCTGAAGAACTATCAAAAAGGAGACAGCAGAGGAGGAAATTGGATGAGTCCTAAACTAGACCTAGGCCAGTGATTAAGGGTGCTTGTACCACAATGGGTACTCCGGCAGTTGGCAGGGGCTACATGGGCTAAAAACACAGAAACTACCTTTTGATTAAAAAGAAATAACATATTGTAACTGCTAGCTAGCAAAGAAGTCTAAAAACTTAGGTTAGAGTAAAAGTTATGCATAAATGGTTGAAATAGTCAGGTAATATGATTAATAAAGAGTTCAAATAGTAAGCTAAATATAACAGAGAAATGGTTGAACTAGCTAATAGTTAGGACAAAACAATGCAACTGCATAACCTATCCTAGGCAAAGAATGCATGAAATATCCTCACTTGCCAGTCAGCTGTATGAACATACATATATGTAAAGTCAAGTTGATGAAGTTGGATAAAGCAAAGTTGAACAAACCATGACTGGCTGATGCTACAGTATTGGCATTAGTCTCTTGGGTTTGGCTTTTTATTCAATTCTACACATCTTCGTCACACAGCCTCCTGATGTGAGAAGGCATCTACACTACAGGCATGTTACATGAAGACAATAATCTCTTGTAGCTTCTATTATCATTCCACTGAGTTGCTCTGTCAGACCTCTAAAGAGTCGGTTGGATCTGGAGCGACCCAGTCTGAAACATACATGGTGTCTCCTGAAAGCTCATCAAGGCGCGGGCAATAATCCAGCCATCCATGGCATGCCAAACAATGTGCAAATCTCTCCAAGTCTCTAAGTCGTTTTTGTCTAGGATACAGTAATCCCTTGGTCTCCGTGCCGCAGTGTGAGCATGCATTTGAATATATTAAAAGCTCTGTGGAGAGGGGGATAAGCTGAATTTGAGCTTCTAAACCAGACTGTTATTAAGTTTCCTGTGAAAGTTTTACCCAAGGTTGTTCAAAGAGTTCCACTGCAGAGCCCTCAGAGGTCTGAAAATAGGTTATCCTTGGTGTCGCTGGTGTTATTTGGCATGCCTATTCTGTCACTTTCATCTTCAGAAGGAATACATATGAATGTATCTGTGTGTACATTTTTGGATGTCAGGACGTACGTGTTTGAAAAGGGTGTCTGTGTGAATCAGCCTGCAGGCATGTGTGTACAGTTCTTTCTGTGCATCTACTGTATGTGTTGAACTTTCAGAAGTCTTTATCCTATGTAGCAAGGTTACTTCCGTCTGTCGCTGACTAGAAACAACAACAATATCTAGACTAGTATAATAATAAAATACGCTACTGTCTAATGAGAAAACCAAGTGTGAGATGTACATGTTTCATTGAGTAAAAATGTGTAAATGTATCGTGCGTGTGTGTAAAAGATTATAGTACCTTCCAGAAGTTGTCAACCTTGCCGTAGACTAGAGACTGGTTCTGTCTCTTGATGTCATCGATGTGCTTGATGTCGCTGGCGTTGAGGTGCTGCTCCACGACGAAGCCCAGGAAACTGTTGTCTGGGGTGTGAGCTGCAGCCAAAAAATAAAAATATCTTAATAGATACAGAAAACTCAAATGAATGGTTAGACTCCCAGATTTCATTGCCCTCCCACGGTCCTAAATTTATGACAAATGTTCACAACTTTGTCCTTTTCATTACGATTTCTGCCGCTGTACAACGCATATGAGCCATCTCTCTCTCTCTCTCTCTCTCTCTCTCTCTCTCTCTCTCTCCTGTTTCTGCTCAGACAAGTAGCATGCACATGATTTAGAAGATCGATCGCGATCCAGTGTATTTTAGTGCTGATTTGCACAGTACAAAATATTTTAATAAAAATACCAAAATTAAAAACACTGTCAGTAGATTTGTGCATTTGCTTTGCATGACTGATAAGACCCAATCAGAAAGCCAAATGTGAGCGTCTGCATCATCGTTTTTTACCTTACCCAAAACTTTACCCTGGAGCGAAGGGATTAAGAAGACTGAGTTACAAGCTCTCAAAGGCCTAATTTCACCATCAATATGATGCATTTAAAGTTGGTTTAAATGTGTTTTAGCAAAAACAAAAAGGAAAGAATGAAGGAAGGAAGGAAGGAAACAAAAACAAACAAACAGGAAGAAAGACAAAGTGATATTATATGGGAACAAAATGACAAATTACTTCAGGCTCAATTTTTGCATCACTGAAGCAAAAACAAAAATGCCTCAAATAAATCTTCCACAAGTGTCTGCTTTTTAGTGCACACAATTAACTTAAAATAAATAAGCCCAGTTCAACCTCAGTGTTTAGCACGGATCACAATTCCAGAGAGAGACGGGAACACTTGCGCAACACAACTCAACACGCTCTCTGGGTTTTTGTTCCCTCTGCTGCTTATTGCCCGGTGATGACCAGTTACTATGGGAACCACAGGATGAGCAGGTCAAGTGTGGAGCCGTGAAGTTGGCAGCACTTTACCTCACCGCCATCTGCCTTGTAGAACGAATGTGAAGACAAGGGTTTGGAGTGTGGACAGAAAAGATTCAGTCAAAAAATGAATATGCTTTATAATCTAATTTGAACTAAAAACAGGAATAGCACAAGCAGATTTTAACGCAGACCTAAAACACCACTTATAGTGAATGAAGCATTCATTCTGCGAGGGAGGTGTTTAGGTGCACAGTTGTGGTTTGTGTTAGAGTCCCGGGGGAGCTGCTGTGGTCAGAGCTCAACGCCACAACGCTATTACTAAAGAGGCAAATTAAGGTCAGTGAGTGAGGGGAGATGGATTTCACTCCAGTGTAGTAAATAAAAGGAGGATTTATTGAGAACATTTCAGCCAAGAATCTAAACACCAACCGTTCAGGTAGCTGCCAGCATTTAAACAAGTCAGATGCATCTACAGCAAATATCCTCTGGACTAATCACACCTTAAAAGGGTGAATGAATCAAGATGTTTAAACACATGATGGCAGGTATACAGCTGCTGTATCATGATTTAACTGTGGAACATATGAGAAGAAACAATGACTCACTGTCAAAGTGCTACTGTAGTTTCACAAGTAAGGTTGACATGTTTTTAAATCAGGGTGTTGGCTTTATGTGACTTTTTCTCCCACTCGACAAAACGCCAGTTTGTTCACTGGATCTCTCCACGCAGTTCACATATTGCCTCCGGCGAAATATCTTTAGGCATAGATAAAAAATAAAATAACAGGGAGCAGAAAATGTGTTAACGCGGTGTAAATGAGCCCAGCAATTACTGAAACATGAGAAAAATGACAAGTCTTACTTTCCACAAATGATTTGAAAAGGTGAACACCTTTTACTTATAATTCATGTCACAATAACAATAATAAATATTACAAGTATTCATTCAAGTTCCCATCACACCAGTGGAATGTGTTTTGGATGCTGAAGTTAACTGAAGTATGGTGATATAGTTTGCATTATTTTCTCTGGGCAGAGAGCCAGACAAGAAGTGTGTTTCACCATCACGGTGAAAGCTCTTCTTCACATGTGATGCATGAGATTAAATGTCTCGGGGTTGTAATTCCAATGCCTTATCTCCTCTGTTCACATCGTGATCCTTTTGCGCACTTCCCAGCATTACAATGCACAGAGGAACCTTTAACTCATTGAGGACGGTTAGCTCACTTTGTGTTATGGGCGTGTGGGAGGCACAGGAATGTGGGAGTAGCTGTTATGAAGATATCACCAGATCTGTGTGAAGTGTCCGTGTGTGGGCAGGAGACAAATGCTACAAACGAATTACCTGTAGTGTCTATCTAATGCCGGCTGATTTAACAATATAAATAGCTCAATAACCTGGATGTCACTCCCGAAAAATCCACTAAAATTAGAAAAGGAAAAACGTTAAAGGGGCACTACACTTGACAGTTTACTAGTAATGGTTATTACTACTCAGCCTTGAAAACATTTGTAGAATATCTTCTGTGGCTCTTTGTCAAGTTTAGTGAAAAAATATCTATTTACTACTTCGGCTTTAGACTTAAATTTTAAAACAGCCTAAAATACAAAAAAGGGGGTGTGGAGTTTAAAAGACATGGGTATTTACACGGCTGTGTGAGTCTAATGAAAAGATGCTACTGAGATGCATTATGGGAAATGTAGGACTTTGGACATTAATCCATAAAATGGGGTAAAAGTCAAGATGCCTCTGCTGCTTCGATAATTTGTCAATCTGTCTCTTGCGAGTCCCCAAACTTTATGGAACCACAACACTAAAGCTCTGGCATGGCCCTCTAATCTCCTTTAGTCAGCCAATTGTGTGTTTGTATAGAATAGAAACATGAGAGGGTAGGATGATTGCAAAATGATGGGAGTGAAAACATTATATTGACACTTTTAAGGATAATATTTTCAGCCATAATTGCCCAGTTTGTAATAGTTAATAATTCAATTCAAACCACTTTTCAGAGCATTTTTTAACAACTGTGCTTACTACTAACTAAGATGCATTTCTGACTGCAAAGAGGCAGAGAGGGTCCTAGACACTTGGAGGAGGCAGCCCTAACACTCATGTACCAAACTAACTGTGTAAACAGGACAGGCTGTTAATTAGTGTTCGGCCCTAGTGATGCACTTGGCAACAGATGCCTCCTCTCCCACTAGAGCCGCCACTCAAAATGTCACTCAACTTGCCATACATTCGCTATTAGCTAACAAACAGCCCTGGAGGACAGCGTCGCCTGAGAAGCAGATGCTTTGTCGCTCTTGACAAACTTGCAAGTGTAGGTGGGTGGGGGGGGGGGGCTAGTTTGCTTTGTAAAGAATCCTGGATTCACTTGGATTGATTGGGAGTCAATATTGGTACAACCTGGTCGAGCTGAGTGGAGGAACAGCCTGAAGAAATGTCTGTAATACTTTTAAGGGAAGAATATCCTCTTCGATAGGCTGAGAGGGACTGTATATGGGCTTTCCTTTGTGCCTTTTAAAGGAGCAGTAAGGTCTCACTGAATCAGCGGTAGCAGCAGTCTATATTGCATCATTACACAATGGTACCTGCAAAAGTAAATGCACCAGGCAAAAGTAATCCCAAGACACAAACTAAGGGTTGTGCGTCTAAACACTTTACAAGAAACTAACTTCTGTTCTGCTGGCCAGACAGAAAATAAAAAGATTTCAAAACTGCAAAGATGCATCATCAGCACCAAAATATCCAGCACTTTGAAAACTCGACATCAAAGACTTTGTGGTTCTACAAACTTATCTGAATGGGCCTGAAGGGTGAAAATAAATAAACTACACACGAAGCGCTTTCACACAAGCACCTTTGAGATTTTAACTGATGAGCAGACGTCTCTAAAAGATGTCTGAAGTAGGGGTAAAACTGAAGCATCAGATCTAGCAGGCAGTCCTACAGTGCTGTCGACATCACAGTGAAAATTAAGTGCATTTAATCTCAAAGTTATTTCTGTCTCTTTAGTAATTAGAATATAAACGTTACCATCTGCAGAAGATCTAATGAACGATATTGTATGTTTATTATAATAATAATAATTTTTATTTGTAGAGCAGTTACAAAGTGCTTTAACAAGTGTAAAGACAATAATACCCAAAAGACAATAATACAAAAACAATACAAGATAAAAGCAAGAAAAAATTTAAAAGACTAAAATACACATTTAAGATAATATAAAATAAGTAAAATAGAATAAAAATAGGGATAAAATAAAGTCAAAAATTATACCATCTAGTCCTTCAATACTGCGGAGCTTTGTTGGACACATTTCCTTGAAGAAATGAACTTGGCCCAATTCTATGCACCAACTAATACCCACCACTGTACATGACAGATACCATGCGTAGCACCAATGTGATTAATTTGCTTATTAATTTAATCATTATTAGCATAAGAGAAACCTGCATGGAAACTGTATTTTTGGAAAGTATGCAACGGTCTCTATGTTAGGCTTTCCATAATGTAACAACCACATTTTAGCATAGGTCGCTGCCCACGCTTAGTGAATACATAAAGAACACACAGATGGACCAGAATAAAGTGGTCTTATTATGCGTCTCTACAGCACTTCTGGACATGGTGTTGGAGCTTTCTGAAACACTTCCATTATGCCACTGCAATTAATCAAAGCAAGCATGTGAAAAGGTTTCAAATTAAACAGGGTAGGAACGCAGTGAGAGGTGCCCCCCCGCTAGGATCACTGAACAGACACAGGTCGGATGTTCTGTCTGGCACTGTGTGTGTTTCATAAAATAAAAAAAAAATGCTGTAGATTCAATCGGATATACAGATATATAGTTATTAGTCTACATTTCACTAAATTTTGATAGGTGGTGTCAAATGGTGATCTCATTTTAAACAAATGAATCTTTTCTGATATCAATTGCAAGAACAATGATGACAGTTTGTAAAGCGTGCGAGCGAGACGGTAACAGAACACAGAGCAACAGTCTATTGATCCCATATAGATGTAAAAGAAAAGATAAACTTCAGTGAGTGGGTGTGCCAACGACATTATAAATCAGAGCTTTACAGGCACTATCAGCCCGGCAGACCTCAGGGTCAATTACGTAGTTGGCAACACTACAAAGATAAAAACTATCTGGGGCTATGTTCGACCTCTGACCTGTTACTCATCATATCTGTAAGGGATTAAGCATTCAGCATGGATACAAACAGGAAACACATACATGAGCAGACATATGGTCGCAACCACTACTGTATGTTTTCAATGATGACACAGAGGCTGGACGATGAAGCCACCCTTTCTTAAACTCCCTTCAGTGCATTTACAAATAACAAGGTTATGGTCAGCTTTCTGCAGTAACCTGATTTCTTAAACCTCCTGTGTGAAATGCTGTTCATGCCAGTGGTTTAAGAGACACTTGGTGAACAAAGCTGAAGGGTTCATGCGCCTGGCAAAGATGTCAGACAAAGTATCCCAGTGACAGGAGTGCAGAAGGAAGGTCATCCATAACAAGTCTAGATATATCTGTCAGGTTTATTGCCCGTACCAGAAAGTAATTTGTAACCAACTTGTTTTTAAGCCAATGAAGTGATTAAGTAAACAACTTGACTTGACAAGACTTGAATCCTTACATGTCATTCTGACCTACAGGAAAGGTTTACTAAATTTTACTAAATTTCCTGATTATAAATGACTTGCGCTAGGAAACAGAGCAAACTTAACTCGGACGCGCAGCCCATTCAAACACAAATTGTACACCAGAAAACAATTCCTGCTTTCCTGACTCTGAAATAGATTAATGAGGTCAATTTGGCCTTGTCTTGTCTTATTGGCCAGAGGCCACATACTCTGAATTCCCTCAACCAATGATTAATGGAGCACTGTCTAATTTTAACAAATGGACCAATCCAAGTCTAGGATAAATTACCTACGAGCACCTGATTTGTCTATTGTTCCAACTTCATTCAATAATGTGAGATAAATACAATTTAAGGACCAGGGAATCCAAATATAAGGTTTGAGCAAGTCAAGATGAAGTCTCTATTGTGTTTACTTTCTAACTCGCACTACACTGTATTTGCAAATAGTATTAAATTACTTAGGTCTTTTAACCATGCTTGCAGGACCAGAGTTATTTCTGCAGATCCAGACTCTACACTAGATTGTGGTAAACTCCACCCAGTGTAAATCCAAGCAAACAGAATCGCCTGCTCAGAAATACAAGCTTTATTCAATGTCTATTTGTATAAGGACAAGGATGTAACATAAACCAATGCCACACACCACAGCATTTATAGCCTAAGCTAACTTGCAATACACGTCACTAGACGGGCCTTTAAAATATATAAAACTCAACAATACTGATAAAGACAACGCAGCATGGTTTAATGAGACTCGGCCAAGGAGATACAGGATGGATGCCAACACGAAATCTGAAGGATACTTCCTGTCTGGGGATATTTATCCTTCCTAGACCTACAGAGATTCACTAAGTGTCGAAATAAGGTTATTTCTATCCATCTATACATGTGTGCGGATTATATTGAATACTGATTCAATATAATACCTGATATCAGGGTGCGAATTACGGGGGAGCCAGGGGGAGCTTAACTCCCCTAAATAAGACATCAGCCCCCCTAAAAGCATGATTTGTGATATTTTGTGGGGTCACTAAAATATTGACAGCATGCTTTACCACCATTAATTTCTATATATTTCTCTATCATCATAATCTTCCATGCGTAAATTCAGGAGTGTCAGACTTCATCTAGCCAGTGGGGAGAATTACTACTACAGCGAGCTCCCCCGAAAGCCAGGGTATAGTTCGTACACTGGACACCATGCTTACCTAAGTAAACCTAAAGTCGTGTGGTGCAGTTGTGGGTCATTCAAGCCACACGCAACACTTTCTAGATAGAGCCAGTCCGTCTGTCTGTAATGAAACAAAATAAAGATAATCTCGACCGATGGTTACCTAACAAATTTATATAACAGTGCATCGTTATCAAGACAACTGCGTCAGTCAGTTCACCAAGCATGTGGAAAGGAGAGACAGAGCCTGACTTTCTGGTTTGGAGTCCCTGGCTGTCACCTTTGGCTTCCATTAACTAAGCAATTGGCCCTAACATGACCTGAGGAAACATGAGTCTCTTCATACAGAGCAAGGACTCTACTCTGTGTTGACATTTTTACATCCAGTAAAGTTAGTTAGAACTACTTGCAACAAATGTATCAACGCAACCAAAGCAATCGGAAAAAACGCTGCAAGCGCTCCCTGCTGGGCGTTTTCAGACGAGCAGCAGGCTGTTTTCAGATGGCAAAAAAACTCTTTGGTGGAAACAGACCTTCATTTACAGCCATATCATTATTTGTTATTATTTGGCCTGTCTGTCCTGTATTTGTCATGTTAAAATCCCCAAAAATTTAAACTCTAGATATCTGTTTTTTGTCTTATGTCTAATCATAAAATGCATGGTCATAAGCATGGGGATAAAACCACCATCATCGAAAGCGCAAGCAAGGCGATAAACATCAAGCCAGGTTTCACTGAGGCGCAAAAAGGGCAGGTTCAGTAGCAGTGTTTGAATTTCATTATGTTCAGGAGGTCAATTGTGAACATTAAGATGTCAACCAAATATGCCTTTCGGTTTAGAATCTCTTTCAGTTAGGAACTTTTTGTGAAGTTTGTTCACTAATCTTCTTCTGGAGATGTTCGTTTGAGAGTACTGTCCAGATGTTTTTGGTAACTTCTACTTTAATGTGCATCCTACATTTTATGCTGCATTCCATTTACCTCAGAAGTTGGAGGTCGGAGATGAAAATGGCGTCACACCCGAGGTGACGCCGTTCCAGTTAGAAGTCGAAAAACCTCGCTTGGCCAGCCATTGATTACAGCTAGCCAGGTTAGCCATTGCTAGCAACGGCAGCTGATAAAGAACGCATTGTGTTATTTACGCATACTAAACACAGTAGCAACATGTCCACAGACAGCAGTTGGACAGCACTTTGTGCACGAAGATTTCCAGGAGACACAAGTACACAGAAGTGCTAATGAACAGTACAAAACATACAGCTTTCACTACCTGTTGATACTCGGAGCAGCCATCTTGGGTTAGTGCAAGTCCCCGACTTTCTGAGTTGGAAGTCCGACTTAAGGGGGCGTTCCCTTTGTAATTTCCGACTTTGAACTCGGTAATTCTGACTTCCCATGTCAAATGGAACGCACCATTATACCAAATAACTAATCGATTAATCGAGAAAATCATCAACAGAATAATTGACAATGAAAATAATCGGTAGTTTCAGCCCTAATGAGATTACTACTTCATCAGACTTAGAGGTGTTAATGTAATATGCTGTTTCAGTTGCATAGTACACATACGACTCTTCAGCCTGAAGTTCAGATGTTGTTCAGCACAGTGCAGACGGGGAAAAAAACAGTTTGTGTTTCAGCGTCTCTCGTGCCTCGAAGTGATGCCATTCTGTGGTTTTAACACTCGGCCAAACCACTGTGCACTTGTTTCACCAGCGATATCATCTAACCTAGCGACTCTTAACTGGATTTTGTGCAAAGGCCCCAGTGTCTTATGAGAAAGACATACCCTATTCAGCAGACAAAAGGCTTATTCAGGTGCAGTGGTATTCTGGATAGCTCCGGGCCTCACCTTGCAAACGGGGACTGCAGGGGTAACATTTCACTTTCTCTTAGCCACGGGGAAAAGGTCAATACCCCAGGGGGGCTGGCACCCCTTTCTTCTCTGCAGCACTGCCACCACTCATCCACCTCAGCAAATATGGTTGACTCCAGTTATAGAGTGATTTCACAGCAGGAGTGATGCGCACACACAGAGCAATAAAACCCCTACGTCCTACATTCATAATCAGTAAAATGGAGAGCTCAGTGTCTGACCTCTTATTTTCCTTTTAATCTGCTTGACGACATTCCATTAGCAAGCAAAGTCCTGCATTTTCAGCCCGCCTTTTATGCCTCTTTTGCAACCAATACATCTCATTCGTTGATGAAAATCTAACTGGAAGAGAAGCCATAGGAAAGACACGAGGTTGTCGGCCTAATGATCATGACTTGAGCTTATTTAAACAATAGAGTGGAGAACTTGCTGAGGTGATGAAATCTGTGAGTCATGTTTTTTTCTTGACTGTTAAGAACATACTTAAAATTGAGTTTTTTGGACAGATCAAGGATCTTTTGGGATTGATAACTTGTTGAGTCAGACAAATCAGCCAGCAAAGTTTTCTGTGCAGGTCTGCATTACATAAACTGTGCAGTAAGCAGTTTTTTAAATCCTGCACATAGGCCATAACTGAGCCAAATGGCTTGTTCTGTTTTTAAAGTACCAGAGGGAAGGTTTACAGGGGCTCTTTTGGTAAGAGTGTTTTGGCGTCGTGCCGACTTACGGAACATGGTGTTGAACTGCTGCGGGTTGAGGTTCCACTTCCCCCAGGGCGTCTTGTGACCCTTGGACTGGGCGTAGTGGGCGTGGTTGAATTCTGGTTCTGTCCCGAACGAATCCAGCACCCGCAACATGCACCTATGACGTCACACAGAGACACGTTAATGGCTGCTCCACGCCAGAGGAACAAACATGTATGATACATTGCTTACCATTAACACCATACTGTTTATTTCAGTTTCACTTTCTTTAAATCTTGTGAAATCAGTGGCACATCATTTTAAATCATCTCTAAATTACACTCTGTGTTGTTATATAACGTGCTACCAGAAAAACTGTTCACCCTCCATGCACACAATTATAGTTGAAGAGAGTGTAGCTGAATTGAGCTATTACACAGTACTTTTTCCACAGTGTTCTCCCAGTAATGTTCATAACAGTCTAAGAAATAAGCCTTAGATTACTTAAATTTTACGCCCATCTAAGCCACGCTAGTAAGCCTGAAACCCAGAAAATGAACTACCCTGTTCCTTGTTGGATAGTACTATATAGCAGCTATATATATATATACAGTGAGGAAAATAAGTATTTGAACACCCTGCTATTTTGCAAGTTCTCCCACTTAGAAATCATGGAGGGGTCTGAAATTGTCATCTAGGTGCATGTCCACTGAGAGAGACATAATCTAAAAACAAAAATCCAGAAATCACAATGTATGATTTTTTAACTATTTATTTGTATGATACAGCTGCAAATAAGTATTTGAACACCTGAGAAAATCAATGTTAATATTTGGTACAGTAGCCTTTGTTTGCAATTACAGAGGTCAAACGTTTCCTGTAGTTTTTCACCAGGTTTGCACACACTGCAGGAGGGATTTTGGCCCACTCCTCCACACAGATCTTCTCTAGATCAGTCAGGTTTCTGGGCTGTCGCTGAGAAACACGGAGTTTGAGCTCCCTCCAAAGATTCTCTATTGGGTTTAGGTCTGGAGACTGGCTAGGCCACGCCAGAACCTTGATATGCTTCTTACAGAGCCACTCCTTGGTTATCCTGGCTGTGTGCTTCGGGTCATTGTCATGTTGGAAGATCCAGCCTCGACCCATCTTCAATGCGCTAACTGAGGGAAGGAGGTTGTTCCCCAAAATCTCAAAAAGGTGTACAATTTTGTCTCTAGTGTCTTTGGACAGCTCTTTGGTCTTGGCCATGTTAGTAGTTGGATTCTTACTGATTGTATGGGATGGACAGGTGTCTTTACGCAGCTAACGACCTCAAACAGGTGCATCTAATTTAGGATAATAAATGGAGTGGAGGTGGACATTTTGAAGGCAGACTAACAGGTCTTTGAGAGTCAGAATTCTAGCTGATAGACACGTGTTCAAATACTTATTTGCAGCTGTATCATACAAATAAATAGTTAAAAAAATCATACATTGTGATTTCTGGATTTTTGTTTTTAGATTATGTCTCTCACAGTGGACATGCACCTAGATGACAATTTCAGACCCCTCCATGATTTCTAAGTGGGAGAACTTGCAAAATAGCAGGGTGTTCAAATACTTATTTTCCTCACTATATATATATATATATATATCTTCCATTCTCTGACAGAAATAGTGAAATCCGGGCCTGTGGAGGTGTGAGACTGTGAATGAACATCGTGGCTGACTCAAAGGTCACAGCACAGGATTAATTAGACTACAACCAGGAGAGGGAATGGTATATATGCAGAGAACCACTCCCTCATGAGCTTAAACTCCATGCTCTGGATTCACTAACTCCCTCACTTCTCTTTTCTAAATACTGGTTTGATTATGTCTGGTCTACCCTGTTCCCCGCTGTCTGCATATTTCGATTTGAAGGTTAAAGGGGCCAATGAAAGAGAGCAAAGCCAATATCAATCGGCTGACTTTTTCACAAATTATAAAATCTATCTTTCCCTCCCACACTTTGTCTACTTAGTTCTAACTCTGTAGTAAAATCCTAAAATGATGAGCCTCCTCTATTGGCCATCTTAAACCCCCCAAAAAAGTAAAATTAAGTGACTCCCACTGTGGGTCAAGGTAGAAAACTCAGCATTTACCATATAGTGAAAGGAAGCCAGACATGTATATACACTATATACACTCTCTCTCACTCTCACACACTCACACACACACACACACACACACACACACACACAGTAAGAGTACCTTCAAGCACTCTTACTGTGAGTGGTGTTTTTATCTTAAAATAACAGCTTCAAAATGTTTTTGATGACACACTGACTTGTAACAGGGTGAATCGAGTCTTTGTCATTATCGCTCCAGGCCGGGGAGTTTTCTGTGGCACTTTGTAAGACTGAAACCCCCGGGCAGGATTTCTATCACGAGAACAGCGTAATGCTTTACGGCACTACTGTACAAAACATCAATAAAACCCTTCAGCAAGCTATAACAAGAAACAAAATGTATATAATATACAATGTAAGTTATTTGGCAGAAGCTAGCCATCGATAAAATGGCAGAGGCTGCGAAGAGACCAAAGAAGACGTTGTCGGAGGACGCGAGGAAGAGAAGTAGAGAGCTTGACCGAGCAAGAGACAGGACAAGAGTAGATATCAGACTGGCCTTTTCCGTTTGCCGTGACAGATGCCGATCTGGCCTTCTTTCTGTTGGACTAGTAATTGATAACTTATTAGCTGGCTTTCTACGTCTTGTGTTGTTGCGCTTGTTTGTTGTTTGGCTGTGTTAGCAAAGTTGGCAAAATCAGCGAGAGGTGACACAGACGAGAGGTTTAGCAGCTAGTTATAAATCTTGAGTTGATGACGGTACTGTAAGAGGTCTTGCATTTGTTACTGTCTAGCTTTATTGGCTAGTTTCAAGCAACATTATGCCGCTACTGGTGGAGAGCAGCACCGGTGTCGAGCCAGAGCCGGGCGAGCGGGCAACATAACTGGGATCAGCAGCCTCCAACTAATGGCAGACGCGAAAGCTTGGTACAAAAAAAAGGCTGCAAGACAGCGGGCTAGCTGGCTTTCTTTCTTTTGGACTAGTTAGTAATTTTGCTATGTCTTGTGATGTCGCACTTGCTTGAGGTTTGGCTGTGTCAGCAAAGTTGTTGACTTGCTAGTTTTTAAATTATAATTAAGTTATGTAATCATAATTTTACATCTGTCCTTTTTTACGCTGCACTCTGAAACAGTAGGGGCGCCAAATTGCACAAAATACACATCTTACAAGGTTTACATTTTTTTTTTTTAATTGCTGCATTTACACCCCTCATGCAAGCTGTCTAACTTATAAGATGATGGAAGTACATTAATCTGTTTCTTTAAAGTAGCCACACAGTGAGATAAAATAAATCGTGTATAGAAAATCAAAAATTGTGATGCACATCCCTAACACAGAGACATCTGCTCCTAAAAATTCTCCCTCTCTCTCGGCGATCGTCTTTCCGCCCAGGCAGATGCTGTGCAGCTGCCTGTGTGAACTGTGAAAGGCCTTGGGAGAGCAGAGAGCTGGGAAACACATTCACCATGAGGAAAGTTCAGACTGAAAGCAGAGCAACAACAACAACAACATGCCCACATGCCATCTCCACTCGCTCCGGAGAAAAACAACCCTCATCTGTCCCCGGTAGATATACCCTCAACAGATGGGGAAGTGCTGGTTTAGTCATAACATGAGGTAAATATGGTTGCAGTGGGGCTTTCAGCACATATTCTGAGTCCAGCGAGTTGACAGGGGGCATCAAAATTGGGCGGGAGTTGAGGCTGTTCAGCTCAACAAGTATGCACTTAGCCACATTTGCGGCGATATCACAAGCTGGGCTGAGTGGGGATGTTGTTTTCAAAGTAAAAGTGTCATTTCACTATAATGTCGTTCACCTGAAGTAATCCCAAATGGATAATGTATAAGCATGGTAAATTATATGTTTCTCTCCTGCCATGATCATCTCCCATGTGAAAGCAGCAATAATTAAAATGGTTCCATATGGGTCATTCGAAAACAGTTGTATCATATGGGAATTTCTGTTTCCTGTGAATCGACCAGAGGGTCTGTAACATGTCTGCATGCAACCAGAACCCCCCCCCACACACACACCAGCTGGATGATTAACAGACATATGAGTTAATGATCTGTCTTACAAAAGCATTAAGCTGAATTACTGGCCAACATCAGTGTTTGGTTTTTAAAAAAATGGTAAATAAGACACGACACCATGGACCTGGGACAGATATACTTTAACATTGCCTCGTCATGAACCATAAAAATTCCGTTTTATTAACAATGTGTTCCACTTAAACTTTAACCTGAATGGTTTTCAACAGGCAATAAATGAACACCTATAAAACCTTTGATAAACTCACAAACAACCTCTGGCCTTTAAATGCGCTTGAGTCATTTGATCAACTGTCTGTGAAAATTCCCCTGAACAGCAATGGTTTACTCGTCTGCAGCAACACAAGTGGCAAACAGCACATCAACACACAAACTGGCTGACTAGTTAGCTACAGTAATAATTCAGTGTTTATTATGTGGTGTTAAAGGTTACATTACAAATAGTCCCTTTCATGATTGACACACACACACACACACACCACACACACACACACACACACACACACACACACACTAAGTGACATTGGTCTCAGACGCTACTTACTGCTATATCAGAGTTGAAGGTAAGGTTAGTCGCTTTGTCCTGCTCTGTATTGGATTTGGGAATGTTTTTGAGAAAGAACTTTGCCAGTCTGAAAGAAGTCAACCAACTCAAAGTGAATGTTATCTAGCTAGCTAGGGCTAGATCCATTCTTTTAATAATGACCACAACGAATGAGTGGGAAATCTGTCACTGCTGTCATTATTAACTGCATATGTGACATGGAAAAGCTTGCAACAAGGCATAGCAACATTAACTAAAGGAAGCAGGGCTTAGTGAACTAAATTATAACAATGGTCTGCCAAAACGGTCTAAAAATATTGGCTTTTACATGTTACGTGCAAATCCCACAATTGCCAAAGCAAGCTGTTGTCTTGACAGTGCCACAAATACCTGAACAAGTGACACTGTGGATGAAAAAAAGCCTGTGGCATGAATCACACACCCACATGCACACAAAAGCTATACATGCAGAGAGTGTCGTGTCAAAACAAAGTTCTCAGGCAAAAAAAAGTGAGGAAGTAACAAATGGAAACAGAAGCTACAGATTAGTCAGAGGAGGAAGAGGCAAAGTGATGAAATCAAACTTGTGGACCACACGCAGCTGACGACTAACTTTTCATCCCACAGTGTTTGCAAGAATATGAGGTCCTGTATGCAAACAAATCTGGCATGCAGCTTACAGGAAAATGGCGGCAACCTGCAGTCTACGTCCTCTTTCACAAAGCTCCTAGAATGCGCACAGTGATCTTCAGTAAGTGTTCAATAATGGTATGGAAAAAAATGTAGAAAAAGCATCTGGACCTAATATTACACTGAGGCTGAATCAATTTCCTCAGGGCTCAAAGGGAGTGGATGCAGGTTAAGGTGTTAGGTCAAAGACAAACAAAACCTGGTGACTAGCAGGAGGAACCGGCGAGGCCATTAGTGCCACCAGTCTTATTGTTCATTCTCTTTTCCTGTCAGTCAGAGCTGATGAGAGCTCTTTTCAAAACAAACCAGGAGGGCCTCATCAACAGTCCTCAGCGGAGCAATCAGAGAGAGAACAGACTCGGCGGGTGAAAACATCGCGAACAACAGAAGCTACTGCGGCCTTTTGGGAAATGGTGGTAATGTATGAGCAGAAAATAGACTCATTGTCCCACTAAGTGCCAGACAAGCCTCAACCCAATGCTCTTTGCACATTTGAGAGAAGCCGTTAAATCACAGTTTGCAGTGTCAGCACAAGGTTAGAGAACTGTACAAATTACTGAATTCACTGAGTGGCTGACAAAATGATTCGGAGAATCTGTAAGAGTAAGGTCACACTTAAACAAGAAGTTACAGTGCAAGATAATTAACTGTCAATTGCTCAAGCAGAGCTGCGCAAAAGTCCCTTGTAGGAAACTATGGTTATACTGGGAAGTCAGCCAGTATGAAAGTTGGGGGGGGGGATAAATAAAGTTAAAGATAAACATTAAATTATGTTATGCAAATTTTATAGTGTGTTGATTTGGCAGGGTCTACAGTGATTTTGTCCCCAATCAAATCAGAATTTACCATACAACATCAAGTACAAGTAAAATTGCTTCTCACATTAGATAATTAAAGGTCTCCGTACTTGTTTTGGCTTTGTAAAAAAAAAAAACCCATCTCTGATATTATTTATTAGAGTTTAACAATCAAAAATGCAGCTGATCTGGTTCATCAGGACTATGTGGGTGCGGTTTGATCACATTTGGTGACGGCAACTTAAGCAAGCAACATATCAACTTTAAATCAAACGCAAATATAGATATTTCTTAAAATGAACTGTGAGAAAACTGTGTGTTTGTGTCAGAAGCTGTTTGAGAACAAATCTAATCTACATGTACTTACTGGTAGTGGACCCAGGAAGGTCCCAGCGTTTTCTTAAACTGTGTGAGGCCGACAATGTCAATGTAGATGAGCTCAACCACCTTGTCACCCTGGGTCGGGCAACTGGACTTATTCCCCATGACCTTGCGCATGATCCTGGGGAGAAAAGTTTGGAATTAAAATCAACTTTAAAACACCAAATCTATCCAGATGAAGGAATCAAAATGTTTGTCTGCTGCTGTTTGTTATTTGAATTTTCTTTCACTAAACATGTTTCAGATTTTCATCTAACAGGCCAGTGGTTAAATCAAAGCATGATGATGCCTTACTGCATATTTGTGCAAAGCAGAGTAAAAGAAAAAAATAAATAAAAGAGATCTGTGACATAGTGAGGACGGTCCATGGAGGCTAGAATGACAGATTAGTTTTAGTCTAAAAGCCCAGACCGCAGAGGCACAGCAGTTCACAGTGTACTGTATCCATGTCAATCAGTATGCACCCACTATGCAAGGTGAGTCAGTGTGCCAAAAACCACCAATAAATATTAAAACACATAACATGAGAGCATCATTTGTTTACCCCGAGTCAAATAACTTTAATCCCATACTGAGAGGTGGTTGGTTTACCTAAATAAAAACAAAATGTAGTGCTTTGATTTTAAGTCCTTTTTACTGAATGCATTATTCTTCCCACAATGCAGCTCTGACTGGCGACAGTTTGGTAATAGGTTCAGATGTGATATGCTAGTAGCGGCTAATGTAGCCTCGATTATAGAAGGGTGGTAAATTCAACTTATTCTAACTCAACAACCCCAGAGTGACATCACTTGAGGCAAATTATTAGACTTGGTGCAGCTCCCTCTGGAGACACAAAAGGCTTAACTTTTTTCAAATATGCAGTAGTACCTTCACTTTTATCACATTGTTTGTTTATCTATTAGGGGTGGGAATCACCAGAGGCCCCACGATACGATATTATCGCGATATTTATGTTGTTATTCGATTTTAAATATATCGAGATATATTGCAATTTATTACCTTTTTCCAACTTCCAATTAGGTCCCTAAAGTCAAACTTTGTCAACATCTGTTTATCTGAAAAGATACATTTCTCTGTTTGTTCATATCACTTTTTCAGTCCTCTATATGGCCCTGTTAAGTTTTCTAGTGGACTAAAAAAGCAATAGATCTTATTATTCTAGTACCAAAAAGTTAAAACTCACATCTGCAAAATATCGATGCTTGGCATCCGTGTATCGATACAGTATTGCCATGGCAAATATCACGATACTATGCTGTTTTTTCCCCCACCCCTATTATCTATGCTTATATATTATGACCTTTGTCAACTCTGATTAGCGCAAACACTAAATAAAGTTGGTCTTTTCAAATTATGCATGATTATCTCCTGCCGTCCCAGTCCAACCGAGAACACGTGGTAGTATGACAGGTACATTTTCTTAACATACAGTACAAAGTGCACTTAAGGCACATCACAGTGCGTTTGGTACTGACTCTTTGAGCTCGGCCAGGGAGGCGGAGATGCGAACATCATGGCCCAGCAGGTACAGCGTGGTTATGAGATCACTCCATTGGACCAACTCGCCCAAAGGGCCACCGCTGAAGGCGTTTTCTGCTATTTTGAAGCCCGACTCCTTAGTCAGCAGGCCCAAGTGCACCAAGATCTGATGGAAGGGAGACAAAGTAGGGAATAAAATATGTGACACTCACAGCATAGAATTTACTTCAGGCAGATTTTTTAGCCTTGTTTTTTTTATAAATACCACCATTTAAAGTAAATGCATCTGTAGATTATTGTGGGAACAACACTTTATAAGAAAGTTGCACACTTGATAAGGCTTCCAACGGGGGAAATGCATTGTCTGGTCAAGGCTAGCGCAACGGAAGCTAGCTGAAAAAAGGCTAGCGTTATAATTAAAGATGTTTTTCAGTGACAGTGAATGTATAATGTAAGGGAGGACAAGGCCAAAAATGGTGGACAAACAATTCATACACCCCATTGGTTTTGTATTGAAAAGATTTATATGGGGGTGTAAAAAAAGCATGTTTATCCTAGTAGGGGACTATGAAAGCAGTTCGACTCTTTCCCTGTATGCTGTCAGGTGCACAGTGTACATGCTGAGAAAAATGGATGCAACTAAACTAAAACAGGAACAACACACACACACACACACACACGATGGTTCTCAGTTGCAGAGAGGAACACAGTGTTCCACAGCAGGAGTAGGAAGTCATATTAGGCTTTGTTTGAAGTGACCGACACATTTTTCATTGTTGACAGCCAGCCCCAGTCCCAGAGCACACTATTCAAGGATTAATATGTGCAGATTAATATCCAAAAGAGATTAGCGGCTGAAATAAAGACCTGGCTTTGAAAGTATCTGGACTCAGTTTAATTATTGTCTGAATAGATTAAATTGAGAAAAGTACAGAAGGATAGGTGAGATACAACAGATAAATACAGTAGCTGGGAAGATGAGGGTTCTTGTTTCTTGTATTCTCTGCTTTGCTAAAGGGGATGCTGCTTTGCATCAGCACTGGTGTATCATGGGAATGTGATTTGAATTATTCACTAGGCCAGGGGAAAGTGTGGAGCCCATTATTCCGTGCTGGGAGCTGCTACCAGCTTGGGATACAATGGAATACCCATGTCAATCCTTTCCCACCACTATCTCTTCCCTGAGCAGAAGTGGGACGGTCTGTAAGTGTGAAAAGGTGTGTGTATGGGAGTGTGCGTGTGCACCTGGTGCACGTATTTCAACAGGCTGAAAGCAAAGGTGAGGTGTTTTCAGAAAGTTTTCGACAGGGTTACACTTTTAGGAAGATAAACATTAAATTCTAAGCTCATAGCTTCATTTATATTCATATGTGATATTTTTTGGAGAGTAGGAGCTGCATTCTCCCAAATAAGTCAACTAAATTTAGAATTACACTCATTATGTCTGCTTGCACCTGTTTCTGTATGTGCGTTGACAGATAAAGAAATAATACATGCCCATTTTAAATGGTATTCTGTCACCAGCTGATATATTAATTACACCTACAGTACATCCGGCTCACAGCTTTTATTTAAGCTTTTTATTCAGTACTATAAAACACTGTGTCTAGTGAGCAGTTGTAGTAGTAGTTTCTTCAAAAAATCCAGCTTAGTGGAATTTGCAGATCTAATCTTTCAGGAAGAAAGGACAATAGCTTATTTGGATAAAATGCAAAAACAGATGTGTGTTACTTTGTTAAAATGAACAGCCTAAAAACAGAAAACAAAAAAGGGGAACATAACTCTCTATAATAGATGTGCATTGCTCTGTGACGTGCAGCAGATTTTGGTCGCACTTGCCACCAAAATGCAGCTAATATAGCAGATCTCTTTGCCCGACTGAGTGTAAAATCCCTTTGTACTACGATGTTCTGTATGTTACGCCCACCTTCTTCCTCCGACGTCTAGCCAGGTTCTGCTTGGCAGCCAGTGAGCGGATGGCGCTGACCCACGGCTCAGCCATGCGTTTGATCCTCAGCATCATCCAGCGGAACTCCTCGCGTTGGGACATCACGCGGTAAAGCTCCTCGAAACTGGTCCGGACCTCCGCCTGCGCACACAGAGCCAACACTGATACAGTCGGTATGACCCCATACAGTTGTCTGCTACTACTGAACACTGTGAGGAGTTGTACATCTAATCTAATCTGTGACACTGTAACATTATGTTCAATTTGTTATCCAGTTGCTTTGCTGTGTCTGTCTCAAGTGCTTTCATCCTTCTTTCAGCTGCTGCCATGACATAATCCCATGGGGAGCTTTAAAAATGTATTTCATCTAATTTAGAATTGCAATATTGACTACTGCAATATCCAAATGGCTGAAGGGCTGTTTTCATGCCACTGCTCAAAGTCAAACACAGCACGCTTATGGATAAAATGTTTATCTATAATTAATCATATATTTTAGCACCTTAGACTGGCAGATAGATTCAATGGATACAGAAAGAAAAGTATGTTGTACCACTTGTCAGCCTTTGTGTCCCATTTGTCCAAGAAATCTCTCTATAATCACTAAAGCTGGAGTTCAAGCGCTTCTGTTGAGGCAATAATAACCATCATAAACTGTCATCTGCGGAGGAAATGATACATTGACGGCACACAAAAACGTGTACCGACAACATATGTTTGAGATCTCTCCTGAGAGCCAGATATCAAAGAAACCTCAGAATAAATCTTTAGAGTGAAAGCTGTGAGAAAACAACAAATAGTGAAGCATTCAGGCTGCAAAGAAAGGAGAGGAGAGGAAATTCCAGCACAAAGTATATTCACTTTTTAGACAGTCAAATTAAAGAAACAGAAGGAAATGACATGTATAACTGATGACTGATGAATAGAAGCCAAAGTAATACTTAATGTGCGGACAGCCCGAGAAGAGGAAAGAAGAGCAGTGAATGAGACAGTGTCACTGACGGAAAGACAGAGTGAGAAAAGCAGAAACCACAGTGCCATTACCAGCTGCTAAGGTGGCTGAAACAAGGCTGTTGCGGAGCATTAGCATCCCTCATCACGACAGGAAATCACTTCCGCAGACTGAACCTATTAAAATCTGGGCCTGAATTAAAATCTCCAAAGCCTGTCAAATGGCATCTCGCCACCACGGAGGGCTCAGCGCTGTTGATGCATCCAGAGAGGGGATGAAGAGTGCTTAATATTGATTCACCCGCAGTAGAGGGAAGGGGTGTTTTCGAGGAGCGCTGATACTGTGGACTGTGCACAAGCCAGTCAGCCCTGAGAAGCTCCCTAAGTGGGATTTGAGTGAGCTGCCGCACTGGCAGGGATAGAAGATCATTATTCCAGATTTGTCCCAAGGTCCCGTCACTCCGGCTTTGGACTCTGAGAACCGCTCGGCTCTTTTATGCCATCGAGGCATGTTGGCACTGTGGATCAGCCTCAGCCTGCTTGTTCATTTAATATGAGCATACACGCTGCAGAGGAAATTACCGCTCACACACACTTTGCTGCCATTTGGGGACATTTTAAACAACTGTATGTTAAAAACTATACCCAGTTAAAATTAAATAACCCATTAAATGGCAGGGAGTGTCATTTTCTTCTGTGGTGTCTCCACATTACACAGGATGATGAAGTGGGACTTCACTTCGAGAGGGACTCTGTTTAAAAATTTATGCTAATGGCACAACTCGCTGTCACAAAGTCTGAGGTTGTCACACAAACGCCTCTCTGAAAATGAATACATTGGACCGCAAGCATGACACTTGAAATGTAATCTGATACCCAAATACATCTTTTAGTAATGGTGCAAGATAGCTTTAAAATAAAGTTATGTCAATAGGGTTTTGCTGAGTTTTAATTTGGACATACAGTTTCATGACAGCAGCAACTGCAGGTAGGTGTACAAGTTTTACCCCCCAACTAACAGCGTAACAGTGTGAAAGAGCAGCTGAAGAAGTTAAAGGGTCCGCTGTGTTTTCAGTTTACAGTGTTTCTCACCTGTCCCCTCCTGTCTATTTCTTCATTCAGGGTCTTTGCCCTCCAGGGCAGGCGAGGACACCAGTTCTCCACCTATCAAACCACAAACATTTAGTTAACTGGAGACAAACATTACCATTTTTTACCAACTGTTAAGGTGCACTTAAGACATACTCACACAAAGACATACAGATACACACAAACATAGGTTTGCTAAAGCACATTTAGTCAGACTCTAACTGCCTTGTTAGAGCCTTAAGGGGATACTTAACAATCCTGCTGCAAATGACTGCTAGGGGCACAAATACTAGGGCTAAATCTTCAATTTAGCGGGGCGTTTCTGGAACCGCAGTGTATTCATCCTGCAAAAAGGCGGCTATATGTGAGGAAACTTGGTTATAAATCCCAATATTCTACTAAAAGAGCAGTGACTGAATGGGTTATGACAAATCAATGCTATGTTACTGCTCTAAGTAGAAGCTATAGTATGAGTATTATAAGCAATGCTGACTGTTTCATTCGTATTTTACTTGGACCTGCTGCGATCCACTAAAATTCAGGACAAATTCAAAGAAGAAAGGATTCTGTCATATTGCTCCTCTTCATCTTCCTGTTGCTGTGCTGAACAGAGCTAGTGTAAAGTAACTCATAATTCATCTTTTAATTTGCTGCAATATTCTTTAGTGTGTCACTTTCACTGTTTCTCTCTCTCTCACTCATTGTAGTGACCTGGCTATAGTCTCACTTCCTCTGTGTTTGTGTCTGATGAAACAGTGCTGCATATTTTACACCTACTACTTCTCCCAGGTGCAAATTTGTTTGACCGTTTAGCAGCTAAAAAGCAGGCCACAATTCCTTAGAAAGTAAATATTATCTCCCCCCCCCAAAGCAAACAAAAGGCAGTTAGAAATGCTCGTTCGAGCCGAAAGGTCACACCCATACACAGAGGAGACGGATCATTTGTTAGATGTCAGACAGATACCACTTTGACTTTGCGGTCACTATGAACACTGGCAGCATTTTAAATCCGATTTAAATTAAGTGCCCTCACTCGTCCCTTAACTTCTACTTCTCTGTCTCAGCATTTCCTTCCTCTTATATCCCACACGAGTGGAGTTGGAGAGGTTTATGGAGAAGTGATGGGCGAGTTTTGTCTATCTCAGCAACAAGAGACAAGGTATGTGTGTGTTTATTCTCCTTCTCAGATCGCAACACACACAATGCTAGTTGAGCCCTGACCTTCTACAGCTGACATCTGATGATATGTTGCCCTCTCTGGTTGGCCCCTTTGCAAGGTTAACATGGCGGTCGACAAGTATGAATTATACATGGGAAAAGGGTGTGTGTTGAGGCTGAACGTCTGTGTGGGTGTGTGTTCTTAACAGACAAGCTGCGATGGATGGAGAGACTCGATCGCAGCAGTTTCTAAATGGAAATGCATGCTTATTGCCATAGCAGCCATGAGATCACATGACCAGGAGTGGAGCCTGAGGGCTGTTCGATTGGCAGCATCGAGACAAACAGAGAGCAGATGCATCCGTTTTGAATCTTTACTCTTGTTTATAGAAGATGCTTGTTTCCTGTAAATAATCCCTGTTTCATAAGCACTGGAAGGACACGAACAGAGAGCAAGAAAGAAAAGGTTTCTCTCCTCCTAATGGGTTTTGCTGTTGTCCATATCACTTTTATTTCCAAACACAGCAACGCTTTCAGCTCATATACAATATTCATAACAGACTACTGACCTTTTCCAGGGCTGACGCCATGACAGAAAGCTTTCTTTAAAGAAATAAAAATAAAATCTCCCTTTGGCCAAGTTTTCTAACAACAAAAAGATAAGGAAGAGCTCTCCAACAGAAGAAAAATCGGCGCTTGATGAAACAACTCATTAAGATGGACATTTTTCCAGCAGAAGAGAGGCAGAAGGAGAAATGCACCACGGAATCAAAAACAAGCATAATTCAGTAATCATGGCTATGATCTGTGAAGGATCTTTGAAATAATAAATCACAGTTGCGTCTCATGGGAAGCAGAGCTGTTTCTCGATCTGAGAATGTGGCTGTGTAAAGAGTGTAAAACAGGAAAACGTGTAATAGAAAATCATTATCACATCATATTTTAGTTTAGTTTCAGGGCTGAATGAAAGCTATTACAGAGACGCTGAAAGGAAAAATATCAAAACCTTTTCCTCAAACTTGTTCAATTCTTATATCAGACTTTCATTAGAATTAACAACACGATTCAGTTCATCACCAGAAATGAATTTTCTGCCCGTGCTGACTGATCTGGCAAATCATGCAAAATTGAAACTCTCAAAGCATCCCTTAAAAGGAACACAAGCTTCTATACGTTAGTGCTCGTCAATAATGTACGATTCCTCCATGCTGGTCTGGCAGTCTCTCCCGTTTGCTAGGGATGTGCATAGACTAAGGCAGGGTGGCAAAGTCATTCCACGTCTTCCCTTGGAGGCTGAAAACTCATCTCTTCAAGAAGCACCTCACACGCCCCCTCCCTCCCATCCAACTGAATCATCTCCTCTTTCTCCCACACCATCCCTCTTCGACACACTCTAATTTGCTCTCATTAAAAATGAAATCCTCTCTACCTCTCTCCTTTGCTCATATTTTTAGCGCTTCATTCTTATGTGATCACTCTCAGGTTACAGGAATGTTGTCACGGCGCACTGGCTCTGAACCATTTATTCTGCTGGGTTCTTTGCGCTGGTATGTTCCCAGCTTGCTCTATTCCCGTGCTCTCTGTAAGTTATTAGGAGCTAAATTATTCAAATGTTAAATGTAAATGTTCCCAATACAGTGCGACTGATATGGCCAGCTGTTTCAGCTAATTACTGAGCCTTTTTTTCCCGTCAAAATCAAACTACATTTTCTTGATCTTTTTAAATATTTACTATTTCAGTAGGAGAATGGCTTTGGAATGAGAGCCACAGTCAGGGGAGGGAAGTATTGAGAGACAGAATAATAATGAAATAATAATAATAATATTATAAATAAAAAAACATAAATCTAGAACCTCATCCTTTGAGTTTAGCAGATATGTTTTTACGCCAGCTTCCCTATGAATTGCATTTAAAATCTATAATGTTTTGATGAAATTGTAGCACTTCAGAAGAATGTTTGTTTGCTGTGGGATGCTACTGAAAACTAGGTGTGGTTGGGAGTTGGTCATGGCACAGCATGGTGCGAGAATCCCAACTGTGGTCTGGACCCATGAAGCCCAAGTGGTTTTCGATTTGATGTTTCTTACCGTGATGACCTGCACTGCACAAATTGAATGCCTGTGGCTTGCACATCTGGATGTAACTGCTTTACAGTAAGTGAGTTTCCATATAACAGTTTAAATACCTGAATGAAAATTTGAGCAAAAAAAATAAAAAACATTTTCATTTCGTTTTCCAGTGTTTGAGGTTTGACTGGCCCTCATCTCATTGTGCTTCTTTTTCTTTAGATGTTGAAAGGTGGCTGACTGGATTTTATGGAAATTTCTGTTACATTTTGCTCTTAATTTGAATAGAAATAGACTGCATCTTCTTTTACCTTCCCTCCCCCCTGCAGTATTCAAAACTATTCTGTCAACAGAAAAAAGTCCCTATAATTTACATTTAACATAAGTTAATGGTCAAACCCACAAGTTTTACTGTCAACATTTTCCCAGCTTAGTGAAAATGATCCTCTTATGTGCGCAAATGCCGCCATTTGTTGACATTTTAGACTTTTTCTTGGGTTCAAATACATTTCTATAGATATGGACACCTGCATCAACTTCAAATATGCATTTAACACAGACACAGGGCTCACCTCGCTGAGGTAGATGAAGAAGGAGCAGGTGGATCCATCGACGCCGTAGTTGGAATAGCAGGAGTCTGAGCGCCACATCTCCTTCATCCACTGAGGTAGAGGAGGAAATGGCAAGATTAAAGCTGAGCACCACATACATTCTCACTAAAATACCAGCCTCCACTCACCCAACACTTTAATCATTTATCAGTAAAATATATGAGCCCACTGTGAGGTAATAGCAGTCAAATTCATTTTATCAGCAGCTGTTAAGTACCTCTACTCAAGCTTTCAAACAGACAGCCAAACAACTGTCATTTGGAGTTTTTTTTCATTCTAATAATGGAGCTCTTTGAAAGGATACAAAAAAGTCAGGTTGATTTTGCATTTTACCAGCGACTGTGGTGTGTGGGCAGGCTGTGCTGAGAGCATACATAATGCACGGCTGTAAAATCTATAGCACTAGCTAACTATCTAGTTTTCACTACCCTCGTGGAAACAGTCCAGGCTGTTCTTGTGGTTAAAGAAGCAGGATTGACTTAAAAGTCTTGGCGCCAATCCCTGGAATCAAACGGAAAATCTGTGGAGTTTGAAAATAAAATATCCCTTTCATCAAACACATCTGAAAGTCATCCAGTGGAACTTTTCAGTGGCCAACAGGAATTGCGAGAGGTTGTTCTGGGGTAGCTCCAATGTGTGAATGTGTGGAAATAAATCGTGAAAATGGCATTCTTGACTACGGCGGAAGAACCCGCATCCTCAATGAATTTTCCAAAATTAATAAATAATAGTTAGTAAAAATAGTAAATGACACGCTGCTCTGTCTCCTCTCTTCTAATTTGATCCCTAGCAGGCAGATTTCTCTGATGTGGACTGTGTGGACTGACTGAGTACATCATGCATGCTGACTTACAGTAACCTAAGGGAGCAGCACTCGGGGAAATACGAGTTCTCAGAGCTGTACATAGAGGGGAGACCTGGCAGATGGGCTTGGATCGGCGTTGCTTGGATGGTGAAGGCATGAAGATTGTACTATATTTGTTTAAACGACGACCTAAGAGCTCTATAAACTGAGAAAATGGGTTTGTCAGATGTTACAAACTGTGCACTGATTGTAAAACTGCTGTGGAAACCAGTTTGGTGAATTTTGAT
Organism: Micropterus salmoides; assembly: GCF_014851395.1. Lineage (NCBI taxonomy): Eukaryota > Metazoa > Chordata > Actinopteri > Centrarchiformes > Centrarchidae > Micropterus > Micropterus salmoides. The sequence continues at coordinate 10,309,874 of NW_024040040.1, forward strand.
GCCTTTCTGAAAACAGGCTCATGAACAGCGTGTGTGTGTGTAGCAAGCTTTGGCATGGCCTGGCGCACAGTTGGAAATGCTGACAGTATCAGTGGAGGACTGGGACTGGCTGAGCAGATGGTGTGTACGATACGGCCTTATCAGTTCCAGGAAGACCCGCACACCCCCCCGTATATTAGACTGAAATTGTGCATGGTGAGTGAATACTGGTCATACAAAGTCATGTACTTGGATAAGAACAATTGTATGTATTTTTAAGAGAAAGATTAAATATGAGTGAAATTAAGGAGTTTTTGACCACTAGGAGCGCTATGGAGCAATGCTTTTGTGATCGGGGGCCAAATTTGTGTATCTCATGTAGGCACATGAGTGTGCGTCAAAACAATACACTTTTCTGCCGTCAGTTTCACGCTATTACACTGATCGACAGCTAGTGGCAATAATGCCACAAAAAAACGTAACAACAAGACTGCTAGCTAGCAAATATGGATGTAAACAATCGGTTTTGCAAATGTTTAATGAAGAATAAAATGCATTTAACGTGTTTGCTAGGTCTCAAGGGTACACACAGTGTGTGCTTTGGTAAAAACACTGAATATAAACATGACTATGTTTTTTTATAAGACAACTCCACATGGTACCTTTAAGTAGAACAAGCGTCTTCAAAATGAAAATTACTAGACCCTTGTTCAAAAACAGATTAAATAATATTTAGTAATATTATTGACTTAAAATTGTAGTTAAAAGTAATTTAAAATACCATAATAAGAACATATCTTGTAGGAAGTGGCCCAAGCCTTCTTGTTGATGCATATTTAAAGCGAGCCTGTGTAACTTTTTGCTGAACACTTTGCCCATGAGAAAGAAATTACAGGATAATCTTAAATATGGAAAGTTTCAGTAGTAATGTCTGTTTTACAGGAACATCTACCCTAAGTTTGCCAAGGTTAGCCATAAGCTACAAGTAAAGCTGTAGCAGCAAAAACTCTAAGTGTAATGATGTGAGCAAGGTGTGTTTTATTGCAGCTCTTCGTTTGTAAGAAAAGGAATGTGTTATTTCATCCATTCCAAAAGTACATAGTTTTGCTTTTGTCATCGCCTAAAAACCATGAACTGAAGCTTCGAGGGAGAAGACTGGATTTAGGAATTTGTAACACTTGATTTACTTTTGTTTCATGTTGTATTTCTTCCCCCTACTTATCACCAGTAAAATTAAAACGCCTGCATTTCTGCTATATGGTCGAAACTGCTCTGCCACTGGCTTGTTTCACAGTTTGTTAACAGTTGAATGTAGAACAATGAATTTCTATCTTGATAAACAGTCTGCTACCTGCCTTAAAAACTTCCGCATATCACATTACTGCAATAGGTTATCTGAGGTTACGCTTGTAGCATTATGGTGATAACAAACGAGATGTGGTTTTGTCAGTCATTGCCATCTTTTTACGCTGATGTAGTTTCAATATCTGCACATTGATCTTCTTTTACTTATTTTTACATTTTAAATGAATAGATACACAGATATTAAAATGTGTGAAAGAGACACAGAGGGTGAGGCCAAGAGAGGCTGCCTTTTTGTGTGTTCGTATGAGTGATTCACCTTGAGCTTGCCCTCGCAGTGAGGGAAACCATCCAAAGACGGCAGCTCACACTTCTCCTGGGCTCCATTTAGGAGGTCTGGAGGAAGAGAGAGAGAGAGAGTGAGAGAGAAAATCAATAAGGGTCAAGTCAGCGTGCTCCAAAATTCTTCAGTCTGTCTGTAGCTTTAACATGATGCATCATCCTCACACTGGAGATGATGGAGACGCAAACCTTTAACATTTCAGAAACACACATTTCTACTCTGCAGTTCACAAAGCCTTTCCCTTCAGAGGTTGGAGTAGGGAGGAAAATAATCTGTGTGTTTCTGTGTGTGTTGGGGGGCTTTCTATATTTTATAGGTGACTTATAGAGAATCTCTGCAGTTGTGAGCTTTACGGTTAGAGTTAGGGACCACTGTGAGCCAACAGGATGCAAAAAAAAATAAAAAAAACAAACAGATGAAAATGCGCAGGACTGAACTGCTGCCACTGCAGCTGTGTCACACATTTATCATTCCAGCCCTGATCATGTTCACAAGATGTCTAATTCACCGTTTGACTAAACAGGCTTTCCTAGTCAACTAATTAAAGTTAGAACCCTTAAAACTTTTAATTAAATCCAATCTCGATTTTGATACATGTTATGGTATTTACATTCTGTAATTACTTCTCTATATGGTAGTTTCCACTGTTAGTGGCGCAGTCTGCACAAAATTCAGTATTACAGTCATTTTATCTAATCACTAGTGCCATCAGGGCTGTATTAAATGGCAACTAATACAAAAAATTATTGAACTGGGCTGTCCATACATGGGGTTTATTGTGAAACAGTCACAGGTAACACATTGTATTTGTCAGCGACGTTAATACGGACAGCTATCGTCTGTCAAAAATGCATCTCAAAACCAGAGAACGGTCAATTTCGATCATTCCTAAATATAGCAGGGATAATGCAATGAGACGGAGCAGCCACAGGGAGCTCTGAGCTGAATGGTTAACGTGAGTCATCCCACACTTTGTTTGGACTGAACAGCTTTGTCTCATCGATTGGGGGAGAAGAAAAAGAAAATCATCCAAACTTCACTTGCCCTTTCCAGCATCATCACAGCTCACTACCTCTCTTTTGAATTTGGCTGCCTGCCAAAGTGGTTTGTACATAAGCAAAACTGCCATCCCCTGGCCAAGACACAGGGTCATTTGGCTGCTCGATGGTGTCAATTTCCTGTCCAGCTCAATAGACAGACAAACAGATGACATGGCACTTTAAAGATGTTTTTGTAAAGGAAAGGTGATGGCATCTGCTTGATGACTAACTGTTTTCTTTCGCTTGGCTGTCATCTAAAAGTGGGAACTTTTCTCATCTGTTTCCTCTTATGAAATAACAAGGACACATACAAACACACGGGTAGGATAGAACAGAGCAACACAGAACAGGACAAGAGAAGAAACCTAAGCAGTCTGGCTATGTGGTTACGCTAATGAAGATATGTCAGAAGGTGAAGTTGCTCTAATGGCTGCAGACCCCCTCCCAAAACAAAGCTATACTATGTATTTAGTGGTAATTAGCAAATGTTAGCATGCTAACATGTTATGTAAAGACTTATGGTAAACATTATACCTGCTAAACAGGTTGCAGGGTCATTGTGAGCATGTTAGCAGCGTCATGGAGCTGCTAGCTCGACTATAGTCTTGTTCTACAGTCTGTGGTACAGCCTCAGCCCCGTCTTTGTAATTCGTGGACTGACAGCTGGAGACTGCCCATCACTCTGTGGTCAGGGATGACCATCAGCCATCAACTTTGGCTTGGTAATCTGTTGCCCCATAACAACAGAAACCACAAAGAGCAGTGGGGGAGGGAGTCTCTCTCATATCTTTTTGACATTGCTTTCAATATCCCAGGAAGCCAGTATCACTGAAGGATTAACATTCATGGCTTGCACGCAGGCTTCCCTTCCGTATAATCACCTTTTTGATATCCCCCTTCAGAGACGTTAACGTCATCGCCACTGACCTTTATAGCCGGAATATAAATAATGCATTACGGTAGGCTGTGCGGTGAATAGATAAAAGCTTAGAGGCAAACACCACACTGATGTAATGAGTTTGTGGGTGGTGTTTCAAGGGGTGGGTGTGTGTATGCAGCTAATCAGCGGCTCCTGCACCGGGTCAGGCTTCTGGGTGGGAGGGTGGTGGAGCAGAGGCTGCTACATCTTGTTCATCGTAGATTCAGTTTATTTGCGCCAAGAAGCTGCTGCAGTAAATAGATACTCTACTGGTGAACTCCCCCCCCCCCCCCTCCGCCTTTCTGTGCTGCTCCGAGTTTAGCGTGAAAAACATATTTCACTGACACACTCTGGCTCGCTCCTTCAGCAGCGTGCATCAGGGAAGAGCGAGAGATAAAAGAGAGGTGATGACACGCCAGAGTACTACAACTAAAAACATCACCAGTTAGATGGAAATCTAGCAAACACAAGTTTCAATCCATTGCTTGAGTCACAGTCTAGAGAAGAGGGGTTTTGAGCCTTGCAAGAATGACCCCCTTAAATCAGAAGTGTCCCAGCAGCTTGTCCTGTCAGTATTTAAAAAAACAATTATATGACGTAACGATAGCGAACAAAGCTGTTAGCTTTCAGCTCAGCAGCCACGGAGGAGATTGAGAGCTTTAACTGTGACTGCATAGCAACATAACATTGCCTGTATAATGTGCTTACTTTTGAATGTAGTGATTCTTTTTGAGAATAATAATCAAGTGATTAATTATCTCACAAAATGTGAGCTACAGTAAATAAGTCTTTAGCTAGCTATAGCTGAAGCTTGAAGGTCTTTGAAGTTGACTAAGTATTCAATGGGCACAATAAGCCTTGGTGAAACACACCACTACTTTCTGTATGCGGTTTGCCCGCCGCAGTCTGCTAGCGTTGCAGTGCTGCTCTCCTTTACCACAGGTGCACTGCATAGCTGTACATTTACTACTTTTGTCTCCTCTGTCTTTCCATAAATCACAATGTGGTGAGTTCCTTTACTAAAATTGCTGCCTAAAGATGTGTTGTTTGTCATATACACAACATGCACAACCCACAAATGCAGAGTGAGTTTCCGTTATCACATCTTACAAACAACCAAGCAGGCAGCCTGTCATTCACTGTGTCAGTCAGCCAGCAAGCACCAAAGTCACCAGATAAATCTTCTAGCTTTAATCAAGCAGAAGAAGCTACTGCCGAGGAGCGGCTAAATATAACTTGCATCATAATCAAACACAGCAGAGGTGGGGCCTTCGTTCACCTCCATTGCAACAAGGATGCTTAACGATCCAGCTGAACCCTTCATGTCTATTTACATTCTGTTTGAACAAAGTACCTTCTCCCGTCACTAGCTGCCATGCGTTAAAGCTGAGCAATACATGGTTAAAGTAACACACCCTGGCAGAGAGTCAAGGAGCATAAGTAGAGCTTTTCCAAACCAGGAACATTCACAAGTACACATTAGCGCACAGAGGCAGCTGTCAGAGAAGTGACGGAGCAATGATGTGAGGCAATAAGCAAAGCACCAAACCACTTCTCTGTCTAGCAAACACAGGAACAAAGACACAAAAGCAGAGAAAGGCAAACTAAAATCACAAACCTTCTTCAAATAACAGTTCACAAAGCGCTCTGACAATCAAACAATAGCAGAGAACGAACAGGTTAATTTAACAGATAGAAATTCACAACAGTGGTTATCTCACAGCACAAGTTTCAACTAAAAACAAGACACCACCAAAAGGAAAAAGATATAGAGGGTGAACAGCATATAAGCGTTGAGGTAAAAGACGCAAGTGATTTGAAATGTACAGAGAACCAGAGGCAGAATAGAGATGAGATCATTCCAAGTTGCGCAAGACGTCCAAGAGCCTCTCACAGCACTGAGGTCACCATTAGCCAGTTCCTAGCACACAGTGTTGGCCATCTGATAGCCCTTAAATAGCATCATCTCCAAACAATAAGTGATATTACACACAGAGGGTTATTCTTCCCTCCCCCCCCCCCTCTGTGTGTGTTTGTCTAAATCCATGAGGTAATATGACATTTGACGACTCCAGAATTGGATCGAGGACATCTGGTTTATGTTAGTCTCTCTGTTGTGTACTTCTCTCGCTCTCTTCCCTCCCCTCCATCTCCCCCCGCTCTCATTGATTTCATTCTCAGGCGCGCTAAACTAAAAACCTTCCCTAAAATAACATGAAATCCGCCAAGGCCCAGCTTCAGTAACACAGTTTGGTGAGTGGAGAGACCAAATAAGTGTGACAATGACTAAATCTATTGGCACACAAGAGAAGGGTTATGGGAGTTTTTGTGACAGTTACGCTCCAAGTTCTCGGCAATAAAGCTTTCTTAACAAAGACGCTGAGCAATGAACAAACGTGATTTAAAGTAAATGATGTGCAAAGTGTCACCATGGTGATTCTGCGGCGGTGAAAGCTTGAAATAAAGTCTAAATATAAAATTCAAGGGTGGAAAGTGCAGTTTTCCTCGTCTCTGTGTCCTCTGATTCACTGGCTTACAAACACTTATTTTAGATGCACTTTGCAAGAAGAAGCAGAGGTATCTGTGTGTGAGTTTGTGTGCTTTGTGTTTGTGTGTCTGAAGCTCATCAATTAGATAGAAAGCAGGCTGGCTGATGGAAGGCGCTCTCAGCTACAGAGCAGCTGTGCAGGTGGAGAGGCATCAGGGGTCTGTATCACAAAGTAAGTTAGTCTTTTTACGTTTTCAACACATTCAGGATTATTTTCAATAGTCCTCCTGCCAAAGCAGAAAGAAAGTCTGCAAAATAAAGTGCTGAACAGAAGGGGAAGAATGTGAAAATAGCTCATGAAGTGAAGAGGAAATAGTCATGATATATAAATAAATAATAAAAACATAAATGACATCATATCTGACAGACGCAAGGAGATAAAATAGCACCTGACATTGGTCATATGCTAAACCCTAACTATAAACAGCACTTTTTCAGCCCGACTGTTTCTACTGTGAGTGTGTGTGGTGAGCGTTTCCACTGGAAACCAGTGTCCTTGTCTAGACTCCGCCACCTGAAGCTATGCAGTTTGGTATAATGCACACCAAAGGGGCTTCCCAGCGTGAGGGGCACGTGTTTGGAGCTTGTCAAAACACATGTCTCGCACCTCCTCTTGTCCACACAAGTGTTCCACAGTTGAGTCCCGGAGATGAAAAACAAATCCAAATTTCCCCCAAGTAAGCCTGCTCTCCGGCCCACGTCGAGTTTCCTCTTTCTCTGCCCTCATCTGCATGACGTCTGGCTGCAATCAATCCCTCTTTTGTGCATGAGCAATCTGATCGGCACACTTTTCTCTCCGAAAAATATCCAAGAGAAAGATTTGGATTTTTGCCCCAAGAGCGACACAAGACGGTCAGAAAACCTTGATTAGCTGTCATCATTGCAGAGCTGTGACTAATCTTCCGCTGCTGATTTGGACAAATGGTGGAAAGCTGTGTATTTAGGCTGTGAGACACGCTTTACTTCGAGTGTTGTGTCGCCAAAGAACTTGTTGTTGTGATGAGAAGGAAATTAAACCACAAGTAGTCAGCAGTTTCTCTAAACTAAAAACGGCTACACACAGGATTCATAGAAATACTTGAAGCTTGACAGTTTCGGGGGCCTGCCAGACATATGCATATCCTGTAAACGCTTAAATGACTAAATATTCAGCCTGCTTTAGTTTAACTCACGGGCACTGCAGTGGAGCTGGAAATATTCTGGGTGTTGTCATTAGCGAAGCAGCCTGAGAGTCACAGAGCTGCATAATTCAGAACGAAATAAAAAATTGTGATCTCACTCACTTTTAGCTCCATGTAAAGTGTGAACTCATGTGTGAGCCTATATCACATCTATAAACAAGTGCTAAAGATTACGCACTCCTCAGCCATTGTGTGCAAATACATCTTTGCGTTTTACTCCCAGTTCAAGTGTGCCTGCATCTGCTGCTCTCTCCTCCTGATTTGGATCACGCCACTCTTGCCAGGAGAAAAATGATCTGCAGTGAATGTAAGATGAGGCTGGGGGTGCCGTAGATGTTTGTGTATATTAAGTACATGTGTTTGAGTGTTTGTGTGTGGATTAAGAAAAAACAAAAATGCCTGGGGAAATGGCTGGTATTTGGTAGAAAGAGGCAACACAGATTATATTCCTATATAGGACCGGGGCGGTGGCTTTAAGCAGTACAATAACAATACTGGCACGGACAAAGAGGATACAATGGAGGAAAGAGGATGCAGAGGAAGACGGAGTGCAGCATTCATAGAGAAGCAGAACCGTACAGTATGCAGAGAGCAAGGAGAAAGAAGGGAGACAGAATACAATGAGAAAGAATGCATGGCGGGAAGAACACTTTGTATTTTTAGTTAGTTTGCTTTGGGGGGTTTCCCACCACAGCTCTAATGTAAAACCCTTTCTTAACATGTCAGAAACACCCTGACGCTGCACAGCATTTCTGAAATTTCATAATCAGCGGAGCATCTGCAAAACGGTGACTGAATTGAACTAAAGGAAGGAGGAGGAGGGAAAACATTAGTTGAGTGAGACAAAGACAGACAGAGTCGGTAAAAAAAGTGGGGGTGCACGTGTCCCAGCCAATGGTGTGTTCACCCTAGATGTTCCTCCCATCCCACCCCTGCCTCCTCAATCAGCTGCAACCTTGAGGGGGCCGAGCCTGCCTGTGGGGGAAAGCAGAAGAAAGAGAGGAAACGTGTGTGGATGTGGTTGCGAAGGGCCCTGGTGTATGGGTAGATGTGTGTGTTTTTCATAAATGTACATGTGACTTGATTTAAAAATCGATAATTCAATTCAATTTTATTTATATAGCGCCAAATCACAACAACAGTTATCTCACAGCGCTTTTCATAAAAGAGCAGGTCTAGACCGTACTCTATGATGCTATTTACAGAAGCCCAACAGTTCCCACCAAGAGCAAGCACTAGGCGACAGAGGCAAGGAAAAACTTCCTTTTAAGAGGCAGAAACCTCGAGCACAACCATGGCTCAGGGTGGGCGGCCATCTGCCTCGACCGGTTGGGGTGAGAGAGAGAGAGAGAGAGATGTAAGGAGAGAGAGATGTAAAGAGAGAGAGAGGGAGGGAGGCAGCCTACACAATATACACACAGAGGTACACACAGTGAAGGTGATGTTGCTATAGACTAAATGAAAAATGGTACAGATATTTATAATAGTGTTAATGGTAACCATCGTAATGTTAATGATTATAATAACAATAATAACAATAAGACTAGCAACAATAGTCGTTGCAGCAGAGGGTGTCGAGCAGGAACACGGGGGCAGCAGGTGACCCGCAGCCACAGATCCAGACTCCACAGCTCCAGAGCCAGAAAACCTGCAGGAAGTGATAGGAGGAGAGAGGAGAGGGACGAGAAAGCACAAGACTACCAGAAAGGGGAGAAGTTGTGTTAGTAACATGCAATAATGGGATAAGGTTGCATACAGAGGGAGAGAAAGTAGAGGAGAGAGGAGCTCAGTGCATCATGGGAAATCCCCCGGCAGTCTAGGCCTATAGCAGCATAACTAAGGGATGGTTCAGGACTCACCTGAGCCAGCCCTAACTATAAGCTTTATCAAAGAGGAAAGTCTTAAGCCTACTCTTAAATGTGGAGATGGTGTCTGCCTCCTGAACCCAAACTGGAACCTGGTTCCACAGGAGAGGAGCTTGATAGCTGAACGCTCTGGCTCCTAGTCTACTTTTGGAGACTCTAGGAACCACAAGTAACCCTGCATTCTGGGAGCGCAGTGCTCTGGTGGGGTAGTAAGGTACTATGAGCTTTTTAAGATAAGATGGTGCCTGACCATTAAGAGTTTTGTAGGTAGAAGAATGATTTTAAATTCTATTCTGGATTTTACTGGAAGCCAATGCAGAGAAGCTAAAACAGGAGAAATGTGATCTCTTTTCCTGGTTCCTGTCAGAACACGTGCTGCAGCATTCTGGATCAGCTGAAGAGTCTTAACGGACTTTTTCGAGCAGCCTGATAATAAGGAATTGCAGTAATGAAGCCTAGAAGTAACAAATGCATGGACTAGTTTTTCTGCATCATTTTTAGACAGGATGTTCCTGATTTTCGCAATATTACGTAGGTGAAAAAAGGCGGTCCTTGAAATTTGCTTAATGTGAGACTTAAACGACATGTCCTGATCAAAGATAACTCCAAGATTCCTCACAGTGGTGCTGGAGGCCAGGGCGATGCCATCCAGGGAAACTATATCTTTAGATAAGCAAAGAAGCTTGCTATACTGCAGCTAGCTCTAACCTCTGGTTCAGTGAAAAACACTGCAGTATCATTGCTGAGTGTCTTTATTTCATACAACAAGGAACAAATGAGTTCAGTTCAATGATAGACAAGAAATCACTACCTTTTAAAGACATTGTGAGTCTAGGGCCAATGTCACTTTTCTACAACCTCTGGACCTTTTGTTGTCATTACGGAGTGATGAATTCTAGGGAATTAAATGACTGATATATACAGCATGGTGGGAAGCACAAGTCAATGTCTGCAAATGTTCTGATCAACAGTCCAAAAACCAAAGATATTCAGTTTACTATAGAAGACAGCAAATATTCACATTTGGGAAGCTGAAACTAATAAATATCTGACAATTTAATCATTACAGCTCTAGCTTATATACAGAAAAAAAAAATGTGTACACTTCGGGATCTCATGAACAAAATTCAATGAAAAAGTTAATAAGATTAGTTAATACAAATAAGATTCCAGATTTCTAAAGAATGTATCAAGGATTAAAGGACATGTTTCAGCAGGACATGGAAGAACTTCAGTTGAGTCGACTACTGTAACGGCGTCTTTACAGAACGCTGCTGCTCGAGGCCTCGCTGAGACCAAAACAGTGAATCAATCCAGTTTTGAGGTATTTACACTGGCCTCCTGTCTGCTAGAGAACTGATTTTAAAATACTGCTGTTGGTTTATAAAGCACTGAGTGCTTTAGTGGTAAAATACATTTCTGATCTGCTGCTACCTTGTGAACCTTCCAGACAGATATGCTTTCTGTCCCCATGGTGAAAAACTAAACCCAGAGAAGCAGCATTCAGTTTTTATGCTCCATATATCTGGAACAAACTCCCAGAAAACTGCAGACCTGCTACAACTATCAGTTCTTTTAAGCCAAGGTTGAAGACTTTTCTTTTTGCCACTGCCTTTATCTAAATCAAACGACCTTCCACTGCACTGTAATGTTTACTGTCCTGTTTCATCCTGTTTTTCCTGAATAAAGGCAGCATCCATTGTATGTGAAAAAATAAAGTATGCTTTGTGTAGTTTAATTTCTTCGTTCAACTGCTGAATGTGGTGGATATTAGAGAGCCGTACCTCTGTAACCATGGGTCAGTGGAATTTGCTACTGCTATTGAGATACAGAGGGACTAATGGCTGTGTGGTTACTATTTTTCTAACCATGACTCCAGAGGCAACCTAAAAGGAAAAAAAATGACTTCCTGCTGATTGGAAGTCAGTTCAGTTTAAACCTAGCTATAGGTTTAGTATATAGTATAGCAGGGTGCTGCTAAACAGAGTGTGCAGTCTCACTTTACCTGTCTGTCTTGTCTCAATGATAAACAAACAGCGTCTAAACATGGTTATGGAGTTACACTTAAAATATGTTGTGTATATTAAAATCCTTGTGCCAACATTTTTTGGGGGTTTGAGGCAATGTTTCATAAATGTTTCTTCCAGAAGTGGTAGAATCAGTGTGATTGAAGCATTAACATGTGAAAGACAGAGCGCGTCACAGACTTCAAGCTAACCGTGAGAACAAGCCCTGTGAACAACGCCTCAGGAAGCCTTTCCCAGGCTGTACGCAGTGTCAGGCAGAATGAAAGCACAACTGCCTGCAGTTTCTTGTTTGTTTACAACACTACTATAAGAAGATCTGATGCATTCCATAAGGGAGGGATCCCTGGGGACCTGCAGCGGCACAAGATACAGACACAAATCAGACTTGTGTACGTGGTTTGCTCATCTACAATGGATTCCATATGCAAATAAACTGTTGCAGTGAAAGAGCGTGTCTGTGCTTGTTGTCTGTTGGTCCGTGAGGGAAAGTCCCGGTCCTCTGTATTGTGTCACGTCAAGCTCTTAAATAGGCAGGTAAGCAGGAGATGTGGAGGCTGTGGGGCTGAGAAACACTTCCTCTCCAGTTTTCCGCATCAAAGGCATCAAGATTCATGCATGGTCGCTCCAATTACAGGCTCTTTTGTGACTTGTGTGTCAAACACACTTGTGTGTCAAACACAAGTCAAAGTAGATTTGAACTCACTGTGTCACAGTGCTGTCATTTACATTAGGACAAACTCTGGTAGGATCACGCGTGTGCTCTATGGTGCTTAAGTTGCCCCATCAGTATCTCTCACATATAGACTTTACTTGGTTGGGCCGCCCAGGTATTTGTGTCTTTTCGGCGACTTTATAAAACGTACTGCTGATGGAGAAAGTCAATGGAGCAGACACATACAAGGAGAGAGACAGGCGGGGCACACCATTATGTTTGCAGCAGAGGTGTAGGTGTGTGCGTGAGGGGAAAGGGAGCAGATTCAATTATTGAGTAAACACTAAAACACTGAAATAAGGTGGAAGAATTAAAATGTTGAAATAAGATAGTAGAAATAGAAAATCTACCCCGCTAACAGACTGACTGAGAGATTAAAATGAGTTACATGGCGGTAAGCAGAATAACTGCTTGACATCTTCTGTAAGGTATCACTTAAAAGTACAAACCTTGAGTGGTTTCAAGCTGTATTCTACTTAATAATTACTGTACCAAACTAGACCTGTCATGTCTCCATAGAATTTATTCTGCAACAGCCATTTAATATAAATTTACATTTAGGAGTTTCATCTTTATATATTCTGCCATTGACGCACTAGATTCTGCTTTCTCACACACAGGAGGGATTTACAGGAAACGATGCATGTATGCAATTCTATTGAATCTAATTAATAAGCGTTTCATTCAATGTTACATTCCCTTCTGCCATTGCTTTAAATTAAAAGTGTTAAGCTGGCAAAAGAAAAAAATTATATTTTATAAGTAATAGGACCTATTTATAATAGTTTGTTTCTCAAAACCACGTCACGGTGAACAAAAGGTGAAAATAATAATTAATAAGTAAAATCACCACTGCTGCAAAACTAATGATTTAAATTCTACTTTCAATTATGCTGCTGTGCAATTTACATTAGATTGTAGGGCGATGAGTGTCAGGACTGATGTGAGTGCGAGAGCGGACAACATCTCTCAGCAACTTATTAGCCCTGAGTGGGTTTGTGTGTATGCGTATACCTTATTAGTATTGATCTGTACACTGAAGAAATAAGCAGGCCTTCCAGAACATAATGGAGACCACAGACTCTGCTCTAAATTGTCCCACAAGATGTTTTCAGCATTAAAATGGTAATTGTAAGGTGACTGGTCATAGATTCAATCTTTTGGCTTTTGCAGGAAAAGAATCCTTGAGGATAATACTGAAATCGCCCTCCTTTCAGTTGGATACTGTAAGGTCACCAGCTTAATGTTTAAAATAAAGGGATCAATGAAGTCATGAGGTAAACAGGACACCTGCAATGCCCACCCGAAACCCTGTCCTTTCCCCTTTCCTTTGTTGACACTGAGAGCTCCAATCTCATCTTTCACTGTGAATGGCAAACAGAGATGCAAGCGGATCAATAGCTGAAAAAAAAGAGACAAAGCAGTGAAGATGCCCTGAGCTGTGAAAGCACAGGTTTCTGTTTACTGAAAAAGCTAACCATGTCACAAAGACAGGACGCTACAAATCAGCCAGCCGTCACTGGCTGAGATGTAAGGGACATTGATAACTTTAAACACACGCAATGGGTGGAGAAATATATATCGTAGAGGGAACAAAATAGAGAAAGAGGGAAGCGGCGGCTGCAAATCACCCCCTGACCATTCATTACATCTGTCTCTATGCCTGAGCGTTTGTGTGTGTGTGTAGGAGGAGATTACATTTCTATGCCACGGGCCGGCCCACAGATGAAACACTGCTCGGGAGGTTGATTAGCCACATCAGTGAGACACGGCAAGGCAATGCTGTTGGACCAATTCCCATCTGCCTCCTGCTAAGCAGCAACCAAGGCCAGATCGACTTGTTTTGATCCTATAAGGGGCTTCTGTGCCTGTTGTCCTTGGCGAAATGCAACAGCACACGAGGCCCAAGCTACCGCAAAGACTGAGTTAGCACTGCAGCGAATAAAAAAGGTTGCCACCATTTTGTTAGTGACAGTGTAGTTGTTATAGCACACACACACACACACACACACACACACACACAGAGGAGTGTGACTGTAAAGAAATGAGAGAGGGCCAAATTTTTGTGAGATGACCATTCACAAGAAAGAAGCAGTGTTCCACAATGTGTGCACAGCTGTTAGCTCACAACAGTAGCAGTGAGCAGCAGAGGAAAAGTTGGACTGGATATAATAGTAATTGCTACATTGATCACACGTCAACATGACGCTCAGTGTGAAGCTTGAGTCTCTGTTGAGGAGTTTTTGATTAAATGGTGAACCACAGTATAATATGGAGGCTACAATGAAGTATTATGTTTGAAACAGATTCAGATTTTCGCTACCACTGTGAGAAAATCATCAGAGGCTGATGTCCCTAAACATCTGAGGTGTTCATTAATGCTTTTCTTTTAAAATAGCCTCAATTGTAATCTGCAACGTGGGATTTCAGAGAGCTAGCATGGGGAGAAATAATTCAGTGTATTAAAAATTTGTAATGCATTATGTAAGAAAGAAAGACGGGTAAATAAAGCAAATATACGACACTGTATTGCCCCCTAACAGGGCACATAATGCAATTTCTTGCTCCATGTAGGGCAGCTCTTTTACGTGTCATTTAAAATGTCTAATTCAACAAGTATTCAAGTGAACTGACTGCCATTTGTCCCAGTCGGTTCTTGAGCTGAACAGCCTCTTTTGAACAGGGTGAAAGAATATTTGAAAGTTTCAGTATTCTCTTAAGGGTCTCAGCTAAAATACAAGATGAACGGTTTTCAGAACAGTTTGATACATGTGCAGTAAGTGTGTTTCTAGCCCTATGTTTTTATCTGCAATTTCAATATGTGCATGAAAACATTTGTGGAAACAATGTGAATTTAAAAAAATAAAAAAGCAGAAATATCAGAAAAACAGATTATATGCTTGGCTGAGGTGGAAAACCTGGTGGATCAATAAAGGCTTAATGGCATTCTACTGGACAATTAGCACCACCAGCTGTTTATCTCAATATGGCCAAATCCTAATCATCTGAAATAAAATTTTAGGCTGAATCTGAATGGAAACTTGACTCATGTAGCAAATATCAACACATCCTGCTCACCAAGAGGGACAGAATAGAAAGAAAAGAAAAGCTAGGAATAAACTGTGAATACCAAAAGGACCCAGGTTTGGTCCTGAACACGCCTGAGCCCTTGGCTATGAAAATGTATACTATCAAGGTGGAAACAGTGCAGTCCCAGGGCTGCTGCTCAGCTCCATCTTGATAGAGGCCTCTCTGAAAGCCAGTCGTGTTCCCCCTCACTGTCCAGATTCTTATCTTTGTAATTGCCTTCCAGTCAGGGAGGAGCACTAGCGGAGCTGGCAGTAGCGCTGCCTGCCACCCACTCCAAGACAGGGGACATGCTTCAATGGGAGACTCTGGAGTGCTGGGGCCTTTAGTTCATTGCCAAGAGAGATGCCGCTCTGTCAGCTTCACCTGCGTTCAGGATCCAAATTTTGTCTCCCAAGGGTACTGCTGAAAGTCCTAAGTGAACAGGGCACTGCAGGTTTACTGATATGTGTCACAGGTCCAGGTACTGTCGTTCCACAACACAGGAGCTCAAGCCAAGAGTGCCTCGACATTGGTATTTGAGATTAGAGTCACATCTCTACATACTGTCCACAATGGCCAGATTGAGACCAGACAGAGAACCAACAAGTGTAAGTACAAGTGTACACACTGCCTAAGGCTGCCAAAATCACAGTCATGTTTAACAGGATTATACAACTATATCATTAGAGTGTAGCTATTTAACTAGATTTTTTTATTTTAACAAATTTATTGTTGTTTCATTTTTATGTATTCTTATAAAAGCTTGTATCTTGTTTTGTCTGACACAGATATATTCAGCTCACTATACAATGACAAAAAAAAAAAAAAAACATAAACCATCTGCAAATACTCACATTTGCAAACCACGGACTATTTGGCATTTTAGCTTAAAATATGATTTAAATGATTAAAGGCTCATCAGAATTGTTACCAATCCATTATCCAATTCACTAATCGATTATTCAGCTACTTGTTTCAGCTCTACTGACTGAGCATGTTGAGGATCCAAAGACAAAGTAACCAAAACAGAAAGACTGCTGTATGAAACAAGCTAGACACAACACCATGAGCTACAGACACTGTGAAAGGATGTGGCATTAGTGGTTTGCCATTTCCAGAGAAAGTCTCTACGCACTCAAGCACGAAGTGATCATGACAGGGGGCTTATGAGACTGATAATGATTAGTCGCTTTCATATGATTTTCATGTCCATTAATTAGGCTACCTTATTGCTATTCAACTCGAGGTCTTGAAAGAGAAAAGTTACAAGGCAACATTTGATATAAGACGGCAGTGCAGCCGCTGTTGTTAGGATTAGACTCAAATGTGACTTTGTACAACTCAATCAGCCTAATCAATTCTGCATATATAGCTTCAGACTCCACATTCCTTCTGTTTAATGCTGCGCAAACAACTGAGTCCCAGGATCCCAGAAAAACAAGCACCTCGATCTCTCAACTGGGCTGAATTCATCATCTGAAAGCTGGCAGGAAAATCAATGAAAACTAATAAAAGGGTCATGCAGCGTGAACACAGGCCTTATTTGAATTATGTCCAAGGATGCGGTCTGGTCCTATAAAGTGCCTGGTGTGCACTGTGCAGTACTGGCAGAAGTTAGTTGGTTGTATGCCCCGGGACTGTTATTGACTATGGGAATATTTGAAATAAAACATGGGTCATACAAAAAACAGCCACAACCAGCTTATCCTCATTTCTTTAATTGGTCTCAGCTACTATATGTTTACTGTGCGCTTTCATTTTCTAAATAACAGGAATTTTTGGAAAGAGAAACTGTGACATATACATGAGACATAGTTCATGTGAATAATGACTTTCTGAGGCCAACTTATTCTAAGAGGATGAGTCTGGAGGGAGACAGCACTTCTGTCCCCTTTCTCTTAGAGCTTCTGTCCTTGGGAGATTTCCACCTTTCTCGAATGTATGCACAAATCCAGACTTTATACAAATCCTTTCATCTTTCCGTCCCTTACCAAATCATCGTTACATAAAAGCAAAACCATAAATGCCATACATACCTGCCACGTTAACCTTTTCAGCGTTTGTGGGCTGGGCGTGGCAGTGCTAGTGCCGTTGGTCAGGTTGCCCCCCGTGCCGTTGTAGATGTTTTCCACCTTGACTCCAGCTTGCCCAGCCTCAGCATGATGTTATCCAGCAGCACTGCAAGGGTCTTCTTTAAGTCTGCAAGTAAGAACATGAATCAGATTGTTGTGAAAGAGACGTAGCACTATTCTGCACTTAACTATGTCAGGTGCACTGCAGTGCTTTAGGAAACAGTTCACAGATTTGGCTAAATCAATACATAATCACATCTGACCCAAAAAAAGAAAAGAATGTATATACGGCTGTGAAAAAAATAAATATAAATAAAACTCCTAGTGTGTGTGTGAGCACACCCCGCCCCTCTTTAGCCTGTTTAGCCTGCTTGCTAGTTGCGTAATTCCCAAATCAAACACTAGCTGCAAGCCTGGACTGCTCTTTACACTGCTGCCTTAACATTGTACTAGCAGTCTTCAAAACACTTGTAAATACCATGTGAGGGGCGGTTTGAGCGCTGACAGTAAAGTTACCAAAAGGAGCTTTCAACATCAGGCAAGTTACGCTAGCGTTAGCATCTCCTGACCCCTAGCATCTCCCAGGTTGAAGGTGAGACTGTTACTAAAGCTATGTGTTTCTTTATTTACATGTGCCCATACAGCAGCACTGAAAATACCAAATTCAGAAGGATGACACTGATCCAGGGAGTGAGGTAAACAATGTCCAGTTAGCAGCCTTTCACTAGAAAACCTCATCTTTACTACTGTTGGTGTGGCAGTAAACAGAATTCGTCGGGTTTAGTTCTTCCGTACTTGAAATTAAAATTGAGAAATTTATTCATTTTAGTCACACTCAAGTCCTAATCACAGCTTCATTAAATCACTTTGAATCAGCTTTATGTTATGAAAACCTTTAGTTTAAATAAATGGTTGTGACAATGTGATACAGTGTGACATGATATTACTGAATCATAGCCTTCACAGCAACAGTGTCTGACATAAATATTAAATGTCTGGTATAAGGGGCAGAAAATATACAAAAGTAGGTTTTAGTCTTGTGCAATACACATCAGCGTACATAATACATGATGTAATACTTTTGAAGAGCATATGAGTCTTATTAAGTAGATTTGTATCTGTATCTGATTAACTGTGTAATTCATTCCGACTGAGAAGTCCGAATGAGATTACAGTTTTTTTTATTAGCTTATCACTGCAGCGAATACATGCACGCTGCTGCCTGTAGTCTGGGCAATATTGCTCAGCTGCAGTGTGTCTGAAAATGTACAAACAGGGACTCTGCATCTTCCACTACGAGTTGTTGGGTTTCAGGCAGTCATCTTAAGGCTTTTTTAAATGCAAAACTCTCTTTGTGAGTGACCTTGCTATTTAATTTGGATCTGCAATTCGGTGGGCATCTTTTTTTCTCCCCATGTGCATTTATCTGCAGAGGACACAGCTAATGGTGGAACGGAAACGGATGCTGATGAGTAATGAACTAAATAGGGTTTACAGTGGCCTTATTTTTATTGCGGTATTTGTCTGATAACCTGCAGCAATTGCACTGACATTTACAGAGAAATAGGAAGTTGCTTCGAGCTGCTATAACTGGTTCATCCACTATGACAACAAATATGTTATCAGTACTATGCTGCTTGTCTACAGCAGAGCTCTGTCATAATCATCAGATTCAGTGTATTATATCAATGCATTGGCTTATATGTGTTCAGAACAGATCCAGATTTCATCATGCTCGCATTCCTCAGATGATTATTATTGCAGCTTGTCTATCACACACGAGCGCCACATTTTGCCCTCACCGCGATGCATTTGACACGCCAGTTTTCATCACGTCAGCGAGATTGGCAAGGGCACAGCGAGGCCTGGCACCAGCACCAGCCCAATTCGTGTGAAGACAAACGCCGGAGCATTTGTCTGATTTGGACGAGCTGGGAGCTGGGAGGAGCAGATGCACAGTGAGACCGGGAAGAAAGCAAACAGAAAGCTTTGGAGCAGCGGCCCTGCCAAGCCATCGGCTGAACATAATTAGGGGGGGGGGGGGGAGTGGGAGAGCCCAAAGTTAATGGCCCCCTCTGTTCACCTCTGGCACACAGGCCTGTGCCCACTCTCTTAAGGCTGTACATTCACCAGACTTGTTTAATATCCAGCTACTGTCAGCATGCTTTACGATAGGAAAGACAAAGATATGTAAACTTCTTGCATGTATAATCGGCTTCATGTCTTTCTTGCACTTACATTTACAATCAGGAGCAGAACTTTGTTAAGAAATAAGAATGAAAAAGAGAATACACATTGTGTAAAAACATGGCAACATCTTTAAGGCAACAAATCTACCAAGAAAGAAAGAAAAGACATATTCTTGTATTTGCCTCATTTTATAATGGTTACACTTACACTAAGATAGCAGGCCTTTTTTAGTCTATGTTCAACAATTTAGATTGATCAAATTGTTAAAAAAAATGCCTATTTGAACATTTTCTCTGATATTTTAGGAGATGTGAGGACCAGCTAGCTGAATAAGGCTGGCTGTCATCTCGACAGCTCGCGTGCCGGCTCCCGAGACAACCCGTCAATCGTCGTCCATGGTAATCCCAGCAAAAGAAATCTTACCTCAGCATGCCCTTTGTTAATATCTCCATAGTGGTTTGAACATCAGAGACATTAATGTTTGTTTTATCTCAGAGTTGAAATCTAATATTTGTTGTTGTCAAATTGGTTTGGCTGAAGGACATGTTTTTATTGGACAGTTAAATGTTGTACAACAGTGCTTCTGTGGATTTCTGGCTCCTTAAATTTACAGATCTCATCACATCATTGAGTTAACAAAACATTTTAAATATGTATAAATGTCAGCAAACAGAGACAGTCTGATGAATATTGCATTTTGTTTTATGGTAAATAGAGTGAAGATAACAGGTGTATCTACAACTCATCGTCAATACGGACAAAAGCTGTTGCTTGTACAGAAGTCTGCATTCATCAATAGCCTTGTATAAGGTGACGATAACAGAGTTCAAGGTGTATTATGTTTTTTCCACAAGAAGTTTCTATACAATAACAATTTGCAATTACTTGATCTGTAAAAAAAAAAATTGAGCTGTTTATATTGGTGGATATGTATTACATAAACTGAAAGCAAAAAAAAAAGTCCCTCAAGTTTTACAATAATTAAATGTGAGTCAGAGACCTTCATTAGCAGGTGTGTTAGCAAAGCTGTGAATAATGCCTCATTCTTTGCCCTCCTGCACACCAACACTGCTGCCTGGTAACCAGATGAATATAGCACACCTCGGGACACATTTCTGCCTGTCTCAGTTGCATGACTGTTGCAGTTGCAAAACAATCCTGGAGCGGTAAACACACTGAACTTCACTTTGCTTTTAATAATGGTGTCATTTAAGATAATATCTGAATTCAAAATGACCTAGGATTTTTAATTAAGCTCATGAGCATTAAAAGAAGTGACTGCGGGGGAACATAAGCCCATTAATCAGGGATGCCTATTGTTTAATCCATAAAGCAAGCTTCAACCCAGCCTGATACTGCTCTTCACAGCTTTCCAGTGTACTCACAAAGAAACAGGAGCACACAATGACCTTCCACTCAGAGGATGGACAGCCTCTGTGAAGTAACAAGCGCAGTGTCAGGTGGCTTGTCTCACCCAGCTGCATAGCTCAGTTTCAGGAGGGGTGGAACAGCAAAGATCATGTACTTGTCACATCTGACTTTAATGTGGAGGAAGAAGAGGGTATGACACCGGCCTGAGATGGGCTTCAGGTAAAAAGATTTAATCAATAAGTTGTCATTCCTCAAGAAAATGCAAAATATTCTCTAATTCCAGTTCTTCCAATTCTATTTAAAAGTAAATGTTTCAAAAGAGGATAGAACTGCATATTAGCTTTCTTTTAGCAACTTCAAAAAATCATTAAGTGGTTGCTGTTTGGAAAGAAACAAATGAAACTTTCAGAG